>NC_092414.1:146084271-147334271 GCF_040894005.1 Engystomops pustulosus
ACTCCTCCTCCTCCTCCTTATTTTCCTCCTTCTCCTCCTCTTTGTACAGTAAAGCAGAGGAAAATGGCTATTTTTTGACAGGGCCCACTGGCTCTTGCTATACTTCATGCATTTAATTTTTCTGGAGGGCCACCTACCCGGTCCTCTGTTTGAAACAATTTTTGTGAGTGCCACATACAGGCACTCAATCTATTCCATTTTTCTGGAGGGCCACCTACCCGGTCCTCTGGTTTGAACAATTTTTGGGACTGCCACATACAGGCACTCAATCTATTCCATTTTACTGGAGGGCCACCTACCTGCTCCTCTGGTTTGAAGAATTTTTGGGACTGCCACATACAGGCACTCAATCTATTCCATTTTACTGGAGGGCCACCTACCTGCTCCTCTGGTTTGAAGAATTTTTGGGACTGCCACATACAGGCACTCAATCTATTCCATTTTACTGGAGGGCCACCTACCTGCTCCTCTGGTTTGAACAATTTTTGGGACTGCCACATACAGGCACTCAATCTATTCCATTTTACTGGAGGGCCACCTACCTGCTCCTCTGGTTTGAAGAATTTTTGGGACTGCCACATACAGGCACTCAATCTATTCCATTTTACTGGAGGGCCACCTACCTGCTCCTCTGGTTTGAAAAATGTTTGGGACTGCCACATACAGGCACTATCCAAATTAAATTGTCTCCATAGCAGCCTCCACACGTTGTCTCCATTGCTACCTCCAAAAGTCGTCCATATAGCTGCCTCCATACATCGTCCCTTTATCAAACGAGGTGTGTCAGGCAGAAATTTGGGTTGTTTTCATGGATTCCACATCAAAGTTGTTAACTTTGTCGCCACCCTGCTGTGTTATCCACAAAATATACTGGCAAACTTTTACCATTTAGGGATATTATTTCAGCGCTTCTTGCGCATCTGTTTACATTCCCCTCACCCGGCATATCCTAAACTTATAAGAACGCTACTACACTTGATCTTATACAAAAGGTTCTTAGAAGTGCTGTTTGGGGAGTAGCCTAGAGACAGGGGCTTGGATTGGCGAAAGCTCGCCTGGCAGCGGAACGCCAGCTCCATGCGCATCATGCGCTTCTTGCGCATCTGTTTACATTCCCCTAACCCGCCATATCCCAAACTTATAAGAACGCTACTACACTTAACTTGGTGCAGGCTGGTACCGAGTCTGACCCTGGGGCTGGTCATATACTGCCGACGCAGAGAATTGCGGGGCCTACCTCGGTCCAGGTCTCAAAGGCCTACTATACCTCCTCCCACCCCTCCTCCACCTCCTCCTCCTCCGAATTACCATCCGTGGGCATGGCGCCATCAGTCGGTAGCTCTAGGCACAGCAGCAGTGCCGTCGCTAAGCGACAGCAGGCGGTGCTGAAACTGCTGAGCCTAGGCGATAAAAGGCACACCGCCCAAGAGCTATTACAGGGCATTCCACATCAAAGTTGTTAACTTTGTCGCCACCCTGCTGTGTAATCCACAAAATATACTTGCAAACTTTTACCATTTAGGGATATTATTTCAGCGCTTCTTGCGCATCTGTTTACATTCCCCTCACCCGCCATATCCTAAACTTATAAGAACGCTACTACACTTGATCTTATACAAAAGTGCTGTTTGGGGAGTAGCCTAGAGACAGGGGCTTGGATTTGCGAAAGCTCGCCTGGCAGCGGAGCGCCAGCTCCATGCGCATCATGCGCTTCTTGCGCATCTGTTTACATTCCCCTCACCCGGCATATCCTAAACTTATAAGAACGCTACTACACTTGATCTTATACAAAAGTGCTGTTTGGGGAGTAGCCTAGAGACAGGGGCTTGGATTGGCGAAAGCTCGTCTGGCAGCGGAGCGCCAGCTCCATGCCAAGATCCAACTAACATAGTTTTAACTGCAGCACCTTTAATCTACTACTAGTTCACTGCCTCCATACATGGTCCCCTTATCAAACGAGCTGTGTCAGGCAGAATTTTGGGTTGTTTTCATGGCTTCCATGTTAACTTTGTCGCCACCCTGCTGTGTAATCCACAAAATATACTGGCAAACTTTTATCATGTACCGATATTATTTGAGCACTTCTTGCTCACCTCCTTTGGTTCCTCTCTGCCACCCATTGGTTTGAAGCCTGAGTCCATTTAGGGTATGTCGCCATGACACTCTCTAGCCTGCTGCCGCTGCCTCTGCATGCCGTCCCCTATAGTGTCAGGGTCAATTATTGCATGTTTTAGATACTATCTAGCTTCATTCTGTCACTCTGTCATGGCCATGCTGTTGCCCATAATTTTGGCATAATGGTGCGTTTAAGCAGCCTCAGAGGCATCCATGCATGCTGCCCCTGCTGTTTCCTGTCCATTTCCGTGGTGTTTCCATCCTTTTCTGAGGTTCCCAGGTGTTTGGCCAAGCTTCCCTGTGCAGAGCCTTGGTCCCCTTGAAAAATGCTCGAGTCTCCCATTGACTTCAATGGGGTTCGTTATTCGAGACGAGCACTCGAGCATCGGGAAAAGTTCGTCTCGAATAACGAGTACCCGAGCATTTTAGTGTTCGCTCATCTCTATTTACAATGTATGTGTATATAAATACTGTATGTCTGTATATGGCACTGTATGTGTGTGTACATGCCTTATATGTTGGCATATGTGTGTAAGAGTGAAGAGCTGTTTGTTAATGTATATCGGTATAGAAATGTGTGTGTATATATGAATGTTGATAAAGGGGTTGGGGATTTGGATTCGTTTTACTCAGTTCTTAGAGGTTCCCTTAGTTCTATCCAGCCCCTTAGTCTGTGCTATTTATCATAAGCACCCACTCCAGTCCTTCATATATCACACGAGTAACAGACATCCCTCACAAATACTTATATATAAAAAAAACTTTAGTGACATACATGTGACAAAGTAACTACATAAAATACAATACAAAATACATAGAGAATACAACTACACAGAGAGGCCTCCTTTCCTGTCCCCTCCTGGATGCTCAGTAATGTGTGCATATATATGATATATTCTAATACTACAGCAGCTCCTGCATATATCGTGAAGCAGGAGTCACATCCAATACCTGGCCATATACATGTACATATAGAGACTCACGCACAATAGCATCTATATATCTACTCCTCCAATACACGTGCAGGGCACAGATCCATGTGTGAATGGGATATGGCTACAGGTTGTACATGTAGTTACACTAATATATACACACTCACTGTAAACACTTAGTTATGTATATATATGGTAAAACACATAACACCTGGAATATCTATATGTACATGTCTAGAGTCTACTATTCTGTAATTACTCTTATAAAGTCATATACATAAACAGAAAGCACACACACTATGACCTGGTTCCTTGGGGTGAATGCTTCTCCAGGAAGGGTCAGGAAACAAAGAGCAAGATTTCTGGTTTTACCAGCCTAAATAGCCCTGTGGACAGCCTTTGCCCACCCCCCATAACTCCACTCTAAGACCACTCAGGATAGACCCCAGTGTGTCCAGGGAGAGAATATCACACCTGGGTTATGATGGCTGCTTCCTGCTGAAGGCCTTTGTGATACCAATGACAAATTGGTCATTAGTGTCAGTGAATGCTGCCAGCATATATTGTATCCATTTATCATCTATGTAATATATAATCATAGAGCAAAGTGTCCAGTTAGGAACAATGTTCTCTTGTAACAAGTGTATTATGTATTTTTTTTAACGGGAGGGGGACCCCATTCAGAAGTCTGCGATGGGACCCTGCCTCCTATAGTTACACCTCTAACCACAATGATATGGCATCAGAACAAATTGTGCTCTATAGGTATAGTACCAGACTCAGGCCTTTACAAAAAATTTGTGGTAACCCCACATAGACACAGTACCAGATGAAATAGAAATTCAATTCTTGAAGTTCAATTTTGAGTGCAAAGTAATTCACAGGCATGATCAGATGATTCATTTAAATCTAATGGACCTCACTGCAAAATATAGCAAAGAGCTTGTTATATCTTACAATTTTTTGCGGTTATCAATTATTATCAATAAATTATTATCAATAAAACTTCATTACAGACACCTAACAGCTGATCATTGCAGTCTGGGACTATAGTAACATCCAGAGACCTTCAGCAGAGGTCACAGTGGGCAGGGGGGGGTTGTCTGTAACTAGAGGTCATCTGTATGTCAGGTGTTCTTGAATAGGGGACCGCCTGTATCTAACTCTTTATCTTCATACATAAAAAATGTACAGGGTCAGATAAGTGCCAACTCCTCTTTGATGTGTAGAGTCACATACCTTTGTACACTTAGCTGCTTGAGCATGTTTTTCAGTGGTAAATGTTTTGATCTTCTTCTATTTTAAAATAAGTCATTCTTCCAAATGAACACATCTTAAGCTGCATATGTGTTGCTTCAGTCACCAGTGTGATCTCAAAGTGTCTGGAAGTTGAAGAGTATTAATATATTCTGCAATCCCAAGAGAATGATTCTCAAGATAATACTTAATTCTACCTAATAACTCTGTAGCAAATTAAGGTTGAAAAATATGCTAACAGTTTGAGTTATCTTTAGTTATCGGAAATATTTTGCCCATAGGAAATAAGACCTCTTTTAATCCTATCCTATCCCTCATAAAATACATCCTTATTTCACATAATACATTTCTAAACTTACCAGAACAAAAAAAGCATTCAAATAATAGTGTTCCCTGGAATGTATAAATTTGATCTGCATGTCACACTCCAATTGCAACACATTTATAAAGGTAGTTCACTAACAGCCAAAGCCCCCAAATCGGTAAACTAAACTCCTTTATGTTTCGCCAGTGCCTCTGGGGTCATGGCTTTAGGGGGAGGATAAGGAATATAGCCCTTTATAACCATACAGTGTCACAGTGGGTAGATTCCTACCCCTTCTCGGTTCTCCTCACCAGTCCTTGAAACTTCTGAAACACAACTTTGAAACACATACAAAATTGAATAAAAAGTGATTAACCCCTTCCGGACCGCCATACAGCTATATAGGTCCAATTTGCACATACCCATAGCAGAAAGGACGTCATGATAGTGACCAACTTCAAACAACTATATCTCCTGAACCCTGGCACCTAGAAACACAGTTTTGTGTTTCAAACAACCATAGATATCTACCCTTAAACTTGTACTAAAGAAAATATTTGAGTACAATAGATTGTAACTTTAACAGTTCTCCAGTTCTGTCTCAAGAAGCAAAAAAAGGATTGCACCAAAAACTGTAAAGTGCTGGTGAAAAGCTGTAAACTATCACTGCTAGAGAGATGATACCCACTGCATGTGTCCATGTGGAAGTCTGAATCACATGCTATAAAGGACTGGCATACAGGTAGAGGTAGATTGGATAGGCGGTGACCGGCTCCCCATGCGTATCGTCGTCAAAAGACGACTTCCTCAGGGGTAAGTCTCCGAGGCATGTGTGTAACCAATCAGAAATGCATGTGTCGGCATGACAGCGCTAGATCGGAAGTTGTCATATGCACCTGACCGGAAGTTGTCATTTGCGCGTAACCGGAAGTTGTCATATGCGTGTAACCGGAAGTAACTATCCGATAACTATAGCGGCGAGTTACTGCGCATGCGCTCCCCGGCCGGGGTTCTGATAGTGAGTAGCTAGGTAACGGATTGACGCAAACCTGGCTAGATAGTGTGATCTTACAGGTACAAGTGATACAGTAGGCGGCGACGTAAAAACAATAGATTATGAATGGTATCACATTGCGGTCATTCAAAGAGAAATATATAGTTGATCTGAATGTGAATTATATTGAAAACAGCGGTCTTGATCAAATTACAAACGGCAATAGACATGCTATATAAAATGAGATTATGCAATGGCGAAAGAATGTAAATAAATGAATAAAAGCAGGATCAGTAATGATCATTGATGGACAGGCAAGTAATAAACCCACGGTATATATACCATATTAAACATCTACCCAAACCCCCTAATACAGATGATCAACAATAACCTCTGCATGGACCTGCATAGAAAGGAAACGGCAACGAATAGTTTGCTACACTATGAGAGTTTCCACCCACAGCATTTAAAGTCGGGTATCCCGGTGGGTCAATTTATCCGTGTGAAACGGAATTGCACGCTACCAACTGACTTTAGGAGGAACGCATTGGATTTGACGCAAAGATTTAGGAATAGGGATACCCTAGGAAATCGATCTCCAAGGCCTTTTGCAGTGCACGTGATACACCAACAACAGATTTGTTGAATCCCAAACCACCAAGAGGACCTTCACAGTTGGGCGTGTGCACCAGGTACAATAACCAATGGAACAACCTCCGAAAGATATTAACTAAAAACTGGAACATCTTGTGCTCGGAACCCCGCTTGAAACCATTTGTGGACCCCAAGCCTAAATTAATAGCCAGACGGGCTCAAAACTTAAAGGACCAATTGACTAAGAGCCACTTTGTGCGCCCGACGACATCCCTGGGGAGGGGAATGAAAATCAAGGGTTCATACCCCTGTGGGGAATGTTCTGTTTGCCCTCTCATATGTCCATCCAATGAATTCATTAACCCTTTGGACCAACAAAAAGTCTACCTACGTAACTATATCAACTGTAGATCAAAGAACATTGTTTACGCCCTGATCTGCCCTTGCCGGAAGGTCTATATTGGACAGAAGACACAAGAACTCAGGAAAAGGGTGCAACAGCATATCTCCAGTATCAATAATGCCCATACACATTTTTTTCCAGGTAAGACTCTATCTTCAGTGGCGGTACATTTCAGAGCGTTCCATGGGGGTAAGGCGAGGGGACTACAAGTGGTGGGACTTGATAAAATTCGGCCCAACTTTAGGGGCAGGGAAGCACAATACATTTTTAGATTGAAAAGCCTTTTCCCACAGGGACTCAATGAGGAGCTACTCTTCAATGGTTTCTATAAACAGAGATAGTTATGGATATCCTTGACTAACATTAGGAAGTAAAGGGCAAGAACAGGAAGTAAAGGACTGGAACAGGTGAGTAATTTCTAACCCTTTACACTCCACTGGACCCTTCTACCCTGTCTCTATTTTAGCACAGTTTTCAGCTCCCGCTTTCCCTTACTTCACATTCACTTCATGGAACACATCTTGTTTTGGTAATTTCCATCCTATATATATTTGGGTCCCTACAACCCCCTACATCCACCCCCCCCCTTTTTTATCGCAAAGGACTCACCCGGCCACTTCCCTATATTGGCGTTTTTATTATCACACCAAGAGTAGATAACTCCAACATTTTTTCCTTCCTCACCTAGCATCAACATTGCACATTTTGCTTTTTTCAGTCTCGCACCTTTTAAGCACTATTATACCCAGTCCGCACATCTGTCTTGCACATTTGTAACTCTAATTCTTAATTTCTAGGTTTGCTACCTGTTTCCCGTATATATATATATATATATATATATTTTTTTTTTTTTTTTTTTTTTCACTTATTTTTACTATATTATCCTTGCTCCTTTTCTATCTAAGCAAATTATTTCTGACCAGTGGTGGTCTATTATATCTGGGGATACTCACCTGCACCTACCGCCTTCGAGATCCTTTGCTACAGCAATATGGCAGCTTACCACATCTGGGGATACTTACCTGCACCTGCCGTCATCAAGTTCCTCTATTGCAATACCTTGATGTGTCAAAACGACAGGAATCAACCTCAATGAGCATTCCCTACCCCTACTTAAACGGTGGGAACGAAAAGAACTTCTCCTTGATCAGTACCCACTGGTCCCCGGACTTACAAGGATACTCCTAGAAGTACTTTAGTTATCTATGGCACTGGAGCCCTCTCTCTCATGCTGATTTTGATTTGGGCTGTTTCCAGTTTGGAACATCCTGTAACTTCATTCCATCTCGTAATACTATGATACATATATTCATATTTTGTTTTTCTATTTTTTGATTTTTTTGAAAGTTACTACTATAGGCACAGGCCTACAATTTACAAAAAATGACAGACATATTGTGACTTTTTTCTTCATGTTGTTTGAATAATAATATATATACATCCTAAACTTTTGGGCAATCCTTCCATCCATCCATACCTTTTCTGATCATCTGTATTAGGGGGTTTGGGTAGATGTTTAATATGGTATATATACCGTGCTTGTCCATCAATGATCATTACTGATCCTGCTTTTATTCATTTATTTACATTCTTTCACCATTGCATATTCTCATTTTATATAGCATGTCCATCGCCGTTCCTAATTTGATCAAGACCGCCGTTTTCAATATTATTCACATTCAGATCAACTATATCTTTCTCTTTGAATGACCGCAATGTGATACCATTCAAAATCTATTGTTTTTAGGTCACCGCCTACTGTATCACTTGTACCTGGAAGATCACACTATCTAGCCAGGTTGGCGTCAATCCGTTACCTAACTACTCACTATCAGTACCCCGGCCGGGGAGCGCATGCGCAGTAACTCGCCGCTATAGTTATTGGATAGTTACTTCCGGTTACGCGCATATGACAACTTCCGGTTACGGTCATATGACAACTTCCGGTCACGCGCATATGACAACTTAATATGCATTTAAGGTGGGTGCCTTCACTTACTGGGCTACTTACCCCTGAGGAAGTCGTCTTTTGACAACGATACGCGTGGGGAGACGGTCACCGCCTATCCAATCTACCTCTACCTGTATGCCAGTCCTTTATAGCATGTGATTCAGACTTCCACGTGGACACATGCAGTGGGTAACATCTTGACTCTAGCAGTGATAGTTTACAGCTCTTCACCAGCACTTTACAGTTTCTTACCAAGCACCTCATTGTTAGCACTTAGCACTTCCCATGTTTGGGTGAGCATTTGATGGAAGCATTGGTATTGTTTTTGATGCATTGTTTACAGCTATTTTTCCACTGCTGATACCACTGCGGACTGTGCAGTTTGGGCTTATTGCAATTGCATTTTTCATTTTTGGATTATACTACATATTCATGGTATATTGCACTAGACCTGTCTTACATGTTGTGGCTGTGCAAACTGCTTCCTCACAATAGTATCTCCAGTTCTGTTAACCATCCATACATGATCCATATATCATATTGAAGCGGGGACTTGTGTTTCTATGTGCAAGGGTTCAGAAGATATAGGCGTTTGAAGTGTGCCCCCCTCCAGCCTGTCAGCTGAAGGCAGAATATAGAAGAAGCTACAGGAGACTTACTGTCACTTTGCAGAAATACATGCACCTTCTGCAAGTGTAGTTGAACCTGGGAAAGGTAGATGGAATAATACTTTACACATTTATAACATCTTTTGGTAAAAGTTACTAATTTAATTGGAAAATTTACAAAAAAGCTTATTTTTCACATTTGTAGTCAATTTTATAAAGAAACAAATATGCAATTAATAAAACTATCCTATCAAGTTGAAGTCTCACATGTCTTGAAAAAAACAAAGTAAAAATTGTAAAGCATTTCCAGATATATTGTCATTTAAAGGACATCTATCACAAGATCAAGGATTGTAAACCAAGCACACTGACATACTGGTGTGAACCCCCTCTGGCAGGATCTGCTGTTCTTTTAGATTTTTTGCCCTGGTTTTTAAGAAAAAAAGGCTTTAAAATTATGAAACTGAGTGTAAGGGGCTCCAGGCATTATAGGAGTTAATGGAGTGTGGAGCCCCTCAGGTTCATTTGCATACTTTTTAAAGCCCTTTTTTTTTAAAAAAACAAGGGCATAAGAAGCTAAAAGAACAGCAGATCCTGTCAGAGGAGGCACTCACCAGTATGTCTGTATGTTTGATTTACAATCCTTGATCCGGTGATAGATGTCCTTTAAAGAATCGCATTGCAGAACGTCAAAAATTGACCTGGACATTCAGGCACCAATGACCATTGGACCTGAAGAGGTTAAAAGGTTGTAAAGTCTCCACAATTGTAGCAATCAAAACATATTCAGGTCCCACAAAAAATTACACCTTTCATAACTCCAAACGCCAAAGTATAAAAAAGTTAAGAAGCATCACAATATGGCAAAATGAAGAGATTGTTTTCCGTACAAAAAGGTTTTAAAACCTAAGGCACATTGTAACCTAATAAAACCTATATAAAATTGGTATCCCCATAATCACACTGACTCAAAGAATAATGGGGAGGTGTCAATCAAAGTGCATAGGGGTTAAACTGATCATGTATATTCATAAGTATAAGAGCACGCACCAAGTCCATATTTGGTTCTTATGTGCATGATGATGGTTTATCCATTCCTTTGCTATTTGTCCAACTATGATTTTTTACTGTAAACCTTGTGTGGCTCCTCCAGCCTAAAATACTAATGAGTAATGCTCATGGCCAATTATCATACTTCAGTTGATGTTTGCGTAACAGTTGACTGGGTATTTTGGGATATAAGGTTTCATAGCATGTTTATGATGTTGCTGTTTATTCTTATATGCATCCTAGGAAAAGGGGAAGTGATTAGAATTTTTAGTATTTTTTAAACTTTTTAATTTTATTTTTAACCCTACACATTTACATGTTCACATTACTTGTTGTATGTGTGCACAAGGGAAGGAGGGGAATGCAGTACCCACTTTTGCCCTCTAGGATGTAGTGTTTTTTAAAAACTTTTTGTTTTTCTTTTAATGTGACCATTTAAGGACTAATTTTTTGTGGGATGAGATGCATCTTTCAGTGATTCCACTTTGGGGTGGCTATGCCCTAATTCATTATCTTTTTTGTGGGGGTGGTATAAAAAATACGGTGTTCCGGTGTTCACTGTATAGCTTAATAATAAACATGTTATTTGATTCAGGGCTTTTTTTTTGCAGGACATGCTGTACTTTAGACAAGTATCATTCTGGAGTAGATACATGTTGATCACTTTTTATTTTTTTGTGGAAGAGATAAGTAAAAATCATCAATTTTTGGCCTTTTTTTACAGTGTTCATTGTGTGGTTTAATAAGGATAAAGTTTTATTGTACAGACTTGGCGATATAATATGTTTAGAGTTTGTGAGGACATTTTCACTTTTTTCACATTATATTTGAATTTGTGACTGATGTATTACAGGGTATCATCACTACCAGCCTATGCAGGTACAAAGGCTAACACAGAGACTGTAAGATCCTGTATGTGTGACAGGATCTGACAGGCTCTTACTATGGACAACTCTGTGGTCCCGATAGGTTCTCAGGGCTGCCATTGCAACAATCAGTGCCCCCGAAAGTGGCATGGGGGAGGTGAGCGATTGTTTGGAGAATCCTCCGGGAGAAGTTCACTCCAACTGCAGGTGTTACCATTAGTTACAGCTACACCACATGTTTCATGATGACGGCTCAGCTCCGAACAGAAATTAAAACACATGCTATTCTTTTTCCTAGACAACTTGGGTTGCTCATCAAGCTTGAAATATAGATCAATGCTCTTAAAGGAAACATACCACTGCTGATGGTAGGTATTAGATGTAAACACCGGGCACCAGCTCAGGGTGAGCTGGTGCCGGAGCTTACATTTGCTAGTGTTTTAAACCGCTATTTCGCGGTTTAAACACATTTTGATTTACAGCCCCGAGGTAGCTTCAGAGCTCCATAGGAAGTGCCGGAGGCACCACGCATGCACGGCCGCGCGCAGCGCCGAAGCTACCTCGGGGCTGTTCATCAAAATGTGTTTAAACCGCGATATAGCGGTTTAAAACACTAGCAAAGGTAAGCTCCGGTACCAGCTCACCCTGAGCTGGTGCCCAGTGTTTACAGCTAATACCTACCATCAGAAGTGGTAGGTTTCCTTTAAGTAATTTTACCCTAATGGGATTGCGGTTCATTTTTTTGTGACTGGGAATTTTGGGACTTGTTTATGATTTACCGTATATACTCGAGTATAAGCCGACCCGAGTATAAGCCGAGGCCCCTAATTTTACCACAAAATACTGGGAAAACCTATTGACTCGAGTATAAGCCGAGGGTGGGAAATGCACTGGTCACAGCCTCCCCAGTATATAGCCAGCCAGCCCCTGCCCCAGTGTATATAGCCAGCCAGCCCCTGCCCCAGTGTATATAGCCTGCCAGACCCTGCCCCAGTGTATATAGCCTGCCAGACCCTGCCCCAGTGTATATAGCCTGTCAGACCCTGCCCCAGTGTAAATAGCCTGCCAGACCCTGCTCCAGTGTATATAGCCTGCCAGACCCTGCCCCAGTGTATATAGCCTGCCAGACCCTGCCCCAGTGTATATAGCCTGCCGCCGCTGCCGGAAAGATTGCACAGAAGATATACAGGGGTCGCCGGAAAGGTGAGTTTAGATATATTTATTTTTTTGACTCGAGTATAAGCCGAGTTTGGGTTTTTCAGCACATTTTTTGTGCTGAAAAACTAGGCTTATACTCGAGTATATAAGGTACTTTGTTTATTCTCATATGCATTATAGAGAAAAGGGGAGGGATTTTTAAATTTTTTTGTATATACTTAAGGCCAAGTAAGCTCTTAAACAATTGTTTTGCAGTATATTGCTTATAAATGCCAGCGAGCACTGGAAGGCATGGGTGAGCCCGCGACCCACGATATGGGTCACGGGGGCACCCGTGACAATTACTCAATATTCTGTTAAATTATTTTTTCTTCACTTTTATGCTTAGAGCTATAAAACTCTTCCCTGCTCTCTATGTCTCTGTTATAAAACTTTTTGTGTGCACAGTTCATGACAGATTCCTGTGAGAAGACTGACAGACACCTTTGAGGGGGAATAGACATTTATGGCAGCATAGACATACAGAAACTAAAAAGTGCTAATTAGCAGTTTTTAGTGCACTCTGCCGCTCTGAAGCCAAAGGCTCAACAAGCCTCATGGTAGGTGCAGCACTGTATGTACCCTGCAGATGCGTTAGAGTATAGGGCCAAAATAACTGAAATTATGCAGCTGATAAATCCAGATACCACCACAGTAGGAAAAGTAAAGTTTTAAACATTACTCTGTTATTGTACCTCCTGTGGCTAGATTGTTCCTTTTCATGTATGTATAATACACAAATAATTATAACGCATTTAATTAGTCAATCATATAAATTAATATGGAATTTGTTTTGTATGAATTTAAGTCTCTAAAGACCAGAAAATGATCTTGGTAGAAATAAAAGCACGGTGAAAGATATGAAAGAACAATAAATATTACCAAGCTGTTCCTATTTATGTTTCACTTCTTTTACTTTTGTATTGATTCACAAGATAAGCAGAAACATGACGCATATATATTATATTCACCATAAAAGGAATATGAAGAATAAAACACTGGTGTCCGAGTTTGCTCTCTCCGGTCTCTCCTCTAACCCAGACCTTCAGCTTCCTCTCTTCCTGCTCTTCTCCGTAGTCTACATGGTAACTCTGCTGGGTAATCTTATTATCATTGTATTGATTAGGATAACTCCAGGCTTACAAACACCAATGTACTTGTTCCTTATGAACTTATCTCTTGTAGATGTCCTTTACTCCTCAACTATCACACCCAACACCATGGCCAATATCTACTCTAAACATAAGACGATCTCCATCATTGGTTGTGCTATACAAATGTTTTTCTTCATTTTCCTGGCAAGCACAGAAGCCATGCTACTTGCAGTGATGGCCTATGACCGCTATGTTGCTATATGTAAACCACTATATTATACAGTCATTATGAATAAGGTGACATGCATTTGTTTTGTTTGCTCAGTTTTCACAGCAGGATTCCTTAATTCTTTAGTCCATACTAGTGCTGCATTTAGCCTCCCATTCTGCCGATCTAATTATGTTAACCATTTCTACTGCGATATTAACCCCATATTAAAACTGTCATGTAAAGATACATTTCTTAATCAGATTCTTGCATATACTGTTGCAGGTTCTATTGAAGTAGGTTCTTTATTATGTATATTAATATCATACACGTACATTATCCTTGCCCTGGTTAAGATAGGGTCATCAAAAAGTAGGATCAAGACTTTATCCACTTGTGGCTCTCACTTTACTTGTGTCGCCTTATTCTACTGCCCAGTTTTCTACATGTACTTGCGCCCAAACTCTGCATATGCCGTGGATCAGGACTGGGTGCTGTCAGTTTTCTATACAGTGATTATACCAATGTTAAATCCCATGATCTATAGCTTAAGAAATAAAGATGTTAAAACAGCACTGGTACAATTTTATGCTAACAGTATTCTCAAAGTATATATGTGACTTATTAGGGGAAGTGACATGTTGGGGGAAATTTATCAAGCTGTGAATTCCACCAGAATTCTGCAGGAAAAAAACTGTCTAAAATGTCTTGCTCTACATTTATTAAGGGTTTCACTAAATTTTAGGCCCTTTTTCAACCTGTACAAAAAGGACCTAACCTCGGGAAAAGGGAGCATGATGTTTTGTGAAAAAGTCGACGTACAACAAAATGTAGTTGCCGCGCCCAAAACAAATTATTGTGGTGCAGGCACCTAGACCAACTTATAGGAGGTGCAAATTACAACTTAACAGTCTTATAGTGCACCAGATGAATCATCCATCATCAGACACAGTGCTAGATCTGGCACAGCAGAAGACTGGTCTTGTCTTAGGCCCCTTCCACACTAGCGAGTGTGATGCGATGAACTCGCATCACACTCGCAACGCAAGCTGCCGGGAACGCACGGCCCGAACGCTGCACCGCGGGAGTGAACTCAGCATGTCAGTTCACTCCCGCGGTGCAGCGTTCGGGCCGTGCGTTCCCGGCAGCTTGCGTTGCGAGTGTGATGCGAGTTCATCGCATCACACTCGCTAGTGTGGAAGGGGCCTTACTCTGCACTGGTCTTAAAGGAAACCTACCACTGCTTGTATGATGAAATCATTCGAGCACACCACCATGTAGGCTATTTCATACTGATGCCGGCACATACTTTGGTTAGGGACATTCACCTGTAGTTCAGCTAAAAAATCGTTTTACCTACATATTCAAATGAACCTTCGGTGCTACCCCTACGTCACTTGCCGCCTTTCGTTCCCTTCCAATGGTTAATTAGGCACTCCTCTGTCTTCTTATACACCCTCCTCCTGGTGCTGAGAGCCGTGATGTCACATCGCTCTCTGCACTTATTGCCCATGCGCAAGAGACAAATATTGCGCAGCTGCAGTGAGAAGAGGCTTTCTCGGGTCATATAAACACCCACAATCAGTGCAACAGGTCTTTGCTGCATTATATGCACCTGCTGCCGCAACATGACTCTAGGGAACATCATGGTGCGGCAAGGGGTATGTAAGGTATTGTCCTCATTGGTAAAAGTGACCTCTAGCATATGTTTCTTAACACTGCCCACCAGCATCTAACATATACTGGAATATGTTTCTCCTTCCCGATATACACTTCTTTTGCATTTATTATTTTTGCTTTATGATTTTTTGTTAAAGGGATTATCAATATTTTTATAAATAACTTTACTAACCCCTTCACGACTGCTATACAGCTACCATATATACTCGAGTATAAGCCAAGTTTTTAGCACAATTTTTGTGCTAAAAATTCCACACTCGGCTTATACACGGGTATACAATAAAAATAAACTTACTACTCACCGCGACGGAGCTGCCGCGGACCTGCGGCATGAAGATGAAGAGGAGCTGTCCGGGCCGTCGGAATGGTGAGTAGTACGTTTTTTTTTTTACCGGCAACAGGGGGCTGGCAGCCTATATACTTAATGGGGCTGGAAGGCAATACATACTGAAAAGGGGCTGGCAGGCTATGTACTTAAGGGGGCTGGGAGCTATATACTGGGAGGCTGTGACCAATGCATTTCCCACCCTCGGCTTATACTCGAGTCAATAGGTTTTTCCAGTTTTTGGTGGTAAAACTGGGTACCTCGGCTTATAATCGGGTCGGCCTATACTCAAGTATATACGGTATATACATTTATTGGACATATCCCTTGCAGATATCACATGCTTAGACATCTTTTTTATTTTTCTCTAAAAGAATTGGACTTTCATTAAGACTTTGTGGACTGGCCTTGTTTTGTGAGTTGCTCCACAGGGGCGAATTGTGCACCACAAGAAACTGTTTTTAGATGCTTGCAAGAGATGCCTGGTCAGGGATTTCTTATGATCTGAGACGGGTATGTCAAACATGTACAGTAGTACTGCTTCCGGGGTGTTGGAGATTTTAAGGACTGTGGTCTCTTCAATCACTTGGAGTACACTACACCAGAATCTTTGTAGATGTGGACATTGCCACCAGATGTGAGACATTGTACCCCCCATAGACCCACAATGCCAGCATTTATCTGGGACTGATGGGAACCATTTGTGAAGGAGCGAGGGTACCCTGTACCACCTAGTTAGGATCTTGTAACTAGTCTCTTGGTGTTTGGGGCTATAACTGCTTTCTGAGCCAGAAAGAAATTTTTCCCCAGTTCTGTTTCCCATGCCTTGCAGAATGATGGTACAGTTATGCGATTGGGGGTGATTAACAGTTTGTATATCACTGAAAGAGCATGTTATCTGGTTCAGGGCTTTTTTTTGCAGGACATGCTGTAATTTACACAAGTATCATTCTGGAGTAGATATATTTTCATCACTTTTTAATTTTTGTGGCCAAGATACGTAAAAATCATAAATTTATTTGCTTTTTTTTTACTGTGTTCATTGTGTGGTTTAATAATGATACAGTTTTATTGTACAGACATAGCGATATCATATGTGTAGGGTTTGTGTGGACATTTTCACTTTTTTCACATTATATTTGAATTTATGACTGATTTATTACAGGGTTTCATCACTATTAGCCTATGCGGGTGCAAAGGCTGACACAGAGACTGTAAGATCCTGACTGTGTGACAGGATCTCACAGGCTCTTACTATAGACAACCCTGTGGTCCTGATAGGATCTCGGTGCTGCCATTGCAACAATTGTTGCCCCCAAAAGTGGCATGGGGAAGGGGAGCGATTGTGAGCAGAATCCTCCAGAGGAGCTCATTCCAACTACAGGTGTTAAACTGGGGGGTCAGCTATTAGTTACAGCTACACCACATGTTTCATGATAACAGCTCAGCTGTGCATTTTGGGACTCAATACCTAACTTTGTTGATTTACTTTGTTTATTCACATTTGCATTCTGGAGAAAAGGGGAGGGGTATTTTTTATTTTTAGTATATTCTTAAGGGCAAGTAAGCACTTAAACAATTGTTTTGTAGTATTGCTTATAAATCGTATAGTTGTGATTTCCGGGAGCCTCTTAGAGACTCTCAGCTTTCGGGCCAATAAATTGGTATCTTCAAACTATGCCATGATCCGTAGTAAGATGGAAGCACCCGTGTACAGTTCTACGGTTCACCTGCAAAAGCTTAGCCCTTGACGTGTGTTCTATACTTTTTCCCTATGTCATTTCTCATTATCACATTTAGCTTAATTTATGAACTCGTAAGGCTTTATGCCAGTATATATATAGTCAAATTTGGAAACTAATGAAATTAATGGTGGATATCATGTTTAAGTCCATGTTAATTTTTGCTACATCTGTATATTTATAAAACTGTGACTGGAATTAAAGAGTGGCAGACATTGTGTGGGAATTTGTTTTGTATGAATTTAAGTCTCTAAAGACCAGAAAATGATCTTGGTAGAAATAAAAGCACGGTGAAAGATATGAAAGATTAATAAATATTACCAAGCTGTTCCTATTTATGTTTCACTTCTTTTACTTTTATATTGATTCACAAGATAAGCAGAAACATGACGCATATATATTATATTCACCATAAAAGGAATATGAAGAATAAAACACTGGTGACCGAGTTTGTTCTCGCTGGTCTCTCCTCTAACCCAGACCTTCAGCTTCCTCTCTTCCTGCTCTTCTCCGTAGTCTACATGGTAACTCTGCTGGGTAATCTTATTATCATTGTATTGATTAGGACAACTCCAGCTTTACAGACACCAATGTACTTGTTCCTTATGAACTTATCTCTTGTAGATGTCCTTTACTCCTCAACTATCACACCCAACACCATGGCCAATATCTTCTCTGAACATAAGAGAATCTCCATCATTGGTTGTGCTATACAAATGTTTTTCTTCATTTTCATGGGAAGCACAGAAGGGATGCTACTTACAGTGATGGCCTATGAACGCTATGTTGCTATATGTAAACCACTATATTATACAGTCATTATGAATAAGGTGACATGCATTTGTCTTGTTTGCTCAGTATTCACAGCAGGATTCCTTAATGCTTTAGTCCATACTAGCGCTGCATTTAGCCTCCCATTCTGCCGATCTAATTATGTTAACCATTTCTACTGCGATATTAACCCAATATTAAAACTGTCATGTAAAGATACATTTCTTAATCAGATTCTTGCATATATTGTTGCAGGTCCTATTGAAGTAGGTTCTTTATTATGTATATTAATATCATACACGTACATTATCCTTGCCCTGGTCAAGATAGGGTCATCAAAAAGTAGGATCAAGACTTTATCCACTTGTGGCTCTCACTTTACTTGTGTCGCCTTATTCTACTGCCCAGTTTTCTTCATGTACTTACGCCCAAACTCTGCATATGCCGTGGATCAGGACTGGGTGCTGTCAGTTTTCTATACAGTGATTATACCAATGTTAAATCCCATGATCTAAAGCTTAAGAAATCAAGATGTTAAAACAGCACTGGTACAATTTTATGCTAACAGTATTCTCAAAGTATATATGTGACTTATTAGGGGAAGTGACATGTTGGGGGAAATTTATCAAGCTGTGAATTCCACCAGAATTCTGCAGGAAAAAAACTGTCTAAAATGTCTTGCTCTACATTTATTAAGGGGTTCACACCATTTTAGGCCCTTTTTTAACCTGTACAAAAAGGACCTAACCTCGGGAAAAGGGAGCATGATGTTGTGTGAAAAAGTTGACGTACAACAAAATGTAGTTGCCGTGCCCAAAACAAATTATTGTGGTGCAGGCACCTAGACCAACTTATAGGAGGTGCAAATTACAACTTAACAGTCTTATAGTGCACCAGATGAATCATCCATCATCAGACACAGTGCTAGATCTGGCACAGCAGAAGACTGGTCTTGTCTTACTCTGCACTGGTCTTAAAGGAAACCTATCACTGCTCGGATGATGAATCATGCAAGCACACCACCATGTAGGCTATTTAATACTGATGCCGGCACATACTTTGGTTAGGGACATCCACCTTTAGTTCAGCTAAAAAATCAATTTACCTACATATTTAAATAACCCTTCGGTGCTACCCCTACGTCACTGGCCGCCTTTCGTTCCCTTCCGAAGGTTAATTAAGCACGCCTCTGTCTTCTTATGTGCCCTCCTCCTGGTGCTGAGAGCCTTGATGTCACGTCACTCTCAGCACTTATTGCCCATGTGCAGAGACAAACTATTGCGCAGCTGCAGTGAGAAGTGGCAGGCTGCGCAATAGTTTGTCTCTGCGCATGGGCAATAAGTGCCGAGAGCGGTGTGACATCACGGTACCTGGGGGCGCATAAGAAGACAGAGGTGTGCTTAATTGACGTGGGGCAGAGCATCGAAGATTCATTTGAATATGTAGGTAAATCGATCTTTTAGCTAAACTAAAGGTGAATGTCCCTAACCAAAGTATGTGCCGGCATCAGTATTAAATAGCCTACAGGGTGGTGTGCATGATTTCATCATTCGAGAAGTGGTAGGTTTCCTTTGAGACCGACACATTAATACATCTCCCCCATTAAAGTTAACAATACATAGAAGAAGTTGTTTAGTCAACCTGTCTTACCTTTACCTTTCCCAAAAGCAGGCTTGGCTCACTGAGGAAAAATATGTATGCAGCGGCAAGATGTTTATAGGCTTCCACTCACTTTGTCTTGTTGGATATGGTTCTGTGTATATGTGGGAAGCTTTTGCATTGCTATGTGATGACATTGTTTATATAATGAGTTCATAAGTAACAATAGGTTTCTTAGCTTACTATATTGATAGTTGTCAACAGTTAAAGGGCACCTACCACCACGAATCTACCTATAAAGGTAGATCGGGTGGTAGGTGGATGTATGGGACGTGAGGATAGCTCTTTTTAGAGCTAATCCTCACGTCCCCGCTAGCATACCATAAACTTTATTGCCCTAATATGTTAATTTAATTAAGCGGCTACTGGGGCGTGGAGTAGCCGGACACGAGGCTACACGGCGCGGCTACTCCACGCCCCAGTAGCTGCTTTCCCCCGCCTACCCTGTGATCTTCGGTGCGCAGCTCCTGGCAGCTGCGCGCCCTCGTCCGAGAAGCCGGAGTTCTGCGCATGCGCAGTAACTCCGGCCTCGTTCCCGAGATCGCGCATCTTGGCCGGAGTTACTGCGCATGCGCAGAACTCCGGCTTCTCGGACGAGGGCGCGCAGCTGCCAGGAGCTGCGCGCCGAAGATCACAGGGTAGGCGGGGGAAAGCAGCTACTGGGGCGTGGAGTAGCCGCGCCGTGTAGCCTCGTGTCCGGCTACTCCACGCCCCGGTAGCCGCTTAATTAAATTAACATATTAGGGCAATAAAGTTTATGGTATGCTAGCGGGGACGTGAGGATTAGCTCTAAAAAGGGCTATCCTCACGTCCCATACATCCACCTACCACCCGATCTACCTTTATAGGTAGATTCGTGGTGGTAGGTTCCCTTTAATTGTTATATGGGAATATCCTTTAAGGATCAACTACAAATGATAAACATTTTCTTCCATATGTAACAGCCACCACATAAGAATTGTTTCTATTTTTTTTTTTACATATTTAGACAAGTCTCACATGTTCAACCCCATAAGGACAAAGCCCTTTTTGGTTTTTATGTTTTTGATTTGAATATGGTTATGTGCAGAAAAATTAGACAGATTTAAGATAGGAATTTTTGGGGAAAATGGGCGGGACACACTATTATAAAAATTCACTAAGGAGGTGGGGTGGATAGATATATGGCGGGATAGACACCCACAGGATAAAGTTTTTTCGTGCCACTCTAAATCACACAAAACATTTTCACGAATAGATTATGTTTTAGGTAATGATTAGAGATGAGCGAGCACTAAAATGCTCGGGTAATATATTTAGTCGATAACACAGCATGGTGGCGACATAGTGACCAAGTTCCATAACGTATCTGGTGAAACACCCGAAAAATGAGCCTGACACAGATCGTTTGATAAGGGGACGACATTTGGAGGCAGCCATGGAGAGGACTTCCATGATTAAGAGCGACAGTATGGGGCATCCATATTGCGCTTCTATGATTGCAACTGCAGGTCTCCAGCATGGCGGCGACAGACGCGCCGAGTTCCACTATGTATCTGGTGAAACACCTGAAAATTCTGCCTGACACAGCTCGTTTGATAAGGGGATGATGTGCTGCATATCTTCTCGTGCTCCAGCGTCTGGGGTATAGACAGTTGAAAGTTGCGCATGGAGACATTGGTGGACGCTGTGGAGGCGAAATGGACGGGAAACAGCAGGGGCAGCATGCATGGATGCCTCTGAGGCTGCCTAATCTTGGGATGGAGCTGGCGGTCCGCTGCCAGGCGAGCTTTTGCCTGTCCAAGCCCCTGTCTCTCGGCTCCTCCCCACCCAAAATGGGCCTGGGGGCCAGAAGCGTTTACTTTGAAAAAATGATAATTTTCAAAGCAGGCGGGGTCGTTTGAATATTTCACCTAGGAATAATGGAATAGCATAGTGGTTCTATTTTTAATTGTTTTTACGGAAATAGTTCCATGATTAAGAGCGACAGTATGGGGCATCCATATTGCGCTGCTATGATTGCAACTTCAGGTCTCCAGCATGGCGGCGACAGATGGGCCGCTTTCCACTATGTATCTGGTGAAACACCTGAAAATTCTGCCTGACACAGCTCGTTTGATAAGGGGACCATGTATGGAGGCAGTGAACTAGTAGTAGATTAAAGGTGCTGCAGTTGAAACTATGTTAGTTGGATCTTGGGATGGAGCTGGCGCTCCGCTGCCAGGCGAGCTTTCGCCAATCCAAGCCCCTGTCTCTAGGCTACTCCCCAAACAGCACTTCTAAGAACCTTTTGTATAAGATCAAGTGTAGTAGCGTTCTTATAAGTTTGGGATATGGCGGGTGAGGGGAATGTAAACAGATGCGCAAGAAGCGCTGAAATAATATCGGTAAATGGTAAAAGTTTGCCAGCATATTTTGTGGATTACACAGCAGGGTGGCGACAAAGTTAACAAGTTTGATGTGGAATGCCCTGTAATAGCTCTTGGGCGGTGTGCCTTTTATTGCCTAGGCTCAGCAGTTTGAGCACCACCTGCTGTCGCTTAGCGACGGCACTGCTGCTGTGCCTAGAGCTACCGACTGATGGCGCCATGCCCACGGATGGTAGTTCGGAGGAGGAGGAGGTGGAGGAGGGGTGGGAGGAGGAGGAGGTATAGTAGGCCTTTGAGACCTGGTCCGAGGTAGGCCCCGCAATCCTCGGCATCGGCAGTATATGACGAGCCCCCGGGTCAGACTCGGTCCCAGCCTCCACCAAGTTAACCCAATGTGCCGTCAGCGATATATAGTGGCCCTACCCGGCAGCACTCGTCCACGTGTCCGTGGTCAGGTGGACCTTGTCAGAAACGGCGTTGGTCAGGGCACGGATGATGTTGTCTGACACGTGCTGGTGCAGGGCTGGGACGGCACATCGGGAAAAGTAGTGGCGGCTGGGGACCGAATACCGAGGGGCGGCCGCCGCCATGAGGTTGCGAAAGGCCTCGGTCTCTACCAGCCTATAGGGCAGCATCTCCAGGCTAAGCAATCTGGAGATGTGGACATTGAGGGCTTGGGCGTGCGGATGGGTTGCACTATATTTCCTTTTCCGCTCCAGCGTTTGGGGTATGGAGAGCTGAACGCTGGTGGATGCTGTGGAGGATCGTGGAGGCGACGATGGGGTTTTTGGGGCAGGGTCCTGGGCAGGGGGCTGACTATCAGCTGACACAGGGGAAGGAGCAGTGGTGTGCACGGCCGGAGGTGAACGGGCTTGGTGCCACTGAGTGGGGTGTTTAGCATTCATATGCCTGCGCATACTGGTGGTAGTTAAGCTAGTAGTGGTGGAACCCCTGCTGATCCTGGTTTGGCAAAGGTTGCACACCACAGTCCGTCGGTCATCCGGTGTTTCCTTAAAGAACCTCCAGACTTCTGAAAATCTAGCCCTCGCCGCGGGAGCCCTCGCCACGGGAGCTTCACTACGTGACACATTTGGCGCTGATGCACCAGCTCTGGCCCTGCCTCTCCATCTGGCCCCACCACTGCCTCTTCCAACCTGTTCTGGTCGAGGACTCTCCTCCGTCTCAGAAGCACTGTGTTCACCCGGCCTCTCAACCCAGCTTGGGTCTGTCACCTCATCATCCTCCGATCCCTCAGTCTGCTCCCCCCTCGGACTTCCTGCCCTGACAACAACTTCACCACTGTCTGACAACCGTGTCTCCTCATCGTCGGACACCTCTTTACACACTTCTTCCACTACGTCAAGAAGGTCATCATCACCCACAGACTGCGACTGGTGGAAAACCTGGGCATCAGAAAATTGCTCAGCAGCAACCGGACAAGTGGTTTGTGACTGTGGGAAGGGTCCAGAAAACAGTTCCTCAGAGTATGCCGGTTCAAATGCCAAATTTTCCTGGGAGGGGGCAGACTGGGGGGGAGGAGGCTGAGGTGCAGGAGCTGGAGGAGTGGCGATTTCGGTGACATGGGTGGACTGCGTGGAAGACTGACTGGTGGACAAATTGCTCGAAGCATTGTCGGCAATCCACGACATCACCTGTTCGCACTGTTCTGGCCTCAACAGTGCTCTACCACGAGTCCCAGTAACTTCAGACATGATGAACCTAGGGAGTGTAGCTCTGCGGCGTTCCCCTGCTCCCTCATCAGCAGGTGGTGTCTCACCCCGCCCAGGACCACGGCCTCTGACCCCTGCAGTAGTTGGACGCCCACGTCCCCGCCCTCGTCCTCTACCCCTAGCCCTTGGGTTAAACATTTTGAAAATGAAAGTTATAACTTTAATTTTTTTTTTACTTTTTTTTGTGTTTTTTTGTGTTTTTTTTTGTGTTTTTTAGTTTTTAAAACCAAACGATGCTATCCTATTGCTATGGCTATTTTCTAGCCAACTATGAAAGCACACTGCTATGCCAGATGAGATGACGCTGAGTTATGAAAAAATAAACGTAAAATAAAAAGTAAATGGCAGACTGTGCCTAATTTCAATCAAACCCCTAATAAATTGTTCCACTTCGGTCTTTGCGATGGATATGTGCGTCACTAAGCGCTAAACACAACGGTCGCAAGTCTCACTGCAAATTCCTCACAATATGGTAGTAGATGCACTACAGCAAGGCCAGCCACCAGCAGATCAACCAGAAATAAAATATATAACGCTATTGTAGGCCTAAGTAAGCCGTTTGGATTCTCCTATGGCTATTTTCTAGCCAACTATGAAAGCACACTGCTATGCCAGATGAGATGACGCTGAGTTATGAAAAAATAAACGTAAAATAAAAAGTAAATGGCAGACTGTGCCTAATTTCAATCAAACCCCTAATAAATTGTCCCACTTCGGTCTTTGCGATGGATATGTGCGTCACTAAGCGCTAAACACAACGGTCGCAAGTCTCACTGCAAAATCCTCACAATATGGTAGTAGATGCACTACAGCAAGGCCAGCCACCAGCAGATCAACCAGAAATAAAATATATAACGCTATTGTAGGCCTAAGTAAGCCGTTTGGATTCTCCTATGGCTATTTTCTAGCCAACTATGAAAGCACACTGCTATGCCAGATGAGATGATGCTGAGTTATGAAAAAATAAACGTAAAATAAAAAGTAAATGGCAGACTGTGCCTAATTTCAATCAAACCCCTAATAAATTGTCCCACTTCGGTCTTTGCGATGGATATGTGCGTCACTAAGCGCTAAACACAACGGTCCCAAGTCTCACTGCAAATTCCTCACAATATGGTAGTAGATGCACTACAGCAAGGCCAGCCACCAGCAGATCAACCAGAAATAAAATATATAACGCTATTGTAGGCCTAAGTAAGCCGTTTGGATTCTCCTATGGCTATTTTCTAGCCAACTATGAAAGCACACTGCTATGCCAGATGAGATGACGCTGAGTTATGAAAAAATAAACGTAAAATAAAAAGTAAATGGCAGACTGCCTAATTTCAATCAAACCCCTAATAAATTGCCCCACTTCGGTCTTTGCGATGGATATGTGCGTCACTAAGCGCTAAACACAACGGTCGCAAGTCTCACTGCAAATTCCTCACAATATGGTAGTAGATGCACTACAGCAAGGCCAGCCACCAGCAGATCAACCAGAAATAAAATATATAACGCTATTGTAGGCCTAAGTAAGCCGTTTGGATTCTCCTATGGCTATTTTCTAGCCAACTATGAAAGCACACTGCTATGCCAGATGAGATGACGCTGAGTTATGAAAAAATAAACGTAAAATAAAAAGTAAATGGCAGACTGTGAATAATTTCAATCAAACCCCTAATAAATTGTCCCACTTCGGTCTTTGCGATGGATATGTGCGTCACTAAGCGCTAAACACCACGGTCGCAAGTCTCACTGCAAATTCCTCACAATATGGTAGTAGATGCACTACAGCAAGGCCAGCCACCAGCAGATCAACCAGAAATAAAATATATAACGCTATTGTAGGCCTAAGTAAGCCGTTTGGATTCTCCTATGGCTATTTTCTAGCCAACTATGAAAGCACACTGCTATGCCAGATGAGATGACGCTGAGTTATGAAGAAATAAACGTAAAATAAAAAGAAACTGGCAGGTTGTGCCTAATTGAAATCAAACCCCTAATAAATTGTCCCACTTTGGTGTTTGAGATGGATATGTGTGTCACTAAGAGCTAAATACAACGGTAGCAAGTCCCCCTGCAAATTCCTCACAATATGGTACTAGCTGCACTACTAGTGCCAGCAAGCCCAGCCACAAGCAAATAAAAAAAAAAATGTATAACGTTATTGTAGCCTTAAGAAGGGCTGTTGGGTTCTTGTAGAATCACTCCTGCCTAACACTATTCTAATAGAACAGCCTAACGCTTTCCCTGACCAGCAGCAGCTCTCTCCCTAGCGGCATCCAGACACAGAATGATCCGAGCAGCGCAGGCAGGGGCTAGTCTATTCCAGGGTCACCTGATCTGGCCAGCCAACCACTGCTATCGACGTGTAAGGGTACCACGTCATGCTGGGTGGAGTGCAGAGTCTCCTGGCTTGTGATTGGCTCTGTTTCTGGCCGCCAAAAAGCAAAACGGCGGGAGATGCCATTTTCTCGAGTGGGCGAAGTATTCGTCCGAGCAACGAGCAGTTTCGAGTACGCTAATGCTCGAACGAGCATCAAGCTCAGACGAGTATGTTCGCTCATCTCTAGTAATGATCTTACACTACCGTATGTGAATTTTTTTTTACACGGGGCAAGGGGGATGTCGGACCACCTACCAATATATGTACAGATGGAGGTGGATAGACCTAAGAAAATAAAGAATATTGTTTATCCAGATACCATAAATTCTATCACTGATCACAACGTTTTTCATAGTAAAATGAAAGGTTTTTTGAAACTAACAGCACAGGGCTAGTTGGGGGGTAATATGGGATACATTTAAGTGTTACCTTAGAGGGCTAATGACACAACAGGGGAAAATTGTGAGGGGGAGAAGATTTGCACATATAGAGGATAAAAGAAAGATGGTAATAGAGGAAGAACAAAAATATATCAATGACCCTAGTGATGACAACAGGATAAAATGGGAAGAAGCTATAGTTGCGTATGAGATAGAAACAGAACAGAGAGCAATAAAGATAAAAACCAAAATTAATGATAAGATCTTTAGGGAAGGAAGTAGATCAGGGAAAATCCTGGCCTCTTTGATTAGAAATCAAAATGAAATATCTTATATAGCAGCGATAAAAGGACAGAATAATAGGATTTCCTCGGATAATGGTCATATAAGTAAAATCTCTCTGGAATTTTATACAGAACTATATGACACAAAAATTACATACTCCTCTGAGGAACTAGGCAAATATCTTCAAGAAATTAAACTACCCCAACTTAAAATAGAAGAGAAACAGTTTATGGAACTACCAATAACAAAAGAAGAGATAAAATGGGCGATAGATAATATGAAAACCGGGAAAGCCCCGGGATTAGACAGCCTCCCAGTCGAAATATATATCACCTTCAGAGATTCAATTATTCCATATCTACATCAGGTAATACAGGACATCTATATAACGGGAGAGTTGCCACAATCTATGTCTGAGGCCTTGATAGTCCTGCAGTGAGAAGTGGCAGGCTGCGCAATAGTTTGTCTCTGCGCATGGGCAATATATGCCGAGAGCTATGTGACATCACGGTACCTGGGGGCGCATAAGAAGACAGAGGTGTGCTTAATTGACGTGGGGCAGAGCATCGAAGATTCATTTGAATATGTAGGTAAATCTATCTTTTAGCTAAACTAAAGGTGAATATCCCTAACCAAAGTATGTGCCGGCATCAGTATTAAATAGCCTACAGGGTGGTGTGCATGATTTCATCATTCGAGAAGTGGTAGGTTTCCTTTGAGACCGACACATTAATACATCTCCCCCATTAAAGTTAACAATACATAGAAGAAGTTGTTTAGTCAACCTGTCTTACCTTTACCTTTCCCAAAAGCAGGCTTGGCTCACTGAGGAAAAATATATATGCAGCGGCAAGATGTTTATAGGCTTCCACTCACTTTGTCTTGTTGGATATGGTTCTGTGTATATGTGGGAAGCTTTTGCATTGCTATGTGATGACATTGTTTATATAATGAGTTCATAAGTAACAATAGGTTTCTTAGCTCACTATATTGATAGTTGTCAACAGTTAATTGTTATATGGGAATATCCTTTAAGGATCAACTACAAATGATAAACATTTTCTTCCATATGTAACAGCCACCACATAAGAATTGTTTCTATTTTTTTTTTACATATTTAGACAAGTCTCACATGTTCAACCCCATAAGGACAAAGCCCTTTTTGGTTTTTATGTTTTCATTTTTCATTCCCCGCTTTTAAAAATCCATAACTTTTTTTCTGTGTGCACAGCCTTATGAAGGCTTGATTTCTGCTTAACAAATTGCACTTCCTAGTGGTGGTATTTAGTATTCCATGTACTGGGAAACGGCAAAAAGATCTGGTGAAACTGACGAAAAAAAACACATTTGCTTCATTTTCATTTTTCCTTGATTTTATGGCTTTCATTGTGTGCTCCAATGACACCTCCCCTTTATTCTTTGGGTCGGTAAGATTGCAGAGATACTTAATCTACAGTATATAGGTTTATCATGTTTTAGTAGAATAAAAAAATTTAAATCTTTTGTTGGAATTGTTTTTTTCATTTTATTCTATTCCAAGGTCACTAACTTTTTCATACTTCTGTGGGGAACAAAGTTGTGTAAGGCGTAATTTTTGTGGAACGAGATGATGTTTTCCTTGCTACCAATTTAGGGACTGAACAACCTTTTGATCACTTTTTATTAAAATAATTATGTGTTGGTCAGTTCTAAAGGAAGGTGGTGATTTGAACTTTAAGGCTTTTTATTTAAATAAAATATATTTTCTACTTTTTAAAAACATTTTTTTACTGTATGCTGTATACTACTATTACCAGGGGCGTAACTTGAGGGGGTGCAGAGGTCGCGGTCCCCCAAGGGGGGAACAGAGCTTATAATGATGTTGATATATGTTATATGAGTGAAAACATTATGTTATGATGAATTAAGGACTATGTTATGTATATGAATAATGGAAAATGGAAAAAAACTTTTTCTTTTTTTTGCTAATAAATATTTATGAAATTAAAAAAAAGATGAGAATCTCCCTCTTAATATCTCATCAAAAATGTATTTCTAAAAGTGCAGTAAACAAAAATTAGATTTTATTATACAGCTCTCCATTCCCAACTGTAACTTTAACTCTAAATATAGACAGTTCTGTGGCACCATGAAACACATTCCAATGCAATATTAAATGGGAAATGCTCAAAAAACAAGTAGAACAAGAGTCCGGCACCATCCGATCACTAAAGCACAGATCACCAGATCGTCCCGGCAGCGGTTCAGACAGGATGGTAATGCCTTCTTGCATCAAAATAATATCGTAGTGGTGCTCAGCAAGAGCGAAGACAATCCATGTAATGCAAACAAAGTATAGCGGCACTCACCGATATCGTGCGAAGAGTTCAATTTATTAGGGTGCATACAGAAAACAGAGCGGGGCCAGGCGACGGGCCGTTTCGCGCTAGTCCAGCGCTTTCTCAAGCCAAAACCTGGCTTGAGAAAGCGCTGGACTAGCGCGAAACGGCCCGTCGCCTGGCCCCGCTCTGTTTTCTGTATGCATCCTAATAAATTGGACTCTTCGCACGATATCGGTGAGTGCCGCTATACTTTGTTTGCATTAAATGGGAAATGCTCTTTAACATGACACAAGAACTGTGTTTCTAGGTTTGCAAAAGAACATGTACACTCTGCATCTGATGCTTTACTTGGTGAAGGGTGACACATTAAAGGGGAATTCTCATCTGGGCATTCATATTAAAATTGATTAATCTTCTATTTTTATATAAAAAAATTATTTCTCTTAAATGTAGCCATCGATATAGCTTTCCTTGGCATCGGTGGTCAGTTAAGTGCTTTTGAGTACTGCTTGACGTCCTTGATTCATTGTTCCTTACCAGTGGAAGTATTCAAATCGCCTAGTAGAATCATCGGACACCTAGGGAATTTCATACAAAAGTTATTTAACTTGATCAGTACTTCAAGTGTTCCTAATGTTTTTATGAACTATTATTGAGACACCTCTCTGAATATTTAAGAGGTGTCTCAATAATAGTTCATAAAAACATTAGGATAAAGATCCAGGAACAATGGATAGATGAATTTGGCAGATTTGTGTTTTTATACTGTACCCTATATGGAGCCAAAATAATAATTACAGGTGTATATATTCCTCCTCCAGCCACAATTGAAGTACTGATCAAGTTAAATAACTTTTGTATGAAATTCCCTAGGTGTCTGATGAATTATACTAGGCAATTTGAATATGGTTATGTGCAGAAAAATTAGACAGATTTAAGATAGGTATTTTTGGGGAAAAGGGGCGGGACACACTATTATATAAATTCACTAAGGAGGTGGGGTGGATAGATATATGGCGGGATAGACACCCACAGGATAAAGTTTTTTCGTGCCACTCTAAATCACACGAAACATTTTCACAAATAGATAATGTTTTAGGTAATGATTAGAGATGAGCGAACATACTCGTCCGAGCTTGATGCTCGATCGAGCATTAGCGTACTCGTAACTGCTCGTTGCTCGGACGAGTATTTCGCCCGCTCGAGAAAATGGCAGCTCCCGCCGTTTTGCTTTTTGGCGGCCAGAAACAGAGCCAATCACAAGCCAGGAGACTCTGCACTCCACCCAGCATGACGTGGTACCCTTACACGTCGATAGCAGTGGTTGGCTGGCCAGATCAGGTGACCCTGGGATAGACTAGCCACTGCCCGCGCTGCTCGGATCATTCTCTGTCTGGATGCCGCTAGGGAGAGAGCTGCTGCTGGTCAGGGAAAGCGTTAGGGTGTTCTATTAGCTTACTGTTAGGCAGGAGTGATTCTCCAAGAACCCAACAGCCCTTCCTAGGGCTACAATAACGTTATACTTTTTTTTTTTATTTGCTTGTGGCTGGGCTTGCTGGCACTAGTAGTGCAGCTAGTACCATATTGTGAGGAATTTGCAGGGGGACTTGCTACCGTTGTGTTTAGCTCTTAGTGACACACATATCCACCTCAAACACCAAAGTGGGAAAATTTATTAGGGGTTTGATTTCAATTAGGCACAGTCTGCCAGTTTCTTTTTATTTTACGTTTATTTTTTTAATAACTCAGTGTCATCTCATCTTGCATAGTAGTGTGCTTTAATACTTGGCTAGAAAATAGCCATAGGAGAATCCAAACGGCTTACTTACGCCTACAGTAGCGTTATATATATTTGATTTCTGGTTGATCTGCTGGTGGCTGTAGTTGCTGCAGTGCATCTACTAGCAAATTGTGAGCAATTTGGAGTGAGACTTGCGACCACTGTGTTTTGCGCTTAGTGACGCACATATCCATCGCAAAGACCGAAGTGGGAAAATTTATTAGGGCCCGGGGTTGTATTTCAATTAGGCACAGTCTGTCATTTCCTTTTTTATTTTACGTTTATTTTTTTCATAACTCAGCGTCATCTCATCTGGCATAGTAGTGTGCTTTAATACTTGGCTAGAAAATAGCCATAGGAGAATCCAAACGGCTTACTTACGCCTACAGTAGCGTTATATATATTTGATTTCTGGTTGATCTGCTGGTGGCTGTAGTTGCTGCAGTGCATCTACTAGCAAATTGTGAGCAATTTGGAGTGAGACTTGCGACCACTGTGTTTTGCGCTTAGTGACGCACATATCCATCGCAAAGACCGAAGTGGGAAAATTTATTAGGGCCCGGGGTTGGATTTCAATTAGGCACAGTCTGCCATTTCCTTTTTTATTTTACGTTTATTTTTTTAATAACTCAGTGTCATCTCATCTGGCATAGCAGTGTGCTTTCATACTTGGCTAGAAAATAGCCATAGCAATAGGATAGCATCGTTTGGTTTTAAAAACTAAAAAACACACAAAAAAAAAAAAAACACAAAAAAAAGTTAAAAAAAAATTAAAGTTATAACTCTCATTTTCAAAATGTTTAACCCGAGGGCTAGGGGTAGAGGACGAGGGCGGGGACGTGGGCGTCCAACTACTGCAGGGGTTAGAGGCCGTGGTCCTGGGCGGGGTGAGACACCACCTGCTGATGAGGGAGCAGGGGAACGCCGCAGAGCTACACTCCCTAGGTTCATGTCTGAAGTTACTCGGACTCGTGGTAGAGCACTGTTGAGGCCAGAACAGTGCGAACAGGTGATGTCGTGGATTGCCGACAATGCTTCGAGCAATTTGTCCACCAGTCAGTCTTCCACGCAGTCCACCCATGTCACCGAAATCGGCACTCCTCCAGCTCCTGCACCTCAGCCTCCTCCCCCCCAGTCTGCCCCCTCCCAGCAAAATTTGCCATTAGAACCGGCATACTCTGAGGAACTGTTTTCTGGACCCTTCCCACAGTCAAAAACCACTTGTCCGGTTGCTGATGAGCAATTTTCCGATGCCCAGGTTTTCCACCAGTCGCAGTCTGTGGGTGATGATGACCTTGTTGACGTACTGGAAGAAGTGTGTAAAGAGGTGTCCGACGATGAGGAGACACGGTTGTCAGACAGTGGGGAAGTTGTTGTCAGGGCAGGAAGTCCGAGGGGGGAGCAGACTGAGGGATCGGAGGATGATGAGGTGACAGACCCAAGCTGGGTTGAGAGGCCGGGTGAACACAGTGCTTCTGAGACGGAGGAGAGTCCTCGACCAGAACAGGTTGGAAGAGGCAGTGGTGGGGCCAGACGGAGAGGCAGGGCCAGAGCTGGTGCATCAGCGCCAAATGTGTCAACTAGTGAAGCTCCCGTGGCGAGGGCTCCTGCGGCGAGGGCTAGATTTTCAGAAGTCTGGAGGTTCTTTAAGGAAACACCGGATGACCGACGGACTGTGGTGTGCCACATTTGCCAAACCAGGATCAGCAGGGGTTCCTCCACTAATACCTTAACTACCACCAGTATGCGCAGGCATATGAATGCTAAACACCCCACTCAGTGGCAACAAGCGCGTTCACCTCCGGCCGTGCACACCACTGCTCCTTCCCCTGTGTCAGCTGATAGTCAGCCCCCTGCCCAGGACCCTGCCACAAAAACCCCATCGTCGCCTCCACGATCCTCCACAGCATCCACCAGCGTTCAGCTCTCCATACCCCAGACGCTGGAGCGGAAACGCAAATATAGTGCAACCCACCCGCACGCCCAAGCCCTTAATGTGCACATCTCCAGATTGCTAAGCCTGGAGATGCTGCCCTATAGGCTAGTAGAGACCGAGGCCTTTCGCAGCCTCATGGCGGCGGCCGCCCCTCGGTATTCGGTCCCCAGCCGCCACTACTTTTCCCGATGTGCCGTCCCAGCCCTGCACCAGCACGTGTCAGACAACATAATCCGTGCCCTGACCAACGCCGTTTCTGACAAGGTCCACCTGACCACGGACACGTGGACGAGTGCTGCCGGGCAGGGCCACTATATATCGCTGACGGCACATTGGGTTAACTTGGTGGAGGCTGGGACCGAGTCTGACCCTGCGGCTGGTCATATACTGCCGACGCCGAGGATTGCGGGGCCTACCTCGGTCCAGGTGTTTCAGGCCTACTATGCCTCCTCCTCCTCCCACCCCTCCTCCACCTCCTCCTCCGAACGACCATCCGTGGGCATGGCGCCATCAGTCGGTAGCTCTAGGCACAGCAGCAGTGCCGTCGCTAAGCGACAGCAGGCAGTGCTCAAACTGCTGAGCCTAGGCGATAAAAGGCACACCGCCCAAGAACTATTACAGGGCATCACGGCGCAGACTGATCTGTGGCTGGCACCGCTGAACCTGAAGCCAGGCATGGTTGTGTGTGACAACGGCCGTAACCTGGTGGCGGCTCTGCAACTCGGCAGACTGACACATGTGCCATGCCTGGCCCATGTGTTAAATCTGATAGTTCAGCGTTTCCTCAAGACATACCCCAATCTGTCTGATTTGCTCACGAAGGTGCGCCGCATCTGTGCGCATTTCAGGAAGTCCAGCACAGATGCTGCCACTCTCAGGGCAGCGCAGCGCCACCTCCAACTGCCCGGTCACCGACTGTTGTGCGACGTGCCCACGAGGTGGAATTCAACACTGACCATGTTATCCAGAGTTTACCAGCAGCGCCGAGCGATTGTAGACTGCCAGATGTCAACTTCCACCAGAACTGGTAGTCAGGTCAGTCAGCTTCCTCAAGTCTACAATGAGGAGTGGACGTGGATGTCTGATATCTGTCAGGTGCTGAGTAACTTTGAGGAGTCAACACAGATGGTCAGTGGCGATGCCGCCATCATCAGCCTCACCATCCCGCTGCTTGGCCTGTTGAAAAACTCTCTGGTCAGCATGAAGTCGGAAGCTTTGCGCTCCTCACAAGAGACGGGGGAAGAAGATTCCCTTGTTGATAGCCAAAGCACCCTTAGGTCTGTTTCTCAGCGCATATCAGAGGAGGTGGAGGTGAAGGAGGATGAGGAGGAAGAGGAGGAGAATGTTGGCGAGACACAAGAGGGGACCATTGTTGAGTCCTTCACTGTGAGCGTGTATGGGCAGAAGAAGAGGAGTTGGAGGAGGAGGAAATGGACAGTCAGGCCAGTGAGGGGAGTGAATTCTTACGCGTTGGTACTCTGGCGCATATGGCAGATTTCATGCTAGGCTGCCTATCCCGTGACCCTCGCGTTCAAAGAATTTATTCCAGCACCGATTACTGGGTGTTCACTCTCCTGGACCCACGGTACAAGCAAAATCTTTCCACTCTCATCCCTGGAGAGGAAAGGAGTGTGAGAATGCATGAATACCAGCAGGCCCTGGTGCACAAGCTGAAACAGTATTTCCCTTCTGACAGCGCTAGCGGCAGAGTGCGTAGTTCTGCGGGACAAGTAGCGAGGGAGAGTAGGCGAGCAGGCAGCTTGTCCAGCACTGGCAAGGGTACGCTTTACAAGGCTTTTGCCAGCTTTATGTCACCCCAGCAAGACACTGTCACCTGTCCCCAGTCTCGGCAGAGTAGGGCTGATCTTTACAGAAAGATGGTGAGGGAGTACGTAGCTGACCATACCATCGTCCTAAATGATCACACAGCTCCCTACAACTACTGGGTTTCAAAGCTGGACATGTGGCACGAACTGGCGCTGTACGCCTTGGAGGTTCTTGCCTGCCCTGCCGCTAGCGTCTTGTCCGAGCGGGTTTTCAGTGCAGCTGGTGGCATCATCACCGATAAGCGTACACGCCTGTCGACTGACAGCGCTGACAGGCTGACGCTTATCAAGATGAATAAAGCCTGGATTTCTCCTAATTTCCAATCTCCACCAGGTGAAGGAAGCTCAACCTGAATAATTTATCCACTCCTCCTCCTCCTCATTTTCCTCCTTCTCCTCCTCTTTGTACAGTAAAGCAGAGGAAACTGGCTATTTTTTGACAGGGCCCACTGGCTCTAGCTATAGTACTTTATGCATTTAATTTTTCTGGAGGGCCACCGACCCGGTCCTCTGTTTTAAAAAATTTTTGGGAGTGCCACATACAGGCACTCAATCTATTCAATTTTTCTGGAGGGCCACCTACCTGCTCCTCTGGTTTGAAAACTTTTTTGGACTGCCACATACAGGCACTATCCAAATTAAATTGTCTCCATAGCAGCCTCCACACGTTGTCTCCATTGCTACCTCCAAAAGTCGTCCATATAGCTGCCTCCATACATCGTCCCTTTATCAAACGAGGTGTGTCAGGCCGAAATTTGGGTTGTTTTCATGGATTCCACATCAAAGTTGTTAACTTTGTCGCCACCCTGCTGTGTTATCCACAAAATACACTGGCAAACTTTTACCATTTACGGATATTATTTCAGCGCTTCTTGCGCAGATGTTTACATTCCCCTCACCCGCCATATCCTAAACTTATAAGAACGCTACTACACTTGATCTTATACAAAAGGTTCTTAGAAGTGCTGTTTGGGGAGTAGCCTAGAGACAGGGGCTTGGATTGGCGAAAGCTCGCCTGGCAGCGGAGCGCCAGCTCCATGCCAAGAACCAACTAACATAGTTTTAACTGCAGCACCTTTAATCTACTACTAGTTCACTGCCTCCATACATGGCCGCCTTATCAAACGTGCTGTGTCAGGCAGAATTTTGGGTTGTTTTCATGGCTTCCACAACAAACTTGTTAACTTTGTCGCCACCCTGCTGTGTAATCCTCAAAATATACTGGCAAACTTTTACCATTTACGGATATTATTTCAGCGCTTCTTGCGCATCTGTTTACATTCCCCTCACCCGCCATATTCCAAACTTATAAGAACGCTACTACACTTAACTTGGTGCAGGCTGGGACCGAGTCTGACCCTGGGGCTGGTCATATACTGCCGACGCAGAGGATTGCGGGGCCTACCTCGGTCCAGGTGTTTCAGGCCTACTATGCCTCCTCCTCCTCCCACCCCTCCTCCACCTCCTCCTCCTCCGAATTACCATCCGTGGGCATGGCGCCATCAGTCGGTAGCTCTAGGCACAGCAGCAGTGCCGTCGCTAAGCGACAGCAGGCGGTGCTCAAACTGCTGAGCCTAGGTGATAAAAGGCACACCGCCCAAGAGCTATTACAGGGCATTCCACATCAAACTTGTTAACTTTGTCGCCACCGTGCTGTGTAAGCCACAAAATATACTGGAAAACTTTTTTCATTTACGGATATTATTTCAGCGCTTCTTGCGCAGATGTTTACATTCCCCTCACCCGCCATATCCCAAACTTATAAGAACGCTACTACACTTGATCTTATACAAAAGGTTCTTAGAAGTGCTGTTTGGGGAGTAGCCTAGAGACAGGGGCTTGGATTGGCGAAAGCTCGCCTGGCAGCGGAGCGCCAGCTCCATGCCAAGATCCAACTAACATAGTTTGAACTGCAGCACCTTTAATCTACTACTAGTTCACTGCCTCCATACATGGTCCCCTTATCAAACGAGCTGTGTCAGGCAGAATTTTGGGTTGTTTTCATGGCTTCCATGTTAACTTTGTCGCCACCCTGCTGTGTAATCCACAAAATATACTGGCAAACTTTTATCATGTACCGATATTATTTGAGCGCTTCTTGCTCACCTCCTTTGGTTCCTCTCTGCCACCCATTGGTTTGAAGCCTGAGTCCATTTAGGGTATGTCGCCATGCCACTCTCTAGCCTGCCGCTGCTGTCGCTGCCTCTGCATGCCGTCCCCTATAGTGTCAGGGTCAATTATTGGATGTTTTAGATGCTATCTAGCTTCATTCTGTCACTCTGTCATGGCCATGCTGTTGCCCATAATTTTGGCATAATGGTGCGATTAAGCAGCCTCAGAGGCATCCATGCATGCTGCCCCTGCTGTTTCCTGTCCATTTCCGTGGTGTTTCCATCCTTTTCTGAGGTTCCCAGGTGTTTGGCCAAGCTTCCCTGTGCAGAGCCTTGGTCCCCTTGAAAAATGCTCGAGTCTCCCATTGACTTCAATGGGGCTCGTTACTCGAAACGAGCACTCGAGCATCGGGAAAATCGAATAACGAGTACCCGAGCATTTTAGTGCTCGCTCATCTCTAGTAATGATCTTACACTACCGTATGTGAATTTTTTTTTACACGGGGCAAGGGGGATGTCGGACCACCTACCAATATATGTACAGATGGAGGTGGATAGACCTAAGAAAATAAAGAATATTGTTTATCCATATACCATAAATTCTATCACTGATCACAACGTTTTTCTTAGTAAAATTAAAGGTTTTTTGAAACTAACAGCACAGGGCTAGTTGGGGGGTAATATGGGATACATTTAAGTGTTACTTTAGAGGGCTAATGACACAACAGGGGAAAATTGTGAGGGGGAGAAGATTTGCACATATAGAGGATAAAAGAAAGATGGTAATAGAGGAAGAACAAAAATATATCAATGACCCTAGTGATGACAACAGGATAAAATGGGAAGAAGCTATAGTTGCGTATGAGATAGAAACAGAACAGAGAGCAATAAAGATAAAAACCAAAATTAATGATAAGATCTTTAGGGAAGGAAGTAGATCAGGGAAAATCCTGGCCTCTTTGATTAGAAATCAAAATGAAATATCTTATATAGCAGCGATAAAAGGACAGAATAATAGGATTTCCTCGGATAATGGTCATATAAGTAAAATCTCTCTGGAATTTTATACAGAACTATATGACACAAAAATTACATACTCCTCTGAGGAACTAGGCAAATATCTTCAAGAAATTCAACTACCCCAACTTAAAATAGAAGAGAAACAGTTTATGGAACTACCAATAACAAAAGAAGAGATAAAATGGGCGATAGATAATATGAAAACGGGGAAAGCCCCGGGATTAGACAGCCTCCCAGTCGAAATATATATCACCTATAGAGATTCAATTATTCCAAATCTACATCAGGTAATACAGGACATCTATATAACGGGAGAGTTGCCACAATCTATGTCTGAGGCCTTGATAGTCCTAATTAAAAAACAGGACAAAGATCCTTTAGATCCAGGATTGTATTGACCCATTTCCCTCATAAATTTGGATAATAAAATTATAGCAAAAATTCTGTCCGAGCGCCTAAAAAAAATAATAGCAGGTATTATCTCCCCCAGAAGAAGCCGAATTGGCGAAACACGTGTCGGGGTCTCTGCTCCTACCTGTGGTTTGTACCTACTATCCTCCCTTGCTTTTCCTGGGCATTGTTTACTTTACCACTACCCAGGCCCTATATACTGTATTGTCTTATGTGGATGCACTGGTATTGATTTAATGTCTGCATGTACATAGGGATTCATCAGCATCTTTGATTAAGGTAGAGAGCTTTGCTTTTGTCTGTTTGTTGTTCCAGTATTGTCTACCACTCGTTCCCATGCATGTCTATAGGGGACATAAGTTTTACATTTTTATATGTGTATAATAAAGGTTATTGCAGTATACTCAGTACACTGTATTCCTTTTTTGGTGCATACTAATTAAAAAACAGGACAAAGATCCTTTAGATCCAGGATTGTATCGACCCATTTCCCTCATAAATTTGGATAATAAAATTATAGCAAAAATTCTGGCCGAGCGCCTAAAAAAAATAATAGCAGGTATTATCTCTGATGATCAAAACAGATTCATGCCTGGAAAATCGACCGCCATGAATCAACAGAGGGTAATGATTAATATCCAGTCATGTAAACAAGAAGAGGGACAACATAAAGCAGTGGTGGCCCTCAACGCTATCAAAGCATTTTACAGCGTCGAATGGAAATACCTATGAGCAATAATGAAAAAGTTTGCATTCGGGCAGGGATTCATAAGATGGGTTCAAATTTTGTACAAGAAGCGTAAAGCAAGAATTGAAGTTAATGGCGAAATATCAGCATCTTTTGATATACATAGGTGTACAAGGCAGGGGTGCCCTTTATCCCTCCAATGGCGATTGAGCCATTGGCTTCAATAATAAAACATAACGATTGTGTGAAGGGTATTCAAGTAGGGGACTACGAAGAAAAAATTGTGCTCTTCGCCGATGACGTGCTACTCACGTTATCCAAGACCCCAGAATCCCTGTCTGAAGTTCTGGAAATACTAAAGCAGTTCGGCAAATTCTCAGGCTTAAACATTAATTGGTCTAAATCAACCATACTGCCGCTAGACGTTTTAAGTGAGATACCAAAAACAGATTTAAAGCTCTTGGGATTAGAGGATAATATTAAATACTTGGGAATTATAGGAGAATTTGTATGGCAAGGAAGAAGAGCCAAGATTAAAAAAGATATTTGCAGTACTCTAGAGAACAGGGAGGAATGGGATTACCGAATATGAAGTTATATTTTTATGCGGCGCAATTACAACAATTAGTAAAATGGCAAGAACAAAAGAGTGGAAGTATGTGGGACACACAGTCACTCTCAGCATTTCATAAGCAAAAGCAACTTGTTTCTTTGTGCAATCAAGTGACCACATGGCTAGATTTATGGGAAATTATCTAGGTAATTAAAGGTACATTTTTTTAAACAACTTCCATTTGAAGAGATATTTCAATTAAAACATGTGAACAAATGAATTCAATTAAATATTAATGTCAGGATGAGTATATCCCTTTAATATTAATAACAAAACTGTCATATCACATTTCATGAAAAAAAGTAAATGTAATGCTGTTCCAAAATATCATTATCTAAAATTTTACTCCTCGCCTTCAAGAATCCATAACTTTTTTGTTCTTTGATTTTTTTGCGCAACAAATTGTACGTCTTACTGTCATTTTGTAATATTTAATGCTGTATTCTGAGGAGCTATAGAAAAATTCCATATGCAGTGAAAATGATAAGAAAAATGCATTTTCTCCATTTTGGGCCCTGTTTTTATGGCTTTCCCTGTGCGCCCCAAAAGGAAGCTTTTATTCTTTAGATTAGTATGATAACAGGGATAGAAAATCTATATAGGTTTTAATATGATTTACTACATCTTTTGTACAAAAAGAAAAATTGTTTTACAATTTTTTGAGGCCAATGTCGTTTTCATACTGCTTTCGTACGGAGCTGTGTGAGGTGTCATGTTTTGCTGGTCTGATATTTTCAATGCTGCTACTTTGGGGATTGTATGTTCCTTTGTTCACTTTGTATTCTAATTTTTTTTTTAAAAAATAGCAAAATTGCAAAAAAAAGTGTTGATTATGACATTTCACAATACCTGAAATAATGGAGTACATTTACTAAGAGTTTGTTTGCCTGTATATAATGCAAGGTGTAACTAAAAGTCCCGTGTGCCGGAAATGTGTCTCAGACACTTCTTAAATACCCATTGCACTGAAAAGAAGAGGCAAAGTCTGACAGAAAACCGCTGCAAGGACCTTAGTAGATGTCTATTAGTATTCATTTATTTATAAAGCACCATTACTTCCATGGTGCTATACAATCAGTAAAGGATTCACATAGATTACATTAAGTTTTAGCAAAGTGCCATAATTAATAAGACATAACTTTTAATAAAGGTAAGTAAAAACAACCACATTCTAATCTGTGGTCCGGTTAAACCACAATTCATATGAAAAACACCTAGTGAAACAAACAACCACATGAACGGACAATTATGCCGTACCATAACCATAAATTATTTACAAGAGCAGCATAAGAGAGGGCCACATGCGATGGTGCAGATTTGCCAGTGTTGGGAGTAAAAAAAAAAGGTTGGATCTCACCCGTCTTCATCCAGGGGTAGCTGCAGCTGGGGACCGCTTAGTCCAGTGATGACCTGTTCGTCCCTACTGTAGCTGATAGCCTGATCCCCCTTATATTGCTCCCAGCCCTTACAAGGGCGGTCCCAAAACTGCCCCTACACCAGCTGTTATGCCCTTAGTCTAGACTGCATTTATCCATTATTTCCCTACACATTTTGTGCCGCGGTCCTTGTGCACTCATCAGGGGAATCCAAATAGGTTACACTGGTGCTAGTATGCTTGCTGTGCCACAGTGGGCTGTGTGAACAATCGCTTGCTAGCGCTCTAAATTCTGAAGAACGGGCAGTGGCTTGTCCGGGGCTCATCTAAGAGCTGCAGGCATACACCTAGTCACTAGGTAAAGAGCACGGCGTCGGCGCCAGTCTACCATGCATGCGCCAGAAATAGCAGGTAGCGGCTCCGCCCAGGCCGCGCCCTCTCTGACGTTCGTAGGGGTTCGCTTCATGGCGTGGGAGGGGTCTGTGTTCGGAAGCTCGCAGGGAGAATTCCCTTATGCTTCGATTACACATTATGCGCAATCCCAGCTTGCATCCACCGTGACATCGGAATGTCAGCATACTAGGTAAGCTTAAGGGAAAGAGCAAACATCGCCATTAGATTAAAGTCCCGGCAATGATACATCGATCGGGGCTTGTGGGTCGGATCACAGAACTGAGTAAGAACCTCATAGTTCGGTGCAGACCCCAGGGGTTACAAATAGTTTGGTCAAATAGTTTTTGGCAAGTTAGGGGTGTAATAGCAACAATTTTAGTTCAAGACATTTTAGATTGGATCACATATTGAGGGTATATGAGGAAAAGAGTACAAAGAAAAAAGAGAAAAAAGGTTAGGAAGGCTAATGCACGTAGGGATATGAAAGTGTGGTATCTAATATTTTACACTTCTTGTCGATATATCCCTGCCCCCCGTTATACTTTGAGTACATCAGAGGAAGCAAGCATAGCTGAGGGTTTCATTTAAACCCTTGGGGGCCACTGTGTCCAGGAGAAAGATCCATCTTGCTTCACAATGCAGGATGGACCTGTCCCAATTGCCTCCCCTAGCTGGTTTGGGGATAGCCTCGATCCCATGGAAGCTAATTTTCTTGGCATCGCCCTTGCTAAATTGTGGAAAAGGCGACCAGCCAGTTTTGCCTGCAAACTCAGTCCACAAGTCCACCAGGACTGTGGACTAGCAGGAACTACTTTTCCACAATTTGGCATACAGCTAAGTGGTTCTAGGTGCATGCCACTTTATGCCGGACTCAGCCCTAACCTAAAATGGACAGCGGGTCCTTGTGAAATCCCTCTGAAGAGTCAGAAGACGAAATGCGTCAGGGAAGGTGGCGCAATACAGGGGGCATGCGTATTATTTACTAAGGACAGTTGTGGACTGCCCTTGTCAGGGCAGGAGTTTTGGGGTATTCATAGGGAGAGTATAGGTCCTTCTGCCCCAGGAGACCCAGCCCGTTATCATCAAAGACGTCTGAATCACGGTAGGATTCGGTTACCCCCATATGCAGGTTACGATATAGTTACCTTGAAACTGCAGGTGGTTACAATTTCCTATCTAGTGGACGATATACACGCTTGATTGCACTTTTTTGCACTTTGCATGACATTGTATAGGTGTTTTTAATATTTAGCACTCTAGCATCCATTTGGATGCGGTATTACATAATTATTTAATAAAAGTTATGTTTTATATCCTTTATTACCCCTATTTGCTGTCTGATTCAAGTTATGTACTAAGGTTTGTTTTCTGATAATATAGAATTTTGGCTGCTTTACATATATTTTTTAGATTACATTAAGAAAAGAACAAAAGCAAATACAAAAACTACAGAAATCTGGAACACCAGATACCCGTGAGGGCTCACAATTTTTATGGTCTGGAGCAGTAGAATTATTGTGTCTTGCAGGCAATCTGGAACAGGTGGGTTTTCAGGTTACATTTGAAAGTTTGGAAGGTGGGAGACAGTCTTACACATTTTGGTACTGAGTTCCAGAGTATGGGGGATGCACAGGAGATGTTTTGGATATGGAGAAGAGCAGATGGTAATAGAATGAAGCTGAAGTTCAGAGATACTAGGGGACAGGTTGTGGACGGCCTTGTAAGTCATTGTTAATAGTTTGAACTTGATCTTTAATTTAAATGGATGAAACCAGTTTTATGCTGGGTAAATCCAAAGCCATCAATATTCGCCGGCTGTATATACATTTGCAAATGTCCCCAGAAAATGCAACCTGCAGGGCTGTCCTCCCACTTGATGCTGCCAAAGCCTTTGACAGCATTGAGTAGGACATTCTATGGGCGGTCCGAGAATTTGGGCCATATTACTTGCGGCTGGTGCAGCTCCTTTACTCTGAACCAAGGGCCAAAATCAGATTTAACAAAGTGTTATCCAATCCATTCAAACTGGGTAGGGGGACTCGCCAGGATCCCATTCGTGTTTGCTTTGGCAGTGGAACCACTGGTGTGCTTGATAAGGGCCTAAAGGGAAATTGGGGGGATTCAAATGTAGCTCAATAGATGAACACATAGGGGCACATTTACTTACCCGATCCGTTCGCGATCCAGCGGCGCGTTCTCTGCACAGGATTCGGGTCCGGCCGGGATTCATCAAAGCAGTTCCTCCGACGTCCACCAGGTGGCGCTGAAGTCCGCTGGAATGCCTCGAAATACACCGGCCTATCCAGGATGAAGGTGAGTGAAATTTTCGCGACACAATTTTTTTTTTAAATGCGGCGGTTTTTCCGAATACGTCGGGTTTTCGTTCGGCCACGCCCCCCCGATTTCCGTCGCGTGCATACCGGCGCCGATGCGCCAAATTCCGATCGCGTGCGCCAAAAACCCGGGGCAATTCAGGTACAATCGGCGCAAATCGGAAATATTCGGGTAAAACGTCGGGAAAACGCGAATCGGGCCCTTAGTAAATGACCCCCATAGTGTTAAATGCGGACAATATTCTGTTATTTTTTGATAATGTACAGTCCTACCTGTCTCCTTTTATGAATCTTATAACTGAAGTACAAACTAGGGAACTGAAATTAATCAAATCAGTGTTTCTATCTTTGGATGCACTCCCTGGTAATTTTGACACTGGGCAGTTACAAATTGTTTTCTCCTTTAAGTATTTAGGAGTCTGGTTATCTGCTAACCCTAAAGATTATGTGTCACTTAAACCCTTATGTGTGTTGTTACATTGGAAAAATGTTCAATTAAAAAAAAGAATGGATTTAAAAAAACTACTTTAAACTGAATTTGTTGTACAATGGGTAACCAGCAGAGACTGACAGAGAGGACAGGCAGAGTAGAAGAGAGGAGATAGATGGATTAGCCAACAGAGCTAAGTATAGATTGAAGGGGGATTGGATAGTTAGCTCTCTGCTTCTCAGTCACTATCCCTGCCTGTCTCTCTTTCTCTCACTCACTCTCCATGCCTTTCCTCTCACTCACTATCCCTGTCTGTCTCTCTGTCACTCACTCTCCCTGTCTGTCTCTCTGTCTCTCACTCTCCCTGCCTGTCTCTATGTCTGTCACTCAATATCACTGCCTGTCTCTAACTCCCTCTCTCTGCCTGTCTTTTACTCTCCCTGCCTGTCTCCTTGTCTCTTACTCACTTTTCCTGCCTGTCTCTCACTTACTCTCCCTACCTGTCTCTCAGTTTACTCTCTCTGCCTGTCTCTTACTCCACTTGCCTGTCTCTCTGTCTTTTACTTACTCTCCCTGTCTGTCTCTTTGTCTCTCACTCAATCACCCTGGGGGGTTCTAGGGCATTCAATACTGGGGGTACTAGGGAATTCAAATTAATTGGAACAAATCATTTCTCCTACCTTTGGATGCACTCCCTGGTAATTTTGACACTGGGCAGTTGCAAATTGTTTCCTTCTTTAAGTATTTAGGAGTCTGGGTATCTGCTAACCCTAAAGATTATGTGTCCTTAAACCCTTATGTGTGTAATAAAATTGAAAAAATGTTTAATAAAAAAAGAATGGATTTTACAAATTGTTGTTCAATGGGTAACCAGTTGAGACTGGCAGAGAGGACAGGCATTCCTCTCACACACTCCCCCAGACTGTCTCTCTCACTATCCCTGCTTATCTCTATGTCTTTCACTAACTTACTCTCCCTGCCTGCCTCTTTGTCTCTCACTCACTATCCCTGTCTTTTCCTGTCTTATTTCCCTGCCTGTCTCTCTGTTATGCACTCTTCTTATCTGTCTCTCTGTCACTCACTCTCGCTGCTTGCCTCTCACTCTCCCTGACTGTCTTTTTGTCACTCACTTACTTTCTTTGTCTGTCTTTCTGTCTCTTCCTCTCCCTGCCTGTCTCTCTGTCACTCACTCACTCTCTATGCCTGTCTTTTACTCTCCCTGTCTGTCTTTCACTCTCCCTACCTGTCTCTTACTCATTCTTCATGCCTGTCTCTCACTCACTCTCTTTGACTTTCTGTCTGTCACTCACTCTCCCTGCCTGTCTCTCTGTCACTCACTTACTCTCCCATTCTGTCTCTTACTCATTCCCCATTCCTGTCTCCCTGTCTTTCACTCATTCTCCCTGCCTGTCTCTCACTCACTCTCCCTGCCTGTCTTTCACTCTCCCTACCTGTCTCTCTGTCACTCACTCTCCCTGCCTGTCTCTAACTCACTGTCCCTGTCTGTCTTTTTTTCAATCTCTCTGCTTGTCTCTCACCTGTATCTTACTCACTCTTCCTGCCTGTCTCTCACTCACTCTGTGTTTCTCACTTACACTCCCTGCCTGTTTCTTACTCACTCTCCCAGGCTGTCACTCACTCGCTCTCCCTGTCTGTCTATCTCACTATCCCTGCCTGTCTCTTACTCACTCTCCCCCTGCCTGTTTCTCTGTCTTTCACTCACTCTCTATGCCAGCCTCTTTGTCTCTCACTCACTCTCCATGCCTGCCTCTTTATCTCTCACTCACTATGCCTGTTTTTCTCTTATTCACTCTCCCTGCCTGTCTCTCTGTTACACACTCTCCCTATCTGTCTCTCACTCTCCCTGCATATCTCTCACTCTCCCTGACTTTCTCTTTGTCACTCACTTAATCTCTTTGCCTGTATTTCTATCTCTTCCTCTGCCTGTCTGTCTCTCTGTCACTCACTCTCCCTGCCTGTTTTTAACTCTCCCTGGCTATCTTTCATTCTCCCTACCTATCTCTCTGTCTCTCACTCATTCTTCATGTCTGTCTCTCACTCTTTCTAACAGTCTGTCTCTCACTCACTATCCCTGCCTGTCTCTCTGTCACTCACTCACTCACTCACTCACTCTCCCAGCCTATCTCTTACTCTCTTTCCCTTCCTGTCTCCCGGTTTTTTACTCACTCACTCACTCACTTTCCCTGCCAGTCTCTTCATCTTTTACTCACTCTCCCTGCCTGTAAAGGGTTAACAAATTTCATGAAAGTTGTTTTACATACGTGAAGGGGTGTAGTTTCTATAATTGGGTAATTTATGGAGTTTTCCTTTTATTTAGGCCTCTTAAAGGGACTTTAAATCTGAGCAGGTCCCGCAAAAGCATGATTTTGTGTTTTTTATGAAAATGTGAGAAATCGCACCTAAAGTTCAAAGCACCATTACATCTTACAAAACTGAGAGAATGCATAAAAATCCATGGAGACATAGAGCAGACATTCGGTTTATGTTAGTTATCAAATAAGTTTTCAAGTCTATATATGGAAAAAGTAGAACATTTTGAATTTCAAAAATCGAGACTTTTTCCAAATTTTCACCAAATATCCATTTTTTTCATAAATAAACGCAACACACACCAAGAAAATTTTTCGACTAACATGAAGTACAAAGCGTCACAAGAAAACAATTTCAAAATCAATATGATATGTTAACGTGTTCCAAAGTTCTAACCACTTATAGTAACACAGGGCAGATACCCCTTTCGGCGTTAAATTTTAAATCTACTAAAACCAAATAAAACCTATATAAATGTGGTGTTACTGTGATCGTACTGACTTAAAGAATAAAAGGAAGGTGTCATTTGGGGCTCACAATGAAAGCCATAAAAACAGATTGTCAATTTCACCGCACCTGGAATTTTTTTCCCGCTTTCCAGTACATTGCATGGAATATTAAATTGTGCTTCTAAATAGTACAATTTGTCCTGCAGATAACAAGCCCATGTACATCTCTGTTGACAGAAAGATAAAAGAGTCATAGGTTTTGGAATGAGAGGAGTGAAAGACAGTAATGTAATAATGAAAAACGGCCTGTAAGGGTTAAAGGAATTACATTTAGTGTTGATGAAGCAGTAGAAATAATAAATCCATGTGGAACTGTGCTGCTGCTAGATTGCATGTATGTCCCTAGAGGCGCAAAACAAAATGCAATATAAAGTATGTAGCCTATGTGCAGTGGTTTCATTTGCATAGAGGGTTGTGTGTCAGTGCTTTGTGTACCTAAATACAATTCTCCTAATTATTGTTTATAATTAAGAATGTTCACTAAGACACTTTAATATTGAACTGAAGTAAGATGAATGGAACGCTGGTGACCGAGTTTGTTCTCGCTGGTCTCTCCTCTAACCCAGACCTTCAGCTCCCTCTCTTCCTGCTCTTCTCCGTAGTCTACATGGTAACTCTGCTGGGTAATCTTATTATCATTGTATTGATTAGGACAACTCCAGGCTTACAAACACCAATGTACTTCTTCCTTATGAACTTATCTCTTGTAGATGTTCTTTATTCCTCCACTATCACACCCAACACCATGGTCAATATTTTCTCTGAACATAAGACAATCTCCTTCATCGCTTGTGCAATACAAATGTTTCTCTTCATTAACATGGGGAGCACAGAAGGGATGCTACTTGCAGTGATGGCCTATGACCGCTATGTAGCTATATGTAAACCACTATATTATACAGTTATTATGAATAAAGTGACATGCATTAAATTAGTTTGTTCAGTATTCACAGCAGGATGTCTCAATTCATTGCTTCATACCTGTGCTGCATTTAGCCTCCCATTCTGTCATTCTAATCACATTAACCATTTCTATTGTGATATTAATCCCATCTTAAGACTGTCATGTAAGGATACATTTCTTAATCAAATATTTCTATTTGTTTTTGCTGGTTCTATTGAAGTAGGTTCTTTTTTATGCATAGTCATTTCATACTCCTACATCATATTCAGCATATGTAGAATTGGACTTTCTGGAAGGAGGCACAAGTCGCTCTCCACATGTATTTCTCACTTTACTTGTGTCGCCTTATTCTATTTCCCAATTTTCTCCATGTACTTACGCCCAAACACTGCATATGCCGTGGATCAGGACTGGGTGCTGTCAGTTTTCTATACAGTGATTACACCAATGTTAAACCCCATGATCTATAGCTTAAGAAATCAAGATGTCAAACAAGCTCTGGTAAAATTTGAGGTCAATAAGATTTACTGCTTAAAGACGTAACAATATCACAGTAACTTGTATCATACGTCTGCTTTGCTTTGATACATGTGTATTCAAAGAGTGATATCTTGAAAAGCAATTCTGCATCATGGCTATCCTAAATGTATTAAAGAAACCATTATAGATTATTTACCATCATGTTTCAAATTGGTTGATATATATTAAATATAGCATTTGTGGGAGGTTTTATGAATGTCTGTTTTCACTCACTATAGTAACTTATCGCATGACTTTAAATTGAAGGGAACCTGCCATCAGAAGCCCTCTTTCTGGCGTCCCTTGTCCCCATAGAGAATAGTGTACACATTACCAAAGAGTTTTTATGGTAAAACATTCTTTATCATAAAAAAAATAAGTTAGATGAAAGTTTACCTTTCTGTACTTAGAGCTGTGTCCCTAGTCCCATGGCAGTGGCCAGTGAAGAGTGCCACCCCCCATTAATTCCCCATCATCATACATATCTGCCCCACTCCTCACTGGCCACTCCCTTGGGACTAGGGACACATCTCTGCATATAGAAAGGTAAACTATGATATAACATTCTCTAGAAGACATGGGGGATGCCAGAAACGGGCTACTGATGATAGTGCTTTTTTTAACTGAACTTCCCTTCCAATGTATTTTTTTGTATTTCTGTCTCTAGTTTGGAGGATATGAATCCTTGTTGCTAAAATGATGGAATTCAAGACACTAATCAGTGACTTTATTAGGTATGACAGCACTTTGATAGGAGCTCTTAAAGTTAAACGGAACCTGTCATCTGAAAGTAAAATGTTAACTGATTGTATAAAGTCAGGGAGGTGGAGAGTCCTGCTCTCCCTGCATCTGAACACCTTCTCTTATGTGATTGACATAATGGGGCAGATTTACTTATCCGGCCCATTCGCGATCCAGCGGCGCGTTCTCTGCGGTGGATTCGGGTCTTCCGGCGATTCACTAACGCAGTTCCTCCGACGTCCACCAGGTGTCGCGAGCCTATACTTGGTGAAGGTAAGTGCGTGTCCCGCAGCACTTTTTTTTAAAAAATGTGTCGGTTTCTCCGCCATGCCCCCTGATTTCAGTCGCGTGCATGCCGGCGCCGATGCGACACAATATGATCGTATGCGCCAAAAACCTGGGGCAATATAGGGAAAATTGACGCAAATCAGAAAAATATTCGAGTAACACTTCGGGAAAACGTGAATCGGGCCCATAGTAAATGACCCCCAATGTGGCAGACTTCAGGAGATCTGGTCAATGATGTCCCTTGATGCAGGACCATAATTACAGTGAAGGGGGCATTCTGAGGCAGAGAAAGCTTGACTTCAGTGTTAAGCTCTCTGCCGTTTGATGCCCAATTTCTACCGAATGTAGCGATACCACATATGTGGTGCTAAACTGCTGTATGGGTGCACGGCCGGGCATAGGATCAAAGCAGCGCTATTCACAGCAGATTTGTATTGTCACATTGTACAAGCTATAAATTTAAAAAATTTTTTGTAATGCAAACATTTGACTTCTTATTAATTATAGCAAAGCACGGTTTGGCAGCACTTCATACACCTCCACGTAACTTCGTAAAAAATATTCTTTATTTAGGCAAATGATCATGACTCATGATCATGACTAAATGATCATGACTCATGATCATGACTAAGACGCCGTTGCATCCAAACGCGTAGATCTTTGCTCTGTCCATTTTTTTTTTGTATGCGATTTTGCCTAAATAAAGAATATTTTTAACGAAGGTGTATGAAGTGCTGCCAAACCGTGCTTTGCTATTTCTATGGCCTTGGAGGTCGAGGGTCTCTCAGGAGCGTGCACCATTCCCCCACCACTTTTGATGGAAAGGAGACTTCATGTGATTGGGTGAGCAGACAGGTTTTTTTCCTTCTTATTAATTATGTTATGAGATCCAATGTATAGATAGTTCATTTTGGGGGTGTATAGCTTATTCATGAGATTTTATGAACTATTTCAAGTGGGACACAAACAAAATCATCAATTTTTATTTTGGATTTTTAGCACTTTTTTTCCCTTTTTTATCATGATGGATTTTGATGGTAGATTTCCTTTAAATACTGACAGTAGGAAGCACAGTGGGGCTGCTCGCTTTCATTGAACTATTTGCTGTTTTTGGGGATTTGCACAGCTCTGACAGGTATATAACAGGGGTTCGCACTGGGATTGTGTCGCACGTGATCGGAATGTGGCGCGGCTATGCTGGCTTTCATGCGACTGAAACCAGAGGGCCAGCTGTGGGACAATCCAACTGATTCGCACAGAGACAGAATTTAAGTTTCAAATTGTTTAGCAAGACAATGCTCTTACATGCACCAGGAAGAAGAAGGTGGACTGAGCAGGGAAGCGACACATGGCGGATATATCGGGCCCACGATCTTAGTGAACTTAGTGTTCTTCTGTGAACTCCAAGAAATGGGTAAGTAAATGTGCCCCACTATGTTCCACAAATAATAAAGCTCATTCAGTTCTATACACTGAAAATTAGAAAAAGTAGTGCATTTTTGAAGGCGGGGATTGAAAAAAATTGACAAAAAATTGCCATGTCTTTAGGGGTTTACGATAATTGCAAAGCAGCCCACCCTTTATTGTCAGACCCCCATAGCAACTGATATGTCTGCTAACCTGAAAGATCTTGTATTGTAATATCGTAATATCATGGCATATAAATACTGTAGCTTTACTGAAAAAACAGTATTGTTAAAACATAACTTTTATCATTGATTGTTGAAAAATAAATATTCTCCTTGGACACTAACAGACAAAGAAACAATATTTGCCACTTATATGAATCACTTTTAAAAAAAATGTTTTGGTCTGGCAATGATCATTTTAAACAAAGAGGCAGTTGCTAGACTTGTACAGGAGTATCTCAATACCTATTATTGGACTGGGCAGTCGAAAAAGGAATAGAGACAAGACGCTCTTACTTCTTGTCTCTATTCCTTTTTTTCGACTGTCCAGTCCATTCTGACCCAAGGTGTTTCACTAAGTGTCACCTCATCTGGGGCCTTTTTACACTTATGGTTTCAAACTCCAAAACAAAATATCCAAAATTCATTAGGTCTGACTAAAGTAATGTTGAAATGCCCTTAGCATAATGTCACCCTGTTTAAAAAAAAATCACTATGGCTTTTTCCATTTGGTGTGAATAGCTAAATTAAATCACAGCTATTTGTAGTATAGTGGTGTTTACCCAACATTTGTGGTCATTACATTGCACTGTTTTCCGCATCTCTTGACTAAACACGTTGGGGATGCACTAGCTACCTATTGCTCACACACATAACAACAACTATTGGTAGTAGTATATATTTTGATAGCTCAACATTGGTTGTCATTACATTGCACTGGTGTTCTGCCTCACTAGATCACTAGATTAAAACCTTTGTTGGCTACACTAACTGCCTATTGTTTAACACGCATAAAATGGGCCTGTCCTGCCATGTACCTTCTTTCTGTTCATCCATAAAATGATGCTGTATGTTTATCAGATTTCAAATTCCCCCAATACTTGTTTATGATTTCTTTCATCTCAATGTGACAATCATTACAAGTCCCTATGATGCATGTTCCTCCACCATCACAATCTTTTGTTTTGGTATAAGTAAGGATGTCCAATCAGTCGCTAATACCTTATTTTACCTTTTTTTTTTAATAACATCCAATTGAAGAAATGTTTACATATGGCAAATTAATTCAATTAAATGTAAATGCCCAGATGGGAATACCCCTTTAAGAATTGTCCTTTGGAGATTCATTTTTTAAAGAGGTTGTTGGTGACAACTCGACCAATGGAGTAGATTATTCTTAGTCATTTTTTTTACAGTGATCTATAGTTTGTATTATTCCCTTGTTGGCCTTTTCTAATCTGCAGATTTAACTTGATTTCCATGTTATGAATTTCTGAAGTGAATGTAGGGCTCAGAGTATTATCATTAAGAGCCTTAAAAGGATTATTCCCATTTCAGCAAATAAATGTTATTTTTTGAATAATGAAAAGTTCTACAATTTTCCAGCATACTTTTGATATCAATTCCTCACAGTGTTCTAGATCTCTGCTTGCTGTCCTGTTGTAGAAAGCCTCATTATTTATTTCCAGTGGACAGAAATATGACCATGGTCACACAGGTGCTCAGCTCGTTATATCACACAACTCTGATTACTCTCTATGACAGTGATTTTCAACCTTTTTTGAGCCGCGGCACACTTTTTATACTTAGAAAATCCTGAGGCACACCAAAATAGCACAAAATTACACTAAAACAGTCAGAAAAGGCCTCCCTTTACTAATAAAACCCCCCTAGCGCCCTCCATTTACTAATAAAAACCTCTAGCGGCCTCCCTTTACTAATCAAAAGCCCCTAGCGGCCTCCCTTTACTAATCATAAGCCCCTAGCGGCCTCCCTTTACTAATAAAAACCCCCTAGCGCCCTCCCTTTACTAATAAAAACCTCTAGCGGCCTCCCTTTACTAATCAAAAGCCCCTAGCGGCCTCCCTTTACTAATAAAAACCCCCTAGCGCCCTCCCTTTACTAATAAAACCCTCTAGCGGCCTCCCTTTACTAATCAAAAGCCCCTAGCGGCCTCCCTTTACTAATTAAAAGAACCTAGCGGCCTCCCTTTACTAATTAAAAGAACCTAGCGGCCTCCCTTTACTAATTAAAAGCCCCTAGCGGCCTCCCTTTACTAATTAAGAGCCCCTTGCGGCCTCCCTTTACTAATTAAGAGCCCCTTGCGGCCTCCCTTTACTAATTAAGAGCCCCTAGCGGCCTCCCTTTACTAATTAAGAGCCCCTAGCGGCCTCCCTTTACTAATTAAGAGCCCCTAGCGGCCTCCCTTTACTAATTAAAAGACCCTAGCGGCCTCCCTTTACTAATTAAAAGCTCCTAGCGGCCTCCCTTTACTAATTAAGAGCCCCAAGCAGCCTCCCTTTACTAATTAAGAGCCCCTAACGGCCTCCCTTTACTAATTAAGAGCCCCAAGCGGCCTCCCTTTACCAATTAAGAGCCCCTAGCGGCCTCCATTTACTAATTAAAAGACCCTAAATGCCCCCCTTTACTAATTGAAAGCCCCTAGCGGCCTCCCTTTACTAATAAAGAGCCCCTAGCAGCCTCCCTTTACTAATTAAAAGCCCCTAGCGGCCTCCCTTTACTAATAAAGAGCCCCTAGCAGCCTCCCTTTACTAATTAAAAGGCCCTAGAGGCCTCCCTCTACTAAGTAAAAGGCCCTAGAGGCCCCCCTTTACTAATTAAAAGACCCTAGAGGCCTCCCTTTACTAATTAAAAGGCCCTAGAGGCCCCCTTTACTAATTAAAAGGCCCTAGAGGCTCCCCTTTACTAATTAAAAGGCCCAAGAGGCCCCCCTTTACTAATTGAAAGGCCCTAAAGGCCTCCCTTTACTAATTAAAAGGCCTTAGAGGCCCCCCTTAACTAATAAAAAGCCCCAGCCTCCCTTTAATAATAAAAAAAAAGACCCAAGCTTTCCTTATACAAATAATAACATTATATACTTACCCTTGATGTCTTCTTCCGTGTAACTTCTCTCCTAATGGCGATCCGCCCATCTTCTGTAGCTCCTGCACCGCGCAGCCCATGTCACGTGACTTACGCGACCTGACGTCAGGTCGCATCAGTCACGTGACATGGGCCGGGCGGTGCAGGAGCTACGGAAGATGGGCGGATCACCGACGCGGGGCTTGTTGGTAAGTATGGGGGCCAAAACACAGGGGCGCGGCGGCAGCGCTACACAGGGGCTCCGCGCGGCACACTCAACCATGTGTTGCGGCACACAGGTTGAAAATCACTGGTCTATGATACTAATGAGCTGTATACCTGTGTGACCATGGTCAATAAATCTATTGTCAGCAAGCAGGGATCCAGAAAACCGCCAGGAATTGATACAGAAAATATATTTGAAAATTGTAAAATTTTTCATTAGACAAATAATAACATTAATTTGCTGAAATACGAGCACCCCTTTAACAAAAGATTCAGAGGATTCAATAGACGATGTCTAGGTCGTTTTTCAGCAAAGCTATTTACTATAGGGATGTAAATCCTATTCTTCCAAGTTCATTGCTATGAAATATATTTAGTTTATTGCTCTATAGATTTCTAGGATAAAAGCAGACCACAAATTATGATTAATTACATCATGGGGTTAGAAATAATAAATCACTTTGAAACGACTTGGGTATCATTGTGTATCTCTAGAGGTCTAAAACAAAATGCTATAAGTAGTGATTTGCAATGCTTTTGAGTTAAAGGTTTTGTGTTGCTGTTTTGTGTAACAAAATATTAACTCAATGGAAAAGAATATCAGTATATATAAGAAGATAGATAATAAGATGGTGAATGTTACTCTTCTGAAAGAGTTTGTTCTCTCCGGTCTTTCCTCTAACCCAGACCTTCAGCTTCCTCTCTTCCTGCTCTTCTACGTAGTCTACATGGTAACTCTGCTGGGTAATCTTATGATCATTGTATTGATTAGGATAACTCCAGCTCTACAGACACCAATGTACTTGTTTCTTATGAACTTATCTCTTGTAGATGTCCTTTATTCCTCAACTATCACACCCAACACCATGGTCAATATCTACTCTAAACATAAGACGATCTCCATCATTGGTTGTGCTATACAAATGTTTCTCTTCATTGAACTGGTGAGCACAGAAGGGATGCTACTTGCAGTGATGGCCTATGACCGCTATGTTGCTATATGTAAACCACTATATTATACAGTTATTATGAATAAAGTGACATGCATTAAATTAGTTTGTTCAGTATTCACAGCAGGATGTCTCAATTCATTGCTTCATACTAGCGCTGCATTTAGCCTCCCATTCTGTCATTCTAATCACATCAACCATTTCTACTGTGATATCAATCCCATCTTAAGACTGTCATGTAAAGATCCATTTCTAAATCAAATTTTCTTATTTGTTTTTGCTGGTTCTATTGAAGTTGGCTCTTTTTCATGCATACTTATTTCATACATCTGTATTTTATTTAGCATATGTAGAATTGGGACTTCTAGAAGTAAGTCACTGTCAACTTGTGCCTCTCATTTTACTTGTGTCGCCTTATTTTATGGCCCAGTTTTCTTCATGTATTTGCGTCCGAATTCTGCATATGCAGAGGATCAGGACTGGATGGTGTCAGTTTTCTATACAGTGATTACACCAATGTTAAATCCCATGATCTATAGCTTAAGAAATAAGGATGTTAAGAAAGCTTTGATTAATATTAACATCAATAGGATTCGCTGTGTACAGGTGTAACCATTTCTCAATAACTTCTATCCAATGATATTAGATTGACTTTGTTACACCTGTATTCAAATGGTTTCCTGCCAAAATGATATCTCACTTAAAAGTATAATAAGGTTACAACATAATATCCTGCAGTCCAATGATTTAATCATACCACGCCATTGATTTCCATTATTCTCTTGCGTTATAGAATACACATAACAATAGATAGCAAACATGAAATAGGTAGGCAGCACGGTAAGAAGAAAAACGAGGATTGAATCCGTGTGGGTGCCTGCTATGTTGGTCTGACCCAAGACCCAATTGTGTGCAGTTAATAGAAGAAATAGTGGCACTCCGACTTCCTAATCCAGGATATATTTATTCACATGTGGAAAACAAAGCTACGTTTCGGCTAGCTCAATGTAGCCATTTTCAAGCAGTGCTTGAAAATGGCTACATTGAGCTAGCCGAAACGTAGCTAACAGAAGTCGGAGTGCCACTATTTCTTCTATTACCTGCATAACAATAGATACATATTGCCAAACATATGGAATTAAATAATAGAAGCTTGACAAAATAAACCTTATGTGTAACCTACTTGGCTTGGATTTGGCATCAACGTATTTAATTTTCTTTGTCTTCTTCCATAGCGGGAGATAACAATGGAGCAATAACTCTGATGTGACCTATCTTTGTGATAAATTTTGTTTCTGCAAAAAAAATACTATTTTCTAAAAGCATAGGGGGACTTTTAGCTATAACCTCTGCCAAGCCAAACCTGGTCTAAACAGATCCAACCTGGCAGAGAAGGGTTACAGGGGGGAAGGGACATTAAGGCTGGCGCAGAACTCCATCCAGTCTTAAAACATTCTCCCCAGGTGATTGTACTATACATTTTTGGATAGTATTCTTAACCCCTTGCCACCAAAGCCACTTTGCTGGCACGGCCCATTCTTTCAAATCTGCCCTGTGTCACTATAAGTGGTTATAACTTTGGAACACTTTAACATATCCAAGTGATTTTGACACTTTGTACTTCATGTTAGTTCATGTTTTGGTGGTATGTTTTGTGTTTATTTATGAAAAAACTGATATTTGGTGAAAATTTGGAAAAATTTCGATTTTAGAAATTCACAATTTCCTACTTTTTCGACACATAGTAATAACGGCAAAAAACTTGATAACTAACATTTACAGAATGTTTGCTTCGACATAAGCTTTTTCATTCATACTCTCATTTTTGTAGGATGTTATGGGACTTTGAACTTTAGGTGCAATTTTTCACATTTTCATAAAAATGCTAAATCATTCTTTTGAGGGACCTGCTCAGATTTCAAGTCATTTTGAGAGGCCTAAATAATAGTAAAACCCCATAAATTACAAGAGTTAGAACAAAATTGGGTGCAATTCCTTGTATGTGGTGAACATTGTGAATTCTGGTTTCCTTTCTTTTTGTACTTTTTTGGTGCCGTACACCGTACCATATAGATAATATGCTTTGTTTATTCTATAGATTACTACAATTATGGTGATATCTCAAATAAATCGTTTTTTAAATATATTTTTACTGAAAAAAACTACTAAAAATAATAGAGAATTGAGAAAATCTCATTTGTCTTTGTATTGCCATTTTTTCCAGAGACATAACTTTAATATTTTTTGGTTGATAGAGCTCGTTTTGGGCTTAGTTTTTACATGTTGAGCCCACACAGTAGCTTGTATAATTAACGTTAATTTTGTTTGGATTACACAGAGGAGACGGACAACCCCCTTCATTAGATCCTATTGGCAATCACGAGCGCTGAAACCAGTGTGGCACGTCCGCACTGACATCAGTGCTCCCACTCCCACATTATTTATACAAGCTACTGTGTAGACCTTTTTTACAACATCTACTTTCCCGTCTCACTGTTCCTCTCTATATCCACTGGCATTTTCATTACTGAACAAAATTGGCCGCCTGGTGGGCAGCCTTTTAGAGGGATAACTATACATGCTTTAATACAAAGATTTCAAAGGTAAACATCCACCTGGGTTACGGTGACGGGGAAAAAAAGGATCTGTCTTGCTTTTTTTTCCCTATCTGACCGCATGTCTGGAAGGGATTTCTATCACATTTTTTACAAATTAAATTCCTAGTTGCTAATCAGAATGTTGACTACTTTATTTATAACTACCATATTAATGCAAATATCATACTTTTTTCATCATACGCTGGTAAACCATACTCCCCACCAGGTTCTCCTGCACTGGCTATATGAGGAGGGTCCTGCCTGGCATAGAAATACACTTTAACCAGCGCCCATTTAAGCCTCAATGGACCCAGGCTATAGCTAGTGTGGAGACATGGGGCAAGAATGCCACACGCCAATCGCTCTGCCTTGAGGGCATCACCTTTACACCCCTCCATGCCCACAAAACTGGCGTACAAGCATTGATAAACATCCCTCTTTGTGTCTATATGGAGGTTTTAAGCAGAATAGTGTGTTTTTATTTTTGTATTTATATAGCTATGGTTGAAATACATTGACAGAGTATAGAAATAAAATAAGCCCATAATATGTTTGCTCCATGTATTAGACAAAAAAAAAAAATATAAATGTACTTGTGTAAATGACAGCTTCAAGGCCTTTCCCCAGTGTATGGATATATCATAAATATCTGGTCATAGTGCATATAATTCACTAAACATCATATTTTTCTTGATGCACGGTTCACTTACCGTTACTCTTCTTACCCCGGCTGACCTGATTTTTGCTTTATATCAGCAGACTTAGTTAGATCATAACTATAGCAAGTTATATTTTTCTAAATATTTTCAAAACTTAGATGTTTTAAACCCTTAATGAACCACTTGAATTTCAAAACTTTATCTCTTAAACTATTTCAAACTGCATTTAGGACATCAGTTCACCTCTCTAGGACACATGAGGAGTATACTCATCCAACTTAGCTGCGACTTCATATATCAGGAAAAGCATACTGGTGATCTTACTAACCTCCCTTCAAGGGATTTTTACCCCTTAAAGAGAACCTTCCATTTAAATTAACCCACACTATAAATACTTCATTAAAACTAGGCTTAAAAACTATTGCTCTTATATCTAAATGATTTTTTTCTTGTATATTAAATTTAACTGGCACTGCCTTGCCTTCTGATTGGCACTGCCTTGCCTTCTCACTGCTCGGACATGCAGCTGTTTGGAACATTAAGATAGAGCTCTGTTACATCGTTGACCAGTTGATGTCATGTGACCAGGGTGATGTCATCTAAGGCCCTTTACCAAGTAAGATTTGCAACATCTACCCTATGTAAGTGACTGATCGCAGGAAATCACAGCATGCTTCCATTGAGGCATGGGAAGGAATAGAAGTACATGGAGGCATGCTGTGATTTAATTTGATCGGATGCATACATGGGGTAGAGGTTGTAACATCACCCGGGTCACATGACATGTTGATAAATGGCATGGATAATGGGAAGGGGCAGATGGAAGGGACCAACTGAACAGGACACACCCCCTCTGATGCCAGGTAATATAAGATAAAGTTGTTTTTATGGGGATGTAAGGGAAACAATTTTTAGCTAAAAGAAAGGTGTTGGTTAGTTAATAGGACTCTATAGAAACCTGTCACTAGCTATATATGTGAAAATGTGGTGACGGGTTCTCTTTAAAATAGTTGTCTAGAGATTGAATAGCATGGCTACTTTCTTCAAAAAATACACCTCACCATGGTTTGTGTTGATGTTGCAGCTCAGCACTACAGAGATGAATGGAGCTTAGTTGCATTACCATGTACTACCCATGGTAAGAAGAGGAGCTGTTTTTGGAAGAAAGATTCAATGTTTTTCAACCTCCAGACACTTTTAACTTACAGGCAAAGGCAGTTGCTGATGCAAAGATATTCTCTTGTCCTTTAGTGAATCCTGGGGATACGATTGTCTTATGAGTTGTGCCAACTACATCTAAAATGGAGACTACCAGAACAAATCTCAATACCAAGTTACACAAGGAAGTCATGTTCGCATTAGCACACTTGTCTATTAATAATTCCCCAATTCAATTTCTCGTGAAATTTCTGCAGAAAGCACTCTAGGTTCAAAAGGGGAGCCTACTACTCAGTGGTGACTTTTATCTGGTCCCGAATAGATCTCTAGTCTCAACGGCAGCATTGGATTGTACCCTTAATTTGTTTGCACCTTGGCTTTACTCAAATGGGCTGTTTGACATTTTCAGATGCCATAATTCTTATTCCAGGGAGTACACCTTTTTTCGCCAAGACAGAAAATGTTCTGTAGAATGGATTTATTTGTGACCTGGTGGCCTTATACATGGGGAACTCCACTGTAGGCATGACCTCTTGGTCTAACTATTCCCCAATATATTTAAAAGTTCCTTCCCTTCTATGTTTGGCCCTTTAATAAGAGGGGTGATGCTCAGATTAATGGACAGAATTACAGTAAAAGGAAAGCCCAGGTGCAGGATCTCATATTGCAACCATTGAATGATTTATCCAGAAATTAAGAACTTTGGCCCTGCATGAAAAATTATTGTCCCTCAAAAAGAAACTTCATTCTTTCCTTAGGAGATTAAAATCCCAGTGCATAACCCATAACATGTCTACACATCAGATGGGTAGCCAGGTTAAGAAATTGATCAATAATCCCATATAGTTTTCTAGTATATCCCAATCACCCTAATATGCTTCTCATTCATCCTTCATATGTAGCCAATTGCTTTATTTCATTCCATGCCAAACTATATCATTTGAAAGCGAATACCACAACCCCCTCAGCTAGATCTTTGCTTTCTCTGCACTGCACACATTTGTTTTTCCAGGGTTGATTATACCCCTATAAGAGCTCTTTGCATTAGTCCTTGCTAACGGATGCATTCACAATCACAATATGCACTCTAGAAAGGTGTACGTTATTCCCTCTGGGGCACATTAACTAAAAACAATGCAGTCTGCAATATGTGCAGTTTGACGGTGTAGTGTGCAGAGGGCGCCAGATTCAGGATTTCTGGATTTGCCTGTCCCCCCTCCCTATTCAGGCGCACGCACGGCCGCGCGCATGGTGAGCTGAGCGCAGACCACGGTGCGGGGAAGCTACTTCGGATATAAAGATTAATAAAGTGTTTAAACGCTTTAAAACCATTTAAGAACATAACGAAGATAAGTGCCGGCACCAGCTCACCCTGAGCTGATGCACGGCATTTGCTGCTTAGAAGCCCTATCCGAAGTGGTAGGTTTCCTTTAAGCTTTTTGATGGAGTCCGTTGCCAGAGTAATAAGGACCATCCAAAATATCATGGGAAGCACAGCCAGGCATGGATAGTATAAGTTGGGCTCTTTACCAATAAAACAAGAACTGAATGGCTACTGTCCTCTGCTGCATCTTTTACTGGCACACTCCCTCCCTTATCCTCCCTTCTATCCAAACCCCCCTCACTACAATAATCTATACTTGGATGGAGATTTCTAAGGGCTGCAGGTAGCAAACTAGTTCCATTGGATCTATTCAGAATATCTCTGTATATCCCATCCTCCATGATTCCCCGCATTGCCCATATGAGAAAATCTGTAGCTTCCCTGCACCTTCCTGAAGTGCAAATTCCCTCCCTATTGTATAACTATGATTTGATCTAAAGCGGCATATTCTCAGCCAGTGAGCTCTATCCATACACGCCCCACAGCTCGAAGATATAATAGTACCTTGCAGTGTGTGTAAGGGTTGAAATATACTTCATTACATCTGCAATGTAGTTTAGCATTCCATGGCAATGGATCACCACCCCCCAATGACATTCTCAGCCAGTATGGCTTGTCCCATGGCACTTAAGTTAACACTGCTACAAGGGTTGGTGGATGGTGCACCATGGTGGCTTAGTTCCTAAGGGTCAACAGGGTCAACATTTTGTATGTTTGTATGTTCTCTCTGTGTTTGCGTGGGTTTCCTACCACACTCCAAAACATACTGGTAGGTTGATTAGATAGTGAGCCCCATTGGGTACAGGGATTGGTTGTTATTATTGGGAGTTATTGGGATTGGGAGTTATTATGGTGTCGGTGGTGTAATACAATGGGCATCTGTATCCATAGTGGAACTGTGTTGCATTAATACAGTGCTACCGCAATCTACCACAATTTGCTTAGTTAAATTGTGTGTAAAATGTGTCTTGTCAGGAACTATGTTTGGGCCATAAGCATACAAGCTTCTTTTGATGCTCTCTACCAATAGCTTCCTCTAACAATAGCTACCAATTAGTTACTACAGTTGACTAGTAACAGTCCCAAGTCTTGTTTTATGTGGTTCTGTCCAGTGTTTTTGATACCTTTCATACTCTCTCTATAAGCCTCCATCCTATTTAAATCTATTTCTAACAGTATCTTGTCTATGTATCTTTTTATAGCTTTTATTATCATCTACTAAATGTATATTTAACTGTGTAAAGCCTCTATAACAGTGCTAGCGAACCTTTTAGATGCTGTATGCCTGAACTACAATGAAAACCCATTTATTTATTGTAAAGTGCCAACATGGCAATTTAAGCAATAGCTTATTTTTAACTGCTCTGTCTCAGCTTTAAATTGTATAAGCGCACTGACGCCAATGCTTTGAAAGAAGGTGGGGAAATTGGAAATTTGCAATTTTTATTGTTGCATCCGTTCAGGATGACAGGAAGACTTAACTGGCTCACAGTGGATATCCAGCCCTGTCCATACCTCCTCACTCATCCTGTCTCAGGCAACCAAGAATGTGTTGTAGCAGGGAGTGCAGGGGGAGGCCATGAGTTCTGCTGGGACAATGGTGTGGGTTCCTACAGAGAGGGCTCTGAGTGCCGCTTCTTGGCACACGTGCCAAGGTTCGCCACCACCGCTCTATGAGATCATTTATCAATGTACCATTGTTCTTGAATACATCAAAGTAACTTTTTATGTGTTAATAAGAAAAATAAAACACCATCTTAAGAATCCAGAATTCCAAGTTGTTAAAAGTGTGACATTCATGAAGATATACTGTATCAAGATGAGTTTGAGCTTAAAATGAAAAATATAAAACAGAAATAACCCTAATTGGACTACTATGAATTCTCCTTAATAATAAATCCTCATGTGATTATGTTTGTTCAGAATTTCTTTTCTCCAAGGAGCATGTAATGAGAATAACCTTATAAAAGCCTCATAGTAAGATGGATCATCATCAATCACTTACGCTCAAAACAGACTTAATTCACTGAGTAAGTATGCGGCCAAGAAACAACAGCTTACGTTATTTTATATATATATTGCTGTATGCAGCATGTCTGATCATTACAGATATAAATATATATATATATATATATATACTTACTGATCACTATACACATTGATATTGCATTTATAATTTACAATAAATTTTTTGTCTTTTCTAATTTGTACAAAAGCAAACTAAACTATGAAGAAAAAAACCCATCATTCCTGACCTGCAAATGGAAAACCCGGAATAACTAATGGTAATGTCCAATTTTCCAATGTTAAAATGTAGTCAATGTGAACCAGTACTATCAAGATTTCATTGCACATTCACACATAACAATTTAGAGTGTCTGCCTTAAATGAGCTTTAGAGAAATCTGTTTCTTACATTTGGTAGCAATTGGAGCGAACCGCGAATCATTAGGGGAGATTCATCTTTTCTCTTTCTAGTTTTCTTGTCAGTCTAGTTCCTTTTCCAAAAATTGTGCACTCTTCAAAATTATGAAGAGTACACAATCCTAATATGGGGACCTCTTAATGCCTTACATTGTTTTATAATGTTTCAACATTTTTATTCCCTTAATAGTTCAGGCAATTATTTTCTGAGTGACTTTCGTTTATTGTAACCTGAGCTTGGCCTTTTTAGGGAATAAAATGTATTCTGTCACTACAAAAATGCAATGTAAATTTTGTAGAACAATATTTAGTTTGTTGAAAATCAAAAGAAAATGTGTCTCATTCTTTTCCTTTTCATGCACCTTTTTAGGGCCTTATTTTGGTAAAGTTTTATAAAACAACCATTTTCCTTTTTTTTTCCAGATTAATATGCGAAAACCAACACAGCTTAAAGACAATAAGCGGGGACATCCCATGAACACAATGGAGAAAGAGAACAATACACTTGTGACAGAGTTTATTCTTGATGGTCTATCTTCCAAACCAGACCTACAGCTTCCTCTCTTCCTGCTCTTCTCCGTAGTCTACATGGTAACTCTGCTGGGTAATCTTATAATCATTATATTGATTAGGATAACTCCAGGCTTGCAAACACCAATGTACTTCTTCCTTATTAACTTATCTCTTGTAGATGTCCTTTACTCCTCAACTATCACACCAAACTTTATGGCCAACATTTTCTCTGCCAATAAGACAATCTCCATCACTGGTTGTGCCATACAAATGTTCCTCTTCATTGACCTTGCAAGCTCAGAAGCTATGTTACTTGCAGTCATGGCCTATGATAGATACGTAGCTATATGTAAACCACTGTATTATAAACTTCTTATGAACAAAGCAACATGTTTCCAACTAGTTTTCTCAGTATACATAGCAGGATGTCTTAATTCATTCACACATACATATTGTGCCTTTATTTTACCATTTTGTGGATCTAATCACATCAACCATTTCTATTGTGATATCAATCCCATCTTAAGACTGTCATGTAAGGATACATACCTAAATCAAATGTTGCTTTTTGTTGTGGCAGGTTCTGTTGAAGTTGGTTCTTTTTTATGTATTATGATATCATACACTTACATCATATTCAGCATATGTACAATTGGGTCTTCTGGAAGGAGGCACAAGTCGCTCTCCACTTGTATCTCTCACTTTACTTGTGTCGCCTTATTCTATTTCCCAGTTTTCTTCATGTACTTACGCCCAAACTCTGCATATTCCGTGGATCAGGACTGGGTGCTGTCAGTTTTCTATACAGTGATTATACCCATGTTAAATCCCTTGATTTATAGCTTTAGAAATCAAGATGTTAAACAAGCTCTGCTAAAATTTAAAGGACGATTTTAATATTTGTAATATGGATAGTGTTTATAATTGACATGAAGAGTTACCAGTCATTATGGCTGGTATTTTATATTGTCAAAATGTGTATTCTTATTGTTTCTGCACCAGTGACGTAGCTAGGAATGAGTGGGCCCCATAGCAAAGTTTTGGCTGGGGCCCCCTCCAACAATAGGTCCTCTGTTTTACGTAGGGGTGTCCATTATCTTTTTCTATCATGGAGGAGAATAACAGAGACGGGCAGTAGATGGAGGCTCTGTAGAAGGTTTTCTTACATCCCGTCTACTGTATTAATAGCTGTAATAATAATGCAGATTGCTGCATATGTTTTTCTGTTATAAGTAACAGTAGAGGTTATGGCAGTCGGGGAGAGGCTTTTGTTTACTGCCGGTCCCAGTTATTCTCCATAATGGAAGAAGATAATAGAAGCCCTTGATGGTGGGGAGAACCATCAGTATGGTGGCTCCTGCTCAGTACCAGTGTATGGGCCATGTCTCCTCATCACTGACTAGTCAGGAGGTTTAATCCTTACGCTGCTTGTCTGCAGAGCCATTAGCTGCAAGAAAGCTGGGGAAGGGTTAAATCTCTGGACTTCTTGCTTCGTTTTACTAAAGTCACTAATGAGCAGGAACAGGAGCAGCAGAACCTTCCAATACATGCGCCAACGACTGCCGAACCCCCTAATACATGCGCCAACCGCATTGAACAATTACCATACAGGTGAAAGTTTCAGCCTGTCAGAAGAGATATAACCAGTAAAGTCTCCTAAAGTATTCAGTTAAAAATTATGCCATCATTGGTGATCATGGGTTGGTGGAATTTTCAGGTGCATACATCCAAACATCTGATCGTTGAGTTCTGGTCTGAAGACTGGCTGGGCCACTCCAGAACCTTAAAATGCTGGAAGACCCCCACCAAGACCAATCTTTCCCACCTCATGGGTTAGCCTGGTGCACCCTGCACTGCTCTGAAAGTGTGCACCAACTGTTTTGTCGCAGTCACAGTAATAAATGTGCAGTAATAAATGCGGTGCATGGTCTGACTCTGCACTAGAACACCCCTTTAGGTGCACAGCTTGTGGTGCTTCGGACACAGTGCGGCCGCAATAGAATAACAACCCAGACAATTTACAAATACATGTGCAAGCAGGTTGCACGTTTCAGTGCACTTTAATAAATGTGGTCCAATATGTCTCAATACTACAGGGAAAAACAGTAAACTCTATAATATACTTTAATAAAAGAAAATACTACTTTGTCCTTTATTGCTCTTTTATTCTAGCAGTGTGTCTGAATGAATTTCTCCGCCTTATTTACATAGACAACAGAAAGACAAGAAGCAGTGCTTTTCTCAAGTTTCTCATAACTATGGATAGTTGTAACGTCCGTGCCTAAACGTTGCACTATCCACAGTTGGCAGAATAGATGTCGTTTATTTGTGTGTGAACTGTGGCTTACTGCTTGTGTTTGGATTAACTGAGCCACACCCTACTCCTTGCATTTTAGTCCTGCCCAGCAAGGGTTACTAGCCTGATGGACAGTTCCCCAGTGTACTGGTGGTGTGTCCGGGATCAGCCTTATATACCTGCCTATTCCCATCATACCTTGCTGGTTATTTTGAGTCTTGTCTTACCTGTGTATCTAGTTCAGTTTAACCTGTCTCCGTTTGTCTGCCTGTATCTGTACCTGACCTGTAAATAATTCCAAGAAAACGAGCAGCACTCCATGTAAAGTGAAAAAAGTGTTTTTCTTCTTTATTCCATCCTGGTCCTGTGAAGCCTGCACCCACCCGTTATTGTTTGCCTGTGTGCTGCTTGAACTTTCTATCTGTACCTGATCTGTATATATCTGCTTGATCTTGAACTGACCTATGTAGAATCTGCCTGAAGACCTGTATATATCTGTTGTTTTGTCCCTGTCTCAGTCCTGTGTTTGTATTCTGTGCACGAGTGTGAACACTGGTCTATTCCTGTATTCCGGTTACCTGTCTGCTCCATCATCCAGTAGCTGCCAGACGAAGTAAGTCTTCCTTGTCATCTTCTAGGGTCACTCAGGGACCGTCAGCACAGGAATTCTTTCACTGCTTTTACTCCACAAAACTGGAAGTGATTTGTAGGGGGGATGGAGGGGGGTGGTACATATTTTGTATGGACTCAGGAATATTACCTCTACTCATATCCTAAAAAATGTGTGTTTAGTTACATTGTAATTTACCCCTGAGTAGAGATTAGTGGATCCAAACTTCCAGTTCAGGTTAAGGTGTGCACCACGACATATTACCAGATTGGCTGCTGAACAGCAAATTTAAAGCCCCTAGCTACTAGCCATGGCTATGATTGGCATTACCATGCATAACTATGTGCATAACTATGCACACCTCCTTTGGGCATTACCATCTGCTTCTCGGCAAAGTCTTGCAGATGTGCATTGAATAGCCACCTTATACAGCTGGCAGAGAGGGAGGAGCAGATGCTTATGCACACAGGAGGTGTGCATAGTTATGCAAAGACAGAACACTTGAGTCTGACTGCAATGATTTTAACCCCTTCCCCGCCATTTGACGTACTATTACTGCATGGCGGGAGGTGCGTTCTCGCAAAATGCAGTAATAGTACGTCAAGCTTCTGGCGCCGGCTCCTGAACGGAGCCGTGCCTGAAGCTCCGGGTGTCAGCTATATATTATAGCCGACAAATGCCTCTAACACCCGTGATCGGAGATTTCTCCAATCGCGGGTGTTAACCCCTTACATGTCGCGGTCGCGATGACCGCGGCGTGTCAAGGGCATTTAACTGGAATCGGACATCCCCCCCCCCCCCCGCGGCACTTACCAGGGGGGTCTGTAGCTCTGATCGCAGCCCCGGGACTGCCAGTGCCCGGGGCTGCGCAATCTCCTTCCGGGGAGCCCTTCAGTGCCCTGGCACTGGTTACCACCCCATATGGGGTATTGTAATACACGGAAGAGATTGGGTATCAAATTTTGTGGAGCGTTTTGGTATTTTATCCACTGAGAATTTGTACATTTTATGAAAAACACATTCATTTAGCCAAAAAAAAATTAATTTCGAAATTGCATCCGATTTTGTTTTAACCCCTGTAAACCAATTAAAGGGTTAACAAACTTCATAAAAGTTGTTTTACGTATGTTGAGGGGTGTAGTTTCTATAATGGGGTAATTTTTGGGATTTTACTTTTATTTAGGCCTTTCAAAGTGACTTCAAACCTGAGCAGGGCCCTCAATAGCAGGATTTAGTTTTTTTTATGAAAATGTGAAAAATTGCACCTGACGTTCAAAGCCCCTTAACATCTTACAAAATTGATAGTATGTATAAAAAACCACAGAGGCATAAAGTAGACATTCGGTGAATGTTAGTTATTACGTTTTTTGGTGTTATGGCTCATGTGAGGAAAAAGTAGAACATTTTTGAATTTAGAAATTTTTTTCCAAATTTTCACCAAATATCTGATTTTCTCATAAATGAATGCAAAACATACCACCAAAATTTTTTAACTAACATGAAGTACAATGTGTCATGAGAAAACAATTTCAAAATCACTTGGATATGTTAAAGCGTTCCAAAGTTATAACCACTTAGTGACACAGGGCAGATTTGAAAAAATGGGCCATGTCAGGAAGGTGAAAAGTGGCTTCGGCGTTAAGGGGTTAAAACACTTTTTTTTCCTGAAAAAGAAAAGATTTAATCAGTAAGAACATGTTGAACAGTAAGCGAGCCTAGCTCAAACATGCATTATATAAGTGGTTGATTTGTTTTGAGCAGTATAGACGAAAGCCCACAGTAATTATTCATATCAAGGGATAGAATTCCCTTTGCTGCAGTCGATCATTTTCCATACTTAACGATAGAGGTGCAGTGCTTCTCTCTAATAGGCATAGTTGACTCTTCTTCCTGGATTTGGCAGTCAGGTTGGCCACCACCTTGGTCTACCTGATCGTGTTTGTAAATAACTAAACTGATCTTTATCCACTTCTTGGTCGGAGTTTAAACATAACCAATTGATCATTTCCAATTTTATTGTGTTTATATCCCTTTAAATTTAGTAAGTTGAACCTCTTCTGACTGGAGATCCTTTGACACTTTTTGCTCCTTATATCTGCTCAACAGCTCACCCCGTAATGTGATCGCAGAGTGCTGATACGTTCCTTTGAATCTGTATCTGTCAATTAAAGTAGGGCACCTACTCACAGGGTGCTTGCGTATTTATAAAACAAACACACCTCAGATACTGTGGGCAGGGGCGAGACAGGAATTGATTGGGCCCCATAGCAAACTTTTTGCAGGGGCCCTTCAATCTGTACAATATGGTATGCATATATACCAGCCACCACGAGCACAGTTACATTTCCAATAAAATTATTTTAGTTAATTAACCGCCTTCCCATAATGACGCCCAAATAGTATAATACCCTCCATTCAGCAAATTATAATGTTTCTATTGCTGTATATTTTCTGTATCAATTTGTTATGATTCTCTACATCTCTGCCTGCTGTCATTTATTCTTTACTTCCAGTGGATAAAAATCAGTAAATGGTCATCTGATATCACGGTAGTTAGAGCTGTGTGATATAAGAAGCCATGCACCAGTGTAACATCACAATGTTCTGTGTGTGTTTTTGACGTGCAGAAGTCGCTTTGAATTCTGACCCATTGTATTTAATGGGTTTTCACAGACTTGCATTTTTTTCACGCGCACAACACATTTTTTAAATGTGCATGAAAATATCAGCATGCCCTACACAAGCTTGAAAAATGTACCATACAAGAACGCATTGCACTCTGAGACACACACAAGTGCAATGTGTTTTTCACTGATTAATTGCCATAGAAAAGATAGAACACAGTCTACTTATTTCAAGTGCCTTTTATGCAAGTGAAAAACTAATTGAAAATGCAAAAAAAATATGTGTGAAAAACACAAAACACTAATGAATCAGATCAAAAATTTATGACAATCGCAGGCAAAAACATCATTTTCTCCTGCATTGCATTCTGATGCGATCTGCAACACAAGTGTGAAAGGGGCCTTAGGCTAAAAATGTGCCAAAAAATTGAGAGGAAAAAAGGAACTAAAATTTTGATCAATATCCACCATTGTGTTTTCTTCTGTCACAAAAATGCTTTTTCTGCTAAGACCCAGAACCTTAAGGAGTTGATCACTTGAAGACTAATATTCTATATAAGACATTAATAAAAGCATCCTTCACTTGAGTGTTCCTCAGGCTATAAATGATCGGATTTAGCATTGGTATTACCACAGTATACACTAATGAAATCACTTTATCCTTCTGCACAGAGTAACTGGAGATAGGTCTTGCATACATAAATATCGCTGTCCCAAAGAACAAAGCCACAACGGTCAGGTGCGAGGAGCAGGTGGAGAAGGCTTTCTGCCTTCCTTTTGAAGATTTCATTCTTAGAATGGAAGAAATTATTTTTGCATAGGAAGTGGCTATTACAATGGCGGAAAAGCTTCCAAGAACACTGGATAGGAGAAATGTGAAGAGTTCACTCATAAATGTATCAGAGCAGGAGAGCTGAAGGAGCGGAGGAATGTCACAAAAGAAATGGTTTACCTTGTTTGATTTACAGAAGGAGAGGTGAAAAGTACAAGTGGTATGTATTATGGAGGTAAGCAAGCCACCGGTGTAGGCAGCACCAACTAATACCAACCTGAGGCTCCTGCTCATTATAAGCAGGTATAATAGTGGGTTACAAATGGCCACATACCGGTCATAGGCCATAACAGTGACATGAAAGCATTCTGCACCCACAAATAAACCAAAAAAGAAGAGCTGTGTGGCACAACCATTGAAAGATATAGCCATTTGGTTGGAGAACAAGTTATGCAGCAGTTTTGGAGTTATTACAGAGGAAAAGCATAGGTCTGAAAAAGATAAATGACCAAGAAAAAAGTACATGGGGTTCTGGAGTTTGGAGGAAAAGCATATTAAAATCATCATAAACATATTACCCAATACAGTCACTATATACATTGTCAAAAAGATGCAGAAAAATAAAAGATTCCATTGGGGATCTTCCATTAATCCTAACAAAAGAAATTCTCTAACTGATGTATAATTCACACTTTCCATAGTTCCTACAAGAATGAAACATTTTGGAAATGAAAAGTTATTGTAGTTAAAATAAGCGATATTTCAACATATTATTATGAACTGAAGGTACCATAGATAGTTTCATTATGATTCATTATACAGTCATTGAACCCTTGCCACCCTGTGATGTAATAACATGTTAAAATAAAATCATATAATAAAGGTAGGTCCCTTATACTATTCAATAATGGATATACTTCCTGGAAAACTATTTTGGCAGTACACCTGAAAATTTCCTGAACCATCGGATTCAGCAATATTGGGAAACAGTCCAAAAATCATGACTGATCTATACAAATGTTGGCCCTGGCTTCCATAGATAAATAGTTTTCATTGTAAGGCTGCATTCACACGAACAGGCGGGCACAAGTCAGGGGTACAGGAGAGGAGGAGAGGTGAGTGCTTACTCCACCCCTCTATAGAAAATAAAGCCGCATGGCCGTTATTACAACCAATGATGGAGCATACTCTATCTTTTTGTGATCACGGCAGGGTACGGTGAGGACATGTTGTGCTCACCGTTCCAAGATTGGGCGCAAGTGATGTCTATGTTCGTGTGAATACGGCCTAAGATAAAAAATATACAATCTTCAACATAGTTACTGTATAAAGTTATCATGTTTTTGGATCAGCTCTTCAGCTGGAATCTCCATTGCTTAACTCCTGAGTATATACATGTCTCTTAGTTGTTTGATGGACACTGAGGTGCACGGAGCCAGATACCTGCACTGTACCTGTATGCTGTCCTTGTGTTCATTATATTATTAGAATATCTGCTGGAAGTAAAGCATTTCATTCTGAATGACTGCAAGCAGAGATCTTGAAAATCATTAAATATTGATACTGAATGAATAAAGTTTTATAAACTTCAATTAGCATATTTCTCTTAATATTTGTTATACATGTTATACCTAATATATTAACTGCATGTGCTGCACATCATGCTGACTGTAATGACACTACAAATCTGCAGATGGAATAGGCACAATGTTAGTTTTCTTATTTTTCAACTATGGTTTTCTATGGTATTTTTTGCAGCCTTTGTCCACATATTTATTGATAACAAGGAAAATGTACAGGCATTTAATGTAATTGTTATAAATAGAAAATACATGGACATGATTAGGCACAATGTATTGTATATATTTATACCAGAAAACTAAAGACAGAATCAAATGAATTTAAAGCATGGAAGAAGCAAGCATGGAAAACAAGGAACACTTACTCATACATCCAGGTAATCCTCTTCTGTTTGTTATCCATGGCCTCCTTCTATTTAAAATAAACTTCTCCCCTCCCAGTGTGTGAGATTACATAAACAGAGAGAGGGAGGAAGTGCTTATCTGGAGCAAAGAGGGCGGGTGAAACAGTCTAACAGCCTGTGAATCTGCGTCACAAAGCAGCTCTGTGAAGCACCCCCGTCGTCTTTCAGGCTCATTTGCATAATCTTCAAAGTTGATTTTAAAAGGAAGTAGGCAACGGATAATAAATATAAGTAGATCGCCACAGTCGCTATGCCTGGATCTATGTGTAAGTGTTGTCTTTAAAAGCAGTTTACCAGCTCCCAAATCACCTCAGTAACTCAGCATTGTATAGAACACTTTGGAAACTTGTCAGATATACCTTTAGTGCTTCCAAGCAGAAGACCTTTTTCTACACCAGAGATGTTGCTATGCCTGCTAGTACAACTATTTTTACATTTTTATTTCTTGGCTGTCAGTCAATGTGGGGAGGAGCAATGCAGGTACAACACACAGATCACCAATCGCAAAATGATCCTACTGGTCAACATCTTTTTACTGTAAAATGTTGCGTGTCAACCAACAGTTTTGTACCATTATAAGATTAAAATAAAAATGATTTCTCATACAAAATACATACAAAAAAGCAACCTATGTAGTAAAGATAAAATATTAACATTGTTTAGTACATAATTCTTCATGTGATGCTTTAAAACTGAGAGTGTGCATGCAGCACCATCTGTGCTGAATTGTGGAGGTCCAGGAACTTGGTGAATCCTGGTGGTAACTTGCACCGCAACATTATTTTAATTTATTTAGGAAATTCCTGCATCCATAAGCAAAAGTTTCTTCTATTTTTTGTAAAGATGCAGGTATGGATGAGGCAGAAAGAATAAAGTCACCACCTACCCGCAATCCCCCAAGTCTATGCATGAATGACTTAAATGACTGGACTTCCTATAGGGCTACTCTCCACCCGAAGAAAATGTGCTGCCAAATACAGTATATTGATGGCTTATGACTCAAAAACAAAGCATGCCACCTGAAGATGCACACAATTATCAATACACTATTAAGACCTCTAGACTTCATGTATCAAATGGCTCAGCAGCTGCATTTATATAATGAATTCTGCATCACAGGGAAAAGATCTCCAGAGACTTATTAACATTCAACCTGTGTTAATGGAACAAAAATAACTTAATATTAATAAACAACCTGGCACAAGCTAGAGAAGGATTATTAGGTAATTGGCAGCAGTCCATATTACTATGTATTCAGGTTTATATTTGATGGACACCAGTGATAATTAACCTTGAAAAATAGACTTTTGTAAAGTATACATACAAACAGCGTTAGTTGTCTTCTTTGCAGCAGCCCGGAAAAGGGTCGGAGTCTATCCTTACTGCTATAAAATCTGCAGTTCAGGCAGCCTGGGGTACATTCCTGGGACGGGAACGCTTAAATGGCCTGTTTTTGGCAACGCACTTTATGGCTCATATTGAAAACGCAAATAACCTTCCACCAAGTTCTTAATTCGCCGGAAGAAGCCTTGCCGGCGAAACCCTGGGTCGGGCGGATAGGAAAGCTAGCGTCCCATTATGTGAATTTGTGATTTGCGCATTTTTAATGGACTCTTGTGAGTATGATGAACTGAAATAAATTTTAACCTTGTTGGAACGTACCACACCATCTGCCTGCATATTTTCTTCCAGCTACAAATATAATTAAAGGAGGAGAATGAGAGTGCGATGGTGCTAGTCTGAATGGTGATATACTTTCAGCAGGAGAAACTGAAGATTGGTGCTGTTCATCAATGTTTTAAGATAGAATAACGAGGGAGAAGAATATTTGGAGCTCCGGTCATAGTGAAATTATTTTCTCTATTTCTCTGCTATATATTTATGTAGGTTTTATCATGTTTTCATACATGTACAAAAATTAAAATCTCTTTTTCATATTTAGGTGTACCGAGCTGTCCCTGGTGTCATCTTTTGCAACTTTTGATGAAATTTTTAATGCTACCATTTTAAGGTCATTTTTTGCAACTTTTGATGACATGTTAATGCTACAATTTTAAGGCTTTTTGATTACTTATTGATTTTTCAAAATGGCTAAAAAGTGGCATTTTTAACTTTGGGCACTATTTTTCGTTACCAGGTTAAATGCTGGGAAAAAACATACATATTCATGATTTTTACTTTTTTTTTATATTTATATCAGTTCTAGGGAAAGTGAGGTGATTTGAATTTTAAGATTTTTTTAATATATATATTTTTATATTTATTTCTTTTTTTAAAACTATTTTTCACAACCTCTAGGGTACTTTAACCCTAGGTTGTCTGATTCATCCTACCATATACTGCCATAATACAATTTGGCAGTATATGGAATTTTACACATCATCTATTACAATATGCAAAATACAGCTAGTGGCAGGTTCCCTTAGAGCCCTAGAAACTAACTGACACCCTTCTTTTAGCTAAAATGGTTCCCCTCTGATTCCCCTATATTCAACTTAATAAATTGATCATTTTACCTGGTATCCAAGTATGTCTATAGCAAGTCAAAGTGGGCGTGGCTTTTTGAATCCAGCAGCTCCTCCCTATGCTTTCTCTGCATGCAGCAGTCATGTCACATGAACAGGTTGGCATCATTGCGTTTTCAGGCAGATAGATTTACCACCTAAATAAGTTGCTGCATAACATTTCCCATGTGTCTGCTTTACATTTTCATAATTTTTGAAATGTCTGGATAATTTATTTTGATGTCACGTGGCTTACAAATAGAATATCGAAACTGATGATATCCATATTTTCAGAATTGACTATTTTGAGGATAAATACTGTTTTGCATGAAATTTGACATATTTAAAATTAAAAAACCCTATATAATCAACCTATTTTCAAATCTGCACCCCTCAAACTACCAGAAACAGTTTTTAGGAAGATTGTTAACCCCTTGAGATCTTCATAGTAATTAAATCAAAATGGAGATGAAATTTAGAATGGTCAAATTTTGTTCTTTATACGTTCATTTAGCCCTAAAATTTACACATTCCCAAAAGATAAAAAGAGAAAACCCATCTTACAATTTGTTCTGTAATTTCTCCCAAGTACAGAGACCCCCAACATGTGGCCGTTACTTGTTTTATGGGCACACAGCAAGGCATAGAATTGAAGGAGCGCCCTGCAGCTGCTAGGATTTTAGTTTCCTCATTGGCCCCTTTCAGGGCCGGATTAAAGGAGGGGCTCCTGGGACTCGAGCCCCGGGGTCCCCACCACTTTCACTTTTAATGGGGCCCCCACCCAGCTCAGCTGAGTCTTTGACGGTCTCTGTGTGCGATGCGCAGTGGCCCATGGCTAGGATGTCTAGGGGTCTAGGATGTCAGCTGTATCTCACAGGCGGTTGTCGGCGTCCGATCCCTACATGCTGCAGCCAATACAGTGCATCGATGATCTCCGACACAGCGATGGCAGCTGTGTCTTCACTGGCCGATGGCTGCCCGAAGAGCGAGGAGGAGCCTGCAGCGTCGTGGGATCACTGGAACGGAAGGTGAGGTAAGTATGAGGTTTATTATTTTGTGGCCATTATCTACAAGAGACTGGTGGCTAAATTCTACAGGGGGCTGGTGGTTGTATACTACAGGGGCTGGCTGTATACTACTGGGGCTGGTGGCTGTATACTACAGGGGACTGCAGGCTGTATTCTACAGAGGGCTAGTGGCTGTATTCTACAGGGGGCTGGCAGGCTATATTCTACAGGGGGCTAGCAGGCTGTATACTACAGGGGGCTGCAAGCTATATACTACAGGCGTCTGGCAGGCTGTATACTACAGGGGGCTGGCAGGCTATATACTTCCAAAAACATTGTTGGAAGGGCCCCCACCAGTTTGCGCCCAGGGGCCCCTACCACACTTAATCGGGGCTTGGCCCCTTTTGTAGGCTATACATTTTTTGCTTTTTTGTTATTGAGGCCAAGTGATAGCATTTTTTTTGTGGGAGGAGATGCTTTTTCCAGTGTTAAAATTTTGGGTTGGTATCCCCTATTGTTGAACATTTAGGAACTTTTTTTTGAGGGCAGGAGTAGAAAAGCATCAATTCTGTACTGAATTTTTTTCTTGTTCACCGTATGGCCCAATAATCATGTTATCTTTATTCTATGGGTCGATACATTTATGGGGATACCATACATGAATATTTTTTCTAACGTTTTACTAGATTTACCAAATAAAACCTTAATGTGGGGAAAAGTCTATCAAATCTATAACATTTTTACTTTTTTGGCTATGGAGCTTATTGATGGCTTGTTTTTTGAGGGACATGTACTTGCAACAGTATAATTGTACATATGTGTTATTGATCACTTTTTATTGCATTTTATGTGGGATTCAATAGGTTAAAAAATCATAATATTTGGCAGGTTTCTAACAGTTTTTTTTTTAACGGCGTTCATCGTTCAATAATGATTAACTTTTATTCTACGGGTTGTTGCGGACGCAGTGATACTATATATATATATATATATATATATATGGGGTTTGTCTTATGATTTAGACTTTTTTTGTGTTATATGTCTCTTAATATGTTATGGGGATGATGGGCACTTTTATTGATTTATTGCTTTTTTTTATTGAATAACATTTATTTAAAACTTTTTTACTATTTCCATCATGGGACATGAACAAGCATCATCTGACTGATGTATTGCAGGGTATAAGCAGTGCATAGGCACGTACATAGGATGACATCATAGAAGCCATCTTACAGGCACTGCCTACAGGCAACCCTTGGGTCAGACCTCTGGGTGAGTGAGCCCACTCTGAACGCGGGTGTTACACTGGGGTGTCGGTTGTTAATTACCCGTTGCTAGTTCGACTCAGATATCGAGCTGAACCAGTATCAGATCTGCGTCCCATATATCGGACACCGAGCACTAAGGGATTATTCCTATTAAAGCTATATGGCCAAGGAGGCCTACAAACATGGCTCAGTTACAGCAGTTCTGTCAGGAGGAATGGGCTTGTGGAAGGATTTCCCTGCCCGGAGGAATTCCCAAAAGTACATTGTCCGACGACAATGCACTGTGCCGTGATTCACTAATATCGTGCATCTTATTCCTGCGTCACTTCCCCGCTCAGGTCCGCCAGAGTTCACCATCTTCTTCCTGGTGCATGTAAGTGCATTGGTTGCGACACAATTTTAGATTAAAGATTCCGTGCTCAGTCCGAATCAGTCAGATAGTCTGACGGCCCGACCGCGATTTCTGTCGCATAAAAGCCGCCGTAGCAACACATACCCTTCTAAATACCTGTCCCAGCAGCGCAAATCCCGTATTCCATGAATAGTTAGACGAAAATGCGATCCGTGGACCCTTAGTAAATAAGCCGCATAGACTAAGGGATATATTACCAAATACTAATGATATGTAAGTAAACTTTTGACTTAAAATAATAAAAATACCTTAAAAAATCTCTCGTTATTCTGGCATTTGGCAAATATAAATAATTTTGGTAATCCTTTTTGACCTAAAACTGGAAAGGTTATCTAATTTCATGTCAGATTGTAAGAAAAACAGATATTTATTTCTAGTTATATACTATATGTAAACTTCTGGTTTCAGTCTTAGAATTGATTTTTTCATGCTCTGAGCTGTAATGGGTAGTGTAAATAAAGTTTACAACTCGATGCAATACATTGTTGCAGCAGCTCAGGATATACTGTTTCTACCAAGGTACATAGAGTCCTGATCAGTTAACGTGTCCCCTGAGGCCACAATCTCACTTTGAAATGCTTACAGCATCCTATCTACAGTGATATTTTATAACCTACAACCAGGGCTGGATTAAGGTTGACGTGGGCCCCCATTGAATGTAGTCCAGACAGAAACAGCAATCGCTATATACCACTCCCCAGCACTAACTATATACAGCCTCCCCAGTAATCACTATATACAGTGCCCAGTATTCACTATATACAGGCCCCCCAGCAATCAGTATAAACAGCTCACACAGTAATCAATATATATACCCCCCAGTAATCACTATATACAGCCCCCAGTAATAAATATATATGGCTTGCTAGCAATATCTATATACAGCCCCCAAAATTACCTATTTATAGTCCCACAGCATAAATATATACAGCCCCTATGATAACTATATACATTCCCCTATAAAAACTAAATACAGCTCCCTATAATAACTAAATACAGCTCCCTATAATAACTAAATACAGCTCCCTATAATAACTATATACATCCCCCTATAACTATATACAGCCCCCTATATTAACTATATACAACCTATAACTATATAAAGCCCCCTATAATAACTATATACAGCCCCTTATAATAACTTTATACAGTCTCCATATGATAACTATATACAGACTCCTTATAATAACTATATACAGTCCCCCTATAATAACTATATACAGCCCCCTATAATAAGAGAAGACACATTCCCCCAGACGAAGGCTAGCGCCGAAACACGCGTCGGGGAGTATCCTGTCCGTGGCACACTTGGGGTACACCAGACATTAGGGGTAAGCAATGCTCTCTCTTATTATGAATGAACTTTGATCTAAGTATGGAGACATATGTCTTAATTGTTTTTGATATGCACTAGCACTTTGACATACTGGCTGAGACATTGTGGCAATAAACTATTTGCACTAGCACTTTAAAGACATAAAGTGACTGGGCTATATGCTGTGTTAAGAACAAAAAGTGCAATATTGTATATTTATGAATTTGACACCCCTGTCCCCTTACTAATGTTTCCACGTGAATTTGACATGATCTAATGTGATGATTTTCCATCTTTTGCTTCCATGGATACCTGCATGTTTCAAACCCCCCCCTTACCTTGAATTTTAATATATCTGTAATGATGGTGTAAAAATCTCAAATAAAGATTGTATTATTTTAGTTTGTTGTGTAAATTGGCCTAATTTCTAAATAGGTGCTTGTGCTACACATTGGCCAATACAAATGGTGTAAATTGTTTAAGGAGTAACAAGTAAGAATTAGAGATGAGCGAACATGCTCGTCCGAGCTTGATGCTCGGTCGAGCATTAGGGTACTCGAAACTGCTCGTTGCTCGGACGAATACTTCGCCCGCTCGAGAAAATGGCAGCTCCCGCCGTTTTGCTTTTTGGCGGTCAGAAACAGAGCCAATCACAAGCCAGGAGACTCTGCACTCCACCCAGCATGACGTGGTACCCTTACACGTCGATAGCAGTGGTTGGCTGGCCAGATCAGGTGACCCTGGGATAGACTAGCCGCTGCCCGCGCTGCTCGGATCATTCTGTGTCTGGATGCCGCTAGGGAGAGAGCTGCTGCTGGTCAGGGAAAGCGTTAGGGTGTTCTATTAGCTTACTGTTAGGCAGGAGTGATTCTCCAAGAACCCAACAGCCCTTCTTAGGGCTACAATAACGTTATACTTTTTTTTTTTTATTTGCAGCTAGTACCATATTGTGAGGAATTTGCAGGGGGACTTGCTACCGTTGTGTTTAGCTCTTAGTGACACACATATCCACCTCAAACACCAAAGTGGGAAAATTTATTAGGGGTTTGATTTCAATTAGGCACAGTCTGCCATTTACTTTTTATTTTACGTTTATTTTTTTAATAACTCAGTGTCATCTCATTTTGCATAGTAGTGTGCTTTCATACTTGGCTAGAAAATAGCCATAGGAGAATCCAAACGGCTTACTTACGCCTACAGTAGCGTTATATATATTTGATTTCTGGTTGATCTGCTGGTGGCTGTACTTGCTGCAGTGCATCTACTAGCAAATTGTGAGCAATTTGTAGTGAGACTTGCGACCGCTGTGTTTTGCGCTTAGTGACGCACATATCCATTGCAAAGACCGAAGTGGGAAAATTTATTAGGGGTTGGATTTCAATTAGGCACAGTCTGCCATTTCCTTTTTTATTTTACGTTTATTTTGTTTAATAACTCAGCGTCATCTCATCTGGCATAGTAGTGTGCTTTCATACTTGGCTAGAAAATAGCCATAGGAGAATCCAAACGGCTTACTTACGCCTACAGTAGCGTTATATATATTTGATTTCTGGTTGATCTGCTGGTGGCTGTACTTGCTGCAGTGCATCTACTAGCAAATTGTGAGCAATTTGTAGTGAGACTTGCGACCGCTGTGTTTTGCGCTTAGTGACGCACATATCCATTGCAAAGACCGAAGTGGGAAAATTTATTAGGGGTTAGATTTCAATTAGGCACAGTCTGCCATTTACTTTTTATTTTACGTTTATTTTTTTAATAACTCAGTGTCATCTCATCTTGCATAGTAGTGTGCTTTCATACTTGGCTAGAAAATAGCCATAGGAGAATCCAAACGGCTTACTTACGCCTACAGTAGCGTTATATATATTTGATTTCTGGTTGATCTGCTGGTGGCTGTACTTGCTGCAGTGCATCTACTAGCAAATTGTGAGCAATTTGTAGTGAGACTTGCGACCGCTGTGTTTTGCGCTTAGTGACGCACATATCCATTGCAAAGACCGAAGTGGGAAAATTTATTAGGGGTTGGATTTCAATTAGGCACAGTCTGCCATTTCCTTTTTTATTTTACGTTTATTTTGTTTAATAACTCAGCGTCATCTCATCTGGCATAGTAGTGTGCTTTCATACTTGGCTAGAAAATAGCCATAGCAATAGGATAGCATCGTTTGGTTTTAAAAACTAAAAAACACAAAAAAAAACAAAAAAACACAAAAAAAAGTTAAAAAAAAATTAAAGTTATAACTCTCATTTTCAAAATGTTTAACCCGAGGGCTAGGGGTAGAGGACGAGGGCGGGGACGTGGGCGTCCAACTACTGCAGGGGTCAGAGGCCGTGGTCCTGGGCGGGGTGAGACACCACCTGCTTATGAGGGAGCAGGGGAACGCCGCAGAGCTACACTCCCTAGGTTCATGTCTGAAGTTACTGGGACTCGTGGTAGAGCACTGTTGAGGCCAGAACAGTGCGAACAGGTGATGTCGTGGATTGCCGACAATGCTTCGAGCAATTTGTCCACCAGTCAGTCTTCCACGCAGTCCACCCATGTCACCGAAATCGGCACTCCTCCAGCTCCTGCACCTCAGCCTTCTCCCCCCCAGTCTGCCCCCTCCCAGGAAAATTTGCCATTTGAACCGGCATACTCTGAGGAACTGTTTTCTGGACCCTTCCCACACTCACAAACCACTTGTCCGGTTGCTGCTGAGCAATTTTCCGATGCCCAGGTTTTCCACCAGTCGCAGTCTGTGGGTGATGATGACCTTCTTGACGTAGTGGAAGAAGTGTCTAAAGAGGTGTCCGACGATGAGGAGACACGGTTGTCAGACAGTGGGGAAGTTGTTGTCAGGGCAGGAAGTCCGAGGGGGGAGCAGACTGAGGGATCGGAGGATGATGAGGTGACAGACCCAAGCTGGGTTGATAGGCCGGGTGAACACAGTGCTTCTGAGACAGAGGAGAGTCCTCGACCAGAACAGGTTGGAAGAGGCAGTGGTGGGGCCAGACGAAGAGGCAGGGCCAGAGCTGGTGCATCAGCGCCAAATGTGTCAACTAGTGAAGCTCCCGTGGGGAGGGCTCTTGCGGCGAGGGCTAGATTTTCAGAAGTCTGGAGGTTCTTTAAGGAAACACCGGATGACCGACGGACTGTGGTGTGCAACATTTGCCAAACGAGGCTCAGCAGGGGTTCCACCACTACTAGCTTAACTACCACCAGTATGCGCAGGCATATGAATGCTAAACACCCCACTCAGTGGCAACAAGCCCGTTCACCTCCGGCCGTGCACACCACTGCTCCTTCCCCTGTGTCAGCTGATAGTCAGCCCCCTGCCCAGGACCCTGCCACAAAAACCCCATCGTCGCCTCCACGATCCTCCACAGCATCCACCAGCGTTCAGCTCTCCATACCCCAGACGCTGGAGCGGAAACGCAAATATAGTGCAACCCACCCGCACGCCCAAGCCCTTAATGTCCACATCTCCAGATTGCTTAGCCTGGAGATGCTGCCCTATAGGCTAGTAGAGACCGAGGCCTTTCGCAACCTCATGGCGGCGGCCGCCCCTCGGTATTCGGTCCCCAGCCGCCACTACTTTTCCCGATGTGCCGTCCCAGCCCTGCACCAGCACGTGTCAGACAACATCATCCGTGCCCTGACCAACGCCGTTTCTGACAAGGTCCACCTGACCACGGACACGTGGACGAGTGCTGCCGGGCAGGGCCACTATATATCGCTGACGGCACATTGGGTTAACTTGGTGGAGGCTGGGACCGAGTCTGACCCTGCGGCTGGTCATATACTGCCGACGCCGAGGATTGCGGGGCCTACCTCGGTCCAGGTGTTTCAGGCCTACTATGCCTCCTCCTCCTCCCACCCCTCCTCCACCTCCTACGAATTACCATCCGTGGGCATGGCGCCATCAGTCGGTAGCTCTAGGCACAGCAGCAGTGCCGTCGCTAAGCGACAGCAGGCGGTGCTCAAACTGCTGAGCCTAGGCGATAAAAGGCACACCGCCCAAGAGCTATTACAGGGCATCACGGCGCAGACTGATCTGTGGCTGGCACCGCTGAACCTGAAGCCAGGCATGGTTGTGTGTGACAACGGCCGTAACCTGGTGGCGGCTCTGCAACTCGGCAGCACCCTTAGGTCTGTTTCTCAGCGCATATCGGAGGAGGTGGAGGTGGAGGAGGATGAGGAGGAAGAGGAGGAGAATGTTGGCGAGACACAAGAGGGGACCATTGTTGAGTCCTTCACTGTTCAGCGTGTATGGGCAGAAGAAGAGGAGTTGGAGGAGTTGGAGGAGGAGGAAATGGACAGTCAGGCCAGTGAGGGGAGTGAATTCTTACGCGTTGGTACTCTGGCGCATATGGCAGATTTCATGCTAGGCTGCCTATCCCGTGACCCTCGCGTTCAAAGAATTTATTCCAGCACCGATTACTGGGTGTTCACTCTCCTGGACCCACGGTACAAGCAAAATCTTTCCACTCTCATCCCTGGAGAGGAAAGGAGTGTGAGAATGCATGAATACCAGCAGGCCCTGGTGCACAAGCTGAAACAGTATTTCCCTTCTGACAGCGCTAGCGGCAGAGTGCGTAGTTCTGCGGGACAAGTAGCGAGGGAGAGTAGGCGAGCAGGCAGCTTGTCCAGCACTGGCAAGGGTACGCTTTACAAGGCTTTTGCCAGCTTTATGTCACCCCAGCAAGACACTGTCACCTGTCCCCAGTCTCGGCAGAGTAGGGCTGATCTTTACAGAAAGATGGTGAGGGAGTACGTAGCTGACCATACCATCGTCCTAAATGATCACACAGCTCCCTACAACTACTGGGTTTCAAAGCTGGACATGTGGCACGAACTGGCGCTGTACGCCTTGGAGGTTCTTGCCTGCCCTGCCGCTAGCGTCTTGTCCGAGCGGGTTTTCAGTGCAGCTGGTGGCATCATCACCGATAAGCGTACACGCCTGTCGACTGACAGCGCTGACAGGCTGACGCTTATTAAGATGAATAAAGCATGGATTTCTCATAATTTCCAATCTCCACCAGGTGAAGGAAGCTCAACCTGAATAATTTATCCACTCCTCCTCCTCCTCATTTTCCTACTTTTTGTACAGTAAAGCAGAGGAAACTGGCTATTTTTTGACAGGGCCCACTGGCTCTAGCTATAGTACTTTATGCATTTAATTTTTCTGGAGGGCCACCTACCCGGTCCTCTGTTTTAAAAAAATTTTGGGAGTGCCACATACAGGCACTCAATCTATTCAATTTTTCTGGAGGGCCACCTACCCGGTCCTCTGTTTTAAACAATTTTTGGGAGTGCCACATACAGGCACTCAATCTATTCAATTTTTCTGGAGGGCCACCTACCTTCTCCTCTGGTTTGAAAACTTTTTTGGACTGCCACATACAGGCACTCAATCTATTCCATTTTACTGGAGGGCCACCTACCTGCTCCTCTGGTTTGAAAAGTTTTTTGGACTGCCACATACAGGCACTCAATCTATTCAATTTTTCTGGAGGGCCACCTACCCGCTCCTCTGGTTTGAAAACTTTTTTGGACTGCCACATACAGGCACTCAATCTATTCCATTTTACTGGAGGGCCACCTACCTGCTCCTCTGGTTTGAAAACTTTTTTGGACTGCCACATACAGGCACTCAATCTATTTCATTTTTCTGGAGGGCCACCTACCTGCTCCTCTGGTTTGAAAACTTTTTTGGACTGCCACATACAGGCACTATCCAAATTAAATTGTCTCCATAGCAGCCTCCACACGTTGTCTCCATTGCTACCTCCAAACGAGGTGTGTCAGGCAGAAATTTGGGTTGTTTTCATGGATTCCACATCAAAGTTGTTAACTTTGTCGCCACCCTGCTGTGTTATCCACAAAATATACTGGCAAACTTTTATCATTTACCAATATTATTTCAGCGCTTCTTGCGCATCTGTTTACATTCCCCTCACCCGGCATATCCTAAACTTATAAGAACGCTACTACACTTGATCTTATACAAAAGGTTCTTAGAAGTGCTGTTTGGGGAGTAGCCTAGAGACAGGGGCTTGGATTGGCGAAAGCTCACCTGGCAGCGGAGCGCCAGCTCCATGCGCATCATGCGCTTCTTGTGCATCTGTTTACATTCCCCTCACCCGCCATATCCCAAACTTATAAGAACGCTACTACACTTAACTTGGTGCAGGCTGGGACCGAGTCTGACCCTGGGGCTGGTCATATACTGCCGACGCAGAGAATTGCGGGGCCTACCTCGGTCCAGGTCTCAAAGGTCTAGTATACCTCCTCCTCCTCCCACCCCTCCTCCACCTCCTCCTCCTCCGAATTACCATCCGTGGCCATGGCGCCATCAGTCGGTAGCTCTAGGCACAGCAGCAGTGCCGTCGCTAAGCGACAGCAGGCGGTGCTCAAACTGCTGAGCCTAGGCGATAAAAGGCACACCGCCCAAGAGCTATTACAGGGCATTCCACATCAAACTTGTTAACTTTGTCGCCACCCTGCTGTGTAATCCACAAAATATACTTGCAAACTTTTATCATTTACCGATATTATTTCAGCGCTTCTTGCGCATCTGTTTACATTCCCCTCACCCGCCATATCCTAAACTTATAAGAACGCTACTACACTTGATCTTATACAAAAGGTTCTTAGAAGTGCTGTTTGGGGAGTAGCCTAGAGACAGGGGCTTGGATTGGCGAAAGCTCACCTGGCAGCGGAGCGCCAGCTCCATGCGCATCATGCGCTTCTTGTGCATCTGTTTACATTCCCCTCACCCGCCATATCCCAAACTTATAAGAACGCTACTACACTTGATCTTATACAAAAGGTTCTTAGAAGTGCTGTTTGGGGAGTAGCCTAGAGACAGGGGCTTGGATTGGCGAAAGCTCGCCTGGCAGCGGAGCGCCAGCTCCATGCCAAGATCCAACTAACATAGTTTTAACTGCAGCACCTTTAATCTACTACTAGTTCACTGCCTCCATACATGGTCCCCTTATCAAACGAGCTGTGTCAGGCAGAATTTTGGGTTGTTTTCATGGCTTCCATGTTAACTTTGTCGCCACCCTGCTGTGTAATCCACAAAATATACTGGCAAACTTTTATCATGTACCGATATTATTTGAGCGCTTCTTGCTCACCTCCTTTGGTTCCTCTCTGCCACCCATTGGTTTGAAGCCTGAGTCCATTTAGAGTATGTCGCCATGCCACTCTCTAGCCTGCCGCTGCTGCCGCTGCCTCTGCATGCCGTCCCCTATAGTGTCAGGGTCAATTATTGGATGTTTTACATGCTATCTAGCTTCATTCTGTCACTCTGTCATGGCCATGCTGTTGCCCATAGTTTTGGCATAATGGTGCGATTAAGCAGCCTCAGAGGCATCCATGCATGCTGCCCCTGCTGTTTCCTGTCCATTTCCGTGGTGTTTCCATCCTTTTCTGCGGTTCCCAGGTGTTTGGCCAAGCTTCCCTGTGCAGAGCCTTGGTCCCCTTGAAAAATGCTCGAGTCTCCCATTGACTTCAATGGGGCTCGTTATTCGAGACGAGCACTCGAGCATCGGGAAAAGTTTGTCTCGAATAACGAGTACCCGAGCATTTTAGTGCTCGCTCATCTCTAGTAAGAATATATTTAATGGTAGATATCACAGAACACCTCCTCTTCCCCATGTAACCCCAAGAGTGGTATTATTAGCCCCCTATAACTATATACTGCCTCCCTATAACTATATGCAGTCATCTTATAATAACTATATACAGTCCACCTATAATAGCTATATACAGTCCCCTATAATAATTACATACAGTCCCCTATAATAACTATATACAGCCTCCCTATAATAACTATATATACCCTCCCTATAATGACTATATGAGTATATTCAGCGCCCTATAATAACTATATAACTATTTACAGTCCCCCTACAATAACTATATACAGCCCCCTATAATAACTATATACAGCTCCCTATAATAACTATATACAGCCCCCTATAACTTTATACTGCATCCCTATAACGATATACAGACTTCCTCTAATAACTATATACAGCCCCCTATAATAACTATATACAGTCCCCTATAACTATATTCTGCATCCCTATAACTATATACAGCCTTCCTATAATAACTATATACAGTCCCCTATAATAACTATATATAGCCTCCATATAATAACTATATACAATCCCCCCATAATAAATATATACAGTACCTCTATAAAAACCATATTCAGTCCCCTATAATAACTATATACAGCCTCCCTATAATAACTAACTACATATAGTCCACATATAACAACTATATACAACCTCCCTATAATAAATAACTATATGCAGACTCCTATATGGCACACTCTGCACCACCAGCAGCAGGGCGCCGCCATTTTTGTTTACATGCGATTGTCTATGGCAGAGCAGGGAACTTATTGTTCCTTTGCTCTGCCATAGATGAAAGGCAGGAACATTGGCGAGATTCGGCCTGGGGAGCCCGGAGCCAAATACACTGTTGGCGATTTGCCCGAATCGCCAACATTTGGTGGGGGCTCTTTAAAGTCTCTCTATATATTTTTACCCTTTGCACATTTTTCTCCTCAAAAGCTCCATCTCTGTTGAGTACTCTGCTTCCCAGAGAAACCAGCTTTCCCAGGTTTGTATCATTTAAGGATTACCAAAGTGTTATGTAACAGAACACATACTAATAAAGAACAGTTGCAACAAAATGCATATATTTTTATTTTTTTTATTAAATATTCAAGCTATTGAAATAAAATATATCTTCTTTCAAAGCATTCATTTTTCAAAATATACAATACAGCAGCAGAGATTAGATATTACGCATTCATTATGTTACTTTTACAATAAAATGGACTAAGTAGTCCTGTCCCCATGCATATTCCCAATATGTATAGGCACAATAATATTTGCCCACTTTTGTATAACAGGGATGAACAGAAATATAGACCCAAGAACTGAAACCAGAAGAAATGTCCATAAAAACATCCGGTCCAAAACCTGAGCAACAAATTTCCAGTCTTCAACAACCTGCAAAATGAACAAAATGATTTGTGGCTATACTTTATTACCAATATATTATATTATAGATATAATATTCTAACAATATATTACAGAGCAGAATTTAAGAACATGTAAACTTTTATATCAGCACATGATCATATGACAGGTCCATGTTGTAGAGATCTGTAATATGGCAACCATAGATTGTGATGTGAACTATTTATTATAGTATGTTTCAAACCATGTTACTGTGCTATAGTAAAAAAAAAAAAAACTACCAAATACAGGATTCACATTAAATGATGGAGCTTGAGAGGAATATAGTGGAAAGTCCCATATAACCACAGTTCAATACAAAGTATATACAAAAATAGATATGAAAAATGAGACTTTCTTTATATAGATATCACAGCCTACCAATCATTATCTGCATCAGTGCAAAAGTATACTCTCTTAATGACAGATAAATGACAATAAAGCATAAATAAACCTTGTACAAAATAATATAACTAAATAGTGTAGCTGATAATAATATACTTCATAATATACTTTATTAAAGAAATATGACCCTATGTCCTTATTTTTCCCCTGCCTTTCTTCCTTATTTAAAGGAAATTTACAATTTTCTTTTATGTATTATAAACCAAACATACCTTGAGAATGCTGTAGCTAAATTGATGCAGAAACATATCTTTTTTAATTCCTGAATTGAATAGTTTGGCTCAAAAACTATAGTAAAATTATTGCCTCTGGGGCTGTTGGCGCTTCTCGTCTTACATTAAGTATGCACTGCTTCAGAGAATGATGTAATCACTGTGTTGTCCCTCAGAGGCAAAAGTAATCAATTGCTGCACCATCCCCCAGCTCCTGTATATGAGTCTTCCAGCTCAGGTTGATTAGTCCTGTCTGGACAGTTCAGTTCAGAGCTCCGTGTAATTATGGATTAAATAGGATATGTTTCTGCATCAGTGTAGCTACAGCGTTCTCAATGTATTTTTGGTTCACAATACATAAAAACAAATGGTAGATTTCCTTTAAGCAGTCTAGTCAAGTGTGAATCAGCTTTTTGCACAATTTCCACTTACAGCTCATAGATAAAAGAATCGGAGAATACAGACAGTCTCTTGATAGTTTAATCTCCTCATAAAGCTGAATCATAAAGGGAAATGCTATAGGTATTGAGTTAATCATTAGCTTCCTTATCTGTCTAAACTGGATGGACTTCAGAAGGCTTTTAGATACACTGCTCACTAAAGCAGAAAAGTGGCACAAAAAGACATTATACAAAGACATTGTACATTATGACATGTGCCTTTCATTTCTGAAATTGCTTCAAATGTATAATATGTACCCTTTAAATATAAGGAAGAGAGAAGACAAAAAATCTAATTTAAAATAAGTCTGATAACCAGCTCCCCATGTTCACCTGTGTGATGGAACTCCAAGTAGTGTGCAGCAGCCCCAAGGCAGGGGTGTAAGCCCAGATATACTAAAACTGTTGCACAGTGCATTCGTTTTCTTTGCACTTGTGCAAGTTGTGGCACATTATTAAATAGTGTAGCACACTCTTAGTTGATTGACATCCCTCAGAAGTTAAACCAAACTGACTAATTGGTTCTTTTAGGCACCAGTGGTGTCCATTTTTTTACGCATCAAAGGCTTCCTTTATTTAATTGTTCTGCTCCTTTAATGAAGCAAATACTGCAGTGCTTGCATAAAGTATACAGTCAGGGAGGCTGAGCTTTGAGCTATTTATTTTTAACTGTGTAATACTAATTTATCTAATTTATCTTATGCATCTAATGGATGAATCACAGATAGAAGCAGCAAGAAACACTGATAAGAAACGGACATATGGCATAACACAGAACACATGGAAAGCTTTTGTATTTAATACATTAAGGTATTCAATTCATGTATTTCTCATTAACCATCTTCAAAGCTTTATAAAACAGCAAACTAGTAAAGTGTGTAGCAGGCTGCTCTTTATAATGTTATAGAAAGGCATACATACCTCACAGACTTCATGTTCCTTTACTACATGCCTTGTTATGTAACGAATAGAATCCAAAGCTGCTTCTAATGTGTTCCTAGTCTTCTCTGGTCCACTCACTATACCGGTGTCTTCATTTCTTGTAAAGTACCTGTCTACATGGCTTCTCATACATAGCAATTTAGGAAGTTTGTGAAGAAAGATCTTTCTGACCCAAGGTGCCATTGCGTTATGCGTTGAAGAAGATCGATTGTGAATATTTATGGCAAAAACCGTTATAACAATTGATAAAGTCACAAATATCATTGTAAACACTAAGTATTCTCCAATAAGAGGGATGACTTTGGAGGAGGATGGAATGATTTCTTCAATAACTAGCAGGAAAACAGTCAGAGACACAAGCACAGAAGTGCAAAGAGAAATCTTTTCCCCCTCATTGGAAGGAAGATAAAAAACAAGAATTGTTAAAAAGGATAGTCCAATACAAGGAATTATAAGAAAAAGAGTATAAAACAGGGGCAAGCGTCTTATTATAAATGAGTAGGTAATAAAGGGGTACCAACAGCAGCCATCTGTACGGTTCCCTTTGTTTCCTGTGGCAGTTACAATTTCCCATTCTCCATTATCAAAAAAGTCTCTCTTGTCTACATCAAAGTCTTCAAGGGTGATATCAACTTGTGATCCATCATAAGTCCAAGAACCAAACTTCATGGAACAGTTTTGCAGGTCGAATGGGAAAAATGTTACGTCAATAGTACAAGAACTTTTGTAATTCGCAGGTGGGGTCCAGTTTATTGTCCCATCATATCTTACTACAGCTTTCGTCACAGAGCCTTCAAAACGACCATCGGCACTAAAATAGAAGGCAATGATGAGCATATTGTTTGTCATTGCTAGTTTCATCTTTTTTTAAAATCTTTTCTTTTTCTTAAATCTTTAGTTTCTGTAAAAGTTTGCCTGGCAGTAAAATGTTCAATTACTTTATAAGATAATTCTGTAGTTATATTTCATGTTCTCTGGGAAGTGGCTACAAAATAGGTTTCTCTTTCTGGTGGATGCATTATACAGATGGACTTCAACAAGAACTGTGAACTGTGGTGGAGATGCTGGTAAAAACCTACTGCTGGGATAACTAAAATGTTGGAATGTTTTGACAATTTTTAAATCAAGCATTGTTTTACAAGTTACGTCTTTACATGGAAACATATGTGGTACTTTCTTGCATACAGTATTTATGATATATATATATATATATTAAGTTGATGTTATACAGATAATAGTATCTAAAGTTTCTCTGTGTTTTATTATGAATATGAGGAATTAACCTGTTGTAATGTATATTACCAAATCAACTTCTGATTGTCACTTACTTATCATAAAGTACAATATCAGGAATCCAAATAGAATCCGATGGAACACGTATGGAAGTTATCCCAGCAAACTCACTTGGAGCCCATCTAAGTTTGACATCCACCCATTCCTGATAATAAAACACAAGATAAAATATAAGAAACATACCAATTATTAAGTTCATAATAATCACATTTACACATTTCTTAGTTATCCCCCTACACCTCATATACATGATATTGTGTGTTCTTTGGTTGATGCGCTTTATGATGCTATATGTGACATTATGTGTAACAGAAAACTGCTCTATTACAAGGGCTACTGCATCTTATATAAAATACATGTACCATGTCCTAATGTGTATGTTTGATGCGGTTTCCTGCATGTACATCAATGGATAAACAACAATATTTAAAACTGCATGAAACTAACAAACAATAATCCTAGAATATTATACTAATATTTTATTGTATGCACCCTTACAAGGCAAATCTGCAAATTATCAAAGGGGTTTTTGATATCTCACATTCCCACCCAGGTCAACATCTGCAAAGAGTTTGAATGTTCTCTCCATTTTTGTGTGGGTTTCCTCCAGGTCCTCTGGTTTCCTCCCACACTCTAAAACATTCTGGTAGGTTGTTTAGATTGTGAGCCCCATTGGGGACAGGAACCGATTTGGCAAGCTCTGTGCAACGCTGAATAATCTGTGTGCGCTATATAAATAAAGAATTATTATAATTCACTACTGTGATCGGAAGACAATAAAGGACACAGGAGAGGTTGGGTGCTGTTTTTGATATACATCTGATTTTCTTATGGATCAATAGTGCCCCATGCTGCCCTATTGATCCTTATGTAAATTAATTAAGAATCTGTCAAAAACTGCCCTCTGACATTCACCAAGCTGTCCAATAACTATTAAATAAAATAATCAGTATTTCTATAGCACCACCATATTTACAGCGCTTTACAGATCATGATGTACATACTGTATACCAACAAAATTACAGAGCAATAACAATGTCAGATGAAAAAATAGTCATTTTTGTGCCCCTTCCAAACTTTATAATGTGAATAAAGCGAATTTGATTAATTATGTTTGAGAAGGAATAATACATTAACAATGAGAAAGCTTCTGTTAAATAGATTTGATCAGATCTGAAATATTTCTATAAGTAAGGCTCAAATCACATTAACATTGCAGTGTTCCGTAAAACCAAGATGTTTACTAAAATTACATATTTAGGATCCTATAGCCCCAACTGTACTAAAATTATGTTGGTCATGCTTGTAGCCTAACTCTATACTGCAGTGGTAGTGAACCTATGGCATGGGTGCCAGAGGTGGCACTCAGGGCCCTCTTTGTGGGCACCCAGGCCACATTGCCCCAGCACAGAGTTCACCAGACATGACTTAAAAAATTCACCTGCAGGCACAGGCAATCCTCAGCTTCTGAGAGGGTGAGGGCAAGGGCAGTTTACTGATGGAGGTCCTTCTTCTATTGAATTTGTGGTAGAACAGCTAGTTACTGCTTAAATTGCTGTGTTGGCACTTTGTTATAAATACGTGGGTTTTTGTTGTAATTTGGGCACTCGGTCTCAAAAAGGTTCGCCATCACTGGTATACTGTATTCAGCCATATTTTTGTAGACAATGAAATCATGTGTATCATGTTGTTTATATGAGGCAGAATAAAAAAAAAGATAAACTACTCAGTTATAGCATCAATTTTAGCCCATTGTTAGTTGCACACATGTCCACATGTCTATTCATTCTAGCTGCCGATTACTGCATCTTAGCACCAGTAGGATGTATATGACAGGCTGGTATTCATGCCCTCCAATCCAGCCAGGAAATCTAGAGAGACTCTAGCCACTTTCCTCCATGCATGATTTATATGTTAGGTTCCTTTCTAATTAATGCAACAGTTAGGACTACTGTATGTAACAAAATAGTGTTATGTAAAAGTCCTGGAGATCGGTGTCGTCACAGCTTATGTATATTATTCTTAGCAGCTGGACTGAAAGGTCATATCTGGACTTGGAGCCCTGGGGTGAACACATTAGGGGAGATTTATCAGAAGTGTCCAAGGTAAAACCGTACTTTAAAGGATATCTACCATTTGATCTAATGCATTATGAAGCAAACATACCTTGAGAATGCTGTAGCTACACTGATGTAGAAGCATATATTGTTTAATCCCTGAGTTGAGTGGTTTTGCTGAAAAACTATTATAACATTCAGGATGTTGGGAAAGCTGGATTGCCTTCAGCCTACATGTTAGACAGAGCTGTCTACACTTTCCAAACAGGACTAATCAATTTGAGCAGGATCACTCATACACAGCAGATGGGGGACGGTGCATCAATTAATTACTTCAGCCTGTCATGTACAACACAGTGATTACATCATCCTCTGGCGCAGTACATAACTAATGTAGGAGGAAAAGCATGGAAGCCAGGGACAGAAGCAACAGAGCTTCATTATCATAATTTTATCATTGTTTTTTCAGCAAAACCACTCGCCTCAGAGATGAAACAAGATGGGGCACATTTAATTACCCATTCCTTGGAATTCACCAAAAGTGCGTTGTCCGCCGATAATGCACCCAATTCACTAACATTGTGCGACCGATATCCTGCATGTTTGGCTTTCCCGCTCAGGTCCGACGGAGTTCACCTTCTTCTTCCTTGTGCATGTAAGTGCATTGTTTTGTGACACAATTTGAATCTTAAATCCTGCACTTCGTCTGAATCAGTGGGATCGTCCGATGGCCCGCCCCGACGATTTCTGTCGCATGAAAGCCAGCACCGCTGCGCCAAAATCCAATTGTGTGCAACACAATCTGAGCGCAAACCGTGTTAAATACCTGTCAAAGCTGGGCAAATCCCGAAATAACATTCTCAAGGTAAGTTTGGTTCATAATGGTAGATTTCCTTTAATGATCAGGATGACAACAATTCATTACTGTTTGAAGGGGAAGCTCATTTTCAGATATTTTAGCTACTAGACCTGCAACTACTTGACTTTGTGGACTCATATGACCACTATATAATGTCTACATTAACTTATCATTCTAGTGCAAAAACTAATACATACTTGTTTAAGCCAAACATTGGTAGTCATCAGTTGATTTTTCTCGTCCTATAAGAGAAAAAAATGGTTATCTACAATTGATAGCAGTCATAGATAGGATCTGTGAATTAACAAAACATACTAATATTGTTGAAATTTGAAAAACTATTAAATAAATGTAGCACTGACAATCAGTTGGAAGTCAGATGGAAGTGTAAGCTACCTGCTATATCACAATGACAGCAGAAGGGACACTTCCAGGACTATTACAAATAGTCTGAACTAAGGACATCAATGTGGTTCTAATCCTGGAACCCCTTTACGCAGAAGCCACTTTTTTGACCTTCCTGACACGGCCCATTTTTTTCAAATCTGCCTGTGTCACTATAAGTGGTTATATTTTTGGAACGCTTTAACATATCCAAGTGATTTTGAAATTGTTTTCTAATGACACTTTATAGTTCATGCTAGTTGAAAAATTTTGTTGGTATTTTTTGCCCCTGTAATGATCGCTTGGGTTCCCAGTGGTTGGATCTCTATGAATCTAAATGGGTCCAGTGGTTGGACCCCTATAAATGTGTCCCTATGTTCTTAGAGGGGAAAACCCCTTAAATATTGATACATTTTGGTTATACAGGATAGAATATCTACTCATTATGGAAGTGCCAAATGAATTGTTCAAAATATTCACTAATTCAGTAAAGTTTCAGTTTAAAAACATGAAATGTGAAAGGTATATAAACTATTAATGTAAGCGCTTTGAAGTGTAGAATAGTTCCATGATAAAATATTTAAACTGAGCTAAGTGTATATGATCTTTAATGCTAAGTCAGTGCCAGTATCAGCAATATTGCTACAGTAAAGTCTGTGCTTCAAAACAAGAACCAAACGACAACCAAATATTATTATTACTTTCTACAACTAGAAGACGCCGACTTCTGACAAATAGTTCTCCAGAAAGCAGTAAAAAGGCAAAAGGCACAATACATACTACATCCACGAGCTGTGTGATAGCAAGGCCAAACTTCACTTTCACTGTGTCATTTAAGTGTTCAACTGGACGAACCCACTTCTGGTAATCCTGTTGTTGAAATAAGTATTTGAACAATCTGTCTTCACTTTTTGCTATAAACGATGGTTCGGATATTCCTATATGGATAAAAAGACAATGTTAACATAAGAAAATAACTATTGTGCTATGGCGGTTTTCTACCTGCCATATCTATATGCAAGTGCTTCTGGCTGATTCATTTGGAGCAAAGTTATATAATAATAATCTTTATTCATATAACGCCATCATATTCTGCAGCGCTTTCCAAATCATAGGGAAATATAATATTACATTACAGAGTACAAACAGTCATGTGGAACAATAGGAGTGAGGGCCCTGCACACAAGAGCTTACTGTCTGGAAATATATCATGCAAACTTCTTTGACGATGTTACAGGTAGTTATCAATTGTAGCACTATATGACATAAGCGTTACATGTGCATATCCGTGAAGGTTATAGATTTAATTGTGTAAAATTATGCGATACTAGTATGAGGAAAGTCTGCTATTACTGTTACTGTTTAGAATTGCATACTGTTAGGTTGTTCAGATTGTGAGCCCCATTGGGGACAGGGACCAATCTGCCAAGCTTTGTGCAGCGCTGCATAATCTGTAGGCGCTATATAAAGAATTATTATTATTTATTATTATTGTTATGGGACAGCATTTTATCTTGAAAACTCAAACCAAGAACTTAAGATTGTCTCAAGGTTATGTTTAGTTTTAAAGGTATAGCTGGGATAATAACCCAGGAAATTTACCATCAAAATCAAGCATACGAACTCATAGATCCAGGAACTGCGACTATATTTGTTTTCTATGGTCTATTTCCTTCAAAATTAGACTTTCAGTTATGCTAATTAGCCCAAAGGGCTCTGAGGGGTCTTACCAGAGCCCTTCCATGCTGCAACTACACAGGCTGTTACACTGTGCAGGATGTTACACTCAGGGTGTTGTTATATGGCTGTGACTCATATGCAGGAGATACAGATGGGTAGATTTACCGATATTGCAACCCATGCAATTTGTGGCCACATATATCAGGGCAGACTAAATAATGGTGAGAAAGATGACGCCAATTCTCCTGGACAAGTTGTAAAAAACGGGTTTTAAAAACCCAACCCAAGTAATTTGAACTTTTTGGCATCAATATGTAACCAATACAGTTTAAAGCTATGGCAAAGCTTGGGGCAATAGAATCCTTGCCTTGACATTCACAGGAGAGCTGTATATAGCTATTCTTAGTGCCCCACAAATATTCACATAACCCTGATACAGTAAATTTACATTTATAAGCCATTGTAATATGGCAAATAGATATACACCCTTGTTTTCTAGACAGAAGTCAAACCCCCATCAATGAGAATATTATATCTTTGCCATATGCCATTAACTTTTAAGATGGAAATAATTCTTTACTTGTAGTAATAGCACTGAAGGCTATCGACCAGTCTTCTAGTCAACCATGTCAGCTTTTAATTACTGAAAAATCTTCTGCGCAGAGCGCTCTAAATTAGGGAGGAAGTCGAGCTGTGGCCGCCACATTCCCAGTTACTGTTTTGTGATATATTTGCCCGCTTCTTATTCTTGGCAGCAATTTTATATTGATTCTAAGGATCCTTTGCTGCTAAGCTGTCACAAGTAATTCTTTCTCCAGGCTGCTGCTTGTGATGTTAATAAAAATGTAATTGGATATTAATATACTGTTAAAAACATGTCCTGATATAAAACCCTGTGGCAAAAGCTTAGAAGTTGAATTCAAATAGATTTTTAAGGAACATTACAAAATGCTTAACCTACTTTTAACAAAGTAACCACAGATCAGAGACATATGGTGTCACCCATACAACACCCCTTCCCCGATGCCACTTATGTTCCTGACACTGCTAGTGATGTATTGATGGCACATTGTACCAGAATAGAAATATTTGAATTATTTCTTGAATTAATTGAATTAATTGAATTATTATGAGCAATTTTTTGAAAAAGCATAACTTTTTTTGTGTTACTATTAATGCTGTTCAATTGTTTTCTATAGGACAAGCTGTACTTTTCCTTGGTACCATTTTAGGGCGGATACATCATTTTCTTTTGGTTGCATTTTTTGGAAGTCAAGTGAAATATTTTTAGCATTCTTTTTACCTTCATTTAGAGGAGATAAATAATGTGGACTTGGGTCCCTTGGTCACAAAAGATAAAATTATTCTCAGCCCACCCTCCATAAAGCCCTTGGACATAGACCCAGGGGAGATGGTTAAATTTGATAGGAAGATCAAGGTAGAAAAATACAGGACCAGTCTGTAAGAAAACCTGTTGGAGGCTGCAAAAGACCCAAGACTGGGATGAAGATTTATCTTCCAACAAGACAATGATCCCAAACATAAAGCAAAATCTACAATGAATGGGTCACAAATAAATGGGTCACAAATAAACATATCAGGGTGTTAGAATGGCCAAGTCAAAGTCCAGACCTGGATCCTGCTGTTCACAAACCCTCTCCATCCAACCTCACTGAGTTTGAGCTGTTTTCTAAGGAAGAATGGGCAAGAATTTCAGTCTCTTGATGTTCAAAACTGATAGAGACATACCCCAAGCAACTTACAGCAAAAGGTGGCGCTACAAAGTATTAATTTAACGGGACCAAATAATATTGCCGACTCCACTTTTCAGTTTATTATTTTTTTACGAAAATTTTAAATACCCATAAATTTCATTCCACTTCCCAATAGTGTCCCACTTGTTGTTGATTCTTCACTAAAAAATTACAATTTTATATCTTTATGTTTGAAGCCTGAAATATGGCAAAAGTAGAAAAGCTCAAGGGAGCCGAAATACTTTTGCAAGGCCCTGTGGATAATGATTCCTTGCTCTGGCTCTATCTTTGGCTCTATGGAGCGGAAATATGATATAGTGGGTATCAGCGAGACATGGCTGGACAGTAGCTATGACTGGGCTGTTACTATAGATGGTTATAGTCTTTTTTTAGAAAGGATCGTATAAATAAAAAAGGGGAGGAGTTTGTTTATATGTGAATTCTTGCCTCAAGCCTGTCCTGCGAGATGACATCGGTGATGCAAATGCAAATGTGGAGTCCCTATGGGTGGAGATAAGGGGAGGGAAAAAGAATAATAAAATATTACTAGGGGTTTGTTATAAGGCTCCAAATATAATGGAGGCAGCAGAGGAAATGCTGATAAGTGAAATGGATGCGGCTTCAAAGCAAGGTGAAGTACTTATCATGGGGGACTTCAATTACCCAGATATTGACTGGGGGGCAGGAACCTGCAGGTCCTTCAAAGGTAGCAGGTTCTTGTCAACAACAAAAGACAATTACCTGCTGCAACTAGTCCTGGAGCCAACAAGAGGAGGGGCTCTGCTGGACCTTATCCTAACCAACAGACTTGATAGGGTATCAAAACTACAGGTTGGGGGGAACCTGGGTAATAGTGATCATGATATCATTGTTTTTGTATTATGCTTTACTAAGAGCGTTAGGGAAGGGGCAACCAACACTCTAAACTTCAGGAGGGTAAATTTTCAGCAACTAAGGGAAGACCTTAAAGGCATAGACTGGGATAATGTTCTCAAAGACAAAAGCCCCCCCCAAAAACTGGATTTTTTCTCATATATTCTGAATAAGTCCTGTGAGAAACACATACCTTATGGAAAAAAGCATAAGAGGAACAAGAAAAAGCCAATGTGGCTAACTAGTCTTGTAAGGAAAGCAACAAGCGAGAAAGATAAGGCGTATAAGGTGCTAAATCGTGAAGGTAGCGATGAGGCATTGCAGGATTATAGAGAGAAAAATAAATCCTGTAAAAAGCAGATAAAGGCCGCAAAAATAGAGACAGAGAAATATTGCCAGGGAGAGCAAAAATAATCCCAAATTATTTTTCAAGTATATAAATGATAAGAAACTAAAAACAGAAAGTGTGGGTCCCCTTAAAAATAAAATGGGGGTCATGGTGGAAGGAGATGAGGAAAGGGCCAATCTACTGAATGTCGCCTTCTCAACTGTCTTTACCCAGGAAAATCCCCTGGTGGAAGACACAATGAGGAATAATTTAAATTATCTTTGGAATGTCAACAGTTTAACCCAGGAAGAGGTATGGTGCCGCCTTGCAACCACTAAGATAGATAAACCACCGGGGCCAGATGGCATACACCCCCGGGTTCTGCATGAACTGTGTACCGTGATAGACAGACCGTTATTTTCAATATTTGAAGATTCACTGAGGACTGGTTATGTTCCACAGGACTGGGGCATAGCAAATGTGGTACCAATATACAAAAAAGGATCAAAAAGCGATCCTGGAAACTACAGACCTGTGAGTCTAACTTCTGTGGTGGGGAAAATATTTGAGGGGTTTGTTAGAGATGCTATCCTGGAGTATCTCCCTATGCACTACCTTATAACCCAGCGTCAGCATGGGTTTATGAGAGATCGGTCCTGTCAGACTAATCTGATTGGTTTCTACGAGGAGGTAAGTTCAAGACTGGATTTGGGGGACGCTGTGGATGTTGTATATCTGGACTTTTCAAAGGCATTTGACACCATGCCACATAAAAGGTTGGTATATAAAATGAGACTGCTGGGAAGAGGGGAAAATCTGTGTATTTGGGTAAGTAATTGGCTTAGTGATAGAAAACAGAGGGTCGTCATTAATGGCACATTCTCAGATTGGGTTGACGTTACCAGTGGAGTGCCACAGGGGTCAGTATTGGGGCCACTTGTTTTTAATATTTTTATTAATGACCTTGTAACAGTCAAGTTTCAATATTTGCAGATGATACTAAGCTGTGTAAAGTAATAAATACTGAGGTCGATAGTTTAGCATTACAGAGGGATTTGTGGAAGCTTGAGGAGTGGGCAGAGAAATGGTTGATTGGGTTTAATGTAGATAAATGTAAAGTTATGCACTTGGGCCATGGAAACAAAAAGTATAATTATGTTCTAAACAGTTAATTACTTGGTAAAACTGGAGCTGAAAAGGACTTTGGGGTATTGGCGGATGGTAAACTTAATTTTAGTGACCAGAGCCAGGCGGCTGCTGCTAAAGCAAATAAAATTAAGGGATGTATCAAGAGAGGAATAGATTCTCATGATAAAGACATAGTTTTGCCCTCATACAAATCACTGGTCAGACCATACATGGAACATTGTGTACAGTTTTGGGCACCAGTGTATAAAAAGGATATAGTAGAGCTGGAATGGGTGCAGAGGATAGCAACCAGGATTATCAGGGGAATGGGGGGATTAGAATACACTGACAGATTACAAAATTTGGGATTATTCAGTTTAGAAAAAAGAAGACTGAGGGGAGACCTCATTACAATATACAAATACCTGAACAGACAGTACAAGGATCTCTCCAAAGATCTTTTTATACCTAGGCCTGTGACCAGAACAAGGGGCATCCTCTGCGCCTAGAGGAGAGGCGATTTTACCATCAACATAGACAAAGGTTCTTTACTGTAAGAGCAGTGAGACTATGGAACTCTCTGCCGCAGGAGGTTGTTATGGCGGACTCTATGTACATGTTCAAGAGAGGTCTGGATGCCTTTATGGAGAGAAAAAATATCAAGGGTTATGGGGATAAAACATTTATTTAATTCTTAAAGGTTGGACTTGAGCCTTATATACTATGATACTATGATCTTTAATATCTGCAAGAGTACTTCAAACCAGGAGGATGCTTTCCAGGCTACTTTTTTTTTTTCATAATTTGCAGTAATGAGAACAGTCAGAGCAGACTGAGATATTATCCTTGATTAGTAAACAACATGAGAAATTGAATTAAGTCTGCAATACACTGCAAAAAAAATGTTTTAAAGACCAATTCTGAAAAATAAATTAAGTGTTCAGATATTACATATTGTCTCAAGCAAATCTGAGACATTGAAAATCAGCTGGGTCACATATGAACCGTATAATGTATATGGATAGAAGCTCATCTTCTCTAAAATGGCAGCAGTATTTTGCTAAGTGATGCTTCGTGATGAATGTGCGTGACGCTGTTTTAGTACAAATGTGAATTATGTCAACCTCATGGTTGTAAATCACTATATGCATCAGAGGTTTTTATGCTGCCATAAAAAGAACAGGCCAGAACAAATCTTTGATAGGTTTATGAGGTGTCGGGTTCAAAAGATGGGAGAGAAAATATAAGTCGGGCTACATTACCCTTTTCTTTGTGCTTATAGCACTAACTGACCTCAAGCTCTGCACTAGTGGTAAAGACTAGTGCTAGTTGTAAAAAGTAGCTGCCATCCCACTTGACCTTATTATATAATATTATTACTTTACATAAAAGTAGGGTGATGGTTGAAAAACTATTGAAAGTAAACCTGTAGTGAACAATTGTTTTTTGGACAAAACTATATATAGAGTACATTTTAGTTCATATTGACCATTATAACTATTAAAATTTACAGTTTATTTTTATGCATTGTGAACCAAATATACCTTGAGAATGCTGTTGCTACACTGATGCAGAAACATATCTTTTAATATTTGTATAATAAAAGAGAGAAGACTTTTTACATTACTTTATATCTCCGTTTGCTTACTGCAAGCAAATGGCCAAATTATATCCTGTAAATGTTGGCCAAATTATATCCTTATTTTCTCACATTTTATTTAGCTCAGGGATCTCTGGATAACTGAATTGTATGAGCCACAGAAACCACTAGCTGTTATCCATGAAGCCTTGAACAGGGAAGCATAGAAGCATGCAGCATATTTTCCAGATGTATGCCCCACATAACACAATACCTTATTACCCTTGTGACACCTCCATGATCAATTCTAGGTATAACCTCAAGATAATCTTATGTTCTCAGCCGGAGTGCTTACAACTAATGATCTCTGGGTTGACTCTGAATTCTCTTATGTGGTTGTACTCCCTGCAGACTTTAACTATTACTTACTGTTAGTCCACTGAACAAATAATGATTTAACACAAATGTGCACACATAATTGTGCTAACCCAACAGAATTACACACAATAGCAGCCACCTAATAGAATACAACTACAGAATTGTCCATACAAATTTTTTCACTAGAGCAGCCTATATACATACACTACTACAAAAAGTGAGGGGTATGTGGCTTGTGGGTTAAAATTAAATTTTAGGTTGAACCTTAAATGCACCCCAACCTTTACAGGTGAACTTAATGTGACCTTCTCAAAATTTTTGAATTCACATGTTGACGTTTCATTACTTTTTGCACAACTTGCTGTTCTCTAACAATGAGCTTGACAGCAAGATTCACAACACGTGTTTGATCAATAAATTGCCCGTTTTCCTGCTAAAATTAGAATCAGAACAGTCTTCCTCATCATGCTGTTCACATTTTGCATCATGAGACAAAGACAATGCCTTACATTTGATCAACAGTACCTTGTGAGGCTTCTAGCAGGATGTTCTCAAACCAAAGGGGCCACAGAGATAAGGGTGCCACAGTGTCATCAAAAGAGAGATATAGAGAGACTGGAAGAGTCACAGAAGTAGAGGTCCTTTGGTCACATCCCATACTGATGACCTCTTCACTGTGAACACGTTGTGTCTCCATCAACCTTCCCATATAGATTGGGAGCCCTCATGTGCAGGGTCCTTCTTCAACTTGTTTCAGATCTCTGTATTTTTTGTATTTTGTATATGCATTTGTTCTTGTCTTAGTGCAATGTATGTGAACCCCTTACTGATTGTAAATCACCATGGAATTAATGGTGCATTATAGATAAATAATAATAACAATGCCATGTGGAACCAGATGAATACCACACATCTACAGCCACAATTAAGGGAGGCAGACCATTGGGAACCATTTACATCCGCCCATTCTGCTTGCTAGATTACCTGCAAAAGTTACCTGATCACATCACTGGGTACAGGCAACATAATTTTGCATAGGCCAGAGAGCATCTAAGCTGGATGAGGGGCCAGTGGACTTCTGTGATGGTAAGTTGATTTAAAGGGAACCTGTCATCAGAAATTGGCCCAATAAACCACTACCAGTATGTTGTCAAGCAGTTGAACAGCTTCTAGATCACGTTTTTTTCATCCCCCAGCTTGGTGGCATCATCCAAAACATCAACCAAGTGTTTGTACCAGTTTTGTGTCTGACTTTGCACTGAAAAGAACATGCAAACTACTTGCACATGTATCTATAGTGTCTAGTATCTATAAGTGTCTGCGCCAGTTTTGTGTTGCGGCTGCACTGTGCCACATTTCTGCAGCATGAATGAAGTGCTCAAAAAAAATGATGTATTCTGCTGAAGATTGTGGAGCACATTTACTTATCCATCCCATTGCGATCCCCGAAGTGCGTTGTCCGACAAGGATTTGGGTCTGCCGCGATTCACTAAGATCGTGCGTCCAATTTCCTGCATGTGTTGCTTCCCCGCTCAGGTCTGCCGGAGTTCACCTTCTTCTTCCCAGTGTATGCGAGTTGCTTTTTAAATTGCGTTGTTTGTCCGAATCAGTAGGGTTGTCCGAGGGTTGTGTCGTATGTAACCGGCGCTGATGCGACACAATCCAATCGCATGCACCAAAAACCCAGGGCAATTCAGGGCAAAATGGAAAAGAATCGCAAAACCCAACAAAAATGCGGCGTTCGGACCCTCAGTAAATGTGTCCCTGTGTGACACATTTCATGAATCTGTTGCACACTCCACACTCCAAAAGGCAAACCGCACATAGCACAGTTTGCACAATTTTGACAAATGTGGCCCATACTGTGAAACTCCCAGAGAAAACAATGGGTATTTAAATATAACCATATTTCTTCTCTTTTTGTTCTTCTGATGATTAGTAATATGAAGAACACAAAGTAGCAAACCCAGCCAAATATGACACTTATCAAGACTTGATTCTATAGCTATTAGGCTGCTATTGGTGAAAAGTATGAAAAGTATCATTAGAGGATATGGTGGTCTCTCAGATTGGTCATTGATGTAATAAGGCTGCTGTTTGTTATCTCCTCCTGCTCTGAACAGAAGGAGAATTAAAAGTGGGTCTGTTCTCATGTGATGACCCTTTAAATATTAGAAAATAATGAAAGCAGTTTAACAGAGGTATTCTGGGAAAGGTGCAATTCAGCTGTCTCCATTATGGCTTTCTACCATAAATCTTGTGGAAAGATGTATATTTACAGATCTATAGCTGATGTTTGGGAATACTTTGCACATGTAACCCTCACCACTGGTGAAATATGAAATGCAAGAATCATCTAATACCAGCTCCTACCATAAATGTGTGCCAGACCATATATACCATAACATGGATTAAAAAATGAAAATCAGTATCATATTAACAATGCACAAAAAGAACAGATCAATAAACATGTTGCTACATAATGAATTGAACAATACCCGCCATACTTAGGAGAGACCCAGATGCCACACACAAACATTGAACATACTCTGTGTATTACTTATGTTTTACAGAAATTCCTTTGACATTGCAAACATCAATATCCAGTAATTAGATTGACGAATCAATAGTAAATTACACAACACATTACTGTTGTTTTGTAAATCCGTCATCTATCTCCAGAACTTAAAGCCTTCCCTGTGCCTGCAGAGCAGAAGTTATTAATGTCTCTGCAGTGGCCAACTATCTACGTATGCAGAAATGTAGGAAGAAATCTGCTCTCTCAGAATTTATCCTACAACCTGAAAAACTGATTTCACATGGACATAATATGGTTGCCTGACATTGAGTGGATTACTGCTTCAGCAGCCAAATTAACAGCAATTCTAAGGGAGGTCTTGGGGTTGAGACCCAACAATGAATGTGTCTGCATCGTGCTGTAAACAGTTACTGTAAAGAACTGCATGTGTCATATACTCTGCATAGACCGTGACCCATCCACATACTGTATGCCACATGGATGAGACAATCCTGGAATCATAAAGGATTAAACTAATTGCCTGGATTATATGTTTATTCAATCTAATAGTTAACATTATCATTTTCTATATATCTTTTACAAAACTGTTATCAATATAACTCGTACAAGTACTCTAAGCGTAATATTGTTTTCAAATAATTATACAAATATTTATCAATGTTGAACATTCTTTTGTAACTAAAGACCAAAACAATTACCATGACAAAAGCAAAAGCATTGGAAATAAAGTATCACAATATATCAAAGCCAATCATTTATATTGTTTACTGTATACAAATGTAGTCATCTGCAGCATGTCTGGCTCATAATAATTATTATTTCTATTGACATTTAGGATTATTTTCCAGATAAAAATGACTGTTTACCAGCCAATTACATTTGTTATATTGTATGTATACATGCTATATAATGACATAATGCTAAAAGCTGACTTACCAAAAGCTTTTTTCAGATCCCAAGTGCTGAAGAATAGCCAAATAAGGCACTTTCCCCACCCAATCATCTTCAGACATGAAAGAGTCCTTTTGTGTAACAGAAGAATGACTGTGGTGTTCGCCTCTTGCTAATAGGTGCAGAAGATGTTCACACATCTAATAATTGCACCACGACCATTGTACGGTGACACAGATAACAGAATTGATATCTGCTATTATACATAAGAAGAGTAAAATAATATTCCCTGCCATGCATGAGCTAGTGAAACCAGCTGTGACTGCCTTCTGCTAAATTCATTATGTGTCAATAAATGCAGAAGCATAAGGGGGATGGGATTAGATGTTCTTAGCCTCTGCTATGGTAGCTCAGGAGGTACATTTTCTGCTCTCAAGCTTTAAATCTTTATAGAGGCAGAGAGCAGAGAATAGGACCATACATATTACAAGGCGGGCATGCCATAAATTCCAAGGCTAGGGAATGGGGCCTGGTTTTACAACCTGATACTCATTAATTTTGAATGAAATACATGCTTCATGCCTTTTCATTCTCTTTCCACTATACCACAATATATGTAAAGACATAAAAAAGAAATCTCAGCTCTGCAATAAATAACAATATTGAGCAGTCGCTTTGCATAGTAGCTGGAAGCTGTACTTTGTAGTTTAAGTCTTTGTTTCTGCAATAGTAAATATATATACTTGTGTACATATAATGCATATATTGCCTTCTAATCTACTCACCCATATATTTTTATCCATGTATTAAATTGAATATAACTTTACAGAAAGTAAAGGACCTTTAACTTTGATTGTGCATTACTATATTATAGGTGACCCTATATGGGCATCAGGTTTTATTTAAGGGATTCAAACAGGATGTGCTGAGGGTAGTCAGTGACATCTCAGCTTCAGGTCATTATCATACACAAGGTCCCTCCCTTTTTTCCTAAACCATGCACATTGTCCTTCCCCTTGCACCACTTACGAACATAGTATAATATTGTCCTTAATGGCCCCTACATATTATACTCCCCCCGTTCCTGTGGCCAATTCCTCTATGGACCCATATAAAACCCCCTAACGCAACTCAGCAACATGTAATATGCCCTCTTTAATTTCATCCTCCCTTTGCTTTTGTTTTCTGATTTTTATTTATCTCCCCAAACCTATAATGCCCTAACTTTCTGTAGTTCTGCCGCCCTCCCCTCTCCTCCTTATAGTATGGCTCCTGTCTTCCATCCTTCTCCTATTATGGCCCTCTCCCCTCATATTGTGGCTCTCTGTCCTCTCTCATATTGTGGCCCCTGCTCTTTCTTATATTGTTGCCCGATATCCTCCCTCATATTGTGGACCCTCCCCTTATATTGCAACTCCCTCCTCTCTCTCTAATATTATGGCACCCACTCCTCATAGCGTGCCCCCTGTCCTCTCTCATTTTGTGGCCTGTTTTCTTCTCTCATATTGTGTCCCCCTTTCCTCTCATATTTTTCCCCCTATTATCCCTTATATTGTGACGCCCTCCCGTCTCTCATACTGTGGCTCACAGTCCTCACTTATATTGTGGTCTGCTGTCCTCTTTCATATTGTGGCCTCCTACCCTCATATTGTGGCCCTTCCCCTCTCATATATTGTGGCCCCCTGTCCTCTCTCATTTGGTGTTGCCCTCATATTGTGGCCTGTTTTCCTCTCTCATATTGTGGCCCCCTGTCCACTTTTAAATGATTGCCCCTATTCTCCCTCATATTGTGGCCCTTCCCCTTATATTGTGACTCTTTTCCCTCCTTCATATTGTGGTCCCCTGTCCTCTCTGATATTGTGGCCCCTCTCCACATGGTGGGCCCCACTGTCCTCTCTTATTTGACATCACCCTTATATTATATCCCCCTTTCCTCTCTTATATTGTTGCCCCCTATCCTCCCTCATATTGTGCCCCCTCCCTTATATTGCAAATCCCTCCACTTTTCCACATTGTGGCCCTCTGTCTCATATTGTTGTCCCCCCTCTCATAGTGTGCCCCCCTGTTCTCTCTCATATGTTGTCCCTCTCTCCTCATACTGTGGGCCATTGTCCTCTCTCATATTGTGTCCCCCTTTCCTGTCTTATATTGTTGCCCCTTATCCTCCCTCATATTGTGGCCCCACCCCTCATGTTGCAACTCCCTCCCATCTCTCATATTGTGGCCCATAGTCCTCTTTCATATTGTGGCCTACAGTCCTCTCTTATATTGTGGCCCCCTGTTCTCCCACATATTGTGTCCCCTGTCCTCTCTCATAGTGTGCCCTCCTTTTTTTCTCTCATTTGGTGTTACCCTCATATTGTGGCCTGTTTTCCTCTCTCATATTGTGGCCCCCTGTCCTCCCTCATATTGTGGCCCCTCGACTTATATTTTGCCACTCCCTCCCCTCTCTCAGTGTGGTCTCCAGTCCTCCATCATGTTGTAGCCCACAGTCCTTTTATATTGTGGCCCTCTCTCTTATATTGTTCTCCCCTGTTCTCCCTAATATTGTGCCCCTCTCCCCTAATAGTGTCCCCCCTGTTTTCTTTCACATGGTTTACCCATCATATTGTGGCCTATGTACTCTCTCATATTGTGGCCCCTTGTCTTATCTCATACTATGGCCCCCTGTCCTAACCTGTTCCTGGGTATTAAACAAAAAAAACCCTTAGTTACTTCCCCCATTCCCTGCAGTCCTGCTTCTCTTTGGTCTCTGTGATGAGCAGGGGGCAGGGCCAGAGAGAGGAGTAGCTATTTATAATGTTTATAATAGTCAATATAATGATAGCACATATCATATTTTGATGTAAAGAATATCACTGGAACAACAATATTTCTTTTAGGGTTGGAGCTGAAAATGTAGAATTAAGTCTTATAGAAAATCCCAGCTGTGGTATTTTATGGTCAGTGGAGACTTGCTGCTCGCTGACGAGCCATCAATCACTGAGGCAGCTGCCTTTAGTTTCCGCCTTCTGCAGTCACCTATGAAGCAATTTCAGTGCTAGCAGACTGGCTGCCTCTGTCATTTACTTAACAATCTGGTCTGATGGGGTGATAGGCAATGACTATACTCACAAGAGGTCAAGTTGCCTGATTGAAAGGAATATAGGGTACAGCTGAGTCAGACTCATTCAGGTTCTTATCAACTGAAGTGGAATATACATGATGTATAACATACAAGAACAGATGCCCCTAGAAATTTCTCACTTAAAAAATCTCAGCCGTGGTACAATATCTACTACTGACAATATAATGTGGATTGAAAATATGATGGAAATTTATCCTATTCCTAGAATCAGCTTCTGCTGATCCTCATTTATCTTAACCTTAGGCCTTTTTCACATGAATGTATGCACACCCTATACAGCCTCCCCATAGGCAAGAGTAAGGCACATCCATATTTAGGGGGGGGTGCGGATTGTACAAGCTCTATCTTTTTCCACTGTACAATATGGTGTACGGTCCAGTGTATGGATGGACATATTGTCTATATACTGTAAGTGCATGTGACTGTATGCTACCTCTACCTGCTCATACCAGGATGAGCAGTTGTGCACCCCTTCCTGTCCAGGCAGAGGCAAGAAGAAAGAAGACACGGGAACCAGAGGTGAGAAGGTGATTTTTCTGCAAAATCAAAACAGCAGTAAAAATATGGCGGGGGCCCGAGTATATAAAATTGTTAATTTGGGGTGGGGGCAGCATATTAAATAATTAATTGTGGGGGGTCGTATAATAAATAATTATTATACGCAGTATGGCAGTATAAGGTTAAAGGTAAAAGTGTATATTTTATAATTGTAGATCCAGACAAAAAAAATTTAGTCCTCAGTGTCAATTGGAGTTTAAACATTTTTTGCTGTAATGGGACCAAGGATTATTAATAAAGCTTCATTACAGACACCTTACAGATGATTATTGCAATCTGGGACTATAGTAAAGCATTCAGAGAGCTTCACCAGAGGTCACAGGGGTCTGTCTGTAAGTATGGGTTGTCTGTAAGTCGGGTGTCCTTAAGTAGGGGACCGCCAGTATATAATGTATGAGGTGTCCCAGTATATTAAATAATTAATGGTCGTGGGCAGTATATGTAATGATTTAAAAACAAGTCAAGTATATTAATTTATTGGGGTTGGGGCCCCTATAAAAAATGTATTGGAGGGGGGGGGCAGTATATAAAATAGTTCACAAGGTGGGGGCATGTATATTAAATAACTAATTTAGGGGGACAGTTTATAAAATTAATTAAGGGCTCCAGTGTATTAAATAAATAAATGGGGGGGGGGGGCAGGATATTAAATAATTACTTGAAGGGGCCAGCATCTATACTGTATATACTCGAATATTAGCTGACCCAAGTATAAGCTGAGGCACATAAATTTCCCAGTAGTTTATAGCCAGCCAGCCAGCCCCCAGTGGCATATAGCCAGCCAGCCCCCAGTAGTAGATACCCAGCAAGCTAGCCCCCAGTAGTACCGTATTTTCCGGACTATAAGGCGCACATAAAAACCTAGGATTTCCTTAGAAATCCAAAGTGCGCCTTATAGTCCGGTGCGCCCTATGTATGGAGGAGGGCAGCGGACCCTACTTACATAGGTCCCCACTACCGGAGACAGCAGATCTCCAGCGGGAACTGCAGACCACGCGGCACAAACAACAGGCGCAATAGCGCCAACCAACTTCTGCCGCGTGGTCTGCAGTTCCCGCTGGAGATCTGCTGTCTCCGGTAGCGGGGACCTATGTAAGTAGGGTCCGCTGCCCTCCTCCACCTGAATGGACCCCCTTCCCGGAGACCGCTCACCTCTTGCCGGGTCTGTCTCCGCTCTGCTTGCCTGCCACTCCCCCGGACCCTGCGCCTTATAGTCCGGTGCGCCTTATATATGGAATTATTCCATATATAAGGCGTTTTTTACAAATGCGCCTTATAGTCCGGTGCGCCTAATGGCCCGGAAAATACGCTATATAACCAGCCAACCCCCAGTAGTATATAGCCAGCTAGCCCCCAGTAATCTATAGCCAGCCAGCCCCCAGTAATCTATAGCCAGCCAGCCCCCTGTAGTGTATATCCAGCCAGCTGTAGTATATAGCTAGACGGCCCCATTTAGTCTATAGCCAGCCCCCTATAGAATAAAGCCAGGTCCTTTTAGTATATAGCAAAAACAAACTGAGATAAGACAAATGACCCCCAATGTCTGCCTCTATCTGCAGTGCTGGTTAAAAAAGCTAAACAGTTTTAATTTTTGCTGAAAAATTATTTTGTTTGTTAACCAGCACTGCAGATAAGAAAAGTCTTAATTTAAATATTAGTCAAATATTAACAATTTAAAGTTTTGCTGAAAAATATTTATTTTTATTTGACTAATATTTAAATTAAGACTTTTCACACATCAGTTTTTTGCAGTTTTCTATCTTTTTCCTAACTGACTATTTTTAGTCAGTCTGTTTTGTGTATACACATCCTTTTTGTACACGTCTGAATTACATGCGTTCTTTAATATTTCTTCATGCAAATAAAAAAAAAATGTTTTCCACAGATCAATGGAAAAAAATTGAAATGTGAAAAGCACATAGAAAATGGCGCAAATGCATTTTTTTTTTACCAATCTCACCACATTGGAAAAATGTTTTCCTGCTTCCCAGTACACGGCATGGAATAGTAAATACCGTCACTATGAAGTGCAATTTGTTATGCAGAAAACAAACCATCACACAGCTCTGTACATGGAAAAATTAAAAAGTAATGGATTTTTGTAGGTGGGGGGTAAAAAGTGAAAACGCAAAAACTAAAAAGGGCCTGGTTGTTAATGTGTGACTGATGAGGTCACTGCAGTTTACTTGTGACATATTTGACTGTTCTCCCTATCTGGAAGCTTTGTGTACAACCTGCCAGAGGATATACTATTACAGTATATCGGCCAAGTGCCCAAAACCCCCCTTATTTATCGCGAGGTGCCAATTAAAACTTAAAGCAGTAACTTATTGCTCCCTTTTCTTCAACAACTTTCAATCATATTGGCCTCTTGAGGACAGCAACACAGTAGAAAAATTTTAAATTTGCATAATTTTAGCTTCTTTCCCTTTTCCCTCTGTACACAGTGAGTACTCCAAAGATAATTCGGCCCTGTCTATTCATTCTCCCTCTTGCTACAGTCCCAAGTAGCGAAGTAAGTATCAAAGTATGACTGAAAACAGCATCTTTTAAGTTGCTTGGGACAGCAGGAAGATTCTTTGAGTCATGTCTGGTGTGCTGGGGCAATGGCCCGTGTGCCCACAGAAAGGGCTCTGAGTGCCGCCTCTGGCACCAGTGCCATAAGTTCGCCACCACTGTACTATTATAACATCTCCACAAGGTGAACATGTGAAGAACCAGCGGACTCCATGCATTCGGTATATACAACTCATGACACGTTTGCTGTAGAATGTAGACACAGGAGAAGCACAGAATCCGCTGTACATAACACATATACATAACACATCACAGCTACGCAGAAAACTAACACTGTCCAATGGATGTGGTGTCTATGTGACCACTAGTGACCTCTGCAGCCCCACAGCCAGTCCTCGTTAGTATAGTGGTAAGTATCCCCGCCTGTCACGCGGGAGACCGGGGTTCGATTCCCCGATGGGGAGGCTAAACTTTTAGTTTTATAAACGGTACAATATTCACATTTTTTTTTTGTACAGTAACATATAATCGCCAAACATGGTTGCTTAAGCAAGTTTTACCCCCTACATGTTAAAAGCTTATGTGCACACTTGTCTGTATTACAATTGAAATAAAATACATGGATCTCGCTATCGATAGCTAGATTTTATTTATCATGACAGATTCTAACACGTTACAAAAGGAAGTGGCCCGTACGGGGATCGAACCCGCGACCTTGGCGTTATTAGCACCACGCTCTAACCAACTGAGCTAACCGGCCATGAGTAACAACTACTAGACCCATGTTGTTCAGCAATGACTATACACTCCACAGAGTCCACCTCCGAATCTGTCTTAATAACGTGCAATGAATGAATGAATGAATGAATGAATGAACTAATTAATTAATTAATTACATGCAGTAATCAACTAGTCTATTTACACCATATACCCATACCAAAAAGAAAAGTCTAAATAATAGAAAAACACAATTAACCACTACTTGGAACAACTCACCTAACAACTATGACAAAGTTGTCCAAAAAACCTGTAATAATATACACAAAACTTTGGCCTCCCCGTCGGGGAATCGAACCCCGGTCTCCCGCGTGACAGGCGGGGATACTTACCACTATACTAACGAGGACTAGCCATTTCAGCTTTGTCTGTGCTACTCCTCATCTGGATACACTGCATGCAGTGCTATATAAATAAGATGCTTTGCTGCCACCTTGTGGTTCTTATCTGCATTTCCCTATGCCAACACCTCATACCAGAGACTGATTATGGAGTCTTCTAGAGCCATCATTCCATATTGGTCCACTGTTTCTCCACATCCTCCATTTATACTAGCAGTAAATTAGAAGAAATCTTGGACTTAGTCCTAATGTCTATGGGTAGATATTGTATTTACTGCTTCTGTGCTCTATTGCACCTTTTTTATCTGATGGGTGAAAAATTCTGTGGCTTAAATCTTTGCTGTCACTATATGCACCCTAAAGAGGACCTGTCACCCAATTTAAAGAGGACCTGCCAAGTAAGCAGCTCCTAGTGCTTGACCAAACGCCGCAGTGTTAAAGTGATAGCATTATCGGAAACCTCCAGTGACACTAACACTGCGGCGGGGTACAGTGTAATTGTTGGACAGCTGTTCGACGTATTCATGAGGGGGCGGGGTTGGGCGTGGCTAGGGGCGGTGACTGCGGGGAAGAGGCAGTGCCTCATGAATACATCGGACCACTTTGCAAGCTGTCCGATGATAACATAGTACCCCGCCACAGTGCTTGATAGCGTTACCGGTGGTAACTCTAACACTGCGGCGTTTGATCGAGCACTAGGAGCTGCTTACTTTAGTAAGCAGCTCCTAGTGCCGAAAATTTAGGTGACAGGTCCTCTTTAAGTGTTCTTACTCTGAAATACATGCAAATCAGAACTGCTATCAACAAATTATATAATAAAACAAATCCTGGTGGAATATCTTTGTGGCGCTACATGAGAATTTTGGCTCAGTCGCAAGACATGGGGTCAACCCGCCTCCTCTCCAGCTCCGGACGTATGTGAGTAAGCGTACGTTTGTGTGAATTTGTGCTTACTCAGTTTTATTGCTGTTTTAGCTCCTATAACTTAAGGATGGTCAGTATATAATTTCAGTGTTGGCAGGAACTCTCTAATCAGACACTTCATGATTACTATAGTTCTAGGTGCTGACAATGTGGTTAGATTAGTTCAGGTTTATATACACTTTGATTTACCTTCTGAACATTCTACTAGTATCTGACGCACAGAAGTCAATGGGGGTCATTTACTAAGGGCTCGATTCGCGGTTTCCTGACGTGTTGACCGAATATTTCCGATTTGCGCCGATTTTCCCTGTATTGCCCCAGGTTTTTGACGCACGAGATCGGATTGTGGCGCATCGGCATGCAAGCGACGATAACCCGACAGATTCGGAAACACCGCCGCATTTAAAAAAAAAAAAAAAAAATGTCGCGGGACAAGCGCTTACCTTCACCAGGTATAGGATGGTGCATTCTGGCGGACCTCGGGGAACTTCAGCGCAGCAGCGACATCTGGTGGACGTCAGAGGAACTGCCTTAGTAAATCGCCGGAAGACCCGAATCCACCGCACAGAACGCGCTGCTGGATCGCGAATGGGCCGGGTAAGTAAAACTGCCCCACTGTGTGTGAGCTCGTCCTGGAATGTAAGGGTGGGGGCAGAGGCATAACTATAGCCGTAACAGATGTTGCAGCTGCTAAGGGGCTAATCATAATGTACGATTCCCATGCTCCCAAGAGTGACTGTGGCACAAGAGGGACCTGCCGTCCAGGGGCAAACCGGGGCCCGCTTGGCACGCAACAATAAACTTGCTCCAACTTGCAACTGCCAGCTGCCCCCGGCACAGAAAACAATGAGCCGAACCATCAACATGCATTATCCATACATGCTGATGGCAGCACACAGCAGAAAGGAGGCAGCCTCGCCCCCAGTAACACCGCTACATACAGCCGCCTCGCCCCCAGTAACACCGCTACATACAGCCGCCTCGCCCCCAGTAACACCGCTACATACAGCCGCCTCGCCCCCAGTAACACCGCTACATACAGCCGCCTCGCCCCCAGTAACACCGCTACATACAGCCGCCTCGCCCCCAGTAACACCGCTACATACAGCCGCCTCGCCCCCAGTAACACCGCTACATACAGCCGCTGGTGCATACAGTTTACTGGTGCAGCTGAATTGTTTAAATATATATATTTAAACAATTCAGCTGCACCAGTTAAGCAAAAAAATCGGGTGCTCAACCTTCAGGTTTGTTAAATCCTTTCACGTATAAAAATCAAAAAATGGTGGCACTCCAAGTTCTTGTGAAAAAGTAATTATTTTATTCCAAAAGTGCTACGTTTCAGCTCCCATATCTGGAGCCTTTCTCAAGCCAAATGAATGTGATACATACAAACTTTTTATAAGGAAGTGACATCATATCAAACATGTGCATAAATGCAGTTAATTCAGTGTATGTCAATAGCAAACATTATTTTATAATACAAAACAAGTGCAGTTAATTGCATCTAAGTGAAAATACCTAGAGAACTCAACAATCCCTTCCCTCTCAGACTCACTGCATTAGCATTCCTGCTTGCCCAGTCCGCATGTGTCACTACTCTGTGTGTGACTAGATGACACACCCACATCCCATCATATTAGTCATAGCCCTCTGTATGTGAGGATCCTCCCCTCTACTGGCGGAAGTAGCTCCAGTGCCATCTTTAGTAAGGGAACTTCTTCTAAACATGCAATATATACAATGTAAAGTCAAATCGGGATATTTGGTGAATAAAGCAACACTTTATTAGGTCATACTATAGGGTAAGGACCTTAGCTAGGGCAAGTAATTCACATGAAATCACCTAATGGGTGAATCCACGATCACTGCCAGGAGGTTGCAATGCTGAGAACAGCCACATGGTGGCGTCCTGCACAAACACCATCTTAATACTTCTGTTCCTTCCAACCCAAAATGTGTTTTGTATACCTAATATGGTCTATATAAATCACTTATTCCCACAATGATCGCACTCCCTGAAAATCTACAGGGCTCAACAGTTCATAAAGGCAAGATAATTTCATCAAAAGTACCAAACATAAAATCAAATAAAAAAGTCCAAGTCTTTCTTGAGTGTCGAGTTCATCACAACAGTGATTTCAAGTGTATTCATTTTGTGATCTAGAAACTGAAAACAGATAAATCAATATTAGAAATATTTACATATCACATCTGGTATACATCAATCAGACCTTGAGTAGTCTAGAGAATTGTAGAGATTGAAAAATCAACATTGAGACCCCTTCGTTTCAGCAGATCTAACCTTTTTATCCATTGTAATTCTTTAGTTTTAAGAATTTTTTCTCGGTCAACCCCCCCCCCCCCCACACACACACGTAAAGGAGGGACATAATCAATCAGAGTGAATTTAAGATCTCTTCCTTTATGTTTCATGTAAAGAAAATGCCTCGACACAGGTAAATCCTTGTGTCCCTTTCTAATCGTATAACGATGTTGATTCATACGTGTACGGAACTCTAGAGTTGTCTCTCCTACATATAAATGGGGGCAGGGACATTGAAGCACATAAATTACATGGTTAGACTCACAGGTAAGAAAATAACGAATATCAAACTCATCACCTGTGACTGGATGTGTGAATTTTGTACCTTTCCTCATGTATGAACAATTGATGCAACTCACACACGGAAAACTACCGAGCCTGGGTTTCCCTATGTGTGTCTGGATACCAACTTTTGAAGGACCCACATCACCTTTCACCAGGAGATCCTTCAAATTCTGTGGCCATCTGTATGACAAAAGAGGTGGTTGTGAAAATTCAGAAATGTTACGGTGACAACTCTGTAAAAGGGGCCAGTGTTTTTTTATGATATTGGCAACATCTTGACTGTTCTCCATGTAGGTACTCACCAACGGGATTCTCCTCATTCCTGTCTCCTGTTTGTTGGTTTGTAAAAGTTGTGCCCTTGGTAGAGATAAAACTTTTGACTTTGTTTCTTTAATAGCCCTCTAGGATAATTCCTTTTCCTAAACCTTTCACACATGGCATCCAGAGCATTATCTAATTTATTCTCATCACTTACAATACGCTTGACACGCATAAGTTGACTTATCGGTAAACTATTGACAGTTTTTCTTGGATGTCCACTCTGACAATCAAGCAAAGTGTTTTTATCTGTCAGTTTAGAAAAAACATCAGTCACAAATTTATTATTTCTTAACTCCACCAACACATCAAGAAATTATAGATTTTTTTTGTGAATGAACCATGGAAAATTTTACCATGTGATCCATCTCATTCAGTGCATCAAAGAATTCTTTCAATTGATTTTCTGACCCCTTCCAAATTACAAACATATCATCTATGTAACGCCACCATTTAAGTACCTGACTATAGATAGTGGGGCGTCACATAGATTTTTTTTCCCCAAAATTCGCATGTAAATATTGGCATATGTAGGGACTACATGAGACCCCATCGCCGTACCTTGTAACTGCGGGAAAAAAAATTGTCACGAAACAGAAAATAATTGTACTTCAGGATTAGTTCCAGTAACAATAACAGAAATTTTTACATTCCTTTGAGTACTCAGAGTCATCTAACACAATAGTGACAGCCTCTATGCCTCTCTCATGATCTATTGATGCATAGAGGCTATTAACATCAAATGATACAAGAATTATGTCATCCTCAGGACCAATCACTACCTGAGATAATTTAATGAAAAATCTGTAGTATCTCTAATATATGATGTTGCTGACGTAGCAAAATCTCTTAAAATCGTGTCCAGGAAAATAGCTATTTGACTATATATCAAATTAATCCCAGAGACTATTGGTCTACCGGGTGGATTGACCAATGATTTGTGAATCTTTGGTAACACGTATATGATCGGAGTTCTCGGCTCATCCACTGTCAGAAACCTTTTTACATCCTCATCGATGATTCCTCCCAAAACTGCATCACCGAGAATAATTTTAATTTTTCTAGCTATATCAAACTTTGGATCTCCATTCAGTCTCTTATATACTCTAGGGTCATTCAATGGCCCCGCCTTTATTGGTTGATTTTATGGTCAATTCTTTATCAATGGCCAACTCATGAATTGCTTGCAATTCAGTTGTTTTTATGTTGGGATGTTCTCAGCATTGCAACCTCCTGGCAGTGATAGTGGATTCACCCATTAGGTGATTTCATTTGAATTAGATGCCCTAGCTAAGGTCCTTACCCCAGGGGTGTTGCTAGGGTGGAAAAAGTGCATGTGTATCGCACTTTCAGTAATGCCCCCTCCTGTACATAACCCCCTCACATTTGGTTGTGCCAATAACAACTTTACTGAGGGTGTATAGAGCTACAGAAACACAGGAGAAATCCTTACTTACATCCAGAGACTGCAGGTGACATGTCCACTTCAGTATTAGGGTGGTGGCACAAGTGACGTTTTGAACCCGCTGTTAGTCCGGTTTTAGTCATGCGTTTTCAGTCCATTAAAAAACGCATGCGTTTTTGTCAAGTTTTCCCAATTATCTTAATTAAAAACCGACAAAAATGGATGTGTTTTCTAAAAACGGGTTCCAAATGCCACATGTGCCACCACCCTTAGGCCCCGCATCACCACGTCTCCTTTCTGTGGAGTTTACCACACAGACATCTTATGTCCTTCATGGTCCTGAAATCTTGGTTCTCCGAAGTTGCGTTCACATGTTGCAGTTACAACTGCATCACAATCAATTTTGAGGTGGTTTAAGGTGCAGTTTTGTTATTTTAACAGGTGAATGACATTTGTGGAACAGTTTTCCCCTTTAAACTCAAATTCACCCGTTAATGTCTTTCACTTATTAAATTAACAAAACTGCACCTAAAACCTCCTCAAAACTGATTGTGATGCAGTTGTAACTGCCACGTGTGACTGCACCCTGACAGTGTTGTCCTGCTGCTGCCCCTAACACTCTCCCAAAATACTGTAAGGGTGAAGTCACACGTGGCGTTTTTGAATGCCCGTTTTTAAGCAGTCCATCAAAAAAAAAATGCATTTTGACCAGTTTGAATTTAGATAATTGGTCAAACCTTTCAAGAACGGACTGCTTAAAAAACGGGCCAAAAACGTGTTTAAAACACCACATGTAACATCACCCTAAGGTTGCGCTCACACGATTGCATTTAAACAAATAGAAGACACCAGGCGCTATCCATCTCACGCATTTCACTGAAGACTCATGTGAGATCAATCCTATGCTCTTCCTACTGCCACGTGTGAACACACCCCAAGGAATGTCCCCACAGCCCCCCAGTAATGTCCTCGCACAACCCCCAGTAATGTCTCCCACACAGTCCCTCTGTAATGTCCCCCACACTGCCGCCCGTAATGTCCCCACTAGAGATGAGCGAACATACTCGTCCGAGCTTGATGCTCGTTCGAGCATTAGCGTACTCGAAACTGCTCGTTGCTCGGACGAATACTTCGCCCGCTCGAGAAAATGGCATCTCCCGCCGTTGTGATTTTTGGCGGCCAGAAACAGAGCCAATCACAAGCCAGGAGACTCTGCACTCCACCCAGCATGACGTGGTACCCTTACACGTCAATAGCAGTGGTTGGCTGGCCTGATCAGGTGACCCTGGAATAGACTAGCCCCTGCCCGTGCTGCTCGGATCATTCTCTGTCTGGATGCCGCTAGGGAGAGAGCTGCTGCTGGTCAGGGAAAGTGTTAGGGTGTTCTATTAGACTAGTGTTAGGCAGGAGTGATTCTACAAGAACCCAACAGTCCTTGTTAGGGCTACAATAACGTTTTATTTTACTTTTTTTTGGTTTGCCTGTGGCTGGGCTTGCTGCCATTAGCAGTGCAGCTAGTACCATATTGTGAGTACTTTGCAGGGAGACTTGCTACCGTTGTGTTAAGCTCTTAGTGACACACATATCCACCTTAAACACCGAAGTGGGACAATTTATTAGGGGTTTGATTTGAATTAGGCACAGTCTTCTGATTGATTTTTTTTTTACGTTTATTTCTTTTTATAACTCAAAGTCATCTGGCAAAGCAGTGTGCTTTCAGTGTAGGCTAGAAAATAGCCATAGGAGAACCCCAACGGCTTACTTAGGCCCACAATAGCGTTATATTTTACTTTTTTTTGTTTGCTTGTGGCTGGGCTTGCTGGCATTAGTAGTGCAGCTAGTACCATATTGTGATGAATTTGCTGGGAGACTTGCGACCGTTGTGTTTAGCTCTTAGTGACACACATATCCACCTCAAACACCGAAGTGGGACAATTTATTAGGGGTTTGATTTGAATTAGGCACAGTCTTCTGATTTATTTTTTATTAAGTTTATTTATTTTTATAACTCAAAGTCATAAGGCACAGCACAAAATCCAGTTGTGTGCTGTCAGTGTAGGTTAGAAACTAGCCATAGCAATAGGACAGCATCGTTTTGTTTAAAAAAAAAAAAAAAAAAACCACACAAAAAAAAAATGTCAAGTTTACACTTTAATTTGGAAAATGTTTTTGAGCGGTGCTCAAACTGCTGAGCCTAGGCGATAAAAGGCACACCGCCCAAGAACTATTACAGGGCATCACAGCGCAGACTGATCTGTGGCTGGCACCGCTGAACCTGAAGCCAGGCATGGTTTTGTGTGACAACGGCTGTAACCTGGTGGCGGCTCTGCAACTCGGCAGACTGACACATGTGCCATGCCTGGCCCATGTGTTAAATCTCATAGTTCAGCGTTTCCTCAAGACATACCCCAATCTGTCTGATTTGCTCACGAAGGTGCGCCGCATCTGTGCGCATTTCAGGAAGTCCAGCTCCAACTGCCCGCTCACCGACTGTTGTGCGACGTGCCCACGAGGTGGAATTCAACATTAACCATGTTATCCAGAGTTTACCAGCAGCGCAGAGCGATTGTAGACTGCCAGATGTCAACTTCCACCAGAACTGGTAGTCAGGTCAGTCAGCTTCCTCAAGTTTACAATGAGGAGTGGACGTGGATGTCTGATATCTGTCAGGTGCTGAGTAACTTTGAGGAGTCAACACAGATGGTCGGTGGCGATGCCGCCATCATCAGCCTCACCATCCCGCTGCTTGGCCTGTTGAAAAACTCTCTGGTCAGCATGAAGTCGGAAGCTTTGCGCTCGTCACAAGAGACGGGGGAAGAAGATTCCCTTGTTGATAGCCAAAGCACCCTTAGGTCTGTTTCTCAGCGCATATCGGAGGAGGTGGAGGAGGATGAGGAGGAAGAGGAGGAGAATGTTGGCGAGACAGAAGAGGGGACCATTGTTCAGTCCTTCACTGTTCAGCGTGTATGGGCAGAAGAAGAGGAGAGGAAATGGAGAGTCAGGCCAGTGAGGGGAGTGAATTCTTGCGCGTTGGGACTCTGGCGCATATGGCAGATTTCATGCTAGGCTGCCTATCCCGTGACCCTCGCGTTCAAAGAATTTATTCCAGCACCGATTACTGGGTATTCACTCTCCTGGACCCACGGTACAAGCAAAATCTTTCCACTCTCATCCCTGGAGAGGAAAGGAGTGTGAGAATGCATGAATACCAGCAGGCCCTGGTGCACAAGCTGAAACAGTATTTCCCTTCTGACAGCGCTAGCGGCAGAGGGCGTACTTCTGCGGGACAAGTAGCGAGGGAGAGTAGGCGAGCAGGCAGCTTGTCCAGCACTGGCAGGGGTACACTTTACAAGGCCTTTGCCAGTTTTATGTCACCCCAGCAAGACACTGTCACCTGTCCCCAGTCTCGGCAGAGTAGGGCTGATCTTTACAGAAAGATGGTGAGGGAGTACGTAGCTGACCATACCATCGTCCTAAATGATCACACAGCTCCCTACAACTACTGGGTTTCAAAGCTGGACATGTGGCACGAACTGGCGCTGTATGCCTTGGAGGTTCTTGCCTACCCTGCCGCTAGCGTGTTGTCCGAGCGGGTTTTCAGTGCAGCTGGTGACATCATCACTGATAAGCGTACATGCCTGTCGACTGACAGCGCTGACAGGCTGACGCTTATCAAGATGAATAAAGCCTGGATTTCTCCGGATTTTCATTCTCCACCAGGTGAAAGAAGCTCAACCTGAATAATGTATGCACTCCTCCTCCTCATTGTCCTCCTTCTCCTCCTCTTTGTACACTAAAGCAGAGGAAACTGGCTATTTTTTGCCAGGGCCAACTGGCTCTAGCTATAGTACTCTATGTATTTAATTTTCTGGAGGGCAACCTACCCGGTCCTCTGTTTTAAACAATTTTTGGGAGTGCCACATACAGGCACTCAATCTATTTAATTTTTCTGGAGGACCACCTACCTGCTCCTCTGGTTTGAAAACTTTTTTGGACTGCCACATACAGGCACTCAATTTATTTAATTTTTCTGGAGGACCACCTACCTGCTCCTCTGGTTTGAAAACTTTTTTGGACTGCCACAAACAGGCACTCAATCTATTTAATTTTTCTGGAGGACCACCTACCTGCTCCTCTGGTTTGAAAACTTTTTTGGACTGCCACATACAGGCACTATCCAAATTAAATTGTCTCCATAGCTGCCTCCACACGTTGTCTCCATTGCTACCTCCACACGTCCTCGCCATAGCTGCCTCCAAAAGTCGTCCATATAGCTGCCTCCATACATAGTCTCCTTATCAAACGAACTGTGTCAGGCAGAATTTTGGGTTGTTTTCATGGCTTCCACATCAAACTTGTTAACTTTGTCGCCACCCTGCTGTGTAATCCACAAAATATACTGGCAAACTTTTATCATTTACCGATATTATTTCAGCGCTTCTTGCGCATCTGTTTACATTCCCCTCACCCGCCATAACCCAAACTTATAAGAACACTACTACACTTGATCTTATACAAAACGTTCTTAGAAGTGCTGTTTGGGGAGTAGCCTAGAGACAGGGGCTTGGATTGGCGAAAGCTCGCCTGGCAGCGGAGCGCCAGCTCCATCCCAAGATCCAACTAACATAGTTTTAACTGCAGCACCTTTAATCTACTACTAGTTCACTGCATCCATACATGGTCCCCTTATCAAACGAGCTGTGTCAGGCAGAATTTTGGGTTGTTTTCATGGCTTCCACATAAACTTGTTAACTTTGTCGCCACCCTGCTGTGTAATCCACAAAATATACTGGCAAACTTTTATCATTTACCGATATTATTTCAGCGCTTCTTGCGCATCTGTTTACATTCCCCTCACCCGCCATAACCCAAACTTATAAGAACACTACTACACTTGATCTTATACAAAAGGTTCTTAGAAGTGCTGTTTGGGGAGTAGCCGAGAGACAGGGGCTTGCATAGGCGAAAGCTCGCCTGGCAGCGGAGCGCCAGCTCCATCCCAAGATCCAACTAACATAGTTTTAACTGCAGCACCTTTAATCTACTACTAGTTCACTGCCTCCATACATCGTCCCCTTATCAAACGAGCTGTGTCAGGCAGAATTTCAGGTATTTCACCAGATACATAGTGGAACTCGGCCCATCTGCCGCCACCATGCTGGAGACCTGAAGTTGCAATCATAGCAGCGCAATACGGATGCCCCATACTGTCGCTCTTAATCATGGAACCATTTCCGAAAAAACAATTAAAAATAGAACCACTATGCTATTCCATTATTCCTTGGTGAAATATTCAAACGACCCGGCCTGCTTTGAAAATTATAATTTTTTCAAAGTAAACGCTTCTGGCCCCCAGGCCCATTTTGGGTGGGGAGGAGCCGAGAGACAGGGGCTTGGACAGGCGAAAGCTCGCCTGGCAGTGGACCGCCAGCTCCATCCCAAGATTAGGCAGCCTCAAAGGCATCCATCCATGCTGCCCCTGATGTTTCCTGTCCATTTTGCCTCCACGATCCTCCACAGCGTCCACCAATGTCTTCATGTGCAACTTTCAACTCTCTATACCCCAGATGCTGGACCACGAGAGGATATGCAGCACATCATCCCCTTATCAAACAAGCTGTGTCAGGCAGAATTTTCAGGTGTTTCACCAGATACATAGTGGAACTCGGCCCATCTGTCGCCGCCATGCTGGAGACCTGAAGTTGCAATCATAGCAGCGCAATATGAATGCCCCATACTGTCGCTCTTAATCATGGAAGTCGTCTCCATGGCTGCCTCCACATGTCGTCCCCTTATCAAAAGAGCTGTGTCAGGCTCATTTTTCGGGTGTTTCACCAGATACTTTATGGAACTTGGTCACTATGTCGCCACCATGCTGTGTTATCGACTAAATATACCGTCAACCTTTTGTTCACATAGGAAATCATTTCAGCGCTTCCTGCTCACCTCCTTTGGTTCCTCTCTGCCACCCATTGGTTTGAAGCCTGAGTCCATTTAGGGTATGTCGCCATGACACTCTCTAGCCTGCCACTGCTGCCGCTGCCTCTGCATGCCATCCCCTATAGTTTCAGGGTCAATTATTGCATGTTTTAGATGCTATCTAGCCTCATTCGGTCACTCTGTCATGGCCATGCTGTTGCCCATAATTTTGGCTTAATGGTACGATTAAGCAGCCTCAGAGGCATCCATGCATGCTGCCCCTGCTGTTTCCTGTCCATTTCCGTGGTGTTTCCATCCTTTTCTGAGGTTCCCAGGTGTTTGGCCAAGCTTCCCTGTGCAGAGCCTTGGTCCCCTTGAAAAATGCTCGAGTCTCCCATTGACTTCAATGGGGCTCGTTATTCGAGACGAGCACTCAAGCATCGGGAAAAGTTCGTCTCGAATAACGAGTACCCGAGCATTTTAGTGCTCGCTCATCTCTAGTCCCCACACATCCATCAAGTAATATCACACACAGCCCCCTTGTAATCTCCCTCAATAATGTGCCCCACACATCCCCCCCTGCAATGTCCCCCTGTAATGCTCCCCACACACATCCCCGTGTAATGTCCCACAGTAATGTGCCCCCCACACAGCCCCCCTGTAATGTGCCTCCCACATAGCACCCTGTAATGTGCCCCCCACAGATCCCCCAGTAATGTGCCCAATACAGATCCGCCTGTTATGTGCCCCATACACAGATCTCCCTGTAATGTGCCCCATATAGATCTCCCTGTCATGTGCCCATATAGATCTTCCTATGTTCTCCCTCTCACCTGACTCGTGCAGCTCTGTGCACTGCTTCCACCTGCAGGTCATGTGATTGTGACATCATCACAGGTCCTGCAGGGAAAGCAGTGAACACTGTGCCTGTCTCATCATGATCTATGTCCAGAGGACTTGGATCGTGAAGAGAGAGAGAGGAGATCCGGGGCACCGGCCAAAAGATCCGGGGCACGGGCCCCCGGATCTTTTGACCTAGCAACGCCCCTGCCTTACCCTAGTATGACCTAATAAAGTGTTGGTTTATTCACCAAATATCCCGATTTGACTTTACATTGTATATATTGCATGTTTAGGAGAAGTTCCCTCACTAAAGATGGCACTGGAGCTACTTCCGCCAGTAGAGGGGAGGATCCTCACATACAGAGTACTATGACTAATATGACAGGATGTGGGTGTGTCATCTAGTCACACACAGAGTAGTGACACATGCGCACTGGGCAAGCAGGAACGCTAATGCAGTGAGTCTGAGAGGGATAGGAGTCTTATCAAAAAATATATATATATTTATATAATAAACAGTTTATACACATATACACAGTAGATTCATATATACGCTGTACATACATATATATACACAGTAAATGCATATATACCCATATACACAGTAGATGCATATATATATGCAACATCCCCCACCGGGGCCTAGCCTTTTCTTGGGGCCTTCAGGCAGCCGGGGCCCAGAATACCAGAGTGGCTGGCTGTTGCGGCCTAGGCACGCTAGTGTCACGGTGCTTGGTATGGGGACCAGAGGGCTGTCCCACAGCCTGGCAGGTCTCCAGTTGGTGTTGTATGCAAGAAATGATATGGAGGGAGAGGCTGTGGTGCTGGTTCTCCCTGGGGCAGCCCTTAGAGTCTGTAGTATGTGTCCCTGGTAGGTAGATGCGGCGCCCTTTGTGGTGATACAGCCGTAGCAGGGACCAGACGGAGGCAATGTTGTGCATAAAAGTAACTTACAGTTCTTTATTAGAACCAATGGTAACAACACGCCAAACGATTCTGCACAAGTGCAGTACTGGAGTGATCTTGGAGAAGGAACCTCAGGAGTTGGGTCACCAGCCTGGATGCAGGGGCAGGCTGGGATGTAGCTGTGTCCAATGCTGGAAGCTGCAGCTTTGTCCTGTTGCTGAGGCCTAGAAGCTTCTCATGTGGTGAGAGCTGGGCCTGAGAGATCTGCTCTCTCTGAAGTTTCTGGAAACTCTCCTCCGGTGGAGAGCTGGGTCTCAAGAGACTAACTCCTCCCCTGACTAAGGGTTTAGTTACTCCCTAGTCAGGTGATCTCCTTCTCCAATCATACTCCAGTTACAATAGTGGAACATCATTGGATGATAACATTAACATTCCTTTAACCCTTGCCTATCCAGGCAGAATCTACCGCTGCTCAATTACCTCTGTATGTAGTGAAAGGGCTTATTCGCAACTACTCCTCTGCCATGCGCATTGGTGCATACCCCATGGGCAATTGAAAGAGCCGCCCACGGCTCGACTATGGACCGGATGGGAGTAAAGAGAACCAACGCTGGCCAGCAGTAGATATGTACATGTATACACAGTAGATACATATATACACAGTAGATTAATATATACACAATATATACATATATACACAGTAGATGAATATATACACAGTATATACATGTATACACATATACACAGTATATACATGTATACACATATACACAGTTTATACATATATATACACTGTATATACATAGTTTATACATATATACACACAGATAAAGATATATGTATATACTTACCCTTTAGGGTGACCGGCCGCGGCTTCAGGCGGGCGTTCCGGCGGGTGGGGGGCTACTTTTGATTGCTTGTTCGGCCGGGGAGGGGGTTGGTCGGGGGGTCGGCGGGTGCTTGTTCGAGCAGGGGGGGGGGCGAGTGGGGGGGGCGGTTGTTTGTTCGGGCGGGGGTTTGTAGCTTGGCCATGCACGGCCGGGGATGGGCGGGCCACGAGGCGGTCACCTGTGCCGGGGGGGGGGGCGGGGGGCGGGCTGTAGAGTGACAGTGACACCTGTGCCGGGGGGGGGGCTGCGGGGGGAACGGCGGAGGCAATGTCACCTGTACCAGGGGGGGCAGGTGGAGGCAGTGTCACTTGTGCCAGGGTGGGCGGGCTTCTCCTCCATGCAGCGCGATGCTGCGGGCATCTCAGTAAAGGGGTGCGGGCGGTGCAAGGGGTACGATCTGGTGGGGGCCCCTAGGGGGGAAAGATGTTGGGGGTCCCGGGGCTCGAGCCCCAGAACCCCCGCCTATAATCCGGCCCTGTGTATACATATATGAAGGGGTTAATGAAGGTACAATAGGGTCTATGTCAAAGTGACTTTGCATTGTCCTTTGTTCATTTGGCACAATGGAAAGTCCAAAAACAGCGTTTCCCCCACAACTGCACTACAACAACACCACTCATAGACAAATATCAACTATACATGGCTTCCATCCGCTCTATACCGAACCAGCCCCCTAAGGAAAATGCCCCCAAAATACCACTTATTAAATAAAACACCCACATTGTTCGTCTGGTTAAAAAAATGCCAATACCTTTTTCACTTATATAAAAATGCCTTCGATTTACCCCATGGTTAAGAACATTTCCTTATAAACAGTGATGGGGATTTTTATGCATTGCCCCAAAAGCCCTCTTGACTTTTGTAGAGTAAATGAAAGACACAGTCCGGTTTTTAGATGCACTCAAATCACACTGTTTATTAAAAAAAAAACAGCTGTATTTTAATACAGAGAAATCAGCATTTTAGGTGTTGCATGAAAGGAGATAAGGCACTTAGATTCTATTGGACATCAGCACATTCTGGGAAAAAAGTTAATTAATTGTGCTCAGTTCTCAGAGACCTTGTACACAGATATTGTTTATACTAGTTTGCTGAGAAGAAGATGATAAGCGGACTCCAGAATCATAATATAATGTAGCATCAAGGACAGACTGGCTTCTCATTAAATGTCAAAGGGTATTAGCTGACAGGCAAGCAAACAGGTTACATAAAATAAAGTTTGAATCATGAGATTAACTGGACAATGGTCAGGGAACATGGCCGCTGTATCTAAGATGGCGGACAGTAGTCAAGATGGCGTCCGAAACCATTGCGATCTCCTTAACAACAGTATGACGACTGTGACCCCCTACATATATAATATGCTGCAGCTTCGTCATACACATGTAGCTCACACACGTAGGTCACTTCTAGTTGTATGCCCAGGTAAAAAAATAATGATGTTTTTTTTCTATAAACTGTCGTAAATTAGGATCCTGGGGGAAACAAGTCTCTCAGGTTCTCTACATTTGGGAAACCTGATAATTAAACGTTCTTCAATAATTTGACAATGTTTCTTATTATTTATTCTCAAGCTAATGTATCCTCAGGAGTAAACATAGGTATATGTACATATATTCCTGTATTCAGTGTCTTCAGTGGGCTTATCTCATATACAGTGTTCTGGCTGACAATGTTCTGTTCTTTACAACTAAAAATATCTAAAAACTAAAAATATTAAAAACCTTATTACTACTCAAATATTATGAAATGAACCCACAGTAATAGAGAGCTATGGATGGACTTGGTCAGTAACAAGTGATTGATTCTTCCTGTCTTCTAGAAATCATATGACTGATACATGTCTCATGCAGAAAGTTTATTCCTATCAATTAATACTTTAATTTTCTCAACATCTATTCCTCTATCCCTATCATGTACCCTTCTGTTCACAGCATTTTTCTTCCTATATATTCCTATACAGGCAGTCCCCTACTTAAGAACACCTGACTTACAGACAACCCCTAGGTACAAACAGACCTCTGCATGTTGGTAATTCACTGTACTTTAGCCCTAGGCTACAATAATCAGCTGTAAGAGATACAAAAGGTGTTATTGTTAATTCTGGTTCCAATCACAATCCAACGTTTTTAAAACCCTATTGTCACAGAGACCAAAAAAATTCTAGCTGATGTTACAATGATGAACTATACAGTTCTGACTTACATAGTTCAACTTAAGAAAAAAACCTACGGACCCTATCTTGTATGTAACCTCGGGACTACCTGTATACGGAATAGAAATATTTCTATACACGGAATTATGTTAACAATCCTACAACATTTAGCAGCATTTTCCTTTGTTTACCACCTGGATTCTCTTCTATTACAATTCCAGCGTAAAATCCAGTCCACATTTCTGGACATTTCTTTATGGCTATTTAATTCATGAAGCAATGAACAACGATTGATAGAAAATCAATAGAAAAGTGTCTGTACACATTTATTTTCTATGTGGTCCATTCAATGGTAAAAAATAACATTTATAATGTTAACTTTCAGGTCATCGTGTATATAATGGATCATCAGAAACAGTTTTTACCTTTCTGGGATTTAGTGATCAAGCAAATCTTCAAATTTTCCTCTTCCCTTTGTTCTTGTCCATGTTTCTAATGACTGTTGCTGGCAACCTGGGAATCACGTTCCTTATAGTTACAGACACTCACCTGCACAGTCCAATGTACTTCTTCCTTGGTAACTTGGCATTCATTGATTTCTGGTATTCTACAGGCATCACACCTAAAATGTTGATTGATTTAGTAACGGAGGAGAAAAGCATTTCCTACACTGGATGTGTGTGCCAAATGTATTTCTTTGTTGCCCTTGGGAGTACTGAGAGTTTTCTTCTTGCAGCCATGGGCTATGATCGCTATGTAGCTATATGTATCCCTCTCCTTTACCTGCGGTACATGACCAGGATGAAGTGCCTTCAGTTGCTTTGTGGATCCTATGTGGCTGGTTTTCTCCACTCTTTAATTCAGACTTGTAGCATTTTTCGTCTTTCATTCTGTGGCTCTCACTATATCCGCCATTTCTTTTGTGATATTCCACCTCTGATGAAACTGTCCTGTTCTGACACCACTAATAATGAGTTCATTCTCTCTATTTTTGCAACTTTGGTTACTGTCACTTCTATTTTTGCAATTGTTGTATCCTATACTTCCATTTTACGTGCTGTATTTAGAAGTAACTCAGCCAAAGGAAGAAGTAAAGCCTTTTCCACTTGTGGCTCTCACTTCATTTGTGTGATTCTGTTCTATAGCACAGTTCTCTTTATGTATGTAAGGCCTAGTTCTGTGTATTCTTTGGAACAAGACAGAATCGTTTCACTAATTTACACACTGGTTATTCCTATGCTGAACCCTCTTATATACAGTTTGCGAAATCAAGAAATTAAACTTGCACTAAGACGAACTAAAGTCTTTCATGTCTTCAAAAAACGCACTAATATTCTCTGTTAGTTTTTTGGTTATTTTTTAGATGATTCTTTCTGCTATTCTGATTAATTTTTCTTTATTCTTAACCAGCATCTGTGCAAAGCTGACTCAGGGAACGTCATAGACCAGGTTGTGAGACAAAATTTTCACCTGCACTTTCTAAATAAACTCTTTTTAACCACCATATACAGGAGCCATTGGCTGTGGCAGTAAGAGGCTGGGCCGTGATTGGTTGCTATTTTGCCACAGTTCATTAATATGAGCTTTGATTGTTTACTATAGGCAATGAGTATAAGATGCTTATGCATGAGGTAATATGGATAGAGAGAGAGACAGAAAGAAAGACAAAGTAAGACAGACAAACAGAGATAGAGAGAGAGACAGAGATAGAGACAGGCAGAGAGAGAGACAGACAGACAGAGAGAGACACACAGGGAGAAAAAGACAGGGAGAGAAAGACAGAGAGAGTCACACAGGGAGAGACAGACATAGGGAGAGACAGACATAGGGAGAGACAGACATAGGGAGAGACAGACACAGAGAGAGAGAGACACACAGGGAGAGACAGAAAACGAGAGAGACACAGATACCCAGGGACAGATACAGAGAGACAAAGAAAAAAGAGAGATAGATATCTAATTTTTTGTTAACCCATTATATTTTGTTATAGCTGAGAGAAGTTATTTACTATAATTACTAGCTATGGCTATTTATTATTTATATATATTTAAGTTCTTTTTCGCATTAGTTTTTTTTATAATTGTAGGGTACTTAATAAATATGACAGACGTGTTATTATTCATTTGAAAGATTTGTCATTATCGATCATAATAATCTGGTTTGATCCACTGTTTACCCCAAATGTATTGTAATGTTTTTTTAAAATTCCATTAACCACTGTGTCCATTTCTTTTTTTACAGACAGAGTAGTGCAGCCTCCCATGCTTCTCTGACCACCAATTAATACATAATGTAGAATCATTAAAGCAACTGCAATAAAAGTTGCAAATCTGTAGGGATATGTTTCTACATGATTTGTACATCTAGATGTTGTCCATTCAACTATTTATGAGCTGTGTTTCATTTAGATTGGTTTGAGAATGTTTTTCAGCAAAAATTTTAAGACTAGCCACAGATCATCATTGAGTTTGGGTCTGAACTTTGTCTAAACCCTTGTTGCTGTATGTTTAGTGTCTTTGTCCTGCTGGAATGTGAACCTAAACCCCAATCTCAACTGTTTTGCAGTCTCTCACAGGTTTTTCACCACCATTAACTTGAATTTAACTCCCTCTTCCCATTAATTCTCCCCAGCTCCCCAGATTCCTTACAGACATGTTCTGTTTCACAGAACTGATATATAGCAAATGTAGTGCCAATATAGAAAAAAGAATCAAAAAGCGATCCTGGTAACTACAGACCTATGAGTTTAACTCAAATATTTGAGTTGTTTGGTACAGGTACTATCCTGGAGTATCTCACTGTACATAACCTTATAACCCAGCATCAGCATGGGTTAATGAGGGATTGGTACTGTCAGACTAATCTAATTGGCTTCTATAAGGAGATAAGTTCTAGACTGGACCAGGGGAAAGCTGTGGATGTTGTGTCTCTAGACAATTCAAAAGTATTTGATACAGTGCTGCAAAAAAGTTTGATACATAAAATAAGACTACTTGGACTGGGTGAGCATCTGAGTATTTGGGTTACAAATTGTCTTAGTGATTAATGGTAAACATTAAAAAAACGGTATTTTCTCAAATTGGGCTCAAGTTACAAGTGGGTGCTACAGTTTTGGACCCCCTTCTTTTTAATATTTGTATTAATTACCTCATAGTGGGTTTACACAGTAGAGTTTCAATTTTTGCTGATGATGCTAAGCTCTGTAAAATAATTACCAGGTGTTTATTGCAGAAAGCAATGAATTTTTTCTAAAGATTTGGCTGCCTAACAGTCCGATTACATGTGCTGGATTGCCACACGATACAAGACAAAGTAAAACCAGGAGAATCGCCAGAATTGGAAGTTAGACTATTTTCAGTATTTGGAATAGGGAGTCAACACATAGTTTTGGACAAATCAATGGTCAGACCGTATTAGAAATATTGGGTATAGTTTTGACCACCAGTGTATAAAAAGGACATAGTAGAACTGGAACAGGTGTAGGGGAGGGCAACCAAGATTATTAGGGGTATGAGGGGACTAGAATACAATGATAGATTTCAAAGATTGGGTTTTTTCAGTTTAGAACTGAAAACCGCAAGACCTCATTACAAAGTACAAATATCTGAATACAAGTATCTGAATTGATCTCTCCAAAGATCTTTTTATAACTTGGCCTGTAAACCAGGACAAGGGAACATCCTCTACTCGTAGAGGAGACTCGGTTCTAACAATGCCTTCACACACATGTATGGGGGGCGTATATCCGGCCGACGTATATACGGCTGATATATATCCCCCATACACTTCTATGGACTCACTACCCTATACGGGAGCGGTAAGGTGCAGCACATGTGCGGCAGCGTACCGCTCCGTAGCCTGTAGAAAGATAGGACATGTCCTATCTTTCTACGTGATACGGCGCAGTCACTGTATATTCCTATGGAGAGGGGCGGGGGTGAGCTGCGCTCATCCCCTGCTCCTCTCCGCAGTGCCAATGTATGCCAGCCGTACTATGTTACGGCGGGCATACATCATCTGAAGGTAGCCTAAGAATGTACAAAGAGCACATGTTCAAGAGAGGCCTGGGTCTTTCTGAAGAGCAAAAATATCATAGGTTATGGGAAGAAAACATTTAATTAAATGTAATAATTAAATGCAAATTTAAAAAACTATACTGTATAAAAAATTCTCATTGTTTTGCCTGTAAAAATTCATAAATTTTTTTTAAACTGTAATTGAACTGACCTATAAAATTAAGTTATTGCATTAATTATACATTGGGGGGCTTATTTACTAAGGGTCTGTGCACGCACTTTAGTCTGACATTCTGAAGTTTTCGGGGATTACACGGCTGTGACAGGTATTAACACCTTCGCAACCGAGGACAAACTATATCGTCTTCGTGCTGCAAAGGGTGTAGGGAGAGAGCTCACGAGCTGAGCTCTCTCCATACACACTGGGTGTCAGTTGTATAAAAGAGCTGATGCCCGCCTGTTACTGCTGTGGTTGGTGCTGTCACCGATTTCGGCAGTTATTGGCAGGGATTGGTTGGCATGGCAGCCTACAGTCTCATTAGGATTAGTAGGCTTGCCATGTGCAATGATTACCCTGGAGGATCTGAAATAATGGCAAAAAAATGTAAACATTTTTTTTTTTAAATAGTAAAAAAAGTAAAAGTTTAAATCACCCCTCTTTCCCTAAATCACATATAAAAGCAAATAAACAGTAAGAATCATAAACATGTTTGGTATCATCGTGTCCCAAAATGTCCGCTATATCAAAATATAATAACAATTTTTCCCAGCTTTTAACCCTATAACGGAAAATAGCGCCCAAAGATGAAAGTGCCACTTTTTTACCATTTTGAAAAATATAAAAAATTCTATAAAAAGTGATCAAAAGGCCGTACAGTGGTAAAAATGATTGCAATAAAAATGTATTTAAAAGTTGCAAAAAAAAAATGACAGCACCCACAGTTCCTTACACTGAAATATGAAAAGTTATTAGCGCCAGAACATGGCAAAATGAAGAATTTTTTTTTGTACAGGTTTTAATTTTTGTAAATGTATGCAAACATTATAAAACCTATATAAAATTGGTATCCTCGTGATTGTACCAACCCAAAGAATAGAGTAGACATGCCATTTGCGGCATACAGTGAAAGCTGTAAAATAGAAGCCAACAAGAATATGGCGCAAATGCGTTTTTTCATCATATTTACGGCATGGAATAATAAATACACCATTCACCATACAGTGCAATTTGTTATGCAGAAAACAATCGCAAGCACAGCTCTTTATATGGAAAATTAAAAAAGTTATAGATTTTTGAAGGTGTGGAGTGAAAAATGAAAATGCAAAAACGAAAATGGGCCACGTCCTTAAGGGGTTAAACAGGTGTTTGCACTGGAATTGTGTTGCACGTGTTCGAAATTTTGGCGCAGCTGCACCGGCTTGCATGCAAAATCAGGGGTTCTGTCGGACGATCCAACTGATTCGGACAGAGCGGGGGATTTAACTTTCAAATTGTGTCATAAGCCCAAGCACTAACTGGCACCACGAAGAAGAAGGTGAACTCCGGAGTACCTGAGCAGGGAAGCGTCACATGCAGGAAATCGGGCGCACAATCTTAGTGAATCGCGGCACAGTGCATTATTGTCCGACAATGCACTTTCATGGAACTTTGTTGGGCACGTAAGTAAATGTGCTCCATTATGTCATTTCTGCTGCAAAATGTTTCCTTTCTTAACAGGAAACATTTAAATATACAAATCACCACTTTTCGATATTTAACTAACTATAAAATTTTGGATGAAAAGTGAATAGGTCATACAATTTTAATAAGGTACAGGTTGTTAATTGTGATAAATAGACATTTTTAAAGATATATATACGAACAAAACTCAATAAATTTAGGCTCTGTTTGAGATTGGTATTTCTTTTAAGCTTATTTATCCTATGTTGTACAGCAAGATGGCTATTTGTAGAGTTGTGTTCTGGGCTGGGGAGGACAGGGGAGATGAAATGGTTTACCATTAGGCTGACAACTTAGGTCAGTGGTCAGTGGTCAGTGATCGAGCGCTGGAGGAGTGTGAGGAACACTCCTTACACTCACACTCCTCCAGCGCTCGATCACCTATTCACTTGAAAAAGGGTACCACAGATCCCCGAAACGCGTTGTGTTTTTCCGTGTACCCCCCATGAACTAAATAAAAGGAAAACCTTCTGGAACAAATACCTGGTCTTGTCGTGCGCCTTCCGCTTTTGACTTCACTGCACCTATTCTCTGACTCCAGCCGATCTAGCATCTCGTGCCTGGAAAACCCAAAGACGCCGGCTGGATTCATATTTTGACGTTCATCACTGCTATTTTCCCATCTTTTGAAGGATCGGATCAGATCTGATCTGGCCTAGGTCTGCGTAAAAGTCAGTGTACGAAAGTTCCCTGGTTTTGCAAAAGAACGCAGGCATCCCTCTACACCCCCAGCATGCCCACATAGCATGCAGGCGGAGTATTAACAATTTTAATTGCAAATCCTTCCACTGTGCAAGAAAACTGTGCAGAAAACTGGTGTAGAAGTAGTAATAAATCTCTCCCACAGTGTCAGAATCCCAATGTCAATCTTGTTGTGGTTTACTTTTGCTCCTCACTGCTGGAGGTGCATATACATCACATACAAACACACATATAAAGCATACACCCATCCCATTTACGTGATATATAAATTGTACAATGGGCAGCATAATATGCATACAATAATACACACCCGCAATTCTTTAGTATGTCTGGTCCGATGATGAGTCCCTCTGACACTGCAGGCCCCATAGCAGCAACTATGGCTGCCACTGCTGTAGTTATACCCCTGTTTCCATCCTGAACTCTCATAGTTATGTTAAAGATATCTGGCAAAGGTGGAATTCGACAAACTCAGGAGGCCTGCTGTCTGTGACTTCAATCTTAAGTTGCGTTGGGCATGAACCTTTCTTCTTTATTTCAGTATTTGTTTTTATTAATTGGCAAACTTTTGTCCGAAATTATATAAGAAAATTTATTGTGAAAATCCAGTTGAGATAAGACAAAGATATATACAAAAGAACTCTAAGCAGTTATTTAAAATGTATGTATGTATGTCTTATCATTATGAATATATGCATTTTTCTTTTTTTTAAATAATATGATTTGGGAAAACCTGAATTTATTCCATGGGGGACAAAGATATTTCCCCAGATGAAATATTGAGCAAATAAATTGATGAACAATGGGTCTTAAAATCATAATTCATGTCACGGAGCACGTTGGTAATGACAAAATGATTTAACCATAAATGTTATATACTATGTATATTTTATACTTCTATGAAAAGCAAATGCATGACAATGCACTTCTTATATGACATATGACACAGCTTTATACCTATTACATTTGTAGCTTTATATAAAGAAAACATGCACAAATTTGTTCATTGCATTTAAAGTGCCACTTTCAGGAAGCAGAAGGTTCTTGGATTTGTAAACTAACATCTACTATTGAGCTATAACCTTAGTCAACTTAGGAGTGGTTTAACACAAAGGAGTAACACTTTAAAAAAAAAAAAAACAATTTCACAGTTTTTGCCAGCTAAATTGGGGCAGTTTAAAAAAAAATAGTTTTTGTTTACCATTGCAACCAATCACAACACTGCCATTTCTCAGAATTCTTTTACTAGAGATGCAGTTATATACATGAATCACAATAGTTTTTAATCATATAATTGTTTTATAATTATTCTAAATCACATTATTTTGCAAAAATGTTTAAAAAGGTGTAAACTGCAGTTTTAAAGCAAAAGTGTGTATGAAGGAAGGCTGAGACAAAGGCTTCACACACACTTTTGGTTTAAAAGGGTCATATTTAAAACACAAGGTGAAATCTATTGTAATTTACAGGCACAACATGGAATGGAATTGAAATCCCATCCTTATGCAGCAGATAAATTCCACATCCCAAACAATAACCACATAAAATAAGGTTGATTTATTTTTCTTCAGACAGCAGTGTGCTTCACATGACTATAATTCTAGCTTATTAATGGGCACTCTATAACCATGGCATTTAAAGGAAAAATCAACGGTTCCAAGTTGGATGAATTTATTCTTACTGGTTTCTCTCCAGAGCCACATATCCAAAAGTTATTATATGTTGTTTTTTTATTAATTTATCTCATCACCATTTTCGGAAATGCATGTGTTATTTTTCTTGTCAACACAAACCCTCATCTTAAAATACCAATGTATTATTTTATAAGTAACCTGGCCTTCCTTGATATTTCTTATTCTTCTTGTATTGCCCCCAAAACACTTGTAGACCTCCTTTCCCACCATAAAGCAATTTCATATTTTGGATGCGCAACTCAGCTCTTTTTCTATTCTGGCTTAGGAAGCACAGAAAGTTTTCTTTTTGCTGTTATGGCTTATGACCGTTATATGGCAATATGTAATCCATTGATCTATCAATTGATAATGCAGCAAAGAACATGTGTGAGACTAGTGTATGGAGCCTACAGCGGTGGCTTCCTTCATTCTCTGATAGAGACTTGCTGCACCTTTCGTCTTTCCTTTTGTGCCTCTCATGTCCTCCATCATTTTGTTTGTGATTTTCCTCCTTTATTAAAAATCTCTTGTATGGACACGACTATAAATGAAATAGTCCTGTTCACGTTTTCTTCTTTAGTGACAATGTCTTCCATCTTGGTCATTGTTGCCTCATACATTTCGATCGTACTAGCTGTTATGAAGATAAGTAGCACTGATGGAAGACTTAAAGCTTTCTCAACCTGTGCTTCACATATCACAGCGGTAATCTTGTTTTATGGTACAGTGCTCTATGTGTACTTAAGACCTAAATCCCAATCTTCCATTGAAACAGGTAGTGTTGCATCAGTTTTTTACACTATGGTTATCCCAATGTTAAATCCATTGATTTATAGCATGAGAAACAAAGATATTAAACTCTCTTTACAAAGATTATTGGCACTAACGAAAAGGTAAAAGTTGAATGTATACATTGGGATGCTAATATAAGAACCCATAATTTTGACAGATCTGCAGTTATCTACATCAACATGTTGTCTCGAGAAAATTGCTGCCATTCCGCATCAGTAGAATATAAGCTGATATTTATAACCACTCAAATAAAGTGAAATCACTTTAGTGACCTGCCCTCAGGGGTGTAACTGCCATGAGGCGAGTTGAGACTTCCGCCTCAGGTGGTGCGCTCTGCTGTAGAAAGGCGGAGACAACAGAGGAACAGTGCTACCAGTGTCCACACTCTCAATCTGCCCAAACAGAAAGAGAGTAGACAGAAAGGAGGAACAGGGTCTTCTACTGTGCCCTTTGTACTGTATGTACTGTACAGCACACATGGTCCCTGTGGCATCTCAGTAACATCCAGGCAAAGTGTAGGCTGTCCCTTCCCCCTCTCCCTCTTGTGCTGTAGCTGGTCAGAGACATCTATCAGGAGAAGACTGCACATCAGTGTTATAGGACTGTGAAAAATAACTGTGTCCTGTGTCCTCCTCCTCCTCCCTTTTGAGCCATCCCTGGTTGAACCATCTGATAACCTAGATGGGGGCATAACTAAATCTGCAAAATGACTGTTTATTTAGACAGGATGGGAGGACACATAAGTAGGATGCTAGGACTTCCTGTCTGTCGGTTGGACTGCAGTACCAACATTGGTACAGTTGTTAATGTATAGAAACTGCAGTTCGGCAATCCTTGTATTATATTTCTGTATGAGGCAAGGACTCCTATCCTGTGGGTTGCATACCAAAATATTTCCAGATATATATATATATAATTGATAGCTTTTTACTGAACTGTAATGAATTCTTCAATTGATTTATTGAATATTCAATCAATTCTATTACCTGTAAATTATTAACAAACTTATGCATACATTTTTTTTTTACTTTTTAAGTTTAACCCCTTAAAGCAGATCTCATTCCTGTTTCTTTCATTCCACTACAATTTGTTCTTTCTAGTGCCCCCTTTTCTTGTGAGTATTTTTTCAAAGGTATTCGGTATATGTTATATTATGGTATATTATAGTGTTTGAGATATATTAGGACATTACAAAAAAAGGGTGAAAAAGGTTTTCGGGGCTAAATTGAACGTCACACAGTAAGTACTTTTTTGTTTATGTTGTTTTTTGAAGGGATGGGATCCTGAGTTTTTCGGTATTATAATTTGTATTTTTAGTCTGTTTATAAGGACATACTTATATTAACAATATAAGTTTTTTTTAGGGGCAGGGCTGGCTGTATACTGGTAGGCAGGGGGCTGGCCAGCTATATACTGGCTGGTGGCTGTGACCAGGGCATTTCCCACCCTATAGTCAATAGGTTTTCCCAGTTTTTTGTGGTAAAATTAGGTACCTTGGCTTACACTCGAGTATATACAATATTCATATTGAAATAATTAGTATTGAGAAATAGAAAGGATCTGTATGGAGGAAAGTTTCCTTTTCTTTCTTTTTTTATAACTATGGCTGTTTTATCAAGCATTTGTATTGTCCTTTCTGGTTGGATTTAATAAAAGCAATGTTTTTTTAAAAAAATGGCCTATCCCAAGCTCTGTTTTTACAGCTAATAAGACAGACATATCAAAATTAATATAGACAGAACCCCACAAGTAGGAGAAATGTAATCCTCTTATTTCTACATTTTCTAAATGGGGTTAACTCTGCATGAAAAAGCTACATTAACACAGTAATGGGCTAAACACATAGGAAAGGTGTACAGGTAGACAGGTGTGCGCCCAGTCACCACAAAACTTCTTCATAGCCACCCAACACCAGTATTGTTCAAAAGTACTGACGTGTTTCTACATCAGGGAGCCAGCTCACCATAGGTGTCCCAGTTGCCAACACAGGACAGCTACTCTGTACTCCTTCTAGGGGATGAACCAGCAAGGGTCAGAAATAAAGTGCATCGATTGACTTAGTTTATAGCGTTGGCAAGTAGAATCCATATAGCAGCAAAATGGAAAACACTAGATCTGTCATTTACCCCGATGAAGAACAGAGTAAACCTATTGATGTTGTTCTGTTGTTCAGATAGAGGTGACCAGGACAGGCACACTACCTGTATTTGAAGGTATTTGGAACCCAAGAATCACTGCACATGGTTCACCTACCCTTTGCCCCCCCCCCTCCCTTCTCCCCCATTCATTTGTTCAACCTGTTTAATACAGTTGCTGATTATGCATCACTCTGAAACCACTTCTATGAGATGCCCCTGCGAGGGGCATATGTTATGCCATGACCTATTGTAAGGCACTGTTATGCTTTTATTTCAATAAAATCTTGTTGAAACTAAAAAAGAGGATATTTTTATACAAGAAGGTAAAAATATTGGTAAGATGAAGAAAAAGCATGAAATGAACATCGCACAACACTTTAAAAACAAAGGACATAAGATTTAGGATTTACGGTGGTTGGTATTGGAACAGGTAATAGGTAATGATTCAGTGACGATTAAGAATAGGCTGGAGAAATAAGAATCTATGTATCCTCAAAGGTTGAATGAACAATGTAATTTTAATGTATTCCTGTAATATGTTATATGTAAATATTTACAGTTTGGTTGTGTGTGTTTTTGTAATAAATTGTGTCAAATAGATGATTACTATTTCTGATACTTCAGGATTTGGCTAAAATTTATAGTTACTCAAGCAGCTAGGGTGCATGCCTGAGGAAGGATTTGGAGACTTAGAAACATTGCAAAGGTTGCTGGTGTCTCAGTGAACAAACCCTGCTGCAATGTGGAATGCTGAAGATATTGGGACATTATGCCTATGGACTGATATACAGTAAGAGAGAATTTTTTTGTGTCCTTTTTTGTATTTTTAAAGTGTTGCTGAATAAAAAGCTGCTGAATAAAAAGGTGTTTTAAGAATCAAGGAATTATGGATATAAAGAGTCATGGTGTCCGTGGTAGGATATTGTAATGGCTAAAAGGGAGTGAAAGGTCTTCTAATTGTGCACTGTCCATTTGTTTCACCTGTGTTCAATACGCAGTTTTTGATTGTTTGTATGACTTAGAATCTGACTTGTGTCTGTAATGGCCAGGTACAAACAAGGACAGTAAGTCCCCAAAACTGGTTCTGCCTGCTTATTGGGTCTATCCTAAATAGAGGCTAATAACTGGGCGTGGTTCACTCCCTACGCAACAAGACAGTACAGAATCAAAAGGACGTAGAATGGCCAACGATATAGCAAATATTCAAGAGGAAGTGAGGAGCAAGAGAAACAGAAGATAGATAACAGAGTATACAGAGCTGTGCAGACTAAAAGTTTGACCAGCAAGGAAAACGGCTGCACACGGATCTTAAATTAGAGTATACCAGGGAAAGGAGAGGCAAAACTCTAAAATTGTGCAATCTTTAACCCTTACTGGACCAGAGCAGAGGGAGCAGAGACTGAAAATCAATGAGAAATTCAGTGCCTTCATAGTCAAACAACAGAAGACTGTAACAAAGCTGTAACAGTGTCACTATATTTGGTTATAACTTTGAAACACTTTACTACATCCTTATTGCCAATATATATATATTAATTTGGGGGTGATAATGTATACATTTACAAGGGATGGATGAATAGATTTGCTGAAAATCTTTTTTGCATTTTTAAATTTTTAAATTTTATGGTGTTTATTGTGCAGCTCCAATAATGCTTCAGATTTATTTTACAGATTGTTACGCACTCTTTTGGGGGGTTTCTACATGTATCAGCGTTTAACAGAACAGGTTCTGTCCTAATGTATGGAATCATCTGATGTCAGTGTAAGAAGAGTGCACTCTTTAATGTTATAGTGAATTTCTTTTGATCTATCGGTAGCCAGGCGTCAAAAACAATTTACAGGCGCTCCTCATATTATGCAAACGATAGGTTCTTTAGGTTTGTTCTTAAAGGAAATCTACCATTTGCTTTTATGCATTGTGAACCAAATACCTAGAGAATGCTGTAGTTACACTTATGCAGAACATATCTGGTTTAATCTCTGAACTGAGTGGTTTTGCTGAAAAAAAAAACAATTATAAAATTATGATAATGAGGCTCTGTTGCTCCAGTAGCTGCCCGGCGCACTCCTCTAACCATAATTATGCATTGCTTCAGCCTTGTCCTGGCCAGCATAAGCAGAGAATAAGTCATCAATGTGTTGACCATGATAGGAAGAAGTAACCAATCGCTGCAGCTCTTTTATGTTCGGAAGCCAGTCTGCACCCAGCTTTCCCAAAGACCTGAATTTTATAATTATTTTTTGACCAAAACCACTCGGCTCAGGGATTAAGCAAGATATGTTTCTTCATCAGTGTAGCTGAAGCATTCTCAAGGTATGTTTGGTTCACAATGCATAAAAATAAATGGTACATTTACTTTAAGTTGAATATGTATGCAAGTCAGAACAGGTATATTTTGTAAGTGTAACTACAGACAATATTTTCTTTGCATGGAAACAAGGATTAACTATAAAGCATCATTACGGACCCTTTTGATAAGTCTTACCTATGATCATACATTCCTTGTCACATACTTCAGTACTTCAGGTCGTACAATTACCTTATTGGCGCTCATTTACCCACATGTCCTCTCAATTCACAGGGGGGCTTATCTTGCATCAGCAAGACGATTCTTGTGATATGTATTACAACATCTAGCCCCTTTATTTCTTCTTTAATATTGTGCTATGTAATTTTGTGATAGAGGGAGGCACAGTACAGAAGGGGGAGGGGAAGGCTGACATATAATGGTTGTATTATGAGATTTTACTTGTAAACCAAGCTCCAATTTGTGGAACAGGTTACTAGTCAATGAAGGTTACACCATATATATATATATATACTGTATATGTATATCCATCAGGTTGGGTCTTTGGTAATGGTACATAATGTACAGGAATGGTACAGTGGAGGGTCTTATACTTACTCAGTTAAGTTTGATAAAAGCAGCCAACCCCTTTAAATTGGCAATCTATACAAGAGCTTATAAGAACCCTTTCATGCCAAGATGCTTAGCAAGCAGCCCCAACCATGTGCTTCATCAAAATCTGAGGTACCTCATTCCCTTTGCAAACCCCTGCAGTAGTTGAATCATCTGAGTTGTACCACTTCAGCACCATGCCTTTCTTCTCCTCCTTGGACTCCAGTGCAAGTTTTAGGGGTAGTCGGAGTATCTGGTGCTTCAACACTTATATGGTTTTAACATATAATATAGTGAATTTCTTCATAAGCTTTTATGTTAAATCGACAAACAAATGGTAACAGTGTTCCCCTACAAGTGTTTGGTTTGAGGTCTGGGAACTTTGGGGCCAATCCAGTACCTCTGCTGGAACATTACCATATCCCATTCATACCCAGAGAAACTAAGTGTACTCAGTAACTTATCTTGTAGTACACTCACATATGGTTCATCCTCAAACCAACATTAAAACCTGGTTAAGCTATGAACACATTTGGCTGTGAAAAAACCTTGTTTCACTGAGGTGCATGGGCAGGCTGGCTATAAACTGGGGGTCATTGTCTGGTAAGCTATAGGGGACATGGGCTGGCTAGCTATATACTGGTGGGACAGGGGCTGGTTAGCTATATACTGGGGGGTATGGGCTGGCTATATACTATGGCGCAAATTGATTTTTTCCCCAATTTCACTGCATTTGAATTATTTGCCCGCATCCAGTACATGCCATGGAATATTAAATACTCTCACTATGAAGTGCAATTTGTTATGCAGAAAACAAGCCCTCACTTGGCTCCTTTCATAAAAAAATTAAAAAATTATGGATTTTTGAAGGTAGGACGTGAAAAATGAAAACACAAAAACTAAAAAAGCCCTGGATATTAAGGGGTTAAGATATTAAAAAAACTATTTCCCGTGTGCCAAAGATGAAATAAGTCAGAGTAAATTCTTTATTTTCAAAGTTCTCATTTTTCTGTTTTTCAGGCAGTTAGTCATAGCAGCCAAACAACTTCTTAATTAACATTTCCTAATGTCTTAGGTAACCTGATGCCTCCTGTTTATTCCTACAATGCATTTTGATCTAAAGGGCCAACAGGTCACTAGGTTCCGGTCAGGGAACGCTGCTTGCCGTCATGTTTACAGAGATCAGTCTGTGAATTTGTAACAAAGTGGGAACAAAGTAGGACTGGTAAAAACAAGTCTCTTGGTGGGTAAACCTAAATGGTCAGGAATGATGCAGGGATCATCCACAGGGTAGATCTTTGTTTTGTTCACAAAGTAGTATAGGCCAGTATAATAATAGTAATGTATGGTTTCCCCTTCTGTCAGTTCGGTATAAAGTTTGATGGCGTTAGTCCTGCTGCCATAAAGAGCATCATAAGAATCTTATGGGGCTAAGAATTGCATTAAAAGTAGAAAAGGTAAAATAGCAATGGTGTTTTTTGGCATAAACTTAAAGGGATTGTCCACTTTCAGCCAATGGTTTGTGCACCTGCATGTCCATCACATCACATGGACACATTTCTATCCACTGGAAGTAAACAAAGAGGGTCCTATATTAAGACAGCAAGCAGAGATCTAGAAAACTGTGAGGAATTGATACAGAAAGTACCGTATACACTTGTGTATAAGCCAAGTTTTTCAGCACAAAAAATGTGCTGAAAAACCTCACCTCGGCTTATACACGAGTCAAGAAAATAAAATAAACTTAAATACTCACCCTCCGGTGCCCCGATGCTCGGTGCGGCTTCTCTTCTGTCTTCTCTATGCTTTATTAGCCGACAGAGACGCGTCCATGCGATCTGCCGGCTGGCACACACTATGATGCGGGAGTGTCGCCGCTGATGACGTCATAGTGTGCACCAGCCTGCAGATCGTGTGGATGCATCTCTGCCGCCTGCTACAGCAAAGAGAAGAAAGAAGAGAAGCTAGGGGAACTGGAGCATCGGGTAGCTGCACCAGGCATTGGGACCGCCTAATGGTAAGTATGCAGGTTTGTTTTTTTTTTATTTGCTTGGCAAACTGTGGGCTGGCTGGCTGTATACTAGTGGGGGCTGGTTGGCTGTATACTACATGGGGCTGGCTGTATACTACATGGGGCTAGCTGGCTGTATACTACAGGGGGCTGGCTGTATACTACATGGGGCTGGCTGGCTGTATACTACATGGGGCTGGCTGGCTGTATACAACAGGGGGCTGGCAGGCTGAATACTACAGGGGGCTGTCTGTATACTCAATTTGGCTGGCTGGATGTATACTACCTGGGGCTAACTGGCCGTATACTACATGGGGCTAGCTGGTTGTATACTAAATGTACCATTTAAATCTATACATGGCCATACATTCAGAACCCAGAGCCATGAGCTGAAAAGAATCACCATACTGCATCACTGCAACATTTTTCATTTGATGTTTACAGTATTTTGAAACTATTTTCCTCCTCATCTCTATCACCCAGTCTCTGAAGCTCTCACACACTTGTCTCAAGACATTAACATCTTGCTTATAGTAAGATTTTAATTAGCTATAAAATCAGTGCTCTGTCCTTAGCTGATGTCACAACCAAGAAGTCATGCCCACTTCAGGAAAAGCTGAGAGCTTTTTTATTGAGTCCAAGAGGTACATTCATATGACAATTTTGCATAGAAAGACACCAAGAACATACATGCGTAAATAAATCTACAATTTGATAGACTACGTCAGAACAATGGTAGTTAACACGTAATTATGGGAAAGGTAGTGAGTGGCAAACAGTTTACCTCAGAAGGGCTGTGGGAATAATATGGGAAGAAGGGATATCATATTCTTGCAATATCTCTTTTGCAGTTTCGATCTTCCCGCAAAAGCCAAGTCGTTGTGGGTGGTGATCCCCTTGTCAGCCCAGAATTTTGTTACTAAGAAAGTAGAGAAGATTTCCACTCTTTGGATTGGCAATTGTACCCGCACTTTTGTCTTGTTTTTTTTTACTTTGCCTCAATATCATAAATTTCCAGCTTAGAATTGATACTTGGATAGAGAGACATTGGTATGCATGAAGAGGCCTAGTTCACCAGTAGTAAATGTTTTAAGGGTCTGGGGAATGGGGGTTTGGAGGGGATATACTTATAGTGTTGAATAAAATATTTTTACTGTATATTTGTAATGTGCTTGATAAAATTATTGTACTTTTTATATAAATGGATGCCCAAGAAAGGTCAAAATTGATGTATTTTGGAAAATGTAATTAAAAATAATTCCTTCTCCTATATGCAGTTCCCTGGAATGAATTACAGAGAGCACAGCACCCCACTTTATTATATATACAGCCCTCCCTAATTCATTAATTAAGGGTGTGTTCATATAACAAAGCACAAAATGCATTAACAATGCCTATACAGTATATATACTGTATGTAGCACAGCACCTGCCCCCCAGTAGATAGGTAGTCACAGTAAATGCCCTCCAGTATATAGGAAGCCAAAGCAATGCCCCCCCCCCTAGTAGATAGGTTGCCACAGCACATGCCCCCAGAAGATAGGTAGTCACAGCAAAAAAAAAAAAAAACAATTAATACTCACCTAACTGTGATCCCTGCATGCAGCTCCTCATCACTGCTGTGGCCTTCAGGGCGCTGTCAGATGGCAGCATCCACTCCTCTCCATGACCAAGGCTTCATCACCTAAGGGACAAAGGTGGCAAAGGTGCCTAGATCACACAAAGGACCCAGGGAGCTTTAACATTGCTTAGATGCACACAGCGATGATCACTATTAAAGGACACCTGTCATCAGGTCTGTGTCACTTGTCCTGTCACCTCTACCTGTTGGAGCAGCTCACAAGGATCCCATCCCAGCCTTTATCTAGTTATTTCATACATTAATCATTGTAAAATCATCTATTCTTTATTATGTAAATGAGGCTGGTCACATGGTCAGAGGCAGTGATGTCACCCCTGTTACCCCTCCCCTCTCCTCCCCCTGCTCATGTCTGTGTGTATTGTATAGTAAAGCATGGCTAGTGTGTGCTGCATCCTCCTAATATGCAGGTGAGAGACACAGACATCAGCTACACATGAATCTGACATGTTCTGCTGTAACATGGCTGCAGCCTGGAGCTGTTGTATCTCTCTTATACACACACACACATGCACACACAGGCTGCAGGGGGCGTGGCCACCAGCACCAGGAAGCACATCATTATACAGCCTCACATCATTATACAGGCTGTCAGTCATGCACTGGGGGTGTGGCTGTGCCTCCCACTCATGAATAGAGTGGACAGCTTGAATATGCTAATGCTTCATTGGACATTTCACAGGTCATTTGCATACAGCTTTAGGACCTCATTGCTTAGGTTTACAGGCATGTAGAGGGACAATGAAGGGATAGAGGCAATGCTCTCTAATGGCAGTTTATGAAAATATATTTAGTTTAGGGGGGTTATTTTGCATGACGGGTTCTCTTTAAGGGCAGGGCTTAGATGCTCACAGCGCCTGAGCTCAGGCCCGGGACTGCAGTTCACCATTTTCCCCAATGATGGCAGCCATGATCTATGGAAAAAAATTGTTCCAACGTCACAGAATTTACATCTAAATGAATAACACTATTTGATGGTCCCAATCTTGTGAAGTTTTGTGCATGTAAAGATGCAGATCCTGCCAGAGGGGACACACACCAGTACATCAGTGTGCTTGGTTTACAATCCTTCATCCTAGTAAGCATTTTGTGCTTCCCAAATTATGACTTTCTGCGTTGAAGCATGCTTTGGGATGATCTTATTATAGCTAATTTAATGTCTTTATTTCTCAGGCTATAAATCAATGGATTTAACATTGGTAGTACTACTGTATAAAACACTGTGGCCATGTTTACATTATCTCTAGATGATGGAGATTTTGGACTCAGGTACACATAAAGAACCGAACTATAAAGTAATGTCACCGCTATGATATGGGAGGCACATGTAGAATAGGCCTTTTTTCTTCCTTCTGGAACTTTGATTTTTAGAATGCTTATAAATATGGACAAATACGACCCAAGAATTACCATAATTGAAGGCACAGTGACAGAAGATGAGAAAATCAAGAGAATCCTTTCATTTAATGAAGTGTCAGTACAAGAAATGCTTAATAATTGGGGAAAATCACAAACAAAATGGTGAAGGACATTGGATGCACAGAAAGAAAGGTGGAAGGTACAACAAATTTCTATTAGAGAATGAAGAAATCCTGCAGTATAAACCCCAAGCATCAATCCCAGGCACATCCTCTGCCTCATGATCAGGTTATAACTTAGTGGGTTACAGATTGCCACATAACGGTCATAAGCCATAACTGCAAAAAGCATGCACTCAGTGCTCCCAAGGGCACAGAAAATAAAAAGTTGTATGGCACAACAATAATACGAAATTGATGTCTTCCCAAAATATAGGCCCTCAAGCATTTTAGGTGCAATATCTGAAGCATACAACAGATCTATAGCAGAGAGGTTGCTCAGAAAAAAGTACATTGGTGCATGGAACATAAGATGGCTATAGACAAGATAAACTATTGCAATGTTTCCCACAACAGAACTAATATAAATTATTAAAAACACAAAAAATAAACACATATTTTTGTAGGATTTATCCGTAAACCCTAAAAGGACAAACTCATTTATTAAGGAGTGATTGTTTTCCGAAATTTCCATTTTTTTGAAGAAAGTTCTGCAAAACAAAATAATTATAATGCAACACAAGTAAATTCTGAATATTTCAATTATCTTCAAATTCAGGGAGTTCTGAATTTCTATCTTTAAACTTCGATACATAAAATCGGTCAGCAACATTTCACAGCAGCTATGTGTTTATAGTTTTTTACTAAACATTGCATGGCTTGGACAGGTATATGACTGGTGTCTGTGCGGGTATTGTGTCGCAAGCGATCAGATTTTGGCACAGATTTCATGCTTTCAGCTTTCGTGCGTGCCGTTGGATGATCCGACAGATCCGGACTGAGCGCGGCATTTACCATATTTTTTGGACTATAAGACGCAGTTTTTAGCAAGAAAAAATCTTGCTAAAAAGTGCCTGCGTCTTATAGACCGAAGGTCAGGAGGATCCAGCACTGCCAGACCCTCCTGACCGCTGTAATGGAGATTGGGTGATGCCCTGATATAGAGCTGCACACCATCACCCAGAGAGGAGAGGCTCCATACTGCTCTCTCACTATGCCTACAGGTACAGGAACTGCGGTGATGTCAGAATCATGTGACATGCTTCTTACATCCCCACAGGATCTGATACTGGGAGAATGGGGACACATGCTGTGCTGGGACAGGGTAAGGAGAAGGGAAGTATGTGTGCGTGTGTGGGGGGGGAGTTCTGTGTGTATAGCTGAGCTGTGTGTGTATCTGTATGGATGATGCAGAGCTGTGTGTGCTGTGCTTTAGTGCGACCAACATAGATATTTTAATTGGTGTAAAATATATTTTTCCTTTTTTTGGAAGCCTAAATCTGGGGTGCGTCCTATAGTAAGAAGCGTCTTATAGTGCGAAAAATACGGTAACTTTCAAATTGTGTCGCAAGCCATGCACTAACATGCGTCGGGAAGGTGAACTCCGGGGGACCTAAGCGGGGAAGCGACACATGCAGAATATCGGGCGCACGATCTTAGTGAATCGTGCCCGATGAACTTCGTCAGACAGGTAAGTAAATGTGCTGGCAGTGCTGGAAAGTTTTTTTTTTCTTTCCAAAAATGTCCACGTCTAGTACGAAAAATATGGTTTAAATAAATCTAGTCAGGTAAACTAAGAAGATAATAGAAATGCAAAAGTAAATAATAATACAATTGAGTACACTTGAAAATTTAATTCATTTCTTTCAAGGCTTTATCTAAATTGGTTTATCCTTAATTTTTTAATTACTCATCCAAGAGGAAGTACTGTACTCCAGGAAGATTCTAGCTTTTTTGCTGCCTGAGGTGAAAACTGAAACACTGCCTCCTCCACCCCCCAAAATCCTAGCCCTGATCTCCTCCTATATTCCGCCCACTGAATTTACATACACATCTTTAAAGTGATCTAAAACCTGATTAAAGTATGCTGACAGCATTGCCAATAATATCCTCGCAAAGCACCACAGATCACGGACACCTTATGACTGACACTACACGGGGTGACGCTGTCTCACACACTAGGATCAGTCAGTAACACAGACATTGGTGACATCTGGTACCTTACAGGTGACATCATCAGGAAGAGAACTTCATTACGATTTCTTCCACCCTAAAGAACTTATATACAGCCCCCAATTAATTTATATACATAACCACATATACAGCACCCGTAATTAAAATCTGCCCCCATAGATGCAACCTCCAACTTTAATTATATACAGTATCCCATAACAGCTCTCCCTATAAATTCCCCCTTTTATTTAAGATCTGACCTTCCATTATAATCCACCAAATTAAACTTTATACAGTAACCCATCAGCCTCCCCCCAGTTCAATTCATATTCATCCCCCCATAAAAAGCCCCCTCCACCGCCAGTTAAGTTATATGAAGTACTCATTTATAGAGAAGCCCTCCCCAATTTTAACCCTGGGCTCCATAGTGAGTCATCACCCTCTGAACAGGAAGTAGGGACTGGCAGCGGCAGATAGGTTTTCTTTTCTGGTGAATTTCCCTCATCGAAAACTACAATATTCTGCAGCCTTTCAATCAAAATCTAAAAACATTTCCTACAATTAAGGTCCACATATCTTCTTTCCATTCCTTATAAAACGTACTCATTTAATAAGTTTTTGTCCAATTTATTCCACACATTTTAATTCGACTATTACTTACCTTTTACTTAGATTTAACTCTCATCCTTGGTGATTGCATGTAAATTTTAAGTAATGTGTGGGCTTCCCCTATACTCGCCAAGGTCTCCAAACTTGAATCTTAAAGCATACCTCCAATTATAAAACAACTTTTCACACATCAATAGGAAAAAAGGAGTGACTAAAGTCACTCACAATCTTAAGCTATATCTAGCTCTGGCTATACGTCGGTAAAACTTACTTTCATTCCCTTAATGATAAACCTCCGAAATGATTCTACTGTTAAGAATTAAATATAATTAAATATAAAATAATAATAAAAAATATAATAATAATAATAATAATTATTATTATTATATATAAAATTAAATATTATTATTTTAGGCCAAGTTACACAGGGAAATCTTCACTGTATTTAATACTACATTTAAGCATAAATTAGCATTCATTTCTCCTCCATGCAGAATCCATTCCTGGTTTTAAGAAGGAACCAAAAGCAGCAAAATCTATCCACTTAAGAAGACCTAAAAAACTATAAACATTGAAAATGTCTTGCTGATATTTGCGTCTGGATTCGTTTTTGTGCAGTTATATTTGTAATACACAGTATCTATATACTAATATAATACTCACTATCACTTCAAAAAAACACATTATTAAACAAAGCAATTCAATATAATGTTTGAAAACCATCTTCATCAATATAAATATTCTTTGCTTGAAGTGATTTATATTTCCTCTATTTCCCTACAGTATTTAATCCTCATTGGATAACTGAATTTCTGAGGGAATTATACATAATGAATCCCGGCATCATTAACAATTACTTTTATTTGTTAATGGGCAGGTTTTTTTTATTGTTTTTTTTTCTATGTGTTTTGGAGATAATATAAAATAATACACTGTTAAAAAAATAAAGTGAACACTTAAAGAGAACCCGTCATGCAAAATAACCCCCCTAAACTAAATATATTTTCATAAACTGCCATTAGAGAGCATTGCCTCTATCCCTTCATTGTCCCTCTACATGCCTGTAAACCTAAGCAATGAGGTCCTAAAGCTGTATGCAAATGACCTGTGAAATGTCCAATGAAGCATTAGCATATTCAAGCTGTCCACTCTATTCATGAGTGGGAGGCACAGCCACACCCCCAGTGCGTGACTGACAGCCTGTATAATTGTGTGAGGCTGTATAATGATGTGAGGCTGTATAATGATGTGCTTCCTGGTGCTGGTGGCCTGCAGCCTGTGTGTGCATGTGTGTGTGTATAGGAGAGATACTAGGCTCCAGGCAGCCATGTTACAGCAGAACATGTCAGATTCATGTGTAGCTCATGTCTGTGTCTCTCACCTGTATATTAGGAGGATGCAGCATGTCAGCAGATGCTGCACACACACTAACCATGCTTTACTATACATTACACACAGACATGAGCAGGGGGAGGAGAGGGGAGGGGTAACAGGGGTGACATCACTGCCTCTGACCATGTGACCAGCCTCATTTACATGATAAAAAATAGATGATTTTACAATGAATAATGTATGAAATGACTAGATAAAGGCTGGGATGGGATCCTTGTGAGCTGCTCCAACAGGTAGAGGTGACAGGACTAGGGACACAGACCTGATGACAGGTGTCCTTTAAATAACACATCCTAGATCTGAATGAATGAAACATTCTCATTGAATACTTTGTTTTATACAAAGTTGAACGTGCTGACAACAAAATCACAAAAAAAATCATCAATGGAAATCAAATTTATTAACCAATGGAGGCCTAGATTTGGAGTCATTCACAAAATTAGTGGAAAAACATACTACAGGCTGCTCTAGCTTATGTCTGTAAAATAAGACAAAATGAGGCTCATTATTGTGTGTAGCCTCTCACACTCCAGCCACATGGGGTCTAGCATTGTCCTGCATTAGGAGGAACCCAGGGCCAACCTCACCAGCATAAGGTCTCACAAGGGGTCTGAGGATCGCATCTCGGTACCTAATTGCAGTCAAGCTACCTCTGGCGAGCACATTGAGGGCTGTGCGGCCCTCCAAAGAAATTCCACCCCAAACTATTACTGACCCACTGCCAAATCGGTCATGCTGAAGGAGGCGGCAGATCACTCTCAACGGCGTCACCAGACCCTCTCACATCTGCCACATGTGCTCTGTGTGAACCTGCTTTGATCTGTGAAGAGCTTAGGGTGCCAGTGGCAAATTTACCAATCATTGTGTTCTCTGGCAAATGTCAAGAATCCTGCACAGTGTTGGGCTGTGAGCACAACCTCCATCCATTCTCATGGAGTCGATTTATAGCTGTTTGTGCAGAAACATTCACATTCACTTAAAGGGTTAACAGACTTAATAGAAGTTGTTTTACATACATAGAGGTGTGTAGTTTCTATAGTATGGTAATTTATGCGCATACTATTTAGACCTTTCAAAGTCACTTGATAGCTGAGTTTTCCCTTAAAATGGAAATTTTGGCAATTTTCAGGCAAAGATGAAAATTACTCTAAACCTTAACCGTAATTGGATTTTTCATAACTTCCACAACAGCAGTGAAAGAAGGGATTCTTGCCCCCAGGGACAGGAAACAACACGGAATGTTTCAAAAGGAGGACCTTCCGCTTCTACCTTAGTAAAATCAGAGTAGTGTAACATAACCATTAACAACAAACTCAGTTTATAAGAAATATTAGCTACATTAGAAAAACAACTTTTCCATGAAACAAAAAAACATTGGAGGGAAATTCCCGTGTCATTGTGGAAGTTGGAGAGGAACCTTTTAGGAACATTTTAGGGCACCTTTTAGGCTGTTGACAAAGATATTCCTGCTCTTTCCTTGGAAGGACTGGAATTTGGTCTTACCCTCTCTTTTTGACTGATCGGGACGAAAATGTTTCTGGTTACGGAAGGATTTCCTGTGGTTGAAGAATTTTGTTTCCTGTGGGAACCAGTTCTTTTCTGACATTTTTACCAGAAAATCATCTAATCTAGATTCTGTCTCCTTCACAAGGAATTCCTACAATGTTTTTTGACCCTGTGTCCACTGACCAAGTTCTTAACCAAGTACATCTTGTAGCTGAGTTAGACAAAGCTGATGCTCAGAAAATTTTATCATGTCGGCTGATGCATTTAAAAAGTGATAGGGAGGATAGAATGGGGCACATTTACTTACCCGATCCTGTGGAGATCACTAAAGTGAATTGTCTGACGATAATGCACTGTGCCACTATTCACTTAGATTGTGCGCCCAATATCTTTTTTTTCCAGGAGTATGTAAGTGCTCAGTCTTGCGACACAATTTGAAAGTTAAATCCCGTGCTCAGTGGATCATCCAACGGCAACCCCCCTCCCATTTCTGTTGCATGAAAGCCAGCGCAGCTGCGCCACAATCCAGTTGCGTGAAACACAATCCCCAGTTAAATACCTGTCACAGCGGCACAAATCCCGAAAACTTTGGAAAATCCGACAAAAGTGGAGCCGCGGACCCTTAGTAAATAAGCCCTAATGTCTTCTCTAGGAGTAACTGAAATCGGGTGTTCCAGCTGATCTAGCCGCATCCCCATACATCTAGCTGTGCAATACTGGGCCTCAGCATAGAAGTACTTGACTCCAAAGATCTTTTTTTAGATATCCCGGCAATAGGGGCATCCACCTTTGGGAACTTATTCCAGCACAAAGCATCTTCCTCAGCGAACTGGTTTTTACGTTTAAAGGAATCTGAAAGCATTAACCATTTTTTTCAGGGTCTTTCTATTATTCTTAATCATACTGGAAATATTATCATGTACTGGAAATACTTTTATCCTTTTTTCTCTTAGACCCTTAAATAACTTGTTTGACAATGGTTGTACTGGATCTTCTAAGTCCATTATAGTTCTAACAGCTCTAAGTATGCCTTTCACATCCTCAAACTGACACAGACCCTGACCAGACAACTCTTCCTGTCTTTCAGTCTCATCTTGAGAAAAAAAATGTCACCCTTATCTACTTTCTCAAATGACAACATAGGATCCGGCATATAGCTAGCACCTAATGCTGAACTAATCTTATTTTTAATATATATCTTATGGCTAGACGTTAAGGAAGGTGACTCATCTGCCAACACTGATTGAAGGTAAGAGTTCTCCTTATGGAGACTTTGCCAATTAAGGCCGCCTTATAGGCGTGTGGAGACTTAAAGCCAGATGCTCCACTAGGGTATTTTGAGAAGTGTGCAAATACATTTTACAAGGTGTTAAATGGAAACAATGCCACTTTTTGCTACCTTGAAAGGCAGCCCCCCTAACACCAAGTATGACCTACAAGAGATCTAAAAACCTCTTAAGCCCAACCAGTATATCTATTCCAGGATATCTATCCTTGGAAAATGTATTTGCATACTTCCCAAAATTCCCTAGTGGAGCATCTATGACTTTGTCTCCACATGCCTATAAGGCAGCCTTAGTTGAAAACCTCTCCATAAGGAGAACTCTTACCTTCTGACCCTAGTAAATAGCCTCTCACACAGCCAAACCAGTTCACTATGCTGTAATGAGGACTTAACCAAGTACAAACAGGGCTGTCTACAGTTGGGAGTCTGACCAGATATACTGGTTTGGATTAATCCCACATCATGTTTTTAGACTTCTTGTAGGTCATACTTGGTGTTGGGGCTGCCTTTCAAAGTAGAAAAAGGAGGCAATGTTTTCCATTTAACACCTTTAACAAAATTTAACAAAAATTTATTTGCATACTTCCCTAAACTGATTGAATGCATTTTGAACATAATTGGGCACATTTACTTACCTGTTAACGTCGCAATCCCCGATCTGGAATGTCTGCCTATCATCATATGGATTATATGGACATGTAATATGAAATGTGCTGCAATTCACTAAGATTGTGCGCCCGATATGCTGCATGTGTCGCTCCCTGCTCAGGTCTGCCGGAGTTCACCATCTTCTTCCTGATGTATGCAAGTGCATTGGTTGCTACACAATTTGAAAGTTATATCCCGTGCTCAGTCCGAATCAGTGGGATCGTCCAACGGCCCGCCCCCCCCCTTTTCTGACGCATGAAAGACAGCGCAAAATCCAATCGTCCAATCGCAAAATCATCTTCTTAATGCCTGTCCCGGCGGCGCGATCCCCGAAAAGTTGGAAAACCTGGCGAAAATGCGACTGCGGGACCCTCAGTAAATAAGCCCCATTCCGTCGGAAAACCTGACGGAAATGCAGCCGTGGGACCCTTATTCAATAAGCCCCATTACTAAGGGTCCCACGGCTGCATTTTGGATTTTGGCGCATCGGCGCCAGCTTTCATGTGACAGAACTGGGGGCCGGGCCATCGGATGATCCGGCGATTCGGATAGAGCACAGGATTTAAGAGTAAAATTGTGTCGCAAGCCATGCACTTACATACACAACGGGAAAAAGATGGTAGACTCCGACAGATCTGATCGGGTAAACGACACATGCAGGAAATCAGGCGCACAATCTTCTTGAATCGTGGCAGAGTGCTGTCAGCACCTGTCCAGCAACCGTGCAACCACAACCAGACTTGGTGCTAACTGTCAGACTAGGTAAGTGATGGCAAACTCACCATGCGACGTCCCTTGGGCTAAGGCCCTGCCTAAAGCAGATAAGCTGCCCTGGCAAGGGCAAACCCACTATCAGGAACCTAACTGACAGTCCCTGAGCAACCCTACAACATGACAGGGAAGACTTACTTCATCTGGCAGCTGCTGGATGGTGGAGCAGACAGGTAACCGGAATACAGATATAGACCAGTTTTCACACTGGTACACAGAACCCGAAACAAGACTGAGACAGGTAAGTGGGGTCACACTAGGAGATAAACGATACTGAGAGACAAACAACAGATACAGACAGACAAGCGGAGTCAAAAAAACTGGGTCAAAACCAGGATGGTGGCAAAGGTACAGAATCGTATAGCAATAAAATGGTCAGTAGGCAAACAAAAGTCAATGCACAGAATAGCAAGAAACGCAATAGCAAGAACACTAGAGAACACGGGAGACTGAATAACCAACACCCAATGAAGGGCTGGGCAGAATATAAAGCAGTAATGGACAATACCTCCAGCACTGACAGGCTCAGCAGTCCATCACTCAAACCGCAGCTGCAGACAAAACGAGTTCCAAGCAGGGAGGGAAAGAAGCACTCACACAAGGACAAGGTACACGACAGCTGTTATGCGCTCGTGGCGCATCATCTGGCTTGCTTGTTCAACACACAATGAAACAGTGTGGCTATTTGAACTAAACAAGGCTCACCCCTAATTCCTACTAAAATTCCTATTGGTGCCTCGCGGCATTGCATTGTTTAATCCTAATACAGCTCCTGTAACATAATATGTCTCACAAGGCACTGCCAAATAGACAATACTGTAATAAAAGTACACTTACTGTATACTGATCGCATATTGCAGGCTCCTCTAAGCAGCATTCACCTATCCCGGCGGGCAGGCTGACGCCAACCCCAAGATGGCGCCGCCACAACAGCAAATAGCTGCAGGTCCGCGCTGGACCCTCTCAAGATGGCGTCAGCCATGGAAGGGGTGTTACTGATATCGCAACAGTTATTGTAAGCTTCTGCATAGAGCTGCATGTGGAGCTCGGCAGTTCCCATGGGGCCCGCAAACAACAGATAAGAAATACTTCTGCGAGAATGAATCAGAGCCTGGTAGGCTGATTGATTTATAGGATGACACGGGGTGAGCGATATTAGGTTATTCAGACAAAACATTACTATTAAAATGTTGCAATTCTTTGGTACAAATTTGGAGTATTGAGGCCCTTAGGGAGAATAAATTCTTCCTCCCATAGACAACTCTCTCTCCATGAACTATTGAATGGTGCAACATTTTTCTTTTTTTGACATAAAACTTGACATGGACGTATGGAACATGAGGAATTAGTTAATATACCATTAAATTAAACTAAACAAAGGGTGCATCCGGCTTATATCATTCTGGACTTTTCATAGAAACTCACTGATATCCAGTCTGTCATTAAGCGATATTGGTCCTAAGGCTCTTGTCTGTAGTATCCATCTGCCCTCTTTTTGTAATAGGAGGCAATGTCTGTCGCCTCCTCCTCTCAGGATGGGGACTCGTTCTACACCTGCCAATCTGAGTGACATCGGGTCTGAATTGTGGTGTACTCTGATATGTGCACTCAGCCTCGGGGCTCCATTCTTATGGATCTAATATGCTCACTAAAGCATGTGTTCAATTTCCTTATGGTTTTGCCTATATAGAACCTCTCACACATGCAGAAGATTCCGTACACTTCAAAATCTGTTTTGCATGTAATTAAGTGTTTCATCCTTATGGTTTGTCCACCCCATATTATCTTTTTTATTTTGATGAATTGTAGTGGGATTGAAAACACTAGTCACCCACTCAGATTTTATTGTCCTCCCTCTCCGATTAGAGGTCCTCTGGCTGCTGTTTCACCTAGTTCTTTATCTGCTTCAATTATGTGCCAGTTGGACCTTATTGCTGACTTTATGATTTGTGCCTGAGGTGTAAAATCAAAAGAAAAAAACAAATCTATCGTTATTTCCTTTAAACTCTTTTGTTTACATGGATTTCACTGTATTAGCTCTCTATTCCTCTTAGTTCTCTGGAAGGCTTCATCAATAAGTATTTCTGGATACCCTCTGGCTATTAGTTTTGTTTTTAATCCTTGATTGCATTAAAAAACTTTTCTCTGTGTTATTGATACAGGAAACTCTGACAAATTGACTGTACGGTAAGGGTTTCTTCACGTAAAGTGGATTATAGCTACAATAAGGCATTTCTGGCTATACTCTTTCGAAAGACTCGTGTCTCTTTCCCTCTTTCTCTTCTACTAAAACATCTAGAAATTCCAGTCGGCTTCCCCCAATGTTGTATGTGAAATACATGTTCATTGTATTTTGTGCATTTAGATATGCCACCATTTCTTGAAACTGCTGGTTAGAGCCTCTCCATATTATGAAAACATTGCCCACATAACGTTTATATACTTGCATATTCATCAAGTAGGGGTTCTTTTCCGAAAATATGTTTTTGTCTTCAAATATGGCCAGAAAGTGGTTAGCGTTTGTGCAGGAGACCGGAGTCCCCATCGTTGTACCCTCTCTCTGGCCATACAAAACATAATCATGCTGAAACAAGTTATGTGTCAGTATAAAACGTAGTGCATTGCAAACAAAACCTGTGTATTCCTCATTCTTATTTGCCTGAGTATGCACTGCTTGTATTCCTGTAAGTATACGTCAATAAATTGGAACAAAAGGAGAAGCTGTGGAGAGTGCCGTTCTACTGTTTTGTATCACTATTGGGACTTGTTCACTTTTAAAAGAATACCACCGTTTTTTTCCAACATATATTGACTTGACAATCAACATGAAGCAGACTACAATATTTTATGACAACATGCATACAGAGTAGTGCCACACAGTGCATACACCCTTTCTCTTGTGCCTTGGTTTATAGAAGTATGAAATAAACCTAATTGTCATGGGTGCTCCCACGACCCACGTCTCAGGTCGCAGGCTCACCCATGCCCCATCACCCTGAAACACCTGTCAGGGTGCCTGTGTCTGTTCCGGTGGTCAGGCGTGCATGTCCCCATCTCCTAGAGTGGGTACGCGCCGGCTCCAGAACATACAAAGGGCTAGCGCACCTTGATTGGCGCTGGCCATTTCCAGAATCGCTTATAAACCAGCCTCTACCTACACACCCTGCTGGATCTTTGTGCCATTGAGAAAGCTTTGTTCCCGATTCCCTGTGCTTGTGTTCTGAATTCCCGTTGTGACCCTGGTTCCATTACTGACTACACTCCTTTGCTGCCTGCCCTGACCTTCTGCTTCAACCCTGACTCTGATCCTGTGCTGCCAGTCCTGACCTCCTGGCTGTCCCCGACTATGATTCTGCTCAACGTCTTTGTACCTTGCCTTGGCTATCACCGGGGACAAAGTCGCTCCTGTGGAAAGACCTGGTGGTACCACGCTGCAACAAATCCAACCTGCTTTGCAGCGGGCTCTGGTGAAAGCCAGGTATCACTTAGACTCCGATCCCAGGTGTCGGCTTACGTCATCATTCGCAGTGGTCCAGTGGGTCCACTAACCTTGGTGTCCAGTGGGTCCACTACCCCTGGTACAGAGTTAGAAGGCATGTTCGTGGTCGGGGACAGGCAGGAGTTCGAGACAGGCGGCAAAGGTTCAGGGTCAGAGGCGGAGCAGAAGGTCAGTGCTGGCAGAAAAGGATCAGAGTCAAATGCAGAACCGGGGTCACAACAGGACATACAAACACAAGCGCACGGCAGGGAATCATGGGAGAGCCCAGCTTCTATCTAAATTCGGGAAGCCAGCACCAATCAGCGGTACACTGGCCCTTTACATGTACAAGCGCCGGTGCGCCCTAATAGGCGGGGACGCTAACGCTGGGAAGCTGGGACGGGAGCAGAAGCGTGAAGAGGTGAGTGATGCCAAGGGGAGCGGGCACCACAGAGAGGGGCACGGGTATGCCTGCCACCCGGGATGTGGTTTGCAGGAGCACCCGTGTCACTATAATTTACTAATAAGCTATCAGTCCCTAGTTCTGTACCCTAGTTCTGTACCTGTTATGTTTGTGCCACTGTATCTGATATTAGGATAATAAATAATTTTGGGAGATCCCGTTCTTACTATAGAAAGACATCTGTCAAAGCTCAGAGCAAAGTATGGTGCTTGAGAAGTACAATTTTGGCAATTACTTACACTCATGTCATTATAAGGAATATTAGGTGTAGCAAACTCACTCTTGGGTCCCAGCACTTACCCCGAGTCAGGCTTCGTGATAATATTCTGTGTAGTTTTAATAAAAATGATTTAAAAAAATAAAGTAAAAAGTCATTGGACATCTCTGGCTCCACACAACTGTTTTTGGCACCTGTGAAGTGCTCACATAAACTGCTGCCAGTTCAAAACCACCATAGACCTAGCTGGATGCCTGAGTGACTGAGCTGGGTGGCTAAAGTAAAGTAAAGAGTAGGTCCTATTTTAGGCTGAGGTGTCGCTCAGCATCCCTTGAATGAGGAGTGTGTGCTTTTCCTGGATTCCAGCCCGGTTAGAGCAAACAGTCCTGTGCACTTAGGCTACACTCACACGAACGCATGGCGAACTTATGTACGCCTGCAAGCTTGTGGGCAGCCTTACCTCCCTCTTGGACGGCAACGGCCGCATGGAGAGTTATGGACATGTCCTATCTTTCCCCTTGTTACGGCCCGTATGCTGTGCATTTCTACAGAGAGGCACTGAAAGTATGTCCTCCAGGCTACAGCCTGTTGGGCATACGTTCATGTTAATGTAGCCTTAGTTGTAGGATCTAATAATTCGATTCCCGGTTTATTCTTCTAAATGAAAATCCCTCTAAATGCCTGTGAATTAAACCTAGCAAATGATATTGCCATCCATATTCACAGTATACATTCAATTGTTGATTGATTGCTCAAGCAAACAATGTCCTACAGCTGTTCTCACAAGACCTTCACTATGACTCGGATGAACAGGCACATCCTTCCTGTAGCTCAACGGAACATAATATATTACAGTGATTGTATCTTTCCTACATTTCTTTTAGTACATTTTCAAAAAGTCATTTGTTCTGTAGAAAAGAATTGAGGACACTAAATATTTCTGACCTCTTCCTTTTTTGTCTTAATATTTCATATATTTACATTTTTACAATCTACAGAATTGGAAATTACAAACAACACGTTAATTCAGATATTCAGTTTCATTTATAATTTTGTAGGAGAACACCAAGAATAAGTTGCTGTTAATTCATTATTATTTCACCAAGAAAGCAATTCTATTGGTAATAGACATCCTTTCCTCTACTACTGTACTATAGATATTATTGTCGATCACTGGTAGGACCGCCTAGATTACTGAGCAGAAAAATAAAAGGATAAATAAATTAATCTTTTCCACAAACTATATATTAATCTGCTCAGCTCCCCTGCTCTATTACATTCTGCTGCACCATTCAACAGGTTTGCTTTAGTTGATAAAGAAAGGAATACTAGCTATAGTGGGGCGATGAACTTGCATCACACTCGCAAGTGTGGAATAGGCTAGTCTAAAAATTAAATTGGATTAACATTAACATTGTTTAATGCAGGTGGTTATAAACATGTCAGGTAGTAAAGAGATTGTAAAACAAAAGATTCGTTTTTTTCTGGTTTATACATATTGGGGCACATTTACATACCCCTCTGGAGGAGTTCACAGAAAGAGCATTGTCCGACTGGAATGCACTGTGCCGCGATTCACTAAGATCATGCACCCGATATCCTGCATGTTTCGCTTCCCCGCTCAGGTCCGCCGGAATTCACATTGCGACACAATTTGAAAGTTAAATCCCCCGCTCAGACTGAATCTGTCGGACGGCCCGTTCCCCACGATTTCGGTCACATGAAAGCCAGCGCAGTTGTGCCAAAATCTGCGTGCGACACAATCCCCTGTCACAGCGGTGCAAATGCTGACAACTTCGGAAAATCCGGCGAAAGCCCCATAATTACCAAATAAGAGGATGGATCATACATAGGAGGATCATACAACAGTGCTCCCTGCAGCCTAGTGCTCGTTGGTGACCACGGTACTTGGTACTAGGGAATGGAGGCATTACCATTTATAGACACTGGAGACCCTGGGATTTAGTTTTCCAACACCTGAGGTAAACCTTGAATTGGCAGGGTGTTGCATATATATATATATATATATATATATATATATATATATATATATATATATATATATACTGTTTATATACTGTAAGTACATGAAGTATATATACTGTATGTATGTGTATGTACTGTACGTGCATATAAATTATGTTTATATGGTTACTTTACTCATACCTACCAACATTTGTGAAAGGGAAAGAGGGACAAAATGATCCCCCTAAGCCACAGCCCCAATCACTCCCTGGCCACGCCCCAAATTTTAGCCATATTATAATAATGAAAATCATCTCAATTAAAAAAAAAAAAAATTTTCTTCATTGGGATTTGATCCCAGAACCTGCAGTGTCCATGTACAATATTGACACAGCGCCCCAACCAACTGAGCTATAATCTCTGTGATTATCTAGGTGTAGAATTTTGGTAACTAAGAACTATGACTACTGTTACACTGTGACACAGATTTAATGCTTTGGTATATAGAGAGGGATCTTCTCAGAAATTATTGTAATTATTGAGACTATTATTATTATTATGGAGATTATTATTATTATTGAGATGATTATTATTTTTACTATTATTAATAATCGTCTCCATAATAATAAAAATAATAAAATTTATAATAATAATAATAGTCTCAATAATTACAATAATAATCTCTGAGAAGATCCCTCTCTATACACTCACCGGCCACTTTATTAGGTACACCTGTCCAACTGCTCGTTAACACTTAATTTCTAATCAGCCAATCACATGGCGGCAACTCAGTGCATTTAGGCATGTAGACATGGTCAAGACAATCTCCTGCAGTTCAAACCGAGCATCAGTATGGGGAAGAAAGGTGATTTGAGTGCCTTTGAACGTGGCATGGTTGTTGGTGCCCGAAACTGCGGATCTACTGGGATTTTCACGCACAACCATCTCTAGGGTTTACAGAGAATGGTCCGAAAAAGAAAAAACATCCAGTGAGCAGCAGTTCTGTGGGCGGAAATGCCTTGTTGATGCCAGAGGTCAGAGGAGAATGGGCAGACTTGTTCGAGCTGATAGAAAGGCAACAGTGACTCAAATCGCCACCCGTTACAACCAAGGTAGGCAGAAGAGCATCTCTGAACGCACAGTACGTCGAACTTTGAGGCAGATGGGCTACAGCAGCAGAAGACCACACCGGGTGCCACTCCTTTCAGCTAAGAACAGGAAACTGAGGCTACAATTTGCACAAGCTCATCGAAATTGGACAGTAGAAGATTGGAAAAACGTTGCCTGGTCTGATGAGTCTCGATATCTGCTGCGACATTCGGATGGTAGGGTCAGAATTTGGCGTCAACAACATGAAAGCATGGATCCATCCTGCCTTGTATCAACGGTTCAGGCTGGTGGTGGTGGTGTCATGGTGTGGGGAATATTTACTTGGCACTCTTTGGGCCCCTTGGTACCAATTGAGCATCTTTGCAACGCCACACCCTACCTGAGTATTGTTGCTGACCATGTCCATCCCTTTATGACCACAATGTACCCAACATCTGATGGCTACTTTCAGCAGGATAATGCGCCATGTCATAAAGCTGGAATCATCTCAGACTGGTTTCTTGAACATGACAATGAGGTCACTGTACTCAAATGGCCTCCACAGTCACCAGATCTCAATCCAATAGAGCATCTTTGGGATGTGGTGGAATGGGAGATTCGCATCATGGATGTGCAGCCGACAAATCTGCGGCAACTGTGTGATGCCATCATGTCAATATGGACCAAAATCTCTGAGGAATGCTTCCAGCACCTTGTTGAATCTATGCCACGAAGAACTGAGGCAGTTCTGAAGGCAAAAGGGGGTCCAACCGGTTACTAGCATGGTGTACCTAATAAAGTGGCCGGTGAGTGTATATCAGTGCAGTAAGTCTGTGTCACAATGTAACAGTGGCAGATAACACTTCTTAGTTACCAGAAATCCTCCGACATGTATCACTGGGCTTATAGCTCAGTTAGTTAAGGCTCCTGTCTACAGTGCAGAGGGTCCCAGGTTTGAATCTCAGCCTGGGCACAACTTTATGTAATTTAATTAAAGGGGTTATCCGGGTTTAATTTTTTTCTTATGGCCGGGCTGGGGAGGGCTATTTAAACATAATAAACATGTACTTACCTCCTCCGGTGCTGCCGATGTCCCGCGCCGCGGCCCGTCTTCTCCGTGCGCCAGTTTCATTACACCGGCGCACAGGGAGCTTCCGGCCGGCCGGATGCTCCCATGCGCACCATCTCCCAGCGCTTACAACGCTGAGATATAGGGACGGATGGGAGGAGCCGTCCACAACGCGGACCGGAAGCTCCCTGTGCGCGGCTTCCGTGCCCCTGTTTGTTTACAGGGGCACGGAACGAAGTGACCGCGGCGTGGGACATCGGCGGCACCGGAGGAGGTAAGTCCATGTTTATTATGTTTAACTATCCCTCCCCAGCCCGGCCATAAAAAAAAAATTAAACCCGGATAACCCCTTTAAATAAAGAGCTTGTGTCTGGGGAAACCCTGGAGACCATATATGGACAGATGCTGATCTGAAGCTGATGACGTGGTCCCTGCTCTCTACTTCTCTGAAAAGGATTCCCTGCCCGATGTCTGCTCTGGGGAACCCTAGGAGATGCAGTGACCATATATGGACAGATGCTGATCTGAAGCTGATGACGTGGTCCCTGCTCTCCGCTAAGCCCGACACTTCTCTGAAAAGACATCTTCCCTCCCGATGTCTGTACAAGCCATTCTGTACTGTGAGTTTAGGCTTTCAAAGTATTTACTATGCGGACACAGCAGCGGGACCTGGGGGGAAAATCTGTGACAATCTCATAGCTGCCCGTGACACGGGGCAGAGGTAAGAAAAACGGGACTTTCCCGGCAAAATCAGGACGGTTGGGAGCTATGCTTTACTGTATGTACATGTTGTGTATATGATGTCGTAATTTATCAGTTATATAGGGTTACGGTACTGTATATGTGTGTACATAATGTGTATACTGTATTTGCATGTATATGATGTGTTTATACTGTATGTGTCTATGATATATATATATATATATACAATTTTTTATGTGTAAGAGTCGAGACTTGCTCGTGTAGGATTCAGTCATGGGGCCCAGCCTCTCCTGACCTGCACCTATTAGACCAGATGTTACATATTGCTTTTAGAAAAGTCCTGGACAGTCCCTATGCATTACAATCCATGAATGCTTGTATTGAGCCTCTCTCTGCTGTTGTTCACTACATATCAGCACACAAATGAGTGAAGATGTTTACATGTCAGAAGTCACATTTCCTTCCTGAGTCATCCAGCTGAAGCTACTTCCTCAGGCCTGGATGGCCACACAGCTGGCAGCCTGAGCTGTACCTGCTCACAACTAATCTGCTCATTAAAGTTTGTTGGGAAAGAAAAAAAAAACTGAGAAGGCAGCTAGCTAGAGGATTGTTAAAGGAAGTGAAAGAGCGGCTGCCTGACACATGAGGTGTGTAAGAGACATGGCTTGTAGCTGTGCTGGGAAATGCTGGGTGTGCTGTGATGTTGTATCTCATATTAATGGTGTGTGCTTCCCCAGGGCTCCTCCACTAGTTCTATCCTCTGCCCTGAAGTTGTAAGGCACTTAGTCATTTGCAAGTTTTACTCATTGTAACATCTACACCATTAGTTGCTGCAGAGCTACAGCTTCCAGCATGTGCAGAGCGGAATACACTGAGGTTTTGTTTAGCAACACATACGATGTTCACAGAGACACTGCTGTTTGCTTTCCATCAGGGATCAGTAATCATGCTGGGAGGTGTAGTGCAGCTGCTGGAGGAAGCTTCTTGCATATTCTGATTTGTTGGTGCAGTTAGAACTGCTTTAAAATGATGTGAGCCAAAGCTGCAGTCAGTCTTTGCTGCAATTGCACCAGAAACCTCATCAACACTACATGCAGTTTTCTGATTCATTGCTGATATAGTTTTAAGGGTATTGTCACTAGTTTGATTATTATACCCTATACCAGTGATGGTGAACCTTTTGGAGACAGAGTGCCCAAACTACAACTAAAATCCACTTATTTACCGTGAAGTGCCAACATGGAATTTTAAGCAGTAATTTATTGCTACCTCTCAGCCCTTAAGGCCACCAATACAGATGAAAGAAGGAGGGAAAATTCAGTCTATGATTGTAGCTTCTCTCCAGAGGAAGAATGAAGGGCCCAGCAGGAAGACCTCCAATGATAATGAAGCCCCTTCCACACCTTCTTACTTTTCACACATTTCCAAACAGCCAATAGAGTGTTGCTTTAAAATAGCGCTGAGAGCAGCATCTCTACTGGGACTACAGGAAGATTTGGTGGATTTGTTCCTGTCTGATGATGAACTCTGTCCGGAGGTGAGAACCTGAGTGCCCACAGAAATGGCTCTGAGTGCCACCGGTTCGCCACCACTGCCCTATACAATAGATGAAAGCAGAGTGGTTTGTCTATAAGTCGGTTATTCTTATCCCCTGCCCAAAGGATATGCGTAAACAATCTCATTAAAGGGAACCTGTCACCATATTTTCTCAAATACAGCTAGTGACAGGTTCCCATAGAGCCATATTAACGGACACCCTTCTTTTATCTAAAAATGGTTTATCTCAGGTCCCGATAAATCATCTTTATAACCTTGTTCCATGTGGCTAGGTCTCTGCCAAACATTTGGAGTGGATTGTTGTACAGTCTTATGGGCTATAGAAGGACTCTTTACTGGTGCACAGTATCAGCCCTTGGTATGTGTGATTCTGTACGAGAATGTTTTGATTAAGAAGGATATTTTGCATGAAATTGCACACAATACCCACATTTATCAAAGATAGTGCAAACTGCTCTATGTGCAGTTTGTCTGTGTAGTGTGCAGAGGGCACCAAATTAATGCATTGCGGAGCATGTTCTTCTAGAATCTGGTGCCCCTTGCACTGCGCAAACTGGTGCATGTTTAACATGGGGCATGCAGCACAATTCTGTCAGACTTTGCATAATAAATGTGCAGTATAGTGCAGCTGCGACAAAAATGTGTCTCGGACACTTCTTAAATACATGTGCAAGCAGTTTGCACTGAAAAGAACATGCAAATTCAGACAGAAAACTGTTGCAGGGGCTCTAAAGGACACCTGTCATCAGGTCTGTGTCCCTAGTCCTGTCACCTCTACCTGTTGGAGCAACTCACAAGGATCCATCCCAGCCTTTATCTAGTTATTTCATACATTATTCATTGTAAAATCATCTATTCTTTATTATGTAAATGAGGCTGGTCACATGGTCAGAGGCAGTGATGTCACCCCTGTTACCCCTCCCCCTGCTCATGTCTGTGTGTAATGTATAGTAAAGCATTGCTAGTGTGTGCTGCATCCTCCTAATAGACAGGTGAGAGACACAGACATGAGCTACACATGAATCTGACATGTTCTGCTGTAACATGGCTGCCTGGAGCCTAGTATCTCTCCTATACTCACACACAGGCTGCAGGGGGCGTGGCCACCAGCACCAGGAAGCACATCATTATACAGCCTCACATCATTATACAGGCTGTCAGTCACGCACTGGGGGTGTGGCTGTGCCTCCCACTCATGAATAGAGTGGACAGCTTGAATATGCTAATGCTTCATTGGACATTTCACAGGTCATTTGCATACAGCTTTAGGACCTCATTGCTTAGGTTTACAGGCATGTAGAGGGACAATGAAGGGATAGAGGCAATGCTCTCTAATGGCAGTTTATGAAAATATATTTAGTTTAGGGGGGTTATTTTGCATGACGGGTTCTCTTTAAAGGGGTTGTCTGAGTTTATTAATAATTTAGGGACTCCTCCGATCTGTCCCTATCTCTCAGCATTGTAAGCACTGGGAGATGGTGTCGGATGGGAGCTTCCGGCCGGCCCTTGTAGTCAAACCGGCGCACAGATCAGATGTACAACCGGACAACGGCAGCGCCGAGGAGGTAAGTGCACATTTATTATTTTTAAACAGCCCTAAATTATTAGTAACACGGATAACTCCTTTAATAAATCTGTGCCACTTTGTCTTTGAATATTCAGTTTTGGTATAAACCGTTAGATCCATTACTATCAAAATGTTATACCCTGTACTCTTAATCCCCCCTCTGTCTCGCCAGATACATCAGGAGGCTTAGGCTTTTTATTCTCTCCATTGATACCTCTCCTTTATTCTTGGGGTTGTTCCTGTCACATAAATATATATGCTTGTTACGGTACATTTAATACCTTTAAAATCAAATTAAAATCTTTAGAGGAAAAAAAGTTTGGTGTGTGAGGTCATTTATTTGTGGGTCAAGCTGTTGTTTTTATTTCTATCGTTCCAGGCACTGTACAACCTATTGATCACTTTTCATCCCAATTTTTTTTTTGTAAGAGAGGAAAAGTGTCGATTCATCCATTTTTACATTTTTTTTCTCTTACGATGTTCATCATATGGGATAATTATTTTAATAGACGTGGCGCGTGGCTACTGCACATCCTTATGATTTCAGTGGTGGATCTATAGTATAGTAACACAAGGGAATATGTTTATGTGCAACCTCATCTCTCCTATACTCTATATTCTACTCATCGCTACATATGCCCGCTGTGTTCTTCTCACTCAGTTACCACCCCTCCTCATGTTCTCCCTCCTCCTGAAGCAGTTACTGCTTATGTTACCTGCTTATGTTCTTCCCCATCATCACTCAGCTTATGTTTTCTCAGATGGCCTCATGGGTGGTGAACCCTTTCTATTAGTTTATTCATGGTGTGCTTTCAGCATATGTTATGCACAATATATTATCGTATAGAGGCAATATACAGTGTTATAAGTCACTTTATAGGCTTTCATATTTTTTTTTTTTAAGTACAAAACAAGATGTTTTTATGATATTATATGGTGCCATAAAGAAACCAGTAAAGACTAAATAACCTAAACAAAAATCAATGCTGATGTGCTATAAAAATGGGCATCTTGGGTCATGGCTTTCGTTGCCCAACCATCATGACAGTAAGTAAATAATGCAAATAATCACTGAGCTCTGGTCAGGTGCAGACACTAGTCATGAAATACCATGGGGATCACCAGGCATGTGAGGGGTGACATATGATTTTTTCGGATAACATTTTAACTAAACATACACTGCAAACATTTTCATAGGATTCTAATTCTCTGTCCCTTTTGAAAGTGTGGCTGTATTTGTGTTAGTTATCTAAGATAACACTCGTTGCTATTCTGGTTCGGCTGAAGTTGGATTCATACATGCAGTTTAGATACAGTTTATGCAGCTGATTTAGTGAAAAATGTTAGTAATGCTAAATGTAAAAAGGACAATACAGGCGGTCCCCTACTTAAGAACACTCGACTTACATACGACCCCTAGTTACAAACGGACCTCTGGATATTGGTAATTCATTGTACTTTAGTCCTAAGCTACAATCATCAGCTGTAGCAATTATCAAATGTGTCTGTAATGAAGGTTTATTGTTAATATTGATTCTTATGACAACCCAACATTTTTAAAATCCAATTGTCACAGAGACCAAAAAAGTTCTGGCTGGGATTACAGTGATAAAATATACAGTTCCGACTTACATACAAACTCAACTTAAGAACAAACCTACAGACCCTATCTTGTATGTAACCCGGGGACTGCCTGTATAAATTTTCATAAAAGCAATTTGACAAACTGACGTACTAATGCAAATTTCTTAACTGTGCACATACATGTGTTCATTTGTAAGTTACTCTCTTATATAATAATCTTTATTTATATGGCGCCATCATTTTCTGCATCCTATTTCACATCATGGGGTCCATATACAAACATTTCAGAGTAATAACATTGTCAGATGAAATAATAAGCCCTTACAATTTGTGATCTGAGATCTTCAATCATACCCTTATAATTATAAACTATATTGCACTTACAGTAATAAACTGGTAGCATAAAAGCAAAAGATCTATTTACAGCCTAATATTGCTGCCTTTATTTTTCTTTGAAGTTATTGAATCAGCTATTGTTCAAGGATCCAAGAGGGATGATGTTGCAATGAGTTGTACTTTTAATAATTACAAGAACTTTGGCAAAAGATAACAAATTTACTATTAATATTAATACATAGGTCTTATAAGTGATCATTTTCCCCCAGCTAAGCACATGGTAACATTCCTCTTTTAGAACCAGGGTCAAAATCTGACAAACAGAAGGCTCTGATCAAACTTTAACCAGACTCTTTGATGTGGAGCAAAAACAACTGCTACAGATAATCCAAGCACACATTTTCTGGAAGACCATCAGGAAAGGATCATGGCAGCCACAAATCTCGAGGAAAACCTTTCTGTTGTAGTACATGGAGTTGGAGATCTTCGTTTGGTAAGTTGTTGACTATTTCCACAACATAACTTGTCTGTGGCCCAGTAACCTTCATTTACTTGTTACTCATAGCATTCCCACACTGTTGTTTCGTCTCAGCAACTAATCCACTAGATGATAAATATTAAATATTTTAATGCTTTTTTTTTTTTTACACAAAGAGCTAAAAAAACAGGGAGATTTCTGTAGTTAACCCTGCCATAAATATATAAGTAGCCAATTTTACACCTTAGTATGTTTTTGTGAGGATACTCTAGTACAAACTCCACGCAGATATTGCCATTGATGGTATCCTAAACCCAGCAGTGTAAGGCAGCAGTTGTAACTACTAAGCTACCAAGGAGATACATTTTTGGTTACTGTGGGTCCCCATGTGGGACCCTCACAAATTAATGTGGGGGCATGGATCCTGTGTTCCCTTTATGAATTGATCAATATTGTTCAGAAGTCTGATGGCTTACATTAGTCTACAAAAAATTTTATGGCATGTGTTATTGCTGCTGCTCAGGGGCAAGGCTTTGCCTGACAACATAAGACTTTCCTTTGAAATGCATATGATCAGTAACAAGCACCCAGTGTTTTGCAGGTAAACAATCCAGAACACCGGACACTTGTTATAGATTGCATGCTTTTCAATGGGAGTCTGGTTGTGCCTAGTCTCCGGACATTTGCATTGCATTTCTAAATGTTGTGCAAAGGAACATGTGAATGCAGCCCAAAGTATAACTTGCCCACAGTACTAGAAGCAGGCCATGGACAACAATATCAGGGCTTTAGCAAAATCTTTAAAGGAAACCTACCACATGAAATGGTAGGTGTAAGATGCAAATACCGAGCACCAGCTCAGGGTGAGCTGGTGCCGGGGCTTATTTTCGTTAGTGTCCTAAAACGGTGTATCACGGTTTAAAACACTTTTTAATCTTTATAGCTGAAGCAGCTTCGGCGCACCAGGCGCGCGACCGTGTGCACGTGACGTCACTGGCTTTCCGACACTTCCTATGTAGGCGCACGCACGGTCGCGCACTTGGTGCGACGAAGCTGCTTCAGCTATAAAGATTAAAAAGTGTTTAAACCGCAATACAGCGGTTTAGGACACTAACGAATATAAGCTGCGGCACCAGCTCACCCTGAGCTGGTGCACGGTATTTGCATCTTACACCTACCATATCATGTGGTAGGTTTCCTTTAAGACCTTTTCTTTTATAATCTGTTAAACATCATGTTATACTTAAAACAAAAAAGACATTTCAATCTTATGATTGTTCTCCATCCATATAGGTTATTTATTAGAAGTTAGTCATTTAGTTCTCCTTGACTTTATTGTTAATAATAAACTTTGTTCACATGTTGTGTTTTGTTTGTGTATTTATTAAAGTTGGGGAGAGCAAAGTAATGGTGTAGTCTATATTTGAGAGGTGCATGGGTCTCCAAACTGGACATCAGTGCTGTGTCAGTAATGTCAGTGCTGTGTATATGTTGTGGATATGGGCAGTATGCCCTTTACTAAGATGGCAATGGCCATGTAGGTCATGTGACCAGATTCTCGAATCAGGTGCGTGTAATACCCAATGATAGTGTGGAACACATTGCGCCAGATTGTGGCGCATGCCATTGCTGTGGATGTGTGAATAGTGGGCCTCCTGATTGGCCGATGACTCCTTCATCACTTGCTTTCTAGAGTGCCGAGGGAGATTGAAAACTGTGTCTGTGTTTGATATTGATTGGTGGTTACACTTGAACAATAATTTATATTGTGTATCACAGGAAAAGTATAGGTATAATGAGAATATATTGAGCTGTAAGTTGATTTATGGTTATACTGATATTTCACAAATATAAGCACAATTGGGTGATTGAAACAACGTGTCTGCGAGTAGAACTGTTCTATTTGGCCATGACAACCAATCAGAGGCCAGCTTTCATTTCCCCACAGCTGTTTATTAAATTTAAACTGAGCTCTAATTGTTTTTTATGGGCAACTAAAAAAAGTTTTACCTCAGAAACGTCTGATAAATTTCCCCCAGTGTGTGTATTATGTTAGTGATTGTACACTTATGACACTGCTTCAGACGGGATTCTTATAAGGACTATAAAGTACTCATTTTTGTTTTCACTATACTTTAAAACCACAGTGACCTAATTCAACCTCACTTGAAAACCTCACCAGTTTTATTTTCCAATATTTGCTTATAGCAATAAAGCTATAAAAAATGCTTATACTGTAATCTACTAAGGTTTTCTATTACTTTTTACTTTTTCTACTAGGAAAATCGACCAGTTCCTGTACCTGGTCCAAATGGTGAGTATTTATTATCATCACTTTTATGGTAATAGGATAGTGAGGGTATATAACTTTTGTAAGTTATGACTTGAGATGAGTAGGATTGCATTTAAAGTTTGGGTTCGGGGGTGTGTCCAGCGAGACCCAGACATATTGCTGGATAGGCGGCCGTGTGGCCACAGCCATGACTAGTAGGTCGAGGTGTCTATTTGCTGGATTGGCTGCATGGCTGGGTCACGTGCAACACACCCAGACCCCGAACTTAAATGGATTGTCCACTTTCAGCAAATAATTGATATGGATTGTGTAAGGACAAGTTATACAACTTATCAATATACCGTACTTTCTGTATCAATTCCTCACAGCTTTCTAGAACACAGGTGCATGGCACGTTATATCACACAGCTCTGCTTTCTCTCTGTTATACTAACGAGCCGTGCACCTGTGTGACCATGGTCAGAATTCTATCCACTGGAAGTAAACATAGAAGTTTTCTATAGCAGGAAAGCAAGCAGAGATCTAGAAAACTGTGAGGAATTGATACAGAAAGTATATTGGAAAATTGTTTAACTTTTCCTTACACAAACAATATGAATTATTTGCTGAAAGTGGACAATCCCTTTAAAGTTCAGGTCTTCTCATCTCTAGTTATGAGCCGCAGTTTCCCTAACCATATGACAACATTGCATCCTTAACTGGACCCGAGGCTATTTCGTTTTAACCCCTTCATTAGAATGTGCTGATAGCACATTGTAATGAATGAGGAGGAAAATCTCCATATACTGCCATACTGTAGCATGGTAGTATATGATAGGATCGATCAGATAACCTACGGTTAAAGTACCCTAGGTAGTCTGAAAAATAGTAAAAATAAAAATAAAAAAAGTTTAAAAAATATATATAATAAAAAACCTAAAATTTCAAATCACCCCCTTTCCATAGAACTGACATAAATATAAATAAACAGTAATTAGGTATCGACGTGTCCGAAAATGCCCAATATATAAAAATATAATAACGGTTTTAAAATGCGTTTAACCCCGTAATGGAAAATAGCGCCCAAAGTTGAAAATGGCACCTTTTTTGCCATTTTGAAAAATATAAAAAAATCTATAAAAAGTGATCAAAAGGTCTCACAGTCCTAAAAATGATATCATTGAAAATATTATCAAATTTCGCAAAAAATGACACCACCCACAGCTCCATACACCAAAGTATAAAAAAGTTATTAGCGCCAGAAGTTGGCAAAATCCCTGAGGAAGTCGCGAGGAAGTCGCAAGAGGCGACGTAACGCGTGGGGTGCCTTCAGCCACAGGTTCATTACTTAGCATTTCCTCCATTTACTTTAGTTTGAATTGTTCATTCAATGTGCCTTTGGTTTTGTCCTATGTCTGATTCTTTGTACCTTTTATTTCTTGCATCCATGTGACCCAGTTCTATTTATACTTACCTTGGTATTCTCATGACATTATGTTGTTGTTCACCTTGGAGGCTCTGCAGTAACACACTCCATAGGACTCCATTTAGGCACATACATCTGTACTGTTGTACACATCTTGTGTGAGGTTATTGTCATTACTGCTGTGCTGTGCACGTACCTGTGGCTGTGAGTGGGTCCTTGTTACTGGCTCGGACCCGCTCAGTTTTTTTGTAAATATGTGTACTTGTACACTTTTTAAGTGGTTTTAAAGCATATATGTGGGACTTTTTTGTATTTTGCAGATTGTAATAAAGTTGTTTATTTTGTAGCCTATACACACTTGTTCTTTTCTCATTTTGTCTTCAAGTTGGCAAAATCAAAAAAATAATTTTTGTACAGGAGGTTTTAATTTTTGTAAATGTATGAAAATATTATAATACCTATACAAATTTGGTATCCCCTTAAACGTACCAACCCAAAGAATAAAGTAGACATCTCATTTGGGGCGCTCAGTGAAAGACGTAATATCCAAGCCCACAAGAAAATGGCGCAAATGCGTTTTTCACCATTTTCACTGCATTTGGAATTTTTTTCCCGCTTCAGAGTACATGGCATGGAATATTTAATACCATCACTATGAAGTGCAATTTGTTATGCATAAAACACAGCCGTCACACAACTCTTTACGTGTAAAAATAAAAAAGTTATAGATTTTTGAAGGTGGGGAGTGAAAAATGGACATGAAAAAACAGGAAAGGGCCCTTAACCGGTTAAATTAATATACAATATATAGTAATTGTTTAAAAATGTTTGAACCTAAATCTTTAACTTCTTTGTAGAGGTCTTATTGAAGATGCATTCAGTTGGAATATGTGGATCAGATGTACATTACTGGCAACATGGTCGCATTGGTGATTTTATAGTGAAAAAACCTATGGTTCTTGGTCATGAAGCCTCAGGGACAGTGATAAAAGTGGGAGCTTCAGTGAATCACCTCAAACCAGGTACACAGCAATAATGGCTCCAATCTAAGATTGTTAAAGGGGATGTGCTGACAAATGGTGTCAACTAATAAAATAAGGCATACATTGCCTTCTGTATCTTCTTTTATTACACCTCTGATACTCCTGTCTCCCAGGATGTTCTGTGCTTCCTTGATAGACAGAAAATGACTGTTCTACCCATCATTGGCTCTAGTAGTTGAGTCAGGTCACTGCTGCAGTATAATGGAGCCACTATGATCTAATATAAATGAGCAGATAAGAGAAGGATTAGGATTCTAGATATCAACATATTAAATGGGAGATAATCTATTCTCTAATTATCATCAGCATGATTTTTGCAAAATAAAGGTGATATGTTGGTAATTTTGAAAAACTTTTAGGCTGCACTTTTTAGATTACATTACTTCTGAAAAAATCAAGTAATGATACATTTTGATCTCCAGTGTTCACTTAAAAACTATAAATGGAATTATAAAATCTGATGTGTTCAAAAAATGTGGGGCAATTCTCATTACAAGGTCCATTACCAAATTCTATACAAACTACAATATAACCTTACACACACCAACATATGCATAGCATGAAATATTCAGTGAAAGAATAATTGAACTTGAGGGGCCGAGACAGATTGGGGACGCAGTATTTCTCCGGTGGTGGGGTTACATTGGGTGCCACATGTTAATTATATTATTGCTATGATTATTTCATACATGTTGTACATGTGTACATGTGGTTATCCCCTAGGTTTAGATGCAAATGTATTAAATTGCCCACAAGTGTTATCGCTCTTTTGGATGCATGTTTACGTTATACCATTTGTGGCTTTTAACCCCTTAAGGACACAGCCATTTTATCGCCAAAGAATCAGCCCTATTTTTTGGATTCTGACATGCGTCGCTTTATATAGTTGTAACTTTTGAACACTGTTACTTATCACAGTAATAATGATATTGTTTTTTTCCTTACATGTTGTACTTCATTTTAGTGGTAATTTTTGGCTGATAAGTTTTGCGTTTATATAAAAAAATCATCACGTTTTAAGGCAGGAGGGAATTAGGGACTTGCATCTTCTTGGATTTTAGTTTTCTCATTTGCTCTTTTCGTAGGCTATAAAATTTTAGCTTTTTGGTTACTGGGGCCATGTGACAGCATTTTTTTTTTGCGGGATGAGATGCTTTTTCCAGTGTTACCATTTTGGGGTAACGATCATAGGAATGATCGTGCCCCCCGAAGAAGGCGCGTGGGAGGGGGGGAGCGATCGTGGGGCAGAGACCCCTGACAGGCAAGTTAAATGCCCTGGTCGCGCTGACCATGGCATTTAACAGGTTAAATACCCGCAATGGGAGCCCACTCCGACCACGGGTGTTACACGGGGAGGTCAACGGTAGATTACTGCTGACACCCCGTGACTCCCGATGTCAATTCGGCTACATTGCAGAGCCGAACAGGATGGGACCCTCGCAGTACTAGTATGGGGCTGAGCGCTACATGGTTAACGGAATGTTTCTTTTGATTTACTAATTACATAAGGCTCCATGCACATATCCTCAAATGGCAGCAATCTCTGCAAAAGATAGGAAAGGTCATTTTCCCGCCCGGCTTTGCCACTCGGCCACTCAGCTCGCTATTAAGAGGGGGAGGGGTGAGATGCGCTGACACCCTCCTTTTCTGGCCGGCGTTTGTCTCACGGCACACATCTGCTTGTGCGTAGTCAATACTTTTGTGGCATAGAAGTATTAGTATTTCTGCTTGTACAGGTGATTCATGAATACTGCACCCATTAGGGTCACTTTCTCACCATGAGTCTAGGAGGAGATACAGCTCAGTTATTGAAAGCGACTGTTATCAATAAGGGAGAAGAGGGATAGCTGAATTCTAAATGATCACATAATGTGAGAAAGGAAGAGTAGGAAGAAGGTCTGGTGTGGATTGGTGGGTCATTAATCTTAATCTTTTCACACATCAAATTTATTGGAGAGCTACAATTTTGGTAAACAAAGCTATCAGGTAAGAAGTAGATAAAGTGGAGGGAGCGTCTTAAAGATATGGTATGGGTGATGAGCATTTTTTAATTAGAATAAAATGCCAACATACAAAAGAAATGTACAGTAATACCAATACCAAAGGTCTATATACTGTACCATAAAGTAATTGGGAGTAGAGGTGATACCATATAAATCACTATCACTGTCAACAATTCCAGTTTTTGTATCATAATGATGAAATTATGTTGAGTTTATTGAAAAAAAAAATCTTTGTCTGTTTTCCTCAACAGATTTCTCTATGGATATAAATGTTTACTATACATGAATATTTGTTTTGTTTGGACATTGCAGGAGACAGAGTTGCTATTGAACCAGGTGTTCCAAGAGAAAATGATGAGTACTGCAAAAATGGGCGCTATAATCTTTCTCCTACTATTTTTTTCTGCGCTACACCACCCGATGATGGGAACCTATGTAGATACTACACCCATAATGCAAGCTTCTGCTACAAGTAAGACAATTTGGGCAATTTAGGAAATCTTGTAAACATTTTTTAAATGTCCTCAACAATGAAACACTTTGTCATCAACAGCATGTTGTTGTTTGCATTTTAGGCAGTTTTCAGTGCTTTAGGGTGCCATTTTGACACCAAAAACCTAAAAAAAATTTAAAATTGAATTCAGACGTCTGACTGTGACTTTAAGAAAAAGTCCACTAAAAGGTGCTAGAGGGCAACTGTTAATGGACAGAAATGCTGTGTATGAAAACTTCCTTGACGGAGTTTCCAATATTTAGCAAACCCCTAGAATGTAGATACTCATCCTTCATTTCACCGTTTGGCTTGGCATACATCGATTACACAATTGCATTTTTTAAAATGTGTCAAAACATAACTTTCTTTTGCTTCACTGCAATACATTAATCAAAACCTTTAACATAAATTGTTATTCCTATACATTGGGTGTTATGTGAAATGAATAGTGGGTTGTATATCCACTGTGCTATCCAACCAATTTGGCTTTGCGATACTAACAAGGATGTTTTCCCTGGAGCTCTCTGGAATTTTTAAGCCTATTAAGTTTATGGAGGGATCTGGACTTTGCTGTGGAGAGATGGCTAGGCTGCTTCCTCTTGTGGTGGCCCTGATATGTGCAGCAGCTGGCCCAGTGGGCACAGAGACACCAGTCATGGCACAGGGTGCGAGGGAACAGTCAAGCAAATAGTCAGAAACAGTGAGCTCAGCCTGTGGAATAAAATCTCTGCAGGGTTAGACTTTTTGGAAGAAGTGACAGGTAGGCCAGGAAACCAACAAAAATAAAACTGGTGGACGAGACATAGGAAATGTCCTACATAGTATCCAGTCCATTGGCCATATCATTATTTATCACAGCCACCAGTGGCCACCTAGTGGTTACAGATGGAATTCAAATAATAATAATCTATTTCGATAGTGCCATTAAATTCTGTTGTGTTTTACAGATTATAGGGAACATATACAAGTAAAGACATAACAGACTAATAACATTGTCATATGAAACAATAGGAGTGAGGACCCTGCTTTCAAGAGCTCAGAGTCTATGAGGATGAGGGGGGGGGGGGGGACACAAGAGGTATAATAGCTTGTATAAGGGTCCAGCCATTCTTTATACTGTGGTGGCCAAAAGTATTGGCATCCCTGCAATTCTGTCTAAAAATACTCAGTTTTTTTTCTAAAAAAAAAAAAAAAAAATATAGCAATTAGAAATTATGTTTTATTATTATCTTCATTTAATTTGTCTTCAATGGAAAACTACAAAAAGCCAAATTGGATATAATTCCACAAAAAGGGGGTGGACAAAAGTATGGGCACTGTTTGAAAAATCATGTGATGCTTCTCTAATTTGTGTAATTAACAGCACCTGGAACTTACCTGAGGCACCTAACAGGCGGTGGCAGTAACTAAGTCACACTTGCAGCCAGTTGCAATGGATTAAAGTTGACTTAACCTCTGTCCTGTGTCCTTGTGTGTACCACATTGAGCATGGAGAAAAGACAGAAGACCAAAGAACTGTCTGATGACTTGAGAATCAAAGTTGTGAGGAAGCATGAGCAATCTCAAGGTTACAAGTCCATCTCCAAAGACCTGATGTTAAGACCTGAATGTTCCTGTGTCTACCGTGCGCAGGGTCATTAACCCCTTAAGGACGGAGGGTTTTTCGCCTCATTTCTCGCTCTCCAACTTCAAAAATCCATAACTTTTTCATTTTTCCGTGTACAGACCTGTGTGAGGGCTTATTTTGTGCGTAACAAATTTTACTTTCCCGTAATGTTATTTATTTTAACATGCCGTGTACTGCGAAGCTGAAAAAAAATTCCAAACGTGGAAAAATAAAAAAAAAAACCCGCACGTGCGTCATGTTCTTGTGGGCTCAGTTTTTACGACTTTCACTCTTCGCTTCAAATAACACGCCTACTTTATTCTTTGGTTCGGTGCGATCGCGGTGATACCAAATTTATACAGGTTTTATTGTGTTTTAATACATTTTCAAAAATAAAACGAATGTGTACAAAAAAGAAAAAAAAATTTTTGCCATCTTCTGACGCTAATAACTTTTTCATACTTTGGCGCACGGAGATGTGTGAGGGGTCATTTTTTGCAAAATGAAGCGACGTTTTCATTGCTACCATTTTGAGGTCTGTGCGACATTTTGATCATTTTTTATTTCATTTTTTATGTTATGTAAAAAGGTGTAAAAGTCGCATTTCGGACATTTGGGCGCCATTTCCCGCCTCGGAGGTCACCACCGCCCATAACCGTTTTTATATTTTGATAGATCGGACATTTTGGGACGCGGCGATACCTAATATGTTTGTGATTTTTACTGTTTATTATGTTTTATATTAGTTCTAGGGAAAGTGGGGTGATTTGAATTTTTAATATTTTATTAATTTTTTTTATTTTTTAAACTTTTTTTTTTCACTATCTTTTAGACCATCTAGGGTACATTAACCCTAGATGGTCAGATCGCTGCTACCATATACTGCAATACTTCTGTATTGCAATATATGGCATTTTTGCAGCACATTCATTACAATGAGCCACTGGCTCATTGTAACGAATCTGCAGCTGCCATGTAGCCTCGTGTCAAGAGAAGACACGAGGCTACCATGGCAACCGATCGCCGCCCCCCGATGACGTTCGGGGGCGTGGCGATCGAAAAAAAGATGGCGGCGCCCGCGCGCCGCCGTCTTTTAGACGCCGGCGGCAAAGAAGGTGTTAATAGCCGCGATCGGTGCAAGCACCGACCGCGGTTATTAGCGGTGGGGGTTTTATGCAAAATGCAAAAACCCCCACCTTTGAATGAAGAGGACTCAGCCCGTGAGCCCTCTTCATACATCCCTTATACCTCTGTGCCGTAGAGCTACGGCGCAGAGCGTTAAGGGGTTAAGAAGTGTAAAGCCCATGGCACTGTGGCACCTCCCTAGATGTGGACGGAAAAGAAAAGTTGACAAGAGATTTCAACACAAGATTCTGCACATGGTGGATGAAGAACCTTGACAAACATCCAAACAAGTTCAAGCTGCCCTGCAATCCGAGGGTACAACAGTGTCATCTCACACTATCCATCGGCATCTGAATGAAAAGGGGCTGTATGGTAGGAAGACCCCACTTCTTACACAGAAACATAAAAAAGCCAGGCTGGAGTTTGCTAAAACTTACCTGAGAAAGCCTAAAACGTTTTGGGAGAATGTTCTCTGGTCAGATGAGATAAAAGTAGAGCTTTTTGGGAAAAGGCCTACAGTCAAACACGGCAGAGGTTCCCTGATGTTTTGGGGTTGCTTTGCTGGCTCTGGCACTGGACTGCTTGGCCGTGTGCATGGCATTATTAAGTCTGAAGACTACCAACAAATAGAGGGCCCAGTGGAGAGATCTCACAATGACAGTTTGGAGATGGCACCTTCAAATTTCAGGGACCTGGCTCCAAAGAAGAATGGTCTAAAATTCCAGCAGAGCATTGTAAGAAACTCATTTATGGTTACCAGAAGCGGTTGTTTGCAGTTATTTTGTCTAAAGGTTGTGCTACCAATTATTAGGCTGAGGGTGTCAATACTTTTGTCTGGCCCATTTTTGGAGTTTTGTTTAAAATGATCAATGATTTCAGTTTTTTTAAATTCTCTTTTCTGTTTTGTCATTGCATGCAAAATAAATGAAGATATTAATGCCAAAGAATTTGTGATTGCAATCATTTTCTGGAAGAAAACAAGCATTATCTGACAGAATTGCAGGGGTGCCAATACTTTTGGCCACCACTGTAAGGGAGTGGAATAAAAAGTCCAAGGTCAATGGGACAGCAGAGAAGCTTGTAGTTAACTCCCTACACAACCCCTGTTTAATAGTAACCGCATCATTCCCTTTCCCAAGTCCCTTTCACTAATATGAGTCCTGCTTCGCATTATGAGCAAATATTTTTTACATGTCTTTTTACTGATTGCTTTCAGCCGGACCATAGAATGGGGGTAGAAATTATCTCAAATGCCTAGAAGTGTCATCCAAAACCTACAAACATAATTTTGCATTGATCAAAGTTGCCAGAAATTTTGTTAACCCCATGTAACAGATGCCAAGCAGTTACCGTATGTGTTTATGCCACAAAAATAGTAAACAATCATACAATACAGTTTTTGAGTTTTTAAAGGAAAATGCAGAAACTGCAGCCTTATATTTCATTTTTTGTTGTTTCTGTGCACTTGCATTCAGTTTGTAATTGTTTGAACTTGAAATGGAATTTGTTGTATTTTCCAGTGAATTTAGGCAAATAAATAGAACACTTGTGTGCTTTATTTAATTTTTTAAACTCGCTTTTATGTATTTATCTTAAGTTGTTATGATTGCTTATGTCAGGCTTCCAGACAATGTGACCTTTGAAGAAGGTGCTCTGGTAGAACCTCTCTCTGTTGGGATCCATGCCTGTAGAAGAGCAGGAGTTACACTTGGAAGCAGAGTTTTCATCTGTGGTGCAGGTACAACTTAAGGCTTCATAATTTATCTGGTGCCTCAAAATCACCTCTGTCTATTTACGGGATTGAACCATAGCAGCTATTCAATTTATTACAGCCCTAGGCAGTAGTGCATAGGTGTGGTATGTTTCATAGAAAGCATGTCTTTCAATCCTATACACCCTTTAGGTACCTCAAAAAACAAGTAACTGTAATAAAGGTCCTAATATTTTTCATAATTTCCTTATGGCCACAGCTCCAGTGGAGATCAATATCTCTTGTTTCCATGTATAGCCTTATCCTGCAGTAATCTACTACATCCATCTACCTGCTTTCTCTTTCTAACATATAATTGGAGGAATATAGGAGCATAGCATGACTGGCGGATCAGACCACGCAGATTGGTTGAAGAATACAACCATACATAGACATGTTTCAGAGACTTAATCACAATTAAAAGCATGACCCACTACACCTCCTGAAAATGAAAGTGCACGCATTTATACTGCACATGCCTCTTATGCCTACATTATCTTAACATGTATATACTAAGGCCTCCTGCAGATGACCTATATGGGGGTCATGAACTGGCATTACAAACTGTGGCAAGCTCACACTGGCAATTGACTTACATTATGCACACTCAGGGTGCAGTGAACGGCTCCTATGGAGATGAGAGGGGTGAGGAGTGCTCACCGCTCCCATCTCCAACGGGCCACAAACTTCACCCGGTTCGCACCCTGTCAGCCAGACACCTGATAATTTGATTATGAGAAATGTTTCCACTGTCTTTTTTTGCAGGAAGAGCTCTACAAAATATAGAGAATGCTTACTATGTCAATTATTGCTTGATTTGCATATACATATAATCTTAAATTTATGTTTCAGGACCTATTGGACTGGTCTCTCTAATTGTTGCAAAGATGATGGGAGCTTCACAAGTGATTATAAGCGGTAAGAACATTAAAACTGAATTTAATTTCCAAATTACAGATATGAGTAATGGAGGTGATAAGAATAAACTAAGTGTTTTATAAAAGAAAAATTCTGCTTTGACCGAGTTTTCTTCTCCTTTATTTTCCTACACGTATCATAAATAGACTTTCCCTCTGTACTCACACAGACGGCAGAAAAATAATGAGAAGTTATTAGTAACGAAACTTCTCATAGACAGTCACTTCATAATATTAACTAGGTCTGTAAGGAATTCAGCTTCAGCCTCCTCTCCTCACTTATCTGATGTGTACAGACTTCAGAACTGCTTGCAGTTAAACTGCTTACCACAAGTGAACAAATGGAGGGAAATAATAGGACAAAGAAGCATATTTCTTTAGTAAATTAAAAGTGTGATATTATCTCCTGCAATATTAAAAAAAAGGTTTTAAAGTGGTGGTTAAGTTAATTTTTTACTTTTTATTTGGGAAATTGTTACATCCCAAGACAAAATATTGAGTTATTACATAAAATATGTTGGGTACAATTTCTTAGCCTGATTTCTATTCTATATGTTCACTACAGTCTATGTATAAATGTATTGTTTGAATACAAATATGTGCTCATGTTTGTTTCATTGTGGGTTATATTTATAGTACTTTGACATTATTAAGCTTCTCTCTTGCCAATGGTCATTACTATGAAATCTTTCTCCAGATTTATCTTCATCAAGGCTAGAAAAAGCCAAAGAAGTAGGTGCAGATTTTATTTTGCAAGTTGCTAAAGAGACCCCTCAGCAGATTGCTCAGAAAGTTGAGGGATTACTAGGATGCATGCCAGAGATCACCATTGAGTGCACTGGAGCTGAAGCTTGTATTCAGGCCGGAATCTATGTAAGTAATTACAAGATCCTTGTTAGCAAAATTTACCACCTCCCTGCTAGAGATCAGCAAATTATTTTGTAAGATTCAGTGTGGGTCTGAACTGATCTTGTATAATTGTTCTGGAACCTAGTATATAATAACCCCGCTAGTCCTCTAAAACACATACTTTTTAAAAAAAATAAAAAGATCCTATGTTTTTTTTGTTAATTTTTTACAAAAAAATCCCTTTTTTTGATTTCCAGATTTCACTGCAGAAATACCTACCAGCATGTTGTCAAGCATCTTAACATTTTTCACATTATGTTCCTTTTTTGTACCTGTGTTTTGGTATCATTCAAAAAATGGACTATGAATTGATTGTATAACGTCACGTAGGTGGAGAGTTTAGCACTGAAGTCATGCTCTACCAGCCGCAGAATATCCCCGTTGCTGAGATTAGTATAATTCCCCAGATTTATAGAGAGCTGGTTACCTATGTCCCTGACAAAGGGCGATCAATTAAAGTGTAGGGGCCATTCTGAAGCGGAGAGAGCTTGACTTTAATTGCTAAATTTTTAGGATGATACCACCATGCGGTCCATATAAGGAACATGAACTTGGGGGATGTTTGTGGTTTATTAGGTACATTTCTGCTGAAATTTTCCTTATAAACGGCGGTGAAAACGGACAATAACAGAAACCATCAAAAGACTTTTGTAATCAGTGGACATTTGAGTGGATTTGTTAGACTTCTATTATTATCACAATTGCAAAATTGAAAGCTAATCAAAAAATTTTCAGATATCAGTCAGTGATTCAAAAATGACAGATTCACACCAATCTAAGGTTTGACAAATACATTTGCTCATTTCTAATCCCTGCTAAACATGGCCTTCATATAACCAGTCACTTCAGTTTTTGATGGTAATACAGAATGTGGATTTTGGTTCTGCTTACACTTTCTGTAAAGGGTGACACCACCTTAAATCTATATGTGCCTTTTATGATTTCTTCACCTCATAACAACTTTTGATTAGAATACTGCACAGATATATATAATATAATAATCCTGCAATATTTGCATCTGTTGTTTCTAGGCAACATATACATACCGTAACAATAATTTGTCATCAGACAATAGAAACATTTGGATATATTATTAAATCTTTAATAAACTTTTAACATTTGGGTGGAGATTGACCTTAACTTTGACTCTACTTGGGTGAACCGTATCACACGCAAGTGCAATATATTACAGTGTATTTATTGTCATCTGAGTCATGAATCCAGTCAGTCACGAAGTTAATAAGACTTCCAAAGAAGTGATTTATATTGAATCTAAAATGCATCAGGAAAAATTAATGCTTCTAGTTTAATAAGTCACTCTTCAACAACAACTTTCCATAGAACATTTGTAAATCAATGTCCTAGGGTAAATGCCAATATCAGGTAGTGTCTGGATACGGGATGGATTTGATCTACCTTGAAAAGGTTTCTAAAGTACGTAACTATCTTAAGGTTCTAGTAACTCCCCACTTCCCTGGAATAAGCATAATTCATGTGGAAATGGGTCATTAAAATATAATCTTATATGTAATCAGATCTTATTTAAAATTTAGCTCCACTTAGCAGAAAAGTGTTGTTGACATACAATACAATTAAAATAAAATGCTACTGGCAGTTTATTGATTTTGTCCTTGTGGAGGAAAATGTGGGCAGAAGATGGCCGCTGGTCACATGTCCACATCACATGTCCTGCACCAGCCTGGGTAGGTCATGTGGTCATCACTGTGTTTGGTTCTAGTCAGTTGCTTGCAGTGCATCCAGTATGGCCAGTGTTGTGTTGAGACCCTTCTCAGTAGGGCAATGGGCAGTGATGGCAGTTACACACATCATTGCTATGGTAACAGAGCAAGACAGGCTGTTACATCATCACGAGCAGCGGAGCATTAGAGGAAGTAGCCGTTACTGAGATCTGAGGGATTATAGGAGTTGTAGTTGTAGATGGTGGCCATCTTGGAGATAACTCCAAGCCCATAAAATTTTGTGAATCATCAAAGCACTCCTCAAGCTCCATTATGTAAGTAATGACATTGGCCCACATTTATTAACTACGTGCAGTCTGCCTCACAATCATACAGAGTGCGCCCGGTTCTTGAAGACCGGAGGACTTTCACCATGAATCTGGTGCACCCTGTGGGTACCAAAAGTGCATGCACCACAATTATGTTGCGTTTCCTACACCTTTAGACGCAAAGTATTGTGTTGCAGCATGCGTTTTATAGAAGTGACATAATACTGGTGCAAGCACTTCATAAATACATGTGGAAGCAGTTTCCACATGTATTTATGTGCAATCATGGCCTGATGCAGACTACAGTCATAACTGCAAAGGGAAAGGCTTATACCGGTGACATTTAGTCTATTATACCCAGCTCGTCTTCACAAAAATTGGTAGATTGCTGGACAACCTTTGCACACGGTGCTATGGAGTTAAAAAGGTTCCCTCATTCATAAGGTTTGAGAATGTACCATAATTAAAGCATATTGGTCTGAGGCTCATTTTTATATCAACACCAAGTAGAGTCCGGGTGATTGTGGGGAGGTTGACATTTTTTGTGCTTGTATTTGTAAAACATGTTTAAAATCTTTTCCATGTATATATTTTTTATACACGGTACATAGATTTCGCCCAAAAGGGTTTATAAAAGGCCTGTGTTTTTATTATGCAGGATTTTACTATATCTAGTGCGCCCAAAGGATCCTGAGCTGTGTCCAATAGTAATAATGGTGGTCAAAGATTTACAGTCACACGTCATACACGGAAGTTTTACAAATCAACACTGCTTTGTCCTACCCTGTGGCATGCACAGCTCTGTTTATTGTTAGAAACAATGGCAACAACTTTTATTGATTCCAATTATAAAAGGCACACCTTTATTTCTAAAAATATGAAACCTGATAACGCTTTCCAGAGAAATCCTGCTCATAGTTATTACACTGTGATTACTGAATGATTGTGTTGGTTTGGCAGCTTTATGCTCAGCTGACAATAATTTGGAATGTCCTCATATCTGTGCATCTTATTATATCATCAGGCCAGATTTTATTCTCTGAATATAAAATATAAATGTTTTTTGTTGAATAACAGAAACAGAGAATTATGACAAAAATGCAAAGAATAAATTAAACCGTATTTCGTCTTTGAAGGTGTGTTCACAAGTACCGCTAGCACGGTGTGAGTAAATGCGACGCTAGCGTATGGGAGTGGGCCTTGGCCCAATTGCATATGCACAACTCAAGTAGTGTCTTTAAGGATAGGGATTAGCTTTTTTGGTTTGTAGTAATTTGTTTTGTTGGGAGAAGAATAAAGCTGGTTGCACCCATTTTTAATTCATATTCTCTGTGTTAATTTGCCAGCCTTCTTTAACAAGATACAGGTGCGGCACTGGTTGACTGGCATAAGGCATTAAAGAGGACCTGTCACCTAAAATTTCGGCACTTACTAAAGTAAGCAGCTCCTAGTGCTTGAACAGACGCCGCAGTATTAGAGGTTTCCGTTAACGCTATCTATCACTGCGGCGGGGTACAATGTAATCATCAAAGCGGTCCGAAGTATTCATAAGGGGGCGGGGTTAGGGGCGGTGACTGCTGTATGACGCACGGCAGTCAACGCTGGCCTATGGAGTGAGCGGGGCGGTCCTGGGTAGAGGCATTACATTGTACCCCGCCGCAGTGTTAGATAGCGTTACCGGAGGTTTCCGGTAATGCTATCATTCTAACACTGCAGCGTTTGTTTAAGCACTAGTGCCGAAATTTTGGGTGACAGGTCCTCTTTAAGTAGTCACAAATTTATAAATAGAAAAGCTCATGTTGTCCAAGTTCCAGACCTCTTTTCGGGTTGTGGGGTAAATTACCATGTGTTGCAACACATGCGGGAGTGCATAAGCGAAAACCTGTCTGAACTGCAGGTGTGGTCACAAATGACTTGCAAAGAATGAATGAAATTTGCAGCACATCCTCTATAACGTATCAACTTTTATTTCTTTGTTAAAAGCATCACAAATCAGTTGACCTAAAGTGGATAATCAATAATCTGGTGCATTCAGCACACATGCTTAAACAGAGAGTACCATTTTTTTGGATGCACTCAGTTTAAGGGCGTCTTCCACATTTCTATCGCAACACCCTTTTATGTGCATGATTTTGTGGATCAGCGGACACAGTGCAACTCCTTTCAACTGTATGGAAGCAGCATCAATAGCTATACGTTCCCATAGAGTTGAATAGAGAGTGACCCTGCATGCGCCCAGCTGTGGTAAGGACGCCTGCGAACCAGTGGTTCCTAGGCAGGTGGGGGATCCCATAGGTAAGACCCACATCTAGCATCTATTTATGACATATCAGGTGTACATAATATTGCAAATTTAGTTTAGTTTTTTTTTAAAATGTAGTATTTTAACTAAATAACTTGCCACCTTAGGTGATGTTGAGCTGTGCTACATTCATGTTACAGCCTCCAATGCCTATAAATACCCAAGTTGTCACTGTACATATGCACAGAATACGCCATGAATATTTGCAGGTGTGATAACTGCCTCTGAGATTAACTGCATCGCATTATAAAGTTCTCTATAGGCGGTTCAACTTAAGGACACTCGACTTATAGACGAGTCCCCTTGTTAAAGACGGACCCTTCTTCCAACTGTGACCTCTGGTGAAGCTTTGTGAAAGCTTCATTTTACTCCCAGACTGCAATGATCAGCTGTAAGGTGTCTGTAATGAAGCTTTATTGATAATCCTTGGTCCAATTACAGCAAAAAAATTGGAAATACAGTTGTCACTGGGGCAAAATAACATTTTAACAATTTATACAATTATAAAATATACAGTTTCGACTTACATACAAATTCAACTTTAGAACAAATCTATGGAAACTATCTTGTATGTAACCTGAGGGCTGCCTGTACTTTGTTTTAATGCTTTATTTGTGCAGTTTTTGATCTTTTAAAAATTAAAAACTGCAGCGAAAACCACATCAAATTGAATGCAGTTCTTCACAGTTGTGATGCAGTTATATTTTCAACTTGTGAACGTTCACAAAAGAAATTGGGTCCCTGTTTTACTGATTTAAAGCACATTATTTCAACACTAGCAACTATGTAAAATAGTTCAAACCGTGAATATTATTTTCTCTTTTTAAGTCTATGGGAGAAACTCAGCTCTTTGCTTGACAACCATAACAGTTCACTAATATGAGTGAAGATATTGGACTTCTTGTCAGCTTTGTTTCTTGCTAATGTCTTGTGTTCAAACATCAATGTCTAACAGAATCGATCTTACTGTCTGTATCCCTATTAGCTGTGATCTGATAAAAGGTCCTTTATGTAAATTACAAGGTAAATATACTGTACTCTGTAATACAAATATTATCCTAAAATTTATTTAATATCACGTTAAACATCACACCCAAAATATAATAGCTAAACAATCTGTAGACATGCGACTAAATATAGAACTGTATCTCTTGCTTTAGTGGAGGAAAGAGTAATTTGCCTGAGATCTCAATGTTCTCAACCCAATTCCCCAGAAAATTCCCCAGCATATGACCAAATTTCTGATATGTTCCATTATTTATTAATGCTTGGATATCTATTGGTGCACAAATACATTCTTATCTTATTTGCTCCCTGGGCAATAATATTAAACATCATGATTACACTTTGGGTAGTGCCTTAGGCTAACACTCCTTTTTAATGAAGTTGTTGGCCTTCCTTTGCCTGAAACAAGGATTCAGCTTGTGTTAAGCATGAAAACTCTTGTTTTTTCATGCATGGTATTAGAAAATACATTATATCATATTGTATTCTGTCCAGTGTCCTAATTTTTTAATATACAATATCTCTGTTTTGGTCTCTTAGCCAAGGAAATGGAAAAAAAAAGTACAATATATTGTAGCAATTCTACCCAAATTAGGCTCTAGCTCTTGCTTGAGCAGATATTACACAGCCTCATGTCCCATATTTTTGGACTATAAGACACACCTTTCATGGTTGTCACACAAACAATAGCTCCCACACAATGGGCTCTACAACATGCACACGGACAGCTATGCTACTTCTACGCACAGACATCTCTGCTATGTCACACACACTTCTGCTCCACCTCTCTCCCCCCACATACTCACACTATTTGTTCTTGACCAATTATAATTACTAAACCCCCTACATACCCTATCCCCTCAGTTTATGCCCACCTCCCCACACACACATAAATATATTTATAGCATATATAGCAGCGGCTCTCAACTCAACTCACCACATCTGCTTTTTTTTCCCCTCTGTAAAACACCTCAGAATAACTTGCCTCTCCTCCAGTAGCTCCCCAGCCACTCCTCCCATGTAATCAGAGCCCTAGGTTCTGGGTCATGTGACTTGAGACTGTCACATGACCCAATGATGCTGGTAAGGTCCTTTTGCCTTTCTGTCGAGAGGCTTGGAGAGAGAGCAGTGCAGAGGCTCTGCTATCTCTGAGTTTCAGTGAAATGCTTTGTAAGCACTTCACCCGATCTATATGGCGGTGCTGGATTCTCCTCACCTTTGGATTATAAGACACAGGCACTCCATCAGAAAATACAAACCGACCTGGTTACCATGGCCTTGTGTATAAGACAACTGTGCACGTCGCAAATTTTGGATCAGGTCCAACTCTTACATCTGTTTTCTGTTCTAGTTTTCTATTCTTCTCACACTCACTGGCAACTGGTGACAATAATATTCATGTTCATGTTCTTAGGCCCAAGCAAACAAAAGTATATGGCGGCCATATGCTAGCCTTACAGACGACCACCATAGAAGTGTAGGTGAGCACACACATGTGTCACCGAATTGTACTGTAGCTACAAAAATGATTGCGCATGCTCTATATTTTACCTGAAATACAGCACAGCTGCATGTCCCCCTATATAGAGGAGAGGGGTGAGGAGTGTTTACCCCACCCCTTCCTCAGCTGCCCATATGCTACACCCGGGTTACGGCCTAGATGTAAAATACGTTTATGTGCGTGAAGTCTTATTCTGTAATTTGTCTGAAGTTAAGATTGGTGAGGTTCTTGTGTAGAGTGCCCTATTCCTTTTTATTTATTTTTTTAATGGCAATGGGTCTAAAAATTTGTTACCCTTATTTTATTGTATTCTTAACCACAGGCAACACGCTCTGGTGGAACTTTAATTCTCGTTGGTTTGGGTCCAGCAATGGTTAATGTGCCCATTGTAAATGCTGCTGTGCGAGAGGTTGACATCAGGGGTATTTTCAGATACTGCAATACGTAAGTTTGTTTTTTGCTTTTAAAGTTTTCTTAAATATTAGGGCCACTTCACATCTCTGTTAGGTTTTCAGTTATTTTGAGCGAAAACCAGGAGTGGTGGAACACACTGAACAAGTACAAGTCTTTGCATTACACCTTTCCTCTGTGTAGTCGCTGTAGAGGCTTGCAACTGTTCTGTGTGTTTAACCACTTCTGTTTTTTTCTCAAAGTAACTAAAGACATAACAGAGATGTGAACTGGCCTTAAGATGCTTAAAGGGAACCTGTCACCAGGAGACTCATTTTTAGCACTCCCCCAGTCCCCACAGAGCATAGTACATACACTGCCAAAGTGTTTTTGTATTAAACATTGGTTTTACAGAAAAAAAGATATGTTATATTGTACCTTTCATTATCATCTGCTGTGTGACTAGGCAGTTGCCCAATAGGAGGGGCTGGAAAGGAGCAGTTCCCCCCCACCCTTGGGGAACAGCTACTCCATGTGACCTTTTCAAATATATGAAAGCACCCATTACTTGGCTTAGCAACGCCCCCTGCTCCTCTACAGCCAATCCCGAGGGAGGGGAGTTATTCATATATTTGAAAAGGTTACATGTTTCCCAAGGGTGGGGGGAACTGCTCCTTTCCAGCCCCTCCCATTAGACAATTAGTCACACAGCACATGCTAATGAAAGGTACAATATAACATATCTTTTTTCTGTAAAACCTATTTCTTATACAAAAACACTTTGGCAGTGCATGTACTATGCTCTATGGGGACTGGGAGAGTGCTAAAAATGGGTCTCCTGGTGACAGGTTCCCTTTAAGGTTTTGTGTTTTTTTTCTCTATAGAATTGAACAATTTAGTTTTTACTTTTGCAGGTGGCCCATGGCTATTTCTATGCTGGCATCCAAAAGAGTGAATGTGGCTCCTTTGGTCACACATCGCTTTCCCTTAGAAAAGGCAGTACAAGCATTTGAAACTACTATGAGAGGAGAAGGTGTGAAAGTTATGCTAAAATGTGACCAGAATGATCTGAACCCATAAAAATAGAAGTTGACAATACCTACACTATAACATTCTTCTGAAATACATGTGACAATAGAAGTAATGTGAGAAAATAAGCTTAATCTTGCTTGTGTTTTAATAAACCATGTAATAAATGATCCTACAAAAAATATTACAACATTAAAGTTCTTTTTGTTTCATAAACTGAAACCAATTGTTGACTTTTTATTTAACACCATAAATGCATTTTCATGACAAAAATGTAAGACTGAAATAGCAAAATGGATTCTGGTTTAGCGTATACTTATAGAGATCAGGAGAGTACCAGAGGCTTATGATCCCTGGTGCAAGAGTTTAGCTTGTCACCCTCTTATTTCAAGTCCATTAAGATTATCATAGAGAACAGAATGTAAAAAATGCTGAAAACATAACTAATAACCAATGTGACACCCACTGGCCTACATTAAGAAGCAGGGCCAGATTAAGACTGGCATGGGCCCTGGACTGTATGAATACTAGACCCCCTACAAGTCCGGAATCCACTTCTTACACATAGCACTAGAATCAGCTTCTCTGGGATTGTCCCTTCTGCCTGCTTTCAATCTGTGGTTTCAGGACCTCTGGGGGACCTTCAAAGGTTCTGACATGGCTCTTGTGTCATGGGAGCAGAAACCAGATGTACGAGGGCTTCAGATTTCTTGAGTGAATTTTTTTGGTCTCTTTAAAAAAAAATTGGCAGGTGAATTGACTAGCCATGGGCTACCATCTAAAACCTCCTATATTATAATCCACCACATTTCAGAAAGGTGACTTGGCCTTTGGAAAGACACTACACATGCTGAAAGTTATCTCACACACTAAAAGGGAGTAGGCAGTGATTAGAGTACTATACGAACACAGGTTGCAACGACATCTAGCAACAGGTGACTTTTTCTCAATCAGGTACAGAAAGTCATTTAAGGAAATCTAACATTTGATTTCACGCATTATGAACCAAACATACCTTGAGAATGCTGTAGCCACACTGATGCAGAAAATATCTTGTTTAAACCCTGAGTTGAGTGGTTTTGCTGAAAAAAACTATTATAACATTCAGGACCGTGGGAAAGCTGGGTTGGATTCAGACTGCAGTTCATAAACACATTAAACAGAGCTTCCTGAACTATCCATACAGGACTAATCAACATGAACTGGTGCAGCAATTGATTATTTCTGCCTGTCGGGCACAACACATTGATTACATCACTCTCTGAAGCAGTGCATAAATAATGTGAGAGGAGAAGCGGCAAGCCCCAGCAGAGAAGTGACAGAGCCTCTTTATCATAATTTATAATAGTTTTTTTTCAGCAAAACCACTCAACTCAGGGATTAAACAAGATATGCTTCTGCATCAGTGTAGCTACAGCATTCTCAAGGTATGTTTGGTTCATAATGCATGAAATCAAATGGTAGATTTCCTTTAAGTTGTCTCCCACCTGTGACTTATAGATGTCTTCAACTCCTTGCAGCACATCTCCATATTATACCTGAGTTAATATCTAGAGACAAAAAAGAACAACAAAGGATGAGTCTACTTGAATGTTGTGTATAGACCAATACATGTCACCTTGGAACGTTTCAGAATCCACCCAGGACAAGATGCCTTCAATCTGATGTGTGGCTAGCTAGTAAGCTGGGATGGCATGCAGTGATGTTTAACAATCCGACAGAAAGAAAAGTGCTATAGAAAAAAAAAACAAAGAATAAAAGATTGAGCACTTACCAGTGCTTACACCTATAGCCTAATAAACTTAATGTCAATCCATAATTATAAATAAAAAAGTTTATTCCAAATAAAAGAGACCTGATGCTTCGGAGGAGTAAATATTTTATCAGAGGAAGGGTTTTCAAGTCTGAAACACATCATGTCCATTTAATTTTATTTGAAATAAACTTTTTAATTACGGAGTATCAATTCCTTACTGTTTTGAACATCTCTGCTTGCTGTCTTATTATAGGAAACTTCTATGTTTAGATCCTGTGGATAAACCCTGGTCCATGGTCATTAGTCCATTAGTGCCCCCCCCCCCATTTTTTATTTGATGTAATTTTTGATCACAACAATATCAGAATGTATTGACCCTGGTATCCAGTGGTAGGGAAATTATGATCCCAGGTGTGTATTAGGACTGTTATGTGAGGACTGCATTCTGTTTATATTAGAGTTATGTTCTGCCTTGTTTGATTTGTATTCTTCCATATTCAGCATTCGGGGTGCCACAAATACCATGCTTACTATAAGGATGTCCTGTTTATCTTCCAGTAAACCCTTGCAAACAGCACTTTGCAGTCCATCGGGTCTATGTGGTGCACCAAGGTAACAAGACGTAAAAAGAGGCAACACCCAACTTAAATGTGTATTAGTTTATTATTATTTCAGATTGGCGCTGACTACCTGACTAGATGTCAGTAAACCCCTGCTTATGTTCCAAGGAACAGCAGGGTGTTAACCACAACAAGATGCTTGATGGAAAAACAATGAACTGTAACTACCGGAATGACCTCATTGATTTACTGTATTGTTGGTGTTAGAAAAATGTATGAGTCGTGACTCATTACCCTTACCCTAGTATTATTTGTTGATATGGTATTTACAGTGTTTTATCTTACCCAGCTGCAGATAGTAAGGCAGAATGTCTATAGACAGTGCAACAGTGATAATATTGAAGGCACAATGTCCACTCTAGGGTCACATATAAACAAACAATGTTACCACTTAGGTGACGTGCACTCTTATTATAAGCATGCCTTTCTTGAAAAAAAAAAATTGTGCTCTGTATTCGTAGAAATATTTGTTTTTGCATATGTAAATGCAAATAATCACTTTCAGTGCAGTGTGGGTATAAGTGTGAGATTTGTGGAACCGTCTCTTGTTTGGTTTCATGTAGACTAACCATGCCATGCTTTCACTCTGAACTTGGACAACAGGCAGCGCTCACTAATCTCCGTCAGCTTCATAGGGATTAATGGAGCAGAACTGTCCATAAATCTCAGGGACAGAGCCGGTCTGACAGTTACCTGGGTTCCCATCGGATCCTTCGTTCTCGTGATCAGTAAAGATCTCATCACTGAGACCCCCACCGATCAGCAAGTTAGGCCCTATCCTGTGTTGGGAAACTAAAATGTAACAAAGTAATATTTCTCTGAAATCAGCCCATTATCAAATCATTATCTCACAATCGGAACTGGTATGATGCAGGGAAGCTACAATGTATGTGTCTAGTCCAGTGGTGGCGAACCTATGGCACGGGTGCCTGAGCTGGCACTCAGAGCCCTTTCTGTGGGCACTCAGGCCATTTACCCCAGGACAGAGCTCACTAAAAAGGACCAAATTCACCAAATCTTCCTGCAGACCCAGGCAATTTAAGAGATGCTACAATCAGCGCGATTTTAAAACGACACTTCATTGGAACTACGGTAAAAGTGAGAATGTGTTGATAGAACTGCATTATCTTTGTAGGTCATCCTAATGTACCCACCATTCTTACTGTACAGAGAGACCCTGGTGAGAAGCTACAATGATAGTCTGAATGTGCCCTCCTGTATTTGTGGCCTCAAGGGGCCGATACGACTGATAAGTGTTGAAGAGCAGGTAGCTCTTAAGTTACTGCTTAAAATGCAATGTTGGCACTTTGCGGTAAATAAGTGGAATTTGGTTATAGTTTGGGCACTCGGTCTCTTAAAGGTTCGCCATCACTGGTCTAGTCCATTGAGTAACCAGTTATCTGCTTTCAATATGTTTATCAGCTTGCTTGAATAGTTGAGTACATTGAATTCATGCCCTATTGTGTTTTGTTTTGTTAAAAGGGTTTTCCCACATTCTCACATCTCAATCCCCTAGTGATGTTAACACAATAAAGATCATTTTAATCCCTTACTTTACAAATTTACTCAGTTTTATTGCAGTTTTAGTTTCACTGTCTATGGGGCTCAGTGCAAAATCCCAGGGTGTGTGTGGGTCCTCTCTGAGCAGGCAAATTTACTGTATTATACATCTATTTCTGTGAGCTGGGTAAGGGTGTGTGAGGGTGCAGGTGTATATGCACTTTCATCTGGCTTTTGACATTGTATTAACACGAAAATTGAAAAAAAGTTCAGCTCACCTCCCTGACACTTCCGATATGGGTATCTTTTCAGTCAATGCACGGAGAGCTGTGTGGGGACCAGCGGTTAGGAATCATAAATAGAAAAAATGCTTGCAGACTCCAGCAGCCAGATCCAGAAAATATATAAGTAAAACTCTTACCTTTATTAATTCAGTAGAAAAAACATGTTAAAAATACATAGTACGGTCAAGGAGACTTCATTGTATTATGTATTTTTAACATGTTTTTTCTACTGAATTAATAAAGTGAAGAATTTTACTTTTCTGGATCTGAGTGCTGGAGTCCCCAAGGATTTTTTCTATTTATGATTGTACTAATGACCTTTGACAGCATATTGTTCACCTCCACTATTATGTGATACATAGCAAATTGATGTTTGATGTTTTCAATTTTTGTAGGATCTACACTTTTTACAAGGAAAAAAAAACTTTTCTGGTTTGCCATAAAGTCTTTGTTTGGATTTTCCAGCAAATAATTAATATGATCAGTGGAAGGAAAAGTTATACACTTTTCCATTATGCTTTCTGGATCAATTCCTCATGGTTTTCTATATCTTTGCTTGCTGTCCTGCTATAGAAGGTTTCTGTCCATGGTCATGTGATGGGCATGCAGTTGCCTGTGAGTCCATCACAAAACTATGGACAGATTCTATCCACCGGAAGTAAACGTAGAAGCTTCCTTTAGTAGGACAGCAAGCAGAGATCTAGAAAACCATAAGGAATTTATACAGAAAGTATATTCATTACACAAATCAAATCAATCATTTTCTGAAAGTGGGCAACCCCTTTAAGTTCCTCCAGCACATCCACGGCAATCCTTTTAAAACTTTTAGTTTATTTCATGAATATAAAAAAATCTATCCAGGCATCACAACACGCACGAGGATGACGTTTTGTGATGGATTTTTTTTATTCATGAAATAAACTACAAGTTTTACATGGATTTCCGTGGACTTGCTGGAGTGTCCTTTTGAATTGCCTGCTGAGTGGACAGACTTCCGATAGATTTCTCCTTGCACCTGGAAACCAAGAGCTTAATGGGTGAGCTGGACACTACTTTCTTCTATTATCCCCTTTGAGTTAGTGACAATTTTTGCCGTTCTGAAAACAAAGTTAGGGTTTTGGAATGAGTTCCCCTATCTCTTTAACTTAGTAAACCTTTCAAAAGCCCATGTCAGCTGTATGTTTTATCATATATGGAACGTTGTTGTGTCCCCTTCATTATTCTGGTTTAATGCTCTGAATTAGTTTTTCTCTTGGTACTTTGGTGCTTCATTTTCATGATGTCTCCTTCATTTGCAATTTTGTAATTCCTCTGCTTCTACCACATAATCTGTGAGGTTAGACTGATTTAGTCTTACTCATTGGAACTGACCTCTGGGAATATTTTCTAGCTATTTCGGAAGGTGGCAACTGGACATATGAATATAGCTATTGCTATTTGTATTTGACTTTGTTAAAATATTTGTATTTTTAAAAAATATTATTTATTTATAGAGCACCATTAAAGAGGACCTGGGCACTAGGAGCTGCATTTGTAGTGTACAGCGCAGCAGTGTTAGCGTTATTGTAACACTGCTGTGTTTGTTTTATCTCTAGTAAGCCGCTCCTAGTGCTGATTTTCAGGGTAACAGGTCCTCTTTAATTCCATGGTGCTGTTTAATGAATAAGGGGTTTCCATACATTACATTAGGTAAAAAAAAAATGCAAGTACAAGTACAAAGGCTACAGTGATCAAGTGGAAGAAGAACCCTACTTGTGAGAGCTCACAATCTATGTGGGAGGGTAGATGTAGACACAAGGTGCAGTTATTGTGTGTTGTAGGCGATCCTGAACTGGTGAGTTTTCAGATTGCGTTTGAAGGTTTGGAAAGTGGGGGCAGTCTGACACATTTTAGAAGAACGTTCCAGATTATTGGGGGTGCAGAAGTCCTGGATACATTTCTGAGGAGAGCGGATGGTAATAGAGTGAAGCTGAAGGTCCTGTGAGGAACGAAGATTGTGGGATGGTATTGACTGATGAAAAAATATATTAAATCTTAAAAAATGCACAAAGGCTCTACTATAGGTAGGGAAAAAATGTAAAAAGAACCATTAATATTATTAAAAGTACTCCGTAACCAACCATTTTGGAAGATGGTATACGCCTCCTACCTTTCAGCATATACATTTTACGTAACACAGAGCATATCTGGAACCACATATCTTGAAGTGGAAATCCCCCTCATATATAAAATAGTTGTGTGAGAGAATAAAGTTCCATCACATGTACACTCAATTTGCTTTAAGGGTAAAACTATCAGTAAATGGTGGAACTCCAAATTCAATTGTAGTCAAATATTGCATTCAAATCCTTGCAACATTTGAAATAAAATTCTGTTTCTATACAGCAATATATAGCACTAAATAATGACTCCAGACAGTCTATTTAACACATTGATGACATATGACGAGCATGCACGTCCTAACTAGTGGACTGTTGCTGCATTAAGACAAGCATACTTGTCCTGATGATTGGCCTGGCACTGTGAGAGTGTCAGGAGATAGTTATACATAGCCTGGTACTGGCTGTATATGTTCAACACAGAGACTTTTCTGTGCAAGGAAGATTAACCTCTTAACATCCATGGTCAAGAACGATCCTGTTAGATAAGGGTACAGACAGAGAGAAAAGCGGAATGCCAGGAGTTGCCATGTACGAGGCCTAATAGGCAAATTGTCAGTATGATACTGACAGATACAATACATTAAAGTGCAGAGGTACTACAGTGTATTGTATAATGGATCAATGTATTCCCAGCATAAGTTCCTTAGTGGGAAAGTAATAAAAACTTTAAATAAAGTTTTGTGGTTTTTTAAATAATTTAAAAAAATGTTCAAAAAATTTGCACTATCCCTATAACTAACTATGTATTTTTTAAAAAAAATTAGAAAAAAACACCCTCACAAAATGGGTATTACCCTGTCTGTAGCAAGCCTGGCTAAGAAGATATTATTTAATTATACCTATACTGTGAAGGGCATAAAATTGCAATTGTAATGCTTCCTTCCTACTAATAAAGGGTAAATGCAATTTTTTTGCTAAAGTAATAAAATTTAAGAAACGTTTGGTGTCTTCTTAATCGTACGAACCTACAAAATAACTTTAGCATGGTTTTATACTCTATAAAGAACATGTAATTAAAAAACAAGTGGCGGAATAGATGTTTCTTTTCAGCAACCTCACGAGAAGGAGTTAATAGATTTTTTATCATTATTCCATTTTTAACCCAAATATTAACCTATTGGAAAATACTTTACTGCAAAATAACAAGCCCTCATATGGCCATGTCAGATAAAAAATAAAAATGTTATGTCGGTTGGAAGTTTATCAAGGAAAAGTGCTCTGTCCTGAAGACCACTTTAGGCTGTGTCCTTAAGGTGTTAAATATGTTGTTAAAATTTTAATGTCTTTTTCTAACAGAATCAATCCTGAGGTTACAGTTTTCCTTGCCCTATTCTGGACCCCACATTTTCATATTTAATTTCCTAGATTCCCAAATGTAGAATTAATGGCTGTCTCCACAGTCTTTAGTGGCAAAATCTTCATTGGCAGTGAGGGATTTCCCAGAACAGAGAGCTGCTGCAAAGCATGACTGTTAGTCCAATGATCTTCATATCACCACACATTACAACATATCATCAAGTTTGCTGATAAAAGCTGAGATAACCCATTTAACTTTGGCAATAGTAGAAAAGTAAATCACTCATGTTTTTAAAAGCGTTTTTTTTTTTATTTCAAGAATTTAGCAGAAACCAGCATAGTAAACAAAGTGAATACAGCGAGTTCTAGAAATATAATGAGTGTTAAATCAGTTATAGTCTGACTCCCAGCACCAAGCGCTCAGGTGTTTCAAGGAGATGTCCTGGGCAGACACTGTGGCCCATTCATCCTCTATGAAGCACAGCATTTCCCACTGTCTTTACTGCATCTTTATGCAGCCCACTCCTATTCATGTGCATGACACAGAGCTACTGTGCAATGAGTTGTGTCTAGTAATTCAGAAACTGTAGAACTCATCAAAGAAAAACATTCAGGTGACTGGCTGGTGTACTATGAATCTTCCTGCCTCTACCAATATGGTGCCAATCACTGCTTAATAGTATGGGTTAAAAATTTTCATAATGATGCATGAAATGAGCTTGATCTTTTTTGTTGAGTTTTTGGCAAGCATCTTCAACATTCTTAGTCATTCCCGGTGGGCCACAGCTGAACACACCGATTTTTTTCACCTTTCAAAAAAAGGTAAAGCAAATGTTATCGTAATATTGTAGTCTACGTTGAATATTTTTTTTAAAATAACCTTGCATAATAGAGTCACACTTTTCTTATATGTCTTGCCCACCATAATTGTGGGACATAAATACTGCCGTATTGGAATAAGCTGTAACGATAAAGGTCTTTAGTTGAACATAAATAGGGGACTTATATAAGTTAACTGCAACGCCTAATATAGGTGATATATATTTAAGAAGTGTTGGAGAATACCTCAGGGTGAACCTCTTGTAAGGAATCCAGAAATTTTTGAAAAGGTGGTCTACCGAAATGTGTAACAGACCTCAGCCCGGTCATTAAGCTCTTGTTCTGAACTTTCTGGAAGTGTCGCTCACAGATATACTACAAAAATAAAGGGTTATATGTATGATACTTAGAGGAGAACAAAAAAAAATCATAATTTAAAAAGTTTTTAAATTTATAAATTAAGGTAACGATAGAATCAGAATAAAGAGATAGCAGTTACCAGCATGGCTGTGCGGAAGTCAAACTTCTCACTAAGTTGTGTGATGTATATGTGGACTGATAGAAGATTGTGGTGATCATTCTCTTCCACCTCTCGAATGATGTCTGTCAGCCATTCAAACTGCTTCTGAGTGCGTGTTACCCAAATAAAATAAATCTAGAAGTCAATAAGACGGTCATTACTTTTTAGAGTGCGGCTATCAGATTTATTGTATTACTACATCAGTTAAATTTGCATTTCTGTGGGGGACACATTGCATAACTGCTGTTACACCAAATGTGTCGCCAAATTTTAATTTTGACATCAGATATATATTTTCAAATCTGTTTTTATTCTATTTTCTTTCCACGATTATGGGTCTGTCATGTTGGCTGAGCTCCAGTAACAGCTTTTAGTGATATAGGGTATATGGTCTGCATCTGGCTCATTAAGGTCTATGGAGAGTAAAAGATTACTAAACATTCCTAATATGTTTATTATAAAATAAATGCTTAACAAACAGGCCATGAGCTGTATTTACCAGACTGAACACTGTCCAGAGAGCTGGACTCATTGGAGCATCTATGGTGCAGAAATTTAAAAGGATTGTCCACTTTCAGCAAATAATTTATATTGTTTGTGTAATGAAGTAAACATTGAGGAACATGTACAGAAAGTATATCGTAAACATTTTATTACTTTTCATTACACAAACAATATCATGTATTTGCTCTAATAATGAATGTTTTATCAAATTTAACTTTTTGTATGGAGCAACAGTCCAGAACTTACTTTTTCACATATTATAGATGATCTAAAGAAGTTATCAGGAAGTGATTCTGACTTGGTGGTTAAAACCTTCATCTAGCAAGAGCTGATAGCAGCTACTGCATTGAGATTGACTCACAGGCAGGAGATTTCAGCTCTGTTCAGTGGTTGTGAAAGTGTTATGTGTAAACTTATTGTTAGAGAAAAAGTTTTCATTCATGTAGTTTTTACAAATGATTAACCACTAGAGGAGTCAGAATATCAATGAAACATCGTAATTTTTATATGTTTTCCTCCATAAAATGATTTTACATTTCTATTTAGTTATGTTTTATGAATTTTTATATAACTCCCATGGATACCAGATGTTTACAGTTTCACATTCGCCGCTAGAAGGCAATTTAGTGTTTTGTCTAACTCTAGGTGAACTTGTTATGTTTATGTGTATCAGTAAATGTAGCCGAAGAATCATATTAAACTGCACACATTCTCTTTGAATTAATAAAGAATTCTTAAGTATTCATACTTTCTTGCACTGTATCCTTGCATTGACTGATGATTTGAAGACCAAGTCTTTAAGGATTGAAGCAAATGGTGTAACTCCAATTCCTCCACCAACTAAGACCGAAACTTCAAACATGTTCCACTCCTGGTGCCCTTCTCCAAATGGTCCATCCAGAAATAGCTACATAATAGTTAAGACAATATAAGAAAGTAAAAAAGATGATGCATTTACTGTACTTTTATACAAAAATATTTTCTGTAAAAAGGAAAGGTATAGTTTATAGGCATCTACCACTTAGGGCAGTGATGGCGAACCTTTTAGAGACCGGGTGCCCAAATTACAACCGAATCCTACTTATTTACCATGAAGTGCCAACATGACAACTTAAACAGTAACTTATTGCTCCTTGTTCTTCCACAGCATTCAATCGTATTGGCCCCCTGAGGCCACCAATATAGTTGAAAGCAGGAGGACAAATTCGGACATCATTGTAGCTTCTCTCCAGTGTCTCTCTGTACAAGAGGAATCATGGGGCCAGCAAGGGGACCTCAAAAGATAATCTTGACCTTCTCTCTTCCTGCATTTCCAATCAGTCAAGGAAGTGTCACCTTAAAATAGCATTGCGAACTGCAGGAATATTCTGGTCCTGTCTGATGAATCTATCCTGGGGTGACAGCCTGGGTGCCAACAGAAGGGGTTCAGAGTGCCACCTCTGGCACCCGTGCAAAAGGTTCACCATCACTGACTTAGGGTCTTATATGCAAATCTGTAATGTTGCATAAAATTCAGATTTTTCCTATATAATGTTTAACATTTTTTTTTACATTTGCATATTTGCTCCACAATTTCAAACTTTTCAAATTGGCGAGCAAGTGTTGCGCCTGATATGGTTTTCTCAAAAAAGGGGATGTGGACGTATGTAAAACAGTCGCAGTTATGGTGAAAGGAAAAAGTTTAGAAGGGGGTTGCAGAAGAATTTTTTTAAAAGATGTAAAATATAACAGACACACATATCTGATACATCAACCTCTAAGATAAATGAAACAAGTCCAATACCCAGGAAAATCAAAAAAAGACAAATAAATGTCCTGACTAAAGATAAATTACCCCAAATGAGTCTATAAATAGGTAAAATGGAAGAAATATCAAATGTTATTTATACCTTTGGGAATTTCTCATCTGTTGAGTTGGGAGATGCAGAAAGCTGCCTTAAGCTTGTAGTCCATGGTCCCACTGCTCTAATATGTAAACTTAGAGAATCCTCATGTGGAGCGGATGTCAATGTGAATGGATGGTATTCATCAGTACCAAGAGACAAGCAGGCAATCCTAACCCATTGTCCTGATTTGTAGTCAAAGTCTGATGGTCGCTGAAATTTCAGGTAAGTTACACCTTCAAATACATAAAAATACATATAAATACAAAAAGTACAATAAAGATCATTAATATACTTTAGCATATCATTAATCATGGATGTTTCTGGTAGCTATTGTGGAGCTATAAAGTTTTTATTTCATTTTGTGTTCCTTGTACCATATATTCATAGTAGCTTTGACTACTTTCTTTAAAACCCAACCCTGCAATGCACTGTGCCATAAAGTTATCCCTCTGTTGTCTTGTGTGTTCCTTGGTTTTCAGGATTCTGTTTGTTCACTTATGTTTTCTGACAAACCTCTGATACTTTTACAAAACAGCTTAGAAAAAATTACATGCAGATGATTTCTAAAGGCAATTGGTCACACTGGATTTTATTTAGGGATATGGAATGCATGGAGGCTGAATACATATACATATACATATGCACAACACGATTTTCAGGTTTTTTTATTTGAATATTCAGTTTTTTTGATTTGCAAAAATATTGGAAAACTACATATAATTTTCTTTAGACTTCACAAACAAATGATACTTTTTTTCTTTAACATATAGGGGTCATTTATCTTACAATTTTCTTTCTCTTAGATTGCGACTTCTTTGGCACATTTGTATATTTGCACCTAAATTTGTGACTTTTCTACTTGCCTAGCAAAGTAAGCCACACAAGAATTTTTCAGTGTTGCGCTTAATATATCTTTAACCCCTTCCCGGGTCCCGGTGCATGGAGAGGGCTCGCGGGCCGAGCCCTCTCCATAGCCGGTAAGTCTTTGCTGCATATTGCAGCAAAGGCTTACCGGTAACACCCGCGGCTTCAAAGAGATGGCACCGCATTCTTGTCGTGGATCGCCGCTCCCCGATGACGTCACGGGGAGCGGCGATCCGTCGCCATGGTAGCCTCAGGTGTTCCGAATACCCGAGGCTACTTCGTTTTAACCCATGCATTACAATGTGCTAATTGCACATTGTAATGCATGGGGAGTAAAATCCACATATACTGCCATACAGTAGTATGGCAGTATATGATAGGATGAATCAGACTACCTAGGGTTAGAGTACCCTAGAGAGTCTGAAAAATACTAAAAGTTAAAAAGAAAAAATTATAATAAAAAAACCTAAAAATTCAAATCACCCCCCTTTCCCTAGAACTGATATTAAAATAAATAAACAGTAAAAATCATAAACACATTAGGTATCGCCGCATCCGAAAATGCCTGATCTATCAAAATATAATAAAGTTTTTTCACTGCGTTTAACCCTGTAACGGAAAATAGCGTCCAAAGTCGAAAATGGTATTTTTTTGCCATTTTGAAAAATATAAAAAAATTCATAAAAAGTGATCAAAAGGTCGCACAGTCCCAAAAATTATAGTAATGAAAATGCCATCAAAATTAGCAAAAAATTACACTATCCACAGCTCCGTACACCAAAGTATGAAAAAGTTATTGGCGCCAGAAGATGGCAAAATAAAAAAAAATATTTTGTACAGGAGGTTTTAATTTTTTTAAATGTATGAAAACATTATAAAACCTATACAAATTTGGTATCCACTTGATCGTACCGACCCAAAGAATAAAGTAGACATGTCATTTGAGACGCAGAAAGCTGTAAAATCCAAGCCCACAAGAAAACGTCGCAAATGTGGTTTTTCACCATTTTCACTGCATTTGGAATTTTTTTCCCGCTTCCCAGTACACGCCATGGAATATTGAATACTGTCACCATGAAGTGCAATTTGTTACGCAGAAAATAAGCCATAACACAGCTCTTTATGTGGAAAAATAAAAAAGTTATATATTTTTGAAGTTGGTGAGTGAAAAATGGAAGTGAAAAAACTAAAAAAGGCCAAGTCATTAAGGGGTTAAAATCCAGATCTGGCTATATAAAAAAGTTGCAATTTAACAAGTTTCAATTCTAAGGTCACAGTCCTATAGCAACCAATCAGATTTAGAGCTCCTATTAATCACCTGTTGCAGAATAGCAACCAATCACGACACAGCTTTCAACTGCCACAGCAGCAGCAGACAATCGCTCCTGTATAAGGTGGGTAATACGCGGATTTCGGAAAGTGTCGGGTTAGAATTTCAGCTCAAAACCAAGTCTATGATGTTCCCTGAGTCACAGGCAACAACTGCGCAAAATTTGGTGATTATAAATGCTACGGTACAGATTCCTTTAGCAGACATACATACATACACACACTCATCTAAATTGATATATTAGATCATTTGTTCTGCCAAAAAGCAAACCTATTTATCCTACAAGAGAACATACAACTATATCGATATGTAGCTAATTAGTCTGCTCCCTAATATTTTAAATATTTAAAAACCTTAATATACGTTTTTTTCGGACATGATAGAAATGGCTTTCTTATTATTCCCTTTAAAAGCCTCTGTCTGCATGAAATCCATGAAGTATCAAAATCATTGAAAGTCTATAAAGCTGTAATGAGTGAAAAAAACTGGATCAGTGGTCTCTGGATCAGCGCCATTTGCAAAATACCAGTGCCATGAATTATTGGGTAAAGAACACAAACTTTTTACAATGTGTATTTTATTTGGTACAATCAATATAATCTACTACATACCTGAGGGCAGTTGCTTAGCTTCCAGAACTTCTATTTCTATCTTTTTCCGCCTTAAGCTAATCAGTTTGTCTCCCACAAAGATGATTACCGGGGGAATAAAAAAAATGTGAAACCTTGGTTGCTGGATAAGTGCAAAACTGCCATGAATAATAGTCTGCAAAACAAGCAAAAAAGCAATAAGCATAGCTGAGACACATTCTTCCAGAGAAATCGAGTAAGCCAACATCAATAAGCATCATAGCTGTTATCTTCTAATATGTTACTGTACAGAATAACATTATGATTCACTTGGTAGGTTACATTGTGCTAATCATATTTACCCTTGATATAACAAAGCTGAAATGTTGGCAGGGTTTCATTTTCAATTATCAAATCATAGTACACATAAGGACATAAAACCATCCTCATGTAATCTACCAGTTTACTCTGCAGTTGAATACAACGTCACCCACATTTATGTATTTATTCATTGATTGATTTGTATGTGTGTCACAGGGCCCTACAGGCTGTCGCCGTTAATTAGGTATCGATAAAATGATCCAGCACATGATTCATGTCCATCCAAAAAACGTTCTTCTTTAGATCAAAAACATTGCTTTTATTTCCATCTTGTTAAATCATAGTTTCAATTAGTCGTGACATATAAGGAAAAACCAACTGACACGTTGCATATCTTACGACTCTTAGTCATAGTCTTTGACTAAAAATCATAAGATTTGAAATTCAGTGGGACATCAAGGAGGTTTTCTGTTATTTTCTTTGATGTATCCGTTGATTGTTTGGATTTGATCTGTGGTGACCAATTAAAGGCCAGCTGCATACTAAGGGGTTATCTAGACAAGACAATCCCTTTTATACAGACATATACTTTAACCAGGATCTTCTTAGACAATATATGTAAAATTCCTTCTTTTTGCAATTTCAAAGGCATGGATTGACAGATGAGATATTGACTTTATTTTATGTGGATTGTTTTATTTTAAATCTTACCAAAATATAGAAGACCACATACAGATGATGAATGATCCAAAAGCCACGAAAACTGACACGTCGAAAATAATAAGTTGAAAACACATACATGAGAGCCATGACTGCCAGAAGAAGAACTCCAGTCATACCTTTGGAAAGAGAATGATAATTTTTTTTATGTATTGTTAATGGACTATTTGGCAAAGGAACTGCTATTGTAGATTTGTTATCAGCAGGGTTAAATGTGGCATTTATTCCATTTTTAACACATTAGACATCCTAGTGGTGACAATTAGCTGCTTCCACAAGTTCTCTGTACTACAGTGGAACACTTCCATAAGTTCTTTGTACTACAATGGAGCATTTCTACAAATTCTCTGTGCTACAATGGATCTCTCTCATAGGTACACAATGATGTGGTTTTTTTTCTTTCCTTTATGGTTCTTTTCTGATATGAGTCTGGCATTAGTATTGAGTCTTGGAAGGAGTTTATGACTCATGTTAGGCTGCATTCCAAAACAACCCAGTTCAGGAGCCCAGGTCCAACCTTGATGGGGGCCAATTATAGTCTCCCCTTCCCTGAGCATTACTTTCCCTGAGCATTAATTTTCATGTCCTCTTTAAATCTCTTAAGATCCATAAGATATATCATGTTTAGTTTATACATATATAGGTCTCACTTCTGCAACTGATGCCGCCACCCTGAATATAAAGATTACTGTGCATAAACAGGCGAATAAACATCCTTGACCTTCATCAAGTCCCAGAGATGTGATCTACAACTATAAATCATTTATTTCACAGCCTGCTAATATGGTAAAAACCTTTATAAAATTTCACAAAAAAATTAAAAGTAACAATTTGAAGGTAAAGTTGGAGCATCCTTACTTGTCTAGTTTGTCTGAAGTCATACAGTACAACAAAAATACTATCCTATTTCTGAACCTGCGTAAATTGTGTTCTCAGTGGGTTGCAATGCTTATCTTCAAGTAGGAGAAGACACGATGAAGATTTGTACTGTATCAATAGCTATATATGATTACAATATTGAACACACTGATGCTTGTACAGACTGCCCCAGCATTTTAAAAGTGAAAGAAAAAATAGTATACCACTACTTCAAGCATGCAAATACGCCATGGTAAGAGGAATTTCTGGTTAACCTAGGCTGGGCATTCATGTCAGTAAGGTGATTAGTAATATTATCTTCATATTACTATAAAGACGTAGTTACAGACCGAGCTAATGCATTATGGGGAAAAGTTCATTAACATTGTATTGATTTGTGTACTAGGTATAGCTGCCAAAATATAAAACCTGAAGAAAAATTCTCTATGGTGTGACGTTACTTTCATCTAAGTCTTTCTATGTGTTGGCAATAAGTTACAGAATGACTCACCTGGTACAGACTCATAAAACCACCAATAATATCTCTGTGGAAACTCAGATCTATGGAAAAGAAATCATCTTAGTTAAGAATAACTATAACATTTTATAAGTCATGTATTTTGCTCACAGCAGTTTCTTGTTTCCCCTATAGTCATGTACTGTCCTATAGGGAATACAATTTGCCAGACAGTTTGCAAGGTTACATGTTATTTGGCACCACCACACATGCAAAAAATGACAAAGGTATTTACTTTGAATCTAGTGAATTCATAAATCATAGCCCTAGCATTAAGAACAACCCATAAACTGATATCTAGCATCAGCCTTTTGTGTAATTCATATTTCTTTCATATTTTCATTCATATTTCTTATATAAATAACTATGCACATAGTAGTGAAAAACCTGTTCTGGGGCATGTAAACTGTACACCAGGTTCTGTTGAAATAATCTGCTGCGGGAGAAAAGCATGAGAACAGTCGTGTGTATTGTGGATCTACAGAATATATTTGGGATGTGTAAGAAATCTGTTCCACCTTTACATTTGTTGATGCATTCCATTAAGGGGAACATGTCACCAGCTAAAAAACTATACAAAAAACTGCAAACAAATTAGTTTTTTTTGCATCACTTGTCTGTTCATTGTATATAAAAGCTGTCTCACTCGAGAAAGCCAGTTATACCATGCCTAATGATCTTAGCTGTCCTGAAAGCTTACTTGTAACATCTTATATTTCAGTTAGCCATTATAAGGCATCACAATCTCAAAAAGGTTACTTTACTTGACCTATCAAAAGCAACAGGAATTTCTTCAACTGGCTAGCACAATATAAAACTTTTTGTTCTTGTGACCAAATGTTGTTTGGAATACAATGATCATTTTGGTATTCTACTTTTTAAATTTCAGTTTAACTTGTTTGTAAAACTCTTTGCAGTTAAGATAATATTTATTTACCCAAATTTTAGTTTTTACCTACCCATTTTCTGTGAACACTGTTGGAAAGAGGCAGCTGAGGATACTGATGGGAGTTATTGAGAAGATGTAGACATTTACTACATGTCCAAGTGTATGAAGAACTAAAGGAAACAAAAAAATTTAAATAAATTTCTATTACTCATAACATTGGTTAAATCAGCAAATTCGTTATAATGTGACCAACTCACTGGCAAGAATAACTGCGGTCATGGCGATTAGTCGGTGGAAGTCTACTGCAGCATCAAATGGGATGTATCGATTCAAGAAGGTCTCTCGCAGGAAAGTTATTAGATTGCGGCACATTGTTAGAAGAATATAAGAGAACATAAAGGAAATACTGGCAGCCGAGCCTCTAGAGACTATAAGGCCCACATATGTAGTGTCAACGATTCCAGTTCTTGGGGATGCAAAACCATAATCTGTGGATGTAGAATGTCAGATGTTGATTCAAGATTCAATAATCTATGGAATCTATTTATCAAAACAGTGTAAAAAACTACTATATTTTTCAGACTAATACGCAGCAATAAGTCTTGCTAAAAGTGCCTCTGTCTTAAGGTTAGGAGGATCCAGCACTGGCAGACCTTCCTGACCGCTGTTCTGGTGAAGCACTAATAAAGCGATTTACCTGGTCTCTGGAGAGCGGAGCCTCTGCACTGCACTCCCTCTCCCTGCCAACCCTGTGTAAGAGGGAATTGTGTGTGTCTTCTATACTAGTGGACCCCAGCCATCCATGAAATTACCCTACGATTCTGACTTTTCTGCAATGTAACAATATAGTAGCATATAGTTTGTATAATTACATATGGTAGTGGCCAATGCAGTGGAATTATTTATCTTTCTACAGTTTCAAACCAGTAGATTACATGTAAGGAGATTATGACTTTAAATGTAATGAGTAAAAATCAAATGGAATACATAAGATTGTTTCTATGAAAAACTGCCTTATTTAATCTGATAGTGTCTTACGTACAGTATCCTCTTTCAGCAAACAGTCCAGCCGATATTCCATAGAATATTACTAGGCATACAATATGACGCCGGTAGTTCTCAATTAATCGCTTAAATTGCTGGATCTTTTGACGGACTTTGCTTGATTCATATTTTTCTCTTTTTGCAGTAGTAAATACACCGGGTTGATTAGGCTTGATCCTGTTCCTAATTAATGAATCAGAAAGTCAGATGGATGTTACATGCTATTACAGTATCTATGTAAAAACATAATATGTTCATTACACGTACATTTTACCATGTCTGTTTCGAAGCTCTTGACCTTCCAATTCAATATGGTTTTCATTAATACTGTGAAAATAAACAGTCATTACTTTTATTCGTAAATCTAGCAAAAAAAAAAAAAAATAAGGCCATTAAGGCCATTACAACTTAGAAATTCCTTTGTTTTGAGCTGTGTGACAGTATTCCTCAGTATAGATGAGGTTCTTTTCTATTTGTTTTAGTCAATTTTAGAGATGAGCGAACATGCTCGTCCGAGCTTGATGCTCGTTCGAGCATTAAGGTACTCGAGACGGCTCGTTGCTCGGACGAGTATTTCCCCTGCTCGAGATCGAGCATTTAATTAAAAAAACACAGTGAAGAACAATAAAGAATAGAATAAAAACAGTGAACACAGTGAACACAGGATCATTTAAGTGAAAAACACAGTGAAGAACACAGTGAAGAATAGATTACAGATGTTCGGCACATCTGCTTACTTGTCGGAAGATACGCGCGGAACGGTGCGAACAAAATAGCATGTGAAGAACAATATATATGTGTGAAGAACACATTGCAGAACACGGTGAGCAGGACGGAGACTCAAGGGAGCAGCACAGAGACACCGGGGAGCAGCACGGAGACATGGGGCAGCGGCAGCACGGAGACATGGGGCAGCGGCAGCACGGAGACATGGGGCACGGAGACATGGGCACGGAGAGCAGCGGGGCACGGAGACATGGGGCACGGAGAGCAGCGGGGCACGGAGAGCAGCGGGGCACGGAGACATGGGGCACGGAGACATGGGCACGGAGAGCAGCGGGGCACGGAGACATGGGGCACGGAGACATGGGCACGGAGAGCAGCGGGGCACGGAGAGCAGCGGGGCACGGAGACATGGGGCAGCGGCAGCACAGAGACATCGGGCAGCGGCACGGAGACATCAGGGAGCGGCACGGAGACATCGGGGCACGGAGACATCGGGGCACGGAGACATCGAGGGGCACGGAGACATCGGGGCACGGAGACATCGGGGCACGGAGACATCGAGGGGCACGGAGACATCGAGGGGCACGGAGACATCGAGGGGCACGGAGACATCGAGGGGCACGGAGACATCGGGGCACGGAGACATCGAGGGGCACGGAGACATCGGGGCACGGAGACATCGGGGCACGGAGACATCGAGGGGCACGGAGACATCGAGGGGCACGGAGACATCGAGGGGCACGGAGACATCGAGGGGCACGGAGACATCGAGGGGCACGGAGATATCGAGGGGCACGGAGACATCGAGGGGCACGGAGACATCGGGGAGACTTCAGTGGAAGAAGAGCAGCGGATCCCGGGACAGCGTATCTCCCGACAAGTAAACACATGTGCAGAACATCTGTAATCTATTCTTCACTGTGTTTTTCACTTAAATGATCCTGTGTTCACTGTTTTTATTCTATTCTTCACTGTTCTTCACATCTGTTAACTTGTCGGGAGATAATATACGCGCGGAACAGTGAAGAATAGATTGCAGATGTTTGCATACATCTGCTAACTTATCAGAAGACATTCTTTTTCAATTAATTAACACATTTTATTCCCGAACCATGGTCCCTTTGAAAAATGCTCGAGTCTCCCATTGACTTCAATGGGGCTCGTTATTCGAGACGAGCACTCGAGCATCTGGAAAAGTTCGTCTCGAATAACGAGCACTCGAGCATTTTAGTGCTCGCTCATCTCTAGTCAATTTTCCAAACAAAAACATTTTAGAGTGAATGCAACTCTAAAGTGCTTGCCTAGGGCTAGACTTATACAGTATCTATGAAAAATCTTCCCCAGAGTTTACATTCTTCTTGCAGGAAGAATCATATCATATGCTTTTCTTATTTAAAGGGAACTGGTCACCAGATTTTCACTAGTAAATTATAGGTTCCCAAACCACAATTCTAAATATTGCCCACATTGTCTGTAGGTAAAAAATGCATACTTTCTTTCCCCAGAAAATCATATTTTAATCCTACCTGGCACTCTGCCAAAAGGTGCAGTGAGTCACAAAGGGTGTAGCTTATTCAGCCGAGTCGCTTTGTGGCTCAGCCCATGTCTTCATCATTGCCCCTCTCTTCGGCAGACATGATCCTCTGCTCCCATTGAATTATGATTTCTTTACACTCACAGGCTAGCATCAGTCACAGTGCAGTGTGCATTGGAGCAGGTTCCTTAAGCAGTTTGTTTAAATCAACTCCCTCTCCCTGTACGTCACTGACAGCAAATCAGCTGGAGCAGGAGCCTGATCATTTTCCTTTTGACTTACTGTATATACTCGTGTATAAGCCGAGTTTTTCAGCACAAAAAATGTGCTGAAAAACGTCCCCTCGGCTTATACACGAGTCACAAGTTAAAATACAACACTTATATACAAACTTATATTCTCACCCTCCGGTGGCCCCGATCTGCAGCGCTGCTCCCCCGATGTCCGCGCGGGTCCTCTTCTGGCTTCCGTGCCCGTCTTCTGTCTTCTGTACATCGCGCTGGGCGCCGCCATTGCTCTCAATGGCGGCGCCCAGCGCGATGTACAGTGGACGGGCGCGGAAGCCAGAAGAGGACCCGCGCGGACATCGGGGGATATTTAAATAAGCAGCCTTATTTTTTTTAAGGCTGGGCAGCGCTGTATACTACTGGGGGCAGGCTGGGCAGCACTGTATACTACTGGGGGCAGGCTGGGCAGCGCTGTATTCTACTGGGGGCAGGCTGGGCAGCGCTGTATACTACTGGGGGCAGGCTGGGCAGTGCTGTATACTACTGGGGGCAAGCTGGGCAGTGCTGTATACTACTGGGCGCAAGCTGGGAAGTGCTGTATACTACTGGGGGCAGGCTGGGCAGCGCTGTATACTACTGGGGGCAGGCAGTGCTGTGCTGTATACTACTGGGGGCAAGCTGGGCAGTGCTGTATACTACTGGGCGCAAGCTGGGAAGTGCTGTATACTACTGGAGAGCAAGCTGGGCAGTGCTGTATACTACAGGGGGCAGGCTGGGCAGTGCTGTATACTACTGGGGGCAGGCTGGGCAGTGCTGTATACTACTGGGGGCAGGCTGGGCAGTGCTGTATACTATTGGGGGCAGGCTGGGGTGGCTGTATGCTACTGGGGGTAGGCTGGGATGGCTGTATACTACTGGGGACAGGCTGTATACTATAGGGGGCTGGCTGGCTATATACTGGGGTGGGGGGGGTCTGTGACCAATCCATTTCCCACCCTCGGCTTATACTCGAGTCAATAGATTTTCCCACTTTTTGGTGGTAAAATTACGGGTCTCGGCTTATACTCGTGTCGGCTTATACTCAAGCATATACGGTAACTCTTTATAGACAGTCCCTGAATAGTCTAATCTCATTGCAATCATGCAAAATCAACATGGGAAATATTTTCTAGGCATGGAAAGAGTTTTTAAATAGCTTATCTACTGTATCTGTATCTGAGATGACCAGAATGCTTTAAGATATACACTCACCGGCCACTTTATTAGGTACACCTGTCCAACTGCTTGTTAACACTTAATTTCTAATCAGCCAATCACATGGCGGCAACTCAGTGCATTTAGGCATGTAGACATGGTCAAGACAATCTCCTGCAGTTCAAACCGAGCATCAGTATGGGGAAGAAAGGTGATTTGAGTGCCTCTGAACGTGGCATGGTTGTTGGTGCCAGAAGGGCTGGTCTGAGTATTTCAGAAACTGCTGATCTACTGGGATTTTCACGCACAACCATCTCTAGGGTTTCCAGAGAATGGTCCGAAAAAGAAAAAACATCCAGTGAGCGGCAGTTCTGTGGGCGGAAATGCCTTGTTGATACCAGAGGTCAGAGGAGAATGGGCAGACTGGTTCGAGCTGATAGAAAGGCAACAGTGACTCAAATCGCCACCCGTTACAACCAAGGTAGGCAGAAGAGCATCTCTGAACGCACAGTACGTCGAACTTTGAGGCAGATGGGCTACAGCAGCAGAAGACCACACCGGGTGCCACTCCTTTCAGCTAAGAACAGGAAACTGAGGCTACAATTTGCACAAGCTCATCGAAATTGGACAGTAGAAGATTGGAAAAACTTTGCCTGGTCTGATTAGTCTCAATTTCTGCTGTGATATTCGGATGGTAGGGTCAGAATTTGGCGTCAACAACATGAAAGCATGGATCCATCCTGCCTTGTATCAACGGTTCAGGCTGGTGGTGGTGGTGTCATGGTGTGGGGAATATTTTCTTGGCACTCTTTGGGCCCCTTGGTACCAATTGAGCATCGTTGCAATGCCACAGCCTACCTGAGTATTGTTGCTGACCATGTCCATCCCTTCATGACCACAATGTACGCAACATCTGATGGCTACTTTCAGCAGGATAATGCGCCATGTCATAAAGCTGGAATCATCTCAGACTGGTTTCTTGAACATGACAATGAGTTCACTGTACTCAAATGGCCTCCACAGTCACCAGATCTCAATCCAATAGAGCATCTTTGGGGTGTGGTGGAACGGGAGATTCACTGTGTGATGCCACCATGTCAATATGGACCAAAATCTCTGAGAAATGCTTCCAGCACCTTGTTGAATCTATGCCACGAAGAATTGAGGCAGTTCTGAAGGCAAAAGGGGGTCCAACCCGTTACTAGCATGGTGTACCTAATAAAGTGGCCGGTGAGTGTAGTGCTCACTGCAGGAGACCGAGCAGAAACATAGCACATAGAAGCTGCTTTAATTAATTACAAAGCTTACAATTATTATCTGATCTATTTATTTCTTAAATAAACAATACTTTAAAATTTTCTCTTGAAGTGAAGAGATACTTTGTATAGAAAAGGTGCAGCAGGTTCATGAATAGAAGAACTGGTCCTGGGTTACCTGTCCTTTGTTCCTTTGTCTATAAATGATATCTTGCTGGTAAGATGGTTGTTGGCTTTTACAGTTGATCCTTTAAAAGAAAAGAAAACAACAAATCTTTATATCAAGTATATTTTATAGTTACTCCAATATTTATATACTTATATAGTAGGTTTTATATAATAAGCTGATAATCCTTATGGTAAAATGCGATGACAGTTAAGGACAGACATAGTTTACTCAGATCTCCCGGGAACAAGGGACAAGAAAATGATGCATCTTTTGATATCTCGAAATGCAACCTCCTTGACATCAAGAATGACTTTCAAAAAGCCTTATGACATGATGTGGGATTAAAGTCAAACTAGTATATCTATTGCAGAAGGAATAGAATCCCAACTGTACACAGAACTGTTTCGGTCAATTAAGTCCGCCTTGTAAGAGTGTGGAGCATTAGTGGAAATAAGTCTACACACACCTACAACAGCTATTATGTTACTGTTGCAGCCTGTAATGGATGCAAATAAATACAGCAATCTGGTACTGTCCTAATGTTATGAGGAATGTTTTCTTCATAACGACCTTGGCATAAATATAATTTTTCCAAACTTACTGAAATATACTGAATACTTCAATTGTACACTGTGTAAACATCAGATACTCCTTACCTTTAAATGTCATTTGGTTAAAAACATGGGAATGCTGCTTAAACATAGAGAAAAACTGCTCCCAAGTGATCTTTTGGGTGGATTGAAGCCCAGCCTCAATAAACATGCTCTCAATGACTTGCTCAGTTTGATCTTTTGAAAGAAAGTTGGATATTTCATTGAAGGACCTAAAAGAAAATTTTTTTCACTTTGTTCCATTATTTTAACAATGTGAAAACCCCATTGATCGTAAATTCTACTATTTTTTGAATGTATTACAAACCTAAGCATATGAGTTAATTCTTCTCTTGTGAGGACTCCATTTCCATTAATGTCATGCATTGCAAAAATAAATTTTAGCTTGCTCTCTACTGAACCTGAAAAATCATATTGGTTAAAAGACAGAGAAATATCAAAAGTAAAGTACAGACAGTTACACCAGAAAAATGTTTGTTTTTCTCCGTGATTATTGGGTTTTCAAATTTTTGGCTTGTCATGGGAGAATGATCAACTATAAAGCTTCATTGAAGACACCTTTTGATAACTCTTATAGTTGATCCCTGCGGCCTGGTGCTACAGTTCAGTAAATTACAGGCATCCAAAGATCAGAGGTCACAGTGAGAAGAGAGGTCCATTTGTAACTAGGGGTCATCTGTATCACATTTCATAACCCACTCTCCCTTTCAAGTGGCCACTATGGTTTACATACAATAGATAAACTTTAATTTTTGATTTCATGAGTTTATATACGGAATGCCATTTGTAATTCTTACTTATATGTAATTATTTAGTTGTAATAATTTCATTTTATTGCACTTATATTATTTTACTATATGCTTAAAAAGTTTTTCTTACCTTTCAGTAATATACATAGTATGTAACAGAACTCGTGAAAAGACAGGTAGCCATTACCATCCTTGTCAGCAACGGAAAACATGGCATCAACAAAATGGGCTTTAGGATCAAGCCCCAAAGATTCTGCAAACTCCTCTCTGGACAACTCACAATTTAGAGCTTCTGAAATTTCCTCTCTTTGAATTATTCCTGCATCCCTCTTCTCTATGTCGAACACCTGAGTACAACATTATAATTCTTTGTTATATCTGTAACCATACTGAAATGGTATACCAAGTACTGTAACTGGGCTATATGATGAGTTATAATTCTTACGGCAGCAAAAGGACAATTTTTTACAAGAGTTATAGTAGATTTATATACAGTTGAAAATTTTAATGTATTAATCCAGCCAAACAAAATTCTTTCCCCGTTAAAGGAAATCTACCACAAGAATCCATCATGATAAACCAGGGACACTTACTGATAAATCCAGGCACCATGACTGTGGTAATGGTTTTATATATGTTATCCATGGCCTCCTTCTAAAATCAACTTATACAATTATGTTAATGAGCATGAAGGGCTCTGGGGGGCAGTACAGTGCTGGAGGATCTTCCCCTCTCTCTGTGTGCTGAAACTTTCTCTGCTGCAATGAGATTACATCAGGCATGGGGAGGGGATAAGTGCTGAGGGAGAAAAGGGGAGGGTATGACAGCCTGTGAAGCTGCAGCACAGTAATTTACCAAAGATGCTATACAGTAACATCCACAGAGGGATATTTTTCCCTAGCAAGAAAAAAAATATTACTCAACATCATCATTTGTCCATATAGATCTAATTTGTACAAAGATACTTTCCAGACAGTATCTATACTTTGCTGACATGTGCGGACACTGGGCGCGGACACTTCTTAAATACCTGTGCAAGCAGTATAACCTAAAAGAACATGCAAAGTCAGACAGAAAACTGGCGCATGTCCTTAAGTAAATCTTGTTCAATGTTCATAACATACTGCAGACAGTAGAGAGCAGACAGAGCAGGAAGGGTTAACACTCACAGCTGTGTAACAAACAAAAGAGGAGAGTGAGGCCTGTCTTCAATCTGGTAGACAGATTTGCCGTAGCAACATAGATGTGACATTGTAACTAAGGGGCACATTGTAGTCTGTTTCTTTACAAACTAAGGAGAATTTTTTAATGACGTTTATTAGAAAAATGTTTACAACACTTCCCCACACACACACACGATATCAGAAATCCTCTGAAATTATGGTTTCTCTTTTAAGTATTACAATAATACACATCTGATTGACCCTATTATGCAACAAAATATGATTTTATTTTATTCTGAGATATGATACTTGAAGATATAAACTAAAGACTGAGAGGTCACAATTAGAGATGAGCGAGCACTAAAATGCTCGGGTACTCGTTATTCGAGACGAACTTTTCCCGATGCTCGAGTGCTCGTCTCGAATAACGAACCCCATTGAAGTCAATGGGAGACTCGAGCATTTTTCAAGGGGACCAAGGCTCTGCACAGGGAAGCTTGGCCAAACACCTGGAAACCTCAGAAAAGGATGGAAACACCACGGAAATGGACAGGAAACAGCAGGGGCAGCATGCATGGATGCCTCTGAGGCTGCTTAATCGCACCATTATGCCAAAATTATGGGCAACAGCATGGCCATGACAAAGTGACAGAATGAAGCTAGATAGCATCTAAAACATGCAATAATTGACCCTGACACTATAGGGGACGGCATGCAGAGGCAGCGGCAGCAGGCTAGAGAGTGGCATGGCGACATACCCTAAATGGACTCAGGCTTCAAACCAATGGGTGGCAGAGAGGAACCAAAGGAGGTGAGCAAGAAGCGCTCAAATAATATCGGTACATGATAAAAGTTTGCCAGTATATTTTGTGGATTACACAGCAGGGTGGCGACAAAGTTAACATGGAAGCCATGAAAACAACCCAAAATTCTGCCTGACACAGCTCGTTTGATAAGGGGACCATGTATGGAGGCAGTGAACTAGTAGTAGATTAAAGGTTCTGCAGTTAAAACTATGTTAGTTGGATCTTGGCATGGAGTTGGCGCTCCGCTGCCAGGCGAGCTTTCGCCAATCCAAGCCCCTGTCTCTAGGCTACTCCCCAAACAGCACTTCTAAGAACCTTTTGTATAAGATCAAGTGTAGTAGCGTTCTTATAAGTTTAGGATATGGCGGGTGAGATGCGCAAGAAGCGCTGAAATAATATTGGTAAATGATAAAAGTTTATTAGTATATTTTGTGGATAACACAGCTGGGTGGCGACAAAGTTAACAACTTTGATGTGGAATCCATGAAAACAACCCAAATTTCTGCCTGACACACCTCGTTTGATAAAGGGACGATGTATGGAGGCAGCTATATGGACGACTTTTGGAGGTAGCAATGGAGACAACGTGTGGAGGCTGCTATGGAGACAATTTAATTTGGATAGTGCCTGTATGTGGCAGTCCCAAAAATTTTTCAAACCAGAGGAGCAGGTAGGTGGCCCTCCAGAAAAATAGAATAGATTGAGTGCCTGTATGTGGCAGTCCCAAAAAGTTTTCAAACCAGAGGAGCAGGTAGGTGGCCCTCCAGAAAAATTGAATAGATTGAGTGCCTGTATGTGGCAGTCCCAAAAAGTTTTCAAACCAGAGGAGCAGGTAGGTGGCCCTCCAGAAAAATTGAATAGATTGAGTGCCTGTATGTGGCAGTCCCAAAAAGTTTTCAAACCAGAGGAGCAGGTAGGTGGCCCTCCAGAAAAATTGAATAGATTGAGTGCCTGTATGTGGCAGTCCCAAAAAGTTTTCAAACCAGAGGAGCAGGTAGGTGGCCCTCCAGAAAAATAGAATAGATTGAGTGCCTGTATGTGGCACTCCCAAAAATTGTTTAAAACAGAGGAACGGGTCGGTGGCCCTCCAGAAAAATTGAATAGATTGAGTGCCTGTATGTGGCACTCCCAAAAATTGTTTAAAACAGAGGACCGGGTCGGTGGCCCTCCAGAAAAATTAAATGCATAAAGTACTATAGCAAGAGCCAGTGGGCCCTGTCAAAAAATAGCCAGTTTCCTCTGCTTTACTGTACAAAGAGGAGGAGAAGGAGGAAAATGAGGAGGAGGAGGAGTGGATCAATTATTCAGGTTGAGCTTCCTTCACCTGGTGGAGATTGGAAATTATGAGAAATCCAGGCTTTATTCATCTTAATAAGCGTCAGCCTGTCAGCGCTGTCAGTCGACAGGCGTGTACGCTTATCGGTGATGATGCCACCAGCTGCACTGAAAACCCGCTCGGACAAGACGCTAGCGGCAGGGCAGGCAAGAACCTCCAAGGCGTACAGCGCCAGTTCGTGCCACATGTCCAGCTTTGAAACCCAGTAGTTGTAGGGAGCTGTGTGATCATTTAGGACGATGGTATGGTCAGCTACGTACTCCCTCACCATCTTTCTGTAAAGATCAGCCCTACTCTGCCGAGACTGGGGACAGGTGACAGTGTCTTGCTGGGGTGACATAAAGCTGGCAAAAGCCTTGTAAAGCGTACCCTTGCCAGTGCTGGACAAGCTGCCTGCTCGCCTACTCTCCCTCGCTACTTGTCCCGCAGAACTACGCACTCTGCCGCTAGCGCTGTCAGAAGGGAAATACTGTTTCAGCTTGTGCACCAGGGCCTGCTGGTATTCATGCATTCTCACACTCCTTTCCTCTGCAGGGATGAGAGTGGAAAGATTTTGCTTGTACCGTGGGTCCAGGAGAGTGAACACCCAGTAATCGGTGCTGGAATAAATTCTTTGAACGCGAGGGTCACGGGATAGGCAGCCTAGCATGAAATCTGCCATATGCGCCAGAGTACCAACGCGTAAGAATTCACTCCCCTCACTGGCCTGACTGTCCATTTCCTCCTCCTCCAACTCCTCTTCTTCTGCCCATACACGCTGAACAGTGAAGGACTCAACAATGGTCCCCTCTTGTGTCTCGCCAACATTCTCCTCCTCTTCCTCCTCATCCTCCTCCACCTCCACCTCCTCCGATATGCGCTGAGAAACAGACCTAAGGGTGCTTTGGCTATCAACAAGGGAATCTTCTTCCCCCGTCTCTTGTGACGAGCGCAAAGCTTCCGACTTCATGCTGATCAGAGAGTTTTTCAACAGGCCAAGCAGCGGGATGGTGAGGCTGATGATGGCGGCATCGCCACTGACCATCTGTGTTGACTCCTCAAAGTTACTCAGCACCTGACAGATATCAGACATCCACGTCCACTCCTCATTGTAGACTTGAGGAAGCTGACTGACCTGACTACCAGTTCTGGTGGAAGTTGACATCTGGCAGTCTACAATGGCTCGGCGCTGCTGGTAAACTCTGGATAACATGGTCAGTGTTGAATTCCACCTCGTGGGCACGTCGCACAACAGTCGGTGAGCGGGCAGTTGGAGGCGGCGCTGCGCTGCCCTGAGAGTGGCAGCATCTGTGCTGGACTTCCTGAAATGCGCACAGATGCGGCGCACCTTCGTGAGCAAATCTGACAGATTGGGGTATGTCTTGAGGAAACGCTGAACTATCAGATTTAACACATGGGCCAGGCATGGCACATGTGTCAGTCTGCCGAGTTGCAGAGCCTCCACCAGGTTACGGCCGTTGTCACACACAACCATGCCTGGCTTCAGGTTCAGCGGTGCCAGCCACAGATCAGTCTGCGCCGTGATGCCCTGTAATAGCTCTTGGGCGGTGTGCCTTTTATCGCCTAGGCTCAGCCGTTTGAGCACTGCCTGCTGTCGCTTAGCAACGGCACTGCTGCTGTGCCTAGAGCTACCGACTGATGGCGCCGTGCCCACGGATGGTAGTTTGGAGGAGGAGGTGGAGGAGGGGTGGGAGGAGGAGGAGGCATAGTAGGCCTGAAACACCTGGACCGAGGTAGGCCCCGCAATCCTCGGCGTCGGCAGTATATGACCAGCCCCAGGGTCAGACTCGGTCCCAGCCTCCACCAAGTTAACCCAATGTGCCGTCAGCGATATATAGTGGCCCTGCCCGGCAGCACTCGTCCACGTGTCCGTGGTCAGGTGGACCTTGTCAGAAACGGCGTTGGTCAGGGCACGGGTGATGTTGTCTGACACGTGCTGGTGCAGGGCTGGGACGGCACATCGGGAAAAGTAGTGGCGGCTGGGGACCGAATACCGAGGGGCGGCCGCCGCCATGAGGTTGCGAAAGGCCTCGGTCTCTACTAGCCTATAGGGCAGCATCTCCAGGCTAAGCAATCTGGAGATGTGCACATTAAGGGCTTGGGCGTGCGGGTGGGTTGCACTATATTTGCGTTTCCGCTCCAGCGTCTGGGGTATGGAGAGCTGAACGCTGGTGGATGCTGTGGAGGATCGTGGAGGCGACGATGGGGTTTTTGTGGCAGGGTCCTGGGCAGGGGGCTGACTATCAGCTGACACAGGGGAAGGAGCAGTGGTGTGCACGGCCGGAGGTGAACGGGCTTGTTTCCACTGAGTGGGGTGTTTAGCATTCATATGCCTGCGCATACTGGTGGTAGTTAAGCTAGTAGTGGTGGAACCCCTGCTGAGCCTGGTTTGGCAAATGTTGCACACCACAGTCCGTCGGTCATCCGGTGTTTCCTTAAAGAACCTCCAGACTTCTGAAGATCTAGCCCTCGCCGCAAGAGCCCTCGCCACGGGAGCTTCACTAGTTGACACATTTGGCGCTGATGCACCAGCTCTGGCCCTGCCTCTCCGTCTGGCCCCACCACTGCCTCTTCCAACCTGTTCTGGTCGAGGACTCTCCTCCGTCTCAGAAGCACTGTGTTCACCCGGCCTCTCAACCCAGCTTGGGTCTGTCACCTCATCATCCTCCGATCCCTCAGTCTGCTCCCCCCTCGGACTTCCTGCCCTGACAACAACTTCCCCACTGTCTGACAACCGTGTCTCCTCATCGTCGGACACCTCTTTACACACTTCCACTACGTCAAGAAGGTCATCATCACCCACAGACTGTGACTGGTGGAAAACCTGGGCATCGGAAAATTGCTCAGCAGCAACCGGACAAGTGGTTTGTGACTGTGGGAAGGGTCCAGAAAACAGTTCCTCAGAGTATGCCGGTTCAAATGCCAAATTTTCCTGGGAGGGGGCAGACTGGGGGGGAGGAGGCTGAGGTGCAGGAGCTGGAGGAGTGGCGATTTCGGTGACATGGGTGGACTGCGTGGAAGACTGACTGGTGGACAAATTGCTCGAAGCATTGTCAGCAATCCACGACATCACCTGTTCGCACTGTTCTGGCCTCAACAGTGCTCTACCACGAGTCCCAGTAACTTCAGACATGAACCTAGGGAGTGTAGCTCTGCGGCGTTCCCCTGCTCCCTCATAAGCAGGTGGTGTCTCACCCCGGCCAGGACCACGGCCTCTGACCCCTGCAGTAGTTGGACGCCCACGTCCCCGCCCTCGTCCTCTACCCCTAGCCCTCGGGTTAAACATTTTTAAAATGAGAGTTATAGCTTTAATTTTTTTTTAACTTTTTTTTGTGTTTTTTTTTTTTTTTTGTGTTTTTGAGTTTTTAAAACCAAACAATGCTATCCTATTGCTATGGCTATTTTCTAGCCAAGTATGAAAGCACACTACTATGCCAGATGAGATGACACCGAGTTATTAAACAAAATAAACGTAAAATAAAAAAGGACAAATGGCAGACTGTGCCTAATTGAAATCCAACCCCTACTAAATTTTCCCACTTCGGTCTTTGCAATGGATATGTGCGTCACTAAGCGCAAAACACAGCGGTCGCAAGTCTCACTACAAATTGCTGACAATTGGCTAGTAGATGCACTGCAGCAAGTACAGCCACCAGCAGATCAACCAGAAATCAAATATATAACGCTACTGTAGGCGTAAGCCGTTTGGATTCTCCTATGGCTATTTTCTAGCCAAGTATGAAAGCACACTACTATGCCAGATGAGATGACGCTGAGTTATTAAACAAAATAAACGTAAAATAAAAAAGGACAAATGGCAGACTGTGCCTAATTGAAATCCAACCCCTACTAAATTTTCCCACTTCGGTCTTTGCAATGGATATGTGCGTCACTAAGCGCAAAACACAGCGGTCGCAAGTCTCACTACAAATTGCTCACAATTGGCTAGTAGATGCACTGCAGCAAGTACAGCCACCAGCAGATCAACCAGAAATCAAATATATAACGCTACTGTAGGCGTAAGCCGTTTGGATTCTCCTATGGCTATTTTCTAGCCAAGTATGAAAGCACACTACTATGCCAGATGAGATGACGCTGAGTTATTAAACAAAATAAACGTAAAATAAAAAAGGACAAATGGCAGACTGTGCCTAATTGAAATCCAACCCCTACTAAATTTTCCCACTTCGGTCTTTGCAATGGATATGTGCGTCACTAAGCGCAAAACACAGCGGTCGCAAGTCTCACTACAAATTGCTCACAATTGGCTAGTAGATGCACTGCAGCAAGTACAGCCACCAGCAGATCAACCAGAAATCAAATATATAACGCTACTGTAGGCGTAAGCCGTTTGGATTCTCCTATGGCTATTTTCTAGCCAAGTATGAAAGCACACTACTATGCCAGATGAGATGACGCTGAGTTATTAAACAAAATAAACGTAAAATAAAAAAGGACAAATGGCAGACTGTGCCTAATTGAAATCCAACCCCTACTAAATTTTCCCACTTTGGTGTTTGAGGTGGATATGTGTGCCACTAAGAGCTAAACACAACGGTAGCAAGTCCCCCTGCTAATTCCTCACAAAATGGTACTAGATGCAAATAAAAAAAAAAAAAAGTAGAACGTTATTGTAGCCCTAAGAAGGGCTGTTGGGTTCTTGGAGAATCACTCCTGCCTAACAGTAAGCTAATAGAACACCCTAACGCTTTCCCTGACCAGCAGCAGCTCTCTCCCTAGCGGCATCCAGACACAGAATGATCCGAGCAGCGCGGGCAGCGGCTAGTCTATCCCAGGGTCACCTGATCTGGCCAGCCAACCACTGCTATCGACGTGTAAGGGTACCACGTCATGCTGGGTGGAGTGCAGAGTCTCCTGGCTTGTGATTGGCTCTGTTTCTGGCCGCCAAAAAGCAAAACAGCGGGAGCTGCCATTTTCTCGAGCGGGCGAAGTATTCGTCCGAGCAACGAGCAGTTTCGAGTACGCTAATGCTCGAACGAGCATCAAGCTCGGACGAGCATGTTCGCTCATCTCTAGTCACAATACAACATTTCTTATATATAAGTGCAATGTTGTCATAAATATCACCAACATATGTGGATTCATAAATATCTGCAACAATCTGTTAGATCAGTGGCAGAGCTTGTAAAATTGTACTATTATTTTACCTAATTTTTAAAATCTAAACAAATAAGATTTCTTACATGTGAAAGGGATTTTCTGAAAAATGTTTCCAGCATCTCTTGTCTCTTTATCTTGGATACAGAATCCTTGAGGAGATCTCTTTCTCTTAAGGCATTAACATTATAGGAAACTCCATTTTTATTAAAAAAATCCTTAAGCTTTTGAATGAAGGCTGTTCGATCTTCATAGTCATTGAAAAAAAGCACCTGTTGTAAAATTGGGAGAATGGAGAATAATATTACTAAATATCAGCAGCTCGTAGGAATGTATCATTTGTTTTATTAACTTTGTTCACCCCTTTTATCCCAATGCATTTTATTCATGAAACTCATTCATTCAAGAAATTCATTTTATTTATTTAACTGTATTCAAGAAATTCATAGTCCTACCAGATCATACTCTTTGAGGATCTTAATACGGGCAACTTTGCTTCCATCGTTATTTGAGAGAGTAACCTCTACATTCTGTTGATTCTGTAAACTGATGGTTCTGGTCTTAGATTTCTTCCCATCCACAACCTTAATGATCTTGTTTGGATGCATTTGAATGAAAACATGTTGGAAAGGCTCATCCCCTCCACACCATTCTGAGGCTAGAGAAACACATATTGAGACAAAACAAGAATAAAAAGTAAACAATAACATAGAAACTCCTTTAAACTCCTGGGCACCAGCAATTAGCTATTTTATGTTTATCTCCAGCTGTCTATTGGTTGTTATCCAGAAGTCCCATGAAATCCATTTTTCTCCATTTTTTTTTTTGTTTTACAAGAAGACACTGATCCAAATTTTCCAAACTCATACTTTTAGAGATGGATAGATCTTACCAAGAACCTAATGCATATGGTTTATGTATGTATATTTCTGTAATACTGTAACACTTTACCTGGAAATCCTTCCCTGTTATTCACATTACTGCCTTCAGACTTTGGTTGCATTTTGCGGAATGTGTGTTTCCGATACTTTGAAACCAAGAATGCAATAATTAAACTGACTGAAAGAAACAAATAAGAGAAAACCATGGTTTATAAAACTTTTCATGACAGACCGTTTACGTGTCTACATCATGTATTGTTAGCATGTGTTACTTAATATGACATTTACCTATCGGGAAAAGGCAAAGAACTGCAATAGTGATTCCAAATCCAGCAGCAGATCCTTCAAAGTAGTCAGTGACTACAAGAGGAACACATTCCTCCATATCTTCGGATTTAAGCTGTTTTGGTTGAGGACATGGATGATCTGAGGAAAAAATGTTGATTATTTTATTGTCTAGTGTGTATAACTTTGTTTTGCTATAGCTAGGAAACAGAACTGTGCCAGACACTCAGAACACCAAGAACAATATATTGTTAAAGAAGTTAATCACCTTGTAGATCATGTTTCTTTTATAGTCTGGGGTAGTGGCATCATCTAAAAAAATCAACTTTGAAGAGCAATCTAAAATGGGAGTATAAAGTTACAGATGCAGAGAGTTTAGCACTGAAGTCAAGCTCTCCCTGCCTCAGTATGTCCCTTTCACTGTAATTGACTGCTCTTTAACTGCTCTCAAGAATACAGGTGAATAATATCAATCACAGGAGAGGGGACATTCAGATGTAGGGAGAGCCTCTGCCTTTGTGACTTTATACAGGCATTTACAGGTTTACTTCCTGAATCATGCCACTAAGCCGGGCCATGACATAACCATGATCTTGAAGGTTTTGAGGAGCTTGACAACATACCAGTAGTGGGTTACTTGTGAATTTCTACTGGCTAGTCCCCTTTAAGGTAGGGGACAGTTATAATCGTTTAATAGGAGTGTAACATTAAGTACATAGAGTCCCTGCCAGCTGTACTAACAATCACAAATCTGTACATGCAAATTAAGAAAAGATGGAACTTCTTACAAAGGAGATCTAATGTAAGAAAACCTGTTCTGCAGGAAGTGTCTACTCTGCATAATCAGGCTTGGACATCAGAATGTAATGTCTGTACAAATATTGGAACAGATAAATCAATGAATGATTTAAGTGACATGTAATATTTAGTTAAAGTGGTAAACTAATATTTTCATCAATCAGTTAACAATTCTAAGAACTCTACGAAGTAAAAGTTTGCATAATTGTCTAACAATATCATATATTTAGTCTACTTTCAGCTTCTTAACTCCATTTTTATGAAACCTTGTTTGATCATCAGCATCATGGACCATAGGGCAAAATAGACATGTGATGTTCCCTGACATTTATAAAAGGGGTTTATAGCCATGACTTTTAATCCCTTAGTGATACGGCCTGAAAAGGCTCTAGTGACCGGCTCTAGCGATTTTCGTACGCAGCGGTTTAAGGGCCATAACTTTTATTTTGCATGCTACATAAAATTTTTTGTGGTTTTTTTCCTATCAATATGATACTATTTATCCTATTTTTTGGATGACAGAATATACACATATTTCCATAAACTGTAAGCTCTTGCGAGCAGGGCCCTCACTCCTATTGTTTCATATGAATGTTGTTACTCTGCAATGTCTTATTTTATTTGTATATGTTCCCCAGAATTGGAAAGCACCATGGAATTTGATGACACTATATAAATAAAGATTATCATTATAATAAAAGAAAAAGAAGCAACAGAAGTTAGTCTTGTTGAATATGATATATGGCAAAACTAATAAAGATAATCATGTAATCTTATGAGAGCAAAATATTGAAATTGTTTGTGTAAACTGTGTGACTTGGTCCTACAACTAAAAGGTGGAATGTAACTTTTTACACAGAGACAAGCCCAAGGGGTCAAATTGTTGTTGAAGAAAAGAGGATAAGAGGGAAAGGTGTATACAGTCAGAAATCTATAGCCCTGGCTAAACAGTTGACCAGTTGAATTGAACCCAAATGTAATAACATCAAGCATCTCACCATTTTTCCAGACAAAGACATTGTTTCGAGTTGAATTATCTAATGCATCAATGACAGCTGCAAGGACATCATGGAAGGTGGTGTTCATTATCACGGATATGTCATCCTGAGTAAATAAACTACAAACCAAATTTGGAAGCAATTGTATATGTACATTACTGCTCATTGACAATAGTTACATTACTTTGGACTTTATAAAACCTGATAAAGAATATACTAGCAAACAGTAAAAAAGGCAGAAAAAAATTCCAGGAAAACCTCTTTAGGTATTTTTTCCTGTCCTTAGGTTTTCGTTTTTTTTATTTGGTAATAATCTAGGATTTTCTTTTTTTTTATGTCACCTTTTTGGTACATTCTCTATAGTCAGAAATATATAAGTTTTAATTGGCCTGTGTAAAAGTCATGAACCTCTTTCCATTATCTACCACTATCCTCACCTGATTCCTTAAGCCTCTTGAGCTTCCCCCCACTAGATATTTCTTAAGAAACTTGTATTTTCTCTTGAAGTAGGACAAAATAATTACTAATATACACTCTTAACAAAAGTGTTTTCTTCTGACTAATTTCTTCTGAACTCTTATGTCTTATGTACAGATGAAAAGACATAAATGCAAATAAGCAAATACAATTAAGGTTTTTTAACACTGGCAACTAGCAATTCTTGTGAAAAAGTGCTGGATAAAACCACTACAACATATTTAATATATATTCATAAAAGTTGGATTCGATAGAATTTTTATCTTTTAGTGAAAATTATGTAATGTTGAAATAACATTCAAACCACACCAATCTTTATTTGCATTCTTTGTCACATTCCATGCAACTTGAACTTTTAGTCATGTAATTGCTCAATCATTGAAAGTTCAATTTGGACTGGTTTATTGGTCCATCAATAACTGTATTGTCAGCACAAAACTTGCCTTTCCTCACAGTGGTTAATGTTCTTGGTAATATTAGGGGGATGATCATCTTCTGCTGACTTACATATTGCAGCTACATTGAACATCCTGTGATATTGCACCATATGAGTGTATTATTGAAACCTTGATGGCCATTCTGCTTAAAGGGGTATTCCGGGAATATGAACCTCTGACACAAAAACCCATAAAGCTACAAATAACTGAATAAAACAAAGCAGTCTGCAATCTAAAGTATGCAGAGTTATCACCAAGATGACCACCACTGGAAACTAAGAGCCCCATGATCCTTTAGTTCTCAGTAACTACTCCTTCCTCTCACGCTCTGCTCCCAGAGATGGTCCACCAGACCATCTGTTACCATAGGAATGATGTGTGTAACTGCCATCCCTGCAAATCACCACAACACTGGCCATACTGAATTCACTGCAACCAATTGACTACAGCCAAACATAGTCATGATCACATGACCTGCCCAGGCAGATACAGAACATGTGATGTGGACATGTGACCAGTGGCCATCTTCTGTCTGCTCCACGTGGAGAAAATCAATGGACTAATTGAAGGGCCAGTAGCATTTTAGTTCTTCATTAAAGTGTATGTCCACAGCATTTTCGGGTAATGGGAGCAAAATTTAGAACAAAAATTAATTACATAGTAGCTTAGATTTTAAGAACCCATTTGTAAATTAATTATGCTTATTCCTGGAATACCCCTTTAAAGATACTATGATTATTTAAAGTCACTTGTACAAATACATACCCATTTTTTTCATTTTGAAACCAAAATCTGTCCCCTTCTCTTAATCGATTGAATTGACTTAAAATGATTTCTTTTAGCAGGTCACCAGGGCTTCCATCCATCTCTGACAACACCCCAGGAATAAGCTCTATCTTCTCAGTGTCATTACCATACAATGCTGCAAGCTAGATAATAAATAAAAATAGGCATTATAATGACCTGCCAGGTTTACAAAATCATAAAATAATCAAAAGATTTATACTGTAGCTGTAGCTTTTTGTTTTTTATTGGTTCAGTTAAATATGTATTGTATATTAATTTTGTGTCAAGTAAATCCTGGACAACCGGTGTGAATATATTCAGGGACTATTTGCAGGAAAAGTGATATTGAATATCTCATTGAATAGGAGCCATAGCTGCAGATACAATTTCCGGAGACAAATACTGAGCTCTGAGCTAGAAATTGTTTTTGATGATGGACCAAACAGCTGGGTTATCAATAAGAGTTTGTGGCTTACCATTTTAATACGGCAATACATGTAATAAGTGTTACACGTATTTGCAATACTTTAAAGGAAATAGTACTATACTATTTGACTTTATCAATAGAGTACAGTTTCCTTTTTCAGTGGTAAATAAATTCATTGATGTATAATATTGAAACACCTTTTCACATGTACCATGTGAATTGTAGACTTCGAATAACTACTGTTCCAAGAAGCCATTTCAGAGATATAATACGTATATTAGATGTAACAATACAAAACAGCACTAGGATACTGCCATAGGATAATGTTGCACTCAGCCATTTGTAAATATTCTTTATACAATTGTTTAGATAACAATTCTAAAACCAACAAAGATAAGAAGATACACCGGTATATGTATTCTAATTTCTTTAAACAGGAAATCTGGTTCATTTTTCTCTTTATATAACATTATTGCAAGATGGTATTACTCTTTTATGTACATTGCAGTGGGAATATGTGTTACCTGTTTTCTAATGGTGGGGTTGCTAATATTTTCCCACTCTGCAGCTTTAAGTCCATAGTAGTTTCTAAATGTATTATAACTAGGAAGCCCCATGTCTCTGCCACGTAGAATACTTGCAGCCATTAAATCTGTTCGGGAAAATTGAATCTGTCCATACCAGTAATCTGAAAGGTATACATTTTCACAGTTAATCTGTTTTACAGCCAAATATCTTTATAATAAATATTCCAATACCTCCCCACTTGTCAATTTCTTTAATAACGAATTTTTTATTGGATTTTGACAATTTTCAAAAAATACAAGGAACAAAATAATTATGGGAAGCTACCGGTATATCTGGAGTTCACTGACACTTACATATATGCAGTAATGTATATGCATAGGTACAGGAAAGGAGGAGGTTAGAGGAGGTTGGGGGGGGGGGGAGAGGGGGACTTGTGGAAGGGAGAGGAGGTAAGTATATATATAAGAGGGGTATTCAATAATAATAACTATAACATATCAATATTAACAGTAACATATTCCTTGCACCAATGCATCATAAAATATTTTTAATACATTGATTCCTTAAAGATATGCTCCAGAAAGAAATCACACATTATGATAAAGATAAGACCTTTCCATTTACCTCTCAAATCTGATACTACAATATTATCTTCTTTTTCAGCTATTTGAGAACACATTCCCAGTAACAAATTATTAACATCAACTGGAGTCTTCAAGTTGGGATTCTAACAAATACAAAAAAATATAAAAATCATGTAAAACAATAAAGCCAGTTTTAAAAGGGTCAAATTACAGAAATTAAAATTGATTTGTCAACTGTACTAAACATTTATAGATTTATTTTTCATTAAATCAAAAAAATACACTGTAATATAAAAGCCAAAAAAAATTATAGGTATATAGGTATAACTATAGGTCAGGAAGTGTAGATGGTGTAATTATAGCCATGACAAACCCTGCATAAACATTGTGGCAGCCTTCTTGAACAAAGCTAAGCCCTATTGCAAACTACCTACTATACAAGCTGTAACAGACCTGTAGCAAAAAAATTCAGTTATGGAAGCTATTATTCCTAACATTAGTGTGGGCCCATGATGGCATCACAACAAATTCTAGACCAATATGCCTTCTTACACAAAATCAATAACAACTGTTGGTATGAATCCAGGTTGGCTCCCTTGACTAATAGTTATCATAACTTTGTAAATAAATGGCTCATGGCTCTCTGGCAAATTTAACACTGTCCTCCCCTACTGAACAAAAGGACTATTCCCTAAGATCCCAGCATCTTTGGTATAACTACTGTATAATATACAAGAACATGCATTTTATTAAGTAATCATATTACTGCCTGCTGGAACTTGGTTTGTTTATGTCTTACTGTTACTCTTGTTAAATTGTTGAGCCTGCCTTTAATGACTCTGAATGTTAATGGGCCATGTGTTGGCCAACAATGCTGTAATTGTGATCATTTGTGTCATTTTCTCCTTTTCTCACAATGTAAACTGAACTAAAAAAAAGGAATTTATTATGCAAAGTTTATTTTTTTTTATAAAAAATAAGAAATATTAAATATCACTTTCATCATTTCAATCTGTAAAATAGTTATCTTGTTATTTATGCCGCATGCTGAACTACTCAAAATTCACACTGTTAAAATCCAATCAAATACACCAACATAGATCAATAAACTAAAAGTTAAATATTAAAAGAAGAACAACAATCTGATATTGTGAAGTTTTATCTGCCAACTTCTTCTCCAATTTCTTTTAATATTAAAATTTTTTTGATAAATCAAAAACAAACTTTAAATATTTTTTACTATACTGACCTCTCTGCTCCAGAAATTATTGCACAAGCGGAGAGCAGGCGACATCCCACCACTGGCATTTGTTACATTTAGAAATGTACAATTTTTATCTCTAGAATTATATAAATTTCCGTATAGGTTAACATGGAGGATATAACATTACATATTTGTTTTGCAGTGTATTAAACAAATAGACTAAAGTTTGACCTTCAGTCCAGAAATTCACAATATTCTTTAATGGATCGTTTTTATTTCTGCTTAATAATATACCATTTGCTGGTAAATCAGTCCACTAAGTATCAACTGTGAACAGCAATAAGATTTACTGTATAGTTCTATCGTATGAACATTAAACAGTTGCATTCCTATAAGATGCCATTAATGGGACTTGATTTTTGCCAGATTAAAGAACATTACTGAATGTTTAATATAAAAGCAAAAGTAATTCAGTTGTGAAGGTTAAAATTGTACACAAGTAAATCCAAATAAAAATGCAAAGACATGTTCTTCAGTTAGTGTTTGACAGTCAATTATTGAAGGTCGAGCAACTTGCCATGAAGATGCAAAGGAGAAGTAAAATGGTGTGATGACCAATTATAGGTCATTGTTGGGTTACGTACAAGATAGGTTCCATAGGTTTGTTCTTGAGTTGAATTTGTATGTAAACTGTTTATTTTATAATTGTAGATCCAGAAAACATTTTTTTTGCCCTGTGACGATTGGAGTTTCTACATTTTTTGCTGTAATTGGACTAAAGAATATCAATAAAGCGTCATTACAGACACCTCACAGCTGATCATTGCAGTCTGGGACTATAGTAACATCCAGAGATCTTTACCAGAGGTCACAGTGGGCAGAGGGGTCCGTCTGTAACTAGGGGTCGTCTGTTAGTCGGGTGTCCTTAAGTAGGGGACCGGCTGTAAATAAAATGCTGGTCATATAGAGTTGGAAGTGGGTTTACTTCTAAGTACATATCGGGTCATTCTGTCAATTCTGTAGTTTAGTGTTGAAAATTAATTGCTATAACATAAATATTAAGCTAGTATTTTTACCATAGTATATATTTTTCAGTTGGTTCAAAAGTTGGTAATTACTTTTACGTAAAACTACTATGTAAAACAATACCTCATATAGACTCCTGATGGCATCATGGTGTATATTAACTGTGCTGTTAGTAACGAAAATTCTGGTGATATACTTGGGTCCACATGTTGATTGTATCCTAAAATGAAAAAAAAAATGTTTACAAATTTAAATATTTATCCTTATGTATATTAACTTGTACTACTGATTCATGCAAAGTTTGTTGAAAAGTAAGTAACTGTTTACCGGTAATCATCAAACTATTCGTAGATGACAACATAATCCATGATGCTACTTGTGCCCTTGTTCCCACACAAGACTATGGATATCACCTGGCTATAGAGTCTAAAAGCTTCAGATTATGTATCTGTTCACTTCATGTCCAAAATATGAAGTGATCTAATGTGCAACATTGGAGACCATGTCTTCTCAAAAGATATGAACACTATGCAAATCTTTTGGATGAGTGTAGTCAGGGTAATTACAGTAAGTTAAAAAAAAGGGCATTTTCCTTTAATTAACTTAATTACAAAGTTTCCTATTTTCAAGAAGAATGCATATTAGCTCAAAATCTACTTATAATAAATAGTTGCGATGGCTATTGATCTTTTTAAGATTTAATTAAACTGGGTTAGGGATACTGCATTATACAATTATTTACATATACATTTTCATTAGCATTTTCTGTATTAATTACTATCACTTACCATTATATCTTGGAAGATCTTTTAACAACAATGCAGGAAGCCATTCATAAACCACAATGTTCTAAGAAAATAGTGAAATTCATTGATAGATTATCAATACTATCAAATTTTATTAAATATGGATTGTTTGCATTGTCTGTACAGTGCTGAAGAATAAAGGATATGAGAAAGGGTCAATAAAAAATTACCTGGTAGATAGCAATCACCCATTTCCGTGCAGTTTGAAACAATTGCTCGTCAGACCAGTCACTGTGTTTTTCTGACAGTTTTTCTGCAATGTAATTGTGGAATCGGAACCAAACAAGATTTACTGCTTGGATAAATGGACTTTCATTTGCCATTGCATTACCGAGACCTGTTCAGATAAAAATAAAATCATATAAATTTTATCATATAAATCATATATAAATCATATCAACCACAAAGTCCGAGATTGGGTTTGGAAATTTGGTAATTGAAGAGCATCGGTGCATATTTATAAACATTACAACTAGTATTCAAAATGTAACAATTTCTAATAATGGACGAGGTGAGTATAAAGTCTATATAAGGGAAATTTGGGACATTAAATCGCCGGTCCATAAGGACCTGTGGGTGGTTTAGTGTTCCAAATCAGCGTGGCAGGTTTCCAGGCTCCTCACACTCCTGTGAATCAGCCAAAACACATCTTCGATCATAACCAGTTACTATGAAGTAACTTGTATGTAATTATGTCTTTATGCAACACATTCTTTATATTTATTTACCATATATGCCTTTATCTCCAGTTTTCCCTGTTGAAGGATCTCGAACTCTCCACATAGGAAGACTTGGTGTAGTATATGGTGGAAAGAGCCCATCTAGTCCAGAAGCCAGCTTTCCTCCAGAAAAACTTCTTAGAGCATCACACCAAGAATGGGATGTGCCATAGATTGAGCTGCCATCGATCCATGCAGTTACAGTATTGATCTACAAAATGATTGAACACTTTGTCATATAAGTATAACTTATATCTTTGGCAGCACTCACATTTTGTAAATATTGCTTCTTTTAAAACAAAAAGGAAAGTAAATATATATTTAAGTGTTTGCACACTGAACTATACACCAGGAGTGTAACTTAAGACTCCCAGTCCCCAGGGCAAGTGTGAGTAACTTTTGCCAAACTGTGGCAGTTGTACAGAGAAAAAAAATCACATATCTATAGGGATAAAGTGTGAAAAAGGTACAAACATTTAAAATAACTTTAAAAATATACATGACTGTAACACACATACGTGGTCAATAGTTACAACTGCCTTACAACTGACAGCCTGACAAGCATCCATCCCTTCCTTTCAGCAGCTCACATGACCAACTGCCTACTCACATGGCCCATAGAATTTGGGGCACAGGACCAAAATATATAACACCAAATAAATCTACTTTTTCTTCTATCTTTTCTAAAAAGCCAGCTTAGATACAACAGCTAGGATCTATGTAAGTTGGATTCCTATATAATGGTAGCTCAGATATAGTGCCTCAGTTCTATGTATGGTAGAAACCCCTATAATATTGTATGTATACCAGTGATACCCTCCAGTTGTATCCAGTGATGTTTTTTCTATATGTTGTAAAAATGGAGTAAAGCTAGACGGCTGTAACCCTGGATAACCATTACTATCCTTCTTGCCTGGAGCTCAAGTGAATTATTTGTAATATACACAGGTAACAAAATCACTTTGGGTTAGCGTTAGAATATTGAAATAGGGTTCTAGATCTCTATGCCAATATGTGGTGCCACATCCAAGTGCAAAATAAGGAAAAAAGTGTTCATGGGTGTGGAAATAGTCTGCTAAAAGAGTCCAAAAAACAGCCGTGCCATGTGTTTATCATAGTTAGTTTGTTATTGTTTTACAACGAAAATATTTCCTTGTTAGGATGTAAATAAACTTCATACCATTGTAGATATAAAAGATTAAAAATAACTTTATTGGTGAGCTGTATCTACATTGCGTAATTCATCACCATCTGATTTGTGATTATGAATTACCTGCTCTCTTGGGCTGTTGGGGCTTTTTCCAGTATTTTGAGACCACTGAATTCTCTGGAATGGCAAAACCACATTGCCTTTCTTTGTAGGATCAAACACTGGGTCTCCATCGGGAATATAAATATTGAGAAATTCAGGTGGACATGCTGGCATTTCTGTAGACACTATTTCCGCTAAAAAATGATAACCTGAAAGAATATGAAAAGCTTTATGAAAATGAACACATTTCTAGTCATCAAACATGTTTTATTATAAGTTAGTATATTAGAATATTAAACATTGCGCCATTTTTATTCTTGTGCAGATTGTGACGGTGATAATGATCAACTCACTATGTATTCTACAACTATACTGATATTAATGGCTATTGAGAGGCCACAAGGACTAGTTGATAATCTTGACAAATCTTCTATCACACTAAGGATACTTGTCCAAATGTTACATGCTGTTAATTTCTTAGTAGTTAAGTAGTAGTAGTTAAGTATATTCAGAATATATGTGTATATATATGTACATATATATTGACTCAATATAAGATTCTTTCCTATCTAGATCCTACACAAGCATTTCCAGAGTAATATTCCTCCTGGGGCAAGCACATGAATTTAAGAGGAATTCACTGAATTTTTGTGTGCATGCAAGAACGCAAACCAGTGCCATCCAGGTGGGTGACCAGGTGGATTGACCATTAATGTAAATCTTATAAGCAAATCTGCATCTACTTTTTAATATTATATATCAGACTAAATACAGACCTAGACTAAAAAACACTCTATAGCATATCTACAAACAATTTGGTCATACCGAAAAATACTGCCATCACTGTCAGATTTTTAGACGATGGAAACCCAGACTCTCCCATCATGATTTCTTTACTGATTTCTCTTGGATTTGGCAGCTCTGGTTCTGCTGCAACTTGATAAACTCCATCTGCATAGCTTGCTGGAATGTGGCGCATTAACTTTGAGCCTATTTAAAACCAAAATAAATATGAGTTGACTAAACTGGTTGCTCTAAAATTTATGATGTGTTAGCCCATGCATTTGGAATAAGGTCAGTTGATTAGCATTTTTTAAATAGTGGCAACTTACTGTAGATCTCAAAATGAACAAAATAATCAAATGATGTTCTATCATAACCTAATACAAAACCTGCCATTCAAATTACCCTACCTAAAGTAAATATTTAAAGGGGTATTCCCATTTCAGCAAATAAATGTTATTGTTTCTAAAATGAAAAGTTATACTTTCCGTATCAATTCCTCACAGTTTTCTAGATCTCTGCTTGCTGTCGTTCTATATAAAGCTTCTAAATTTGCTTCCAGTGGATAGAAACCTGACCATGGTCACACAGGGGTGTGGCATGTGATATATCACACAGCTTTGATTATTCTCTATGATACTAATGAGCTGCGCACCTGTGTTTGCGTGGTCAGATTTCTGTCCACTGTAAGTAAACTTAGAATATTTATATAGAATGATAGCAAGCAGAGATCTAGAAAACTATGAGGAATTGATACGGAAAGTATATTTGAAAATAGTATAACTTTTCATTTGACAAACTATAATTTGCTGAAATGAGAATACCCCTTCAAATAAAAACTATCATTTAAAAACATTGCCCTTATCAGGTGAGGGGGTGAAATTGATGCTGGCTATATGAAGAGAAGTCAACATTGCTCTTCACCCCTCCTTTAGGAATTCTCTTCAGCAGTAGGTAGCTAGTGGGTAGCTTGACTGTATACTGCAGCTGCCCACCTCCATCACTGGAACAGAGGACATCAATAAAAGTCTATTTTAGAAAAAAGGCTCTAATCCCACGGAAAGAGACATCAGTGGAACATGTATAAAGACATCTAAATGGTACTATGTGTGGTTTCATTTTGACCGAGTGTAGGAAACACAGGACTAGATTTAAAATGCTACTGGCCTTCGACTTTCTCACAGTATAGGAGTCACAGGACTGAATAAGAGTTCTCTCTGAGCTGGTCACTTGTTCATATTACATGTCCTGCAACTGCCTAGGCAGGTGATATGATATTCACTATGTTTGGTTGCAGTGGTTTTGATGTCACAAAGGGGGTGGGGCCTATAACTTTTAGGGACAGAGCCATCATCAAGGAGCAGAGAAGCCTCAGATATCTATGCAGACATATCAGTTAATAGAGGAGAGATGTAATGGTGCGAGGCAGGACAGGACAGAAGTTGTGTGAGTCAGAAGGGAAGGTGTGTGAGGCAGAACAGGACTGCATATGCAGGTTGAATGCACAATAGTGATGTTATTTATTTGAGCAGGAGGGGCAAGAGGGGATTATTTACATGGGGCTTCATGTTAGGGGCTGGAGAGATGTAGTTACATGGCACTGTAGTTAGAAATCTGGAGGGAAAGGAGGAGTATGTTGGAAGGATTCATGGAATGCATTATATGTAGCACCAAGGGATTATCGCATGCTGACACATGGTACAGGTGTAAAGTATGTGATACATCCAGCATTGAAAGCGTTGTGGTGAAACATCATCCCAGTAGGGCTGAGGTAATGTGCTGCAATGGCAGTTATACACACAGATATAGTGGGTGAGATTTAGTGGTAGTTTATTAGTTGTCATTACTGTGGTAAGAATACCGAACCGGAGCTGTTACTGAGAAGTGTGAGCTCATGGGACTTCTAGTATCCTGTGTCAACCATCTTGGACATAACTCTGCACACTTTAGAAAGCCCATACAATTTTGGAAATCATAAAATCAAAGTTAGCATTTTATGATTTATAATATTGAGTTTTGTTTAATCAATTTATTTATAGCATTACTATTTTTTGTATTGGACATTTATATTCCCAAAATACCCCTTTTATATGTGCAAATTAGAAGTTCAAGCTAAACATTAGGACCTGAGAAAATATGAGCTGATTTATTACAAAGGGCCAGACAATATATAGTATATCCCTTCAAACCATAACGTTTGATACCACAATTTATGTACAGCAACCATAAGGGAGATTACAGCATAATTTTTTGAAATTTTTCATTGTGACTCCATCTTTCTACCTTTACTATAGAATATTGGAGTTTAACAATCATAGAAATGGTTTGGAAACTATTTCTACACTAAGTTATATTTCAATAGTTCTTATCTCATCTCTTCTGGAATTCAATTACGTCATATTGTATCCTGCATATTGTAGCAAGTTCTTTTGCTAACTTTGTACATTTAGTTATTCAACAGATCTGAGTTGTATTCAGGTCTGACTTTGTTAACTGGTTGCTACATAGGTGATAAGGTTGTTTGATTACAGTTGTAGACTTAATTCATTCAAGACTGTTCACACCTACCTTTGGAACCCATGCTATGATATGCAAGATTATTATACCAGCCATCATAACGTTGTATTTCCCAATCCAATGTCATCTGTGCACCTGTTAAATCAAGAGTCATATTGATATTTTATATACACATCAGAAACAATAAATACATTTATTGTAAATCTGATTTATTTCTAAATTTCTATTTATTAGAATATAGCTCACCTACATGGTAAAATTAGGTTTAGGACAAGTAAAAAAAAAATGAATAACTAAATTGATCATTACGTTTAAAGTTAGATTTTCTGAAAAACAGTTTACAGTATAAACTTTTATGTCTAGAAAATAATGACCTGACACAAAGGGGCTAATTTACTAAGGGTCTGCGGACCGCACTTTCGTTGGGTATTCCGATGATTTCCGATTTGCGTCGCATTTAAAAGGGGTTTGTGTGGATTTTGGCGCATCATGCCACACAAATCAGGGGGGCGGGCCGTCAGATGATTCTGACTGATTCGGATTAAGCGTGGGATTTAACTTTTAAATTGTGCCACAAGACCTGAGCGGGGAGCGACACATGCAGGATACCGGGCGCACAATCAAGTGAAACGCGGTACAGTGCATCATCGTCAGACAGTCCGGATCGGGGATCGCATAAGTAAATGTGCCCCAAAGTCTTTTAGCTTGGACTTAGGAAAAAAACATTGCAATCAAACATTTTGTTTATACTTTACTGTGCCTGTCATTGCGGATATATGATAAAAAATATTTTATTATACAAGTAAAAAAAATGATCTGAAGAATGGAGCACTAATTCCTACACAGAAATATAAGAAAGAATCAGCACAGAATAATGGATAAAAATAAAAGAAAGTAGGAAAAAACTTTGAACATTCATTTTAAAGCAAGAAAAGAATTGGTAAAATTGCAATATAATAACAAAAAAAAATTGTACTAAATTGTGATAAATGTACCTACCCAAACACATCCACGCATTGAAAAAGAGCAGCCAAATGTGTTTCCCGGTCATGATTGTTGTTGGTGCTTTGGAAAACAATAAGCAATAAAGTGTGAAAACAGAACTATATAACACATAAAAAACAGATTTACACAAAGATAAAATATTTTATAGGAAGAGCTTGTTAATTATTCATCTTGTGACTCCAGTTTCTTTGTGAGATGCCCCTACATTGACTATAATTCTATTTCCTATAACTCCTGCGTTCCATTAGTACATAAAGGGGAGGTGAAGGTATATGTTTACTTATGTCACACTCATGTATCATAGAACTTTCTAATATGTACATTTGAATCTCCTTATTTCCTTTACAAGCGAGAATGACTAACTGTGTCTACAAAGTGGAAAAACTGAGTTCCTTATAGCTTCAAAAGAGTGATAACTTAAAGCTCCCAAATACAAGATAACCAGCCTTACATGGTAGTCTACATGCACAATGATAAAGATAGCGCTCAGGGTAATTCCATAAGAAGAGGAAGTCATGGAAATAAACAGAGATGATGAAATGATTGTGTAAGGAGAGCTTTTCCCTACAGAGACACAATGATGCTGACGTCTTTTTTGATATTTGACTTCCTTGTCTGTAGAGTGATAAACTTAGCCCCTTTTATTTTATTGCCTATCGTTTTTATAAGTTTGTGGGTGTGGGATGGTTAAATTTTTTTCTATGGATTTTGTATAGTGATATCAATTGTGTTTTTGACCTTAATCTCACTAAACTATGCTGGAAAATACATTCTAACATCATAAAGGCTAGTACTTGTATTGTATTTATATACACAAGATAAAGATATTGGGGAAAATCATCAGATGGACTGTTTTGTTGTTGTAAACAGCAGATGGTAACCCCATCCCTCCTGGTGCCAGAAATATCTAGAGACCTTGGTGGAAGCTACAGCTTATGTGCAGGGTCAGGAATGCCCAAGCCAGCATACTCCACCACTGGAGAAGGTCCTCTTCATGCCTCCCCACCCCCATTATTCTATTTCAAGGCTTGTACGCTATTTCTGTTGGTATAAGCTTTAATGTATCTCCCTCCCACATAATTTTATCAAAGACAGAATAATCTAGCCATAATGAGAGTTGTCATGCACACAAATGATGTTTAATGACATGTATCCATTGTTTCAATATTTCAATCATTTTAATTTTAGGAGGGAAAGCCTGCCTAACATAAATCCTTCCTTCATCATTACGCTTCCATAAACTACTTACTGTTTTCTAAGTCCATGTCCTAAAAATTACCTTGTCATTCTATTTTCTTTCAGTGTTATAATTGTTATTATTCAACTTCTCAATCAATAATCCCCATTGTTCAAAGAAGTATGTTCTGCTTAAGTAAACTTTCAACAAAATGTCAATAGTGCAGATGGCAATAGTAAACTTTGTAATAAACTTTAGTTTCTGTAAGTCAGCCCTTCTCCCCCTGAAGAATTCTCCAGCAAGAGACGGAACGTGTGGGGAGCCCTCCACCTCCTCTTTAACCACTAAACCATCCTGTAGATTTACCATTTTGATGCTTACTGGTGTACCCTTCACTACCATAATGTATGTAATGTATGAGAGCTCTGTAGTCTTAGTGTCTTGCATTCTTTATGTTTAACAACTCTTGCTGAATATCTCTAATGCATAGATTGATGCAACCCACATAGTGACTGTGTAGTGTTTGGTGCACTGTTTGTTATCTATCACATTTATTTAAGTCGGTTTGAATACTACTCAGTTATAGAGGAGGTGTTTTGTTGGTCTACATGATTGGGCCAATTACTTGTATGATATATGTACTTAGTACATTTTTAATGGTTTTCATTGTTTCTACCATTTCCAAGTTGGAGGTAATTTTTGTTTATGTAAAGATTTTCTACTTTGTCTTATATTTGGCTTGTGACACACTTCCTTTTTCTTTGCATCATATGAGCTTCTTGTACCCCTACACCACATTGGCTGATCAGATAAGGAACCTTATAATGCTCCCAATGAGTTAATAATTTTTGTTCCTTTATCTGGATAGTCCTCTAAATGCTTTCAGATACACTGCTCATTGCGGAGAAAGAGCAATAACAAGGCACAGAGAAGCTGCTTTTTCTTTTTCTGTTTCCAACTAGACATTTATACATTTTCACATTTAATTTAAATCATATACCATATACATACACACTGGAGAACTAAATTAGAGAATGATATATGATTATGTGATTTTTTTTAGAAATAGTGTAATCTTCATTGATGGATTTTTTGTATGGGGTACAGCTTACTACTGGAACAGTATTTTACAGATTGACTAAAGTTTATCAACATAAACCTTTATTTTACAGGCGCCAATCAGTAGGAAGTGTACAGGCTTTTGCTGTAAATGACTTCAGCAGATCTGCGGCCACAGGACATCACTAGTCTCTCACACTGCTCTGCTAGGAATTTCCTCCACTCTTCCAGTCTCTTCTACAGTTCTGGGTTTGTGGGTTTATTTGCCATAACATTGTCACCAAGGATTTGACAGAGGTTTTCTACTGGTTTAGATCAGGCTCTGGGGTGGACATTTAAATTTTTCAATGTTTTCTGTTTCAAGAAACTGCTTAACCCATTTTTCTGGGTGACGTGGGGTATTGTTATGCACGAAACTTGCTGGTTCCTTAACTGAAGAGTAAGAGGAAGTAACCACATTTTGTTGAATAAATTTCTGATACACACTTGCATTGACTTTGCCCTGTAGCTTTATGCAAGGTCCAACTCCTGCTGCAGAAAATATTCCCCAAACCACCTTTCACTGACTTCTTTACACACTTTGGGTTCAGTCTTTCCCCAGTTTGTTGCCGAACATAATGAGGGACATGTTTCTATGTTTCTGCTAGTTTTTTCCTTTATTTTTGCAACTTTTGGCATTTTTGCGACTTTTTACTGTTACTTTTGCTGTCGTTTTTCAAGTACACCTTGGTCTGTACCTTGTGCAGTGTGACTTATGTAACTTTAATTTCCATTTGTTCAATGCAACTTTTTAGACCCAAATTGGCACCTTGTCCAGGGCAGGTGCAGAGAAAAGATTTTTTTCATGGACCCAGTTTTAACCTGAAGTTAACACTATGTTTGGGTGAGTGTAAACATATTGTTAAAACATGCATTTTGTAAATGCAATGTTGACAGCAATGTAACTAGGCAAACCTTTTCTCAGCTGTTGTGATGCCTTTCACCACGTTTGACCACAGTCTCATATGTCGTCATCTCCCTGGGGTGTGACTAGAGTGCTGAAACGTGCAGGACATGGCCAAGGCGCAAAAAACATATGCCAAAAGTCTCAATTATACACCAAAGGAAAAAAAAGATAAATTTTCCTCAATGTATTCCATCAAATGCAAATAAATAATAGTTCATCACTAAAATGAAGACTACTTTTACTCTGTCTACACAACATGCTCCTCGGCAAAGGGGAGTCTAGCCTTTTGATGAGGGCAATTCCAACTGCAGTGTTGAAATGATTACCCATGGAGATTCTCTGCATTATCCTGTCGTTTCCTATTTGTCTTTCGAGGGTGACCTGTCTTCTTGGGGGATCTGAATGAGTTTGTGATGTTGTAAAGATGCAGTATTCTCAGACAAAGATTTGGAATGACCAACCTCTCATGCTGTGGCTGACAGGGTCACCCCTTTGGACAATCAGATGCCTAAGGGACTGGAACAGCACAACATTTTTGGACATTTACAGCAGGTGCCAGACTAACACCAATAACTTGTAGGTATCTGAAAGTGCTCTCCAATTGTGATCAGTGTTCTTTTACAATTATCTCATTTCTGTGCTTACAATATATGAAATATATTTATGAAAAATACTTAAAAATACTTAAAAAATATTGTTATTTTACTCATGTTAGGATATATTCACACAGTACTAAAAAATTGACCTGGACATTAAGGAACTTGTGCTCTCTAATTTTGATCTCCATTGTATTTCTTTAATTAGATTAAAAATGTACCTGTGTGAAGTTAATTTTCTATAAAGATATTGTAATTTTTCATATCCCTCGGCCTTCTTGGATTTCTTCAGTCTGTGTCCCCTTTAGAAGTCTACTTAATAGTATTATCACTATAAAGATTTTCATTGAGTAAACATTTTCCATAACTTTAAAAATGTTCCCTAGAAGACCAATTTGTCCCTCTGATTTCCCATGTAATTAATGAAAACCTTACCTCAAGTCTGTTAATTACACAAACAGCAAGATTTGTGGCACGAAAAATCTAATGTACTTTTTTTTTAGTTTTCCATTGATACATAGGGGGGCATGTATTAACTGGTGTACAAGGTATGAAAAGGTTACTAGTCCCGGCCGTGGCTTTGTCCCCTCTCGTGCCACCTGCACACAGTTTTTTCGAGAAGTGGCCAAAGAGGTACGGAGAGCAGGACCATTGAGTTTACCAGTTCAGCTTAAGAATGAATTTTACACCAGGCAGGAGAATTCATCGCCGGATATACTTAGATATACTCAGTTTTATTATAATGCATATTATTAAATGCTTACATATAAATGCATTACAAATAAACTAAAAATAACAAATAATAACAAATTACAAAAAGATAAATGTGCATGTAATTTAAAATTCTTATTCCATACAGTACAGTGATCTGCTACTGATAGGAAAAGTATTATTTATTGAATCCCGAACACATATTAAAATAAAAAGAAACTATGTATAAAACTCTTAGTTATCAAAGTAGACATAATATGCACAATATATGTGAATATGTGCATTGTAAATATAAAATGCTGTAGAAGATGTATAGCTCACCTGTGTTTGCAGATCTCTGCACAGTCTCCTGTAGCGTGCAGTCAATGCTACAGGTATACTTGTTAATGTGACATTGTGGAGGAAGTTAGTAAGTACAGGAGCACTAGGGTTGGGCATCTGCCTTATTTGAATAATGTTGTAAGGAGATAAAAGATAACACACAGACATTACATGATGCTTATTAATCAGTGTCTGAAGGCCCTCTCCTCCATGGTTTATGTTGGGAGAACAGTATAAAAGGACCCACCTCTTAAAATTCCATTTCAGCTCTTCTAAGCCTACTGGAGCTGACAGACTTACAAAGCTTCCCAGTCCAGTACATTTAAGGTCAGTCTCTTCAATTCTTTAGGTGCTATTTTATGTCTTGTATTACATTTTCCTGCTTTTGATTACCCATAATTTATTGAAATTAACATTTTATATTGTTAAAATGATAACATTTTAATTCTGGATAAATCACATTTGTTTATAGAAATATTTAAAAGCTAATACATTTCAATATATATACAATGTAACAATAAAATATAATAAAAATATTATTATAGCAATAACTAACAACTAGTAATAACAAGCGTTTTTATACAATTTTTAATGTAATAGGAGTCAGGATATACAATTCCACATGATTTACTTGACTTCCTCTAACTTATTGCTTATATTGTTTATAATGTATATGTTTTTCCTTTATAACCCAACTGTCATCTCCGATCTTAATTTAGTTTAATGTGGCTCAGAGAATTTTGATGTGTTGTTCTGTTTTTACAACTTTTGAATATCAGTTAATGATTCAATGATTTATTTAAGAAAACTCCAAAAGATCACATTTATCGTGATGTTACTAGTGATTTCATCTATCTGTAGCTGTTATATGGTGTCTATTCACTCTTGTGTTGGAGTCCCATCTACAGATTTAAAGTTAATTATTAACATCTGGTAACATCATTTTATAAAGGAGTAGAGAACATATACCTGTACAAATTATAAGGAGCTATGCTGCAGTCCCTTGTTAAAGGTGATACGATTTTACATCCTCATGGTATTAGCATTTGCTGTGACTAAGCTCTTATAATAAGGAATCATTAACAGTAAGTTGGATAATGTTGCTTCAGCCGTTAGGACTTTATGCATAATGCCCTTTTTTGGTGTTCATTTATTTATACTGTAGTGTCCTTCAATGGAAATACTACTACCGCTATTACTACTACTATTACAGCTATTTAAACATAAAACACTCGTAGAACAATGGTCCATGAGTTGTAGTCCGTGAGCAGCAATTCAGTAAAATATTTCTTTTATAAATGGATCGGTAGCATTTAAAAAGATGCATGTTTTTTATATTAAATGCAGTGACATTTTTGTGTTTCATTAACCTGGAATAACATTTTAGTGGTTACAATAATACAGCAAGTTCAAGTCAAATGATAGTTAATTAAGATAATGACATTTCTGGTCGGAATCCAAAAGTAATACCTAAAATATCATTTTGTGTTTTAACAATTTCTGGTCAAAACAAGCACTTTGGAATGGCAAATAATTCTCAGAGTACCAATGATAAAAGCCGATCACTGTCCCTCAGGCCATGAGACAGGCACTGGACAGAGTTAGAGTATATCTATTGAATTGTATAGCTGCCATCGAAATCCAACTGGTAACCTTTAAGATCTTCAACCATGCAATAGTTAAAATTTTATATACATCTTAGACATTTGTCAGTAATGTTTAATAGATGCAGGTTTCACCTCTTGGGCCTTGACCTTAATCCAGAGGATGTATATCCAAATTCCCAACAAAGTACAAATATTTACTTAAACATAATAAAATGTCTAAATAGTGTTTAAAAAAGTACAATAAAAAACACCTTACTTTACACTTTTCCCATGCTTTTTCTGCATTCTCTTCTGCTTTGCTACCCAAAAAAACTGATATGGCTTTTTTGTTGAAGACACTATAGGACATCACTATGGCCAATGACCAATTGCAACTGTGGAATTAATGTGGCAAGTTACTGGCCCAGTTGTCATCTGAAATGCCACTATGGATATCAATGTAGAGAATATATAGAAGCAAGACCAAACTATGTATCAGAGGGGATTAAATATCATAAATGGATTCCAACAGTTACCTTTTTTGACATTTTGATAGCAATGACAGTTATTATGAGATCTTTGATCTCAATCAGAACTTTCTGTGGATGTTAGAATTGTAGAAGTCATGATTTTAAGTTATTGAATGTATAGCAATGCAGAAAATAAGGATAATATATATCCCATCTATTAAATATGTTGCTCATTTTTTTTAGGTACATATTTCCCTTACGAAAACAATGACCTTCTATGATGGCGTTTTTCCATTTTACTCACATGAACGCAGGACATGGGTCTTTAGTGTGGAGATTATTATCGTCATCATTGTGTATTTGGTGTTTGCCTTAGCATTTATACTCATCATCCTAGGAATAAGAGGCAAAGCAGTAAGTTGTTTAGCTTTACTATTTTATCTATCTATCTATCTATCTATCTATCTATCTATCTATCTATCTATCTATCTATCTATCTATCTGGCTTTCTTATTGAACCTATAATTTGGAATTGATAAAAAAGCAGTTGCACCATATGTACAACTTTTTGATAAATTTTTCTTCAAATATTTATTGGTGGCAATATGACCTTTAAGAAGCTTACAACTATGATGGTACCTGATTGTCAATTATCTATGACATTCAGAGGGGCAACTGTCAGCCCTTAAAGATAAACTACCGTTTAGAAAATATAAACCATGTACAAATACTCACCTCCGCACCTCTTGATGTTGATCCTGGCGCTGTTCTCTGCTTATTTTGACATGTCGGGATCACCTAGAAAAGAAAGTTATAATTAGCAGCACAGAGAGCGGGGACAAGATGTCCAGCACTTGGGGCTGCTAATTATGCATACCCGTGCACCTCCCACTCCCATGCTACCAGCATGGGAGAGGGAGGTGATGTCACTCAAGAGGCATGAATTCATGTCCCTCAAATGACATCACCTCTATCTCCCAGCATTAAGGAGGAATGTGTGGGGGTGTGTGCATAATTGTATCCACACTCCTTGCTGCTAATTATAAGTTTCTTTCCTAGTTGATCTTGGCTCATCAAGATTAGCAGAGGACAGAGCAGGGATCAATATCAAGAGGGGCAGAGGTGAATATTTGTACATGGTTTAAATTTTTTTTTAATGGTAGATATTTTTTAAGGTATTTAAATACCTTAAGGTATACCAACACCTACCAACACCTAAAGGAAACCTACCATCAGGAATCTGCCTATTAATGTAGATCCGATGGTAGGTTCCTCATAACGTTCTAAACCCTAAACTATCTTTTTCTAATCCTTCAATAATTCCTAATATATCTAACTAACATGCTAATTTTTAGCAGAGGCTACCAGGGTTTGGAGCAGCAAAGACTACTCCATGCCCCAGTAGCATATGTTTTCCCACCTTCTGCATACTCAGCTTACTTGGGATAGAGCTTGTGCTTGCGCTCCAGCTGTATTCAGGCTACCAGCTTCTTTAAGCTCTGTGCATGCACAGTAGCCCCTTCAGTGCTGGCAGCTACCTCGATATGCGTGTGTGCTCACTCTACTTGAAGAAACCAGCGGCGTCAATACAGCTTGTGCGCAAGCCAAGTACACAGAGGAAGGTGGGACAGTAGATGTTTCTGGGGCATGGAGGAACCTTTGCTTCCACAGCCCAGTCTATATCTGAATAGCCTCTGACAATAATTTGCAAAATAAGGTTTAGATCAGGTTGGGAAGCATTAAAGCATTAGAGAAAGATAGTTAAGGTTAAGAAGAACCTTCCATCAGAACAACCTTGATTCCTGATGGTAGGTTTCCTTTAATGGGTTAAAATATGTGCTAGTGCCACTTACAGCTATTAGATTCATGGGTCATTTCCTGACCCCTGCTCAAGCACCTTTAATGACAAGAAACTGTAATAGTGTAGTGAGTGTCATTAAGGGACTTTCTATATAGCAAGTACCTTTCCATTTGGTACTTCCCGTTTCATTGCTTTTCTTTTTACTAATCTTGTAGTCTTGATTTTGTTTTTTAAGATGCATAATATTGCAACATTAAAACTACAGATTTAGAATTTTCAGACAGTCATGGCTGAGATAGGAATTACAAGGAAGTAAGTCCTGATCACAAAATGGAGAGCTTCAGAAACAGCCAAGGAAACTGCATTGCACAGTTTCTGTAACTCCCATATCTCAAACACATATACCCATTTCAGTCTTGACCTTTATAGTGCTGGTGAGTTTATATATGAAGTTACTATAAATATGTTTTGCGCTTTTCAGTAATGTACGTCACAATCAACTTCAGAAGGTTATTATACACGACAGATGAAATCAATTCTTTTAAAGAAATTTGTTACACCATTGTTAACTGTATATGAAACAATGTGATTCTGTTTATTATAGACGTCAGTTCACTTTTTATAGACTGTAAAGAGATGATAAGTTTCTTTCAATTTTCATTTACAGAGACTATCGTGGACATGCAAAGTTATAATAAGCCTCTTTATTGGAGCTGTTACAGTGGGTAAGTGTTAAATGTGCTTTCTGTATTCTTAAATTTTACTCCACAAACCTACGTCTAAATACAAAGCTGGTGCCGTTTAATGACATTATTACGGCACTGTACTTAGAGTTAGAGAGAAAGTTCACTTTTGCCTCACTTCATGATACATATGGAATCATGCTTCTTTTTCCAGTCCTGAATTACTTTCTTTCATGTTTTACGATTTTTCATTTTTCTGAATTATGATTTTATACTCTCCCATATCTCAAATGAGTGGTAGAACTTTTAAAGTAGTGGTCAGAGGTCAGGGAAACATGACATCTTATTGATGTTATTATTGATGTTAATTACCTATCCTGCAAATACTTTTAAAGCTTTTTAAAAATTCTACAAACTAAGCTAAACTATTTTTTTTAAATAATTTTTATTATGAAAGTGCAAAAAAAATATACAAAGATAAACACAAAATAACCTTATCCATGAGAGATTTGCAATTTAAAGAAGAGAATTCGTTACTCTGTAATGCAACATTATATAAGAAAAGATCCTCCCTTTCCACCCAAACCCTGGTGGATTGGAATTCAAACTAGAACACCTCCTCAATGTTCCTCTATAATGGCCTTCAAAGTGTGATATACTTTTAACAGACTTTTGTATGTTTTGGTATGCTTTTACCAAATCAGAAGAATTCTGTATATATAACGTGGAAAAAGTAATGTTGATAGTAATTATAATCTCGTTATATAATTATTACTCTTTAGAGGGAAAGCAGTGATCTTTTGATTAATCACAACGTATTGGACTATTAAATTTTGGATATCTCAACTTTTTTCTCCAGTTGTAAACTTTACTGGTGATTGGGAGGTTGGATCAGTGAGTGCTGTAACTACATATAAATCATTCAGCAATGCCATGGTGAATGCAGACATTGGAATACATGTTGGCCTCAATGGAGTAAACATAACTCTAAAAGGTAAGACTTGTTTTGCTTTTTCTTATGTAGAACCAACATTACAGGGAATTTGTCACCATGATTAACCTACACAAACCAACTGCTAGGTTATGTAGGGCTTTGCCCACATATGTCACCCATTGTTTTTATTTCCTAGATGCTACATATATGCCAAACCTAACTTTAGAAGTGGTTTCAGTGCATTAATAGAGCACATCAGGGATTCAGCTCCACAGAAATAACAATGCACCCTGCTACCACCGCCCAGCACCTTTCCTCTCTTCCTTTCCACTTCTATGTCCAAAGAGATATGTAGCTGGAGACCTGTGGTACGCTGACAAAGCACTTCAGCCTATTTGTTTATTCCTAAAGTAGAGCTTTGGCATAGAAGAAGCAGCTGGACAATAAAAATAAAGGCATGGGAAAAGCGTGGGAATGGCCCTATATAACATAGCGGTTAGTTGGTGTAGGTAAATCGTTTTGATGCATTCCCTTTAATAGTGTAGAGCAGTGATGGGGAACCTTTAAGAGACTGAGTGCCCAAACTAGAATCAAAATCCACTAATTTATCACAAAGTGCCAACATGACCATTTGAGCAGTAATTTACAGCTCTCTGCTCTGTCATAGTTTCAATCGTATCAGCATGGGAGGAAGAGTTGACGTTGGATGCAGTTAGCCAGTGTAATAGGCTTGCCTAATGAAATGGGTTCTGAGAGCATGTTTGAAACTTTGGAGGTTGGGTGTTAGTCTGATAGTCCGGGGTAGTGCATTCCAGAGAATTGGTGATGCTCGGGAGAAGTCTTGGAGACATGAGTGAGCGATTTGAATTAAGGTAGAGATTCATGTTAGATCACTGGCAGATTGAAGAGCACGGGTTGGGCAGTACACTGAGATGAGAGAGGAAAGGTAGGGAGGTACGGCATAAGGCGGAGCTTTCTGTCAAACTGTATTCAGAAGAAGAAGGGCAATCAGTGCGGTGACTGGCACAGACTGGAGGCATCCGTGTAGCGTTTGGCAAGCCTGGCTGTTGCATTTAGAATAGATTGTAGGGGAGAAAGTTTAGTGAGTGGAAGACCATTCTGTAGGGAGTTACAGTAGTCTAGTCCAGAGTGAGTCAGAGCAACAATTAGCATTGTGATTGCAAGTGCTAAGCATTTTAAAACAACATTATTTTGAGATACCCCATAACAAAGGGAAATCCTATATTTTTATGTATGGCACTGAACTGAGTACTTCTATTGTGCATTTAAACCTGGCTAGGTTGTATTATCATTTTGTGATATGGTATTAATTTGAAGAAATTGAAAGAAAGGTTCTCGTGATCAGTGTTGGTCTCAGCACTACCTTACCAATTATCTTGCTCTTCCCAATCTGCTGGATAGAGGATAACTTAAATACTTATGACAGCCCTTTTCAACAATTTTAGCTACATTAATAACTGCAGAATGCATTCAAAGTTATTATATCTTTCAAACAGGAATATAAAAACATGTAATAATGTATTCAATTATAATTCCAAAAGGTAATCCCGTTCAACAAATAAATGAGACAATTGACTACAATGAGCAATTTCTCTGGAGTTTTGGATCAAGTTTTAATGAATATTACAATGATGGTCTCAAAAAAGGACTCCCTAATCCTATTCTATACGTGGCAGAGAAATTCAGCCAGTATGACCCATGTGGAATATTTAACCAATATAGAATATCGGGTCATTATGCAACAGCTTGCATGTGGTAAGTAAATCTGTAGTTAAATATGTAAATTGACTAAAATAGTAAATAGTAAAAATACTATTAATTTAAATGGACTATCATTCTTCAGTTGCTTAGTGATATCGACTTAGAAAGTAAGAACATCTATGTCATATTACCAAAATCGTGGATGAGTTTTGACTGGGTCCTCATTCAACTCTAATAATTATCACAAAAGTGTAGTGTAGTGTAGTTTGCTGGAGACCATCACTACACTAGATGGATACATTTATATAACAAATACCACTGACGGAAAGCAACTTTGTATCACTCCTATGAATTGCAAATGACCACTCACTATTGACATCTAATGTCCTTATTATATAGTGCACTCCACCCAGCACACTATGAATGGACATGCTGAATGGAAATAATAAATAAATAGCATATAACTCTTTAGGGGATACTATAAATCAAGGACAGATACCCAATATTGGAAACTTTATTAGTTGCACATATCCGGGTGACATAGTCTCCCTCATCTTCTGTTTCTAGTCAAACCCAGACAAGGTGTAACAAATAAAATGCTTACAACACACATCACTCCGGCCACGCTTGTATACCCTTAATACGTATACTGTGTATTACGGGTTTTACTGACTGTAGATTTTTAATAATTTTTGTGTAGTGTCATTCAAATCAAGATAATTCAAATAAAGATATTCGTTTTAATACACACAAATTTCTTTTCTTGACCAATGGGTGAGGCCATATTTAGGAATGTTTTGTGATAACATCTACGTCATAGCCCAATTTGTAGAAAACTGAGAAATGTCTGGGTAAGAGTTAAGGTATGAAAGAGGGTCATACTAGGTCGGGTCTAAATATTGATGGACTATTCTTAGGACAGGCTATCAAAATCAGATAGGACAGATAGTGATCTGCCTAATGGAAACCAAACCTATCAGCAGACAGATGAACCCTAAAATCATCATCATGCATCTACTGAACTACAAACATTAAGCAGCGCAGGATTTGCTTGTTGGGTCCCATTATCTCAATACTCTTGGCAGATATCCTAGTGCATTTAATAATGTGGTAAGGCACAGTTGAAGTATGTGGTTTAACTTGCCTCTGTATATACATACATGGGAGATAACATGACCAAACATTGTTGAGGATACTGTTATATATCACAATTTATATAGCTCATACTATTTTACTTTTCCATTTACAATATTAACATGTGACTACACTTATAATATTGCAATATATTTTATAGGGTGGCCTTCTGCTCCTGGATTATCTGCAATATTCTTTTCTCCACCTCAGCGTTCATATATGGAGCTTACATGATCCTTGTGACTGGAGCCTTTATCCTGTTCTCATTGATTTCCTTCTCCACAGTGAGAAATGTAGAATTTTGTAATATACAGTTTGGCTCCGACTCTCTAAAAACTACTTTTGGAGGGTCTTTTTGGCTAAGCCTGGCCACAGGTGAGTTATAGCTACCTTTTATTATATGAAACATGACTGGTTTCAATGTATAAAAGAGAATTGTATGAAAATAGGTGTTAAAGGGGTTGTCCACTTTCAGCAAATATTTGATATGGGTTGTGTAAGGAAAAGTCATACAATTTTCGAATATACTTCTGTAAACCTCATGGTTTTCTAGACCTCTACTTGCTGTCCTGTTAGAAAAGCTTCTATTTTTACTTATAGAAATCTGTCCATGTCATGTGATGGAGGTGCACAAGCCGTTATTATCTGATTACTCTCTTTGATAATAACGGCTCATGCACCTGCATGTCCATCACATCACATTGACAGATTTCTATCCACTGGAAGTAAACATAGAATCTTCCTATAGAAATACAGCAGGCAGAGATCTAGAAAACTGTGAGGAATTGGTACAGAAAGCATATTGGAAAATTGTATAACTTTTTAATTTTAAATAATAAGTTGTTGTAAATTTCAAAGTAGTATATATACAGCCACCACAAATAATGATCAAAAAGAGATAAAAATGTAAAATGATTTAATAGATTTATGTGTCAAATAAATGGAAAATTAAAAAAGGGCCACTAAACCATTTCATATACTAAAACACTAAAAAGTGTATGGTCATGCGGGGGATAAAGAGTGTGCAAGTCATTGAATGGCACAGTGATATAAACTGATATTATTTATACATTAATTCATTCTTTTTTGCTTTTCAGGTCTTTTTTGCTTCATTATTGGAATAACAGTAATTGTTTTAAATTGGTGTGTTCCTGAAAAACTGAAGTTATTTTTCCATGCTGTTGAAGATGAAGAGGAGTCAACATCATTACAATGCGATGACAAAAACTGTCATAATAATTTAGCTTTTGAACATGTATGAAGTGAATGTCCTCTAATTAGTTTGTTAATGTAAACTACCATAGAGCCATATGCCAAACAATGTGAAGTTTGGTGAGGAATCTTACTTTATACTGACTAAACAGAGGAGCCTTGTGTACAAGATGTACAGGCCAAGGTCACTTAGTTACTGGAACTAAATCTATGCACAACTTTCTTGACTGGTCACCACTGAAATGTTAGGCTTAGATAAATAATTTCAGAGTAATGTAAATACAGAACAAAACATTTATGACTTTATTTATTCTGATCACATCTCGGTGATCTGCACCTGGCAAAATTTGTAAATAAATTAATAAATACATGTTCATTTTGGAACAAAACCTTGAAATTTCTTGTCATTGCGTATTATTATTGCTATATATTATAATACTTTATGTACAAAAAGAAGAAAGGTACTTAGTGGCTACAACCTGGGTACTGTCTTTTGGTTAGTATGTATATGATTCTTCAGAAGGACTAAATCAAATAGATGTGTGGTGTTTTTGCCTTGCAGTGCGGCGCTCTATTCCTTTTAGACGCACACATGTAGTAGCAACAAAAAGAAAAAAGGTGGAATAAAAATGTTCTTTTCTTCTTTATTTATACTTACAAAAACACATGTTAAAAAGTTAAAAAGTCCTCATGGGAGGGAGGAAAAGCAGGACATGATTGTGGGAACAAGAATGAACAACAGCCATTTCACGCTATACTGTTCTTCCTCTGGTTATATGCAGGAGAACCAGAGGAAGCGCAGTACAGTATGAAACGGCTGTTGTTAGTTTTTGTTCCCACAATCATGTCCTGCTATTCCTCCCTCACATGAGGTCTTTTTAACATGTGTTGTTGTAAGTATAAATAAAGAAAAGAAGAACAAGCCCGTGATGAGTGCCATTCCGCTTTTTTTCTTTTTGTTGATATTATAATACTTCATAAATGTCCATGACACTAGAAAAACTACTGTGAATAAAAGTTGTAAATCTAGATAAAAGTACAAACTAAGTGAAAAATCTAAAAATCCATTTATAAGGCATTATTCATATCTCATTATATCACAGCCAAATCACAAGCACAAGCATCCATTGTCTCTAACAGCTGCATTTGGAGACCAATGACTGCCATTAAATTGGGGCCATTGTGCATGGGGACATTTATCATAGGATTTTCATAGCTAATTAGTGGCAAAAAAAATCACACTGGGGTTTTTGCCACTTTTTAATGCTAAGAAAATTGCACTAGAAAAGTGCTTTGACATAGAATTACTTCTAGTGCAACCCTGTTTAGAGCCAGATCTATGACTTGATTTTTTTCACAAAAAAATCACATAGTCAATATACTCCCCTCCTGATATACTGAAATTTTGTGCTGTAATGTGGTTTTTGGCGCACCTTGGGTTCTTATTTCTAGTGCAGTCTCTTGAAGTTGTGCAGTTGAGTACAATTCAGCACCTGAAACAAACAAAGGTTGTTCGCCCCTGCTCTATAGGAACAACAGGAGCATAGTGTAGGGATACTTTACATGAAGCTGAGTGCATAATTATGCGAGTCTGGACTTGTCTTATGGACCAAAGTGTTTTTTTTTCCTCATAAAGTCTGTACCGAATTTTCCTCTCCTGCATTATGTTTAATGAAAATGTTTTTATTTTTTATATACTTGCTGAATGCTGAGAATACCATAAAGACGTTTGGTGGAGAGGAGTGGACTTTGATCAGCTTCAGCCATAGTCAAAGGTCTGCAAGACCCCCTCCGATGTTTGCCATTTCACAAGAAGGATTTACAATATTATATACACTTCAAGGAAAACAAAGCCTTAGTGTCTCCATTGCCCATGTAATAATATACCAACCAATGGACTATGGACATTACTTCTTTATCCCTAAATCCCTGAGTACCATCCCAGGTCTTCCCTGTATAATACTGTGTGACACAAATAAAGCATCTCACATCTGCCTTACTTTTGATGGCATCAGTTCGGAGGGACTGAGATTTTATACCATACGTTGTCTTGGTTTGATTTCTCCGGAGCTCAATCTGCGAATGTTATCAGTCATTAGAGAACCTGAGGTTGTGTGAATAAGGGCAGAACTTGACACCCCGATCCGGAGAGTCGGACGATAATGCACTGTGCCGCGATTGACTTACATTCTGCGTCCTATATCTTGCATGTTTCGCACCTCGCTCAGGTCCGCCGGAGTTCACAATCTTTTTCCGGTGCATGTAAGTGCATTGTTTTGCGACCCAATTTTAAAGTTAAATCCCACGCTCTGTTCGAATCATTTGGATCACCCCCCAAAGCCGGAACTTGTCATGAAAAATATAACAATCATAAATCATGATTATTACCAAATCAAGTGATACAAGTCAGATAAGAAAATGGGTCCATATGGTAGAAATGAACAGAGCTTTTAGAGGGGTAAACCAGTAACCATGAAACTTTATACAAATGATGAAATATGAAATAGAGTCGTGATGAAAGCCTGCAGGAATGTAAGATATATTTTTTTTATTGAAAACCTGGGAAAATTGTGTTAAAGGTAATTTAAAAAATATGTTAAAAAAATTACTAACATCAAAAAGCCACATTGTTAACTTGTTGGAGTGTTGGAATCAGGGCCAAATTAAAGTTGGTGAGGGCCCCTGGGTGCAAAATATGGTGGAGGACCCCACCGAATGTAGCCCAGACAGGGTACACATTTAACATGTGTGGCTGCATATTAAACAGCTTGTCCCAACATAGACTCGTGGGGGGATATTCATCAGGGCTTCTGCGCCATGTCAGTGCGGTGGTTGCGGCCGGCGCAGAGTGGGCTGGCGTGGGGTGTTCCTACCTTGCAAGTTAATTTAGCTCCGATGCTGGCATTGATGTATAATACCTCTGCTGTGTGTCCTCTTTAAGATGCAGGAGTGCAATGCCGTTAAAGAAGCCACATAGCAGAGGCCCCTAGAAGAAGCCGGGGTGACCCGGCGAAACACTTGTTGGGACACTGTTTGTTATGATAGCCAGAGTTTAGAGACTAGTAAATAAGAGAAAAGTTTTTATTTACATTATTTCATATCACTGAAGTTTGCTTGCCGCACATTACTCCTGCCCTATCAGCCATTAAAACCGTATGCCAGCACGCTGCAGGACACTGATCAATTAATGGCAGAAGTTCTGCGAAACAATGCGGGACTATGAGAGCATGTAAATTCATCCACATTGTGTGAACTGCTCTATACCAGGCGACAGCATTAGTTGCAGAGACTGCCGTGTGCAGCTGCTGGTTACAAGCCGTGAGCCAGCAGCTAGGAGCACGGCATCTCTATACTCTTCTTAGCATGTATTCAGACTGAGAGGCAGTGTGTAGTGCAGGGGGAGTAACAGCGCTATTGTATACACATAAGAGCAGTGCCCTATTGTGTCTCTGCTGCACAAGTAAATTATTGTACTGCTTGCCAAGGTGTTTTGGTATACATACAATAGCAGTGCCTGATTGTATTTACTACCAGAGCAGATTGCGCAGTGGCATCTCGCTGCTGCACATACAGTGATAATACTCTGTCTCCCAAATACTCCCTCATATAAGAATATTGTAGGGGGACGTTATATATCTTTACAGGAGAAGTAACAGGAAGAATTAGGGGATCCACTCCTGCATAGTTGTCCTGGGCTGGTACCTGACAGCCTCTCTGGCTATCATAAAGTATGGTGATACTAGTGAAGCCATACAAGTTTTTTTGATTATACTTCACAAATAAATATATAAAATATTTTCTAAGAATCAATAAAAGTTATATTTTAGTGTACACACTCACAACTTTTCCCTTCCCTCATCTCTCTCTTTTCCCTAATGGATTACTAAGGAGGATGGGCCCTACCTAATGGATTACTGATTAAGGGGGAACCCTGCCTAAAGAATTTTTGACTAAGTAGGGCCCCTACTTAATGGTTTACTAAAGGGGGTCGCCTCATGGATTACTAAGGGGGATGCCTGCCTGATAGATAACATTTAATGGAGGACTCCACCAGATTTTGCATCCAGGGATCCCCACAAACCTTAATTTGGCCCTGATAACTCTAGTGGCCACAAAAGGACATTTTATTTTGAGGTAGGAAGGGGAATGTAAGTTTAAGTATATTAAACTGCTGCAACCTTTTAGCAATTTTCCATTCTTCAGAAATTGGGATGTATAAGTATTCTGTAGACCACAGATTAGACAAGCAGTATCAAACTCCATATTTTTTCTGAACTCATATCCAGTTATAAATGTATATAGAAATGCTTCCAGAACTGATGGATTCAACACAGCAAAAGATTGATGCTGTTCGACACATGAGCGTCTTAGTTCTGATCTGCTCACATACACATGTCAAACATATTTATTGAGAAACTCACCCATACACGTCATCTATCCAAAAACCTGGCACATGAAACCTCCTTCATAATAATGCATCAATCCAAAATGGATTCCACAGAAGTTATTTACTTTCTAGTGTCGGAACGGAATGTCACATGGTTATGGTCAAGAGAACTGTGTCATGTGAGTTGTCTTTCACATGATGAGAAAAAAGACGGAACCTCCCAACAGGAGAGAACAATCGTGGGTAATACATATTACAATATATATAAAACCACATTTGTTTAGATACATTTAAAAATGAAACCAAATTAAACATAAGCCCAATATGTAGTTCTTATAATGGATTTACATACTCATAAATCTCTACTTAGTTACAATTGCACTACAAATATTTAAACATTCATAAAGTAAATGCATATATATAACCATGCCTAAAAGTTGAAGAGAGGAAATAAAATGCACAATTGTGAGTAGATGACAAATACTGCTATTAAACATTCTGAATACAGGTATGTTGCAGAAAATATGAGAACATATTGTAATAAACAATTCTACAATTCTGGCAAAATAAAATCCATTTATTTAAACCGTCCGGATGTTCAAGGTCTCCCAGAATAGATAATTTGGAGTGCTGGAAACCTTTCTATAAACATTTTTGGTTATGTCTACTTGCTGAGGACTGGGCTGCCAGCACCTTTATATAAGATGATTTTCTTAAGGAGTCCAGGAGTGATTGGGTGAGCGGACTTAAGTTTTTGTTTCACATATTCAGTTATAGTTTCTAATCAGTTTTTGCCAAAATCACATTGAATTTAAAAAAACATGAAAATAATAAGGAAGTTCATGCTTTGACTCCAAAAGCTGTCTAAAAAAAACTAGACCTCAAACTACAACAAAATCTGCACAAATGTTTTTTAACAGATACAGTTTTACAGTAAGAATGTAAAAAAAATGCCATTGAAACAATGAAAACTACAGTGGTTATTTGGCTCCCCCTGGTGCACATAAAATATACTACTATTCAATCTATTTACAGACTTTACCCGAAATTTACACAAAAGTAACCTGCATTTATTTTATTGTAGCTGTAGTCCTAGCCCTGGATAGTAAATAACTGCTCTTAGCTATAACAAAATAGAATGGGCTACCAAAAACATATTTTCTATCTATATCCCTGTGTCCCTCTCTGTCTATCTCTCTCTTTCTCTCCCTGTGTCCCTTTCTCTGTCTGTCTCCATTAGTCTCTCCCTGTCTGTATTTCTTTCTTTTTCCCTGTCTGTCTTTATCTCTCTCTCTCCCTGTCTGTCTCTCTTTATGTGTCTTTCTCTGTCTGTCTCTTTGTGTCTCTCTGTCTGTCTCTCTTTCTCTGTCTCTCTCTATCTGTCTGCTTCTCCGTCTCTCTTTATCCATATTACCTCACACATAAGCTGTCTTATACTATACACTCTCCGGCCACTTTATTTGGTACACCTGTCCAACTGCTTGTTAACACTTAATTTCTAATCAGCCAATCACATGGCGGCAACTCAGTGCATTTAGGCATGTAGACATGGTCAAGACAATCTCCTGCAGTTCAAACTGAGCATCAGTATGGGGAAGAAAGGTGATTTGAGTGCCTTTGAACGTGGCATGGTTGTTGGTGCCAGAAGGGCTGGTCTGAGTATTTCAGAAACTGCTGATCTACTGGGATTTTCACGCACAACCATCTCTAGGGTTTACAGAGAATGGTCCGAAAATGAAAAAACATCCAGTGAGCGGCAGTTCTGTGGGCGGAAATGCCTTGTTGATGCCAGAGGTCAGAGGAGAATGGGCAGATTGGTTCGAGCTGATAGAAGTGACTCAAATCGCCACCCGTTACAACCAAGGTAGGCAGAAGAGCATCTCTGAACGCACAGTACGTCGAACTTTGAGGCAGATGGGCTACAGCAGCAGAAGACCACACCGGGTGCCACTCCTTTCATCTAAGAACAGGAAACTGAGGCTACAATTTGCACAAGCTCATCGAAATTGGACAGTAGAAGATTGGAAAAATGTTGCCTGGTCTGATGAGTCTCGATTTCTGCTGCGACATTCGGATGGTAGGGTCAGAATTTGGTGTCAACAACATGAAAGCATGAATCGATCCTGCCTTGTATCAACGGTTCAGGCTGGTGGTGGTGGTGTCATGGTGTTCCTAAGTTGATATAATTTAAAATTTAAAACCTAATAAAACCTATATGAATTGAATATCCCTGTGATCACACCGACCCAAAGCATAAAAAAGTATCATTTGGAGAGCAAAATGAATGCCATAAAAACAGAGCCCAGAAGAAAATGGCACAAATGTGTCTTTCTGTCAATTTCACTGGAATTGGAATTTTTTTTCCAGCTTTTCAGTATATTGCATGGAATATTAAACGGCACCACCAGAAAACAAGTGCATATACATCTCTGTAAACGAAAAAGAAAAAATTTATTGCTTTTGGAATGAGGGGATTAAGAAACAAAATCACAAAAGTGTTGACTCCTTTAAAAGTTAAGTTAGTAAAAAGAGGACTCAAAACCACAATGTTCGAATCCATTCCAAGCATTGTGGATTTAGCCCTCCCCCCAGCCGAATTTGGGCTTCAGAATGAAGTCCTGGTTTGGGTTGGGATTCGGCTCACTCCCTCTTCACCATTTATCACCCACAATCAGTGCCAACATATAAACTCTTTAATAGAGATGAGCGAGCACTAAAATGCTCGGGTACTCGTTATTCGAGACGAACTTTTCCCGATGCTCGAGTGCTCGTCTCGAATAACGAGCCCCATTGAAGTCAATGGGAGACTTGAGCATTTTTCAAGGGGACCAAGGCTCTGCACAGGGAAGCTTGGCCAAATACCTGGAAACCTCAGAAAAGGATGGAAACACCACGGAAATGGACAGGAAACAGCAGGGGCAGCATGCATGGATGCCTCTGAGGCTGCTTAATCGCACCATTATGCCAAAATTATGGGCAACAGCATGGCCATGACAGAGTGACAGAATGAAGCTAGATAGCATCTAAAACATCCAATAATTGACCCTGACACTATAGGGGACGGCATGCAGAGGCAGCAGCGGCAGGCTAGAGAGTGGCATGGCGACATACCCTAAATGGACTCAGGCTTCAAACCAATGGGTGGCAGAGAGGAACCAAAGGAGGTGAGCAAGAAGCGCTGAAATTATTTCCTCTGTGAACAAAAGGTTGACGGTATATTTAGTCGATAACACAGCATGGTGGCGACATAGTGACCAAGTTCCATAACGTATCTGGTGAAACACCCGAAAAATGAGCCTGACACAGCTCGTTTGATAAGGGGACGACATTTGGAGGCAGCCATGGAGAGGACTTCCATGATTAAGAGCGACAGTATGGGGCATCCATATTGCGCTTCTATGATTGCAACTGCAGGTCTCCAGCATGGCGGCGACAGACGCGCCGAGTTCCACTATGTATGTGGTGAAACACCTGAAAATTCTGCCTGACACAGCTCGTTTGATAAGGGGACCATGTATGGAGGCAGTGAACTAGTAGTAGATTAAAGGTGCTGCAGTTAAAACTATGTTAGTTGGATCTTGGGATGGAGCTGGCGCTCCGCTGCCAGGCGAGCTTTCGCCAATCCAAGCCCCTGTCTCTAGGCTACTCCCCAAACAGCACTTCTAAGAACCTTTTGTATAAGATCAAGTGTAGTAGCGTTCTTATAAGTTTGGGATATGGTGGGTGAGGGGAATGTAAACAGATGCGCAAGAAGCGCTGAAATAATATCGGTAAATGATAAAAGTTTGCCAGTATATTTTGTGGATAACACAGCAGGGTGGCGACAAAGTTAACAACTTTCATGTGGAATCCATGAAAACAACCCAAATTTCTGCCTGACACACCTCGTTTGATAAGGGGACGATGTATGGAGGCAGCTATATGGACGACTTTTGGAGGTAGCAATGGAGACAACGTGTGGAGGCTGCTATGGAGACAATTTAATTTGGATAGTGCCTGTATGTGGCAGTCCAAAAAAGTTTTCAAACCAGAGGAGCAGGTAGGTGGCCCTCCAGAAAAATGAAATAGATTGAGTGCCTGTATGTGGCAGTCCAAAAAAGTTTTCAAACCAGAGGAGCAGGTAGGTGGCCCTCCAGAAAAATGAAATAGATTGAGTGCCTGTATGTGGCAGTCCAAAAAAGTTTTCAAACCAGAGGAGCAGGTAGGTGGCCCTCCAGAAAAATTGAATAGATTGAGTGCCTGTATGTGGCAGTCCCAAAAATTGTTTAAAACAGAGGACCGGGTAGGTGGCCCTCCAGAAAAATTAAATGCATAAAGTACTATAGCTAGAGCCAGTGGGCCCTGTCAAAAAATAGCCAGTTTCCTCTGCTTTAGTGTACAAAGAGGAGGAGAAGGAGGAAAATGAGGAGGAGGAGGAGTGCATAAATTATTCAGGTTGAGCTTCCTTCACCTGGTGGAGATTGAAAATTATGAGAAATCCAGGCTTTATTCATCTTAATAAGCGTCAGGCTGTCAGCGCTGTCATTCGACAGGCGTGTACGCTTATCGGTGATGATGCCACCAGCTGCACTGAAAACCCGCTCGGACAAGACGCTAGCGGCAGGGCAGGCAAGAACCTCCAAGGCGTACAGCGCCAGTTCGTGCCACATGTCCAGCTTTGAAACCCAGTAGTTGTAGGGAGCTGTGTGATCATTTAGGACGATGGTATGGTCAGCTACGTACTCCCTCACCATCTTTCTGTAAAGATCAGCCCTACTCTGCCGAGACTGGGGACAGGTGACAGTGTCTTGCTTGGGTGACATAAAGCTGGCAAAAGTCTTGTAAAGCGTACCCTTGCCAGTGCTGGACAAGCTGCCTGCTCGCCTACTCTCCCTCGCTACTTGTCCCGCAGAACTACGCACTCTGCCGCTAGCGCTGTCAGAAGGGAAATAGTGTTTCAGCTTGTGCACCAGAGCCTGCTGGTATTCATGCATTCTCACACTCCTTTCCTCTCCAGGGATGAGAGTGGAAAGATTTTGCTTGTACCGTGGGTCCAGGAGAGTGAATACCCAGTAATCGGTGCTGGAATAAATTCTTTGAACGCGAGGGTCACGGGATAGGCAGCCTAGCATAAAATCTGCCATATGCGCCAGAGTCCCAACACGCAAGAATTCACTCCCCTCACTGGCCTGACTGTCCATTTCCTCCTCCTCCAACTCCTCCAACTCCTCTTCTTCTGCCCATACACGCTGAACAGTGAAGGACTGAACAATGGTCCCCTCTTGTGTCTCGCCAACATTCTCCTCCTCTTCCTCCTCATCCTCCTCCACCTCCTCCGATATGCGCTGAGAAACAGACCTGAGGGTGCTTTGGCTATCAACAAGGGAATCTTCTTCCCCCGTCTCTTGTGACGAGCGCAAAGCTTCCGACTTCATGCTGATCAGAGAGTTTTTCAACAGGCCAAGCAGCGGGATGGTGAGGCTGATCATGGCGGCATCGCCACTGACCATCTGTGTTGACTCCTCGAAGTTACTCAGCACCTGACAGATATCAGACATCCACGTCCACTCCTCATTGTAGACTTGAGGAAGCTGACTGACCTGACTACCAGTTCTGGTGGAAGTTGACATCTGGCAGTCTACAATCGCTCTGCACTGCTGGTAAACTCTGGATAATATGGTTAATGTTGAATTCCACCTCGTGGGCACGTCGCACAATAGTCAGTGAGCGGGCAGTTGGAGGCGGCGCTGCGCTGCCCTGAGAGTGGCAGCATCTGTGCTGGACTTCCTGAAATGCGCACAGATGCGGCGCACCTTCGTGAGCAAATCAGACAGATTGGGGTATGTCTTGAGGAAACGCTGAACTATCAGATTTAACACATGGGCCAGGCATGGCACATGTGTCAGTCTGCCGAGTTGCAGAGCCGCCACCAGGTTACGGCCGTTGTCACACACAACCATGCCTGGCTTCAGGTTCAGCGGTGCCAGCCACAGATCAGTCTGCGCCGTGATGCCCTGTAATAGTTCTTAGGTGGTGTGCCTTTTATCGCCTAGGCTCAGCAGTTTGAGCACCGCCTGCTGTCGCTTAGCGACGGCACTGCTGCTGTGCCTAGAGCTAGCGACTGATGGCGCCATGCCCACGGATGGTAGTTCGGAGGAGGAGGTGGAGGAGGGGTGGGAGGAGGAGGAGGCATAGTAGGCCTGAAAGACCTGGACCGTGGTAGGCCCCGCAATCCTCGGCGACGGCAGTATATGACCAGCCACAGGGTCAGACTCGGTCCCAGCCTCCACCAAGTTAACCCAATGTGCCGTCAGCGATATATAGTGGCCCTGCCTGGCAGCACTCGTCCACGTGTCCGTGGTCAGGTGGACCTTGTCAGAAACGGCGTTGGTCAGGGCACGGATGATGTTGTCTGACACGTGCTGGTGCAGGGCTGGGACGGCACATCAGGAAAAGTAGTGGCGGCTGGGGACCGAATACCGAGGGGCGGCCGCCGCCATGAGGTTGCAAAAGGCCTCGGTCTCTACTAGCCTATAGGGCAGCATCTCCAGGCTAAGCAATCTGGAGATGTGTACATTAAGGGCTTGGGCGTGCGGGTGGGTTGCACTATATTTCCTTTTCCGCTCCAGCGTCTGGGGTATGGAGAGCTGAACGCTGGTGGATGCTGTGGAGGATCGTGGAGGCGACGATGGGGTTTTTGTGCCAGGGTCCTGGGCAGGGGGCTGACTATCAGCTGACACAGGGGAAGGAGCAGTGGTGTGCACGGCCGGAGGTGAACGGGCTTGGTGCCACTGAGTGGGGTGTTTAGCATTCATATGCCTGCGCATACTGGTGGTAGTTAAGCTAGTAGTGGTGGAACCCCTGCTGATCCTGGTTTGGCAAAGGTTGCACACCACAGTCCGTCGGTCATCCGGTGTTTCCTTAAAGAACCTCCAGATTACTGAAAATCTAGCCCTCGCCGCGGGAGCCCTCACCACAGGAGCTTCACTACGTGACACATTTGGCGCTGATGCACCAGCTCTGGCCCTGCCTCTCCGTCTGGCCCCACCACTGCCTCTTCCAACCTGTTCTGGTCGAGGACTCTCCTCTGTCTCAGAAGCACTGTGTTCACCCGGCCTCTCAACCCAGCTTAGGTCTGTCACCTCATCATCCTCCGATCCCTCAGTCTGCTCCCCCCTCGGACTTCCTGCCCTGACAACAACTTCCCCACTGTCTGACAACCGTGTCTCCTCATCGTCGGACACCTCTTTACACACTTCTTCCACTACGTCAAGAAGGTCATCATCACCCACAGACTGCGACTGGTGGAAAACCTGGGTATCGGAAAATTGCTCAGCAGCAACCGGACAAGTGGTTTGTGACTGTGGGAAGGGTCCAGAAAACAGTTCCTCAGAGTATGCCAGTTCAAATGCCAAATTTTCCTGGGAGGGGGCAGACTGGGGGGGAGGAGGCTGAGGTGCAGGAGCTGGAGGAGTGCCGATTTCGGTGACATGGGTGGACTGCGTGGAAGACTGACTGGTGGACAAATTGCTCGAAGCATTGTCGGCAATCCACGACATCACCTGTTCGCATTGTTCTGGCCTCAACAGTGCTCTACCACGAGTCCCAGTAACTTCAGACATGAACCTAGGGAGTGTAGCTCTGCGGCGTTCCCCTGCTCCCTCATCAGCAGGTGGTGTCTCACCCCGCCCAGGACCACAGCCTCTGACCCCTGCAGTAGTTGGACGCCCACGTCCCTGCCCTCGTCCTCTACCCCTAGCCCTCGGGTTAAACATTTTGAAAATGAAAGTTATAACTTTAATTTTTTTTTGTGTTTTTTTTTGTGTTTTTTTTTTGTGTTTTTTAGTTTTTAAAACCAAACGATGCTATCCTATTGCTATGGCTATTTTCTAGCCAACTATGAAAGCACACTGCTATGCCAGATGAGATGACGCTGAGTTATGAAAAAATAAACGTAAAATAAAAAGTAAATGGCAGACTGTGCCTAATTTCAATCCAACCCCTAATAAATTGTCCCACTTCGGTCTTTGCGATGGATATGTGCGTCACTAAGCGCTAAACACAACGGTCGCATGTCTCCCTGCAAATTCCTCACAATATGGTAGTAGATGCACTACAGCAAGGCCAGCCACCAGCAGCTCAACCAGAAATAAAATATATAACGCTATTGTAGGCCTAAGTAAGCCGTTTGGATTCTCCTATGGCTATTTTCTAGCCAAGTATGAAAGCACACTGCTATGCCAGATGAGATGACGCTGAGTTATGAAAAAATAAACGTAAAATAAAAAGTAAATGGCAGACTGTGCCTAATTGAAATCCAACCCCTAATAAATTGCCCCACTTCGGTCTTTGCGATGGATATGTGCGTCACTAAGCGCTAAACACAACGGTCGCAAGTCTCACTGCAAATTCCTCACAATATGGTAGTAGATGCACTACAGCAAGGACAGCCACCAGCAGATCAACCAGAAATAAAATATATAACGCTATTGTAGGCCTAAGTAAGCCGTTTGGATTCTCCTATGGCTATTTTCTAGCCAAGTATGAAAGCACACTGCTATGGCAGATGAGATGACGCTGAGTTATGAAAAAATAAACGTAAAATAAAAAGTAAATGGCAGACTGTGCCTAATTTCAATCCAACCCCTAATAAATTGTCCCACTTCGGTCTTTGCGATGGATATGTGCGTCACTAAGCGCTAAACACAACGGTCGCAAGTCTCCCTGCAAATTCCTCACAATATGGTAGTAGATGCACTTCAGCAAGGCCAGCCACCAGCAGATCAACCAGAAATAAAATATATAACGCTATTGTAGGCCTAAGTAAGCCGTTTGGATTCTCCTATGGCTATTTTCTAGCCAAGTATGAAAGCACACTGCTATGCCAGATGAGATGACGCTGAGTTATGAAAAAATAAACGTAAAATAAAAAGAAACTGGCAGACTGTGCCTAATTGAAATCCAACCCCTAATAAATTGTCCCACTTTGGTGTTTGAGGTGGATATGTGTGTCACTAAGAGCTAAACACAACGGTAGCAAGTCCCCCTGCAAATTCCTCACAATATGGTACTAGCTGTAAATAAAAAAAAAAAAATGTATAACGTTATTGTAGCCCTAAGAAGGGCTGTTGGGTTCTTGTTGAATCACTCCTGCCTAACACTGTTCTAATAGAACAGCCTAACGCTTTCCCTGACCAGCAGCAGCTCTCTCCCTAGCGGCATCCAGACACAGAATGATCCGAGCAGCGCAGGCAGGGGCTAGTCTATTCCAGGGTCACCTGACCTGGCCAGCCAACCACTGCTATCGACGTGTAAGGGTACCACGTCATGCTGGGTGGAGTGCAGAGTCTCCTGGCTTGTGATTGGCTCTGTTTCTGGCCGCCAAAAAGCAAAACGGCGGGAGATGCCATTTTCTCGAGCGGGCGAAGTATTCGTCCGAGCAACGAGCAGTTTCGAGTACGCTAATGCTCGAACGAGCATCAAGCTCGGACGAGTATGTTCGCTCATCTCTACTCTTTAAATATCTGTGCCAAAGCCACCAGGGGAACTTAAATGCAGATGGCGCCACGAGGAGGTCATCGCTGTGATGACAGGGGGTGACAATCCCCAGGAAAATGGTCAAACCCAAACCTCATTGGATCCGGGCATCACTAGTTTATGTATATCCTGTTTTTCTGTTGTAAAGAAATCATGGTGTTAAGGAACCATCCGTACAACCATGTTAAGAGAGACTTCACACTTACTGAGATCAGTCTGTAATCCATGAAAAATGCAGGCTTCTGCCTTGAGATAGGACTCCAAGCACAGAGACTCCAAGCAAAAAAGTGTTGTTATTGTATAACATAATGTAAGAAATAATGAACACTGCTAGCATATATGTGAAGCTTTAAGATAAACGAACATTTTGTGTCCTTCATTACAGTACAGTTTTATTTGCTTTCATTTTATACTTTCCTTACTTCAGCAGCTGACTTTTTTTTTTACTATGCTTTTTATTTCTTTCCTTTATGTAAAGGCACTAAAGTGTCCTTTTACACAGTACCATTCCCATAATATGCTTTCTTTACTGTACAATCACTATAAATAATTATATATAGAAACTGTGACGTTTAGAACCACTGAAGGATATGCAAGGTCAATTAATTATTCTTTTTTATAAAAACTCTCTGAATGCATAGGTTTTGGAAGGCGCGGGAAGTGAGTTACAGTTTTCTGCCACGGGTGCCCCTCCTCCTTCCCGTTCCCCTTCCTGTTCCCATGCACCTCACTTTCCAGGGTGCGCACACCGATACTCGCAGATTTGAAGGGCCAGCACACCCTTCAAATCTGGCGCTAGTCACTTTCTAGATTCTCATAAAGGCCAGCTTCTCCCTGCATTCCCTGCTAGATCCTTGGGCTATTGCTGATGAGAAAGCTGTTCCCTGTGCCTCTTGCTTGTGTTTTGATTTCCTATTGTAAGCCCGGACCTATTCTTGAATTTGCTCCTCCTCTGGCAACCCTGACCTCCTGTTCCGTCCCTGACCTCGATCCATTGCCACCTGCCTTGACCAACTGCCTGTCCCCGACTACAATCTACTGCCTGTAGATTCTGTACCTCGACCTTGGCTGCCACCGCGGACAAGTCGTGTCAATGGAACGACCAGGTGGTGTCACGGGTGCCCCGGGCAAACCCGTGTGCCCTTGCCTCTCACTCACCTCGCCTGGCTCCAGCAGCGATCCCCGCGCTAGGACATGGGAGCGCACGCGTGCCAGCTCTGGAAAATTTAAAGGGCCAGTGTACCGCTAATTGGAGCTGGCAAGCTCCTTGTCATTATAAATTCCAGCCCCTTCCTATGTCCCCTGACGGATCTTTGTGCTTCCATGCCTGAAAGAAAGCCCTTTTCCAAGCTCCCTGCAGTTATCCTGAGTTCCCGTTGTGATCTCGATTACATTCCTGACTCCGATCCCATGCTGCCAGTTCTGACCTATTGCTACGTTCCCGACTCCGATGACTCCAATCCCATGCTGCCTGTCTTGACCTCCTGCTTGTCCCTGACCACAAGTTTGCCTGACGATTCCGTACTACGCCTTGGCCGCCAGTCGCGCCTGTGGAACGAACAGGTGGTACCACGCCGCAACAAGTCCAACCTGCTTTGCAGCGCGCTCTGGTGAAAACCGGGTACCACTTAGACTGGTCCCAGGGGTTGGATTACGTCATCTTCCGCGGTGGTACAAAGGATCCACTACCTTTCTACACAACCTCTGATATTCCAAAACAATAAATGTCTGAAAGTGCCCTTTCACCAGCCTCAGTGAAACAGAGACTTATCAGAGACTTGCCACCAATTTTTCAGGGCGCACTAGACAGAAAACACAATATATCTATCTATTAATCTATCTATATATATATATATATATATATATATATATATCCATATTGACATGATGGCATCACACAGTTGCCGCAGATTTGTCGGCTGCACATCCATGATGCGAATCTCCCGTTCCACCACATCCCAAAGATTGGATTGAGATCTGGTGACTGTGGAGGCCATTTGAGTACAGTGAACTCATTGTCATGTTCAAGAAACCAGTCTGAGATGATTCCAGCTTTATGACATGGCGCATTATCCTGCTGAAAGTAGCCATCAGATGTTGGGTACATTGTGGTCATAAAGGGATGGACATGGTCAGCAACAATACTCAGGTAGGCTGTGGCGTTGCAACGATGCTCAATTGGTACCAAGTGGCCCAAAGAGTGCCAAGAAAATATTCCCCACACCATGACACCACCACCACCAGCCTGAACCGTTGATACAAGGCAGGATGGATCCATGCTTTCATGTTGTTGATGCCAAATTCTGACCCTACCATCCGAATGTCGCAGTAGAAATCGAGACTCATCAGAGCAGACAACATTTTTTCAATCTTCTACTGTCCAATTTCGATGAGCTTGTGCAAATTGTAGCCTCAGTTTCCTGTTCTTAGCTGAAAGGAGTGGCACCCGGTGTGGTCTTCTGCTGCTGTAGCCCATCTGCCTCAAAGTTCGACGTACTGTGCGTTCAGAGATGCTCTTCTGCCCACCTTGGTTGTAACGGGTGGCGATTTAAGTCACTGTTGCCTTTCTATCAGCTTGAACCAGTCTGCCCATTCTCCTCTGACCTCTGGCATCAACAAGGCATTTCCGCCCACAGAACTGCCGCTCACTGAATGTTTTTTTTTTTTGGACCATTCTCTGTAAACCCTAGAGATGGTTGTGCATGAAAATCCCAGTAGATCAGCAGTTTCTGAAATACTCAGACCAGCCCTTCTGGCACCAACAACCATGCCACTTTCAAAGGCACTCAAATCACCTTTCTTCCCCATACTGATGCTCGGTTTGAACTGCAGGAGATTGTCTTGACCATGTCTACATGCCTAAATGCACTGAGTTGTTGCCATGTGATTGGCTGATTAGAAATTAAGTGTTAACGAGCAGTTGGACAGGTGTACCTAATAAAGTGGCCAGTGAGTGTATATATATATATATATATATATATATATATATATATATATATATATGTACAGTATAAATAATTCACTGGGGCAGTAACCTTGTGCTGAACTAATGGGGAAATAGTTTAGCCCACACTGCTCTTGAAGTGATGGTAAATAGTTCCCACAGGCAAACACAATGGGCAGAAGAGGTGAAGTGCTTTTAGCTGTAGACAAACCTATACACACTCCCTTGGTAACTCTAGAGAATGTCCCATCTTGGATCAGACCCCGAACCTTGGATGAGTTCTAGCTTTTCAATGGGAAGTCATAGGATCAGGGTTCTGGTCTCATCAGATCAGGATGAATGTCTGGATTCTATTGTGACCAGGCATGACTCATCTATAATGCCTTTGAGAGTTCTGTATATTTCAGCCTCCAAGACCACTTGAGCAAGCTGAGACCCAAGTACGCGGTCGCCTCGCTGCCCTAATCCCAGATATGTATTTGGCCTCTGGCTGATATGGACCCTACCTCCATTACTGGAGACTTTCTTAATTCTCTAAGAAAAACCTTGGTACTGACACATATTTACGTGTTACTTGCTTGCTCCCTGCCACAGAGCCAAAGACACTCTCCAGCTTGTCTTACCTCTCCCCTAGGCCTTCAAAGTCTATAACTCCAGGTATAAGACTGGATGTGGATATCAGGGACATGTGAAATGTACTGTGAAAGAAGAAACACTAACATAATGCCTTTCCCCTGATCATACACAACACAGCAGTAGGTGCTCAACCTACTTATTATCCCCTCCAAATAGCCAAAGGTCAGTTGCACACAAGATAGTTTGTTCCATCAAACCCACTGTTGTTATCTGGCAGACCAACTGGCCAAAATGTGTGTGAGTGTCAGTTAATGAGGGATCAAACTCTCTTACATACAATTTTTATCTCAATTTTAATCCCTATTATAAACTATAATTTGCTTCAGTAATAAGGGGATTTCTAGGAGTTGTGAAAACAAGTAAATGCAACTTTTCTACATTGTTTCTGTGACACTCACAGAGGCAAGTATTAAAAAGTTACATAAAAAATGCAGAATACCCATGCTTTTTTTTTTTTCTTATCCTAGCTGTACATGAATGTGTGCTCTATATGGACGCAATCACAGGCAAGAATAGAACCTGCTCTGAGTTTTTCAGCTCACACGTAGGCCATGGAAACCAGAGCCGTGTGCATTGGTCCTTAGAAATGCATGTACCCATAAGCAATGTTTGGGTACAGGGAGCCAAAGGGAGAAGCGCACAACAATGAAAAATGCCCGGAGGGCTCACCATTAAAGGGGTATTCCAGGAATCAGCATAATTGATATATAAATGGGTCCTTAAAATATAAGCTAATGTGTAATTAGTTGTTATTTAAAATTTTGTTCCCGTTAGCAGAAAAATGCTGGTGACATACACTGTGATGGAGAATTAAAATGCTACTGGCCCTTTAATCAGTCCGTTAATTTCCTCCGCGCGGTCCGTTGCAGAGCACACATAGGACAGAAGATGGCCGCTGCTCACATGTCCACATCACATGTCCTGCACCTGCCTGGGCAGGTCATGTGATCACCACTACGTTTGGCTGTAGCTGGTTGGTTGCAATGCATCCAGTATGGCTGGTGTTGAGCTGATGGCAGTTACACATCATTACTATGGTAACAGAGCAAGAAAACCTGTTACATCATCACTGGGAGCAGAGCATAAGAGGGGGGAGGAGTTACTGAGAAGTAAAGGATCTTGGGACTTGTAGTTTCCAGAGGCAGCCATCTTGGTGATAACTTTAGAGAGGCCATAAAATTTAGTGAATCATAATATCAAACTATTTAAGCTCCGTTTTGTGACTAATGACATTGAGTTTTGTTATATTCATTTATTTATAGCATCATGGGTTTTTGTATCAGACGTTCATATTCCCGGAATACCCCTTTAAACTAGATGCAATTCTTTTTTAATGGAAGAATGCACATGTCCATTATTTTAACTGACCATACATCCATTTCCTTGAAAAGTAGAGTTAATACTAGCCAGATTCAATTTTTCAAGATCACTCATAGATTATATTTTATGGGCACCTCACGCACACAAAAGTATGTAATTTGCGGGCAGTAGGCATGTTCATGGCACCGTGGCAGAGGCTGTTAAAGTTATGAAATATTAAAGTCAAAACAGAGATCAGATATTGAACATATATTATAAACACTGACAAAATCTTTTACTTTATGGACATTTCCTGAAGTCTTGTTATAAAAGACTTGTTAATAGACCATGGACAATATATGTGTCCTTCTCAAGGAACAAATGGTAATATCCTTGTCTATTACCTTGGGACATAGACCAGAGGTGTCAGTATTCTGTTTCTCATGAAAACTGTATTGTTTCAGGCTCAGTTTTATTGATTCATGAGAGCAACAAACTCCAGTTATGAGAAGGTAATACACAGAGGCCCACAGGAAGTCCTGTTGTTTCAGGTGGGCAATAAATACCTTCCCTGGGAAGTCAACAAAACCATTTGGAACAAAGGCCTGATGAATGAATACCAAAGTACGAGAGCATCATTCTCAGGAAGGATTAGATGACTACACCAAGGAGGCCTATATCCTATTACCAGAAGTTGATTGGAGATGAGTCATAATGAAGGCCGGAAGATATCTGAGTAGGGGAGGAGTGATGGGCATCTGTGGGTGTGATTGTGATAACAGTTGAGATATATATGTATGATCAAGATGTAGTCTAGTGCTAACTAATGATGGACTAATTATATAGTCTTATGTCTGTAAGCCATGTAAGTCTTGAGTCATGTAGTCAGATGTTGTGTGTATCCAGAAAAGGACATTGAGGAGGCATTTTATTTTGTGTTTTATCCTTTTCCTTACATTGTCTATTATACCTTTTAATTAAATAAGCCTTTCTCCAAGTTTGGACTCAGCATTTTCAAGGTAAAATTCCTATATAGAGCAGGTAGAAGGAACAACCCACTTATTACAGAGGTTAATAGTAAGTACTGGCGCTCTGAGTAAGGTGTTATTTGTGATGCCAGCTCACTGACAAGGCACATAATTGTATGCATGAGGCCTTTGTCTGGCGACCACGGCAGACAAACTAGGGGTATACGCACTAAAGCCGTTATGAACTAGTAATTCACTGCGAGTCATTTATCTGCTGCAGGTCCTAGTGCAAAAATCAAAATTGCAATGGACTACATTTTAATGAACAATTTTATCTGCATTCTGATTCTTGTGAAATGGCTCCGGAATTACTTCTTCCATTCTCCTACAGCCTAAGATGTCTTTGGGTGATGCCACCCTATACTGTTTGCACACGTAGCATTTACATTGCATTTTGAAACACAATGCACCAGCTGAGGAGAGGAGATGTGCCTAATTATATTGCATAAGGGGATGTTCCTACATTTTTAAAAAGATGAATACCACTCCTAGAAAAAAATAAATAAATAATAATAATCTTTATTTTATAGGGCCATCATATTTCATAGCGCTTTACATATCATCCCTTTTTTTAAAGCAAAAACTATGCCTCAGTCTGCCACTATATGTTAATGTATACACTCAGTGTATCAAGTTTCTGATGTATACGCTGAGTGTACACATAAAACGTATGTGAACCCAGCCTTACACACCTTTTTCCCTTTAGCCTGCTGCTCTTTGCTGCTCATTTGCTGCTCTCACCTCCATCTATTTGATATTTCTTCTTCTTCTTCCAGCAGTTCTGTCCTCCATCTGAATGCACAGCATCCTGAAAGCTCCACCTCCTCATCCGCAGGACTCCACCCTTTGCCAGTGACACTCCCCAGATGAATAAGTAACATGGCGACATGGAGAAATACCTGCACAGGGAGTATATGACTCCCTGTACACAACGTATGCAGACAGGGAAAAAGAGGCAGCAGGCACTGCTAAGCTGAGAGCTCCTTCCTTTTTTCTCAAATGTGACTGCTGCAGGAGAGGGAGAGGCACAGCTTCAGTAGCGCCTGTGTTTCCATACTCTCTCCTGCGCCCCCCGTTGGTTTCTCTGGCCTTGCTAGACAAATCAGCTAATGATCAGGAAGGGTACAGGAAGCAGCTCTGTTTTCAGTAAAATGGCTACATTCCCTGCACTGGCCCGGGAGAGTGACCAACTTTTTTGTGCTGCACCTTTAACATAGGGCATGTGACAGACTTTGCATGGTAAATCTAGCACACAGTCCGACTGAGCACCGGAACATCCCCGAATTTGTGTTGCATGATGCATAGTGCAGCTGCACCACAAAACAGTCGCGTGGGACACATTTGTGGTGCAGACACTTCTTAAATACCTGTGTAAGCAGTTTCCACAAGAAAGAACGTGCAAAGTCCACCAGAAAACTGGCGCAAAATCCTTAGTAAATGTGCTCCATTGTGTTCTTACCACTACACAGAGAAGCTTTCAGCACTTTGTTCCATTTTCTGTTCATCAGCTGCTCGGTATTGGACCCCCCTCCCACCAATATGATCTTGGGGACCTATTTATTGATATGTCTCGAAACCCTCTTTATCCATTGGTCCTATTGTGCAACTGTATTAGGCCTTGATGGGATACATTCAGTATTTAATTTCTTGGGGTAAGAGCTGGGAGTCAGGGGAATCCTGGATATAGCAATTATTTCCTTGTTTTCTCCTTCATAAAATAGTTTCTGATGACTCATAATAACAGCCAGGGAATGCTGGGCCTACCTATCTACTAGGGGCACGTGCTAGGGCTAACTGCAATTAACAGTATTTTTTTACCTCAGCATTGCACCTCTAATGCCCTTCTTTTTTGTCAGTTGCAAAAGTATCAACCCTAGGTAGAAACTTAGTGCATATGAACCATTTGCGGATTTATAAAGATTGGAAAAACCCCTTTAATATTCATGGATTATTGTCTGATTTATTGAATCAGGCATAACATAGACAAAGGCAAAAAAAAGAAAAAATAAGATAAATAAAACTGCTAATTTTGAGCAGCGGTTGTGGAAAAATATCCAAATGAAATGATTCTGTTTATGTTATACAGTCTTTGTGTATCAGTTCTTGTCCTAGAAAATCAAGTAAATTCTTTCTTATATAATACGTGGCACCTGTTGTGGTGAGAATAAATTGTCAAGATTCTTTAGAGACTGGTTTGTTGTCTCTTTTTCATAGATTTTCAGATGCAATGTGAATATAGCAAGATAGTTCTTGACTACCATCTCAACTGTAGTGTTACAGAACCAGGATATGGGCTTTTCTCCAAAACCTGCTATGTTTTGGTTGAATGGATCTCCACCATAGGACTGCAGACTTCAGTTCTTGAACTTTTACCAAGCATTTATATGTCTTAAAAGGACATATAAATATGTATTCTTCCAAGTTAAATTTGAAGCCACTGGAAGATATTCATGTCCAAAGAATAGAAATGACTCTCACAACATTTGGCTAACAGTGTCAGTCTTATTGTCTTCTGTGGATGAGTCCTCTTCTTTGTGAGTTTTATTGCATAAATCATCATTGTCTTTAAAGCTGAATAAACGCCGGACAACATTAGGCCTTGTCATATGTATCGTCAACAGGATGATACTGATAATGAGGCAAAGTAAACCTAAAAAGAGAAGAAAAATGAGTAACATTAAATCATAATTGAAAAGTCATTAAGCCCCTCTGTTACTATGTAAAAACCTTACTCTTTATACAGATAAAAAATATTCTTTACATTCTTAAATGCTTAAATGCATTCATGACATGCTTCATATAATCTACGTGTGGTGGATACCGGAGGAAAGAAGTTCTTTGTGCAAAAACCATAAAGTGGATCTTTTATCTTAATTTACAATTGTTTTTGTCTTTCATAAACCATGAGCTATGACATTTACTAGCGAGTCTCTTTTATGTCATCTTTAAAAAAAAAAGTGCAACGTGTCGAGCCATACTTTAAAGAACCTCTCTGGTCCCCATCTAGAGTTGCACAGGTTACATGCAGTGTAAGGCTTCATTCACACAAATGTGTGATTTCTCCAGTCCTGTATTTCCGTGCCATAGGAATCCATCTTCATTTTCATATGTATGTGCACGTATGTCATTGTATCCATACCATATCCGTATAAAATACGGTGGGCTGGCAAATAATGGATGGCGGACTATTGATTGGCTGACAGAATGCGACTCCCACTAGTTCTGGATACTACACATGTATATGGCACCACGTATGCAACTCTTATTTTATATGTTCCCATAGACTTCTATGGGGTATACAGAAAAAAAAATGATAAAATAGGATATGCTCTATATTTTTATATACCTCGCTTCGGAAAGGTGGGCAATACGGCCATGTAAATGGATGTCCGTATTGCCCATAGTAATGAATGGGGCCATATGCTACCCATATATATGGCCGTTTTCATAGGTTTGTTTGAATGCAACCTAAGTCATTCCCCGGTAAAAACCTAACCAAAGTTGTAACAGTAGGTCAAGGTAGGTAAAAAAACCTTTGATTATTAGTAGTTCATCTGGCACATTGCATTATCGTTGTAGAGTATTAACATTCTTTCAGATATAACATTTTGAAGATATTTAGAACTAAAGAAGATACCTGTTGCAAAACTTAGCCAGAACGAAAGTCCAAACGTTGTGTGTAGAACAGTGTTGCCAAAGTGAATGTTGCATTCAGGTGCCTGTCTGACGGTTGCAAATGAGACGAGTGATACTATTATACACACTGCAGTGACAAACAGCATGTAAATTCCATAGACCAGGAATGGCATGCAGAAAAGTACATTGCTGAGAATCCATGAGCAAAATGCAGCCCTATAATAAAAGCAAAGGAAATAGTCACATTTTCAAAACCATGGAAGAGTAAGAAAATTATCTGGATCTTGTAAGATAGGTGTGTATGGTCATACTTCTCTGGATTCATCAGGAATCTCAGGCCTTCTGATATATCCAGCAAATGGCTGCTTACCATTTTATGCCACATCCTGCCTGGCATAGAAATGTGCTATTACATGCATTCAGGCCTAAATTGGAGCAGGCTATAGCAAGTGCAAGTGCTCACTCCACCGCTGGGCACTTGTTGTGAAGATGGCATGAAGGGCATAAATTATTGCAATTTCTTGTGGTGCTGGCAACAATCACAGGTGTTAACGCTGCCATTGGCTTTGATCAATTGCCATGATAACCTGGGGTCTTTATAAAACTCCAGAACCTGTCATTGCTACACATTTGTAAAAATGGCACACTTTTATAAATCTATAGCATTTTCTGGTAGGAATAATCAGACAACCTTGGGTTAAAGTATCCTAGTGGTTTAAAAAAAAGAAAATAGCCCTGCAACAGAAAATAGTGCCCAAATGTTCAAAATCCCACTTTTTGCCACTTTGCAACATATATAAAAAATATTAATGAAAAGCGATCAGCTGGTTATATAGTTTGATATAGTTTGATATAGTTTGATATAGTTTGATATACCAGTGACCCAAAGAATAAAGCAAAAATGTCATTTGGAGTGCACACTGAATGCTGTGAAAACTAAGCCCAAAACTAAATGGTGCACATGCTTTTTTTCCAATTTCACCACATTTGGAACTTTTTTACCACTTCCCAGTACATGGCATGGGATATTAAGAATCATGACCATGAATATGAAATTTGTTATGCAGAAAACAAGCACATACTTAGCTCTGTACATGGAAAAATGGAAACACAAAAACAAAAAAGGGCCAAGTCATTTTAAAGGACTACATTTAGTACAGCCACATGCCATCCAGGTTTTTGTTGCAGCACAATTTCTGTGAATATACTACACTTTACATCTGAACCATTTAACATTTAGAATTTTGAAACAAATTACACATTTTATAAATTTTCTCTATTAGTGATCATTTTATAAAATGATTTATATCTTTTTAAAAATTTTATTTAAAAAAAAAACTACATCAAAAAAACCTTCTTCTAAAACAAGTTGGAAAACCCTTTTAAAATTACATCCTCCAAAATGTCAACCACTTGTTTCCTCTATGAATAAATAGACATTTAAAATGTACCATAAATACTCAAGTATAAGTCCAGTTTTCCAGCACAAAATAATGTGCTGAAAAACCCTACTCGGTTTATTCCCTAGTCTATGAAAAAAAAACCCTCTGTATCACCTTTCCGCCGACCCTGCAGGTCCTCGTCTGTCTTCAGCTTCATCTCCGAGGCCCGCACACACCATCATGACGTCAGCCACTTGCCATCATCAAGCAGCTGACATCATGGTATATGTGATGGCCCCGTGTGGGGCTTCGGTAAAGTGAGTACAGAGGTTTTTTTTAGGCTGGGCAGGGGGCTGTTAACTATATACTCGGGGGGAAAAACTGGCTATATATGAGGGGGCAGGCACTGGCTATATACTGGGGGGCATGCACTGGCTATATACTTGGGGGAAGGCACTGGCTATATACTTGGGGCGGGCACTGGATATATACAAGTGGGCAGGCACTGCTATATACAAGTGGGCTGCTGGCTATATACTGGGAAAGGGGGCTACCGGCTATATAAGAGGGGACAGGCACTGGCTATATACAAGGGGGCTGCTGGCTATATACAAGAGGGCAGGCACTGGATATAAACTAGGGGGCTGGCTATATACCAGAGGTCAGGGGATGGCTATATATTAGGGTGCTGCTGGCTATATATTGGGAGACATGGTCTGATAGCTATATACTGGGGGAAGAGGGCTACTGGCTAGATACTATGAGCCAGGGGCTGGCTATATACCGGGGAGATGCTGATTTACCCATATTTTTGTATTAAAATTCGGTACCTCGGCTTATACTCGAGTATTTACGGTATTCAGGAAATATGGGAAATGACTGACTCATGTGGTGTATAATTTCCTCATCACACTAAAATATCCTTTGCTAAAGCTTCACCTATTAAGCAATTTGGTGTAATAATATAAAGCTGTAAAACAGAATTTAGCAATTTTGCTTGGTTTGATAACTAGTTTACTACTGTAGATTTGTAACTTAACTCTTACCACATTATTGCTGAGGAGTAGTATGTGGATAGACAGTATTGGTGATGTAGTCTACACGGGCTGTTACTGATAAACTTTTCAGCTACATATAATACAGGACTTGGAAGACCTCTCTCCAATCCTTCCCGATAATCTATATCATATTGAATCCTTGACTCCCAAGAAAACCTTTCATTGTAATTGATGGTCTCATTTAGCTGGTTCACTGGATTTCCTACAAAGGGAAAATGCAAAAGCTTTTACATTTTGGATGCATCTTTCTACTTATACAATACAATTACTACAAATGGACTAAATATAAGGAGATATATAAAACATTATTTTCCATCTCATTTACTTTGATTACCAAGTCCATTGCTAACCAGTTGCTATATAACGTTGCTAACTATATAATCTTTCTATCTAACTACTGAGTCCCTTTCTATTAGGCAAAATAGCATCTCAGTTTCTGTCCAGATGTAGTTTATTGTTAGTCGTTTCCATGGCTAGCTACCACATGAATGTCTTTATACTCTTTTTTGTTCCTTCATGTATTGTAACAATGTCACCAAAGCTGAAAGAAAAGTCTCAACTATAAAACAAAATACACAAACACGAGTTCAATTTCCATTCCTCAGGGTTTTAAACAGAATATATTTTGAGCATCGAGTGTATTCTGACCCCAGAATATGCTAAACTCCTTGATGACAAGAATTTGACCCTTCTTGAGAGGTGCATTTTCTTTGGCATTTGGGATTTGTAAGTGTATATGGGTGGGAGTTTTTCAATGTATTTATTTGTTGATAAAATGACTCATTTTTGGGAAGATATGAAATAAGATGTTAATCACTGTAATATCTAATGTTTATGATTAACTGTAAGTGTATAATGTTTGCTTTTATCAAATTTTCTAATAGCAGAGGTAAGCAGGGCTGTATCTGCCACGAGGCGGGGTGAAGTCTATCCTCAGGCAGCAGATTGTGGATTCTTGTAGGGAGCGGCGGATCCCGGCTGGTAGTACAGAGTTGCCAAATGCTGGTAAGTCTGTACTACCTGAAAAAATCAAAGACATTTTGCGCCTTTAAGGCGCCAACGTTATTGATAGAGCAGCACAGCATGACTCGCCGGTGCGCAACGCTCTGCAGGTCACAGGCCGCCGGCCTGTGTCACTATACACCATTGAGCCTATGGTGGGAGAGGAGCTTCAAAGAAGTGCCGGGGCTGAGGTAAGTACAAGGTTTTTTTTATGGGTGTCAGCTGCATATACTTGTACTAGGGGAAGGGGGCTGGCTGTGTATACTGGGGGGGGGGGGTAGGCTGTGTATACTGAGGGGGGCTGGCTGTGTATACTCCGGGGGCAGGCTGTGGATACTTGGGGGGGGGGGGGCAGGCTGTGTATACTTAGGGCCGGCTGTATAAACTTAGGGGGCAGGCTGTTTATACTGAGAGGGGCAGGCTGTGTATACTGGGGGACAGGCTGTATATACAGGAGGGAGAGGCTGTGTATCCAGGGGATAGCTGTGTATACTTTGGGGGTGGGGCAGGCTGTATATACTGAAGGGGAGATAGGCTGTGTTTACTGAGGGGGGCAACCCAACATTTTGACAATCTGGAGTTATACTTACAAAATATACCTGTTCCGACTTAAAGTATATACAAATTCAACTTAAAAACAGACCTACAGAATATGTCTTGCTCGTAACCTCAGAACTGCCTTATATTATGATTATGCTGGATTTGTTAAAGTACACCACAGTAAATTACAACGTAGCCATCTAATAACATTGGCTCCTACCAGTGGGATCCCCAATAGAGATGAGCGAACATACTCGTCCGAGCTTGATGCTCCTTCGAGCATTAGCGTACTCACAATTTTTGGCGGCCAGAAACAGAGCCAAACGCAAGCCAGGAGACTCTGAAGTACACCCAGCATCACGTGGTACACTCACATGTCGATAGCAGTGGTTGGCTGGCCTGATCAGGTGACCCTGGAATATACTAGCCTCTGCCCGCGGTGCTCGGATCATTCTCTGCCTGGATGCCATTAGGGATAGAGCTGCTGCTGGTCAGGGATAGCGTTAGGGTGCTCTATCAGATTAGTGTTAGGCAGGAGTGATTCTACAAGAACCCAACAGCCCTTGTTAGAGCTACAATAGCGTTATTTTATTAATTTTTATTTGCTTGTGGCTGGGCTTGCTGCCACTAGTAGTGCAGCTGCTACCATGTTGTGACGAATTTGCAGGGAGACTTGCGAACGTTATTTTTGGCTCTTAGTGACACACATATCCATATCCAAACAGCTAAGTGGGACAATTTATTGGGGTTTGATTGAATTAGGCACAAAAAAAAAATATTTTCTCTTAATTTTTTTTTGGGGTGGGAAATCTCCGTTATAACAATCAAATTTTGTCTACTGTAGTTGAACGGTTGTGCCTGCTACTGTTTAGCAAGCTAGTCTCCAGAAATCCCAATCCACATTCTCTCTGCTGGTGAAGCGTACTGTACGTCCGTCCTTATTAAACGTTCAGCGTGTATGGGCAGAAGAAGAGGAGTTGGAGGAGGAGGAGGAAATGGAGAGTCAGGCCAGTGAGGGGAGTGAATTCTTGGGCGTTGGGACGCATATGGCAGATTTCATGCTAGGCTGCCTATCCCGTGACCCTCCCGTTCGAATAATTTTTTCCAGCACCGATTGGTATTCACTCTCATGGACCCACGATACAAGCAAAATCTTTCCACTCTCATCCCTGTACAGGAAAGGAGTGTGAGAGTGCATGAATACCAGCAGGCCCTGGTGCACAAGCTAAAACATCTTTCCCATCTGACAACGGTAGCGGCAGAGGGCGTACTTCTGCGGGACAAGTAGCGAGGGAGAGTAGGCGAGCAGGTAGCTTGTCCAGCACTGGCAGGGATACGCTTTACAAGGCCTTCGCCAGTTTTATGTCACCCCAGCAAGACACTGTTACCTGTCCCCAGTCTCAGCAGAGTAGGGGTGATCTTTACAGAAAGATGGTGAGGGAGTATGTAGCTGACCATACCATCATCCTAAATGATCAGACAGCTCCCTAGAACTACTGGGTTTCAAAGCTGGACATCTGGCCCCAACTGGCGCTGTACACCTTAGAGGTTCTTGCCTGCCCTGTCACTAGCGTGTAGTCAGAGCAGGTTTTCAGTGCAGCTGGTGGCATCATCACGATAAGCGTACACGCCTGTCGACTGACAGCGCTGACAGGCCAACGCTTTTCAAGATGAATCAAGCATGGATTTCTCATGATTTCCATTCCCCACCAGGTGAAAGCAGCTCAACCTGAATAATTCTCATGTATGCGCTCCTCCTCCACCTCATTCTCCTCCTTCTCCTCCTCTTTGTACACTAAAGCAGAGGCAACTGGCTATTTTTTGCCAGGGCCAACTGGCTCTAGCTATAGTACTGTATGTATTACATTTTTATGGAGGGCCACATTCGCGGTCCTCAGTATTGCAAATGTTTTGGGAGTGCCACATACAGGTACTCTATGTATTTAATTTTTATGGAAGGCCACCTACCAGGTCCTTTGTTTTGAAAACTTTTTTGGACTGCCACATACAGCCACTACCCAAATTTAATTGTCTCCATAGCTGCCTCTACACATTATCTCCATAGCAGCCTCCACACATTGTCATAGCTGCCACCACACGTTGTCTCCCTGTCTCCCTGTGCAGAGCCTTGGTCCCCTTGAAAAATGCTCGTGTCTCCCATTGACTTCAATGGGGTTCGTTATTCAAAACGAGCACTCGAGCATCAGAAAAAGTTTGACCCGAATAACAAGCACTCAAGCATTTTAGTGCTCGCTCATCTCTAATCCCCAACAATAATGAGAATATATTTCCCCACTGTGTGAATAATGCAGTAGTGCTCCTGTGTGACCACAACTCCTTTTTTAAGTGTTATAGAAACTGTACTTGCCTTTTTCTATCAATCCCATAGAAGGGAATGGAGTAGTGTAATATAAATTAACATGGGAATATATACACCTCTTGCGTAGACATGAATTAAAAGAAAACAATTACCTGCTAGGGTTATGTTTACACCCCGTAAGCCAATCCACAATCCAATACTGGCATTCACCATGGAATTGCTGAATGATTTGTAAACTGTAGTCGTGTTTATAGTTCCAACTTCCCAATCACGCGTAAAATTAACAGCTGTAAATAACATTAAAGTAGACCAGTCAATAGGTAAAACATAACATCAGTAGTTTGAAGTATTCTTTGTTTTAAATTCCAATTTTATCCATATTATTTTAAATAAAACTACAAGAGAATGGAACATCTTAGCCCAAGCCTATTGTCGACATTCAACACTTTTGACTGGTAGATAGCAAACATCTATTTCAAATCCTGTACAATCCCTTTAATAAGTTACCCTATTAAAAAATGTATAATGAGAACCTTGGAAAATTTGATAAGCTTGCATATTGTATATAACTAAAGATGGACGAATTTATCTTAATTCAATTCGACCCGGTTCAATGAACCGAATCGATTCATAATCAATCACGGCATGTGACCGAACTATACGTCGCATGGCTGGTGCATGGAGAGGGCTCATGGGCTGAGCCCTCTCCATAGCTGGTAAGTCTTTGCTGCATATTGCAGCAAAGGCTTACCGGTAACACCAGCAGTCGGTGCTATGAGCACCACCATCTTGCTGATGATCGTTGTTCCCCGTGACGTCATCGGGGAGCAGCGATCCGTCGCCGGGTGTCATGTGTGCCGCCACCTTGCCGAGGGTCGTCTCTCCCCGTGACATCATTGGGGAGCAGCGATCCATTGCCATGACAACCTTGGGTCTTCCGAAGTCCCTCAGTTTAATCCCTTCATTACAATATCAGCACATTGTAATGAATGAGGAAGGAAATCCCCATATACTGCCATACTATAGTATGGCTTTATACGATAGGATTGATCAGACAACTTAGGGTTAAAGTACCCTAGGGCGTCTGAAAATTAGTAATAATAAAAATAAAAAAAAGTTAACAAAAATTATAATAAAAAAACCTAAAAATTCTAATCACCCCCCCTTTCCCTATAACTGATATACAAATAAATAAACAGTAAAAATCATAAATGACACCACCCACACAGCTGCACAGCTGAGGCCTACTGCCATATAGTAAGGAACACTACCAACATAGGGTGAGGAACACTACCATTATACAGTGAGGAATACTACCCCCACACAGTGACGAACACTACCGTAATACAGTGAGGGACACTACCGCCATACATTGAGGGGCACTAGCCCCATACAGTGAGGAACACTACCGCCATACAGTGAGGAACACAACCACCATACAGTGAGGAACACTACCGTCATACAGTGAGGGACACTACCGCCACACAGTGAGGGACACTACCGCCATACAGTGAGGAACACTACCCCCACACAGTGAGGGACACTACCGCCATACAGTGAGGAACACTACCTCCATACACTGAGGGACACTACCCCCATACAGTGAGGACCACTGCCCCCATACAGTGAGGAACACTACCCCCATACAGTGACGAATATTACCGCCATACAGTGAGGAACACTGCCGCCATACAGTGAGGAGCACTACCGCCATACAGTGAGGAACACTACCGCCATACAGTGAGAGACACTACCCCCATACAGTGAGGAACACTACCACCATACAGTGAGGGACACTACCCCCATACAGTGTGGAACACAACCGCCATACAGTGAGGAACACAACCACCATACAGTGAGGGACACTACCAGTACACAATGAAGAATACAGCCTTGCAGTGAGGAACACTACCCATACAGTGAGGAACACTACTCCCATACAGGGAGGAAGAATACGGCCATACAGTGAGGGACACTACCCCCATACAGTGAGGAATACTTCCTCCATACAGTGAAGAATACAGCCATACAGTGAGGAACACTACTGCCATACAGTAAGAGACACTACCACCATACATTGAGGGACACTACCCCCATACAGTGAAGAACACTACGACCATACAGCGAGGAACAATACGGCCTTACAGTGAGGAACACTACCGCCATACAGTGAAGAATACAGCCAAACAGTGATGAACACTACCTCCATACAGTGAGGAACACTACCGCCATACAGTGAGGGACACTACCTATATACAGTGTAGAATAAAGCCATACAGTGAGGAATACTACCGCCATACAGTGAGGAGCACTACCCCCTTACATTGAGGAATACTACCCCCATACAGTGAGGAATACTACCACCATACAGTGAGGAACACTATCGCCATGCAGTGAAGAATACAGCCATACATTGAAGAACACTACCACCATACAGTGAGGGACACTACCCCCATACAGTGAGGAACACTACGACCATACAGCGAAGAACAATAAGGCCTTACAGTGAGGAACATTACCGCCATACAGTGAAGAATACAGCCATACAGTGATGAACACTACCTCCATACAGTGAGGAACACTACCTCCATACAGTGAGGAACACTACCGCCATACAGTGTGAGACACTACCCCCTTACATTGAGGAATACTACCCCCATACAGTGAGGAATACTACCACCATACAGTGAGGAACACTATCGCCATACAGTGAAGAATACAGCCATACATTGAGGAACACTACATCCATACATTGAGGAACACTACCGCCATACATTGAGGAACACTACCGCTATACAGTGAAGAACACTACCTCCATACAGTGAGGGACACTACCCCCATACAGTGAGGAACACTACTGCCATGTTCCTTTCTTCTTCCCAGAGTTCTCATCCCCATGTAACATGTGTTGCTCGCTGCCATTTTGCTAATAAAGGGGAAAAAAAAATTTGAAATTCGTTCACACAAATCACCGTAAACGTTGCATTTGTGACGAATCAAAGTTTTCCTGACTTTTGGACTGCAGTTATAAGGAGTGTTACAAATAATTTTAAGAAGAAGCATGTTCTCAATACAGCCTCCGATAGTTGCAAAAGTCCATAAAATCTTGATAGCACGTTACTCCACCTATGGCAGTTGTGAAATTACCTGTATGTCCTGAACTATGAAGTGGGTGACATTGTACAGTACTAACATACACCCATGCTTCACTTATCACAAGGCTATTTTGGGAAATGACATGGTAATTTCTGTAAGTCGTTGTCCTCTTTTTCTCTGTGCTAATGAGAAAGTCCCAAAGCCATACATTCTACAGATGTGTCTTATTTTCCTTCAATAGTGGATTATAATATGGGTGATTTGGAAAGAAACCCAGGGCCTACATCTTCTGCGGAGCCAACGGCCACCTAAACTGGCTATAAAGTTTTATAATGCACTATATCATTATCATACTTTAACACCACAAAGAAGAGGAAACAAAAACCAAAATTTAAAATGAATAAAATTACATTTATTAGATCAAATAAAACAAATCCATTAAAAAAAACATCATACACAGAAAAGTCCACCAATGATCAAAATAGCTAAATATACATAACAAATAAATCAACGTAACCTGTATAGAGGTATGGAAGGTCTAGTCCTCAGAACAAGTGAAAATATTTGCTTACAAACAAGTATTGCACATCACCCAGAAGAATAACAGAGGACAAGGGACACATACACAGGCATATACAGACCAAAAATGGTCGCCTTGTCAGAAATTTACCCCAGCAATACCCCTGACAAGCAAGGCAAAATACTTGTCATGTTGTATCCATATTCGGTCTGTACATATCTGTATATGTGTCCCTTATCCTCTGTTATTCCGGGCTATTTTGGCTATTGGTGGACCTTTTCTGTGTATGTTGTCATTTAAATGGATTAGTTTTAATTGATTTAATAAAGTGTTATTTTATGTTTTCTACATTTTGTTTTTTGTTGCCTCTTTTTTTGTGGTGTTATTTGATTTTGGAAAAAATCAGTTTGGTCCGGTGAGAGTACATTGTGTCCATGCTCCCTATTACTTGTATTGGTGTTCATTATTATACTTTACCTACATGCCCTGATTTCTTTACATGACCAAAGACTCCCAGCAGCTTTCACCCCTGCAATCAGACTTGTTTCCCTTAACCCATGGGTTTGTACATTCCTTTAAGCAGATGTGTAATTCTGAAGTGTCAAACTATGTAATACCCTGTACACTATTTTTTTGGTGTTCAAAGCTTGAAGAAGTCCAAATCCTGTTGCACAGTTAGGATATTGTGAATATAGGGTTGGGGAACACAGCAAATATACTATAGCTTCCTGTCTGTGTTCTCCGATGGACAGGGCCTGGCTTAGAATTTATCCAACCGCCGGTATATCTGGTGCATAGCACATTGTTGGAGAAATTACCCCCACTGAGGCTAGACAGCTACTTGTAATGTCTGCCAGAAATATTATTAATAAAAATATATCCAGAGTCTATTTATTATTATTAAAATTATTATGTGTACTATTTCTAAACTATTATGTTTGATCATTTTTAATATTATATTATTTATAATGTTACATGTTGTACATAGTCTATAGCAGTAAGGGTATTTAACTACAACCAAGCTACTAGAAATCAGCTGTCAAAAGATGTAGGTATAGAGAGACACATTACAATAAACAATGAAGTAAAGTTCAGTCTATTTATTGTCACTTTATGTCAGCAAATTCTTATATCTAAAACACTTACCTATTATGACAGCACCGATATACAGGCTGGTAAGCATCCTCACCAACCAGAACGTTCTCTGGAAATAGAAAATGATATGTCACAATATGTCTCTTTGATTTTCATTGATTATATAACAACTTTTATATTTTTAGAAAGATTTTTTAATCCTCCCAGATTAGAGATAATAAGGTAATAGCTATCACACAGTAGGGAACATATATATAAATTATTTAAAAGTGAGATAATGTATGCACACGACCAAGTGGTCTTTTATGTTCTGCATATACAGCTGTATTCTGGCCGTAAATACGGGACGCATTACAACCGTATTTCAATGTATGCCACCGTATCCGTATAAAAAATGATGGGCTGGCAAATGGTGGATGGCTGACTATTGGCTGGCTGACAGAATGCAGCTCCCACTGGTTCTGGTTACTGCATTATTATTCTGTTGGGTTATGGTACAATAATTTTTTCAGACTGTGATACTGTTGTACTTTATTCTAGAGCAGTGATGGCGAACCTTTTCAAGACCGAGTGCCCAAACTACAGCCAAAATCCAAGTTTTACCGTGAAGTGCCAACTTGGAATTTTAAGTAGTAACTTATTGCTACCTGTTCTTCCACATCTTTCATTTGTATTGGCCTTTCCTCTCTGTAGATGAAGAATAATTGGTCAAGCAGGATGACCTCCAAAGACATTGCAGTTCTTTCAACAGTTCTAAGTTTTCCCGCAGTTCTAAACAGCCAATCTAATGTCGCTGTAAAATAGCGCTGAGAGCAGCATTTCTTAAGTTTCCTGGGACTGCAAGATTTGGTGGATTTGATCCATATTCTGACCTTGGGTGATGGCCCGAGTGCCCACAGAAATGGCTCTGAGTGCCACCTCTGGCACCCGTGCCATAGGTTCGCCACCACTGTTCTAGAGTATAGTTGATATAGTGATAACAAATTAAAGTCCTCTTATCAAGAGTTAAGGAAAAATAGTTAAATTCAAATCACCATAATTCCTGGAAAATAATTATCTCAATATTTACATATGAAAGTAGCCATACAAATATAAAAATAATATCCCCAAAACTATATTAAAGGAAAAAATATAACACAAAGAGCCTACAATAAAAAAAACAAGACAATACCTACAAGCATGAATATACAGACTGCATATTATATCAAGGATGAAACAATTGAATTTTTTGTGTACACACACTGTGTACAATTTTTAAAAGCTTAACCCCTTGCCTCCAAAGCTAGTTTTCATCTTCATAACCAGGCCCGATTTTTAGAATTACTTTGTAATGCTTTAACATATCCAGATGATTTTGAGACACAATGTAATTCATGTTAGCCGATTACCTTTAGGGTTTCTTTCTGAAACGATAATTTGGCAAAAATTCTGAAAATTCTCAATTTTTAAAGTTTGAAATGTTCGGCTTTCGAGGCAGATAGAAATACTACCCAAATAGCCTGATAACTTACATTTCCGAAATGTCTGCTTTACATTGGGAGGTTTTTTTATATGTCCTCTCCTTTTTATAGGATGTTATCAGAACTTTAGGTGTGATATTTCTCATTTTAGTGAAAATTGCCAAGTCTCACGTTTTGAGGGCCAACCAATTTTTCACAAGTGTAACAATACCCCATAAGTGCTGGCAATTTGCTGTATCGGTGCACTGCCAGGCATGGAATGAAAACAGTGACATCCAGAGTAGATATGTATTATCACATTGTACAGGCTACAACATTTTTATTTTCTTTGGTAATGCAAAAATATGAGAGCTTATTTTATGCAGGATGAGAGTAGCTGTGGGGGCTGTATAGCTTATTTATGAGATTTTATTAACTATTTCATGGTGTACACAAACCAAATCAATATTTGTTTGGATATTTAGCATTGTAATATGTTATTTTTATTCTATTACCTCATTTATATAGTTTTTCTTATCTTTGCCCAATTTTCATGAACAAAAACAATAAAAGGAGAAAATCACATTTATTTTTTGTGGCATAACTTCTGTATTTTTTGTTGACAGAGCTGTTTAAGGGTTTATTTTTTTAATAGAATTGTTCTATTTAGTGGTATCATTTTTGGGAACGTTTGATTTTTTTTAAAACATTTTTTGTGAGGGTAATTTTATATTTATGGCATTCACTGTGTGGGTTTAATATAACTTTAGATTTATTGTACACATTGGGGGCTTATGTAGGTTTTTTTTGTGTTTTTCTTTCTTTTTTTAAATATTTTATTATCAAAGTTTTTTTAACTGTTTTTGACTATTTTTTCAGACTTGGGCTTGAAAAAGGGTTAATATGGTCTTTTGTTCAACCCTTACACAATGCATTACAATTGTAATACAGTGTGTTATGTAACTACCTGAGCATGCTCAGTTAGTAACAGCTTGGAGGTGGGTCCAGGTGTGCAGCGCACTCGTATGAATTAATAATAAGATTATACATAATAATCACTACTGATATATTGTCTAAAAGAAGCATTTATTTCTATGTTTGCCAACTATGTTTTAAATCTTGTGTTCCACTGTAATAATACCCTTGAGTATATGAAGTTTTATACTATGTTCTTAGATCTGACGAAGGAGGGAGTCCACCTCCGCAATGCATCAATCAAATTAATAAAATACGTTTTAAGTAGCAAAATAACCGTGTGGACCCCTTCCATACCATCCACATTACCTATTATCGATGGGCGCCGTTTCTGGTCAAATCTTCCTGGCGTTATCCATAAATAGCCCCAGGCACTTGTCAGACCATGGGACTGCCACAGGAAAGATTGGATGCGCTCCCCAACGGAAACTTGCTGAGTCCCTTTACAAACCTTGGCATGTAAAGGGTTTACACCTGCGATAGAAGTCGTCTCCTATCATGGGTGTCAGCTGACAGGTGACGCCCACAGCTTCTGGCGCCGGCTTCGCTTGAGAGCCGATGCCAGAAGCTGTGTAGTACTAGGTAGCTCAGCCATCACATGGCCCCAATAACGAAAAAGTTTACATTTTATAGCCTGCAAAAGGGGCCAATGAGGAAACTAAAATCCTGGCAGCTGCAGGGTACTCCTTCCCTTCTGCATCTCACAGTGCGCCCATAAAGTAAGGCCACATGTCGGGGGTCTCTGTACTCGGGAGAAATTGTATAACAAATTGTAAGGTGGGTTTTCTCTTTTTATCTGTTGGAAAAATAATTTGACCAATCTAAATTTCACCTCCATTTTGATTCAATTACTACCCTGTTTCCCCAAAAATAAGACAGTGTCTTATATTAAATTTTGTCACTAGGTCTTATTTTCAGGGGATGTCTTATTTTTCCATGAACAAGAATTTACATTTATCGTTGAACAAAAAATCAACTTCTCTAACATCCTTATGAATCAAAATTTTTTCAATTTTTGCCAAATATCATTTTTTTTCATAAACAAATGCAAGACATATCATACAATTTTTTTCAACTACATGAAGTGCAGTGTGCCTCCAGAAAACAATCTCAAAATCACCTGGATATGTTAACCACTTTTAGTGACACATGTCAGAGTTTAAAAATTGAAGGCGTGTCAAGAATGTGCAAAATGCCCAAGTTGTTAAGGGGTTAAATTTGTGGTTATTTGTAAATAGCTTGAGAAAATATGACTTTCCAAATAAGACTGTGTGCATACGCAGCCTTTTACTGGATTTTGAGACAAACAGCTAATATATATCAAAACTGTTTGGCATAAGACACATTTCCTTATGGAGAATTTATTAAAGGAAATCTAGCACCGGAATGAAGGATTGTGAACCAAACACACTGATATACTAGTGTGTGCACTCTCTGGCATGATCTGCTCTTCTTATGTCCTGGATTTGACAAAAAAAGACTTTTAAAAGTATGCAAAGGAACCTGAGGGGATCCATGCTCCAAAGATGTTAATGGAGCCGGAAGCCTCACGGGCTCATTTGCATACTTTAAAAGCCTTTTTTCTTAAAAACACGGGCATAAAAAGCTAAAAGAAGAGCAGGTCCTGCCAGAGAGGGCACACAACAGAATGTCAGTGTACTTGGTTCACAATCCTTTATCTTGGTGGTAGATTTCCTTTAACCCCTTCCCGACATTTGACGTACTATTACTGCATGGCGGGAGGTGCGTTCCCGCAAAATGCGGTAATAGTACGTCATGCTTCTGGCGCCGGCTCCAGAACGGAGCCCGCGCCAGAAGCTGCGGGTGTCGGCTATGTATTATAGCCGACACCCGCCTCTAACACCCGCGATCGGAGATTTCTCCGATCGCGGGTGTTAACCCCTGACAGGGGGCATTTGAGAAGAATCGGACCCCCCCGCAGCGCTTACCGGGGGGGTCCGCTGCTCCGATCGCAGCCACGGGACTGCCGGTGCCCGGGGCTGCGCGATCCTCTTCTGTGAGCTGGGTCCGTGCCTTCTGGCAGGACCCGGCTGTAACACACTGAGCATGCGCAGCATGCTCAGTGTGTTACATTACACAGTGTAATACATCTGTATTACACTGTGTAATGTGAAGAAGAGCTTGAACAAGTGATCAGTGGATCACTTGTTCAAGCTAACCTGTAAAAGTTAATAAAAAAAGTTAAAAACACTACATAAAATCATTTTTTAATAAAAAGAATTAATTAAATAAAGTTAAAGTCCCCTAAACACAAATATTCCCTATACACATGCAATAAAGTGAAAAAACCACAAAATCGCCAAAAACCCCCACATATTTGGTATCGCCGCGTCCGTAACAATCCGTACAATAACTCAGAAACATTATTGGACCCGCTAGGTGAACGCCGTAAAAACAAAACCCGTAAAACACGCCAAAAATGTAAATTTTTCATAAAATCTCTACACAAAAATGTTCTAAAAAGTGATCAAAAAAAGTTATGTGCGCCAAAATGATACCACTAAAAAGAACAACTCAACTCGTAAAGAATAAGCCCAAAACTAGCTCTGTCAACCAAAAACTATTAAAGTTACGTCTCCGAAAAGATGGCGATGCAAAAACAAATGAGATTTCCTCTATATTAGTTTTTATCCAGTAAAATTGTAAAAATAAATGAAAAACTGTATAAATGAGGTATCACCGTAATCGTAGTGACCTATAGAATAAAGATAATATAGTATTTTTAGTGTACGGTGTACGACCCCCAAAAAATACGAAAAAAAAGTAAACCAAAATTGACAATTTTCTTTTCACCCATACATTCAAGAGTTAATAAAATCTCATCAATAAGCTAATGACCCACGAAAATGAATTATTTGTAAAGTGCATCTCATGTCGCAAAAAATAAGCCCTTATATGTCCAAATTGCCAAAAAAATAAAGATTGTATAGCCAATAAAAAGTGACAATGCATAATCTGCTCTGAATGGCGCAGCTCCCCTTCGATGCCCTGGTGTGTGCCCATACAGCAGGTTACCACCACATTTGGGGTATTGTTATACGCGGGAGGGATTGGGTATCAAATTTTGTGGAGCGTTTTGCTATTTTATCCACTGAGAATTTGTTAATTTTTTTAAAAACACATTAATTTAGGCAAAAAAATTTACTTTCAAAATTGTATGCGATTTTGTTTTAACCCCTGTAAAATAATAAAAGGGTTAATAAACTTCATAAAAGTTGTTTTACGTACGTTGAGGGGTGTAGTTTCTATAATGGGGTAATTTATGGGGTTTTACTTTTATTTAGGCCTCTCAAAGTGATTTAAAACCTGAGCAGGTCCCTCAATAGCAGGATTTTGCGTTTTTTATGAAAATGTGAAAAATCGCACCTAACGTTCAAAGGCCCATAACATCCTACAAAAATAAGAGGATGCCTAAAAAACCATGTCCACATAAATTAGACATTTAGTGAATGTTAGTTATTACATTTTTTTGCAGTTATTACTATGTATGGAAAAAGTAGAACATTTTGAAGTTCGAAAATCAAGAATTTTTCCAAATTTTCACCAAACATCTGATTTTCTCATAAATAAATGCAAAACAAAACACCAAAATTTTTCAACTAACATGAAGTACAAAGCGTCACGAGAAAACAATTTTAAAATCACTTGTATATGTTAAAGCGTTTCGAAGTTATAACCATTTATAGTGACACAGGGCAGATTTGAAAGAATGGGCCATGTCAGGAAGGTGAAAAGTGGCTTCAGCGTTAAGGGGTTAAAGGAATTAATTTCTTGTCAAAGTCTTTCTATCTTCAAACACCACGTATGAACAATTGTTTCCAAATGCAGATAATATGCATTACAAATGCTGCGTGTCAACATATCCTGAATGTAGTATCTGATGGGTTGGAGTTTATTATGTCATATATTCCATAACATGCAAAACTTTGAGATAGGGCTTTATAATATACAGAACACAATACATAATGTTTTATTGTAAAGACCTTTCTATGAAATTAATATTCTCACCAGTTTTCCTCGGATCCCAGGCAATATGATGATAAATGTGGCAGCAGTAACCAGACATATTATTATAATCTGAACGATTATGGTGTCAAATAGGAATGGAGTTCTCCATAGGGTATAAAATGGGAAAACAGCTGTTTGCATGATTATCTTCTATTGTCCAGGAAACCTAAAACAGAAAAGTATAAAAAAGAAATCAAACACAAATAATATATTCCTTGGAAGAATACAGCATGTACTGTACTATGACAGCCTAAGAAGAAAAACAGGAAAGCCATTAGTATTCACTATTTAGCACTGCTTATGCACATAGCACTGCTTCATTCTTATAGCTCATCTGTGCTACAGAACAATCAGTATTATGTTTAGACATGTTAGCTGGGGCACCATTGTTTTATTCAGCTGCATTGCCTTTTTTTAGAGTAATTGTTGACATTCTTCACTAACCCTAAAAATGAGCCAAAGAAAACTGGACTTTAAGGTCATGGGCAAGCCATTTGTCTAAAGCTCCAACTGTGATGAATTCTAATAAAGTGACCATTCTTTGCCATCTTTTGTATTCTTTAAAACAGTCTGACCGGAGCTCCTTGTGTGTCCTTTTATATATCCTTTGATAAATCGACGATTTCACTCTTTTCCCAACTATGTTCCAAATTCTTCAGTACACTTCCACACAAACGGTATTTGGATGGGAATAGATCGCTATTCAGACGGTTTTAAGCTGCGTTTTCTTGCATCCTGTAGCCAAATAGTGTACAGCTACTATAGAAGAGATTAAGCAGCAGATAGGGTAGTATGTTCAAATATATGGAGTTTATTTTATTAAAACATACTCACAAAATAGAATAAAATCATGCGCATATAAAATCCACCATGTGTACGCCAGACTCGCTAGTTCGCCCAGCGAGTCTAGCGTCCACATGGTGGATTTTATATGCGCATGATTTTAATCTATTTTGTGAGTTTGTTTTAAGAAAATAAATTCCATATACAGGCAGTCCCCGGGTTACTTACAAGATAGGGTCTCTAGGTTTTGTTCTTAAGTTGAGTTTGTATGTAAGTTGGAACTGTATATTTTATCATTGTAATCCCAGACAGAACTTTTTTGATCTCTGTGACAATTGGATTTTAAAAATGTTGGGTTGTCATAACAATCAAAATTAACAATAAAGCTTCATTACAGACACATTTGATAACTGTTTCAGCTGATCACTGTAGCCTGGGACTAAAGTACAATAAATTACCAATATCCAGAGGTCCGTTTGTAACTAGGGGTCGTATGTAAGTCGAGTGTTCTTAAGTAGGGGACCGTCTGTATTTGAACATACTACCCTATCTGCTGCTTAATCTCTTCTATAGTAGCTGTACACTATTTGGCTACAGGATGCAAGAAAACGCTGCTTAAAACTGTCTGAATAGAGATCTATTCCCATCCAGATACCGTTTGTGTGGAAGTGTACTGAAGAATTTGGAACATAGTTGGGAAAAGAGTGAAATCGTCGATTTATCAAAGGATATATAAAAGGTCACACAAGGAGCTCCGGTCAGACTGTTTTATTTTTACTAATTGCTAGATGTGGGATCCATCTGTGACTGTTTGGCAGCTCCTATAGGGGATAGTGTGCATCACAAAAACACTTTTTCTTTTGTATTATTTCACTGAAGATAAAGTGCAGGAGTCCCGACTGTCATGTCACTGGGACACAGCCCACAAGCGGCTCAGACCTGCCATAACTCTTCAGCTGAGGCTGAACAAAGAATGTTTTTAGGTAGGTCGAATGAGGATAAGTACAAGACTACTGTATAAGAAACCCAAGATCTTTAATTAGTAAAACAGTAAAAATTTCACATAGAACTTTTGACTTATAGCTGAAGGACTGATCCACAGGTTTGGCAGGTTGACAATGGAACTGGCTAACTAACTAGTGTTTTAGTCCCCGAGCTGAGACTTTGGGATGTCCGGGTTTGCAACTTTATGGTCTTTACTGTACTGCTTGAATTGATCTGTTCTATTGGTCTCCAGTGGTAATTTTTGCACATTTGCATTACTTTTCAATATAGTGATATGACACTGTGCAAGTTGTAAATCAGGCTTCTAGGTATGCTAAACATTTCTAGTGCCACTCTGGGTCACTACTTAATAATCTATGCAATTAATAATAATTAAGAATTCTTAGAGGTAACATATTACTTCCTTATTCTTTGTCTTGGTTCAATATACCCTGAGATACCAATATACCACGGATCAAAATTAGAGAACACTTTCAGATACCTACAAGTTATTGGTGTTAATCTGGCACCTGTTGCAAATTTACTTAAAGGGATATTTTCATCTGGCCATTCACATTCAGTTTCATTAATCTGCCAAATATGAACATTTCTTCAATTGGATGTTATTTAAAAAATGTTCCTGTGTGAAGATATTTTCTCATAAATGTAGCAATGTTGTCCCTTAGAAACGAGATTACGACCACCTCACACTTTGGCAGCAATAGCCAGACATGCGCTATTGAGTCCTGCCCGACCACCTAGCTTCAGCGTTCATTACTACAGGACGGCTGTAGGATATGCAGTAACTCCCGGGCATTTCATATACAAAAACTTTTTGTTTCTTTGTGCAATCCCTCCAGCAGAGGTGGCCATATCCAGGGACACAGTCTTGTTTCTAAGGGACCATATGACTACTTTTATGAGAAATTATCTTCACATGGGAACATTTTTTTACATAACATCTAATTGAAGAAATATTTATATATGGCAGAATAATGAAACTGAATGTGAATGCCCAGACGAGAATACCCCTTTAATTATCTGACAAACCCTATTTAACTGCCAGCCAAACATTCCAGTTTTCACTGACTTAGCAAAATGGTGTACCGTTCCAAAGTGATTGAAATCCGCTGTAAGCAGATTGTCCAGATGAAGGCCAAAGGGGTTATCCAATCAGCCAAAGCAACAGAAGTTGGTCTTTCCAAGTCTGTGATTTCTAGAATATTGCATCTTTGCATCACAAACTCATTCATATACCTCAAGAAGGCTGGTTGCTCTCAAAATACAAATGCAAGAGAGGACAGGATAATGCAGAGAAGCTCTATGGGTAAATGTTTCAACACTGCAGCTAGCATTGTTTGCTAGTTCAGCAATGACCAGGGTAAGGATATGTCTCATTGTATGGTTTCTTAATGTCTAAAAGCATTTAAACTGAAAGTCCACTCTGCAGTTACTAAACCTCTCATTTGCAGAAAGAATCCAAAGGCTAGACTCACCTATGCACCTCTCCACAGCTCATTTTAGTTATGAGAACAAGTTTAATTTATCTGGATCTGATGGGAAACATTATCATTGTCGAGAAAGTTGGGAAATGCTTGAAGCAAAGTGTGTAAAGAAGTCAATAAGGTGGTGGGGGAAGTGTCATTATTTGGTGAATGTTTTCTGCAGCAGGAGTTCTCTCCTCTCATACAGCCACTTGGCAGAGTAAATGCAAGTGTGTATCAGAACCTTCTTCAACAACACATGGTTACTTCCTTGCATTTTTCACTCAATCAGCCAGAAGTTTTCATGCAGGACAATGTCCCCTATCTCACAGCAAAATGGGTAAAGCAGTTCATAGAAAGAGAAAACAATGAAATTGCCAGCACAGTCCTGATCTACAGCCAATAGAAAACCTCTGGAAAATCTTTGGTGACAAAGTTATGGCCAAAAAACCCACAGCAATCACAGAACTGTATAAAAGTCTGGAAGAAGAGTGGAGGAAAATCCCAGCAGAGCAGTATGAGAGACTAGTGATGTCCTGTGGCCGCAGAAGTGCTGAAGTCATTCAGTGCAAGGCAAAGGCCTGTGCACTTCCTACTGATTGGCGCCTGTTGTATCCTTTAGAAAATGTAATTATAATCTCTCTCTGATGAAGTCACTGTTGTTCTCCAATTTTGATCATCATGTTTGTTTGTTTGCAAAATGAAGGTTTTGTGTCGATAATTTGGTAATTTTGTAAAACAATGTTTAATGTGGAGCATGGCATACCTCTTACAAAAACTTGTTCAAATATTGATCAAAGGTCAAATAAACAATGATTACATTATTTTTGAAAAGATTAAGATATCATACATTGTTCTCTAATTTTGATCTCCAATGTACACTCATCATCTACTGATAATGTATCAAACATGGCAGATAAATTACTTGTGCTATTTATGGAGTCATTACTGAAGCGACAAATATAAATTCTTCTCCCATTAGCTGACTAACAATGTTTATGCCTTCTTTCCCAGATTTAGTTATTCTCCTGTTTGACCAATTAAGCCACGCCTGTGGGTGTCAGCACGTTTAATAGATAGTTGTCTCAGTTAAAAATGCTTAAGGGTGTTTTGTAGGTAGAGCGCATGGTTGCACCTGTTCTAGGTATACATGGATTATTGCAGACACATTTCCTGTGATGTTGATTAAGTAATGTAACTTTCTTGTTTATAATTATCTTCAGTAAACACCCTAAATTCATTAGTATCACATGATAGAGATAACGAAAACCTCCCAGGGCTGTTTTGGTTAAGATAATAAAACTGACAACATGTTTTGCCATTTCACATAAAGCAAAAAAACTGGGGACACACAAGTAAATTGTACAGATTTACAGTTGCCGCAGAGTGAAGTGGATGGGGCTTAATTCCCATTTTTAAGGAATTTGCTCAAATTATGAGGATTTCCTCTGCAGACTAGCTCTAGTACCCAGTTTTGCCCAGGTTCTCTGTGGAGGATTCGGGTCCGGCCGGGATTCACTAAGGCAGTTCCTCCGATGTCCACCAGGTGTCGCTGCTGTGCTGAAGAGCATCGAAACACACTGGAGTTCACCAAGCCATCCTGGATGAAGGTAAGCGCGTGTCGAGCGACACTTTTTTTTAAAAAATGCGGCGGTTTTTCCGAATCCGTCAGGTTTTTTTACGGCCACTCCCCCCGAATTCCATCGTGTGCACGCCTGCGCCGATGCGCCACAATCCGATCCCGTGCGCCAAAATCCCGGGGCAATATAGGGAAAATCGGTGTAAAACGGAAAAAATTCGGGTAACCCATCGCAAAAACACGAATCGGGCCCTTAGTAAATGACCCCCAATGTTTTTCATAAAATCCAAATAAATTAACTCCTTAGCGCTCCTCGCCATACTATTGTATGGAGTGCTGTGAATGTGCTCCATGCAGTAATAGAATGTCAAGGATTCTATGCAGATCATTACTGCAGCTGAAGCTGCATTAGGAAACATGAGGTATAGTAAACATCCCCATATAAAACATGAAGTCGAAACAAGTGTTAACCTGTTAAATGCTTGCAGGGGGTCTTTCCATCCAATAATTACTATGGTATCTCCAGGGTCTGATTTAATACCCCAGTGCTGTCCGTAGTAAATAACAGACACTGGGGCACATTAACTACAATGCTTGCACCAGTTTTCTGTTGGAATTAGCATGTTCTCTTATGTGCAAACTGCTTGAACATGTATTTAAGAAATGTATGCGCCACGTGACCCTACGAGGCTGCACAATTCTTCACAAATTTCAACACTGAAATGGGCATTCTGGTGCACTGTCAGAGCTTGCACCACATACATGCAAAGCCGATCCAAGTGTGTCACACACCTCATGTTAAAGTTGCACCGAAAAAAAATGGTGGTTCACTTTGTCTGGGCAGTGCAGGGAGCATCAGATTCGTAAAGAATGGGAGCCACTATTGATGAGTCTGCCACTCTCTGCACACTACACAGGCAAACTGCACATAGAGCAGTTTGCACTGTTTTTAGTAATTGTAATTAGTAAAAGTGACATACAGGATAATAAAAATACCTGTACAATAAAACTATTATTGAACTAGCAGAATGAATGGTGTAATTTTTTCTTTAAAAAAACACACCAAAATTACATTACATTACCAAAATTTTTACAGATCATTATGCAATAAAAAGTAAACAAAAATGTAGCTATACCAGAATGATACTGTTATAAGCAACAAAATGTCCTGCAAAAAAGCTCTCAACCAGCAATAAGAATGTTATGGCACTTGGAAAATGGAGATGCAAAAATGATATTTGATATATATACACGAGGGCGGTGCAAATAAAAATGAAGACACCAGTTTTTCAAAAAATTATCGTGGTGAAAGAGCACCTTCTTTTCCCCCAAATGCAGCCATGTCTCCTTCCATATTTTGTCAAAGCAGTCCAATAACTAACTGTAGTATTGTCCAGTGATCGTTCTTCCTTTTTCTAAAAAATCCATGTGGATGTCTCCATACGCATCCCAAAAAAACGATGCCATGACCTTTCTGGCCGATGAGACCGTCTTCACCTTCTTTGGACCAGATTCACCAGTTGCTTAGTTTCTGGTGTGTAATGATTCCAGATTTCATCAACGGTGACAACTCAGCGCAAAACTCCTTCGGATCTCGCTTAAATTGCTCCAAACACTGCTTCAAAGTTAACATCTGCATGTTGCCCACTGTGAGCAATCCCGGCACCCATCGGGCCGACAATTAAAATATTAATTGCCATTCCGGTCGACACACCTACGGCCTCTGCTACTTCGCACACTTTTGTTTGTTGATCAGCGAGTATCATGTCATGGACTTTTTGGATGATTTTCTCAGTAACCATGTCTGCCGGGCGCCCTGGTTGCTCCTCATCAAAAACGAACGTTCGCCCACGTTTAAATTCATTGAACCAATATCTAACTATGGTCATTGATGGCGAAGTGTCCCCATAAACAGCATCCAACTTTGCTTTTATCTACTCGCATTTTTTCCCATCCAAAAACAAAATGCGAATTACAGAACGATACTCCTCCTTTTCCATATTAGCGAAAATCACGAAACACGTCTTACTCAAATGGCTGCCAAATCCAAACTAACCAATCAATCAGTCTGCAATTTGTTTTGCCGTCATTTGATAGATGGCAGCACACGATGATAACACCAACTTCCCTCAGGAACACCCTCTGTCGTACTTACGCCCTCTCCATTTTCCAAGTAGCATAACATTTTTATTAACATTGTTATTTTTTTTATAACATTCAATTGAAGAAATATATATATATATATTTCTTCAATAGAATGTTATTAAACATTTTTTTACCTGTGTGAAGATAATATCCCATAATTTTGGCATCTTGTCCCTTAGAAATGTAGGGCAACTGCCCTCAGGTACCACCACTGGGGAGATTGCACAAAGATACATTATGCAATTTTTTGCATACAATTGCATATGTAATGGCGGGGAGTTACTGCATGTCCCACAAACATGCTGCGATAATGACCAAGGAATCGAGGTGGTTGGGCACCTCAATATAACATGTGTGGCCAATGTTTGAAGAGGACAACATGGCGACATTTATAGGAAATTATCTTCACACAGGTATGTATTTTTTAATAACATCCAGTTGAAGAAATGTATATACATGGCAGATGAATTAAATTAAGGGTGCTTGCACACAAACATGTGACCACATGGCACTGTGCCGAGCATGGGCGCCATAGACCTCTATAAGGGATGTATATGCGGCCCTAAACTTATATGTATGTATATTATATTTATATAAGTCCCCCATAGTGGTCTATGGCGCCCATGCTTGGTACAGTGCATTGTGGTCACACGTTTGTGTGCATGGACCCGCAATGTGATTACCCGGGTGAGAAAGGTATGGTTGGCTTGTTGGGTCATGGCTACTGATTTTAGAAGTTGCATAGGAGGTCTTCTTTTGCGCTAAACACCGGTGTATTTAGTTGTGCCATTGTCCTTTCCTATATTTAAGTCACAATGATTTATGATTCAAGAGAACTATGACAATGTTTTCAATGGAAATCAGTTGCCTCTACTATTCCATATTGAGGATTACCTAAATATGTGTACATAGAATATTAGTTCTTTTCAAGCCCAGATCGTGTAACAAAAAAATCAGCACTATTTCTATTAAACATAAAATGACGCATAGTTTTTATTGACTATTATTTCCATCATCGTGAGTTTAATTTCACCCTTTAATAAATATAGCCTAAAATAAGATGGCTTGTGAAATCATAGCTAATGAAAGTGTAATCCTTTATCAAGGCAGTGCATCGCCGTAAAACCTTGACTAAGATATGCAATTATATTTTATCCTTTGTTTCTTAGTGATAACCATCTAGTAGTTTATCAAGCACATGATTATGATGCAGCCACTTTAATGTAACTCTGCATTAATTTTCGGAGAATAGTAAATGGCTTTTATGCAGCTACTACTGTCAGGGATGTAGCCTGATTCCCATATACTGGATGTTTCTTTCTGCTGTAGCATACAAATACATGAAGACGTACTAAGACTTTACGTGTTTGTACTGGGCCACTTATTTATCCACTAGAGCATTAGTGTGCGCTCTACTGTGTACCTAAGAGAGAGGAACCACAGTTATGGTGAGGAACACGTGAATTAAGATCAATATTTGAATAAATACTCATACACAAAGTGGAAGACATACAGTAGCGTCTGTACAACCTGGCCCAATGTCACTAGGTTTCCAAGGTGGATTTCATGGCTCGCAATTTGTGGTTGTCTATTATGAAAGATATGTATGTTCACCAAACAATTATTACTTGTAGTTTCCACCAAAAAATCTAGGTCAAACCCCTCAAAATTAAGGCTACTCTTCTCAAGAAAACAATTCTCCTATTGATTTCAATGGGAGAGTATATTCTAAAAGGCTTAAAGGGAAATTGTGACCAGGAATATGATTTTTGGCTGGTGACAAGTTCCAATAGCTTATGCTATACTGACTTTGCAAATACCTTTCCAGCATTCTGAATCATTTCAGTAGTTTATACAAATTTAATTTACATTACCTGGCTCCTTGGCAGCAGCCTCTATTAAGTCCCCCAGGGAGGGGGCAGCTGCAGCTTGTGTGTGCCTGTGTAAGTCTTATATCCTCCACACTTACGCAGCTCCCTTACCCCTCCCCAATTCCTGTAATGTACATTGAGCAGGCAGGACAGGCAGGGCGATGGTGTGGAGAAGTGGAAGAATGTATGAGGAGACACATTGGAGCACATTTACCAAGGACTCTCTGTCGGACTTTACACATTCTTTTAGGCGCAAACTGCTTGCACAGGTAATTAAGAAGTGTCTGCACCACAATTGTGTTGCGTGTGACCCTTTTGTGATGCAGCTGCACTAGGCATCATATGAAAAAAATAAATAAAGTCTCTAAAACACCACATTTACATGTAAAAATCAAATAAAGTATAAAAAACACAAAAACTTAAAAACACCCTATATATTTTGTAAAATAAATCTAAAGCAATTTTGAATACACGCGGTGAACAGCATTTAAAAAAACATGAAAAACTGATACCCTGCCAAAAAACGTTCTAAAAAGCAATAAAAAAAATTACCATATAAACTAGAGTATAAGACTACCAGAGTATAAGTCAAGACCCCTATTTTTACCACCAAAAACTGGGAAAACCTATTGACTCGAGTATAAGCCAAAGGGGGGAAATGCATTGGTCACAGCCTCCCCAGTACATAGCCAGCAAGCCCCCTGTAGTATATAGCCAGCCCCCTGGAGTATATAGCCAGCCCCCAGAAGTATATAGCATGCCAGCACCCAGTAGTACACCTCTGTCAACAGAAAAATATAGAAGTTATGTCTCTGAAAATTTGTTGATACTAAAACAAATGCGATTTTCAGCAATATTGTTTTCGCTCAGTATCATCTCAGTGCTTGATCATGATAATACCCAATATTGCAGGGTATTAGTTGTGTAAGATTATGCACATGCATAGACTGACACTGTGCCTGTAAGATCCTCTAACAGACAGGATCTTACAGACACTGCCTGAGGACAGGGCTGCCATGACAGTGATCAGCACCCCCAAAGATAGCGCAGGGGGGGCAACCGTGGGGGACAGACCCCTGTCTGGCAAGTTAAATGCTGCATTCGCTCTGACCACTGCATTTAACGGGTTAAGCACAGCGGACGAGATTGCTTGGAGTTTACAGCTGCTCCCAGTGTATTCTGATGCCGGCTCTGCTACAATCTTGAGCAGATATATAGGATGCAGAGAATTAAGAGGTTAATGGTAGAAATTGCACCATCTATTATTTTAGAGGGGGGGATTTTGGATCCTTATAATGGATTCAATTACCCCAAAAGGGCTTAATGTGAGCAATGATCTCATTTTTACTCAGCAAAACATATTGCTACTGTTTTTCTTGTATATTATAAACGTTATGTTTATTTTAATGTTTGCTTTTTAATAAGTATTGTTAATTACCTTTGTAAATAATCACACCTGTAGTTTGCAGTAATTGCTGTGATTCACTTCCAACAGGGAAATTAGCCCTTAAGTTCCACCCACTGACACAAAATGGCATCCGTACACTAATTCCTTCTCCCCTAGCACACAGCAACTCAATTCTCATGTCAGGGAAACCAAACGCATCCAAATCCCAGACACTACAATCCAAGCACACACAGCCCAGGGGACGCACAACCACACTATGTACCCTCCTACCACTTATGTGCCTATGGAACGCTACTGCACAGAGCCACTCTGCACAGTCCCACGTTCACACTTTTTGTCACAGCTGCCACCACTTGTAATTACAGCTCATGAGACGCCCACATCAGGACCGCACACATACACCTAGATACACACTCCTCTAGGTGCCGTACAGATCACCTGGACCCACACTGTCTATAGCTACTGCTAGAACAGACACTCATTGCCTATAGCTACTGCTAGCACACAATCACACACAAGGTAACATGGCTTAGCAGTAATTCACCTCTCCAAAGCTATGGGAACGTATAGAGCAAGAAAAAAAATTATTAAAGGACTATATAATATGCAAAATAGGCACAATGCTTAATAGTTACAAAAGGGTTAAAATAACAGACAAACATAAAAGCAAACAGTAAAATAAAAAGGGATAAAATAAAGAAAAGACAGACCTCTTACTAATTGGATTGGCATAGAGATCCGTGGTGGAGAAAACCAATGAAAACCCTGGGAAGTCCTACAAACTTCAATGGTGACGTGGTACTTTTAACTAACCACCTGATCCACCCCCTTGGTCATGTGAGAGGGGCGTGGCTACAACTGAATCAAGGTGAAAAGTTGCTGACATTTTTCCAAATCCTGTAATATCTTCTTACATGGGTCTCCTGAGAAGAAGGTAAACCTCCCACATTTCCCAGCATGAATTAACCAATATAACAATACCAAACACCATTATGAAATGTGGATGCTGATCCAGATTCGTTGACCAAAAATTAAAATATTTGCTTTATCACTAAGTTTTCTTTGAAGTAGCCATTTTAAGACACATGATCCACCTTGAGGGGCTTGGAGACACCAAGGGGGATATTTATCATCCACTGGCGTTGCGCAGAGGTCCTGAGAAATATGCCCCCAAGTCTGTATCAATTAAGAATTCCATTCAAGGACTAAGGGAAACCAATTAGCATTTCTAAGGGGCAGGGGAATCACAGAGGGAGTGGTTGGGGCAGTTGGTCTACAAGTGCTAGTTATGTTATCTCTTAGGGGAAAGGTAACTTCCCCTTAGCACCTATCATAAGAAGGGACCTCATAATCCATAATTTATGACACATAGGAAGCCACAAGATGTTTTTGCCAAAAGCCTATATAAGTCTTCACCAGTCTTCTAAGTCATAGGGATACATTTAGGCAGTATGGTGTATCCTCTAGCAGTCTAATATCAGTCAATCAGTTGTTTCTTTTCAGTAAATTTTATGTCCATCTAGAACTATTTTTCAACATTTTCTCCAACTCGCTCATTGACAAACTAGAATCTAATTTTTTACCAAATCACTCCACTGAGACAGCCCTGACCAAAGCCTCTAATGACCTAATGTCTGCCAAGGCAAAACACCACTTCTCACTACTCTGTCCTCCTCCTTCATGATCTGTGCCTTTGACACTGACCATTCTCTCTTGCTGCAGACGCTATGTTCTCTTGACATCACTGACCTGGCCCTCTCCTCATACCTTTCCAACAGGACATTTAGGTCCACATTTGTTAAGGTGTTTGCACCAGTTTTCTATGTGACTTTGCACTAAAAAAAAATTGCAAACTGCTTGCGCATGTATTTATAAACTGTCTGCACCAGTTTTGTGTTGTGGCTGCACTGTGTCCCACAACACAGAAAAAAATGTGCGCCTAAAGAGGTGTGTTAGTTCTTAGTTGGAGTTTGCGCCACATTTACTACTGGCGTGCGCCACAACTCTGTCTGCTCCACAATTCTGCAGCTTGAACAAAGTGCACCTAGAAAAAAATGGAGCACACTTCCAAAGCAGCGCAAGGGGCACGAGATTAACGAAGACTGTCTACCAGTTTTGATTAAGTTGGCGCACTTTGCACACTACACTTCAGTGCACTGTTTTTGATAAATGCAGGCCTCAGAGTCTATCCCTCATACTACCTTTTCACCTTGCCCCTTCTCTGTTGGTATTCCTCAAGGTTGTGTCCTGGGACCTCTACTCTTCCCCATCTACACCTCTGGTTTTGGACTCAAATTAAGTCCCATGGCTTTCAATACAACTATGCAAATGACACACAGATCTATATCTCCTCTCTTCTAGCCAGGATTCCAGAGTGTCTATTAGCCATATCTTTATCTCTTCCTGTTTTCTAAAACTTAACATGGACAAAATAGAACACATTTGCCCAGATTTAGTAAAAACATTGCCTGTGTAATGTGCAGAGGGCCCCAGATTCATGATTTGTTGCGCCCTTTCTTCATGAACCTGGTGCTCCCTACACTGGTCCAACATTGTACACCAACTTTTTATTGGTTCACCTCTAACATGGAGTGTGCAAAACACTTCTGTTGGACTCTGGATACTAAATGCATGGTTCAAACACCTCTTTCAGTGCAGAAATTTGTGTTGCGTTGGGTATAGTGCCATGACACAAACGGTTGAGTGCAGCACATATATGGTATACATGTGCAAGCAGTTTTTACATAAAAGAACGTGCATAGTCAGACAGAAAACTGGCTCACATCATTTAGTAAATATGGGCCACAGTCTTACCTCCACCTAACACATAACTAACACCAAACCTAACTGTCACAATTCACGTCTCAACACTTTCTCGAGTTCCTAAAGTCTGCTGCCTTAGAGTCATCTTTGAGTCTGCCTTATCCTATAAGCCTCACATACAGGTTCTTAATACAAACTGCTGCCTCCATCTCAAGAACATATCTCGCATCTGACCCTTCCTCAAACCAGAGTCTACAAAATTGGTAGTCTATGTCCTCATCTTCTCCTGCCTGCAGAGAATTCTTCTATGTGGTCTCAGAGCTAACTTTCTGACGGCATTCCAATCTTTGCTTAACTCTGCTGCCCATTTAATCCATCTTTCTCCCTGCTTCTCTTCTGCCTCTCCTCTCTGCCAGTCTCTCCACTGGATACCCATTGCACACCAATTCAATTTAAAACACTAACAATGATATACAAAGCAATCCACAACATGTTCCCTCCATATATCTCTGAACTAATCAGCCAATACCATCCCAGTCGTACTCTTCGATCCTCACAGGACCTTCAACTTCACTCTGTTACCAGCTGCTCTTCTCGTAACCGTCTCCTGTGCATCTCCCATACTCTGGAACTCTCTTCTAATATATATCAGACTATCCCCCATCTTGCAATCCTTCAAAGGTAACCTGAAAACCCACTTGCTCCGGATTGTCTACGCTACACAATAACTGCACTGCTCTGCCCCCTCACTTGTGCTCCCACAAAGATTGTGAGCCCTCACAAGCAGTTCTTCTTTCACTTGTCTCTTGAAAACTATAGTACTGCGTTTCTCTTGCATCTGTTCTTAATGTAATGCATGTGAATCCCTTATTGATTGTACAGCACCATGGAAATTATGGTGTTATATAAATAAATAATAATTCCTATTCGTGCACTCGTCTTCTTTGGGGTGGTAAACCACATGATGCCACTTTTTACCTTACTAATACCCAACTACTGCTATTACTATGTTTGTGATTCCTAGTATATAAAGCAGATCCACATCAGAATGCTTCATTACAAGTTTACTCTAATCATCTAGGCCAGTGATGGCTAACCTATGGCACTGGTGCCAGAGGTGGCACTCAGAGCCCTTTCTGTGGGCACTCAGGCCATCACCAGAGATGACTCCAGGTATCTTCCTGCAGTCCCAGACAGCCCAGGACTTGCTGTGCACAGAACTATTTTAAAGTGACAGCTCTACCTGGGACTATTTTCTGCTTTATTGGTGTCCTCAGGGGGCTGATATCAATGAAAACTGTGACATAGAAGGGAGTATAAATCACAAATTAAATTTCTGTGTTGGCACTTTGCAATAAATAAGCGGGTCTTGGTTGTAGTTTGGGCACTCGGTCTCTAAAAGGTTTGCCATCACTGATCTAGGCTCTGCCCAGTTTTGTAGGCCGCACCTAAAGCTTCGCTTTCTTTACCATCCTTCTAAATTTAGCATGCTCTGCAGTAGTCGTTTCTCTTGGCTGTGCAGTTTTGTCTTCTGATTCCATAGAGTTGTTTATAGATAAAGCTTCACAGATAGGAGGGACTGCTGCTCCCTGCTCCCCCTGGAGTAAGAGGGGGAAGTCATGTGATCAGCTTGCTTTGTGCATCTCAGTGTATCTAGTGATGTGGATGAATAAGTCTCCTACACAGTGGGGATCATGTGCTATGGGTTGCTCAGCATATTTTTGTCGGATTGTGCACATTCTTCATGGCTAAAACAGCTTGCACAGGTATTTAAAGGAAACCAACCATGTGAAATTCAACTTGTAAGCTTCAAATACCGAGCACCAGCTCAGGGTGAGATGGTGCCGGAGCATATTTTCGTTATTCTCCAAAACCGCTGTATTGCGGTTTAAACACTTTAGTAGTAATCTTTATATGTGAAGCCGGTCCGCCACACCATGGTACACCCTCGGTGCACCATGCACTAAATAGGAAGTGCCAGCGAGCCAGTGACGTCACGTGTGCATGGTCGCGCGCATGTTGCCCGACTCGCGTACCACAGTGCGGCGAACCGCCTTTGCATATAAAGATTACAAAAGTGTTTAAACCGCAATACATCGGTTTAGGAGAATAACAAAAATATGCTCCGGCACCAGCTCACCCTGAGATGGTGCTCGGTATTTGAAGCTTCCAAGTTGAATTTCATGTGGTAGGTTTCCTTTAAGAAGTGTCTGCACTGTGATTGTGTTGCACGCAACCTTTTTGTGGTGCAGCTGCGCTGGCTTCCATGTGACACAAACTAGGGGGCGTGCCGTCACACGGCCTGACTGATACGGGCCGCCGGCCATATTCAACTTTCAAATTGTGTCACACTCCCTATGTTAAAGGTGCACCACAAAGAAGATGGTCTGTTGGAGACAGATTCAGGATTTCTGGCGCATAATCTTAGTGTATATCCGCACCTAACATTATACACAGAAATAGCACTTCTATTGCACTCAAGTTACTTTGTAAGGAAATGTGCCCCACTGCTTTCAGCGATATGGATGCAGAAGATCTCCTATCTTCCCTCTCAGTCACTCCATCCCAGTTTGTGATTCTGCAGAACTTTCTCAGCCTTTCTAGTCACCTCAAGCTGTGTCATAGACTCCTCGCCCCCCCCTTCTGTACATCAGAAAAGCTATTAACCCTTAGTGCTCACACAGCACAGACTGCATGTTACTGTTACAGTGCTGGTTTCTACTTGTTACATGCAGCATGCTCCTCCATGTGATGAAAGCTGCCAGGCTAGTCACCTTATGGATCCTGTATACACACACTATTCAAATCTAAGTGCATTTACTTGTAGAAATCTCACTGGATTAACATCTCAATTACTTAATAAGACAACACAATGCATCATGTGAGCAGCCTTACTTGCTTCGAGGCAGCCACTTCAATTATGCTCAGGGCCAGATTAAAGGAGGGGCTCATGGGGCTCGAGCCCCGGGGCCCCCACCAGTTTCCAACGGTCAGCAACTCAGCTCTGTGTGCAATGCGCAGTGGCCCATGGCCACTCACAATGCACATAGGGGTCTAGGATGACAGCTGTGCCATTGAGACACAGCTGCCTTCGCTGGGGGAGATTGTCGAGATCGCCATTTTCTGCAGGGGACTGGCAGCTAAAGTCTACAGCGGGCTAGTGGCTGTATACTACAGGGGTCTGGCAGGCTATATACTACAGGGGTCTGGCAGGCTACATACTACAGGGGGCTGGCAGGCTATATACTACAGGGGGCTGGAAGGCTATATACCTCCAAAAGCATTATTGGAAGGGCCCCCACCAGTTTGCACCCAGGGGCCCCCACCACCCTTAATCCGCCCCTTATGATGCTGATAAAGATTTTTGATAAGCAGCTTCAGAACAGAAATTGCCATAACCCAGGAAAGAAAACGGGGAGGAGCACAATAAAGGCACTTTATTGGCACTGCATTTGTTTGCTTTAAAATGGAAAATCACAAGACAATATGGTAAAAAAAATAATTATAGTATACCCATGACAAAGGGTACCTATGACAAACCATCTTACGCAAAGCATGTGTCGAGGATCGGCTACTATGGTCTATATACAATAATTTTTGTTGCCCTATTGTATTTTTTCCTCTGTATTTATGCTAGGTATATGTTAGCCTGTATGAAGTGAGGATTTACTCTGCTCCAGGTGTCAGCATTGTGGTAGTTGTTTTTCTCCACACACATTGGGGCACAATTGCTTGCCCTGTCACTGGAGTTCATGGAAAATTTGCATTGTCCAACTATAATGCACCGTGTCACAACGCACACACTTCTTAAAGGGGTATTCCAGGAATCAGCATAATTCATATACAAGTGGGCACTCAAAATATAAGCTATTGTATAATTAGTTGTTATTTAAAATTTTGCTCCCCTTAGCAGAAAATGCTGATGACATACACTGTAATGAAGAATTAAAATGCTACTGGCCCTTTAATCAGTCCGTTGCAGGACAGAAGATGGCTTCTGGTCACATGTCCACATCACATGGCCTGAACCTGCCTGGGCAGGTCATGTGATCACCACTATGTTTGGCTGTAGTTGGTTGGTTGCAGTGCATCCAGAGTCTGTTACATCATCACTGGGAGCAGAGCATAAGAGGGAGGAGGAGTTACTGAGTACTAAAGGATCATGGAACTTGTAGTTTCCAGTGGCGGCCATCTTAGTGATAACTCCACCTACTTTAGAGAGGCCATAAATTTTGTAAATCATAAAATCAAATTATTTAAGCTCCGTTTTGTGACTAATGACATTGAGTATTGTTGTATTCATTTATTTATATCATCATGGGTTTTTGTGTCAGACGTTCATATTCCTGGAATACCCCTTTAAATACCCGTGCAAGCGATTTTAACATTAAAGCACAGGCACAGTCTGAACAAAAGTGTGGCGCAAAGTGCCCCTATGATTCAGTATACATCATGCCCTGTTCATTCTGTGTTACCCTTATTTTAGTGTATGTTTTAAGTACTTTTTTGGTTATTTAATAAAATATATTTTATATTAATTGCTGGGTTTTCCTTATTTTTGGGTTTATAGATTTTCAAAAAATAAGATCCTATCAGATCATTATTATTATATTGTGCATCTTTTTACTTTTTTGGATTGCTCTGTACTCTCTGCAGTGGCCATTCTGTACTAGGGTCAATTCACACAGCAGGTTAATTTTTCTATTTAATTATTAGGAGGCCATCTAGCTTTCTTTTTTCCAAAGTTGGGGTTTTTGTTTGTGAAACAACTTCATATTTTACCTTCTGGTCAGACACCACTCAGAATATAGGTCATGTCAGTCAAAATTAGCTCTGGAATACCTGGCAGAGGATCTTTACCCAGGATTTTATCTATATTAAATTCAAATACTACCATGTGAACAGACCCTTACCATTTATCTCTTGTACATTTGAATGTAAGATAAGCTGCCTTCTGCCATCTGAAGAACCATCTGAAAATATGTACAGGCAGTCCCCTACTTAAGAACACTCGACTTACATACGACCCCTAGTTACAAACGGACCTCTGGATATTGGTAATTTATTGTACTTTATTCCTAGGCTACAATAATCAGCTGTAACAGTTATCACAGGCGTCTGTAATGAAGCTTTAGTGTTAATCCTGATTCTTAGAACAACCCAACATTTTTAAAATCCAATTGTCACAGAGACCAAAAAAGTTCTGGCTGGGATTACAATGATAAAATATACAGTTCCGACTTACATACAAATTCAACTTAAGAACAAACCTACAGACCCTATCATGTATGTAACCCGGGGACTGCCTGTATTAGGTAATTTTCAGGAGAAAACTCGTTTTATCTTACTATTTCTTTTGACAGTTTTAATGTTGCTAAGCACAGGGGGCCTAACTTTGCCATTCATTACAATGGCAAAGGGGCATTGTCTGACTAAAAAGTTAGACTGTCCTACGGCACACCCACTAATGGAAGCCGGCACGGCTACGCCACAAAAGGGTCGCCACAATCCCAACGCACACACTTCTTAAATACCTATGCAAGCCATTTTAGCCTTGAAGAAAGTGAACAGTCCGACTAAAGTGCAGAGCATGACCCTTAGTAAATGAACCCCATTGTGTCAGAATCATCTAAGTGCTTTGTGAAGTAGAAATGGAATAACAGAGGGAGTCCTTCATTGGTTGCAAAAGACAGCAGGCTGAGGGGTTAAACAGGCAGATCTGAATGGCGTTATTTAATATACAATTGAAATCCTCCCATGATGTTGTGTGGGAGGATCACCCTGCCAGCACCCTAAATATTCTGTATCCAGCAAGATTAACATTACATTGGTATGCAAGATATAAGAAGAACAGAAAAGCATATAGCAGTAAAAATCCTAAAACTGATAACCAAGATACATTTCTGAAAAATAGATCATTTATAACTAACATGCATGGCTTGTACATGGAGGTAAGTGAAAATCTACAGAAGCCTTTTGTATTGTATCACAAAGCCATTGCATTTAGAAGCAGAAGAGTTAAGAACTAGGGGATAATATGTGAAGAACTGATCGTGTGGAAACAAATAGTTTCTGTAATTGTTACATACTCCAAATGGGCTAAAATCTGCAGTGTGGTACCACAATAGTCAGTGATGGGACCCAATTATGCTAATGCACCAGAGTTGCTCTGGGTGCTTTACTAGACTCCATGCTGTAGCTTCACATGCTGTTACACTGTGCATGAGTCCTTCCCCCTTCCCACTGTGTGAGATTACATAATAGAGTGGGTGGGTGGGGTGGTTGTCCAAAGAGAGCATGGGGGAGATTTTCTCCTGCACAGTTTAATTGCCTCTAATGGTCTTCAGGTCTTCAGGCTCATTAACATAATTTTAAAAGTTTATTTTAAAAGAAAGGAGATCATGGATAACAAATGATTACCACGGTCATGGTACCTGGATCTACCAGTTAGTGATGTTGGTTTATCATGCTTTATTTAGAAGCCATGGATAACAAATATAAGAAGATTTCCACAGCCACGGTGCTTGGATCAATGAGTAAGTGCCCCTGGTTTATAATGATGGATATTAGAAGGAGAGAAGCCATGGATAACTAACATAAGAAGATTTCCACAGTCACAGTGCCTGGATCTACCAGTTAGTGATGCTGGTTTATCATGCATGATGTTGATGGTAAATTTCCTTTAAGGAGAGTTAGTCATTAAAGACTACCTTTGCAGGCATTGGGAATAGAATAGAGAGCTTAATTGAAAGACTTGAATAAACTGGTTACACGGGAAAGTGCATGGCACATGAGGTTTTATTTTGATAGATGTAAAATGGACTGGTATAAAATTGGGAACTACAGAACAAGAGCAAGACGTGAATTATAATTATTTGCAGAAAGATATTTTTGCATTTTTTAACATAGCCCTAATATTACAGAAAAAAAACAATTATAGCATGTCTGATCTATGGCTTTACGTGAAGCTACAGTACAATGGTTGAATGAAAGTCAAAAAAATCCCTTCTTGTTTTCTGTGTGCTTTGATTGATTAACTACAGACCATAACTATAAATGCCCAATGAAATATTTCTGGCATATCTATCTGGCAAGAGTTATTTTACAGAACTGCCTCAATGCTTGTAGTAACAAAGATCTGAGTTGCCAACATATAAAAGTCAAGCATTAATACAGAAGCAGAAGAGTTCTCTTACCTTGTTCTTATTTGCTTGAGAGGTTTGCAGTTCCTGAGTCTGTAATAAGTTTTAATACCTTGCGGCTTCATCAGTGAATACTGAGTTCCATACAATTCTTCACATCCGTCTACTGAGGGAGGTGTAAGCAATTGACTAGGACTCACACTTTGTATGTACATGTCTGGAGCTGTATATTTAAATGAGATTTTCCCCGCCCTCTCCTTAACAGAGCCTGATTCAGAGATTATCTTGTCTCACCCACAAAGTTTTAAGAAACACACACACAATGCTGCAGGTCTAAAGAAAGCGAGAAGGGAAGGATAAAGCTGCTAAAAACCTACTTTAAAGTGAAGGTCAGTGACTTTCCTCTTGCTATATTGACAACTCTTCGCAGTATGTTTTGTGATAATGCAGTCATTCCTGTAAAATAATCCTACATTATAGTGAGACTGTATAGATGGGAAGAAGGGAGGTAAGAAGAGCACACTGGAAAGTTACTTATGTTTTAGGTGGATCTATATTACTCACCTGTAGCATTCATCATCTGATTTCATGTTTTGCAGTGTAAGCAAAACTCATTGCAGTGGCTTTGTAGTATACTTTTTACTATTAAGATTTTAAACTGTGAGCATATTTTGATTAAATTTTTCAGCAAAGATCACCCTGCTAGGATCTGCAGTGCTAAATGCTGAAAGAAAATAGTCCAGATTTGTATCGTGTTAGGCATAGAGAGCAGGAAAAGAGTGAAAAAATCAAGTGATACCTTTTTGAGGAAATCATACAATGCCTTTTTAAAACTAACTGAGAATATCTGATGGTGAGCTTTCGAGAATGCTTGTTCTTTTTGTCAGACATGATGTAATGCATGAAACCGAAAATTCACAGCATTTTATACACACTAAGCAGTGATCATCAAAGAATATTAAAAAAAACTTTAAAACAACAGATTGATAAATACACAGACATCTTATGTATGACAGGATGGCAATAAACAGACTAAAAACCTGTGAGGCATGACAAAAGAGCCCAGTCTCTTATCTGCTTGTGGACTCCAGGTCAAAGATAGGAGGTCATGAAGCTGGCATGTATGTTGAGACCACATTGTAAGGTGTTAAATTAAATTTATACTGCCCTTCTTTCGTTTCCATCAGTGCCTTCAAATATCCCATTAAATAGCAATCCGCAAATCTTCCACAGTATGTTCCTGTCTAGAGAAATAGGAGATCTTTCCTTTTTTTTTTAATGTTGGATAGGTGCACGTTCAGGCACTGATGAAGTCTATGGCCCGTTTCTGATCATCTGGACTGCAGGTGAGGAGGACCTGTTTCAATTCCATGGGGGTTACAACAACTTACACACCCACCATCAGACTGAAATTAAGCTATACAGATAAGGAAATACACTTTCTGAAAACTACCATACACATTAAAGACAGCCACTTATCCACAACAATATACCAAATGTCAACAGTCAGAACAGCCTACCTGGAAGAAGACAGCTTTCGCTCTAAACACACAAAACAATCCATTCTATACAGTCAGGCTATACATTACAATCATATCTAATCAGACAAGTCAGATGTGGAAAAACACCTCCTGGAGCTACAGTCTGAATTTCTCCAGTTGGTCTACTGACCACCAATTAAGCGAAAGTGACTGACCACCAATTAAGCAAAGAAGTAGCCATCAACAAAGACAAGTTGCTCACATAAGAGATAATAATAATAATCATTACTTTATTTATATAGTGCACACGAATTCCGCAGCGCTACACAGAATCTTTCCTCTCCTTTCTTCCAGCAACCACCAAACCTGAAACAACTTGTTGTCCAGAGTGCCCTGAGACCCCTGTCAGAATATGGCACCTCACCCTTCATGCAAAACAGGTGCAAAAAGTGTTGGAATATTCACAGGGGTGTTCATTACCTGTACCTCAATCACAGCAGGTACAAAGGTTCAAGGGGACATTTTCCTGCAGGTCTTCGAATGGGCTGTACCTTATCATGTGTGAACAGTGTCCCACCACAGGCCTATATGTTGGAGAAATGGGTCAGAAACTTCATTAGTGCTTGAACTTGCACCATTCTGGAATTAAAAAGAAAAGGAAATGTAGCCGCACATTTTTCCAGCAAGGACCACACTGTGTAGGATTACTATTTTAATAGGAGATTTCAAGACACAGAGGGAAAGGAAAGAATGGGAGTATAAATTAATGCAAAGATTTAACAGCTTACAAAGTGGCAATACTCATATCAGCTTCATGACCCCCCATTTCTTACCTGGAGGCCACAAGCAGATAAGATCTCTCTTTTCATGCCTCACAGGTTTTTAGTCTGTTATTGTCTTGCAGGTGCTGAGGTAACATGAGGTGTATGTTACATGGGACTGCAGGTCTGGCAGGTGCTGAGGTGGCATGAGGTGTATGTTACATGGGACTGCATGCCTGGCAGGTGCTGAGGTGGCATGAGGTGAATGTTACATGGGACTGCATGTCTGGAATGTGCTGAGGTGGCATGAGGTGTATGTTACATGGGACCGCATGTCTGGCATGTGCTGAGGTGGCATGAGGTGTATGTTACATGGGACTTCATGTCTGGCGGGGGCTGAAGTGACATGGACTTTATGTTACATGGAACTGCATGTCTGGCGGGGGCTGAGGTGGCCTGAGGTGTATGTGCGACACCCCTGCCAACGTATTGGCAATGGAGTAGTTTGCGAACAGCGCCCTCTCCAGGTTAGGAGCTGTCTGAGGGAGTCATGAACCTTCTAGAAGGTTCTAGCACTGGTTCATTAGGTAATCAGCAGCTGTAGATCCTGCCTGAAGAGACAATGGTTAATTGGATGTGAGGTTTCGACCAATATTGTTTCTGCAATGTACACTGGAGTGTGGTTGGAGAGGTAGCCACCACCTGACCAGGAGCATAAAACCCATGGGCAGGGAAGGGCATCAGGTTAGTCCAGTCAGTTAGTGTTTAGAGAGAGAGAGTGAAGAGAGAAAGACAGTGTCAGTACACCCTCAGTACTGACACAGAACCAAATCTCAGGACCAGAGTCAAGAGACTCAAATCCAGAGCTGCAGCTTCCACAGTTTGGACACAGCTACATCCAAATTATCCCAGCCTGCATCTACTACCAGGCTGGTGAGCCATTCCTGAGGACTCCTCTCCATGACCAATCCAGTAATCCGAATCTTTTGTGATACTGTTAAGGCCCATTGCTGCTGTTGATCAATAAAGAACCGTGAGTTATTTTGCACAATGTTTACCTCCGTCTGATCCCCGGATACGGCTATTACCACCACGGCACCCTATCCATTACCCAGGGACTTATCTTACAGACACTCTGGGTTGCCCCAGGGAGAACCATTACATCAGCGTCTCTCTCCATATTTCTTGCACACACCACCTGCTGGCGACTTGCCAGGCTGTAGGACAGCCCTCCGGTCCCCATACCAAGCACCATGACATCAGCGTGCCTAGGCCGAAAACGCCAGCCGCCCCGGTATTCTGGGCCCTTGCTTCCTCCAGGCCCAAAGAAAAGGCTAGGCCCCTGTGGGGGATATTGCATATGTTACATGGGACTTCATGTCTGGCAGGTGCTGAGATGGCATTAGGTGTATGTTACATGGTACTGCATGTCTGGTGGGGGCTGAGGTGACATGTGGTGTATGTTACATGGGACTGCATGTCTGGCGGGGGCCTGTGGTGGCATGATGTGTATCTTAGATGGAACTGCATGTCTGGCAGGTGCTGAGGTGGCATGAGGTGTATGTTACATGGGACTTCATGTCTGGCAGGTGCTGAGGTGGCATGAGGTATATGTTGCATCAGACTGCATGTCTGGCAGGGGTTGAGGTGGCATGAGGTGCATGTTACATGGGACTGTATGTCTGGCAGGGGTTGAGGTGGCATGAGGTGTATTTTACATAAGACTGCATGTCTGACGGGAGCTGAGTTGGCATGAGGTGTATGTTACATTGGACTGCATGTCTGGCAGGGGTTGAGGTGGTAGCAGATGACATCGCCTTTCCCAGAGATCGCGTTAACGCCCATACAAATGCAGTTTTACTCTTTTAAAAAACTCCTAGGTGTATAAATCTGCCTGAGAGTTTTCTCCTCTCTCCCCTAATTCTTCCTACGGAGCTGCAGCGGATTCCTGCAGCCAGTGGCCTTGGCTAGAAGGTCATGTGACTGGAGCAGTGATGATAGTGATCCTATAGGATCACCATAAGATGTTATGTTATATGTGATGTGCATTAACAGTATCTAAAAACACGTAAAAAATTACAAAGACACAAATTCAGTTAATTAAAAAAAAATCAAAAACACACCCCCCTCTCCAAACACACACACACCAAAAAAAATTAAATAAAATTTCTTTTAAAAAAAGCTTTTTACAAAAATGGTCACTGAGGCTCAACCACATCTACCGCAGTCTAGTCACATGGGAAGGAGGGGGGGGGTACAGTGTGTGTTAGCCACTGTCTGGCCACTGGGGCTCGGGAGCGTCTGCTGCAGTCTGGGCACCGGAAGGGAGAAAATAGTATGCGTTAGCCAAAGCCTGGACGTGTGGCGGGAGCATCGTTAGCCACAGTCTGGTGGTGGGAGGTTTCGGCAGCTGCAGCCACAGTGCGGTTGGGGGGTTGGTGGCGTCAGCTCCAGTCTGGTCAATGCATGATGTAAGATCACTATAACTGCCTCAATTTGCTATATAAACACAGAAGATACTGACACATGAGTTATATATTTGCAATACTGAAAATGTCATACTCCTCCTCAGCTAAAAATACTCCTCAAAAATAGTAAAAGGAGTATTATTACCCTTCTAGAAAAATGTTAGTGTGACCTCTGGAGAACTCATACTTAATATCAACCTTTTCTGCGTTTAAGAAAGTTCTTTGGTTTAACTACACAAACGTTTATGCTGATTTAGTCCTTACCATGAAGCATTATTCTAGGCGTTTTTTGAATTTTTTGTTAAATTATATTATATTTAAACAGTGTCACAAAGTCTATATAAGGTCTAATAAAAGAACCTATTACAGAGCATAGTATACACTATCTGATATAATGCAGTAATTAAAATATTATTCCAACTGTTGTCATTCTGTTTCACAAGCAGGCTGACCCTAAAATTATTAACATATGATTATCAAATAGAGCAGTATGTAAAAATAATTCTAACTCACTTTCCTTTAAATAGAGTAGATCATAATGTAAAGACAAGCAGTGTGCGATATTCCAATAGTGGTTATTTATCTCCAGGACTAAGGGTTGTCATTTCAATGTAAATAATAATAATAATCTTTATTTATATAGGGCCTTCATATTTTGTAGTAGTTTAGAAATAATGGGGGACATATACAAATATAATATTACATAACAAACATAGTCATGTGGCACAATAGGATTGAGGACCCTGCTCACCAGAGCTTACAGACTATGAGGATGAAGGGGGTGACACAAGAGGTATAAGAGCTTGTATAATGGTTCAGACACACGCAGTAAGGGAACAGAATAAAATAGTTTACTAAAAAAAAATATGCTGCTGTTTGAACTGGTCCAAGGCCAAGGCCAGTGGGACTGCAGAGAAGCCTGGAGCTTGGTATATATCTGATGTTTTCTGTATAACAAACAGGAGGAGGACACAGAATGGGTTAGTAAAGAAAGAGTTGGAGTTTTATACAGTAATGGAAGGTGACCAGGTACATACATAATCACATGGTACACACACACACACAGACACACACACACACACACACAGACACACACTCAGCCTTATGTATTAGATAGATCAATATTTATATGTTTGATACACACAAATAATCTAATTTAGATAAAGATTTAGATAAATGTTACATAAGAAATATAATCATTTACAATTGGTTCAAAATAGAAAATACATATATTACAAAGTTCATACTTTGATAACAATATTTTTCAAATAGTGGCCATAATAAAAATATAAAACCTACATTAGTAGAGTAGAATGCACTTGGAGCAGTTTGAAACACATCTGGCTGTCTATAGAAGCCTGAAAGGGACAAAATAGTCGCTGTGGAATGCATAATGCTATTTGGAAAGCATTTGTACTTAACCAATGTCCATCTATGAACAACAACATATCCAAGCTGTCAACAAGATTTGAACAGTTGAACAATAAAATCAATTAGTGAATGTGATTCCAAAGATATTGGGGGTAAGGTTTTCTAGGCACTTTTGCGACTGGTGAGACAATAGGTGTCTGGCCCTGGGATCAAACATATGGAATGTTTTTCTGGTTTTTCTAGACAGCCTTAATTTATACCAGAGTTATCATTCAGCACCAAAGACTTAGAAACATGTGGTGTAGCCTAAGACTGTCCATCTAACTTTGCGCTTTCTAACCTTAAGACACTTTGATAAATCTGTCCATTGTCTATGAGTCAGTGTTTAAATATTTTGGTTGCTGCTGAACAAATAACCATTCATTTAACAGTGTGTATAAATGTTTTCTATAGCATGGTGGCTCTTATTAGTCCACCTCCTCCCTGCAAGAAAATATCTAAGGTCTCTGCCAATGTGGTCAGATACATCAGATCTTTAGAAAGACCAGGATATTTTTTAAGTGAATAAACAGCCCATCTTTCTTCTTAATTGCAACTCCAAGCAATGAGCATGAATATTATATTGGAAACACAACTGATTTCAACAAATACAAGGTACATTTTATAATGGTCTATCATATTGCAATATATATTGTGCATACTGCAACACATTTTAGAATTTTTTAAAATAAAAGCAAAACATGATTTTAACATAATCTGCGTCTTATATTTGTATCTGTAATCAAAATCAAGTTCCAGTAAAGGTGGACACATCCCTTGTTATACTACTAGCAAAGACAGATTATAGATCATTTTGTTACAAATTAGTTACCTTAAGTAGTTTCTATGCACAACATACCGTGAAGACACACAGAGGAGGTACTTTTTACATGCATTGACCTATATATTATTCACGGAGTAATACCGGCCCTATTTTTTTTATATTCTCAGACACACAGAGAACAGACAATTATAGAGATTCATGGAGCAAGTTGTATTACTGTTTCATTTTGTACAGAGCTGCAAATGGATTTCCCATACTGTAGGAACACATCTTTATTTTATCTCTTTATGCTTGTACTTTAAAAAAAAAGACAAAATAATTTTTTATTGGATTTTGTACTAGTCAGAAGTAAATTGTGGCTGGCACAATGGGGCTTCATTCAGGCGGATGCATTTTCCCATATCAGCATAGACTACTTGTATGTAGATACATAGTAGAACTTAAAGCGGCGATAACTATGTATAAAAGTATCTTTTCCATTAACTCTTTATAACCAGGGCCACAAGAATCCATTGAGACAATGGATTTTGCAACATATTTCTCTGTCATTGAACTCAATATGAGATCAAAGTTGGAAAGCCGAACATCTGATAATTGAATGATACCATTCACCGTAGAGCAGTGAGATAATGGAACCCTCTGACAAAGAAGTACTCATGAGGAATTTAAACATTAAAGAAGGGTCTCTATGTATTTTTAAATGTAAGAATATTATAGGTAAAATAAATTGTGTATGTAATGTGACCTGGTTTTAACCAAGGGGGAAAGTGGATCCTGAAATCTTAAAACATAACTGTAAAGTTATAATGATTTTACCAAATGATTCCCCCTTTAAAAACAAACAGAACGATGTCTACTTTGTGCTGCTCGCTCTTTTCTTTCCAAAGGTATGGCATTTTCTGTTCTCAAAGTGTTTGACAAATTTTTTGTAATTAGCATTTAATCAATTTAGTTTCCCACTATTAAATCCACTGAACACTACACAGTGCACATACAGGATATATATGGTGACAGCCTGGTAGCTTCCATCAAATGGTGGAGCAAGAAAAGTTGGAGAAATCATGAGTAAACCAGTAACATGAAGTCTATAGCCTGTGTTGTGTGAGCACTAAGAGTTAATAGCTTATCTGCACAGTGCTCAAAGTGCGGACTGCAAGGTGGGCAAGGGGAGCAGCATGAGCAGCAGAGAGAAACAGAGAAAGTTCTGTAGAATAGACAATCACACGAGACAATACAATACACACAAGAAAATATATGTACAGTTGGAAAATTAGTACAAACAAGTATAAGCAATCAAGTGAAAGTCAATTACTAGGTGCTACACCAATGGGGAGGGGTGGCCAGCACTAAAAGTGGTTGTCCGCTTTCAGCAAATAATTGATATTCTCTGTGTAAGAAAAAGTTTTATAATTTTCCAATATAATTCTATATCAATTCCTCACAGATTTCTAGATCTCTGCTTGCTGCCCTTCTATAGAAAGCTTCTAGTTTACTTCCACTGGATAGAAATCTACTACAATGCAGGTGCACAAGCCATTCTTATTACAGAGAGTAATGTGTGATACTAGTGGCTTGTGCACCTCTGTGTCCCTGAAAAGACCACGGGCAGATTTCTAGACATAGAAGCTTTCTATAGAAGGACAAAAAACAGATATTTTGAAAACTGTGAGGAATGGATACAGAAGGTATATTGGGAAATTGTATAACTTTTCCTTACCCAAACAATATCAGTTATTTTCTGAAAGTGGACAATCCCTTTAAAGATGCACTGTGTCTTTTTAATTTCAAAGAGTTTTATTTAATGAAAAAAACCCCGAAAATGCCGGGATACAGGTCTATTTAGAAGAATCCCTCGAAGGGGACAATGTTGCATAGCTAATACTACAAAGCAGTCCGATGATAGTCTACCTATTACAGTACATAGGAAAGACCATGCAAATGCAATTATTAGAAAAGGCAACATGGCAAACAAAATCAAAAGAAAAAATCAAGCGCAGTTTGCCTAAGCATCAACCACACAGGGGAGATTTGAATCAAAAGCACTATTTGCCACAGAAATTTCCCATGTAGGGCATTGGCTATAAATTCCCACCCAACTTGACACAAAGACAAGGTCTAGACAAAAAAAGAAAAGGGCATAATACAATTACAGAAAGGAAAACACAGGACAAGAAGGGGAAAGAGAAGGGAGGGGAGGGGCTAGTAGTAATCCAAGACCACCTATAATGCTTAATGCCTTTGATGTAATTTCTAGTCCAATGTTTCTTAATAAAAATTAATTTTTTTTTCAATTTGGATAGGGGAAAATAGAAAGATCTTTTAAAACTGTTTTCTCCTTCTGTTATAATATCCAAATGCCCCTATTTAGTTGCTTAGTTGTTGCTTTATATCTTAAAATCTTTTGTCATTTATCTCAGTTTTACCTGGTAAAAATTTTATGTATCTGACAGGAGGTCTACAATTTCACTTCCTGTTGTTGGGCTATACCTCACAGACTTTCAACAGAGGAGAGTGGAAAACCTATAATAGCTACTGCTACTACTATGAATGCAGCCTGCATTTTGTAGGAGAATATTGTGAGAAGGGTTACATCACTGTCCCCCTTCAGGCTGATTCAGGAAGCCTGTGCAGACAGGCGATACACGTGGGGACTCTGCTCCTCCAGCTCCCTGAATGGCCTTGCCATGAACTTCAGGTAATAATAAATTCCATTTGTCTGTATTCCGTGGACCTTCTAGCCTAGCTCTTTGGGTCATGCTATTTTTGAAATACTTTGCTTTAGGCTGAATAGGAACCGGGTAATTTTTATACAGTTGGCATTGTATATACTATCTGATATTGTGTTTTTCACCAAGGGAGACTGGTGGATTTTTAGTACATGCACATCTGTTGCATTTTTAATAGTTTTTATCTCTTATTGTGTCTAATAAAGTATTGATTTATTTCATATACATCCCGCTTTGTTGTTCCATTTGAAATACCTCATATGTGGTGGTAACATGCTGTATGGGCACATGCCAGGGCATCGAAGGGAAGCTGCATCATTCAGAGCAGATTATGCATTGTCACTTTATAATGGCTATACAATCTTTATTTTTTTGGCAATTTGGACATATAAGGGCTTATTTTTTGCGACATGAGATGCACTTTACAAATACTTTATTTTAGTGGGGCTGTAGCTTTTTGATGAGATTTTATTAACTTTTTAATGTATGGAGGAAAAGAAAATTGTCAAGTTTGGGTTTCTTTTTTTTATATCTTTTTGGGGTCGTACACCGTACACTAAAAATACTATAATATCTTTATTCTATAGATCACTACGGTTACGGTGAAACCTCATTTATATAGTTTTTTATATATTTTTCCAATTTTACTGGCAAAAAACGAATATAAAGAAAATTTCATTTGCTTTTGCATCGCCATCTTTTCGGAGATATAACTAATATTTTTTGGTTGACAGAGCTTATTTTTTATGTGTTGAGTTGTCCTTTTCAGTGGTACCATTTTGGTGCACATAACTTTTTTTAATCTCTTTTTGAAACATTTTTGTGAAGGGATTTTATGAAAAATTTACATTTTTGGCAAGTTCTTCGGGTTTTGTTTTTACGGCGTTCACTGTATGGGTCCAATAATGTTTCTGACTTATTGTACAGATTGTTACAGACGTGGCGATACCAAATAGGTGGGGAGTTTTGGTGATTTTCAGTTTTTTTTTTTACTTTATTAGATGTGTATAGGGAATGTTTGTGTTTAGGGGACTTTAACTTTATCTAATTAATTCTTTTTATTAAAAACTGTGTTTATTTTGTGTTTTTAACTTTTTTTCTTTACTTTTACAGGTGAGCTTTTACAGGGGCATTTTACAGGTCAGATTCCAGTTAAATGCCCCTGACACGCACCGGCGTGTTAGAGGTTAACACCGGCAATCGGAGAAATCTCCGATCGCGGGTATTAGAGGCGGGTGTCGGCTATAATATATAGCCGACACCCGCAGCTTCTAGTGCCGGCTCTGTTAAGGAGCTAGTGCCAGAAGCATGACGTACTATTACTGCATATTGCGGGAACGCACATCCCGCCATGCTGTAATAGTACGTCAAATGTCGGGAAGGGGTGAATAGTCTTAAAACTCCTGTAGTCTTTTTATATTACTGTGGAAACCTTCCCTTTAAATAATGGGTGATCCCTCCTTACAGTTACAGTACTGAAGAACATTACTTACAGAACTGTAGCTTTTACAATGTCCTGGCTTAACTCACATTGACTTTGTTATTCAATGTTCTTCTAATACTTTTGGGAATATGGAGTTGGCCCCTTTTAACACACATCTGGAACTTTGTAGAGAGGAATATGACATTGTTTATTTTGTTGTCAGGGAGTAATAGTTATTTATTTGCATATTATGAAGCATGGTGTGAAACCTGAGGAATTTAATTGTGATACAAGGGGGCACATTTACTAAGGGTTGAGCTGTACACTTTTGTCGGACTGTGCACCTTTTTCGGGGCTAAAACGGCCTGCACAGGTATTTAAGAAGTGTGTGTGCTGGGGTGGTGGGGTTGTGGTGCACGTGACCCTTTTGTGGCGCAGCTGTGCTGGCTTCTATGTGACACAAATTAGTGGGCATGCCGTCACACGGATTCGAACTGAGTACCGTACTTAACTTGTGTCACACGCCCTATGTTAAAAAAGGTGGTGAACTCTGTCGGTCCTGTAAGGGGAAGCGACACATTCATGATTTCTGCCGCACAATCTTAGTGAATCGCCGCACACAGCATTATAGTGCACTTTCAGTGAACTCCGGTGGCAATGTATGTAAATGTGCCCCAAGGTCTTCTATTTTCTGGGACCCCCTGCACTCCTCAGGAAGTGAGCAGCATCTTTTTTTTAGGTGCACCTTTAACCCCTTACCGATGCGTGCCATAATAGTATGGTGTGTCAGGTCCCGGTGCATGGAGAGGGCTCAAGGGCTCCCCGTGACGTCATCGGGAGCGGCAATCCGTTGCTTTGACGGCCTCGAAGCCTCTTCCGAAGACCCGAGGCTGTCTAATTTTTCCCTTTAAATGATGGGTGTTCCCTCTATGCATTAGTGAAACTCACATTGGGAATATGGTGTTGGCCTATTTTAACAAACCTCTGGAACCTCTGCAACCAAATCTGTAAAAACATAACAGCCAATAATGTACTGCCAGTGAATGTAACTGAATCTATATATGCATAACATCCCATAGTGTGATGCTAATGTCTGTAACTGAATCTGTAATCACATACCATTCTATAGTGTGGTGCCAGTGACTGCTGCCATCTTTACATGCATATATTCTTTACTACGTGCCAATGTTTGTTACTGCATCTGTATATGCACAACATTTTATAGTGTGGTGCCAGTGATTATAACTGAATCTGTATAAGCATATCATCCTATAGTGCAGTGCCATTAACTGTATCTGTATTTGTATACACATCTTATGCTATAGTGCACTGCCAGTAACTACAATTGAATCTGTATAAGCATACCATCCTATTGTATGGTTCCAGTCACAGTACCTATACCAGCAACCACTGGTATAGTGTGGTGCCAGTGTCTGTAACTGCATATGTAAATGCGGAACATCCTATAGTGCAGTGATGGCAAACCTTTTAGAGACCGAGTGCCCAAACTTCAACAAAGACCCGCTTATTTATCGCAAAGTGCCAATACAGAAATTTAATTTGTGATTTATACTACCTTCTCTGTCACAGTTTTCATTGATTCCAGCACCCTGAGGACACCAATAAAGCAGAAAATAGTCCCAGGTAGCGCTGTCACTTTAAAATAGCTCTGTGCACAGCAAGTCCTGGGCTGTCTGGGACTGCAGGAAAATACCTGGACTCATCTCTGGTGATGCCCTGGGTGCCCACAGAAAGGGCTCCGAGTGCCACCTCTGGCACCAGTGCCATAGGTTAGCCATCACTGCTATAGTGTGTTGTCAGTGTCTGTAACTATATCTGTATACGTATACCATCCTATAAGGTGGTGCCAATGTCTGTTACTGCAACCCATGGCCAGATTAAGTTTGGCGGGGCCCCTGGGCATAAAATCTGGTGGGGGGTCCCAATTGACTATAGTCCAGACAGGGAACAGCAATTGCTATTCAGCTTTCAGCAATCACTATATACAGCTCCCAGTAATCACTATATACACTATATACAGCTCCCACAGTAATACCTATACACAGCCCCCAGAAATCACTATATACAGCCCCCAGTAATCACTATATACAGCTCCCCCAGCAATTGCTATATACAGCTCCCAGTAATCACTATATACAGCTCCACCAGTAATCACTTTATACAGCCGCCAGTAATCACTATATAAAGCTCCCCCAGCAACCACTATACACAGCTCCCCAGTAATAACTATATACAGATCCCCCAGCAATCACTATAAACACCTCCCCCAGCATGCAACCACCCAAATCACCCACATTATGTCCCTTTAAGGGCAATGTGGTGGGGACCCAGGGGTGCACGCCCCATGTGCACCCCTATAATCCGTCCCTGCTGCAACCTTATATACATGCCATCCTACTGTGCAGTGGCAGAGTTTGTAACTGCATCTGTATACCCATTACATCCTATAGTGCGGTATGTATATGCACACCATTCTGTAGTGCTGTGCCAGTGACTGTTACTATATGTGCACACCATTCTATAGTACTATGCCAGTGACTGTAACTGTATATGTATACCATTCTATACTGCTGTGTCAGCGATTGTTACTGTATATCTATCTGAATCGGAAATGTGTAGTGCAATGCCACTGTCTGTTACCACATCTGTATATGCAGACCATCCTATAGTGGAATGCCAGTGACTATAACTCAATCTGTATGAAAAGAACACCTGATTATGCAGTGCCTATAACTGAATCTGTATAGGCATAACATCCAATAGTGGAAAGCTGCCAGATAGGGGGAGATTTAGGAGCATAATGAGGGGTCTTCTATTACAGTTAATTTTTTTTTTAAAATTTATGTTAATATTTTAAATACTTAACCTTCTCCCCATTTTTGCAGGTTAATTGTCCTTCTATTTCCTACAGTCATTTTTGGGTCACCCCATTGATTTGGATTCGGGTTCAAGTGAAGGTCAAATCCAGGTGCCACACAGCTGAACTTTTTTCTGAAGTTCTGACTAACTTGCTAAACCCTAATTTTGACAGGTTCACTAATTCCTGATAAATCCAGTGCGGCAAATGGGTGGGCTGTACATCATATGCTGGTGCACAATGATAAATTGCCCCCATAATTAATAATCTTTAATAATATCCTTAGTAATGATCTTTAATAATATCTTTAGTAATAATCTTTATCTATGTAGTGCCATCAAATTCCTTACTGCTTCACAGATTCTGGGGAACATACCAATAAAATAAAATATTGCACAGTAATAAAAGTCATATGGAACAATAGAAGCGAGAGGCCCTGCTCATAAGACCTTATAGACTATGAGGAAGAAAGTGGTTACTGAATATTGAATAATGGTCTACCCATTTTTAAAAAGGGAATGGAATAAAAATAATTTAATAAATAAAGATACTCCTGCTTGACCCAGCCATCAACAGCCATCTTATATACAAAGTCCAAAGGCAATGGCTGCAGAGATGCCTGTAGCTTATTACCTGCCATTTTCTGCATTAGAGACAGGATAAGTGTCCAGAATTGTTTAGCAAAGAGAGAATTAAATTTGCATGCAGTTAGGGAGTGTGATAGTCCTGCCTTAATAAATGGGTTTTAAGAGCACGTTTGAAGCTTTGGATATTGGACATTAGTCTGATAGACTGGCTAAGGGCATTCTAAAGAATTTGTGCAGCTCGGGAGAAGTCCGGGAGATGGTAGTGGAAGGTTCAAATTAAGGAAGAGAATACTCTAAGATCACTGGTGGATTGAAGAGCACGGGATGGGCGATAGACTGAGATAAGAGAAGAGAGGTAGGGAGCTGCAGCATTATGGAGAGCTTTGTGGATGAGGGAGATTAACTTAAAGAAGTTTTTTCACAAAATAAAATTCTCAAACCTCAATTCCCTAGTGATGTTTGCACAATAAAGATTATTTTAACCCCTTACTTTACAATTTTACTCAATGTTATTGCTGTTTTTACTCCCAATGCTGCTCATTGCAAAATTCCAGGGTGTGGGCGGGGATTCTCTAAGTAGACACATTATAATCCATCTAGTTCTGTCTCAATATGGTTAGAATATCAGGGTACCGGTGTATATGCACTTTCATCTGGCTTCTGACATTGAACTAACACACTGACATATAGAAAGAGAGATGAGACAGATCAGAGATGCATGAGATCCCTTAGATGCCTATTACACAGTCAGCTCTGCTACATCTCTGTTCGCAGTCTCACAGATATGTGCCTGCCTCCCCCTTCCCCCAGATCACTTATCGCCTTGTAGTTTGCAGTTTTCAGCTGCTCTCTGCTCATGATCATCTAGCAGGAAGTGATCAGTGTGAGCTCCATGCAGGGGGTGTAGCTACAGGCTCAGAGAGAGAAAGAAATCTCAGCTCCAGGCACTCACAAATCTAAAATGGCGGCCACCCGACCATAAGTCAGAAGTTACAGGGTTATGTCTAGGGGCAACTGACATTGTGTACAGCAGGATGGTTTGGACTTATTAATGAAAATACAGCATTTCACAGATATAACAGATAAAGTAGTTTTTTGTTATCTTGAGTACATGTAAGAAACTTGTCTTCCCGACATTACCCCCTTAAACTGTATTTGGAAGGAGAGACTGGCAACCAGTGCAGTGACTGGAATAAACTGGATGCATCTGTGTAGCGGTAGCTCAGAAAGACAGACCTGCCTGCTGCATTAAGTATAGATTGCAGGAGAGGAGAGAGAGAGTTTAATTTATTGGAAGACCGATTAGTAGGTAGTTAAAGTAGTTTTGTTAAAGTGACAATTAGTGTTTTAAAAATTTCAGTTGTAAGCAATGGTTGGATTCTAGAAATGTTCTTAAGGTATCAATGGCATGTGGGTTCTGGTAAGTGTGATAAATGGGTAGGTTCTGTAAAGGAGAGAAATTATTAACAATAAAAAAGAGAAAGCCTATGGTCTAAAAGTGGAAAGGCAGGATTAGTGAAGTTAGAGACTGAAGAAGCAACAACCAAGTCTAGAATATTTTCCTCCTGGTAAGTAGGAGAATCAGTGATTTGTGAGAGTTCTAAAGAGGAAGTTAATGATAAAAGTAGAGAGGTCTAAGGGGAGATGGGGGTGTTAATAGAAATATTAAAGTCTACCATGATGAGCATTTGAATATCACAGGATTAGAGATGGGTGAATTTGTTGAAATTCGATTCGACCGAATCGAATGATGATAAATCACGTTAAAAAACAGGTATTTCCTGACCGCAGAGAGCCTGTAGGGTGTTGTAGAACATTGTGCCATGCTTAAATATGCATAGGGAGCGTGGTTTGGTCTTCAAACAATGCTGTGTTTTAGTATGACAAAACACATGACAGCCACTGCTCTTAGAATAGCTTCACTCTTCAATTCCATGGGCACTTACAGAGGCCAACTTCACCAAATAAGTGAAGAGGGAACGCAGCCTGACAAGGCAACGTCTGTGCCAGCTCGAAAGGACTGAGCTGAGGGCCAAGATCCCACTATAACATCAAAGAGTGCAATCTTTTTACAGTGACATTAGGTGATTCTATAGATTACTACAGAACCTGTTCTATTAAACGCAGAACATGTAGAACCCCCCCCCCCCAAAGAGTGGAGAGGGTGTCGGCAGTAATTTTGCATTGACGTACCTGATCATTTTGCCCTTCATTTCATCCCTCAGTGTCCGCTTTCAATCGGTCAATAATCCATCAGCATTGCTAAAGCCAAAAACAAACAGGAGTCGATCCAAAACAAGATGACCAGTAAATGGGATATTTGCATATCCTCTGCATATCCTCTGTATTAATCCTGAGGTTTTTCATTCCTTCTGACAGATGAGATGAAGGGGAAAACCAAACATAGTGGCAACGTCATAGAGTGGTGGAGGGTGAAAACAGCATTATAGAAATCACAGGGTGTTCCAGGGAGACAAGGGTCAGTTGGCAGCAGCATGAGTAATAATAATAATAATTCTTTATTTATATACCGCCTACAGATTACGCAGTGCTGCACAAAGCATGTCAAATTGTTGTAGGCCGCAGAGTGGCACAATGACAAATTATGGAGGTGGCCGAAACATGGTAGGCCACAGAGTGGCACAATGACAGAGTGTGGAGGTGGCGGCAGAAGCAGGAGGCTACAGAGTGGCACAATGACAGAGTGTGGAGGTGGCGGCAACATGGTAGGCAACAGAGTGGCACAATGACAGATTGTGGAGGTGGCAGACAATTCCAGTCCCTCGTAAAGATAGTGGGAGGCAGATGGAGTGGGGTGGCAGCATCAGAATAGTGGCTTAGGCAGGTAGTTAGAATCCAGACTCATTTCTAAAAGTTTGGGGGAGGCGTCATGCCTGATCTAATCTGATGCATAAGGCACTGGTGTGTTGAAATCCTGGCCGTTCCAAGCCTGGTTCATCTTGACAAAGGTCAGTCTCCACATTACCGTTGGACAAGTGGGTTCTCCTTGTGGTAACAATGGCCCTCGCCGCACTAAACACCCGCTCTGATGCCACACTACTGCCAACGTGGAGGAGATAGCGGCGTCTCTAGTTCAAGTTGTTGGTGTGGCTGGGCGGGAAGCACATTCACCCAGTGGGCCATAAAGGACATGTACTGGCCCTGACCGTAGTTACAGCTCCACACATCCGCGCTGCCGTGCACCTTGGAAGAAACCGATAAGCTCAAGGACTGGCCCACCTTCTGTCGTACATATTTGTGAAGGGCTGGCACTGTTGCTGCGGCGGCAGGATGGACCTCCATATCTGTTTCTCCCAGGCCATTGGATGATGACACTGCATGTGTTGACGCAGGGCCTTGGTGCCAACATTAGCTCCCTGGCCACGTTTCACTTTCTGCCAGCAGATTCTACATATACACACGCTCGGCTCCTCTGGTGTCTGAACAACAAACTGCCACACTGCCGACGTGGTGATTTTACTGCCAACACTCTGCACTGAGTGACTACTAACGTTGCTACCTCGCTGAGCCCCTGTGCCACTGCCTACTTGGACCTGTGAAGCAGGGTTTGTACCCCACAGCCATTTGGCTCCCGTTCTCCCACTGCTGCCACCCTGCTGACTCATGGCCACAGTAGCGACTTGCCACGGATTTCTTCCTATTCACTTCAGCACCAAAAAAAGAACTGCTATTTGGGGTATACAGATCCCCCAAAACGGACACCTTGGGATAGTAGCTGAAATCCCTCCAGAAACGATATGGATTTTACAATGATTTCTTCCTATTCACTTCAGCAACAAAACAGCTATTTGAGGTATACAGATCCCCCAAAATGGACTCCCTTGGAGCAAAAATCACTACAGCACAGTATGGTACAAGCAGCTGGACGCTACAGGCAGCACATGCAGTGTGAAATGCCAAGTTTGGAAATGGCTGCCTGTTTTATAGGGCAGCCATAGCCTGCCGGTTGCTGATTGGCTTGCAGCTCTGCACATGTGATCGAGAGTGTTCCTTTCTACTTCCCAGAGTTCTCTGTCCCATGTTACATGTTGTGCTCTCACCCATTTTGGAAATAAAGGAGAAAAAAAACCTTAGTTCCCACCGTAAAAAAAAAAATCTTAATTCCCAGCCTTAAACTTCGCCCATCTCTACACAGGATAGAAAATGAGGAAACCAAGAAGCAAACTGGTTGAAAAGCTGGTAGGTTGAGCCAGGAGGATGATATATTACAGCCACATGAAGAAAGAAAGGGCGGAATATCCTGAGGGTATGGACCTCAAAAGTATTGACTTGGAAGGTGCACTGTGTGGAGAGGAGTATGCCTACCCCTCTTCCCTGCCTATTCTCAGGTCTGGAGGAGTGAGACCACGCCATTGAAGCACAGAGCAGCAGGCGATGCAGTGTCACCTTGCTGAATTCATGTTGCAGTGATGGCCAGCAGGTCAAACGACTTAGAAAGAAACAAGTTTATGTCTGCTTTGTTTTCTTTTTCCAAACTATGTGCAAAGTGATCATTTATATCCAAGATTTCATAGTTACAAATTGCAGATTCCATAATTAAAAAAAAAAATACTATCGCATCCATAAATTAACTTTACCTAATTAATATTTGTTTAGGCATTTAAAGACATATCTGTGTCAAATCTTCGTGTAATGAGATCAATTTAAGGCGTGGACAGTATATAGGCCAAATAGATCACTTCCATTTAAAACCAGTACTTTTAATTATAATAATTTCCTGCATCTTTTAAAAGGCATTGTAAAATGAGAACAACTGTTAATAACATGTCAGCAAAAAGACTCGACTGAACCAACCTTTTAGATGTTTGTCAGTATTACTATAGGCTCATGCATATTGATTACTAAAAATAATTAATATACATAAAAAAGGAACTTCTCCAAATGACTCAATAATCTCAGATTAGGCAGGTATTAGTTAAATGGGATTTTCTGGAATATGGAAAACTCCTAGTGGGCCAGGGTAGGAAACTTAGCCAGCTCTGAGCCCTGTTTCCTTCATGTTTTTTGGGCCATTATGGAAGGAGGATCTTAGGCATCACAGGACCTGCTTCAGTCAATGAATCGCCTCCTCTCACCTGGAGACAATAGAGGAAGTAAAGTCCACTGAAAAACAGAAGTGATGTCTCAAGGTGTAAGGAGGCTACTCATTGGATGAAATGTGCATTATATGTTTTTTCCAAAATCTAGCCCAATAGCAGTTTTCCATATTTCTAAAATACCCCATTATCCTTTAACACCTGTCCAGTATTGATTATAGGTCAATATATGGGTTATTTTTATTGGGTTATGCTTATAATTAGATCTTTTTTTAAACAACTTATAAACCTTATGGTTTCTTGATAATCTTTACTATTCCATTGTATTTATGTTCCAGATTTGTAGAAATCCCGGTTATATTGTTAATAATGTATCCTCTTGCTTACAGTCGGGATGAAATCTGTTTGGCAGCTGTATGTATGCCTTGTTTGTGGAGCATGTGCGTTTAGTTCTGGTCAATTCACCTTTTGGTAGATTGTGGATGACATGGAGAGATGACAGCTTGTTGCATATAATACAGTGTTACCCGATGTGGGCTTTCTGTACAAATCAGAGTGAATGCATGTAAGTTGTTCGTCTCATGCTAGTATCCGAAATTGAGTAAGTAAATTTGAGATTGTATACATTATGATTAAGATACTGTGTGAATGATGCAGTGTCCAATGTCGGCCTAGACTAAATTAACCCCATAGCGCAATAAGACGTACCTGTACGTTTTATTGTGCATGGGGTAGTATGCAGAGGGTTCACGGGCTGAGCCCTCTTCATACTCGCCGGGTGCTTGCTTCACAATGAAGCAGTCACCCGTCGCTAACACCCACGATCGGTGCTTGCGATCTGCACATTGTAATAGATGGTGTGTAAAATCCCCGTATACTGCCTTACTGTAGTAGGGCAGTATATGGTAGGATCAATCAGACAACTTAGGGTTAAAGTACCCTAGGGAGTCTGAAAAATAGTAAAAAATTAAAATTAAAAAAAAAAAAAAATTATATTAAAAAAACCTTAAAAATTCAAATCACCCCCCTTTCCCTAGAACTGATATAAATATAAATAAACAGTAAAAATCATAAACACATTAGGTATTCCCCGCGTCCGAAAATGCCCGATCTATCAAAATATAGCAATCTATTTAACCCCGTAACGGAAAATAGTGCCCAAAGTCGCAAATGGCATTTTTTGCCATTTTGAAAAATATAAAAAATTCAATACAAAGTGATCAAAAGGTCGTACAATCCTAAAAATAAAAGCATTGAAAACGCCATCAAAAGTCGCAAAAAATGATGCCAACCTCAGCTCCATACACCAAAGTATGAAAACGTTATTTGCGCAAAAAGCCGGCAAAATGAAGAATTTTTTTTTTGTACAGGAGGTTTTAATTTTTGTAAATGTATGAAAACATTATAAAATCTATACAAATTTGGTATCCGCGTGATCGTATTGACCCAATGAATGAAGCAGACCTGTCATTTAGGGCACACAGTGAAAGCCGTGAAATCCAAGCCCACAAGAAATGGCGCAAATGTGGTTTTTCACCATTTTCACTGCATTCAGAATTTCCCAGTATATGGCATAGAAAATTAAATACCATTACTATGAAGTGCAATTTGTTACACAGAAAACAAGCCATCACACAGCTCTCCACATGGAAAAATAAAAAAGTTATAGATTTTTGAAGGTGCTTTGGAAAATTTAAAGGGCCAGGGTGCCATTAAAGGAAACCTACCACTTGTAGTGGCAGGTTTCCGATGGAAATACCGGGCACCAGCTCAGGGTGAGCTGGTGCCGGAGCTTATTTTAATTAGTGTTTTAAACCGCGGTATCGCGGTTTAAAACACTTTTTAAACGTTATAGCCGGCGCAGGCAGGTACGCGCTCGGCGCTTACCGTGCACGCGGCTCTCATTCACTTCCTATGTAGCCGCGTGCACGGTAAGCGCCGAGCGCGTACCTGCCTGCGCCGGCTATAACGTTTTAAAACTAACTAAAATAAGCTCCGGCACCAGCTCACCCTGAGCTGGTGCCCGGTATTGCTATCGGAAACCTGCCACTACAAGTGGTAGGTTTCCTTTAATTGGCACTGGCCATTTCCCATGAGGCTATTTATACCTGCCTCTCCCATCACACCTCTTTGTGTCTCACAGCCTGAGAGAAAGCTCTATCGCGTTCCTGTGTCTCCAGCGTTCCTGTGTCTCCTGCGTTCCTGACTCCCTCCGTGTTCCTGTGTTACCTGCGCTCCTCCGTTTTCCCATGTACCAGTGTTCCTCCGTGCTGCTGTCCTGTGCGCTGTGTTCCCGTACCCCTCTGCTTGGACCTCCTGTTGCTGACCCCGGATTGGACTCTGACGTTGCATCTCTGCCGCCTGCCCTGACCCTGTGCCTGGACCTGACCTCGAGATTGACTGCCGTTCCTGTACCTCAACCTTGGCCGCCATTGCAGACAAGTCACGCCTGAGGAGCGACCTGGTGAAAACCGGGTACCACTTAGACTCTGGGCCCAGGTAGTGGCTTGAGTCATCATCTGCAGTGGTGAAGAGGATCCAACAACCTGTCAGCCTGGCATATAGTAATTAAAAACTATCTTTAATACAACCTGGAGTGCGGGTTAAAAATTGCTGTAATAAGGTGTCTATCCAGGAGGAAAGTTTTTCAAGTACTAACCCCGCTCCAGCAGTGATTGGATGGAGAGGAGGTTGAAAATAGGTATGTTAGGGAAATCAGATATTAATTTATCTGCTGTATTCTGTGTTGGGCTACCTAGAATGACACAATGGGGCTCATTTACTAAGCGTCCGAATGACGCATTTTCGTTGGGTTTCCTGAATTTTTCCGTTTTGCGCCGAATTGGCATGGGATTTTGGCGCACGCGATCGGATTTTGGCACATCGGCGCCAGCTTTCATGCGACAGAAATCGGGGGCGTTGCCGTCGGAATACCCGACAGATTCGGAAAAAACGCAGAATAGCACTCACATACACTGAGACGGAGAAGGTGAACTCCGGCGGACTTCAGTGCAGCAGCGACACCTAGTGGACATCGGGCGCACGACCTTAGTGAATCCCTGCAGAACCCGAATCAGCGACAGAGAATGCGCCGCTGGATCGCGACTGGACCGGGTAAGTAAATCTGCCCCAATGTGTTTCAGTTGGGTTTTTTTTCACCTTGGTGTATGTGGAGTTGTCTCCTAGCATAAGCACGATTTGTTTCTGGTACAAGGATTTATTGAGTATGATTATGGACCTACCTTTGTATAGCTCTATGTAATGTCCGTGCCAAAACGTCCCCCTATTCGCAGTTGGCAGAATAGGTGGCATTAATTTGTTTGTGTTTCTTGTGTGTAAACTGTGGTTTAAGCTTCTATGTTTGGATTGATTGAGCCACATCCTGCTCTTTGCAGTTCAGCCACGTCCTGAAAGGGTTACTAGCCTGACGGACAGCAGATCCAGTCTTCTGCTGGAGGCGTGTCCAGGATCTGCTTTACAGAATATTACCAAAGGCAAATATTCTGTAAAATTTGTAAACCCTGCCAGTATTTCTGTCCCTAAATTCTGTTAGGATCTGCTTTATATACAGAACAGACCAAAATTTTTGACACACCTTCTCATTCAAAGTTTTCTGTATTTTCATGACTATAAAAATTGCAGATTCACACTGAAGGCATCAAAACTATGAATTAACACACATGGAATTATATTGTGTGATGCAGAAAAGGTGAACGAATGGACTCTATGTGCCTGGTTCCCACCATTAAGCATGGAGGAGGAGGTGTGATGGTGTCCATGCCGACTGTGAATGTGGTGGCGCAAACTGCTTAAGTCCCTGACTTCTGCACAGGCTTCTTGTCCCCTGCACTTGCGTGGTCCAACCCACCACGTTCAGTTGCCATGGAAGCGCATGGGGCAGCATTTACCTGGAGACATATTACATTTTTTTTGGGGCGGGGTACACTGTTGATACCATTATGTACATTATGTGTATCTCTTTGATTAGTTTTTAACTGTTATGGGTGGAAAACAGCATAAAACTGTGTATGATTAATTTCATTTCAGTTATGTTTACTCATATTGTGGAAATACACCAGTGACAGCAGTGACAGTGAATGGGAACACAAGAGGAACATCTCTGGTAGCATGGTACCAAAAAATAAATATTTCAGTTAGATAAGAAGCCATTCAGAAGAAATGTAACTATTTCTCTATATTCTGTATTACAATAGTTTTCCTTTTTTGAGTAAATATTATTGTCAGTTTCATGAATTTTTTTTAGGCTCAGTTACATCCACTTTACCTCCATGTTGTATTTAAATGAAGATATAATATTTGGAAGAATAATTTAATTCAGTATTCCATTACAGTGTCCACATTATAGTATTACTGCATTCCTATTGAGGTAAATATTTTTTCCTGTAATTAAATTTTGGCTGTTCTTTGAAGGCTTTTAGGATCCCTTATTCTGCTAATTGCTCTAATTGGGCAGTGGAGATTGTTCACTATTTATCTACTGAGTTAACTCTATAGTAGAATGATCTTATTGGTAAACTCTAATGAACATGTTGTATAAGTCTGGCTTTAACAAAACGTGATACATGTCGGCTACAAAAAATTCTGAAATGTCATAAAATTTATACAAATCTGTAAGAGAGAAAAAAACTAAAAGAAACAAAATACCATGTTTTCTAGCAATTTTTTTTTAATATGGATTATTCTCAGAATAGGATATTAACCCCTTATCACCGACACTAGTTTTCAGCTCAATGACCAGACTCGATTTTTCAAATCTGACATGTCTCACGATAATTGGTTATAACTTCGGAACGCTTTAACATATCCCGGTGATTTTGAGAATGTTTTCTCGTGACACATTGTACTTCATGTTAGTTATAAAATTTAAGTGACACGTTTTGCGATTCGTTCTGAAAAAAAGTGAAAATTTGGCAAAAGTTTGTAAAAATTCTTCATTTTCCAAGTTTGAAATGTTCTGCTTTCCAGATAGGAAGTAAAACTACCCAAAAAGCTTGATAAATTACATTTACGGAATGTCTGCTTTATGTTGGGATGATATTTTATGCGTCCTCTCACTTTTCTAGGATGTTATGAGGTGCAGAACTTTAGGTGCGATTTTTCTCATTTTCATGAAAATTGCCAAAACTCACATTTTGAGGGAAAACTCAGCTTCCAAGTGACTTTGAAAGGCCTAAATAATAGTAAAACCCCATAAATTACCCCACTATAGAAACTTCACCCCTCAATGTATGTAAAACAACTTCTATTAAGTCAATTAACCATTTAAGTGTTTCACATGGGTTAAAACAATATGGACCTGCGATTTAGAAACTATGGAATTTTTTTGGAAAATACATTCATTTACGCCAAACTGACAGTTTCAGAATAAATTAAATGATGAAACGCACTGCAACGCTTGATGCCCAATTCCTCCCGAGTGTACTGATACCACATATGTGGTGGTAAACTTCTGTACGGGCGCACGGCCGAGCATAGAATGAATGGAGGCGCCATTCACTGCAGATTTGCATTGTCACATTGTACTACCTATACATTTTTATTTTTTTTTGGTAATGCAAACATATGAGGGCTTATTTTTTACGGAATGAGATACAATGTATAGATAATTCATTTAGGGGGGTCTATAGCTTATTCATGAGATTTTATTAACTATTTCAAGGGGGACACAAACAAAATCATCAATTTTTATTTTGGATTTTTAGCATTTTTTTTCCCCCCGCTCACCGTAATGTAAAAATAATATTTTATCTTTATTCTCTGGTTCACTACGATTGCGGTGATACCTCATTTATATAGTTTTTCTTATCTTTGCTCAATTTTCCTGAGCAAAACCAATATTGGAGAATATCGCATTGTTTTTACTATTGACAATTTTTATTGCCATAACTTCTGTATTTTTATGTTGTCAGACCTGGTTGATGGCTTATTTTTTGCGAAAAGAGTTGTTCTTTCCAGTCGTATCATATTAGGGAACATAGCTTTTTTTGATCACTTTTTAGAACATTTTTTGTGATGGTGTTTGATGAAAAATTGTATATTACGGGAAGTTTTTCGTAGTTTTTTTTTTCATCGTTCACCGAGCGGGTTCAATATTGATTTAGATTTATTGTACAGATTAATACGGACGCGGTGATACCAAATATGTACGTGTTTTTGTGTTTTATTTACTGTATTTGCATTTTATGTGTTACTGGGGAGATTATGGGACTTTTATTTATTTTTTTAATTATATTATAAAAAGATAAAAAACATTTTTTTTTAACTTTTTTACATTTTCTACTTCTTGGCTTGAATAAGCGATCATCCGATCGCTTATTCAAGCCTTTACACTGCAATACACTTGTATTGCAGTGTATAGTGTAAGTAACTGAGCATGCTGCGCATGCTCAGTTACTTACAACCGGGTCCTGCCAGGAAGGCAGGACCCGGGAGAAGAGGAGCCGAACGCCTCGGGTCACTCGTCGGGACCCGGGGCAGCGGCAGGAGGGATCGGATCCCCCGGTAAGCACACCGGGGGGGGTCCGATCCATGGGGGACACACTTGCACGCCGCGGTCAAGCATGACCGCGGCGTGCAAGTGTGTCCCCCATGGATCGGACCCCCCCCGGTGTGCTTACCGGGGGATCCGATCCCTCCTGCCGCTGCCCCGGGTCCCGACGAGTGACCCGAGGCGTTCGGCTCCTCTTCTCCCGGTAAGGGGTTAAACACCCGGGATCTGAGTTTTTCCGATCCCGGGTGTTAGTGCCGGGTCTGGGCTGTGATATCACAGCCCGACACCGGCACTATACTGACCCGATGTCCCAAAATCTTCTTCTGACGCGGCGCCGTAGAAAGGCGGCGCGTCAGAAGAAGTACCCTTAATGACCGACGTAGAATCCCGATAGGGCGGTCATTAAGGGGTTAATATCAATATCTTCTATGCTTCTCACCTCATGTCTCCATTCACCCTCCCATATAGATTGTGAGCCCTCACGGGCAGGGTCCTCCATCCACTTGTTACAGATCTCTGTAAGTTTTGCATTTGTACTTGCAATTGTTCCTGTCTTAATGTGATCTATAACACAATGGGTTTAGTAGTGCTCTATAAATAGCAATAATAATAATCTGAACAGTGGCCCATTGTATTGATCAGCTGATTAGTGCTGCCATTGGTGTGAGATACACTTTTCAGCTCTTTTTCCTCCTAGAAAACAACCTTTTTGAACACAATAGGGCACATTTACTAAGAACAGTGCAAACTACACTATATGCAGTTTCCTGTGTAGCGTATAGAGAGCGCCAGATTCAGGATTTCTGGTGCCCATTCTTCATGATTTTGGCGCCCTCTGCACAGCTCCAAAAGAAAGCACCACTTTTTTTCTGGTGCACCTTCAACATGGGCCATGCAACAAAATTCTGTTGGACTTTGCATAATAAATCAGGCGCACGGCCAACTGAGCACCAGAAAGCCCCCTTCAGTGCAGACATTTTTGTTGCATAAATAATAGTGCAGCCGGGCCCCAAACAGTCACGTGCGACACAAATGTGGCGCAGGCACTTCTTAAATACCTGTGCAAGCAGTTTTCACTAAAAAGAATGTGCAAAGTCCAACAAAAAACTGGTGCACGGCCCTTAGTAAATGTGCCCCAGTGCCTCAGTATTGTAAGAAAGATGCGGTTTCCTGCAATCCCTACTAATATCCAAAAAATAGAATGTAGTATATAACATACCTTCTGATGTTTCTGCAACAAATAATAAAACCAGCTCACCGTTCCTTAGTAGCGCTGCTTCTGATGGGTTCATGGATGAGGCGCTGCCGAAATGCATAGAAGAGCAGGTCTACCTTTTGTTATGTTGGCTGTTATGCTGATGATTTAACCGGTTCGCAACCGCCCGTCGTGTATTTACGGCGGCGGTTGCGTTCCGATGCATGGAGAGGGCTCGCGGGCCGAGCCCTCTCCATAGCCGGTAAGTCTCTGCTGCATATTGCAGCAAAGGCTTGCCGGTAACACCCGCGATCGGTGCCGGAACCGATTGCGGGTTTTTTCCTTGCTGATCGCTGCGGGCAAAGCTGCCGGCGGCTTCAAACAGATGGCGGCGCATGATCCGTCGCCATGGGTCTTCGTGAGACCCGAAGCTACTTCGGGTTAACCCATTCATTACAATGTGCTATCAGCACATTGTAATGTAAGAGGAGTAAAATCCCCATATACTGCCATACTGTAGTATGGCAGTATATGGTAGGATCGATCAGACAACCTAGGGTTAAAGTACCCTAAGGAGTCTGAAAAATAGTAAAAATAAAAATAAAAAAAAAGTTAAAAAAATGATAATAAAAAAACCTAAAAATTCAAATCACCCCCCCCTTTCCCTAGAACTGATATAAATATAAATAAACAGTAAAAATAAACACATTAAGTATCGCCGTGTCCGAAAATGCCCGATCTATCAAAATATAATAACGGTTTTTCACTGCGTTTAACCCCGTAACAGAAAATCGCGTCCAAAGTCAAAACTGGCACTTTTTTGGCATTTAAAAAAAAATTTACATTCTATAAAAAGTGATCAAAAGGTCGTACAGTCCTAAAAATAATATCATTGAAAACATCATCAAAAGTCCCAAAAGATGACACCACCCTCAACTCCATACAACGAAGTATGAAAAAGTTATAAGCACAAGTGAAATGAAAAAACGGGAAAGGGCCCGGTCCTTAACCGGTTAATAATAAAGAAGTGGACATTTGCAACACCTGCATGGTAGAGTGCTCTTATTTTTCTGAAAGTATGTATGTCTGTGGTGGTTAAATATAAAAGGCCATTGCTGGCTGCTTGCTGGGTAAAGTATATAACTAGTTTTAGTAGAAATATCTTACAGGCAGATATGCAATTGAGTGATGTATCTCCTGACTTGCTCTGTTGTTTAATTGTTCAACCCCTAACTATATTTCTTTCACCATCCACTTAATTTTAGAATGGATTCAAAACTCTGGTGGATTTATGCTTGGTTTTTTCACATTGACCTTTGGAGTTTTGCATGTAAGTACAGACATAATTCTTCAATTGGATTTCTGCAGTTTCTTAAAGGTTGTAGTCCTAATGCTATACTGTCATGACATAGTGTTAATGCTGCTGTAGACACTCACAGTGTTTATGCCCCTAATTGGTGCCATCAAGCTATCATCTCTGCCCATGACTAGGTCTGTATTTAGTGTTAATGCTGCCCTAGGCACTCACAGTGCTCATGTCCCTTATTAGTGCCATCAAACTATAGACTTTGCCCATGAGCAGTGCCACAGTTAGGCTGTATTCACACTTCCGTTTCCCGCCCGTACCGTACCGTAGCGGGCAACGGCAGTGTACGGGGAGAGGAGGAGGAGGTGAGCGCAGCTCACCCCCGCCCCTCTCCATAGCAACCTATGGCGCATGGCGCCGTATTACGGGAAAAGATAGGACAGGTCCTATCTTTTTCCCGGGTACGGAACGGTACGGTACTTTTTCCCATAGGATGCCGTGCGCCCATTGCTGCCTATGGGGGACGTATATCGGTAGTATATACGTCGGCCGTATATACGTCCCCCATACGTGTGAATGTAGCCTTAGTGTTAATGCAACCCTAGGCCAATACAGAGCCCATGCATCGAATTTGTTCTGCCTCTGCCCAAGATTCTTTGTTATTAGAAATGTGCATTAAAAGAAATGTTTTTTCTAAGTAGCAAGAGATGGTGTTATGACTAAAGTCATAATTAAAGTCATAATTAGTCATATTAATATATGATATAAATGTGTTTTAAAAAAAGAAAAGCAAAAGCTGTAGTTATTAATGAAAAAAAGTATTTTACTTTAAAGTATTGTCTCTGAGCAAAATCAAACAATAAAAGTGAGGGTACTTCAAATTTGAATGTAATATAAAATACATTTTATGATTATTGATAAACTTATGATTGTGATATGTCTAGTATGACGGACCTTTCTATATTGTGTTTTTTTCTTATTCTTGATAGGGACACAAAATAATATTAACTGGGAAATTCAGCGATTTGATGGCTGGTATAACAATCTGGTGCATCACAGCAGAGGATCTGCAGGTAAACTTTAACTTTAGTTGGAATACACAACACATGCAACACATAGTACATGTTATACAAGTAGTACATGTTTTACCTCTTGGAAAAAAGTAAATGGGTTCAATGATACTTGTTTGACATTGCTGACTCTAAATAGTAAGGGTGTTCCCACATGTGACCCAGTTTATAATAAAATATTACTGTAGCCACCAACCTGATGGCTGTTACTTTAAGTTACTGGTTGGTGGGTTAAAGTTTAGAAGACCTGTTAAAGTTTGGGTTCAGCCGAGTTTAGTCAAACCTGAACTTGAAAATTCAGTTTGGATCCCGAGCCTCGACCCAAAACCCCCCAGTCACACCCAAAATTGGTGGGAGTGGTAACTGCAGGCAAAATTGCCAACTGTATTCCAATCAATGTGCACACAACATCAATCATGGGCTTCGATAGTGGAGGGGGGAAGCAGAACAACAGTTTGGGTTCAGGGGTTTCGAATCTGCAACCTTAACATTGCCTTTTGAAACCGGTCATTACTATTGGTGGGTCCAATTCCACCCCGGTTACCAATGTCTGATTTTTTGACACATAACATTTGTTGTAACATACATCTTTAAGGGTTTGTGCTGGTAACTTATACCTTTATATGTATTATCAGGTTCTAGACTCCTGCGACTCATGCCTCCAGCATATTCTGATGGAGTGTATCAAGTAATGAAGGAACCACATCTTCCTAACCCAAGAAAAATAAGCAATGTTGCTATGAAAGGCCCTTCAGGTCAATCATCTCAAAGGAACCGAACAGTGTTAGGAGTCTTTTTTGGTAAGAAAAACATAAAATTTAAAATTCCTTTTACCAAAGGTAAATCATATTTGGTTAATACTGTATGTACGAAATGACCGGACAGATATCATACAGGTATACAAAGATATCAACTAAGAAATATATTAGGTATTAGTCTGTTTTGAATCTCATTTAAAAAGAAATAAAATGAGGCTTAAAAATAAAATACATACATTTCTTCCAGTGTGAATTACTGCAGGTGTGTAATGAAAACATGAAGATAATTGCAAGGGTCAGATAGGAAGGTTGTAGCTCTTTATGAATATTCTTTACATAGCGCCATAGTCAGGTGCTGAAAAAATGTAGTTCTCTGCACAGAAAACTCTCTGTTTCTTTTTGTGATTGAAAGGGCTCCTTGTGGTCAAACCTTGCATGATCAACATAAAAAGTGTGTTGCATCCTCCAGTTTTCTTTAATTGTAAATCCCCTTCAAAATATCTTCACATTTTAAATACTATTATTTTTTATCTGAGGAATTTATCTTCTTGGAAAGGCCACCCAATGCAAGAAGCATCTTCCAGCAGGAGATACAGTACCTGCTTGATACTTATTATCCCCATAGAGCAGTGGTGGCGAACCTATGGCACTGGTGCAAGAGGTGGCACTCGAAGCCATTTCTGTGGGCACTCAGACCATCACCCCAGGATAGAGTTTACCAAATAGGACCAAATCCACCAAGTCCCAGGCACTTTAGAGATGATGCTCTCAGCGCTATTTTAAAGCAACATTTCATTGGCTGTTAGGAACTGCGGGAAAAGTGAGACGGTGTTTCTTTCTTTCTGAATTTACTCTCCTTCTTTCAACTGTATTGGTTGCCTCAGGGGGGCGATACAATTGAAAGATGTGGAAGAACAGGTAGCAATACTTACGGGAAAATAAGCAGAATTTATTTGTAGTTAGGGCACTCAGTCTCCAAAAGGTTCGCCATCACTGCCATAGAGTATAGTGTGCACATTGCCAAAGTGTATTATAATAAAACTGTATTTTTACGATACAATGTAAAGTTAGATGAAAGTTTACCTTTCTTTCTGCAGAGCAGTGTCCCATGTCCCATGGGAATAGCCTGTGAGAAGCAGTCCCCCCCCCACAACCCTCTTGGGAAACCGCGTACGTCATGCATCTATTTCAAATTAAAAACCTACTATATCCCTCCTTTCTTTCTGCAGAGCAGTGTCCCGTGTCCCATGGGAATAGCCTGTGAGAAGCAGTCCCCCCCCCCTCTTGGGAAACCGCATACGTCATGCATCTATTTCAAATTAAAAACCTACTATATCCCTTGGAAAAAGACAATTTTATTATAAATAAACTTTGACAAAGTGTACACTATTCTCTATGGGGAAAGGGGGGGGGGGGGGCAGAAAAAGGGCTCCTGATAACAGGTTCCCTTTAACCGCTGAGTCAGTATTTATACATTGACAAGCTTTTCACTTTTAAAATAGAGCTTTAATATATTTGTAATGATGAACTGAAAGTATTGCCCATAGCTCAGAAAGCACCAAACCCTATAATTATGTGCTAAGGAATATACGGTAACAACATATAATACAGAGGTGCATTTGTCACTGATCCCTTATTAACATGAGACTTCTCACAAGTCTTTCTTCTCCTATCAATATCAGGGCCACTTGAGACATTGGGCACATACATGTGAGTTTGAAGGGATTTTATAAAGGGTGTTTTCTGGTATTACCTCTACTTTATTCATTAAAATGGGTCAAAGTTGCAATACTAGAAAATGCCAAATGCCAAAAGTGGTGTAAGACTTTGTAATCTCTTTTAAAAAAAATAGTTTCAGATGAAATATTTAATTTATGCCAATTGAATCAAAAGTAGCCAACTAAAGCTGTCATAAATAAAAGCTGAACTGAATATAGAAAGCTGTAATAATATAAAAATGTTTTAGATGTGATACAATCAGATATGAAGAATCATATATATTTTAACATAAAAGAAGTCATTGAAAAATATTGAATATGTCAAGTTTCTAGTTTTTCGTATACTTACTGTGTTAAGTGTCCTAAATAGAGGCAATTTTAAAAATGAAGCAAATCATTTCAGGAACTAGGTAAAAAAAAAGACTAAGAACATGGCTGGTAGTATATTATCTTACATTGTCAATAAAGGGCCCAAATAGTGTTCATATCTACAATTTTACCTAAAATTAAAGGGGTTATCCGAGGGTATAAAAAAGTCATTGGTGTCCGGTATGGGGCGGGTTAAAAAATTAAACATGTACTTACCTCCCGTCCTCCAGCGCAGCAATCTCTATGGTCTGTGCCCCATGTAAACAAACAGGGACATGGAAGACATGATGCGTTCACCTTGTTTAACCGCCTAATCCCAGTCACCAATGAGTTTCTTTATACCCTCAGATAACCCCTTTAATAGCTAAAGATAGCATAACAACTTTAAGATATTACAAGTTTCTAAGAAGAGCTGAAAAATACCTACTGTATGGCTGCTATTGTTCATGAATAAAGTCTTTAATTTTGTTTGTTGTTCTTGGTTTCTTTTCTGTTGTTTGACATGACAACTTCAAATGACTTTAGGGTGTGTTTGAATGGTCATGAAGACATAATGATATCATCTGGGAAACATTGTGTGAGCTTCTAATGACATGTGGAGACAAAGAATGAATACCATGCTTTTTAATCATTCCAGTTGGTTCAATTGTATAGAAAATAATAAATGTAATACCACAGAACTGTTTTATGACAACAGACAAATAATGATGCAGCATAGTAATATAGTAATAACACAGATGTGGTAAGTGTGCATAAGAACTATACAAGAAGTATAAGTAACAAAATACATGATTCTTTTATTACTGCATGCAATTATTTTTAGTTCTTGTGTGTTTAGTGTAGTTTAGTGAAAAGTGTATTTATTCCATTTTCATTTCATACATATTGGTTATGTAGGAGAAATAGGGACTTCACCTTATCAGTCAGTAACAACCGATTAAGAATAGGAATACCCCTGGTATCTTGAATATACTAGGATTTGGTAATAGAAATGGTCTTTCTGCCAATTGACACTCAGTGCGGGACATGTATCTAAGGTGTTTTTTTTTGTGTGTAATTAAGACTTTTGGCAGGTCTTTTTTGCACCTTATGTATGATCATGCCTTTCAGTTATGTATGATAGATTCTTAATTTTTCCGGCCCTGGCAGGTGCAACTTTTGCCTTTTTTTTCTGATTTTTTGTTGCAAAAGTCTCAAATCCACCAAGCCATGTGAGGTGGTTGTGTACAAGAGTAGACATGCATTTTTAAGCAATCTGGCGTGGTCATGCCTGGTGAAATGCAATACAACAGCCAAGGCGGGAAAAATGTCCTAATTATATTGCTGTTAACATTTACTTATACAAAACACTCTGTTAATGCAATTTTAACGTATATGTATGTTAAGATTATGTTATCGGTTGCCTTTTGTAAACGCAAATGTTAACGGCAATGTAATTAGGTAAATCTCACCTCAGCTGTTGTATTGTATTTCAAAACGTGAAGTAAATGCGACATGTGAACGCAGCCTTAAAGCATGTCAACAGAAAAATTTGCTGTAAAAAGCCACAAAACACAAGAAGTCGCAAAAAAATAATTTTATAATTTTGCTTTATGTGAATTGAAAATGTACTAAAATGTTCATAATATAATAGAAAATAGAAAATAGGATAGAAGTGAAAGTAAATACTTAAAATAATATAATAGCAATATGAAACAATCTATATATATATAAAATCAGTATAGGAACAATATAAGACAAATAAAGCAATAGCATAATTATTTTACTGTTTTTTTATTGTTCTTATATTATTTTTGTATTTACTATTAATTCTGCTCTATTCTTTATTTTATATGTACAATGACATTTTACATTCACAAAAAGCAAGATAATTTTGAAAATAAACTTAGGGCATTAGACAAGCAGATAGTAAGAAAATGGTTATTGTACTGGTGTTAGATATGACAAGCATCTATAACCCATCACAATCAAACAATGCTTCTGAACAAAGTTCATAAATTTTAATCCCCTAGTGATGTTTACACAATAAAGATCATTTTTGACCCATAACTTTACAATTTAATCAGTTTTATTGCTGTTTAAGCTCCTATAACTTTGTGATGGTCAGTGTAAGATTTCCGTAGTGTGGGCGGGGACTCTCTGAGCAGACACTTCACGGTTTCTCTGTGCTATGAAATGCTGTGTGCTGACAATGTGCTTTGATTATCAGGGTACAGGGTTTATGTATGCCTTTATGCAGCTTCTGAACATTCTGCTAGTATCTGACACATAGAAAGAGAGATGAGACAGATCAGAGATGAGATGATTAGATCCATCCAGCTATGCTCACCTATAACACACACAGTGTCTACAAGCGCTTGTAAGAGTAAGTCTCTGCAAGTTGTTTGCTGGTAGGAAGTTCCTGCGTCTGAGCTGGTCTTGTAATGCAGGGGGGGGGGGGGGCTGGAGGCAGAGAGAACTGCAGTGTGCAGATAAGAGAAGCTATTCATGAGAAGAATCCGACCATAGTCAGAAGATTCACAGTCGGACTCAAGTGCAACCAAATTATAAATAGCAAGACTAATAGAAACAGGTTGGAATTATATATGTGAAATGCTGTATTCTTGTTAATAACAGTGAATTAGACAATATATTATTTTGTTAGACGACGTATATTTAAGAAACTTGTCTTTGTGGGAATACCCCTTTAAGTCATATTTTGCTGTTTAAGAATCTCAATTGACCCTCAAGCATGTTAAAGAGCAGGAGGAGCTGACTAGGTTGATATATATAGTTATGGGGAATGATTCAGTACTTCAGTACTACATTTTTACAGCATTTTCTACAAACACATTGATGTGAGTTTACCAATCACAGAGCCACTCCCTGACTTTTCAGCATAGAAAGAGCAGAGATTTACATAAAAAAATTACGAGTCATGTTGATTTCTCCCCACAAACCTAAATGTAATGTGTCCACCCTTAACTTAGCTCAATTAAAGGAGATGTCCAGATCATTCACATTGCAGCTTAAATGTGATAATACCTAATTTTTAAACAAAGTATATGCCATTAGATGACTTATGTTTTGAATTATTATTCTTTATTACTCTTTGTAGCGTGTGTATGTAAATTGTTGTTGCATCTCAGCACCTTGATGGAGACAAGTTTACGTACAAGACAGATCCTGTAGGTTTATTCTTAACCCCTTAACGACCAGGCCCTTTTTTGTTTTTGCATTTCCATTTCTAACCCCACCTTCAGAAATCAATAACTTTTTTATTTTTCATAGTAAAGAGCTAAGTGATGGCTTGTTTTCTGTGTACCAGATTTCACTTCATAGTATTGGTATTTAATATTCCATTCCCTGCTCTGGGAAGTGGGAAAAAATTCCAAATGCATTGAAATTGGTGAAGAAAGCGCATTTGCTCCATTTTCTTGTGGGCTTGGTTTTTACAGCCTTCACTGTGCTCCCTAATTGACATGATCAAGGGGATACTAAATTTATATAGGTTTTATGACATTTTTTCATACATTTACAAAAATGAAAACCTCCTGTACAAAAAAAATTTCTTCATTTTGCCATCTTCTGGCACCAATAACTTTTTAATACAGTGTGTGTTGTCATTTTTTGAGAGATAAAGTTCAAAATGCATTTTGATCACTTTTTATTACAATTTTTAAATGTTGCAAAATGGCAAAAAAGGGGTGTTTTCGACTTTGGGTGCTATTGTCTGTAAATGGGTTAAATGCTGGGAATAACTGTTTTTATATTTTGATACTTTGGACATTTTGGGATGTGGTGATACCTAACATTTTTATAATGTTTACTGTTTATTAATTTTAACTTTTTTTTTTTTTACTATTTTTAAGACCCCCTAATACAGTATGGCAGTATATGGTTTTTTTACTGACCATTTATAACAATATGCCACTAGCACATAGAACACACAGCCTTTGGTTTTACAAAGACCCAAGGTTGTCAGGGAGACAGATTGCAGCTCCCCGAGCAACGATTTAAGCTAACATTGTGGCACTCACATGATTGAAGGGTTAATACTCGATCGGTTGGGGCAATATACAGCAAATACCCACCTTACATGGAGAGGCCTCAGCCCATGAGCCGTCTCCATATACCTGCATCCAATTTATACAATGTATGCCTACTAATACGTCACCTGTCGGTAAGGGGTTAATAGAAATCTACCACATGAATGCTATGCTTCTCAACTAAACAAGCTTACATGCTGGCATGTGTCTACTGAAACAGGATCTATTTCTTTTTTGCTGCTAATAGGTTAATTTTTCAGAAAACCATCTTTTAAAACTATACAAAAGCTACATTGCAGACACCTTTTGTATCTCTGACAGTACATAATATCAGCCTGAGGCTAAAGATCAGTCATTTAAAAACATCTAGAAGTCGGTCTGTAACCAAAGGTCTTTTGTAATTTGTAATTTTGTAATTGGGTGTACTTAAGTCAGGGCCTAGCTGAGCTGCCCAGTACCCAGATTCGGTATATTTTTCTAGATTTTGATGTTATTTATTTGCAATATCCAATAATAGAAGTAACATAATTGCACATTTCATAATTGTTATTTGACTGTGTTACAGGATATCACGTCATGTCTGAAATCTATGGCATTGAGAAACTGGGATGTCCCATTGAATATTTGAATATTGAAATCCCAGCTGGAGATGAAGTTTTTGATCCTGACAACACTGGAGAAGTTGTTATTCCATTTCGACGTAGTAAATGGTGTAAACGAACTGGGAACAGTCCAAATAATCCACGTTACCAAGTATGATCAACATATCTAATTTCTAGAAAAGGCTCAATGAAGATTTTTATGATAATAAAATGAATCTAACCTTTAAAGAGAACCTATCAGTAGGTTTGGAGACAATAATCATGCGGCTGGGACTTAGGGTCCAAACTTTATTACCTTACCTGTTTTTTTAGCTAGAGATTTTGTTGCATTGAAGCAATGCTGCCACAAGACAGCATTGCTTCAATGCTAGTAACCAGGGGAGTGTCTGCTCCAGTAAGAGAGGGAATGGGAGCACAGTCAAGGTCAGACAAGTGCTGCTAGTGGGAGATTTCATTATTGGGGGAGGAGACAGAGCAATCTATCAAAAAGACGTACAAAACAGTGTGTTGCTTGGGTTCCGCATGTTGTGGATTCGGTTGATTACTTGGAGGCGCTGGTGAAGATCTAGCGGTCATGGTCCACATTGGGACTAATGAGATAAGAGGTAGGTGAAAGATCTTCAAAAATAATTCAGGGACTTAGGCAAGAAGCTCAAAGGTAGTTTTCTATAAACTTTTGCCTGTAGTACATGCTTCACCAGAAAGGTATCAAGAAATAAGGGAGGTAAACAAGTGGCTCAAAAGTTGGTTAAGGAAGGAAGAGTATGGGTTCATGGAGAACTGGGCTGATTTAGCTGATGACTACAGGATCTACAGCAGGGATGGGTTGGATCTTAATAGGGAGGGTGCAGCAGGTGTGGGGGAAAATGGCTAGAAGGTTGGAGGAGTGTTTAAACTAGAGACGTTGAGGGAGGGCAACTAGACTTATAAAGAGCAAGACATAGGGAACTGGGAAGTGTTATGGTACAAGGGGGAGGAAGCGACTTGGGAAAGATCAGGAACTAAGAACCAAATACCAGAAGCTTCACAAACAAAATTAAGAAACTGGAACTCTTGATTTTAATTACAGTCTTTTTAGAAAGGACTGTACAAATAAAAAAGGGGGAGGGGTTTGTTTATATGTGAAATCTTGCTTCAAACCCATCCTGCAACATGACATCACTGAGGAAAATGAGCATGTGGAGTTCCTATGGGTAGAGATATGGAGAGGAAAAAACAGGACTGGCGCATGGGGCACTGCATGTTGCCATTTTGGGGATGGCCATTGCTCCCCAATGATGTGCGACGGCCATTCACAGAATAGGAAATAGGATGAAACAGTATATAAGACAAATACATTGTGACCCTTGTTATAAAGTGCAAAGTGCAAAATTCTGTATATAAAGTATATGGCTAATACAGCACCAATACCAAACAATTATGGTACACAAATACACAGAAGTATAGCCATGAATTTATAACATTTTAGCTGAATGATACCTACAGGACTATAAAGATATGGACACACTGCCTGGCATGCACCCCACTGGTATTCCAGCCACACAGGTCTTTGTTAAGGGGTGATGGCAGTATTAAATAGTAGGATTTACCATTAGCAGAGCGTTCTTTGGAGTTTTTGGGTTTAAAGTTTGGTACAACCCTGAACTTTGCGGTTGGGACCACTCAACACAAGTTATTAGTCTGACATTGCTATTGTGTTTTTCAGGTGAATTCTGTAACAGCTTGGATTGATGGCAGTTCTATCTATGGCCGTTCTCATTCTTGGAGTGATGCTCTGAGAAGCTTTTCTGGGGGAAAATTGTTGTCTGGCTCAGACCCAATGTTTCCTGTAGAAGCCAGTATGGGGATCCCTATGTGGAAACCTATCTACCCTTTCAAGAGAGGGAAAGAAGACATTGGGATTTATGGTAAGGTCTATTTAAAGGGGCATTTTAGTGATGATTACACTTTTACAAGACAGAGGATCACTGAGTATTCAATCAGTAGGACCCACAGCAATGCCAAGATTATATGTCCTGTGTGCCATGAGTTCTACACACTTTATTAACTTCTAGGAATACCTGTATACAAATGAGAGATAGGTATTAACCATTGGCTTTAGTTTATATGGATCCATTGAAGTTTTTGCTGCTAAGAAAAACACCTCAAAAATAATATAACCCTATTGGACTTCAAACTATTGAAAGATGCATCTATTCAGGAAAAAAATAATCATTTTAAAGAAGACCAAATATTATGGCATGAAGTTATGGATCCACAGCAACTGCTTATTTCATTGTGTATATACATATTATATACTGCATGTCACCTTTCTGTAAAATTATTTCCTTTTTATTTGTAAAACATTTTTAAGATACTGACCCAGAATATATATATATACACTCACCGGCCACTTTATTAGGTACACCTGTCCAACTGCTCGTTAACACTTAATTTCTAATCAGCCAATCACATGGCGGCAACTCAGTGCATTTAGGCATGTAGACATGGTCAAGACAATCTCCTGCAGTTCGAACCGAGCATCAGTATGGGGAAGAAAAGTGATTTGAGTGCCTTTGAATGTGGCATGGTTATTGGTGCCAGAAGGGCTGGTCTGAGTATTTCAGAAACTGCTGATTTACTGGGATTTTCACACACAACCATCTCTAGGGTTTACAGAGAATGGTCCGAAAAAGAAAAAACATCCAGTGAGCGGCAGTTCTGTGGGCGGAAATGCCTTGTTGATGCCAGAGGTCAGAGGAGAATGGGCAGACTGGTTTGAGCTGATAGAAAGGCAACAGTGACTCAAATCGCCACCCGTTACAACCAAGGTAGGCAGAAGAGCATCTATGAACGCACAGTACGTCGAACTTTGAGGCAGATGGGCTACAGCAGCAGAAGACCACACCGGGTCCTTTCAGCTAAGAACAGGAAACTGAGGCTACAATTTGCACAAGCTCATCAAAATTGGACAGTAGAATATTGGAAAAACGTTGCCTGGTCTGATGAGTCTCGAGTTTCTGCTGCGACATTCGGATGGTAGGGTCAGAATTTGGCGTCAACAACATGAAAGCTTGGATCCATCCTGCCTTGTATCAACGGTTCAGGCTGGTGGTGTCATAGTGTGGGAAATATTTTCTTGGCACTCTTTGGGCCCCTTGGTACCAATTGAGCATCGTTGCAACGCCACAGCCTACCTGAGTATTGTTGCTGACCATGTCCATCCCTTCATGACCACAATGTACCCTGTAACATCTGATGGCTACTTTCAGCAGGATAATGCGCCATGTCATAAAGCTGGAATCATCTCAGACTGGTTTCTTGAACATGACAATGAGTTCACTGTACTCAAATGGCCTCCACAGTCACCAGATCTCAATCCAATAGAGCATCTTTGGGATGTGGTGGAATGGGAGGTTCGCATCATGGATGTGCAGCCGACAAATCTGCGGCAACTGTGTGATGCCATCATGTCAATATGGACCAAAATCTCTGAGGAATGCTTCCAGCACCTTGTTGAATCTATGGTTCTGAAGGCAAAAGGGGGTCCAACCCGTTACTAGCATGGTGTACCTAATAAAGTGGCCGGTGAGTGTATATATATATATATATATATATATATATATATATATATATATATATATAATGTCTATGATGAGAAATGTCATTCTATTTCTATGGAAGGTCTCCCTCTAAATATGTTATATTTCTTTACAGCATTTGGTTATAACAGAGCGAATGAAAACCCATTCCTTCAGGCTGAAAGCATTGTTTGGTTCAGATACCATAACTATCTAGCTGATGAATTTGCAAAAAAACACCCACAGTGGTCAGATGAAGACTTGTTCCATCATGCTAGAAAATGGGTGATTGCCACCTACCAGGTAAAATAATCCTACAAGGATTGAATTTTTATGAGTAGACCATATATAGCAAGCTATATCCATTGAGTAAAATCTTAATCACATCATATGACCAAACTATTATTTAGCTACTAAACATACAGTTTGATAATTCAAGTTCACAAGTGTAAATTTATTCTACATAACATAAATCTATGAGAATTTCCTCAAAAACCTTTAAACAGACCACCTCAAGAGAAGTACATTTATAGGCATTATACCTTAAAGTTTTTCTCAGAAGAACCCAAACCTCCACCTTCTCCACTGAAGAGAGTAATCACACTGTATGACAGTATATGAGAGTACACTGGGAGTTGTGACCGGGAAGTCATTATTTTTTTTACATACTGTATGTATGTGGACTAAGGAAAACATTAATTATATTCTCCATACATATAAAACAGGATGTTTCTTAGAATGTAAAATTCCTTTACCTATAAAGGTGGCTCCAGGGCAATTCTGATCATTCTTTTCACTTCTCTGTGTGAAATATTACAGGTAGCACCTGGTTATAGCCAATTTATTTTGCAATGATGTTCTTTCAACTTCCATATTATAGTGCTCAGTGGAATTTTCCATAGTTTAGAAATAATTCTGTATCCATCAGTACAGTGAGGGGGTGCAGAGGGTACGGTTGCAGCCGGTCCCAGGAGGTTTAGGGAGCCCATAAGGTGTCACTTTCCTATTTGAAAAAACTACAATATAGTTGGTTTGTTTGCCACAGACTTAGCATTCGGACCTGAGTCTTGATGGACTGGGGCCTAATTATTGATAGATTTCTGCTGGTGTCATTACTTTCCACAACTTTTTGCAGCATCCGCTTTCTTCATGTGTTCATTTTTTCCGTTTGTCATTTCTTATCAATAAGAAAAAAACAAGCTACCGTATATACTCGAGTATAAGCCGACCCAAGTATAAGCCAATTTTAACACAAAAAAACTGAAAAAAAGGATTGACTCGAGTATAAGCCAAGGGTAGGAAATGCATTGGTCCAAGCCTGCCCCCAATATACATACATCCAGTGCATGCCCCCCAGTATACAGCCTGCAACCCCTTCCCCCTTTATATAGCCTGCAGACCCTGCCCCCCAAATATATATAATCTGCAGCCCCTGCCCCCCCAGTATATAGCCTGAAGCCCCTGCCCCCAGTATACAGCCTGCAGCTCCTGCCCCCAGTATATAGCCTGCAGAACCTGCCCCCAGTATACAGCCTATAGCCCCCAGAACACAGCCCCTCACAAGGAATGCCCAGCCTATAAGAACACACCCCTGGGAGGTCCTCTTCTGTCCATTGATGTTCTTGCTCCGATCCCTCTCTCCTTGCTCCGCCGCTCGAGCTGTGACGTCGGCGGCTTGCTGACGTTCAAGTGTGTGCAGCGTTATGTCAGAAAGCCACTGATGTCACAGCTCGAGCGACGGCACTGCACGGAGAGAGGTAGCTGGAGCCAGAACATCGATGGACAGAAGAGGACCTCCCTGGAGAACGTAGGGTTTTCAGCACATTTTTTGTGCTGAAAAACTCGGCTTATGCAAGTATTTACGGTAAATTTCTAATGAAAAGCAGTAAGAAAACTCATTTTTCCAGATGGAAATAGATACAATGCAATTATTAAAAAACAGGTCTGTGACCCCTGAGCCATTTTAGGGCTTCAAGACCAATCTTTCCTATGTCATTATAAGAGGTTATAACTTTGGAAGGCCTTAACATATCAAGAGGATTTTGAGATTGTTTTCTTGTGACACATTGGGCAACATTTACCGTATATACTCGAGTATAAGCCGACCCGAGTATAAGCCAAGACCCCTAATTTTACCACCAAAAACTGGGAAAACCTATTGACTCGAGTATAAGCCGAGGGTACAGCCAGGCCCCATGTAGTATACAGCCAGGCCCCATGTAGTATACAGCCAGCCCCCATGTAGTATACAGCCAGCCCCCATGTTTTATACAGACAGCCCCCATGTTGTATACAGACAGCCCCCATGAGGTGTACAGCCAGCCCCCATAAAGTATACAGCCTGCCCCCTGCTAAGCATATAAAAAATAAAAAACGTAATACTCACACTCCGGTGTCCGGATCGTTGGTGCAGGTCCTAATCTTCAGCGCGAGGCTCCCGATCCTCGGCGCGGTATCAGGCGGCGGCGGCTCATCTTCTCTTTTATTTCTTCTGAAGCCGGCAGATCGCGTCCATGAGATCTGCTGTGCTGGCGCACAATAAGATGCAGCGGTGTCGCGGCTGATGACGTCATCAGCCGCGACACCACGGCATCATAGTGCGCACCCGCCGGCAGATCGCATGAGCGTGATCTGCCGGTTACAGAAGAAAGAAGAGGAGCCGCCACTGCCTAGTACCGCACCGAGGATCGGGAGCCTCGCGCTGAAGATCGGGAGCCACGCCAACGATCCGGACACCGGAGGGTGAGTATTAAGTTTTTTATTTTTTACTTGACTCGTGTATAAGCCGAGGTGAGGTTTTTCAGCACATTTTTTGTGCTGAAAAACTCGGCTTATACACGAGTATATACAGTATTTAACTGGCAGTGCCAGTTTGCTGGGTGCAAAATGCTTGTACATATATTTATGAAGTGTTTGTGCCAGTTTTGTGCCACAGCTGGACTGTATCCACCGCACCATAAAATTCTGCACCTAAAGGGGCCGTTTGACCCTAGGGCTGCCATAGAAGCGATCGGCATCCTCCATCAAGGGCACAGGGGGTGCCGATCATCCAGGTAATGCACTATAGACCACCATGACCACAGCGTTTATAAGGTTAAACAGCCGGGATTGGGACTATCGCCAAACAGCCGGGATCAGGACTATTGCCATCCCAGCTTTTAAAGCGGGGGCCTGTCTGTCCCAAACTGCTGGGATCATGTGGTGCTCAGAAGAGCACCTGGGCGGTCACCGTGATATAACTGTACACATTGGTGTGATAACTACCAGCGCTTTTGTAACTACAGCAACGTCATGGTGCGGAAAGGGGTTAATGTCAACTAAAATTTAACCTAAAAAAATAAGAGATCACTCTTTTTGGTAAAATTTTTGTAATTGTCTTTACAAATTATGTTTCAATATTTACTTACTTATTATCTTTAAGTTGTCTCATTCCTTGTTTTACAATGACTGAAATCTGACTGTCATGTATTATTCATGTAGAATATTGTACTGTATGAATGGTTGCCAGTGTTTCTTCAGAAGGAAGTTCTTCCTTACCAAGGTAAGTCTTTCACAATATCACCCCTGGGTAGAAGGGTTTTACTGATGTAATATTATTCAACAGTAATTACTAAGAAGTAATGTGAATTAAGCATATGACTCTTCAGTATCAATATCTATGGCCGTCTGATTTGTAGAACACATGTCCAATTAACATTTGTATTAAATGGATGTATTGCAAAGTGAAATAGCCAGAAAATCATTAATTTATGCAACAATCTAGTATAAATCTTGTTCTAAGTTGAGGCATTTGTATGAACAACTAAAATTGTCGCTACTAGTCTATTGTTAGTTGCTGCTTTCAGCAAGTTGATCTTTACTATAGTCTCAATAAAATACATTCTAATTAGAGATGAGCGAGCACTAAAATGCTCGGGTACTCGTTATTCGAGACGAACTTTTCCCGATGCTCGAGTGCTCGTCTCGAATAACGAGCCCCATTGAAGTCAATGGGAGACTCGAGCATTTTTCAAGGGGACCAAGGCTCTGCACAGGGAAGCTTGGCCAAACACCTGGGAACCTCAGAAAAGGATGGAAACACCACGGAAATGGACAGGAAACAGCAGGGGCAGCATGCATGGATGCCTCTGAGGCTGCTTAATCGCACCATTATGCCAAAATTATGGGCAACAGCATGGCCATGACAGAGTGACAGAATGAAGCTAGATAGCATCTAAAACATCCAATAATTGACCCTGACACTATAGGGGACGGCATGCAGAGGCAGCGGCAGCAGGCTAGAGAGTGTCATGGCGACATACCCTAAATGGACTCAGGCTTCAAACCAATGGGTGGCAGAGAGGAACCAAAGGAGGTGAGCAAGAAGCGCTCAAATAATATCGGTACATGATAAAAGTTTGCCAGTATATTTTGTGGATTACACAGCAGGGTGGCGACAAAGTTAACATGGAAGCCATGAAAACAACCCAAAATTCTGCCTGACACAGCTCGTTTGATAAGGGGACCATGTATGGAGGCAGTGAACTAGTAGTAGATTAAAGGTGCTGCAGTTAAAACTATGTTAGTTGGATCTTGGCATAGAGCTGGCGCTCCGCTGCCAGGCGAGCTTTCGCCAATCCAAGCCCCTGTCTCTAGGCTACTCCCCAAACAGCACTTCTAAGAACCTTTTGTATAAGATCAAGTGTAGTAGCGTTCTTATAAGTTTGGGATATGGCGGGTGAGGGGAATGTAAACAGATGCGCAAGAAGCGCTGAAATAATATCGGTAAATGATAAAAGTTTGCCAGTATATTTTGGGGATTACACAGCAGGGTGGCGACAAAGTTAACAAGTTTGATGTGGAATGCCCTGTAATAGCTCTTGGGCGGTGTGCCTTTTATCGCCTAGGCTCAGCAGTTTGAGCACCGCCTGCTGTCGCTTAGCGACGGCACTGCTGCTGTGCCTAGAGCTACCGACTGATGGCGCCATGGCCACGGATGGTAATTCGGAGGAGGAGGAGGTGGAGGAGGGGTGGGAGGAGGAGGAGGTATAGTAGGCCTTTGAGACCTGGACCGAGGTAGGCCCCGCAATCCTCGGCGTCGGCAGTATATGACCAGCCCCAGGGTCAGACTCGGTCCCAGCCTGCACCAAGTTAAGTGTAGTAGCGTTCTTATAAGTTTGGGATATGGCGGATGAGGGGAATGTAAACAGATGCGCAAGAAGCGCTGAAATAATATCCCTAAATGGTAAAAGTTTGCCAGTATATTTTGTGGATAACACAGCAGGGTGGCGACAAAATTAACAACTTTGAGGTGGAATCCATGAAAACAACCCAAATTTGTGCCTGACACACCTCGTTTGATAAGGGGACGATGTATGGAGGCAGCTATATGGACGACTTTTGGAGGTAGCAATGGAGACAACGTGTGGAGGCTGCTATGGAGACCATTTAATTTGGATAGTGCCTGTATGTGGCAGTCCAAAAAAGTTTTCAAACCAGAGGAGCAGGTAGGTGGCCCTCCAGAAAAATGGAATAGATTGAGTGCCTGTATGTGGCAGTCCAAAAAAGTTTTCAAACCAGAGGAGCAGGTAGGTGGCCCTCCAGAAAAATGAAATAGATTGAGTGCCTGTATGTGGCAGTCCAAAAAAGTTTTCAAACCAGAGGAGCAGGTAGGTGGCCCTCCAGAAAAATGAAATAGATTGAGTGCCTGTATGTGGCAGTCCAAAAAAGTTTTCAAACCAGAGGAGCAGGTAGGTGGCCCTCCAGAAAAATTGAATAGATTGAGTGCCTGTATGTGGCACTCCCAAAAATTGTTTAAAACAGAGAACCGGGTAGGTGGCCCTCCAAAAAAATTAAATCCATAAAGTACTATAGCTAGAGCCAGTGGGCCCTGTCAAAAAATAGCCAGTTTCCTCTGCTTTAGTGTACAAAGAGGAGGAGAAGGAGGAAAATGAGGAGGAGGAGGAGTGCATAAATTATTCAGGTTGAGCTTCCTTCACCTGGTGGAGATTGGAAATTATGAGAAATCCAGGTTTTATTCATCTTAATAAGCGTCAGCCTGTCAGCGCTGTCAGTCGACAGGCGTGTACGCTTATCGGTGATGATGCCACCAGCTGCACTGAAAACCCGCTCGGACAAGACGCTAGCGGCAGGGCAGGCAAGAACCTCCAAGGCGTACAGCGCCAGTTCGTGCCACATGTCCAGCTTTGAAACCCAGTAGTTGTAGGGAGCTGTGTGATCATTTAGGACGATGGTATGGTCAGCTACGTACTCCCTCACCATCTTTCTGTAAAGATCAGCCCTACTCTGCCGAGACTGGGGACAGGTGACAGTGTCTTGCTGGGGTGACATAAAGCTGGCAAAAGCCTTGTAAAGCGTACCCTTGCCAGTGCTGGACAAGCTGCCTGCTCGCCTACTCTCCCTCACTACTTGTCCCGCAGAACTACGCACTCTGCCGCTAGTGCTGTCAGAAGGGAAATACTGTTTCCGCTTGTGCACCAGGGCCTGCTGGTATTCATGCATTCTCACACTCCTTTCCTCTCCAGGGATGAGAGTGGAAAGATTTTGCTTGTACCGTGGGTCCAGGAGAGTGAATACCCAGTAATCGGTGCTGGAATAAATTCTTTGAACGCGAGGGTCACGGGATAGGCAGCCTAGCATGAAATCTGCCATATGCGCCAGAGTCCCAACGCGCAAGAATTCACTCCCCTCACTGGCCTGACTGTCCATTTCCTCCTCCTCCAACTCCTCCAACTCCTCTTTTTCTGCCCATACACGCTGAACAGTGAAGGTCTGAGCAATGCTCCCCTCTTGTGTCTCGCCAACATTCTCCTCCTCTTCCTCCTCATCCTCCTCCACCTCCTCCGATATGCGCTGAGAAACAGACCTGAGGGTGCTTTGGCTATCAACAAGGGAATCTTCTTCCCCCGTCTCTTGTGACGAGCGCAAAGCTTCCGACTTCATGCTGATCAGAGAGTTTTTCAACAGGCCAAGCAGCGGGATGGTGAGGCTGATGATGGCGGCATCGCCACTGACCATCTGTGTTGACTCCTCAAAGTTACTCAGCACCTGACAGATATCAGACATCCACGTCCACTCCTCATTGTAGACTTGAGGAAGCTGACTGACCTGACTAGCAGTTCTGGTGGAAGTTGACATCTGGCAGTCTACAATCGCTCTGCGCTGCTGGTAAACTCTGGATAACATGGTTAATGTTTAATTCCACCTCGTGGGCACGTCGCACAACAGTCGGTGAGCGGGCAGTTGGAGGCGGCGCTGCGCTGCCCTGAGAGTGGCAGCATCTGTGCTGGACTTCCTGAAATGCGCACAGATGCGGCGCACCTTCGTGAGCAAATCTGACAGATTGGGGTATGTCTTGAGGAAACGCTGAACTATCAGATTTAACACATGGGCCAGGCATGGCACATGTGTCAGTCTGCCGAGTTGCAGAGCCGCCACCAGGTTACGGCCGTTGTCACACACAACCATGCCTGGCTTCAGGTTCAGCGGTGCCAGCCACAGATCAGTCTGCGCCGTGATGCCCTGTAATAGTTCTTGGGCGGTGTGCCTTTTATCGCCTAGGCTCAGCAGTTTGAGCACCGCCTGCTGTCGCTTAGCGACGGCACTGCTGCTGTGCCTAGAGCTAGCGACTGATGGCACCATGCCCACGGATGGTAGTTCGGAGGAGGAGGTGGAGGAGGAGGCATAGTAGGCCTTTGAGACCTGGACCGAGGTAGGCCCCGCAATCCTCGGCGTCGGCAGTATATGACCAGCCCCAGGGTCAGACTCGGTCCCAGCCTCCACCAAGTTAACCCAATGTGCCGTCCGCGACATATAGTGGCCCTGCCCGGCAGCACTCATCCACGTGTCCGTGGTCAGGTGGACCTTGTCAGAAACGGCGTTGGTCAGGGCACGGATGATGTTGTCTGACACGTGCTGATGCAGGGCTGGGACGGCACATCGGGAAAAGTAGTGGCGGCTGGGGACCGAATACCGAGGGGCGGCCACCGCCATGAGGTTGCGAAAGGCCTCGGTCTCTACTAGCCTATAGGGCAGCATCTCCAGGCTAAGCAATCTGGAGATGTGGACATTAAGGGCTTGGGCGTGCGGGTGGGTTGCACTATATTTTCTTTTCCGCTCCAGCGTCTGGGGTATGGAGAGCTGAACGCTGGTGGATGCTGTGGAGGATCGTGGAGGCGACGATGGGGTTTTTGTGCCAGGGTCCTGGGCAGGGGGCTGACTATCAGCTGACACAGGGGAAGGATCAGTGGTGTGCACGGCCGGAGGTGAACGGGCTTGGTGCCACTGATTCGGGTGTTTAGCATTCATATGCCTGCGCATACTGGTGGTAGTTAAGCTAGTAGTGGTGGAACCCCTGCTGATCCTGGTTTGGCAAAGGTTGCACACCACAGTCCGTCGGTCATCCGGTGTTTCCTTAAAGAACTTCCAGACTTCTGAAAATCTAGCCCTCGCCGCGGGAGCCCTCGCCACGGGAGCTTCACTACGTGACACATTTGGCGCTGATGCACCTGCTCTGGCCCTGCCTCTCCGTCTGGCCCCACCACTGCCTCTTCCAACCTGTTCTGCTATAGGACTCTCCTCCGTCTCAGAAGCACTGTGTTCACCCGGCCTCTCAACCCAGCTTGGGTCTGTCACCTCATCATCCTCCGATCCCTCAGTCTGCTCCCCCCTCGGACTTCCTGCCCTGACAACAACTTCACCACTGTCTGACAACCGTGTCTCCTCATCGTCGGACACCTTTTTACACACTTCTTCCACTACGTCAAGAAGGTCATCATCACCCACAGACTGCGACTGGTGGAAAACCTGGGCATCGGAAAATTGCTCAGCAGCAACCGGACAAGTGGTTTGTGACTGTGGGAAGGGTCCAGAAAACAGTTCCTCAGAGTATGCCGGTTCAAATGCCAAATTTTCCTGGGAGGGGGCAGACTGGGGGGGGGGAGGAGGCTGAGGTGCAGCAGCTGGAGGAGTGCCGATTTCGGTGACATGGGTGGACTGCGTGGAAGACTGACTGGTGGACAAATTGCTCGAAGCATTGTCGGCAATCCACGACATCACCTGTTCGCACTGTTCTGGCCTCAACAGTGCTCTACCACGAGTCCCAGTAACTTGAGACATGATGAACCTAGGGAGTGTAGCTCTGCGGCGTTCCCCTGCTCCCTCATCAGCAGGTGGTGTCTCACCCCACCCAGGACCACGGCCTCTGACCCCTGCAGTAGATGGACGCCCACGTCCCCGCCCTCGTCCTCGTCCTCTACCCCTAGCCCTCGGGTTAAACATTTTGAAAATGAAAGTTATATAACTTTAATTTTTTTTTTACTTTTTTTTTTTGTTTTTTTGTCTTTTTTAGTTTTTTTTGTGTTTTTTAGTTTTTAAAACCAAACAATGCTATCCTATTGCTATGGCTATTTTATAGCCAAGTATGAAAGCACACTGCTATGCCAGATGAGATGACGCTGAGTTATGAAAAAATAAACGTAAAATAAAAAGGAAATGGCAGACTGTGCCTAATTGAAATCCAACCCCTAATAAATTATCCCACTTCGGTCTTTGCGATGGATATGTGCGTCACTAAGCGCTAAACACAGCGGTCGCAAGTCTCACTCCAAATTCCTCACAATTGGCTAGTATATGCACTGCAGCAAGGACAGCCACCAGCAGATCAACCAGAAATAAAATATATATAACGCTATTGTAGGCGTAAGTAAGCCGTTTGGATTCTCCTTTGGCTATTTTCTAACCAAGTATGAAAGCACACTGATGAAATGACGCTGAGTTATGAAAAAATAAACGTAAAATAAAAAGGAAATGGCAGACTGTGCCTAATTGAAATCCAACCCCTAATAAATTATCCCACTTCGGTCTTTGCGATGGATATGTGCGTCACTAAGCGCTAAACACAGCGGTCGCAAGTCTCACTCCAAATTCCTCACAATTGGCTAGTATATGCACTGCAGCAAGGACAGCCACCAGCAGATCAACCAGAAATAAAATATATATAACGCTATTGTAGGCGTAAGTAAGCCGTTTGGATTCTCCTTTGGCTATTTTCTAACCAAGTATGAAAGCACACTGATGAGATGACGCTGAGTTATGAAAAAATAAACGTAAAATAAAAAGAAACTGCCAGACTGTGCCTAATTGAATTCCAACCCCTAATAAATGATCCCACTTCGGTCTTTGCGATGGATATGTGCGTCACTAAGCGCTAAACACAGCGGTCGCAAGTCTCACTCCAAATTCCTCACAATTGGCTAGTATATGCACTGCAGCAAGGACAGCCACCAGCAGATCAACCAGAAATAAAATATATATAACGCTATTGTAGGCGTAAGTAAGCCGTTTGGATTCTCCTTTGGCTATTTTCTAGCCAAGTATGAAAGCACACTGATGAGATGACGCTGAGTTATGAAAAAATAAACGTAAAATAAAAAGGAAATGGCAGACTGTGCCTAATTGAAATCCAACCCCTAATAAATTTTCCCACTTCGGTCTTTGCGATGGATATGTGCGTCACTAAGCGCTAAACACAGCGGTCGCAAGTCTCACTCCAAATTCCTCACAATTGGCTAGTATATGCACTGCAGCAAGGACAGCCACCAGCAGATCAACCAGAAATAAAATATATATAACGCTATTGTAGGCGTAAGTAAGCCGTTTGGATTCTCCTTTGGCTATTTTCTAACCAAGTATGAAAGCACACTGATGAGATGACGCTGAGTTATGAAAAAATAAACGTAAAATAAAAAGAACCTGCCAGACTGTGCCTAATTGAAATCCAACCCCTAATAAATTATCCCACTTCGGTCTTTGCGATGGATATGTGCGTCACGAAGCGCTAAACACAGCGGTCGCAAGTCTCACTCCAAATTCCTCACAATTGGCTAGTATATGCACTGCTGCAAGGACAGCCACCAGCAGATCAACCAGAAATAAAATATATATAACGCTATTGTAGGCGTAAGTAAGCCGTTTGGATTCTCCTTTGGCTATTTTCTAACCAAGTATAAAAGCACACTGATGAGATGACGCTGAGTTATGAAAAAATAAACGTAAAATAAAAAGGAAATGGCAGACTGTGCCTAATTGAAATCCAACCCCTAATAAATTATCCCACTTCGGTCTTTGCGATGGATATGTGCGTCACTAAGCGCTAAACACAGCGGTCGCAAGTCTCACTCCAAATTCCTCACAATTGGCTAGTATATGCACTGCAGCAAGGACAGCCACCAGCAGATCAACCAGAAATAAAATATATATAACGCTATTGTAGGCGTAAGTAAGCCGTTTGGATTCTCCTTTGGCTATTTTCTCACCAAGTATGAAAGCACACTGATGAGATGACGCTGAGTTATGAAAAAATAAACGTAAAATAAAAAGAAACTGGCAGACTGTGCCTAATTGAAATCCAACCCCTAATAAATTATCCCACTTCGGTCTTTGCGATGGATATGTGCGTCACTAAGCGCTAAACACAGCGGTCGCAAGTCTCACTCCAAATTCCTCACAATTGGCTAGTATATGCACTGCAGCAAGGACAGCCACCAGCAGATCAACCAGAAATAAAATATATATAACGCTATTGTAGGCGTAAGTAAGCCGTTTGGATTCTCCTTTGGCTATTTTCTAGCCAAGTATGAAAGCACACTGATGAGATGACGCTGAGTTATGAAGAAATAAACGTAAAATAAAAAGGAAATGGCAGACTGTGCCTAATTGAAATCCAACCCCTAATAAATTTTCCCACTTCGGTCTTTGCGATGGATATGTGCGTCACTAAGCGCTAAACACAGCGGTCGCAAGTCTCACTCCAAATTCCTCACAATTGGCTAGTATATGCACTGCAGCAAGGACAGCCACCAGCAGATCAACCAGAAATAAAATATATATAACACTATTGTAGGCGTAAGTAAGCCGTTTGGATTCTCCTTTGGCTATTTTCTAGCCAAGTATGAAAGCACACTGATGAGAGGACGCTGAGTTATGAAAAAATAAACGTAAAATAAAAAGAAACTGCCAGACTGTGCCTAATTGAAATCCAACCCCTAATAAATTATCCCACTTCGGTCTTTGCGATGGATATGTGTGTCACTAAGCGCTAAACACAGCGGTCGCAAGTCTCACTCCAAATTCCTCACAATTGGCTAGTATATGCACTGCAGCAAGGACAGCCACCAGCAGATCAACCAGAAATAAAATATATATAACGCTATTGTAGGCGTAAGTAAGCCGTTTGGATTCTCCTTTGGCTATTTTCTAGCCAAGTATGAAAGCACACTGATGAGATGACGCTGAGTTATGAAAAAATAAACGTAAAATAAAAAGGAAATGGCAGACTGTGCCTAATTGAAATCCAACCCCTAATAAATTTTCCCACTTTGGTCTTTGCTATGGATATGTGCGTCACTAAGCGCTAAACACAGTGGTCGCAAGTCTCACTCCAAATTCCTCACAATTGGCTATTATATGCACTGCAGCAAGGACAGCCACCAGCAGATCAACCAGAAATAAAATATATATAACGCTATTGTAGGCGTAAGTAAGCCGTTTGGATTCTCCTTTGGCTATTTTCTAGCCAAGTATGAAAGCACACTGATGAGATGACGCTGAGTTATGAAGAAATAAACGTAAAATAAAAAGGAAATGGCAGACTGTGCCTAATTGAAATCCAACCCCTAATAAATTATCCCATTTCGGTCTTTGCGATGGATATGTGCGTCACGAAGCGCTAAACACAGCGGTCGCAAGTCTCACTCCAAATTCCTCACAATTGGCTAGTATATGCACTGCAGCAAGGACAGCCACCAGCAGATCAACCAGAAATAAAATATATATAACGCTATTGTAGGCGTAAGTAAGCCGTTTGGATTCTCCTTTGGCTATTTTCTCACCAAGTATGAAAGCACACTGATGAGATGACGCTGAGTTATGAAAAAATAAACGTAAAATAAAAAGAAACTGCCAGACTGTGCCTAATTGAAATCCAACCCCTAATAAATTATCCCACTTCGGTCTTTGCGATGGATATGTGCGTCACTAAGCACTAAACACAGCGGTCGCAAGTCTCACTCCAAATTCCTCACAATTGGCTAGTATATGCACTGCAGCAAGGACAGCCACCAGCAGATCAACCAGAAATAAAATATATATAACGCTATTGTAGGCGTAAGTAAGCCGTTTGGATTCTCCTTTGGCTATTTTCTAGCCAAGTATGAAAGCACACTGATGAGATGACACTGAGTTATGAAAAAATAAACGTAAAATAAAAGGAAATGGCAGACTGTGCCTAATTGAAATCCAACCCCTAATAAATTATCCCATTTCGGTCTTTGCGATGGATATGTGCGTCACGAAGCGCTAAACACAGCGGTCGCAAGTCTCACTCCAAATTCCTCACAATTGGCTAGTATATGCACTGCAGCAAGGACAGCCACCAGCAGATCAACCAGAAATAAAATATATATAACGCTATTGTAGGCGTAAGTAAGCCGTTTGGATTCTCCTTTGGCTATTTTCTAACCAAGTATGAAAGCACACTGATGAGATGACGCTGAGTTATGAAAAAATAAACGTAAAATAAAAAGAAACTGGCAGACTGTGCCTAATTGAAATCAAACCCCTAATAAATTTTCCCACTTTGGTGTTTGAGGTGGATATGTGTGTCACTAAGAGCTAAACACAACGGTAGCAAGTCCCCCTGCAAATTCCTCACAAGCTGCACTAGCTGCACTACTAGTGCCAGCAAGCCCAGCCACAAGCAAACAAAAAAAAAAAAGTATACCGTTATTGTAGCCCTAAGAAGGGCTGTTGGGTTCTTGTTGAATCACTCCTGCCTAACACTATTCTAATAGAACACCCTAATGCTTTCCCTGACCAGCAACAGCTCTCTCCCTAGCGGCATCCAGACACAGAATGATCCGAGCAGCACGGGCAGCGGCTAGTCTATCCCAGGGTCACCTGATCTGGCCAGCCAACCACTGCTATCGACGTGTAAGGGTACCACGTCATGCTGGGTGGAGTGCAGAGTCTCCTGGCTTGTGATTGGCTCTGTTTCTGGCCGCCAAAAAGCAAAACGGCGGGAGCTGCCATTTTCTCGAGCGGGCAAAGTATTCGTCCGAGCAACGAGCAGTTTCGAGTACGCTAATGCTCGAACGAGCATCAAGCTCGGACGAGTATGTTTGCTCATCTCTAATTCTAATACATTGCTAATAGAGATTTTTCTGGGATTTGAGCACATATACCTGTTTTAAGTCTTCACATTTCAATATAATGAAATAATTATGCAGCAGATTTTTATTGCATCTCTCCGGTGATACAGCAGCAGAATTTACAATTTCCAATACAATAGGGAAAACATGTCATCTCCAAATATAGACAATATATTGCATTTCTGAAATATTAGTGCAAAATAAATTAAAAAAAGTAGCTGAAATGTTTACATAATGTAACACAAATTTAATGAATACCTAGTACAGGCAGTCCCAGGTTACGTACAAGATAGGTTCTGTAGGTTTGTTCTTAAAGGGAACCTGTCATCAGGGACTTCATTTTCACTAAAGACAGGTTGCAGAAGCTCATCACACCTGCAGTGCAAAAATGCCTCTCTGCCTTTTATAAGCATTTGCATTACAGCATAATTGTGTGTTATAACTTACCTTGCACCCTAATAAAATCCTGGGGTAGTCATCGGGGCTGGACTTTGGTTTGGATGCATTTCAAAATGCAACATGTGACTTGTCTGTGTTACTCAATCCTCGGATCTTAGCCCCCACCTTTGTGCTCCTGTACAGCTCCTCCCTCTCCTACTGCTGTCAGCTCACCAGGTTGTGATTTCTGTGATGGAGCAGCAGGGAAGAGTCAAGTCACATGTTGTTTTTTTGAAATGCATCCAAACCAAAGCCTAACCCCTGTGGCTACCCCAGGATTTTTTCAGGGTGCAAGGTAAGCTATAACACACAATTATATTGTAATGCAAAAGCTTAGAAAAGGCAGAAAGGCAGCTGTGCAATGCAGGTGTGATGGGCTTCTACAACCTGTCGTTAGTGAAAATGAGGTCCATGGTGACAGGTTCCCTTTAAGTTGAATTGGTATGTAAGTTGGAACTGTATACTTCATAATTGTAACCCCAGCCAATTTTTTCTTGGTTTATGTGACAATTAGATTTTAAAATGTTATGTTATGGATTAATAATAAATCTTAATTGCAGACACCTTTTGATAACTATTACAGCTGATCATTATAGCCCGAGGCTAAAGTAAATTATCAACATTCAGGGGGCCGTTTGTAAGTAGGGGTCATCTGTAAGTCGGGTGTTCCAAAGTCAGGGACTGCCTGTATATACTGTAGTATTGGCATGTTTACATAAAAGTATTCATTTAAATCTTTTTCCTGCATTCTTAGTTTTTTTGAAAAGTAAGTGATACTTATGATGTGTTCATGTGACAGGTTATAATCAACATATCGACTCCACTCTTACCAATGAATTCCAAGTTGTTTACCAGTATCTTTCATCTTTAGTTCCATCGGGTATTTATGCCAGGTAATTAGTAATATAACTATGATGAAACTTGCTTTACATACATTATAGCACTTGATTTAAAGGAAAGCTGTCAAGAGATTTATGGTGCATGAACCATAGGTAGCATGAAATCCTGAGATACTCCCTGAATAAAACAATTATGGTATAACATAATGTAATAAGTTTTAAGGTTCACCCTTCGCATCTCAGCTACTGTAGATTGGTAGTTCCCTAACAGGAAGCTATACCTCAACCACTTTATCTCATAAACACTTTAAAAGAACATCTAACACCACCTTTACTGGTGGTAGACTGTACCCATTAACATGCTCATTACCTTAGGGATACTGGCCACCTTTCCTCTTATTCTTTCCAATGTCCATGTTGCAGAGAATTTGACTTTATAAAAATACTAGCAGTAGACACAGGTGTTGCTCAGGATAGTAAATAATAGCTCTTAGCTATAACAAAATAATATTTTTAATCAATCTATGTATCTATCTCTTCCTGCCTGTCACTCACTCACTATGCCTACCTGTCACTCTCTTTCTCTCTGTTTGTCATTTACTCTCCCTGTCTTTCTGTTTGTCACTCACTCTCCCTGATTGTCTCTCTGTCTCTTACTCACTTTCACTGCCTGTCTGTCACTCACTTTCCCTGTCTGTCTCTCACTCACTCAACCTCTCTCTCTACATTTCTCTCACTCACTCTCTCTACATGTCTCTCACTCATTCTCCCTGCCTCGCCCTCACTCATCCTTCCTGCCTGTCTCTCTGTCTCTCACTTACTATCTTTGCCTGTCTCTCACTCTCCCTGCCTATCTCTGTCTATTACTCACTCTCCCTACCTGTCTCTTTCTGTCACTCACTCTCCCTGCCTGTCTATCAGTCTCTCAAAAGGAGGTAGCAAAGGAGGTAGCAAAAGGAGGCAGCAAAGGAGGTAGCAAAAGGAGAACACCTACTGTATGTCACATCTCCCTTTACACACATTTTACTACTGCTTTCTGCAAGATTCATTGCCAGGTTAAGCACACTTTAATATATAGGATTAAAATAAGCAAAGTCTAAAGCCTGTTAATAATTACTGGAAAGTTTTATGAAGATTTTATATTACTGTTAAATTTTATGAACCTCGTAACAGACATATCATATGCACAAAGTATGCAAATCCTCCAATCTATTTCCCTATCTACCTATAAGTAATGAGAATGAAAGTTAAATGTAAATGGACGATGACTATACCTTATATTTCCTATTACTAAATAAACTAATGATTCATGTAAGTTACAATCATTAGCAGTCATTGAGCAAGAGGATAATTGAATCCGCCTATGAAACGAGACATAGAAATCAAATTTAGCTTAATACTCACTTAATTCCATATTTGGCATGTATTTTAACTCTCATGCCTCATCACTTGACTGCTATTGTATTCACTTTCTTGTAGAGATAAAACATGTACCTTTCGTAATATTATTGACTCATCTGGTGGCACATGGCCATTCTACCGCTTCTGTGACAACTACTGGAGAAGAGAGGTAATACTTTAATTAATTAATTAATTAAATTTGTATTCTTTAAAATCCTGTTCCAGACACAATGGAGATTTACTACGGAAGTACACCCGAATTCTGTTGTAATACAAGCCAAAAGTGGTCATGCAAGACGATTTACAAGTGTTTTAGAAAGCCCTAAGGCACTTTTAAGATATGTGGGAAAATGGTTGAGTGTCTTCACAGAAAGCTGAGCTTAACCTAAAGTGGCACAGACTGCAGGACAGAAAGTGCCAGTTAGCCAAAATGTAGTCTTTGTCTTGATTTGGTGTAAATTAAGATGAGACAGTCTAAAAATAAAACAGGATTACAGATTACTGATCTGAACCAGTATTCCATTAACCTGGCTGTTGTTTGTCATGGTGCATTTAAGCCTGTATGGAGAAAACTTAGAGGCTGAGCTCTCTCCAAACAGGGTAGAAGTCTGCTGTATTAGAAATCAGGTCCCAGCATTTAAGTGCCAGTATTTTTGTTGAAAGATACTTCCACTTTAGCATGTTTGTGTTCATTGAACAGTCTGAAATGTAACATGCTTTATCCTGCGTTAAAATAAAAGCCATTGTTGGGGGAGAATCCTTGTTGAACTTCATACACATCAGATCTCACCCAAATTCACATGTTTAGCCAACATATATCTAAATTATATGATCATTCTAAGTTGTCAATTGATCACTAGCTAAATGAGATAACTGTCATCCGCTTAAATAGTCATATACTATAAGCTCTTCTAGTCTCCTATACCAACTGTTTATAATGCACTAGAATAAAAAAAACCCTATGCAGGAGCATGACCATGGTATGACCATTATCTTTTCTTTTACAATTGAAGAATCCAAATATACAGACGGCAGAAGATGTTGATGCCTTGATTCTTGGAATGACTTCCCAAATTGCTGAAGATGAAGATAATGTTGTGATTGAAGACTTACGAGGTCAGTATTTCCAGCCAGTTGGATATAGTTAATCACTACAGTAGATTAATTGAATTATAGAGATCGATTTGTAAATGTATAGTTCAGGATACATAAATTAGTCCCTAGGGAATTTGATGGTGCTATATAGATAAAGATTATTATTATAGACCTGCTTACTAGATGAAACCATATAAATAGTCTGTAGGCAGTGAGAATAAATAACATGAGAACTGAAAATACTACAACATATAGTATATAGTATAGCATTAAGTATATCAGCTTTAAAGTAAACTTATCTTTACACTAAATGTGTGTTAGCCTAAATATAAGCATAAGGGGAATTCTTATATATAAAGCTATAAAGTTGAGTGTATGGGTGAGATTTATCACTGCTTCTATGCCAGTTTTTTTAGCGTAAAAGCAGTGAAATAATTGTGAATTCCTGAGCAGTTCAAGAATTTGCAATTCTTACAGTGACTATGTCACCTCCACGCCATGTGGGCTGGGAGATGGCATAGAGGGGCACTGCAGACTTCATAGTAGGCGGGCCTTTATTTGAAAAACCAGCAGGCTTTTGTTCGATGGTTTCTACACAAAACTACACCAGGTCTAAACCTCTTGATGTATCTGGAGGGAAGGGGGTGTGGCCACCAGATCGCTTGCATATCATATATCTCCAACCATGTGTTTATGTATGTATGCTAAATCAATCTGCACTATAAAGTTTACAGTCATCAATTTTCAGTCAAAAATTTTATTCTCTGGAGCTCGGTCTGAATTTTTGTGGTGCATGCACTAAGCCACACCCCTTTCCTTGAGGCCACTTTCTTTTTGTCCAGGTCAGAAAACTGTCTGAAAAATGGTCTAAAACCTTAGTAAATGTGGCAAAACCCATATCACCAGAATTCTGGTGTAGACAGATTGATAAGGAGAATGTTATAGGAGAAAGACAGATGATAGGAAGATTGATGACGGAAGATAAATATGAAAGCTGATAAAGATTTATTGAAAATATATTGAAAATATATGGATAGATTTATAGATGTAGAAATATAAAGTAGATTACATATAGGTAGCTAGATAGATGATAGAAGATAGATAGAAAGATATCTCAAAGTGAAGAGGCAGCACTCCAAGTAGTGTTGAAAGGGGGTGAACCTTTATTCCATGAACCGCAACGTTTCGGTGTGAGTTTACACCTTTCTCAAGCATAATATGTGTGTCAGGTATCCAATTATTTAAAGACCAAGCCATTCACTGATTGGTCAGTGGTAAAGTGAACAAATACATGATAGAACGTGAAAAAAATATATTGCCATCAAACAAAAACAAAGTAGTGTGTCACTGACATAATTTGTTCAAAAAGACATGAAATAAATTTTTATGATCGGTGCAAAAACAAAACACCTCCTGAATGGGTGAAATCCACCCAAACCACCCCTAAAGGTTAAGTAAACACGTAAAAAGTGCAAGTGCCTCTGTCAAGCTGCCATAGAAGTAAGAGCCATATAAGTTAATGCCTACAAAGTAAATGAGGTAAAAAAAGCCACCCAAAAATCAAGGGGGATTAAGGTAGTGGAGGCAAAACCCTAGTATACATTACAAATAGCCTGGCAAGAAAACCAGTGAAGTAGCAGCATTCAAGCGGGTTGGTAGAATAATCAGGAGGTGGAGGGCTCCCCACGCATTACGTCTCCAACTGGAGATTGATTTTTGGGTGGCTTTTTTTACCTCATTTACTTTGTAGGCATTAACTTATATGGCTCTTGGTTCTATGGCAGCTTGATAGAGGCACTTGCACTTTTTACGTGTTTACTTACCCTTTAGGGGTGGTTTGGGTGGATTTCACCCATTCAGGAGGTGTTTTGTTTTTGCACCGATCATAGTGCTTATAACATTTTTGTAAACACTTTTTGTAAAAATTTTTTTGTAAACACATTTTCATTGATCAGTTCCCTGTAAAGTCCCCGGTCTAGTGAGGTGGGATTATTATCCCTTTCTGGCGATTACGTGTTTCCTGGTGGTAGGTACAATATACCCTGGGAGCTGCATGCCTGTCACTTGACGGACGTTGCACCGAGCGAGTAGTAGAAAACACAATTGCGAGATATTTCTGGTTTACCTTTCACTAAGAATTAGGAATAATTTTGTCTGCCTGACTAGAAACGTTTAAAACTAAATAAACTTTATTAATAATTTATTAAAATTTGTAAATAAATGTCTAATACATTCAGGCATTGGTCCGTGAATGATTATTACAAAGAATGGTCCATAGACAGGGCAGTGTGATATTGTGTTTGAACACTGACCTGGCTGACGAGCCTTTAGAAAATTGTGGTCTATAGGAACGATATTATCTGTCACTAGACCAGAAGAATAGATACTGATAAGCTCAGCTAATTCTCATAAAAGTCACACCTAACGCGTTTCTGCATCTATGGTAATGTAACTAGATACGTCCTCAGAGGTGCTTAAAATTGATTTATAAGTGTGACATTGTGTCATATCACACCGGCGGCATTTAAACACTTAGTTCCACCCATAGTTTGTGTCATGTCCTGGGCGGGGCTGTGTTTTTAGGCTCCTTGATTGGTTGGGCGGTATAGACGTCACGCTACGATACCGCCCATATGCAGGAGCAATCTCACTAGTTAGTAATACGAGACTGCTGTCAAAATCCTGCATAGGAATGTCACGCCCTCACAGGGCGGGGATCCAGCATCATGCGCGGTTGCCCTGGGAGGATACGTCACGGGGTCACGTGATGTGTCACTAGTCACATGATCCCCAAATGTCAACAATCGTTTGTGTGGAGATCGAACATCACAGGATTAAAGGTAAGGCAGAGATAAGCTGAGTATTTGTAGATCACTTACATTGGTTCATAAGTGATTGTAGGATAGTTCATCGGACAGAAGTGATGGTAGATATAGAATTATCCGCAGTAACAACCATTAGTAAAGGTTGCAGTGACTGTAGTACTTGCCAATTACTCCCAAAGTAGTTACAATCTTTTCAGTTGTTGTAAAAGGGTTTTTTAGGATTGGTGGGCACTACTTGATAACAATCTTTGTCACAAAGAATTTTTTTGCACATTTTTAAGTACTGTTCTCTGCTCAGAATTACCAGATTACCGCCTTTGTATGAAGGCTTAATAATTATAGACTGGTCCTTCTCTAGTGTCTTGAGAGCCCACCATTCATCTCTTGATAGATTATGACAGACATTCAGCTCAGTACATTGTTTCTGTAGATGGTCCGTGACTACCCTTAAAAAGGTGTCAATTAAAGTATTGTCATTTAGGGGCGGGAATTTTTTGGATTTAGGTCTAAAGTCCGTAAAAGGACCTTCCCCCGGTATCCTATCTCCTTCCTCCTGAAGGCTATCAAGAGTCCTCAGGCAGTCAAGGTCTGTGGGTTCAAGGCCCAATTCCTGACATTGATGTTTGTCATGCTGCATAAAAAACTTTTTCCATTTTAGTTTTCTGCAGAATAGGTTTAGATCTTTGATCCAGGTGAATAGATCAAATGGTGGAGTGGGAACAAATGATAGCCCCCTCATGAGTACTGATTTTTCCATATCTGTTAGGGGTCTGTCAGATAAATTTATTATTTGCATGCTATCATTTGAATATTTCCCAAGCCTGGTTAGGTGTCCTTCCGTCCCCGTAGCTGGTATTCCAGGGGCGGTGGGTCTTGAGATAAAAAACCTTCCCTGCCTTTTTGTGGTCTAGCTCTTTCGCCTCTGCCTGTTCCTCGGGCCGTACCTCTTCCTCTGCCCCTTCCCCTTTTGGGAGTACCTCCACGTCCCCCTCTATTTCTTGTTGCACCCCTGCCTGAGGCGTCACTGTCCGAGTTTTCGTTGTCAGAGGATGTAAGATCCACCTCCGATTCGGGTACTCGGTTATCTGTTTTTGAATTGTAATCTAAGATGTTACCCTCCTTGAAGTCTATTATGTCTCTGCAGAACTGATAATGTTTGCGCTCCTTAATTTGAGCCGTGAAGCGTTCTATTGTGTTCTGTAGGACTAGTTCCTTACGTTCAAACTCAGGATTGGATGAAAACTTTGTGGTATTTTCTATATTAGTTTTTAATGTTGTATCTGTGGACACCAGGCGGGTTTTTTCCTCCTCTAAAAGGAGGTTCATGAATCTGAGGGACGAGTCAATAGATTCTTTTTCCCACTTTTTCAATAGGGCGGGGGACCTAATTCTAGAGGATGGTATGAGGTTTATGCGAAGACCCCTAGGCACTATGTTATTCTTCAGGTAGGTTTCTAATGATTGAACTTCCCACCAACCCCTCAAGTGATCTCTGTATGCCTTGGTCAAATGTCTGAAAGCTGACGTTATGGTTAAATTCTGTACTGGTGGAGGTAATTCTTTGTCCAAAAAAAAACACTTCCTTTGCATCACTAAGCCATCTGTTAGTGTCTACTTCTCCTGTGAGAAATCCTGCCATCTCCAATGTTAGAAAAGATGTATCTGGTAAATTATTAGAAAACACAATTGCGAGATATTTCTGGTTTACGAGTAGTACCAGGCATATTGTGATTCCTGTTCTGCACGGGTTCCACACAGTTGCCCACCTATATAACACACACCGGCCACAACAGTATTATTATACTTACCTCTTAGCTCCAATCGCTTGTACTGTGGGAACAGGGCAGCCCGACCTTAAGATGGCCACCGCTCATGAGATACAACTAATACGCATGCGCAGCCATGGCCGCCTCGCTCCGTGAGGTCACTTCCGGTTCTGCAGAATGCGAACCAGCTGTTTCCGGCTCAACATGTAATGACAGCGTACGCCTTTAGATGGCCTCGGGTAAACAAACTAAATTCATGAATGAATGTTAGGAGACGTGGATTGGGTCCTGAAGCCGATGGGTGGATCCTGTTTTACAAAGAAAGCACTATGTCACTTTATATTGTTGTCACTGCAAATTTCATTGCACAATGTACCTAGACACTTTATGATCTTCACAAGAATGATATTACGAAGTATTGCAATGTATTTTTTTCACGTTCTATCATGTATTTGTTCACTTTACCACTGACCAATCAGTGAATGGCTTGGTCTTTAAATAATTGGATACTTGACATACATGTTATGCTTGAGAAAGGTGTAAACTCACACCGAAACGTCGCGGTTCATGGAATTTCAACACTACTTGGAGTGCTGCCTCTTCACTTTGATATATTTGGGATTCTCCGCCAAGGAATCACTGGCTACTGCACTCACTGCTTCAGCTGTGCTGCTCAGGACTCTCCCTTGTTTAGACAGAAAGATAGATAGATAGATGTGAGATAAATAGATACAGTAGAAGACCGATTGATGGATAGATAATGGATAGGAGATAGATAATAATATAAGATAGATAGATTTAATACAGGGAACCATGGGCACATTCCCAGTGTGCCACTCCCCAATGCCGGCCCTGAGCGGCATTGTTCTTATAATGATGACCTATCCCATGAAATCAATAACAAGATAATCAGTCATACACACTGTCATAGTGTGTGAGACTTTAATTTTAGTGGATGTATTCTATACTTCATAATCATTCCAAAATCAAGATCTCAAACTATATGACAGTTACAATATAGGTAGGCATGTGTGTATACAAAATAAATGGGATAGATACACGCATCATCCTCTCCAGTCTTTCAATCATTTTTGTAAAAACAGGTGCCCGGAACAAACCCCACAGGCTTTGGAAGCAGTCCAATGAGCGTTCAGTACTGTTCTTTAACCCCGACATTTGACGTAATAGTACTGCATGGCGGGAGGTGCGTTCCCGCAAAATGCAGTATTATTACGTCAAGCTTCTGGCGCCGGCTCCTGAACGGAGCCGGCGCCAGAAGCTGCGGGTGTCGGCTATATATTATAGCTGACACCCGCTTCCAACACCCGCGATCGGAGAAATCTCTGTTAACCCCTAACACGCCGCGGTCAGCGCGGTCGCGCTGACCGCGGCGTGTCAGAGGCATTTAAATGAAAGCTAAAGTGAATCGGACCCCCCCGCGGCGCTTACCGGGGGGGTCCGCTGCTCCGATCGCAGCCCCGGGACTGCCGGTGCCCGGGGCTGCGAGATCTTCATCAGGAAGCCGGGTCCCTGCCTTCTGGCAGGACCCGGCTGTAAGACACTGGGCATGCGCAGCATGCTCAGTGTCTTACATTACACAGTGCAATACATCTGTATTGCACTGTGTAACCTGTAAAATAGCTTGAACAAGTGATCAGAAGATCACTTGTTCAAGCTTAGATGTCATTACCTGTAAAAAAAAGTTAAAACAATAAATAAAGGTTTTTTAAAATAAAAATAAATAATAAAAGAAAGTGAAAGCCCCCCAAACACCACATTTCCCTGTACACAAGTAATAAAGTATAAAAAACACTAAATCACAAAAAAACCCCACTTATTTGGTATCGCCGCGTCCGTAACAATCTGTACAATAAATGCTAATCATAATTGGACCCTCTAGGTGAACGTGGTTAAAAAAATAACCCAAAAACTTGCCAAAAATTAAAACTTTTTATCAAATTGCTTTACAAAAAATGTTCTAAAAAGTGATCCGAAAAATTTATAAGCGCCAAAATGATATCACTGAAAAGAACAACTTGTCACGCAAAAAATAAGCTCACAACCAGCTCCGTCAACCAAAAAATACTATAGTTATGCCGCTATAAAAATGGCAATACTAAAACAAATGTAATTTTTTCTATTCTAGTTTTCCTTCAATAAAATTGGCCAAATATAAATAAAACTATATAAATGAGGTATCACCGTAATCGTAGTGATCCGTAGAATAAAGATAATATATTATTGTTATGCTACAGCGAACACCCCCCCAAAAAAATGCTAAAAATCCAAAACAAAAATTGATGATTTTATTTTCCTCCACACGAAAAAAGTTAATAAAATTGCTTCGATAAGCTAAACACCCTCTAAAATAAAGGTTTTTTTTTTACAGTGCATCTCGTCTCGCAAAAAAAAATCCCTTATTTGACTAAATTGCTTAAAAAATAAATAAAGATTGTATAGCCCATTCCCAACGCGCGTTGTTATAGAACGGTGCGGCGGGTAGTGACTTGCCAACACTGTTCAGACACAGTGATCGGGGCAAGATGGCGGCTGTTCCTGACATCCATCCATCCTGCCCCATGGACCAGAAGGGTTATGTCGCCCCCACACCCCCCCAGTTCATGATCGCTGCTATTGGCTCATCAATTCAGACCAGCCAATAGAAGCGAATTTACTTATGACGTCAGTAATACCAGTCACTATGTCTGTAGACACGGTGATCGGGGCAGGGTGGTGGCTGTTCCTGACAGCCACCAATTGTGCCTTGCGGTCCAGAGGGGTTTTGTTGCCCCCCTCTGTCCATGTTTGCCGCTATTGGCTGATCGATTTGGTCCAGCCAAAAGCAGCAATATTCGTCACAATGGGCATCGCTAGGGTGAATAAGAGCAACACTTGGCGATAATTTCCCTACGGAAAACGAAGATATGGTACAAAAGCGCTGGCCGTGCACATTGTACAGATTATGCTGTACAACTCTTACATGCTGTTCCAATGTGCAGGTCCTGCTGTATCATTTCTCCGTTTTCAAGAGGAAGATATTAGGAAACTAATATTGGGACAAGAAGGACGGGGCCCCAGTACCTCTGGTTTAGATGTTCCAGAACAGCATTTTCCCGGTGAATTCTGCTGCTTCTAAAGGTAGGACTCAATAAAGAGTCTGTTCCAAAAGAGGAGTTAGGATGGACACTACATACTACTAATAGACCTGCGACACCTCCAGAGTGACAAAAGTTTAGTTGATCCCCTGGTATATTCTACCTCCTTATACGCAACACATTCACAATTCACGCCCAACCTGTTGTGAATTCATTTAGGTAAAATGAATAATTGTAACAACTTTTAGGTTACGTTGCTCCCTATACCCCTCCATTATTTCATAAGGGGCGCCACATAACGGGCACTGAACTTTCCAGAAATAATTGCAATTTCCATCTTGGACTCCGTTGCACATCAAAATGCTCATTTCACGATGTGTATTACCCTACACCACATATTGCACCTTGCTAAATTCCCCAAGGGGTGTACATTCAACAATTAGGGTCACTTTTCGGGTTTTCCTCTGTTTTGGTACCACTACGGCTCTCCAAATGTATCCTGACACATGTGAAGGATTTCTGTCAAATTTGGCCACTAAAAGACAAACATCCCTCTTTTCCTCTACTGTGCGCCCATAAAGCATTTTATATGCACATGTGGGGTACTTCTACACTCGGGAGAAATAGTTTTACACCTTTTTTGGGGTTATTTAATATATGATCCCTTGTAGCTTACAAAAATTAGGGGTAAAGTGACATTTATAGGAAAATGTTCACCTTTTTAATGTTTAGTGCCTAATTGGATCATTAACCTGTAGCGGCAAATACATATATTACACATTGCAAAATTCTCTAAGGGGTGTGCGTTCAAAAATTAGGGTCACTTTTCGGATTCTAATCTGTTTTATACCACTAGGGTTCTCCAAATGCATGTCAAACATTTCTGTCAAATTTGGCTTCTAAAAGGCAAACATCCCCCTTCCCTTTTACTGTGCGCCCATACAACATTTTATATACACATGTGGGGTACTTCTACACTCGAGAGAAATAGGTTTACACATTTTGGGGGGTTATTACGTATTTTTATCCCTTGTGGCTATAACAAATTAGGGGTACAATGACCTTTATAAGAAAATTTTCACCTTTTTCCTATTTAAGTCCTAATGAAATCAAACAACTTTACGGACAAATACACATATTACACCTTGCTAAATTCTCTAAGGGGTGTGCTTTCCAAAATGGTGATACTTGTTGGGGTTCCCCTCTGTTTTGGTACCGCTACGGCTCTCTAAATGCATCCTGACACATGTAAAGGATGTCTGTCAAATTTGGCTTCTAAAAGGACAACGCCCCTCTTTCCCTTCTGAGCTTCACTGCGTACCCATACAACATTTTATTTGCATGTGTGGGGCAATTTTATACTCGGGAGAAATGCTAGTACACATTTTTTGGGGTTGTTTTATCTTTAATGCCTTATGGGATACAAAAAATAGCCGTAAAAGTGACTTTTTTGGGAAAATGTTCATATTTTTCCTTTTAGGGACCTAATTGAAGCAAACACCTGTAGGGGAAAATACATATATTACACCTTGCTAAATTCTCCAAAGGGTGCACTTTCCAAAATGGTGACACTTGTTGGGGTTGCCCTCTGTTTTGGTACCACTAGGGCTCTCCAAATGCATCCTGACACATGTAAAGGATGATTGTCAAATCTGGCCTCTAAAAGGCCAACGCCCCTCTTTCCCTTCTGAGCCCTACTGTGTACCCATACAACACTTTATATGAAAAAGTGGTGCAGTTCTGTGCTTAGGAGAAATAGTTTTACACATTTATGGGGGTTGTTTAATCTTTTTTCCCTTGTGGCTTACAAAAATTTGGGGTAAAAGTGACTTTTTTGAGAAAATTTTCACCTTTTTTCCCTTTTGGGGCGTTCCAAAGTTATAACCACTTAAATAGACACATGTCAGATTTTAAAAAATGGGCCGTGTCAGGAAGGTGAAAAGTGGCTTCAGCGTTAAGGGGTTAAAACAAATGTATTATTTTTCCAAGAATTTAAAACAAGAAAAAAGTTTTGTTCAGTGTTAGGGAGTTGGAAAATGTTCTCACTGCCTATACAGTATAAACTATTGGCTGTGTTAATGTTATTGCATTGCTTCTCTAGTTTTCTGGGTTTACAATTTGTGGTACTACAGATGCTTTGTTATATCACGCCTTTTGAAGAGACTTTAGCAGTCGTGGGTATTACGATCTCAAAAAGGTTATTTCATTTTTCTGTACTAAACATTTTACATTCAATATGTTACGGTATGTGATTAAAGTAGTTAACATTTTTTTCACAAAACAGATTACTGGTATGGTACTCTGAAATATTCCCGGACAGATTACATTGCCAGTAGTATTCAAAGAGGCAGAGATTTTGGGCTTTGTTGTTATAATCGTGCAAGAGAATACTTTGGACTGGCACCTATTACCGGTTGGCAGGATATTAATCCAAAACTCCATCAGATAAATAAACAGGTCAGTAACCTACAATACAAAATGTTGTGTTCTATTTAGATATTAAATAGAAACCTTATTGTCTTCATAATATCTCTAGGGTCTTGTAATGTGTTACTGTCTTGGTTCATACACATGCTTAAGACCACAGTTACTGGATATGTCTTATTTGGCACAATTATGTTTCTGTAAATGTAATTTAATGACACAGGCAGAGCCAGAAAGGGGCTAAAACAGCTCCAGTAGACAAGTATTATTTTTAAGTTGTACTATTTTATACCATAAATTGCTCTACCTCCTGTAGAAGGCTGGTATGAGAAGAGCAGTGACTGATAAGGCTTCTATATAGGCTAAGAATCAGAGCCTACAGAGGTCATATAGACCCTTCAGATATCAGCCCCTCGAAGCTTTATCTGAATACATATAATACATGTGCCTTATGGTGGCTGCAGAGAGATATGCAAATATGTTTTCTTGAATAGGACAAGGAAAACCAAGCCACTACCTTGTAAGACAACCCCTTATCATCAAGCATGAATCTCATGATTACATGATGTGGCATTAAATCCAAACCAGTTTATCTATTCCAAAAGGAACAGATTACGAACTGTAGACAGCACCATTTCAACGTGGTTGAGTCTCTTCAGTACAGCGTAAGGAACTGGTTTAGCTAAATGAGAGGGTGTTGACTTGGGTCAGGAAGTAAGAGTTCTCCTAGAGAGTTTGCCAATTAAGGCCACCTTGCATGTGTGTGTAGACTTATAGTCATTTCTGCTCCACTAGGGGAATCTGGGAAACATGCAAATAATTTTCTTGCAAGGTGCCCTTAAAGGGCACCTACCACCACAAATCTACCTATAAAGGTAGATTGGGTGGTAGGTGAATCAATGGGACGTGAGGATATCCCTTTTAAGGGCTAATCCTCGCGTCCCGCACGTTTTTGGAAACTTTTATTACCCTAATATGTAAATTTTTTTATGTGGCTACTGGGGCGTGGAGTAGCCGCATCTGAGGTTACACGAGGCGGCTACTCCACGGCCCGGTAGCCACTTTACCCCTCCTACTCACCATCTTCGGCGCGCAGCTGCTCGTAGCTCCATGCCCCAGTAGCCGCATAAAAAAATTTACATATTAAGGTAATAAAAGTTTCCAAAAAAGTGCGGGGACGCGAGGATTAGCCCTTAAAAGGGCTATCCTCACGTCCCATTGATTCACCTACCACCCGATCTACCTTTATAGGTAGATTTGTGGTGGTAGGTTTCCTTTAATTAGCAAACTCTTTGTAAGGAGAACTCTTACTCCTTGACCCTAGTAAAAAGCCTCTAACTCAACTAAACAATTGAAACAGTGCTGTCTACAGTTCAGAATCTGTTACTTCTGGAATAGATATACTGGTTTGGCTTTAAATATACATCACTGTCTTCCTAGGCTTCCTGAAAGTCATGCTTGATGGCAAAGGGCCTGCCTAACAACGTAGTGTAAGCAGCATGGTTTTCCTTGTTCGATCTAGGAAAACTTATTTGCATATATACCAAAATCCCCTAGTGGAACATCAATGGTAATAAGTCGCCATACGCCTGCAAGGTGGGCCTAATTATATGTCTGTCAGTCGGCATTCCTTCTAAGCAGCTATCAGAGGAGTCTGCCGTTTTCAGACGACCCCTGTGGTTTTTTAACAGTTTTCCTTCCACATCCCTACATTATATAGAGACTATGCACATGTGACTGATCGGCCTGATATGACTGATTTTTATATTGATGACCTATACTAAGAATAGGTAATCAAAAAGAAAATTCATGAATATACCCTATAGCTGCTAGGCCATGAATACACCATAGGGCTCACCAGTACGCTTTCCCATGATATTACTATATTGTATATAGTATACTATATATGTAAATCCAGGGTGTGGGATTTGTAAGCTGAATACATCGATAGAGCAGCCCTGCTTCAAAATACTGTTGCTGTAAAACACATTAGCATGCTAAGTGTTCCCCTCAGCTTTGTTCCCTACAAAGTAATGGTGTCCCAAAAAGTACAAGAATCACTTTATTGAAATACTGTAAAGCTTTTTAAATAAAAATGTTACCCCCTTTGTGTCCCAAGAACAATAGTACTGTTTTTCATACTACAAAATGCCTTGAACTCTCTAAAGGCCAGTAAAATGCAGTTGTGTCATCAAAGCCAACTTTATTTTTAGACTGGACCTGTCTCTGATCCTACAGTGGGCAACTGGGGCACCAGAACAGCAGATTACACAAAAATACACATAGAAACCTTCAATAAAACTATGGCCAATATTCTATCCTCAGAGGAAAATGTTACCCTACACTGCATTATACTGAAACTATAAATTGCTTTATAATCAATATGTAAACAAATATTTGTAAGGGCTATCAATCCATACAAAATGAGGTTACTGCCAGCATATGATTTACGCAAGGCATTTATTATTTTAATTTCCATGAAACATTGAATATTTTATGTGATGCAATATAATGTGCGGTTACCTTAGTGCTAACTTACTTTCCAAGAAGAGAAGAGATGGACACTAAACAGATAACTACATATTAGTGCAACATTTGGGTGTCACCTGAACTACATATAGTTTAATAGTTTGCAACCCTTAGCAACATAACAGTAATATAACATAACATAGGTTTGGGCAATCTTTTTATTTTAAATACCAGCAGATGCTACTAAAAATACATTGGATATTCCAGTGACATGCAGGTAAATATCTCATTCCACTGGACAGTGTTTAAGGTGTATATATACCCTTTGACTGGACTTTGATTTGGCTAAAAGTGTATGTATTTTCAGGGAGAGAGTAAGTCTCTGGCAGACATCATTGGCAGATGATGAAAATAACAGGTTGCTTACTTTTTGGCACTTATCACAGAAGTTAAAAGAAACACAGTTCCGCTCACCCTGTCAATAGCCTTCAATAGGCACGTCCTACAGGTGCATGTAGATCAACCTTGTAGCTTGGAAGGCACATTCAACATGAGACAATGGATGATCCCAGCACAAACTTGCAGACGTAGATGTAGAAAGTAAAATTACTTGTCTTTATTCAGTGCTTCTAAAATACATACAGTATGCCAGCGTAGTGGACAGTTCTTGAGTTCTTATGGACTTTGGGAAGTGAATGGAAAACGGTGGTGATGGGTTACTCTACAAACAAATAATCTTTCAATCTGGTGGTAAACACTCCCACACCCAATCCCTCGTCTATTACTTTGGACACCTTGAATTGACACATTTTAGTGGTATTTTCATTCAACATATGATAGGTGCATATTTCGTTCAATAGATTTTTATTTATAATTTTGTTCCTCTTGTATTAGCTCTTGAAATCTATCTATTGTGGGGTCCTTTATGAAACAGGATAGAACTCGGGATTCCTTGTCCAGAAAGATGTACCCACTTGATCATTAACCCTAATGAACTCACGTGATGAGGCTCTTAAAGACAACATGTTAACCTGATCTACAAAGCTATTACACAAAAGATCTAGTGACATCAGGTCTTCGATAAAAGAATTACTCACTCTGTTGGCAGGCAAATAATCCGGAACAAGAGACGGATCATTGATATTCAAAAAATGTTTTTAACAATAATAACTGTCTGTCAATGTCCAATAAAGTATTGAATAAATTAATATCACATGTGGGAAAATAGTTAAGGCCTTTTGACAATAACGACACTTGATCTTTCAACAACATATAACTGGACAAGTTAATAACAGTAACGTTCACTAATGCGGATCCTATCTCTGTTGCCGGGTTTTTATGCCCCATATTTTGAACATGGCGATTGCAAAAAATTACTTTTACTCACACAGTCCTTTTTATACCCATGGACTCCTCCATTTCAGAGAAGCTAATCAATCTGTATTCATCATTAAACTTTTTCTTGTTTTTTTCTTTTTCTTTAAAAGTGGTCTTGGTTTAATAGACAGCATATCTTCACATAGAGTCCCAGGAAATTTGATCCTTTAAATGTCGAACAACGTGAGCGCTGCCATCTTGGCAAGTATCATGGTCGAAGTAGCATCATGCTATTACAGACCAGAGTCTCTCTAAGACATTTGCATACATCATTAGCAAAATAAACACAATATTATTGAAATACATAACCGGAGTGATTAAACCACATAGGGTTTAAGTACCATAGGGGGCCTGAAAAACTAAAAAAAATAATTTAAATAATTTAAAAAAAACATAAAGTTCTAATCACCCCTTTCCCTAGTTTGGAAACAAAAATTAACAAACATTATCATAAACATATTTGGTAAAATCTAGATCTTTCAAAATATAAAAACAATTATTCCCATTTGTATACCCCGTAACGGAATAACATAACACTCATTTTTCCACAAAAAATGGTACCTTACGCAGCTATGTATGATGTAGTATAAAAAAGTTATTGATGGTCGAAAATAGAAAACAGCTGGGGTTTTTTTGCACAAACAAAACACCTCTATAAATTTGGTATCTCCTTGATCACACCAACCAAAAGAACAAAGGTGATGGATCCTGTGAAAGGCATAGTGAAAGTCATAAAAACAAAACCTGCAAGAAAATCAGTTTTTTTTTCATGAACTTCACCACTTTTGAAATTTTTTCGCTACTTCCCACTACATAGCATGGACTATTAAATACCTAAAAAATTTATGGATTTTTAAAGTGGTGAAGCAAAAAATTGAAACACAAAAAAAACATTTTGGAAAGAGGTCAATAAGGTACAGCATACAAGGACAGTTCAAGCAAAGCATGAACTGATTTATAAGTCAATATAAGACAATTCTCTAAAAATGAACAGTATCAGTCTAATGTGAATTTTCTTTGGAGTGTTTTTATGCATATACATCTTCTATCTTGGAGCATAACATTTATATATTATTCTTTTTTTATTGTAAAAGCTGTTATAATTTATTCTGTATTGCAGCTCTTTGATGACTTAGCTATGTTATATGACAACGACACCAGTAAGCTGGAGCTTCTCCCAGGAGCCCTGCTGGAGTGTTATGGAGATCCTGGAGAGCTTATCACAGCCATTACAATGAACCAGTTCCAGCGTTTACGAGATGGAGACCGATTTTGGTTTGAAAATAAAAGAAATGGGTAAAATATAATCACATTTTTAAAATGCAGAAACCGTGTTGATAAATTAAGAAAAATTTAACAACTTCAGATGTGTTTTCATCAGACGTATTATTCAACGCCCATGACCATTGTTTTAATGGAGCACTCATAGACTATAGCTTATTAGGTTCTGTGAAACGAATGCCAAGCTGATGTAAATTTGCCATAAAAAACGGACACTTGTTTATGTGATTCCGCTTGTTCAAGTGTATCTTTCCTTAGTCTTTGGGTCTGATGAAATTCAACATGATGTTGCAGTTCTACACTAGAAACAAGTACAATGGGATCAGAATATCTAAATTATGGAGGATAAACTAAAGATATGGGACTATATATCTATGTAAGAACATATTTATACAGTTAAGTGTAAATCTTAAAACTGTCAAGTATGATTCAGATTTTTTCTATCAGGTCCCCAAGATTTTGATGAATTGTCTGTCCCTGCTCACGTCAAATTTATTAAGTGTCTTAGGCACTTTTTGAAACTCTCCGCTAATTGTCCTATGGTTATAGAGACGGGAATGTGGCTTCTTATTTATATGGGGTACATTTACCATGGCTTGTACACTAGAATTTGCAATTATTTCTCCCTTCACACCCCTCAACACCAACTTGGCATGCCCAGCGATGGACTGGGCCAGCGTGGGCAGGGCCGGCTCCAGGTTTTAGTGGGCCCCTGGGCGACAGAGCCTTAGTGGGCCCCTCCGTGGGCTGCCCTCCAGTGGCCACACTGCCCCCCCTCCACCTGCGGACACACTGAGTACCCCCCTTCCACCTGCGGACACACTGACCACCCCCCCTCCCCTGCGGACACACTGACCACCCCTCCTCCCCTGCGGACACACTGACCCCCCCCCCTGCGGACACACTGAACCCCCCCTCCCCTGCGGACACACTTAACTCCCCCTGCTGACACAATGACCTCCCCCCCTCCCCTGCAGACACACTAACACCCCCCCTCCCCCTGCTGACACACTAACCCCCCCCCTCCCCCTGTATACACACTGACCTCCTCCCTCCCCCTGCGGACACGATGACCCCTCCCTCCATTGCCCCCCGCGGACGCACTGCCCTCCCTCCCCCCTCGGGAAAAGAAAAAAAGAATTCACCTTTCCTGGTTCCCCCGGAGCAGCGCCTGCAGCTGTCTTCTGTCTTCGGCCTGGGCCTCTCGTACGCGCCGGCTCTGAAGCCGGCACACGTGATCCGATGACATCATCATGTGCGCCGGCTTCAGAGCCATCACATACCCTGCGGAGCGCTGCATCGTGGGAAACGGGACAGGTGAGTTTTAGATTCTGCCTCTATGCTGCGCTCCCGACCAGCGCAGCATAGAGGCAGAAAAGTGATCGATCCGGATGGTGATTAATTGTACCAGTGTCTTATAGTGACACTGGTACAATTGATCCGGGGGCCCGAGTGGGCCCCTCCAGTACCCCGGGGCCCCGGCACTTGCCCGGCCTGAGCGTGGGGCATTCATGTTCAGTGCCTGTGCACTCACTATCACTTGCACCTATTCAGGCCTGAAAGATGCAGATAACAGCACAATTCTATATACCCAGCAAAATTTGTACCCCAAAGTCTCCTGATCTATCCAGCTTAGCAGCGGATGTCATGATATATAGATTTAACTAGTGCCAGAGTATGAGAAATTCCCCCACAATTGTGCTCCAAAAATGCGCTAAACTGTTTACACATTTGTGGCTGAAACTAAAGTCCAAAAAAAGTTAGCAAAATTAGACAATATAAGTAAACCTGGATAACCTATCAGAAAATGGCAAGTATGATACAAATGAATGTGTCTGACATATAGGCACTAAGCCATGCTATACTTGTCTTGAATCGATTATAGTTTATTGTACAGATCAGTGGGGTGAGGTTTGGATGTAATTTTGTAAAAGAGGCATTTAAATAAACTAGAAGTCACTGGATTTAATAACATACTATTATGCTGCCCAATTAAATAGCATGGGTAGTATACTTCATAGAAGGAAGTAATAGAAGCAGGGAAAACACGTAGTGCATTCCTTTCTCTACTATGAAGTTGTTAAGTATCCTCTTCACTGTAGTCTGTTAGAAAATACCTACGTGATTAGGAGAATTATTAGTCAGGCAGTAATGACCTGTCTTACTATATTTCCTGTTATCCAGCTTCCCAAGGCATAATCAAGATATCCTTAATTGAACTTATTTACAAAGACTTGTATTTGCTTTTTCGTTATATTCATTTGTATTATGATTTGGGGTTTGAGTCATCGAGATCAATAATACATGGTATGTAATACTAATTGTTTCTACTGTAGGTTATTTAATACAGATGAGATAGCAAAGATCAAGAATACTTCATTCCATGATGTCATTTTAGCAGTTACCTCTGCAGATTTTGGTGATATCCAGCAAAACGTATTCACTTGGCGTGAGGGTGAGTTCAAGTTTAAGGATGCAGACACCCAATCTCTTTACACTTTTAAATCTTTAGGGCTTGGCTAGAAAGATGTATATGTGTTGGTAAGTTGCCAGTGACTACATTAGGAGCAAAGACACTCTGTAGGGAATGAAACCATACAAACTAAGGATCTGAATAAAAAAATAAAATTACATTGACTTTTTTTTTACCATAATATCCATGTGAAGTTGCAGTCTAAGATTTCTTAGAGGAAGCAACACTAAGAAATAAGGTATTTATGTCTGTCATTTGGTCTGTAAAATCATTTAATGGTCCCCGATTTCCGTCGCGTGCACGCCGGCGCCGATGCGAAGCAATGCGATCGCGTGTGCCAAAAACCCGGGGCAATTCAGGGAAAATCGGCGCAAATCAGAAATATTCGGGTGACCCGCCGTAAAAACGCAATTCGGGCCCTTAGTAAATGACCCCCACAGTGTCAACAAAAACTGTGAAAGTATCCTGGGAAAGAGAGAAAAACTTGTAGTTTAAAGCACAATGATGGCATTCCTGAAAAGAAGAGATGAGCACATCTATGCTTTGTAAATTCTGCCAATATTTAGGTACCAAATCAAAGGATCAAAATAAACCAGGGACACTTTCTCATATATCTAGTAACTGTGACTGTAGTAATCTTCTAATATTTGTTATCCATGGCCTCCTTCCTTCTGAAATCATCTTTTAAAATTATGGGGCTACCCCAGCTCCTCTGTCATCTGGCTTTAGAGACTGTTACACTGCCTCCCCCTCCCCTTGATCGCTTAGCACTTATGCCGTGAGTACTTCCTGTGAGTACAGCGTGACAGCCTAAAAAGCTAGATCACAGAGGGGCGAAAGTAGAGTTATGATTTTAATCATAAATTTACTTTCATATTTTCTGATTAACCGGACAAGTCTTTCAAAATGGCATTAAGCTGATACTGCATATGGCCTGCAGAAGAAGAAAGAAGGAACAGCGCTTTCCAATTTACTCGGAGGTCCAGCATAAGATAAACAATGTTTTATTTATAAGAAATGAATATATTAAAAAATTTTAAAAATAAAAAAAAAATAAAAGACAGCAACACGTTTCAGCTCCGGACCGGAGCTTTCATCAGGCATGATGAGACAAAACATTTAATGGGATTATAAAGACTAGGTTACTGGAGAACCAGAGGTACGTGACCGGTCACGTGGGTTACCATAGGTCAGAGTTCAGGGAAAATCTGTTCCCTTAGTGGATTACTTTCGCTAAGATAATCATGTTGATATATCTGTTATTAAAATATACATACCGTATATACTCGAGTATAAACACTAACTCGGCTTATACTGGAGTCAAAAAGCTAAATAAAAAAAAAAAACTAAAAAAAAAAAATCTAAACTCACCTTTTCAGCGGCCGCGCGAGTCTTCTATGCGATCCCTCTGGCTGCGGCACCAGGTCCGAGTCACTGACTTCAGCCGCCGCCGCGATCGTATTGTGTGTGCCAGCAGCCGGCACACACTGTGATGTCAGCGCTGCGGCTGACGTCAGAGCTGCGCACCGCCGAAAAGGTGAGTTTAGATTTTTTATTTTTTTAAATTAACTGTCTGGCTCCATAACGGGCCGGGGACCCGGCTCCATAACGGGCCGGGGACCCGGCTCCATAACGGGCCGGGGACCCGGCTATTTAAGAGGGCACAGGGGCTGGTGGCTACATATTGGGGGCAGGGGCTGACAGGCTACATATTGGGGGCAGGGGCTGACAGGCTACATATTGGGGGCAGGGGCTGACAGGCTACATATTGGGGGCAGGGGCTGACAGGCTACATATTGGGGGCAGGGGCTGACAGGTTACATATAGGGGGCAGGGGCTGACAGGCTATGTACTACTGGGGGCTGGCTGGCAGCTATATACTACAAGGGGCTGCTGTCTATATACTACTGGGGGCTTGGTGGCTATATACTTGGGGGGGCTGTGACCAATGCATTTCCCACCCTCGGCTTATACTCGAGTCAATAGGTTTTCCCAGTTTTTTGTGGTAAAATTAGGGGCCTCGGCTTATACTCGGGTCGGCTTATACTCGAGTATATACGGTATAAACAATAGATAAAAATCCGTACATAAGAACATTTAGATACATTTTGTTCTTTTCAAGAAAAAAACTGTCCCGGTACAAACATAACCAAGTAAAAAGAACCTAATCAATAATAATATATGTAAGAAAAGTATATCTGATGATGGCACAAGTTGTTGCAAACGGAGCCTAGAATAAAAAAGCATTGGAAGAGTATAATTCGTACCTATGGTAACACAGCGGTCCTAGAACATTGGTAACGCTGCTATAAGAGCCAATTAGAAAATGCTTGACTGTGGATGGGAGCTAAAGAGGGGCACAACGGCACAAGTGGGATGCTCATCAGAAGAAGCCACATCAATGATCTAGGTAAGAGGAACGCAAAGAATGTTATATTGTAAAGACTCGATCACCTCATTAAGTCCATTGGGACACAGTGGGATTAGCTTATAAATCCAATAGGATTCTCTACGAATTAACATTTTTACACAATGACCTGTATACAATCAAAGTTTAATTCATGTTCTAAGGCTTTGTTTTTGAAAGCCAATTTTCGTTTAGTGGCGATGTCCGTTTAGCCTCATTCTTAGTGATCGTATTGTACAGCCTACATATTGCTGGCCACATAAGCTGTCAACAAGATAGATAACAAAACTAGAAGAGCAGGATAAACTGTTTTTAATCTTAAATACTTCACCAGTGCTGTTCAATGAGAAAGTATTTGCTCCATTATTAATTTTATCACAGCATAGACAAAGTTTTTGTCTACATTTTTGAACACCAGGTGTGTTTTCATTGTTTGTTTTTGTTTTGTTTTTTTTTTGGGGGGGGGTAAATTTGCTGGGTGCTATCATGTTCTGATGGTGGTAGCTTTCCTAAAAGGTTATTATAGGTTACTTCGGTAGAATATCATGGAGGATCGGATCCGTCCTCAAAATATTCCAATGTTTGGATAAAATGGCTCTAATTTTTATATTCCCTCTGTCATAAGTTGTGATGAAATTATAAGAACGTTTGCACTCTTTCGATGCTTTTGGAGATTTCTTTGAGGTTTTCAGACAGTCTTTTTGTGTTTTGTTGGCATATTTAAGATACGCTTGTTTTATCAATTTTTGGAGGTATTTTTTCTCTTGGAATCTATTTTTTGAGGATAGATGATTGTTTTTGATAATCTTCATGATCAGTACAGTTCTTACGTATGCAATGGAATTGGCTGAATGGCACATTTTTCAACCATTTTGGATAATGTGCACTCCCAAACTCTAAAAACCTATTGCTGTTAACTGTCTTAAAGTGTGTTGTGGTGACAATTTTTTTCCCAAGATTCGTTAGTTCTAGATCCAAAAAAACTATTTTATTTTTATCAAGGTTCATGGTGAACTTCAGACCCCAGTTGTCGGTGTTAATGGTATCTATGAACGTTTCAGCATCTTGTCTGCTACCACGCCAGATAAAAAGCAGATCATCAATATATAACGCCTAAAATACACAATATTCTTAGACTAATGGCTGGAATTGTAAATATGTAGGGACTCAAACCACCCCATAAATAAGTTGACACAACTGGGAGCGGCTTGAGTCCCCATCGCTGTGCCACGAACTTGATGGTAGATTAGTTCCTGGAACTCAAAGATATTATGTTTGAGTACAAACTCCCATAGGCATAAGCAAATTGGTATGTTCAGAAAGGAACCAGTGCATAGATTCTAAGCCTAGTTCATGCGGTATGTTTGAATATAGAGATGAGATATCTAAAGACAGAAAAAAATTGTCATCATCCCATATAAATTCCTCTAGGTCAATGATGAGACTACTAGAGTACTGAAGGTATGACAAGGGGCTGTAAAAAGAGGTCTATATAATGAGACAAATTACAGGTTAGGGACCCTATCCCAGATATTATAGGGCGACCTGGGGGATTTTTTTGGTCCTTATGGACTTTTGGTTAATGATAGAAAGTCAGCAACAGTGGATGTGTTATCATTAGGAACCCATTTTCCTTTTTGTTAATCACCTTTGCTTCAAAAGTTTCTTTAACTATTGCGTTATATTCGATCAAAAATTATGGTGTGGAGTCTTTTTTCAGGGGTCTATAGTAATTCAGATCTCCTAGTATATTGGATGCTCCCAGTATGTAATCCGTTCTATTTTGGATAACTACCACCCCCCCTTTGTCAGCTGACCGGATAGTTATCTCGTTATCTCTGGTGTTGGAGCTAAGGTATTTTAAGGCATGTAGTTTGCCTTGCGTTAGATTATCACCAGGGCCTTGAAATGATTTTATGTTTTTAAAATCACTGGCTACCAGAGAAAAAAAAAATGTGTCAATGTCAGTGACCTCTTTGTGACACTGGATTGAAAGTCGACTTCTTATTGACATTTTGATATAAGAACTGGTCTCTATCGAGGCTGGTGTGTTCCTAGCTTTTTTTTATCATTTTGCAAATATCTTGGTTATATTTTTTATAAATATATTTAAGTCAATAAATAGTTGGAAATCATCAGTGACTTTATCGGGGCAGTTTAAACCCTTAGATAATACAAACTTTTCATTGGGAGTAAGGAGATGGCTAGATAAATTAAAGATCTTAGTTTCACTTATATTTGGCTGGTGATTTGGGGGCATTGTGGGGGTTCTAACTTCCTTGTTCTTTTGCCTTTTTCTTCTATACTTGCCTCCTTGGCATCCTCTAAATCTCTGTTTCTTTTAGTTTTGATTAGATTTGGTTTTTCTAGTGGCATTGAATAATTTATGATCCTGTTTTGAAATAGTGCTTTTTTTGTGGGTAGCATGGTAAGTATCGGTGGTCCTTTCGGGATAGGGGTGAGACAAATACTGAAATCTAAGGGGGTTGTAATTGCGTAATCGTACGGGTATGTCCCAATTCTAAAAAAGATAAACGATAAATGGACATGGCCACAAACGAAAATTGGCTTTCTCAAACAAAGCTTTTCTAAACATATCAACCTAAAACATGAAGACAACTTTGATTGTACATAGGTCATGCCAATAGAACAAATAACAGAAAAATCATCTGATCATGTAAAAATGTTGAATCATAGAGAATCCTATTGGATTTATAAGCTAAACACACTGAGTCCTAACAGACTCAATGAGGTGATTGAGTCTTTATAATATAACTAGAGATGAGCGAGCACTAAAATGCTTGAGTGCTCGTTACTTGAGTCGAACTTTTCCGGATGCTCGAGTGCTCGTATCGATTAACAAACCCCATTGAACTCAATGGGAGACTTGAGCATTTTTCATTGTTCACTGAAAGAACACATTGAAAGAACACTGAAGAACACATTGTAGATGTTTGCAGATGTTTTCACAATATGTGTGAAGACCACATTGCAGATGTTTCCATACATCTGCAATTTGTTCTTTACACATATTGTTCTTCACATACTATTGTGAAGAACACCGTTCGACACGCGTGTCTTCAGATAAGTTAGCAGATGTACAGAAACATCTGCAATGTGTTCTTCACTGTGTTCTTCACTTAAATGATCCTTTGTTCACTGTGTTCACTGTTTTCATTGTATTCTTCACGGTTTTTCGCTGTGTTTTCTTGAGTAAATGCTCGATCTCGAGCAGGCGAAATACTTGTCCGAGCAACGAGCCATTTCGAGCACGCTAATACTCGAACGAGCATCAAGCTTGGACGAGTATATTCCTCATCTCTAAATATAACATTTAATGTGTTACTCTCACCTAATCATTGATGCGGCTTCTTCTGATGAGCATCCCTCTTGTGCCATTGTGCTCCTTTGTAGCTCCCGACCACAGCCAAGCGTTTTCTAGTTGGCTCTAATAACAGCATTGCCAATATTCTAGATATCAGTGCTGCTGCAATCCGTAGCCTGTGTTACTATAGATACGAATAGTATGCTTTCCGATGCTTTTTGTTCTAGGCTCCATTTGCAACGACTCGTGCCATCATCAGATAAACGTTTCTTACATATATTATTATAATCTACTGTTTTTATAATCTTTGAGATTCTCCGGTAGCCTAGTCTATATAATCTCGTTAAATGTTTTGTCTCGTCATGCCTGATGAAAGCTCTGGTCCGGAGCTGAAACACATCCCTATCTTTTATTACTTTTTAAATGATTTTTTATCAATATATTAATTTCTTATAAATAACACATTGTTTATCTTATGCTGGACCTCCGAGTGAATTGCAAAGCACCGTACTTCATTCTGCTTCGGGCCATATGCTATACATCTACACGATCCTGGGATCCTGGTCTCCAGTGGAACGTGTACATGGAACGTGGATGCGGCTGCTGCATCCACATCTCTCAAAACTAATTTACCCAACACTGTCAGGTGAGAGTCCTGAACCATATTTTAACTAAACGCTACTTTAACAATATTACTCGAGACTTGCGCTCTGTTTTTTGCATCTTTCTCTATCCTGCCTCTTGGGGGGGGGAGGGGGTGTCTCGAGATCATTTCTCAGCTCCCTATTCCAGGACTCTTTGGTTATTTAGATGATACTGTCATTCACCCCAGAGCTTAGTTAATGGGGATTGATGATGGAAAATGTAAAAAAAACATTAAAAATAAATCAAGCAAGACAAAAGATTTGTAGAAACAAATCTGTGTTTTAGAGATTATATACCATTTTACAGGTAAATTGGAAAACAAAATGGTTCAGACTGATTAGATTTAGACGCTAACCAAATCTATTGAAAAAGGTAATGGGGCTTCTATAAATTGAATGTTGGATGATTTTCTCAGTGAATTAGTAATTCATTTTTTTTTTTTATTCTGACAGAAAAAAATAAAATGATGATTACCTCTTTATTTAACATTCGGCTGATATAAAGTATACTGTATATATGAGATATATAATGAAAAAAAAAATAGTTTTGTAACATAAAGTGCACTCAGGAATAGCAATACACCATGCATTAGGAATGGTCAAATACAGCAATTTCAAACCACTGTAAATGAGCACACAACTGGGTGGTATAATCGGGTTTCTCAAGCAGTTTTGGCTGGAGCCCATTGCAAAAAATATTCTGTTCTTTGCTTGAGGACTCAATTGATTGATATCTGCTAACCAGCATATCACTATGTACCATATGAGGCTGTTCCTTCCATTCTGAGCCAAATCCTTGGTGAATCTTTTTTTTCTTCTGTGGAAAGCACATTGTGAATACGATTTGGGTGTTATCAATAGTGAATTGAAGGTAGCTTCAAAGATATACATTTAGGCTAAAAGGTGATATTAGTCATTATTGCATTATTGGATTAATGACTAGTTGGAACTTGCATTCACAAGTCTATGATCACAGTCTCAATCATATTGTAGTGTACAGTAACGAGGAAAAGAAAGTTTATAATTCCCAGGACAGCAAAAAATAATCTAGATATTAAAAGGTCTTGAAATTAGGTAAATTCCAATTTACGTTATTTAAGAAAAGTGCAGTCAAAATGGAGAAGACAAAAATAGTACCACCATGAATTAATAGCTTGTAGAATCACCTTTTCTGGCAAAAACCTGAGTTGATGGTTTTCCTTTTTACATCATTTGTTTCTAACATTGATATGGAATTTTTAAGCCAAGACTTATTTACAATGCTGCTTGAGTTTATTGATGATGAGTTATCCCGTCAGAACCCGTAACTAGTAACACTCGCAATTTGTGCTGGTGCGGATGTTAACTGCTTAAATTTTGTTGGCAAGGTCGCCAGCTGCACTCAGATAGCTGCAGCCGTGTTCACCCCAACATTAACATACCCGCAGTGCTGAGCACCACCATTATGGGGAGGATTGTCACTCCAAATGATGTCATTGAGGAGGGACAATCCTCAAGAAAATGATGGTGCCCTGCACCACAGCCATTTCCATGCCATAGGCAACTTTGCCAACGGAAAAGAGTTACTGCCCACAGAAGGTGCTGGTGTTAATGGCAGGGATGTTTAGCATGTTTGATTTATTTAAAAAGTAATTTATTAAAATCCTTCTTACTGCATTACATGACTATAATATCTTTCCATTTTTAGGTGATCCATGTCCTCAGCCAGAAAAAGCTACAGTGTTTCCATCTTGCCTTCGCCTCACTGCGATTGATTACTTTGAGGGATGCGTTATTGGATATAGCAGCCTTATTGTGATTATTTGTGCTTTCCCTCTAGGTTGGTAAATTTCGCTATATTGTTACACAGAAAGTTAGCAGAAGTGAATGACTGCAGAATCAAATAGGTATATTTATTATTAAAGTTAAATCAAGTTTTAGATGAAGATGAAGATTAGTATTATGAAAGTCATGAGTGTTAGGCGCAACCTATTGGTGGCAAAAAAGGCAGTTGTGTTGAATGTGCTAAGAACAGATACTTATAAAATAGTCTATAGCCACAGTGCACAATTTTTTGAATATTATAGGGCTCATATACGGTCGTGCTGCACACTTTTGTCGGACTGTGTACCATTTTTTGCGCTAAAACAGCTTGCACAGGTATTTAAATGTTGCTTCCATGCAACACAAATTAGGGACCGTGCCGTTGGAAAGTTTGAATGATTCTGACTGAACGCAGGATTTAACTTTCAAATTGTGTTGCAAGCCCAAGCACTTACTGGCACCTCTAAAGAGATGGTGAACTCTGTTGGACCTGAGCTTGACTGAGTGGGCGCACGATCGTAGTGAATCGCGGCACGGTGCATTATGCACTTTCAGTGACCCTGTAAGTAATTGTGCCCCTATATGTATTTAGTATTTGTCACAGAAATATATCCATCTTAATTGGGTTTATTCCTAGCGCATCTTACAGGTTTTAGGGAACAACAGTTTATGTTCTTAAAAAAAAAAATACAATAAACAAATTCCTCAATTTCATGATGGTTTATATTTAGTCTCACATTTTCTGTGTTTTATCCTTATGATTTCAGTTAGTTTTTTTATTGCTTGTGCTGTTGCTCAATCCCGTAAAAGAGACTTCAAAAAAATCCAAAATAAGCAGGCTGTATCCAGTATGAAAACAGTTCTATCTGCTGAAGGTATCGCTGGTAAGTATTGTCGGATCTTAAATAAAGTCATCTTCATAGCATACATTTTTATGCATTTTACATATTTTTATGACAGACAATATCCTCAGGATATCATCAACCCCTTAAGGATGCAGGTTTTTTTCTCTAATTTCTCGCTCTCCACCTTCAAAAATCCATAACTTTTTAATTTTTCAGAGTACAGAGCAGTGTGAGGGCTTATTTTGTGCATAACAAATTTTACTACTCTGTCACATTATTTATTATTATCATTATTATTATTATTCCTTTACCTTTGGACAAATTTTACAGGACATGTTTGTCAGATGTCCAGACCACAAGTTTTATTACACGTTCTATCATCAGTGATTGGGTGTAATCTCTATCTTTTAATGTTCTTGGTGGAGAAGTATCATTTCCTAGTTATGTTAAGCCCATGGTACTTTTGCCAGTATATAGACACATTTATATGCTGGGACCACTTTTTTTTTCGTTTATGATTTTTGTAATGATTACCCTAATATGTTGCTATTGCAACAACTGAGTATTAAATAAATAATACATTTTCTATTCATTTTCTAAAACATACTGTGCATTTTTAAGACTGCCATTTAGGTCAGAATTGTATAGTGTCTATTTTGGCAGTGCATTCATTATACAATGGATGGGATTAGAAGCAGGTGACTCAAGTCACTCAAGTCAAATTTGCACTACACTTTGGACAGAGACATCAGTTTCTGGCTCATGCACTCTCTGTGTACTGAAATCATGAAGCAAGTACCAGTAGCTGATCCGAGAGGAGGCCTGGTGTCAGCCTCCTGCTGTTCAGATCAGGGGCGTAACTGGCAATGACTTCTGAATTACGCCCCCTACCCCCACAGAAAATGTAAATATTTGTATACTTTTATTACACATTTATACACTCTTACACACATTTATACAATTATGCACACATTTATAAATTTCTGCACTGATGTCCTGTCATTCAGCTGTCCCCTCCCCCGATATATCTTATCTGAGCTGCCAATTAAGGCTGTGTACTATTATATACATATTATGCTGTACAATGTACACATCCTCCACTCATTAGTGTGTAAGGATAAATGCCAAGGGCCCCTGACACACCGGGCCCGATAGCAACTGCTATGGCTACTTCCAATGTGGTTATGCTCCTGGTTCAGATATTTGTAGCCTATCTTCATAATATTAAATTTGTCATTAACATTTTTCAGCTCAAGAATGGCAAGGATCAAATGAACCGCTTTGCCCTGTCCTTTTACAAATCCATTCACAACAAGTGATCAGAGTTTTGGACAGTAGATTCACAGTGATTCGTACCATTAATATGCAGAACCATCAGCAATTTAATGTCATTCAATCCAATAATCATGGCTGCCGTACACTGCTGTTAAAAGTACCCAATGAATATGATACGGTAAGTGACAACTGCAGCCTCAGCCTCAAGAGAAAACTCATGTTGGGTAGTCTTCTCATAGAGGTGGTCACTTTGTATCTTTTATTCATTAACACCTTTAGATAAACTGAATAAGGACATCACCACTTGAAAATGTATCTGTATAAGCATTTACATAGAACAGTGTGGTCACTTGGTATTAACCAAAGCACAGAATTCAGATTAAAATAATCCTGAAGAACATTTCTATGCCAAAATGGCTTCTCCATTTGTGAAATAACCAATAACCAATTTGTGAAAGAATGGGAAAAATAGCAATTCTGCTGCATTATAGTTAAATTTTAACTGTTGGGTCAACTGGTGGTTCTGTGCTATGGCTGAGCTCTTCTATGGGTAACAAACGGTAACATATAGATTAAACATATGGCCTTGAAATGGCATTATGGCCTATGGCAAATGAATGTTGGTGCACCATGACCTGACTGCAAGCCTGATGTACCCCCTATTGCTCAGATTTTACAAGTAAAACTGGGCAAGTTTTTTTCCATTTCAACCATAGATTTTCTCAATAAAAGCTAAATCTTTTTTTTTGCAACTCAATAGTTTTTATGCTGATGCTACTTTACAAATTTCGAAATGTTTTTTTTTTCATTTTACCTAGGTTCTGTACTTTTATAATGAAGATGAATGTGCAAGTTTTATTAATCAGTTACAAGAAAACGGGTTTTCTTTAAAAGAGGGAAGATTGGATGAGGACAGTCTACTCAATGAAGCTGTAACAAAAAAACAAAGAAGTCAGATACTGGAGACTTTTTTCAGACATTCTTTTGCTCAGGTAATTAAATTTGGAAATGTTTCCATCTAACAACTAACTGTCTGATTTTTTGTGATTTGCTAATGGAAGCTTTTACTAATAATAATAATATTAATAATAATAATAATTTTATTTATATAGCGCACACAGATTACGCAGCGCTGTACAAAGCTTGTCAAATCGGTCCCTGTCCCGATGGGGCTCACAACTACATTTGTAATGAAAAAACGAAAAATATATTTAACACCTAAAAACTTGGGAATTCCTCTGTTGCACCCTACTGATGATTAAAAAGGGCTGCTGAGATAAAATTTTATCATCGATCTATCACTTTTGACTATACTATATCACTATTAAGATTTCTGGAGATGTGTGAAAAGAGGAGGAGGTGCCAGGATTTGGTGCATGTTACTAGGAAAAGAAGGTGCCTGACAAAGATGAGGAATCTACTGTCGGAAGTAGATCTGATGGTAGATTCCTCCTCCTGCCTCTGCCCTAATCTGTAATTTAATCCTGGAACTTAACCTTATTTGTTAAACTTTATTTTAGTAATACGTAAATTAACTGCAGAGGCTTCTGGGGTGTGTACTAACCTGGCCGGGCACTGGGAGCTAAGGCTGGTACATGCCCCAGTAGACTCTGCAGTTAATTTACATATTACTAAAATAAAGTTTTTAACCAATTAGGTTCCAGGATTATTAAATTACAGATAAGGACAGAGGCAGGAGGGGGACTCTACCATCAGATATACTTAAGATAAATTCCTTATGGTAGGTTTCCTTTAAGTGCTAGAATGATAGCTAAAGTAATGATGAATCCTAAAGCTAAAGCAAGTATCAACATTAACAACTGAGATAAGTCTATGAGCTGAGCCATTTCATGTGGTGTTTGAATCAGATAAACAGTGTTTTCCTACTATTTAACATCTCTGTAATCTACAGGAAAGGGGATAATAAGCTTATAAATGAGGGTCTTACTGTCGGGAACCCTACCAATCACCAGAAGAAGGCCATGAATGGGGGCCCTTTTCTCACTAATGGGTGGAGCAGCAGGACAAGAAGGCATTCTGCCACTGCATTAAGTTTGAAAAAAAGTGTTGGAAATTGCCATGCACAGCACTTAGTTATCACTGGCACTCCCACAGACAGTGAATGGGTGTGCCAGAGATATCGACGCAATATATTGAAAGGCACAGCCGGATGAATTCTTAGTCCTCCTGTCCATCAATTAAGGAGAACTGCACCCCTGCTCTACAGGATTTGGATTCTCACTGACCAGCTTGTTGTCCTCTAACCAATGGATAGTAATAACTTAAACAGGTGATATAACTCCTTTAAAACTTATCCAATAAAGAGTGTAAAAAAGGGGATTGGTAGAAGTCCATGATCATTTCTACACATCAGAGGTAGAGACTAGAGATGAGCGAGCACTAAAATGCTCGGGTACTCGTTATTCGAGACGAACTTTTCCCGATGCTCGAGTGCTCGTTTCGAGTAACGAGCCCCATTGAAGTCAATGGGAGACTCGAGCATTTTTCAAGGGGACCAAGGCTCTGCACAGGGAAGCTTGGCCAAACACCTGGGAACCTCAGAAAAGGATGGAAACACCACGGAAATGGACAGGAAACAGCAGGGGCAGCATGCATGGATGCCTCTGAGGCTGCTTAATCGCACCATTATGCCAAAATTATGGGCAACAGCATGGCCATGACAGAGTGACCGAATGAGGCTAGATAGCATCTAAAACATCCAATAATTGACCCTGACACTATAGGGGACGGCATGCAGAGGCAGCGGCAGCAGCGGCAGGCTAGAGAGTGGCATGGCAACATACCCTAAATGGACTCAGGCTTCAAACCAATGGGTGGCAGAGAGGAACCAAAGGAGGTGAGCAAGAAGCGCTCAAATAATATCGGTACATGATAAAAGTTTGCCAGTATATTTTGTGGATTACACAGCAGGGTGGCGACAAAGTTAACATGGAAGCCATGAAAACAATCCAAAATTCTGCCTGACACAGCTCGTTTGATAAGGGGACCATGTATGGAGGCAGTGAACTAGTAGTAGATTAAAGGTGCTGCAGTTAAAACTATGTTAGTTGGATCTTGGCATGGAGCTGGTGCTCCGCTGCCAGGCGAGCTTTCGCCAATCCAAGCCCCTGTCTCTAGGCTACTCCCCAAACAGCACTTCTAAGAACCTTTTGTATAAGATCAAGTGTAGTAGCGTTCTTATAAGTTTGGGATATGGCGGGTGAGGGGAATGTAAACATCTGCGCAAGAAGCGCTGAAATAATATCCGTAAATGAAAAAAGTTTTCCAGTATATTTTGTGGCTTACACAGCACGGTGGCGACAAAGTTAACAAGTTTGATGCGGAATGCCCTGTAATAGCTCTTGGGCGGTGTGCCTTTTATCACCTAGGCTCAGCAGTTTGAGCACCGCCTGCTGTCGCTTAGCGACGGCACTGCTGCTGTGCCTAGAGCTACCGACTGATGGCGCCATGCCCACGGATGGTAATTCGGAGGAGGAGGTGGAGGAGGGGTGGGTGGAGGAGGAGGCATAGTAGGCCTGAAACACCTGGACCGAGGTAGGCCCCGCAATCCTCTGCGTCGGCAGTATATGACCAGCCCCAGGGTCAGACTCGGTCCCAGCCTGCACCAAGTTAAGTGTAGTAGCGTTCTTATAAGTTTGGAATATGGCGGGTGAGGGGAATGTAAACAGATGCGCAAGAAGCGCTGAAATAATATCCGTAAATGGTAAAAGTTTGCCAGTATATTTTGAGGATTACACAGCAGGGTGGCGACAAAGTTAACAAGTTTGTTGTGGAAGCCATGAAAACAATCCAAAATTCTGCCTGACACAGCACGTTTGATAAGGCGGCCATGTATGGAGGCAGTGAACTAGTAGTAGATTAAAGGTGCTGCAGTTAAAACTCTGTTAGTTGGTTCTTGGCATGGAGCTGGCGCTCCGCTGCCAGGCGAGCTTTCGCCAATCCAAGCCCCTGTCTCTAGGCTACTCCCCAAACAGCACTTCTAAGAACCTTTTGTATAAGATCAAGTGTAGTAGCGTTCTTATAAGTTTAGGATATGGCGGGTGAGGGGAATGTAAACAGATGCGCAAGAAGCGCTGAAATAATATCCGTAAATGGTAAAAGTTTGCCAGTGTATTTTGTGGATAACACAGCAGGGTGGCGACAAAGTTAACAACTTTGATGTGGAATCCATGAAAACAACCCAAATTTCGGCCTGACACACCTCGTTTGATAAAGGGACGATGTATGGAGGCAGCTATATGGACGACTTTTGGAGGTAGCAATGGAGATAACGTGTGGAGGCTGCTATGGAGACAATTCAATTTGGATAGTGCCTGTATGTGGCAGTCCAAAAAAGTTTTCAAACCAGAGGAGCAGGTAGGTGGCCCTCCAGAAAAATGGAATAGATTGAGTGCCTGTATGTGGCAGTCCAAAAAAGTTTTCAAACCAGAGGAGCAGGTAGGTGGCCCTCCATAAAAATGGAATAGATTGAGTGCCTGTATGTGGCAGTCCAAAAAAGTTTTCAAACCAGAGGAGCAGGTAGGTGGCCCTCCATAAAAATGGAATAGATTGAGTGCCTGTATGTGGCAGTCCAAAAAAGTTTTCAAACCAGAGGAGCGGGTAGGTGGCCCTCCAGAAAAATGGAATAGATTGAGTGCCTGTATGTGGCAGTCCAAAAAAGTTTTCAAACCAGAGGAGCAGGTAGGTGGTCCTCCATAAAAATGGAATAGATTGAGTGCCTGTATGTGGCAGTCCAAAAAAGTTTTCAAACCAGAGGAGCAGGTAGGTGGCCCTCCATAAAAATGGAATAGATTGAGTGCCTGTATGTGGCAGTCCAAAAAAGTTTTCAAACCAGAGGAGCAGGTAGGTGGCCCTCCAGAAAAATGGAATAGATTGAGTGCCTGTATGTGGCAGTCCAAAAAAGTTTTCAAACCAGAGGAGCAGGTAGGTGGCCCTCCATAAAAATGGAATAGATTGAGTGCCTGTATGTGGCAGTCCAAAAAAGTTTTCAAACCAGAGGAGCAGGTAGGTGGCCCTCGATTAAAAATGGAATAGATTGAGTGCCTGTATGTGGCAGTCCAAAAAAGTTTTCAAACCAGAGGAGCAGGTAGGTGGCCCTCCATAAAAATGGAATAGATTGAGTGCCTGTATGTGGCAGTCCAAAAAAGTTTTCAAACCAGAGGAGCAGGTAGGTGGCCCTCCATAAAAATGGAATAGATTGAGTGCCTGTATGTGGCAGTCCAAAAAAGTTTTCAAACCAGAGGAGCAGGTAGGTGGCCCTCCATAAAAATGGAATAGATTGAGTGCCTGTATGTGGCAGTCCAAAAAAGTTTTCAAACCAGAGGAGCAGGTAGGTGGCCCTCCAGAAAAATGGAATAGATTGAGTGCCTGTATGTGGCAGTCCAAAAAAGTTTTCAAACCAGAGGAGCAGGTAGGTGGCCCTCCATAAAAATGGAATAGATTGAGTGCCTGTATGTGGCAGTCCAAAAAAGTTTTCAAACCAGAGGAGCAGGTAGGTGGCCCTCCATAAAAATGGAATAGATTGAGTGCCTGTATGTGGCAGTCCAAAAAAGTTTTCAAACCAGAGGAGCAGGTAGGTGGCCCTCCATAAAAATGGAATAGATTGAGTGCCTGTATGTGGCACTCCCAAAAATTGTTTAAAACAGAGGACCGGGTCGGTGGCCCTCCATAAAAATTAAATGCATAAAGTACTATAGCTAGAGCCAGTGGGCCCTGTAAAAAAATAGCCAGTTTCCTCTGCTTTACTGTACAAAGAGGAGGAGAAGGAGGAAAATGAGGAGGAGGAGGAGTGGATAAATTATTCAGGTTGAGCTTCCTTCACCTGGTGGAGATTGGAAATTAGGAGAAATCCAGGCTTTATTCATCTTGATAAGCGTCAGCCTGTCAGCGCTGTCAGTCGACAGGCGTGTACGCTTATCGGTGATGATGCCACCAGCTGCACTGAAAACCCGCTCGGACAAGACGCTAGCGGCAGGGCAGGCAAGAACCTCCAAGGCGTACAGCGCCAGTTCGTGCCACATGTCCAGCTTTGAAACCCAGTAGTTGTAGGGAGCTGTGTGATCATTTAGGACAATGGTATGGTCAGCTACGTACTCCCTCACCATCTTTCTGTAAAGATCAGCCCTACTCTGCCGAGACTGGGGACAGGTGACAGTGTCTTGCTGGGGTGACAAAAAGCTGGCAAAAGCCTTGTAAAGCGTACCCTTGCCAGTGCTGGACAAGCTGCCTGCTCGCCTACTCTCCCTCGCTACTTGTCCCGCAGAACTATGCACTCTGCCGCTAGCGCTGTCAGAAGGGAAATACTGTTTCAGCTTGTGCACCAGGGCCTGCTGGTATTCATGCATTCTCACACTCCTTTCCTCTCCAGGGATGAGAGTGGAAAGATTTTGCTTGTACCGTGGGTCCAGGAGAGTGAACACCCAGTAATCGGTGCTGGAATAAATTCTTTGAACGCGAGGGTCACGGGATAGGCAGCCTAGCATGAAATCTGCCATATGCGCCAGAGTACCAACGCGTAAGAATTCACTCCCCTCACTGGCCTGACTGTCCATTTCCTCCTCCTCCAACTCCTCCAACTCCTCTTCTTCTGCCCATACACGCTCAACAGTGAAGGACTCAACAATGGTCCCCTCTTGTGTCTCGCCAACCTTCTCCTCCTCTTCCTCTTCATCCTCCTCCACCTCCTCCGATATGCGCTGAGAAACAGACCTAAGGGTGCTTTGGCTATCAACAAGGGAATCTTCTTCCCCCGTCTCTTGTGAGGAGCGCAAAGCTTCCGACTTCATGCTGACCAGAGAGTTTTTCAACAGGCCAAGCAGCGGGATGGTGAGGCTGATGATGGCGGCATCGCCACTGACCATCTGTGTTGACTCCTCAAAGTTACTCAGCACCTGACAGATATCAGACATCCACGTCCACTCCTCATTGTAGACTTGAGGAAGCTGACTGACCTGACTACCAGTTCTGGTGGAAGTTGACATCTGGCAGTCTACAATCGCTCGGCGCTGCTGGTAAACTCTGGATAACATGGTCAGTGTTGAATTCCACCTCGTGGGCACGTCGCACAACAGTTGGTGAGCGGGCAGTTGGAGGCGGCGCTGCGCTGCCCTGAGAGTGGCAGCATCTGTGCTGGACTTCCTGAAATGCGCACAGATGCGGCGCACCTTCGTGAGCAAATCAGACAGATTGGGGTATGTCTTGAGGAAACGCTGAACTATCAGATTTAACACATGGGCCAGGCATGGCACATGTGTCAGTCTGCCGAGTTGCAGAGCCGCCACCAGGTTACGCCCGTTGTCACACACAACCATGCCTGGCTTCAGGTTCAGCGGTGCCAGCCACAGATCAGTCTGCGCCGTGATGCCCTGTAATAGTTCTTGGGCGGTGTGCCTTTTATCGCCTAGGCTCAGCAGTTTGAGCACCGCCTGCTGTCGCTTAGCGACGGCACTGCTGCTGTGCCTAGAGCTACCGACTGATGGCGCCATGCCCACGGATGGTCGTTCGGAGGAGGAGGTGGAGGAGGGGTGGGAGGAGGAGGAGGCATAGTAGGCCTGAAACACCTGGACCGAGGTAGGCCCCGCAATCCTCGGCGTCGGCAGTATATGACCAGCCGCAGGGTCAGACTCGGTCCCAGCCTCCACCAAGTTAACCCAATGTGCCGTCAGCGATATATAGTGGCCCTGCCCGGCAGCACTCGTCCACGTGTCCGTGGTCAGGTGGACCTTTTCAGAAATGGCGTTGGTCAGGGCACGGATTATGTTGTCTGACACGTGCTGGTGCAGGGCTGGGACGGCACATCGGGAAAGGTAGTGGCGGCTGGGGACCGAATACCGAGGGGCGGCCGCAGCCATGAGGCTGCGAAAGGCCTCGGTCTCTACTAGCCTAAAGGGCAGCATCTCCAGGCTTAGCAATCTGGAGATGTGCACATTAAGGGCTTGGGCGTGCGGGTGGGTTGCACTATATTTGCGTTTCCGCTCCAGCGTCTGGGGTATGGAGAGCTGAACGCTGGTGGATGCTGTGGAGGATCGTGGAGGCGACGATGGGGTTTTTGTGGCAGGGTCCTGGGCAGGGGGCTGACTATCAGCTGACACAGGGGAAGGAGCAGTGGTGTGCAAGGCCGGAGGTGAACGCGCTTGTTGCCACTGAGTGGGGTGTTTAGCATTCATATGCCTGCGCATACTGGTGGTAGTTAAGCTAGTAGTGGTGGAACCCCTGCTGATCCTGGTTTGGCAAATGTGGCACACCACAGTCCGTCGGTCATCCGGTGTTTCCTTAAAGAACCTCCAGACTTCTGAAAATCAAGCCCTCGCCGCAGGAGCCCTCGCCACGGGAGCTTCACTAGTTGACACATTTGGTGCTGATGCACCAGCTCTGGCCCTGCCTCTCCGTCTGGCCCCACCACTGCCTCTTCCAACCTGTTCTGGTCGAGGACTCTCCTCCGCCTCAGTAGCACTGTGTTTACCCGGCCTCTCAACCCAGCTTGGGTCTGTCACCTCATCATCCTCCGATCCCTCAGTCTGCTCCCCCCTCGGACTTCCTGCCCTGACAACAACTTCCCCACTGTCTGACAACCGTGTCTCCTCATCGTCGGACACCTCTTTACACACTTCTTCCACTACGTCAAGAAGGTCATCATCACCCACAGACTGCGACTGGTGGAAAACCTGGGCATCGGAAAATTGCTCATCAGCAACCGGACAAGTGGTTTGTGACTGTGGGAAGGGTCCAGAAAACAGTTCCTCAGAGTATGCCGGTTCAAATGGCAAATTTTGCTGGGAGGGGGCAGACTGGGGGGGGAGGAGGCTGAGGTGCAGGAGCTGGAGGAGTGCCGATTTCGGTGACATGGGTGGACTGCGTGGAAGACTGACTGGTGGACAAATTGCTCGAAGCATTGTCGGCAATCCACGACATCACCTGTTCGCACTGTTCTGGCCTCAACAGTGCTCTACCACGAGTCCCAGTAACTTCAGACATGAACCTAGGGAGTGTAGCTCTGCGGCGTTCCCCTGCTCCCTCATCAGCAGGTGGTGTCTCACCCCGCCCAGGACCACGGCCTCTGACCCCTGCAGTAGTTGGACGCCCACGTCCCCGCCCTCGTCCTCTACCCCTAGCCCTCGGGTTAAACATTTTGAAAATGAGAGTTATAACTTTAATTTTTTTTTTACCTTTTTTTTGTGTGTTTTTTAGTTTTTAAAACCAAACGATGCTATCCTATTGCTATGGCTATTTTCTAGCCAAGTATGAAAGCACACTGCTATGCCAGATGAGATGACGCTGAGTTATGAAAAAAATAAACGTAAAATAAAAAAGGAAATGGCAGACTGTGCCTAATTGAAATCCAACCCCGGGCCCTAATAAATTTTCCCACTTCGGTCTTTGCGATGGATATGTGCGTCACTAAGCGCAAAACACAGTGGTCGCAAGTCTCACTCCAAATTGCTCACAATTTGCTAGTAGATGCACTGTAACAACTACAGCCACCAGCAGATCAACCAGAAATCAAATATATATAACGCTACTGTAGGCGTAAGTAAGCCGTTTGGATTCTCCTATGGCTATTTTCTAGCCAAGTATTAAAGCACACTACTATGCCAGATGAGATGACGCTGAGTTATGAAAAAAATAAACGTAACATAAAAAAGGAAATGGCAGACTGTGCCTAATTGAAATCCAACCCCGGGCCCTAATAAATTTTCCCACTTCGGTCTTTGCGATGGATATGTGCGTCACTAAGCGCAAAACACAGTGGTCGCAAGTCTCACTCCAAATTGCTCACAATTTGCTAGTAGATGCACTGTAACAACTACAGCCACCAGCAGATCAACCAGAAATCAAATATATATAACCCTACTGTAGGCGTAAGTAAGCCGTTTGGATTCTCCTATGGCTATTTTCTAGCCAAGTATTAAAGCACACTACTATGCCAGATGAGATGACGCTGAGTTATGAAAAAAATAAACGTAAAATAAAAAAGGAAATGGCAGACTGTGCCTAATTGAAATCCAACCCCGGTCCCTAATAAATTTTCCCACTTCGGTCTTTGCAATGGATATGTGCGTCACTAAGCGCAAAACACAATGGTCACAAGTCTCACTCCAAATTGCTCACAATTTGCTAGTAGATGCACTGCAACAACTACAGCCACCAGCAGATCAACCAGAAATCAAATATATATAACTCTACTGTAGGCGTAAGTAAGCCGTTTGGATTCTCCTATGGCTATTTTCTAGCCAAGTATTAAAGCACACTACTATGCCAGATGAGATGACGCTGAGTTATGAAAAAAATAAACGTAAAATAAAAAAGGAAATGGCAGACTGTGCCTAATTGAAATCCAACCCCGGGCCCTAATAAATTTTCCCACTTCGGTCTTTGTGATGGATATGTGCGTCACTAAGCGCAAAACACAGTGGTCGCAAGTCTCACTCCAAATTGCTCACAATTTGCTAGTAGATGCACTGCAACAACTACAGCCACCAGCAGATCAACCAGAAATCAAATATATATAACGCTACTGTAGGCGTAAGTAAGCCGTTTGGATTCTCCTATGGCTATTTTCTAGCCAAGTATTAAAGCACACTACTATGCCAGATGAGATGACGCTGAGTTATGAAAAAAATAAACGTAAAATAAAGAGAAACTGGCAGACTGTGCCTAATTGAAATCAAACCCCTAATAAATTTTCCCACTTTGGTGTTTGAGGTGGATATGTGTGTCACTAAGAGCTAAACACAACGGTAGCAAGTCCCCCTGCTAATTCCTCACAATATGGTACTAGCTGCACTACTAGTGCCAGCAAGCCCAGCCACAAGCAAATAAAAAAAAAAGGATAACGTTATTGTAGCCCTAAGAAGGGCTGTTTAGAATCACTCCTGCCTAACAGTAAGCTAATAGAGCACCCTAACGCTTTCCCTGACCAGCAGCAGCTCTCTCCCTAGCGGCATCCAGACAGAGAATGATCCGAGCAGCGCGGGCAGCGGCTAGTCTATCCCAGGGTCACCTGATCTGGCCAGCCAACCACTGCTATCGACGTGTAAGGGTACCACGTCATGCTGGGTGGAGTGCAGAGTCTCCTGGCTTGTGATTGGCTCTGTTTCTAGCCGCCAAAAAGCAAAACGGCGGGAGCTGCCATTTTCTCGAGCGGGCGAAATACTCGTCCGAGCAACGAGCAGTTACGAGTACGCTAATGCTCTATCGAGCATCAAGCTCGGACGAGTATGTTCGCTCATCTCTAGTAGAGACCAAATATGCTCTCAATTAATTACACCTGCTTCCCACTTTACCTTGATTTATATTGACTTTGATTCCCCCCCTCCCCTGTGAAACGGACCTTACAGCAACGGTCATAGTACAATAAAATGTTAATGTATGTTACTTCTCTGTATTCAGGCTACAGATTTTCTTGAACTAAATGTGTTTCTGGGGAAGGCCACGTCATCTAAGAGGCTAAACGTGAGCCGAGAGCTGCTGGTGCCACTGCATGTCTTACTTTCTACATTACCCAAAGATACTGGTGACAGGGTTTTGTTGTTGATCTTTAAAATCACTTACTGTACATAACAAGATGAAATGATTGACCTGATAAACCAGTTCTAAGGGTTGTAAGTCTCTTATGGATAGAACATCTATAAAGTTTTTTAAAAAATCTATTCATCTTTTCCATCTTATGACAGTTCCCAAACCTCCTGTTGACAATTTACACAGACTTACATTAAATATCATATCTACGTATCATACATAACAGAAGTTGAACATTTATCATAGACTTAATTTGTTATTGAATATGGTTTCATTTCCTAGATGTCTAATTTATTATAAACTCATTATACACCACCAATTTATGCTGGCATTTGATGAAACCCGCCCCTCTAGATATTTCAGGAGGCTCTAGGTTTGAACATTTTATGGCTGTAGTGATGAACAGGCTCAGGGCAGAAATTCCCCATGCCGGCCCACTCCGCTGCAATGCCGGTCTGTTTGCATACAAGCTCTAAAAAATATCCCACAAACTTTTTAAGAATACCATTCCACATATACCATTCCTTCCATGACAAATAGTCTTCTGGAAGGATCATTCTTTTAGGAATTCATTTCCACAAACAAATTTGAAAAAGGGAAATTATGTGCCAGTTTTTCAGGAGGTGACTTGTTTTGAGAAGTTTCATTTGATATTTAAACTTCTTCTAGTTCTACAGAAATGGCAACATATTTTTTCTGGCACAGCCTGCACCTAGGTGCGGTCTTCATAAACAGAAGACAGAATAAATTAGGTTGCTTTTGAATTCTTTAAAATATCTTAGGAAAAAATTCAATATTCCCAGTAACATTAGTCGTTTTCAAGAAACCTTAAATCTTGATAATAACCTAAATGTTGTTGGACAGGTTGGCAAACTGAAAAGTCAATAAGTAGAAAATTACAACCTCAGCTCTTTACTTATATTTTATTGCTCTAAGATCCTGTTGTTTTTCAGTGAACCTCATTACCTGGATTACAATGAATATGTTGTTTTTACATCAGTACAAGAACCTAAAACAACATATTTATCATAATTCGAATTACAGCATTGAAAATCCATTGTGTAATACAGTTGCATTGTAGTGTATGAGATTTATGATAATCTCATGCACACATTGGAGATTTTTGCAAACAAGTGAGATATCAATTAGTGCTGATCCCAGTGCGGAAATAAATGTAAAGGTTGATCTCTGCAGGAAATTGGATGGAAACTAATTTTGGCTAGTGGAATGGTTTCAGGTTTGACGCAGGGACAAATCTCTCAACTATTGTACAAAGTGTGGAAATATACAGTGTCTTATCCATAGTTTAGTGACAATTTCAATCTAGTTCAGCAGTGGTTTTATGGTGAAATTCATAAAAAAAAACTGTTCTATGCACTGGCAAGGCAGGATTTACCAGCCCAGTCCTAGAATCCCTGAACAGAAGAGACATGCTGAGCACAGTCCAGAGATTCTGGGTTCAGTCTGGTAAATCCTGTGTGTGCACAGCACTTTATTTCACTGATGGTTTCCATCTAGTTATTTGTAGCACTTTACTTCATATTAATTGATGTCTTTTATTATTTCACATTAATATTTTTTTGTATTTTGAAATTTTTTTATATTCATATTTAATCTATGTACAAACACATTAGCCCACATTTACTAACAGTAAGGCAAACAGTTTGGGGGACATGTATTATCATATCTGCGCCTAAAAAATGCCGGGATCTTTAGTTTTTTTTTGGCGCAGAATTGTTGCGCATCATTTATAATGAGCTAAATTACGGCGCAGTCCATGTAAGATTTTGGCGCACATCTCAATGATGTTGGCATTTTAATGACACACGACTGATTATTACCGCCTACCCATTATTTACTTACAGCCGTGCGCCACTATAAAACATCGGGCTGTGCTTTCCGAAGACTGATCTCCTATGCTGACAGTCGTGCTTGCGCCATAATTAGTAAATCCCCCCCCCTTTGCCTTACTATCATGCACCGGGCAATGCATCCATGAGGACCGGAAGTGCAGGAACTGTGTGCACCACATTTTTTCTGGTGCACAAAGCTCAAGGGGCGTGCGCCACATTTCTGTCAGACTTGCCGACATAAATGTGGCGGTCGGTGCAAGTACGCAGTGGAAAGCCTCTTTCTGTGCGCGGGATTATGTTGCAGTGTACGACACAATACTAGCGCAGACACTTCATAAATATTTGTGCAACTAGCTTACACATGTATTTATGTGCAGTCTATGCCAGAATTCTGCATAATAAATGTGGTCCATTGATTTGTGTAGGTTTTATTAATCACAATATCCACGCATGAGTACATGTCACTTATTTTAATCATGTTGTTTCATTACTGTTATTTAATTATTGTCACAATGCATCACGTCACTGTTATTTATTTATTGCCACAATGTATTTTACATATGTATTATGGTCCTATTGTATTTGAATTATTGTCATGTTATCAATATTAATTAATTTGCCACTCTGAAAGAGTCATCTATTTTTATGGTGATAGGCCTTTCCCTATGTGAATGTACAGCCTGTTATTTCCATGTGCGGACAGGGCCTACTTCCTCCAACATCCTGATCACACAGTGTAGTTTGTATCCTAATGTGATTTACGGTGTCACATGCTTGGAACACATGACCGGAGTTATCTGATGGGTGGGGTTGGATGCCATGTTCATTCACATGCGCCTAATAGAGAGGCGCGAACCATTATTTTTATATACATCAGGTGTATTATTATTATTATTATAAGCTGTTTTTTCTTCATATACTTAGGCAGCATGCCGAAACGTGCGTTGGTGTGTTGGTCACTGTAGTGGGACATCCAGCACTAGAGGTTTATGCATATGGCATTTAAATTCTATGTATTGTTTAGGTGAAGCAGACTGTACAGGATTATATGGTTAAATGATTATATGGTTAAATTTGTAAATCTGCTTTTGATGAAACAGTTTTATTTGACTTTTTTTTACTTTTTTGTGTAGGTTTTCTAAATCCCGTATGTGCACGGAGTGAGTTTGTCAGACCAAACTTGCTTATGGGCAACAGGTTTTAATTTAATTTTTTAAATTTTTTTAATTTTTTTAATTTAATTTAGGGTCTGAGAGGAAACCCATTTCAATTTACATATTTTTGTTTAACAGTAAAACTAGGAGACACATTAGTGTTGTTAATTTACTTTAAGCATCACAGGGGCAAACCACCCAAAATACTTATCTGAAGACAAAAGAGACTAAGGAAAAGGAGATAAGGGTCTGTAGCACTTCCTGAAGCTGTCCTTAACTAATCCTTTTGAAGTGGCAAACTGGTACTATAAAGATAACTTAATATAGTTTTTTAAACTATATTCTGTTGATACATTTTTTTTTGCAGAATTTGCTTCAAATGTGACACACTGATTAATAATGATAATAATATTTATTTATATAGCAACATCAAATTTCCGCACAGTAGAATACATAGTCTGTTTATTGACCTTTTTAATTGATATTTCTTCATATTTCATATTTTTCATGTTACAGCGAATACATTACTGAATGTTTCTGGAAAATATTTCAATACTTTTCTCATGTATTAGGAAAGCAAAGGTTTGATACACTTGATAGTGTCTTCAGCATATATTGATCTTAGCTCTCTCTTTCTTCTTTGTATCCATTTTCTAACGCTGCAGGTTCTTAACATTGATCAGTCAGGCATTGAAAGTTTCTCTGCGGGAAGCTCCTTGAAGGTGAAAGAGGCTCTTAAATGTGAACTGAGCAGAACAGAGTTTGCAGACTCCCTGGGACTGAAGCCTCATTCCTTGTTTGTGGAGTCAATGTTTTCTCTGGCCGATGAAGATGGAAATGGATATCTCTCATTCAGAGAGTTCTTAAATATATTACTCATTTTAATGAAAGGTTAGTCACTGACTACAATGTCCTTCATGTACATACTAATAGTTGTACAGAAATATACAGACAAATTCCATTATATAATGCGACACAAGGGATATATAGAGTCCCCTTATGGCATATAGAGAATATGTGCAGCTCTATTACAATATATATTAAGACTAGAGATGAGCGAGCACTAAAATGCTCGGGTACTCGTTATTCGAGACGAACTTTTCCCGATGCTCGAGTGCTCGTTTCGAGTAACGAGCCCCATTGAAGTCAATGGGAGACTCGAGCATTTTTCAAGGGGACCAAGGCTCTGCACAGGGAAGCTTGGCCAAACACCTGGGAACCTCAGAAAAGGATGGAAACACCACGGAAATGGACAGGAAACAGCAGGGGCAGCATGCATGGATGCCTCTGAGGCTGCTTAATCGCACCATTATGCCAAAATTATGGGCAACAGCATGGCCATGACAGAGTGACCGAATGAGGCTAGATAGCATCTAAAACATCCAATAATTGACCCTGACACTATAGGGGACGGCATGCAGAGGCAGCGGCAGCAGCGGCAGGCTAGAGAGTGGCATGGCAACATACCCTAAATGGACTCAGGCTTCAAACCAATGGGTGGCAGAGAGGAACCAAAGGAGGTGAGCAAGAAGCGCTCAAATAATATCGGTACATGATAAAAGTTTGCCAGTATATTTTGTGGATTACACAGCAGGGTGGCGACAAAGTTAACATGGAAGCCATGAAAACAATCCAAAATTCTGCCTGACACAGCTCGTTTGATAAGGGGACCATGTATGGAGGCAGTGAACTAGTAGTAGATTAAAGGTGCTGCAGTTAAAACTATGTTAGTTGGATCTTGGCATGGAGCTGGCGCTCCGCTGCCAGGCGAGCTTTTGCCAATCCAAGCCCCTGTCTCTAGGCTACTCCCCAAACAGCACTTCTAAGAACCTTTTGTATAAGATCAAGTGTAGTAGCGTTCTTATAAGTTTGGGATATGGCGGGTGAGGGGAATGTAAACATCTGCGCAAGAAGCGCTGAAATAATATCCGTAAATGAAAAAAGTTTTCCAGTATATTTTGTGGCTTACACAGCACGGTGGCGACAAAGTTAACAAGTTTGATGCGGAATGCCCTGTAATAGCTCTTGGGCGGTGTGCCTTTTATCACCTAGGCTCAGCAGTTTGAGCACCGCCTGCTGTCGCTTAGCGACGGCACTGCTGCTGTGCCTAGAGCTACCGACTGATGGCGCCATGCCCACGGATGGTAATTCGGAGGAGGAGGTGGAGGAGGGGTGGGTGGAGTAGGAGGCATAGTAGGCCTGAAACACCTGGACCGAGGTAGGCCCCGCAATCCTCTGCGTCGGCAGTATATGACCAGCCCCAGGGTCAGACTCGGTCCCAGCCTGCACCAAGTTAAGTGTAGTAGCGTTCTTATAAGTTTGGAATATGGCGGGTGAGGGGAATGTAAACAGATGCGCAAGAAGCGCTGAAATAATATCCGTAAATGGTAAAAGTTTGCCAGTATATTTTGAGGATTACACAGCAGGGTGGCGACAAAGTTAACAAGTTTGTTGTGGAAGCCATGAAAACAATCCAAAATTCTGCCTGACACAGCACGTTTGATAAGGCGGCCATGTATGGAGGCAGTGAACTAGTAGTAGATTAAAGGTGCTGCAGTTAAAACTCTGTTAGTTGGTTCTTGGCATGGAGCTGGCGCTCCGCTGCCAGGCGAGCTTTCGCCAATCCAAGCCCCTGTCTCTAGGCTACTCCCCAAACAGCACTTCTAAGAACCTTTTGTATAAGATCAAGTGTAGTAGCGTTCTTATAAGTTTAGGATATGGCGGGTGAGGGGAATGTAAACAGATGCGCAAGAAGCGCTGAAATAATATCCGTAAATGGTAAAAGTTTGCCAGTGTATTTTGTGGATAACACAGCAGGGTGGCGACAAAGTTAACAACTTTGATGTGGAATCCATGAAAACAACCCAAATTTCGGCCTGACACACCTCGTTTGATAAAGGGACGATGTATGGAGGCAGCTATATGGACGACTTTTGGAGGTAGCAATGGAGACAACGTGTGGAGGCTGCTATGGAGACAATTCAATTTGGATAGTGCCTGTATGTGGCAGTCCAAAAAAGTTTTCAAACCAGAGGAGCAGGTAGGTGGCCCTCCAGAAAAATGGAATAGATTGAGTGCCTGTATGTGGCAGTCCAAAAAAGTTTTCAAACCAGAGGAGCAGGTAGGTGGCCCTCCATAAAAATGGAATAGATTGAGTGCCTGTATGTGGCAGTCCAAAAAAGTTTTCAAACCAGAGGAGCAGGTAGGTGTCCCTCCATAAAAATGGAATAGATTGAGTGCCTGTATGTGGCAGTCCAAAAAAGTTTTCAAACCAGAGGAGCAGGTAGGTGGCCCTCCAGAAAAATGGAATAGATTGAGTGCCTGTATGTGGCAGTCCAAAAAAGTTTTCAAACCAGAGGAGCAGGTAGGTGGCCCTCCATAAAAATGGAATAGATTGAGTGCCTGTATGTGGCAGTCCAAAAAAGTTTTCAAACCAGAGGAGCAGGTAGGTGGCCCTCCATAAAAATGGAATAGATTGAGTGCCTGTATGTGGCAGTCCAAAAAAGTTTTCAAACCAGAGGAGCAGGTAGGTGGCCCTCCATAAAAATTGAATAGATTGAGTGCCTGTATGTGGCACTCCCAAAAATTGTTTAAAACAGAGGGCCGGGTCGGTGGCCCTCCATAAAAATTAAATGCATAAAGTACTATAGCTAGAGCCAGTGGGCCCTGTAAAAAAATAGCCAGTTTCCTCTGCTTTACTGTACAAAGAGGAGGAGAAGGAGGAAAATGAGGAGGAGGAGGAGTGGATAAATTATTCAGGTTGAGCTTCCTTCACCTGGTGGAGATTGGAAATTAGGAGAAATCCAGGCTTTATTCATCTTGATAAGCGTCAGCCTGTCAGCGCTGTCAGTCGACAGGCGTGTACGCTTATCGGTGATGATGCCACCAGCTGCACTGAAAACCCGCTCGGACAAGACGCTAGCGGCAGGGCAGGCAAGAACCTCCAAGGCGTACAGCGCCAGTTCGTGCCACATGTCCAGCTTTGAAACCCAGTAGTTGTAGGGAGCTGTGTGATCATTTAGGACGATGGTATGGTCAGCTACGTACTCCCTCACCATCTTTCTGTAAAGATCAGCCCTACTCTGCCGAGACTGAGGACAGGTGACAGTGTCTTGCTGGGGTGACATAAAGCTGGCAAAAGCCTTGTAAAGCGTGCCCTTGCCAGTGCTGGACAAGCTGCCTGCTCGCCTACTCTCCCTCGCTACTTGTCCCGCAGAACTACGCACTCTGCCGCTAGCGCTGTCAGAAGGGAAATACTGTTTCAGCTTGTGCACCAGGGCCTGCTGGTATTCATGCATTCTCACACTCCTTTCCTCTCCAGGGATGAGAGTGGAAAGATTTTGCTTGTACCGTGGGTCCAGGAGAGTGAACACCCAGTAATCGGTGCTGGAATAAATTCTTTGAACGCGAGGGTCACGGGATAGGCAGCCTAGCATGAAATCTGCCATATGCGCCAGAGTACCAACGCGTAAGAATTCACTCCCCTCACTGGCCTGACTGTCCATTTCCTCCTCCTCCAACTCCTCCAACTCCTCTTCTTCTGCCCATACACGCTCAACAGTGAAGGACTCAACAATGGTCCCCTCTTGTGTCTCGCCAACATTCTCCTCCTCTTCCTCCTCATCCTCCTCCACCTCCTCCGATATGCGCTGAGAAACAGACCTAAGGGTGCTTTGGCTATCAACAAGGGAATCTTCTTCCCCCGTCTCTTGTGAGGAGCGCAAAGCTTCCGACTTCATGCTGACCAGAGAGTTTTTCAACAGGCCAAGCAGCGGGATGGTGAGGCTGATGATGGCGGCATCGCCACTGACCATCTGTGTTGACTCCTCAAAGTTACTCAGCACCTGACAGATATCAGACATCCACGTCCACTCCTCATTGTAGACTTGAGGAAGCTGACTGACCTGACTACCAGTTCTGGTGGAAGTTGACATCTGGCAGTCTACAATCGCTCGGCGCTGCTGGTAAACTCTGGATAACATGGTCAGTGTTGAATTCCACCTCGTGGGCACGTCGCACAACAGTCGGTGAGCGGGCAGTTGGAGGCGGCGCTGCGCTGCCCTGAGAGTGGCAGCATCTGTGCTGGACTTCCTGAAATGCGCAGATGCGGCGCACCTTCGTGAGCAAATCAGACAGATTGGGGTATGTCTTGAGGAAACGCTGAACTATCAGATTTAACACATGGGCCAGGCATGGCACATGTGTCAGTCTGCCGAGTTGCAGAGCCGCCACCAGGTTACGGCCGTTGTCACACACAACCATGCCTGGCTTCAGGTTCAGCGGTGCCAGCCACAGATCAGTCTGCACCGTGATGCCCTGTAATAGTTCTTGGGCGGTGTGCCTTTTATCGCCTAGGCTCAGCAGTTTCAGCACCGCCTGCTGTCGCTTAGCGACGGCACTGCTGCTGTGCCTAGAGCTACCGACTGATGGCGCCATGCCCACGGATGGTCGTTCGGAGGAGGAGGTGGAGGAGGGGTGGGAGGAGGAGGAGGCATAGTAGGCCTGAAACACCTGGACCGAGGTAGGCCCCGCAATCCTCGGCGTCGGCAGTATATGACCAGCCGCAGAATCAGACTCGGTTCCAGCCTCCACCAAGTTAACCCAATGTGCCGTCAGCGATATATAGTGGCCCTGCCCGGCAGCACTCGTCCACGTGTCCATGGTCAGGTGGACCTTGTCAGAAACGGCGTTGGTCAGGGCACGGATTATGTTGTCTGACACGTGCTGGTGCAGGGCTGGGACGGCACATCGGGAAAAGTAGTGGCGGCTGGGGACCGAATACCGAGGGGCGGCCGCCGCCATGAGGCTGCGAAAGACCTCGGTCTCTACTAGCCTATAGGGCAGCATCTCCAGGCTTAGCAATCTGGAGATGTGCACATTAAGGGCTTGGGCGTGCGGGTGGGTTGCACTATATTTGCGTTTCCGCTCCAGCGTCTGGGGTATGGAGAGCTGAACGCTGGTGGATGCTGTGGAGGATCGTGGAGGCGACGATGGGGTTTTTGTGGCAGGGTCCTGGGCAGGGGGCTGACTATCAGCTGACACAGGGGAAGGAGCAGTGGTGTGCACGGCCGGAGGTGAACGCGCTTGTTGCCACTGAGTGGGGTGTTTAGCATTCATATGCCTGCGCATACTGGTGGTAGTTAAGCTAGTAGTGGTGGAACCCCTGCTGATCCTGGTTTGGCAAATGTGGCACACCACAGTCCGTCGGTCATCCGGTGTTTCCTTAAAGAACCTCCAGACTTCTGAAAATCTAGCCCTCGCCGCAGGAGCCCTCGCCACGGGAGCTTCACTAGTTGACACATTTGGCGCTGATGCACCAGCTCTGGCCCTGCCTCTCCGTCTGGCCCCACCACTGCCTCTTCCAACCTGTTCTGGTCGAGGACTCTCCTCCGTCTCAGAAGCACTGTGTTCACCCGGCCTCTCAACCCAGCTTGGGTCTGTCACCTCATCATCCTCCGATCCCTCAGTCTGCTCCCCCCTCGGACTTCCTGCCCTGACAACAACTTCCCCACTGTCTGACAACCGTGTCTCCTCATCGTCGGACACCTCTTTACACACTTCTTCCACTACGTCAACAAGGTCATCATCACCCACAGACTGCGACTGGTGGAAAACCTGGGCATCGGAAAATTGCTCATCAGCAACCGGACAAGTGGTTTGTGACTGTGGGAAGGGTCCAGAAAACAGTTCCTCAGAGTATGCCGGTTCAAATGGCAAATTTTGCTGGGAGGGGGCAGACTGGGGGGGGAGGAGGCTGAGGTGCAGGAGCTGGAGGAGTGCCGATTTCGGTGACATGGGTGGACTGTGTGGAAGACTGACTGGTGGACAAATTGCTCGAAGCATTGTTGGCAATCTACGACATCACCTGTTCGCACTGTTCTGGCCTCAACAGTGCTCTACCACGAGTCCCAGTAACTTCAGACATGAACCTAGGGAGTGTAGCTCTGCGGCGTTCCCCTGCTCCCTCATCAGCAGGTGGTGTCTCACCCCGCCCAGGACCACGGCCTCTGACCCCTGCAGTAGTTGGACGCCCACGTCCCCGCCCTCGTCCTCTACCCCTAGCCCTCGGGTTAAACATTTTGAATATGAGAGTTATAACTTTAATTTTTTTTTTACCTTTTTTTGTGTTTTTTTTTTTTTTTTTTGTGTGTTTTTTAGTTTTTCCCACTTCGGTCTTTGCGATGGATATGTGCGTCACTAAGCGCAAAACACAGTGGTCGCAAGTCTCACTCCAAATTGCTCACAATTTGCTAGTAGATGCACTGCAACAACTACAGCCACCAGCAGATCAACCAGAAATCAAATATATATAACGCTACTGTAGGCGTAAGTAAGCCGTTTGGATTCTCCTATGGCTATTTTCTAGCCAAGTATTAAAGCACACTACTATGCCAGATGAGATGACGCTGAGTTATGAAAAAAATAAACGTAAAATAAAAAAGGAAATGGCAGACTGTGCCTAATTGAAATCCAACCCCGGGCCCTAATAAATTTTCCCACTTCGGTCTTTGCGATGGATATGTGCGTCACTAAGCGCAAAACACAGTGGTCGCAAGTCTCACTCCAAATTGCTCACAATTTGCTAGTAGATGCACTGCAACAACTACAGCCACCAGCAGATCAACCAGAAATCAAATATATATAACGCTACTGTAGGCGTAAGTAAGCCGTTTGGATTCTCCTATGGCTATTTTCTAGCCAAGTATTAAAGCACACTACTATGCCAGATGAGATGACGCTGAGTTATGAAAAAAATAAACGTAAAATAAAAAAGGAAATGGCAGACTGTGCCTAATTGAAATCCAACCCCGGGCCCTAATAAATTTTCCCACTTCGGTCTTTGCGATGGATATGTGCGTCACTAAGCGCAAAACACAGTGGTCGCAAGTCTCACTCCAAATTGCTCACAATTTGCTAGTAGATGCACTGCAACAACTACAGCAACCAGCAGATCAACCAGAAATCAAATATATATAACGCTACTGTAGGCGTAAGTAAGCCGTTTGGATTCTCCTATGGCTATTTTCTAGCCAAGTATTAAAGCACACTACTATGCCAGATGAGATGACGCTGAGTTATGAAAAAAATAAACGTAAAATAAAAAAGGAAATGGCAGACTGTGCCTAATTGAAATCAAACCCCTAATAAATTTTCCCACTTTGGTGTTTGAGGTGGATATGTGTGTCACTAAGAGCTAAACACAACGGTAGCAAGTCCCCCTGCTAATTCCTCACAATATGGTACTAGCTGCACTACTAGTGCCAGCAAGCCCATCCACAAGCAAATAAAAAAAAAAGGATAACGTTATTGTAGCCCTAAGAAGGGCTGTTGTAGAATCACTCCTGCCTAACAGTAAGCTAATAGAACACCCTAACGCTTTCCCTGACCAGCAGCAGCTCTCTCCCTAGCGGCATCCAGACAGAGAATGATCCGAGCAGCGCGGGCAGCGGCTAGTCTATCCCAGGGTCACCTGATCTGGCCAGCCAACCACTGCTATCGACGTGTAAGGGTACCACGTCATGCTGGGTGGAGTGCAGAGTCTCCTGGCTTGTGTTTGGCTCTGTTTCTGGCCGCCAAAAAGCAAAACGACGGGAGCTGCCATTTTCTCGAGCGGGCGAAATACTCGTCCAAGCAACGAGCAGTTACGAGTACGCTAATGCTCGATCGAGCATCAAGCTCGGACGAGTATGTTCGCTCATCTCTAATTAAGACCCTAAAATCATATACTGTACAAGATACAGTATTATAACACTGACTTTCTTATAGTAATATCTGAAGCTGCATTACTCTTTAATTACTATTATTGGGGTGGGGTTTATCGCTAGCACTTTATTTTCCCCTTTCCGCCACCTCCATGCGAAGGGGAACAGTGGTCCAGCGTGACGACAGGAACAAGTGAAAATTGACTTGCTGGCAAAGTTGCCGGTTGGCCTACCTGGCATAGAAATAAAATGCTGCGCAGCCCTCTGTCGGATACATCAAGAGGCCTAAGCCACTTTATGTATCAACTGCATTGGAGAGGTGGCGAGACTATCATACGCTGGCACACAAGCAGCGACATATGATAAATACTCCCCATTATTCTGTATATTAAATCTCTGTATTATACACTATGTACTACTATAGCAATTATTAGACACTTTTCCCTACAAGGTTTGAATAATAACTTGCACTTTAATGAATTTTGCATAAATCTATGAGGGGCATATATTTATTTTGCCACAGAGTGGCGCTGAAACCATACTATATTTTTCAGTAGGACGGCGCAAAGGATTAATGCATTGGAGCATGAACTAAAAGGTTTTGAACTCCCTAGACTTGCTTTAGCTATGTTTTTTTTTGTGCCACAAATTGCGCCACAAAACGAATTGGAAAAATAGAAGCGCCAGAAAACTGTTGGATTCACAAGTGGCAGCATAATTTTGCACCCAAAAATACAACAAGTCATGAATGTCAGAAAAAAACAATATTGTGGCACGGACACTGCATAAATTAAGGCGCAAATGGCGCAGAAATTAAAAAAAAACACTGGTTGTTTCTGTGTGTTTATATGTATATATATATAGTTAGTTTAATGTGTCTTGTCTCACTTTTTATTTTTCCATCGTAGGCTCTCCCGAGGAGAAAACAAAACTCATGTTCACCATGTATGATATTGATGGGAATGGATTTCTTTCAAAGGAGGAATTCTTTAATATGCTGAAGTAATATATTTCTACTGCATACATAATATTTTTTGCAAGTAGTATAATATTTTACAGAACTGTGAGATATTCAGTAACAATACAATAGTGAAAAATGTGCATTAAAATCTACCATCAAAATCAATCATGATAAACCAGGATAAATCTGGGCACTGACAATTAATTGAAAATTAATATACAGTGCACACATTTCTTCATTTGGATGCATTAAATAAATCTGTGTTATGATAATTTCTCATAAATGCAGCCATGTTGTCCCAAAGAGGATACTTTCTTTAAATTATTTTCACACTGGTGGATTTTTCTTAGCAAGAATTGAAGAAATGTTTATATTTCAGATTCATTTAATTAAATGTGAAAGGCCTGATTAGAATGCCCCTTTAATCATAGATCCAGGCACTGTGATTCTGGTAATCTTCTTATATTTGCTATCCATGGCATCCTCCCTTCCAAAAGCAAAATGTAAATTCATGCTAATGTTAGGCCATGTTATAAGAAGCCGTTGTTACAGTATCTACACGGGCTGTTTCATGTTACTTCCTGCAATCGCAGCAGCAATTGACCAGTAAGCACCCAGTGGGAGGTGTGAAGTTCTCCTTTAGAGTGTAACAGCCTGTGCAGTTACAGAATATAGGGCTTCTGGTAACATCCCCCAGAGGTCCCCCAAACCTGGTTCATTAGCATAATGTTAAAAGTTAATTTTAGAAGGAGGGAGGCTATGGATAATAAATACAAGATTACCACAGTCACAGTGCCTGGGTCTATGGGTGAGTGTCCTTTGTTTATCATGCTTATTGCTGACACGTCCCCTGGAGGTGTTTTCAGCATATTTCTAGGCTGCAGCATGAATGATGAATCATCTTTTATTCTTTTGTAGGATGCATTCAGACAGTCAGCCCAGTCATGGATGCATGGAGTGGGCAGAGCAGCCTGACTGCAGGAGGTGGAGTTACCTGACTGCAGGAGGCAGGGTTATCTGACTGTGTGAATGCTTCCTACAATAGAATAAAAGATGATTTTTCATTCATGCCGCAACATAGAATTATGCTAAAAACACCTCACGGGGACATACATATTACATAAGAAGATACCGTTTGTAAGTTTGGGGGGATTAGTGGGGTGACAGGTTCACTTTAAGTCTAGAGGACTAATCCCTCTAGGAGCACTTACTAAAGTAAGCAGCTCCCTAGCCCTACCCCATTGACAGCAGTGTTAAATTGCTAGCTTTATCGGAACATACCAACAAAGCTAGCAAACACTGCAGTACATAGCCCTCCGAACGCTGGACCAAGCCACTCCCACACCATATGCCGGCGGTGACTGCCATGCTTCCTGCTGCAGTCACTGCTTCCTCAGATCACCCCCTTATGAGTATATCGGACCCTTTTTTAGTCTGGAAGAATGTTTGTTAAAGAGTTTTCATTAAAAAAAAATCAATACTATAAAGCAACATGTTAGAGAAGTCTTAAAGGCAATTTAAAAATGACCCCTAGGCGACTGGATAAAGAAATATATCTTGTAAAATCTTGTTATATCTTGTACATCTTGTAAAATAGTATCTTAAAATGGTTCTTTTTGAATAAGGTTATCTTGCACCATCTCGAATAGCTACCGATGGACACAACTGTGTACAGAACTTATTTTATGTTTTGTAGATTAAATTGATGTAATATACCCCAAAGTTGCCATTTTCAAACATTTGGATTTGGATCCAATGTAACATTATTTGTTTTTTTAGATCTTTCATTGAAATATCTAACAACTGTCTAACTAAAGATCAAGCTGAGCAAGCAATAGAAGTTATGTTTAAGGAGGCAGGATTCGAAAATAAGAATGAGCTGACATGGGAAGATTTTCATTATCTGCTAAGAGATCATGACAAAGAACTCCGCTTTACAAAGCTACAGTTTAAAGGTATAACATACATGCACATACACGCAGAGCTCCAAATATCCCAGCATTCAGATCATGGATGATGTGGGGCATTTATCAATCTTGGGGCAAGGTCTGTGTTTTTTTGGCACGCCAATAATGTTATCATTTTTACTGGGATTGTGGAACAAGGGGTTAATGAATTGGTACACAATTGAAAAGGGTTAGATCTATCTCCACATTCATGATGGTGAAATAGAACTCCATAGAGCAGCTTTTTGCAGCTTTAAGTGTGCGCCAAAAATTGTGCCAAAAACAGTGTGGGGAAACTAGCAGCACAGGGAAAAAGTCACGATCAAATTGTGTGCCCAAAAAAAAGAAAAGCCATGCATTTCAGGAAAGGACATATATTTTGGAGCTAACACTTCATTAATAAAATAAAGATGCAATAGGCACAGAAAGACAACAAAAGAAAATGCCAGTTTTCTGGCGGAAAGTTGATAATAAATACCCCACAATGTCTTTTGTGAGAGACTAGTCATGTAATAGATGATGTACAACATATATCATTTTATATGGTTATTTTAATGGTTATTTTAATCTCCAGGTAAGTCAACTACACTACCGGTTAGAAGTTAGATCAGAAATTTCTAGAACAATTCTTGAGTGTATATTATATGCACTAAATAATTTTTGGAATTCAAGAGCTGTTGGGCCACGTAAATATACATCATTTAGAGGTCAGGGCTGTTGGGCCATTGTAAATATACATCATTTAGAGGTCAGGGCTATATGGAGAAGGCTCATAGGCTGTTCCTTCTCCATACAGGCCAGATATCTGCTGTTTTATACATTATTATATATTACAGGTGCTGCCAACAGTCATGGCAGTTAACCTAAACAGCAGCCTTATTACTGCTAATCGGCACCCCTACAACCCTACAACATCATCAAGAGTTGCTGATTGGTTTTCATGACAGCTGGGAGCCTCTGGGAGGCCCCTAAGGCTGCCACTTAACACTCACTAGAACAGCAAGCTGGAGGCAGGCTGTAATAAAAGATCTTGATATACACATTATATTGCAATACTGTTGGGAAGGCATTAAGCAGTTAAAATACTTAATGCCCACATACCTTCATTAGGTAAATTAGCTGGCTCATCTTTCATAAAAACTGGCATACAAGTCCTGATAAATCTCCTCCTGTGTCTGTATACTGGAGGAACCTATTTGATCCATGACAGTTTACTTGAGAGTCACTGCTTGCTTAATTTCATATATTGGCTTATTCATATATTACATTGTTTTTTGCTGTGCCCACCCCAAATTTCGTTATACGCATGGAGAATATGACCCATATTCTGCTGCTCATTTTTTCAAGGTGGGCAAGGCTGGAAGGTCCTTGCACAAAAACTCAAATTTTACTTATATACAACCTGTTTAGCAAATAATAAAATAATTTGTGTACAGCTACTATACATTTTGCTACTATTACAAAAGGTGTTCATATGCACAGTTTTTAAAAATTTCTTTAAGGAAACCTGTCATCAGACATTGGCCTAATAAACCACTACTAGTATATTATTAGGCTGCATAATACCTTCTAGTTTTTGTTTCTTTCATGGTCCAGGGTGTTGACCTCATCCAGAAAACCAACTTTGAAGTTAGATATAAATTGGTTGTATAAAGTCAAGGAGAAGGAGAGTTTAACACTGTAGTCCAGGCGAGAAACTGTGGACGCCTCATCCTCTGTGATTGATATCATGCATCGGACTTCAGGAGATCTGGTTAGTGATGTCTCTGGATGTAGGTCCAACAATTACAATGAAGGGTGCTTTCTGAGGAAGAGAGAGCTAGATTTCAGCATTAAAGTCCCACCTCTTTGACTTTATACAACCAATTTACAACTCACTTCAAAGTTGATTTTCTAGGTGATGCCACCACAATCTGGAATGTGTTCTGCTGCTTTCCAACAAACTGGCAGTAGTTTATTAGGTCAATTTCTGATGACGGGTTTGCTTTAAAGGAAACCTCACATGAGGAATCTACTATCGGAACTAGATCTGATGGTAGGTTCCTCCTGCAAATGTTAACTTTACCTTTGGCACCTGTGTAACATTACTTTGCTTTGTGTTTCAATTCACAGGTATGGATGGTCCGGAGGTCTACAAGGAAATGTGCAGGAGAGTGTCCTGTATTGAGTCAATGGGAGACACAAATGAGTATGTAGTTGATATTCTAAACTCTTTGTTCTAACTATGTTCTTTACAAAATTGTCCATCTGTGGAGTCTAACATAGCACTGGTGTACTTTTTGGCAATTCTTAGACTGTCTTTGGAGCTCCGCTGCCCTTATAAAGCCCTTTGTGACTGAGGTGTCATTGGTGTCTGAACGTCCAGGTCAATTTTTTCAGTTCCGTTATGCGCTTCTTTAAATGACAATATCTTTGGAAAGTTTTTTAATATCATAATAATTAGCGCTTAATGGCTCTGCCAATAAGTAATTTATGCGCTTCCTCCCGGCCAATTGGCATGCGCACACTAAGATGACTTTTCCGGCTCTCTCTCTGCTATTCTCATGCTATGTGTGATCATAGCAGAATGTAGTTATATACTGCTATGATTGTGAATATTACGAGAATAGCAAAGAAAGAGCCAGGGATGTCACTGGCCCTCTCAGCTTAGTGTGTGCATGCCAATCGGCTGGGGGAGTACATAAAATAGTTATCAGAGGAATTATGATGCGCCACAGGCTTTTCAAAAGGATAAAAAAAGGTTATTGGACGGCGAGGTAAGTATAAGCATCTATCTGATGGCAGATGTCTATCTGAAGGTTATCTGATGGTAGATGTCCTTTAACTTGGCAGGATAGCTTTATTACTTACATGTTTTTTTCTTTATAAAATTAGCCGATAAATGACTACAAATGTAATTTTTCCGATTATTCAGTTTTACTACTTGTTAAAAAAACTTTAAACTTTTACCAAAATATGTTATTAATATGTAGAGCATTTTCCCATCACCCTTTCCCCAAGTTCAGCTACAGAGGCAGAGGGTGCATGTACTGCTGCAAACTTTATGTTAAGACTTTCTTGCAGCTCTTTCTACATTTTGCCTTCAGCTGAAAGACTTGAGAGGGGAACACTTTTAACCTCAATATATCCCAAACCATTCTCCTGTTTATTATAACACCTGGATTGTGTTTCTAGGTGCCACGGTGCAGGACAAATAGCCGCATGGCAGTCATGAAGGGGTTAAAGTGGCTTTGGCCCTTTAATAAATCTGTCTGTAGTGTTCTTCTGCACTGATGGCTGATTTTGCAACATTTTGTCAACAGCATGAGGTGCCTAAAATGATTTTGCTACTTTTTATGCGACTTTGTTTAAAATTGTAGTACATAAACCTAATACTGGTCTTGTACTCGGATACTGCTTTTATGTTCCACTGGTGAGAATTGCCCTGTGTGACTTTTTGACATTAACAAGTTGCAAAAAAACAAAAAAAGATGCAAAGTTTTTTAACACCAACAAAGCCAAGCCCAGCAAAACCAATGATAAAAATCCCAAAAATCATGTGCTCAGTCTGAATCAGTCAGATCATCCAACAGAACTCCCCCCCCCAAACTGTGTTGCATGGAAGCCAGTGCAGCTGCGGCAAAAATGATAGTGTGTGACACAGTGCAGACACCTGTTAACCCCTTAAGGACGCAGCCATTTTGTAGCTTAAGGCTCAGTCCCATATTTTGGATTCTGACATGCGTCTCTTTATATAGTTATAACTTTTGAACACTGCTACTTATCTAAACGATTCTGAGATTTTTTCCCCACATGTTGTACTTCATTTTAGTGGTAAATTTTGGCGTTTATTTACCAAAAAAAGAAAAAATGATGAATTTTTTGAAAAATTTGCCATTTTTGAAATTCGAAATCATTGCGTTTTCACGCAGAAAGATTTACCACCTAAATAACTTGCCGAATAAAATTTCCCATATATCTACTTTATATTTTCATAATTTTTAAAAATGTCTGGATAATTTATTTTAAAGTCACGCGGCTTACAAATCGAATAGCGATTTTCCATAATTTCAGAATTAACTATTTTGGGGATAAATACTGTTTGAAATTAAATTTTACATATTTAGCATTAAAACCCCCTATATAACCAACCCATTTTTAAATCTGCACCCCTCAAGCTATAAGAAACAGCTTTTAGGAAGATTGTTAAACCCTTGAGATCTTCATAGTAATTGAATCAAAATGGAGGGGAAATTTAGAATGGTCAAATTTTGTCAGTTATACGTTCATTTAGCCCTAAAATTTACACATTTCCAAAAGATAAAAAGAGAAAACCCACCATACAATTTGTTATGAAATTTCTACCGAGTGCAGAGACCCCCCACTTGTGCACAGCAAGGCGCAGAAGGGAAGGTGCGCCCTGCAGCTGCCAGGATTTTAGTTTCCCCATTGGCCCCTTTTGAAGGCTATAAAATTTTCGCTTTTTCGTTATTGGGGCCATGTGACGGCATTTTTTTTTCAGGTTGAAATGCTTTTTCCAGTTTTACCCTTTTGGGGTTGTTGAAAATTTAGGAACTTTTTTTGAGGTCACGATTAGAAAAGCATCAATTCTGTACTGGAACTTTTACTTTTTTTTTTTCGTGTTTACCATATAGCCCAATAATCATGTTATCTTTATTCTATGGGTCGATACGATTACGGGGATACCAGACATGAATATTTTTTCTTATGTTTTACTAAATTTGCCAAATAAAACCCCAATGTGGGGGAAAATCTATTATTTGTGCAAGCGTCTTCCAAGGGGCATAACATTGTTACGTTTTGGCTACAGAGCTGGTTGATGGCTTGTTTTTTGCGGGACATGTTCTACTTTGCAACAATATCATTCTGGAGTACATATGTTTTGTTGATCGCTTTTTATTGCATTTTTAGTGGGATATAATAGGTAAAAATCATAATTTTTGGCAGGTTTTTAACGTTTTTTTTTTTACGGCATTCATCATATGGGTTCAATAGTTATTTCGTTTTATTCTATGGATCCGCTATGGATGCGGTGATACTATATATGTGGGGTTTGTGTTATGATTTTGACTTTTTTGAGCGTTATATGTCTCTTTATATGTTTTGGGGCTTATGGGCATTTTTAGTGATTTATAAAGTTATTTTTTATTGAAAAACATTTTTTTTTACATTTTTTACTTGATCCACCATGGGACATTAACAAGCAATCATGTGATTGTTTGTTCATGGTAATATTCTGCAATACTTATGTATTGCAGGGTATTAGCAGTGTCAGCCTATGCACATGCATAGGCTGACACTGTGCCTTTTAGATGACGTCATCTTAAAGGCACTGCCTTCAGGCGTCCCGATCAGACCCCAGAGATGCCATAGTAGCGATTGGCGCCCCTTGATAATGGCGTGGGGCGCCGATCGTGGGGGAAAGACCCCCGGAAGGCAGGTTAAATGCTGCGGTCGCATTGGTCGGAGCCCACTCTGACCGCGGGTGTTAGCCGGGGATGTCAGCAGTAGATTACCGGGTCATACTTTGCACCTCCTATCAGTTGGTTTACTTTACTCCAGAAAACTGACAAAATTCTGTTGGGTCAGCAATATTTTTGGTGCTAAGCCACGCCCCCTTTCATCAACCTTTCACAGACCTTTTGTCTTACTAGATGTAGAAGTGTGCAATAACTGTCTAAAACCATTTATAAATGTAATGCAGACAGGTTTTTTTTTAGCACAGAATTCTGTAATAGATATATTAACAAATTGTCTTGAATTATCTGTCCTTAACCACATTCATGCTATATTGAAAATTGCAATATATGTATAAAATTCATTGAAGTTGCATTTTATCCCAACAATAGTAAAATATCCCTATTTATTAATAATAGTTTTTTTCTTGTCAAGTCTATCTTATACTTTAGAAGAACAACGTTTATACACTGAGGCCAAAAAAGGAAAATACCAAAGACACAAAGTGCATCAGAAAATACAGGAGTTTAAACGTTTTATTGAGAATTACAGACGCCATATTGTCTGTGTGGTTATCTTCTATGGGATTTCTGCAGGAGTCTTCCTAGAGAGAGCTTACTGTAAGTATAAGGCATTTTGATGGATATCTATATTTGTACTATGAGCATAACAGATGATACATACTGAGGTTGAATTGGATGTCTTCCAATTCCAATTCCAATCCATTTTTTCTTAGAGTTAACACGTAAGTGTAAACGGGACACAAACACAGAGTAAGCGTAAATGGGGCGCAAATATCGCGTAAGCGTAACCCTGTCACAAATACGGAATAAGCATAACATGATGCACACGCTGCATAACCATGACTCAAATGCTGTGTAAGCGTAGCGGTGCCGCAAACGACGCCTAATCGTAACTGGCGGAAACGCTGCATAATCGCAACTGACGCAAACACCGTGGAATCGTAACTGGTGCAAACGCTGTGTAATTGTAACTGCCGCAAACGCTGTGTAATCGTAATTGGGGCAAACGCTGCGTAATCATAAACAGGATGCAAAAACAGAGTAAGTGTAAATGGGACGCAAATACCACGTAAGCGTAACCTGTCACAAATGCGGAATAAGTGTAACCATGATGCACACACTGCATAACCGTGGCTCAAATGCCGTGTAAGCCTAACTGGCACAAACACCGCGTTATCGCAACTGGTGCAAACGCCGTGTAATCGTAACTGGTGCAAATGCTGCATAATTGTTACCGGCGCAAATGCTGCATAATTGTAACTGGCGCAAACGCCACGTAATCGTTACTGGCGCAAACGCCGCGTAAATGCAACCACAAGCAAAACTACAAAAACATTGTAAACATAAAGTCAACAGAATAGTAGCAGAATGTGTGTGAACACAACCATTAGATGAACATAGAAAAAAATCACAGCTCAATATTCATAATTGTTTCTCTGACATTGCCTGCCGCTGATTGGACAGTATGAGAGAAGATTAGCATAACACACGCCTCCAGCTCCAGCCCCAGCTCCTCCTCTCTGAGAAAACACAGATTACAATGGTCAGAACCTCAGAATGATATCTCCGCAACCGTGGGGGCTAGAAGGAAAATTCCAAGTGCCCCTGAATCTGTGTAGCCGCCCCTACATGATGGTATTATGATCTCTACATGTGTGAGGTGGTGAAAGGTCCTCTTTAACACAAATAATGGAAAATAGTTTTAAAAGTTGTCTATGTCCTTTCTAATTCACTTATAATATCACATAGACTTATTTTCGCTAGCCAGAGCTGTTGTGCATGAGAAGCACATGTAGTATAAGAGGTGTGTCATACCTTATTACTATGAGTCACTTCTAGCAAGTGTCACTATTGCGAAACTTCTGACTCATCAGCGTTTGGATTTTTAGACATACAAGTTGTTGCTTGAAATATTACATCTGAAGTTTGCAATGCAAATAGTGTACCTATTGCATCATTTAGTCCATATGCTTATTCTCTTGTGAAAAATTTTAGGTTAACTATGATTGCTTGCATAATGGACAGATATGATATGTGAGCAATATTACAAGCATGTATACTGGCGTGCTGTTAAAGCACAGCCATAATTATATTACTTTTTCTATTGTAAGGGGAGTGCAGAACACTTTTCTGAAATATACAGTACTAGGGATGCGAGGATCCATTAAGACTGAACCCCTGAAGGTTCTGTTCAGTACCCAAATTTGAATGCTCACCTCACTGCTAACACCCACAATCAGTTCTGGCACCGATCGCGGGTCTTGTCCTTTAAATTCCGGTGGTGCAAGCCATCACTCCAGCGACGTTTAAAGAGTTAACACCCTTGATCAGTCCTAGAACCACAGCTGTTTTATGACAGGGAAGTGACCCGAGCACAAACTTCAGGCAAAAGTCCAGGCGAAAATATTTGCAACGTTCCTTATGAAACAGTATTAAAAAAATAAACTTAAGTAAGAATCTCAGGATACACTCAATTTTATCTATGTGCGAGTGGATACTCATACCCCAATACATTAGTCTCACTGCCTGAATCCTGCACTAGGCCAATAAGAGTCTGAGTGCTAGACATGACTTTTTCTTCACTTCACTGATCACCAGGGGCTTGACAAGTAGATGTTGGGCCCCAAGCAGATCTACCTGTATATGTTTATACACTAATACATTTATACACAGACAATGGTACATGTATACACTCATAAATACTATATATCTCATATACAGACATAACATATATAGTGAGTATACATCATATATATATACACACATATAGTATATTTGCTTCACATCACATACACAGTACATAAACACCATATATACACATACTTACGGTATCGACACACCATATACACACATATTGCATATTTACACAAGCAGCATATACACAAAAGTACAGAAGATGCACACACAAATACAGTATATACACACATACAACTTACACAGACATATAATGCATATACATGCCATGTGCACATCTACAGCATATTCACACAAACAGCACATACACACACATACAGCAGAAACACAATATACACAAACATACACATGGTACAAACACACATACAGTATATACACACCATGCACACATATACAGCCTATATACACATATACAGTATATACACACAGATACAGAATATATACACCATATACATACATACAGCATATACACAGACATATACAGCATATCCACACCATATGCACCCAAACAAATGCACACCATATACACACATACATCAGCTATTCAAAGTATGTACACTCATAAATACAAATACACACAAATACATCTATACACTCACTCACACACATGTATATACTTACTGTTAGGGAGTCTTCTTCGTGGGCAGGATCAGAGGCCATGGATAATACTTAATGCAGTCCAAAGGCTGCTGAACACACAGGGGAGGAACAGCAGATAGATTCCTAGTACTGCTGTCCTCTACCCCGAGATTTCTCAGCTGAGTATGTCTGTACATGTGCTCCATTATATACATATTATACTGCATATAATATGTTTATAATCACACACATGCTCCATTCGTTGATATGGCAGGTTGGGTGGCTGGGTGTCTATAGCTGCTACGCCTTATAACACCATAGGGCTCCATAGCAGATATAAAACATTAAACAAATTACACTCTGAAAAAAGTCATAGAAATCAGTTACCTTTTTATCACTGCAGCTGTAAGTTTTGTATTATAAAATATTTTTTGGCTTTATTATACTATACAGCGCATTAAGTAAAAAATATTGCACATTTTGTTTCTCTTATATTTGCAACTTTTTTGCCACATTTTAATATTTGCGCTTAAATTTGTGGCTTTTCAATAGCCTAGCAAAGTTGGACACGCAAATCAAGATGTGGATGTATGAAAAAGTCACAATTTTGGAGCAAATTGTCGTTAAAAAGTTGCAAATAAACTCCAGTCCTGATCAGGCATAGGAGAAACTTTAGAAGTGATTCCAGAAGAAAATGCCACCTATGTGCAACTTTTCTGTTACCTTTTTGATAAAAAAAAAATCACAAAAAACTTGGTTGCCTGATATCAATGAAAACAAGTCCAAAATCCAAAAAAGCAAAGAAAGACAAAAAAATCAATGACCTCCAATGTGTCTTAAGACTAAATTTCTCATCTTTCATGCAGATTACGCCTTTGAGTCACAGCACTCTGGTATTGGTGAAGTAACATTACCAGGCATCATTGTATCCAGAGGAACGGCTGCCAGCATTTCATTCATGTTTTCTTACATATTGCTTACTATGTGTCGCAATCTCATCACTTTCCTAAGAGAAACTTTCTTGAATCAGTATATTCCTTTTGATGCTGCGGTAGATTTTCACCGACTTATTGCAAAAACTGCTGTGATATTAGCAGGTGAGCATCAATTTCATATAGAACTTCACATTGGACTGTTGGATTGATTTTTTGTAGTTGAAAATATCAGAGTTTGCATTGCTTTAAGAATTACAGAAGTATCTGTATAAAACTAAAGATGCATAAAAAGTACAGTAATAAATATTCAAATGCCTTAAAGGATTTTACAAATACCTACAGTATAATAATAATCTTTATTTATATAGTGCCATCAAATTCTGAATCGCTTTACAAATCATAGGGGACATGAGGCTAGAAGAGGAGGAAAGGTATAAGTGAATTGAGTGAGAACTACTGTATACTAACTTGGCCAAAGTGTTCATATCAGTGCATACTCAAGTGAGTTTTAGAGCCAATCTCTGACCTCAGCAGTGTAAGAACGTTTAAGCAAGTGAATGGCTACTGATATATCTGAGTAATAAAAAAATTGTTTAAGAGGACCCAAGAGGCCACAATGGAAAGGTGGATGGTAATTGGAACAGTTCAACATATGATGATTATTATTTATTTATTTATAAAGCACCATCAATTCCATGGTATTCATAAATTTGACACAAGTGGAAGGAGAACCCTGCCTATGAGGGCTCACAATTTATAGGAAGGGTAGTTGGAGACTTGAGGTGAGGGGGCATAGCAGTGCAGTTACAACTTCTTATGTATCCTAAATAGAGATGAGCGAACATGCTCGTCCGAGCTTGATGCTCGGTCGAGCATTAGGGTACTCGAAACTGCTCGTTGCTCGGACGAATACTTCGCCCGCTCGAGAAAATGGCAGCTCCCGCCGTTTTGCTTTTTGGCGGCCAGAAACAGAGCCAATCACAAGCCAGGAGACTCTGCACTCCACCCAGCATGACGTGGTACCCTTACACGTCGATAGCAGTGGTTGGCTGGCCAGATCAGGTGACCCTGGGATAGACTAGCCGCTGCCCGCGCTGCTCGGATCATTCTGTGTCTGGATGCCGCTAGGGAGAGAGCTGCTGCTGGTCAGGGAAAGCGTTAGGGTGTTCTATTAGCTTACTGTTAGGCAGGAGTGATTCTCAAAGAACCCAACAGCCCTTCTTAGGGCTACAATAACGTTCTACTTTTTTTATTTTAATTTGCATCTAGTACCATTTTGTGAGGAATTAGCAGGGGGACTTGCTACCGTTGTGTTTAGCTCTTAGTGGCACACATATCCACCTCAAACACCAAAGTGGGAAAATTTATTAGGGGTTGGATTTCAATTAGGCACTAACTCAGTGTCATCTCATCTGGCATAGTAGTGTGCTTTGATACTTGGCTAGAAAATAGCCATAGGAGAATACAAAGAGCTTACTTACGCCTACAGTAGCGTTCTATATATTTGATTTCTGGTTGATCTGCTGGTGGCTGTACTTTCTGCAGTGCATGTACTAGCCAATTCTGAGCAATTTGTAGTGAGACTTGCGACCGCTGTGTTCTGCGCTTAGTGACGCACATATCCATAGCAAAGACCGAAGTGGGAAAATTTAGTAGGGGTTGGATTTCAATTAGGCACTAACTCAGTGTCATCTCATCTGGCATAGTAGTGTGCTTTGATACTTGGCTAGAAAATAGCCATAGGAGAATACAAAGAGCTTACTTACGCCTACAGTAGCGTTCTATATATTTGATTTCTGGTTGATCTGCTGGTGGCTGTACTTTCTGCAGTGCATGTACTAGCCAATTCTGAGCAATTTGTAGTGAGACTTGCGACCGCTGTGTTCTGCGCTTAGTGACGCACATATCCATAGCAAAGACCGAAGTGGGAAAATTTAGTAGGGGTTGGATTTCAATTAGGCACTAACTCAGTGTCATCTCATCTGGCATAGTAGTGTGCTTTGATACTTGGCTAGAAAATAGCCATAGCAATAGGATAGCATTGTTTGGTTTTAAAAACTCAAAAAAAAACAAAAAACACAAAAAAAAACAAAAAACACAAAAAAAAACAAAAAAAGTTAAAAAAAAAAAAAAGTTATAACTCTCATTTTAAAAATGTTTAACCCGAGGGCTAGGGGTAGAGGACGAGGGCGGGGACGTGGGCGTCCAACTACTGCAGGGGTCAGAGGCCGTGGTCCTGGGCGGGGTGAGACACCACCTGCTGATGAGGGAGCAGGGGAACGCCGCAGAGCTACACTCCCTAGGTTCATGTCTGAAGTTACTGGGACTCGTGGTAGAGCACTGTTGAGGCCAGAACAGTGCGAACAGGTGATGTCGTGGATTGCTGACAATGCTTCGAGCAATTTGTCCACCACCAGTCAGTCTTCCACGCAGTCCACCCATGTCACCGAAATCGCCACTCCTCCAGCTCCTGCACCTCAGCCTCCTCCCCCCCAGTCTGCCCCCTCCCAGGAAAATTTGGCATTTGAACCGGCATACTCTGAGGAACTGTTTTCTGGACCCTTCCCACAGTCACAAACCACTTGTCCGGTTGCTGCTGAGCAATTTTCCGATGCCCAGGTTTTCCACCAGTCACAGTCTGTGGGTGATGATGACCTTCTTGACGTAGTGGAAGTGTGTAAAGAGGTGTCCGACGATGAGGAGACACGGTTGTCAGACAGTGGGGAAGTTGTTGTCAGGGCAGGAAGTCCGAGGGGGGAGCAGACTGAGGGCTCGGAGGATGATGAGGTGACAGACCCAAGCTGGGTTGAGAGGCCGGGTGAACACAGTGCTTCTGAGACGGAGGAGAGTCCTCGACCAGAACAGGTTGGAAGAGGCAGTGGTGGGGCCAGACGGAGAGGCAGGGCCAGAGCTGGTGCATCAGCGCCAAATGTGTCAACTAGTGAAGCTCCCGTGGCGAGGGCTCTTGCGGCGAGGGCTAGATCTTCAGAAGTCTGGAGGTTCTTTAAGGAAACACCGGATGACCGACGGACTGTGGTGTGCAACATTTGCCAAACCAGGCTCAGCAGGGGTTCCACCACTACTAGCTTAACTACCACCAGTATGCGCAGGCATATGAATGCTAAACACCCCACTCAGTGGCAACAAGCCCGTTCACCTCCGGCCGTGCACACCACTGCTCCATCCCCTGTGTCAGCTGCTAGTCAGCCCCCTGCCCAGGACCCTGCCACAAAAACCCCATCGTCGCCTCCACGATCCTCCACAGCATCCACCAGCGTTCAGCTCTCCATACCCCAGACGCTGGAGCGGAAACGCAAATATAGTGCAACCCACCCGCACGCCCAAGCCCTTAATGTGCACATCTCCAGATTGCTTAGCCTGGAGATGCTGCCCTATAGGCTAGTAGAGACCGAGGCCTTTCGCAACCTCATGGCGGCGGCCGCCCCTCGGTATTCGGTCCCCAGCCGCCACTACTTTTCCCGATGTGCCGTCCCAGCCCTGCACCAGCACGTGTCAGACAACATCATCCGTGCCCTGACCAACGCCGTTTCTGACAAGGTCCACCTGACCACGGACACATGGACGAGTGCTGCCGGGCAGGGCCACTATATATCGCTGACGGCACATTGGGTTAACTTGGTGGAGGCTGGGACCGAGTCTGACCCTGGGGCTGCTCATATACTGCCGACGCCGAGGATTGCGGGGCCTACCTCGGTCCAGGTGTTTCAGGCCTACTATGCCTCCTCCTCCTCCCACCCCTCCTCCACCTCCTCCTCCGAACTACCATCCGTGGGCACGGCGCCATCAGTCGGTAGCTCTAGGCACAGCAGCAGTGCCGTCGCTAAGCGACAGCAGGCGGTGCTCAAACTGCTGAGCCTAGGCGACAAAAGGCACACCGCCCAAGAGCTATTACAGGGCATCACGGCGCAGACTGATCTGTGGCTGGCACCGCTGAACCTCAAGCCGGGAATGGTTGTGTGTGACAACGGCCGTAACCTGGTGGCGGCTCTGCAACTCGGCAGACTGACACATGTGCCATGCCTGGCCCATGTGTTAAATCTGATAGTTCAGCGTTTCCTCAAGACATACCCCAATCTGTCTGATTTGCTCACGAAGGTGCGCCGCATCTGTGCGCATTTCAGGAAGTCCAGCCCAGATGCTGCCACTCTCAGGGCAGCGCATCGCCGCCTCCAACTGCCCGCTCACCGACTGTTGTGCGACGTGCCCACGAGGTGGAATTCAACACTGACCATGTTATCCAGAGTTTACCAGCAGCGCAGAGCGATTGTAGACTGCCAGATGTCAACTTCCACCAGAACTGGTAGTCAGGTCAGTCAGCTTCCTCAAGTCTACAATGAGGAGTGGACGTGGATGTCTGATATCTGTCAGGTGCTGAGTAACTTTGAGGAGTCAACACAGATGGTCAGTGGCGATGCCGCCATCATCAGCCTCACCATCCCGCTGCTTGGCCTGTTGAAAAACTCTCTGGTCAGCATGAAGTCGGAAGCTTTGCGCTCGTCACAAGAGACAGGGGAAGAATATTCCCTTGTTGATAGCCAAAGCACCCTCAGGTCTGTTTCTCAGCGCATATCGGAGGAGGTGGAGGTGGAGGAGGATGAGGAGGAAGAGGAGGAGAATGTTGGCGAGACACAAGAGGGGACCATTGTTGAGTCCTTCACTGTTCAGCGTGTATGGGCAGAAGAAGAGGAGTTGGAGGAGTTGGAGGAGGAGGAAATGGACAGTCAGGCCAGTGAGGGGAGTGAATTCTTACGCGTTGGTACTCTGGCGCATATGGCAGATTTCATGCTAGGCTGCCTATCCCGTGACCCTCGCGTTCAAAGAATTTATTCCAGCACCGATTACTGGGTGTTCACTCTCCTGGACCCACGGTACAAGCAAAATCTTCCCACTCTCATCCCTGCAGAGGAAAGGAGTGTGAGAATGCATGAATACCAGCAGGCCCTGGTGCACAAGCTGAAACAGTATTTCCCTTCTGACAGCGCTAGCGGCAGAGTGCGTAGTTCTGCGGGACAAGTAGCGAGGGAGAGTAGGCGAGCAGGCAGCTTGTCCAGCACTGGCAAGGGTACGCTTTACAAGGCTTTTGCCAGCTTTATGTCACCCCAGCAAGACACTGTCACCTGTCCCCAGTCTCGGCAGAGTAGGGCTGATCTTTACAGAAAGATGGTGAGGGAGGGGGGCGTGGCCAGCAACCGAAGAGAGCGGTCGCATGTAGCTCGAGCTCCGCTCTTGCCGGGCACCTATTGAATCATCCTGCCGAAAATATAAGATACCCACACCGGGGAACACGGTGGGACGCCGACTACAACGAGGTCCGGCTGCCATGAGCAAGGCCAAGGCGTCAGGAACCTCAGCGAAGCTCCGTGATTTCGCGTGGCGCGGCTCACAAGATGGCGCCGGCGCCCAAACTACAGCAGTGCCTGAGTCACCGAGACAGGCCTCAGGCTCTGGAACCACATCCTCTCCTCCCAAATTGGAGCCGACGCTGAAAGAGGTAACCACCCAGCTATTGGCGGCTATACAAACCTCCACCACCTCTCTTACCACTAAAATAGAGGAAATACATGTGGATGTGGGCCTTCTCCGCCATGACTTCCAGCAGTTACGAGAGCGTGTCAAAGAAGCCGAGACACGCATCTCTGAGGTAGAGGACACTCTAATCCCCATACCGGACAGACTGCGGTCCCTAGAGAGAGCGGCCAATATGTGGGCTCAGAAGTCTGATGATTTAGAGAACCGGCTACGCCGGAACAATATACGTATATTGGGCCTACCAGAAAGAGCGGAGGGTACCGAGCCTGTTGCATTTATTGAAAAATGGTTTCGTGACACCTTACCAGCGGCTGCATTATCCACAACTTACTCAGTGGAGAGGGCTCACAGAGTTCCCGCCAAACCACCACCGCCTGGAGCCCCTGCACGACCCTTCTTAGCCCGTCTCCTCTGCAGCAAGGATCGGGATGCATTACTGCAAGCAGCCAGAAGACATGGCACTATTACCTACCAAAATGCAAATGTGTCGCTTTTCCCTGACTTTTCAGCTACTCTGCAGAAGTCCCGAGCATCATTCATGGGAGTGAAGCGACAGTTGAGGGACCATCAGATATCTTACTCCATGACCTACCCAGCGAGGCTACGAGTAATACACGAAGACAAGACTATATTCTTTGATAGTCCTAGTGATGCAGAATCGTGGCTGAACACCCGCAAACGTCCTCAGCGGCGCTGAATTAAACATCAAGCCAGCTCTAGCTTGCTGCGGAGTACGCAGATACCTCCGGAGAGGCTTTGAAGAACAGTTTACTGTTTATACGTTCAATGCTGATGAGTATAATAATAAGTTATTTAACATGTTGTATGTTATACGCTGCACGTCTGATAGTGCTTCATGGGCTTGGCCCTTAAAAGAAAACCCATATGCAAAATGATCTAATCCCTCCAGGAGGATTCTCTGTTCCCTGAACAACACTAACTATAATACTCCTTTCTATCCCTCCCTTCCCTATCCCAGTACCCGTCCTTCCCTGTTCCTCCCCTCACAATCCATTACTCCTTGGCTAATCCTAACATCCTAATATGATCCATATAACCCGGTGTGGAGTAATGGTATGCATAGGAAAATTAATGGTGCTAGGCCAATGGAGCAATAGTCCGCTGCAATTACATCCCTAAGCGCGGACTTGCCCCGTATATTCAGGCCAAGTAGTGTGGAAGTGGATTTATCTGCCGGCAGACTACTCAGATCCCTGGTCCGGGAGGCACTACTAGGCGCACCTTCTGCCTAACAGTGGTGATCCTCACGGTCGCAGGGCTCTAAATATTGTAAAATACCCGTTAGCACACGGGAGTTAGTTATTTACATTTGAATTTTATCAGTTTTAGTTGTTATTGTTAAGTTTTTATAAGAATCGGATACGGTATGCCTATTACAGCTATAACTTGGAATGTTAGGGGTATGAACAGCCCCCATAAGCGTAATGTCGTTTTCTCAAGACTGCGTAAGCACAACCCCTCTCTCATATGTTTAATAGAAACCCACCTGGTGGCTCATAATGTTTCCTGGATACAGAAACCCTGGGTACAGTGGTCCGCACACTCCACTTACTCCACGCACTCACGCGGGGTTTCACTCCTTATACACAGGAATTTGAGATGGGAGGGAGTGGACCAATTGACTGATCCTGACGGAAGATATTTGTTTGTGTATGGTACTGTGGACTGTCAACCATTTGTCATCTTATGCCTGTATGTGCCCCCTCCCGGTAACCTCAATATCCTGTATGAAGCGGCTCAATTTGCCACTCGCTATTCTAGAGCCACGATTATTTGTATGGGAGACTTCAACTCGGTAGTTGATCCAGCACAAGATAGGTTTCCCCCACCCCCCGCTGACAGTAGGTCAGATGGTGCGACACCACTTGCGAGCTTCTTACGAGAAATGGGATGGTATGATCTGTGGCGCCTCAGGCATCCGAGCACACAAGAATTCACATGTTATACGGCTGGCCGGGGTACCCTATCCCGCATTGACTACGTCTGCGGAAATGACCGAGCTTGCCTTAGCCTTGCATCAGTGGAAAATTTATCTAGAGAACCCTCAGATCACTCCCCTATCATGGCGATCTTTAAAACTACCGGCTCGCTGTCCCGAGCGGGTCCCCGCAAAATCCATCCTTTTTGGCTCACCTTAATTACAGAGATAGATAGAACACCGACTTTACTAGCTGAGTTTATATCATCTAACCTCCCCTATGAGAACCATTCCTTTTATTGGGATGCTCTCAAATCGCATATACGAGGAAGTATCCAGTCATCTATCACACACATCAAGAAAGAATCAGTCAAGGAGGAGGAGAATCTAGCTGGGTCTTGCGCCACTCTGGAAGCAGCCTTTGTTGCTAATCCTACCCCCGAGAATAGACAGGCATGGCTCCAAGTGGGTAAACAATATTTGAATTGCTTACATGAGAAAGGGAAGCGCCGTATGTTTTTCACCAAGCAACTATTCTTCGAACAGGGGAATCAATCAAGTAGCCTTTTAGCCCATTTGATACATAGAAGCTCTGCTTCCCCTACGATTATCAGTATCAGAGATGGAGATAGTCAGTTAGTCACATCAAATGACCTCATATTAAAAACTTTCACAGATTTCTATAAAACCCTGTACGCAACTCGGTCTGACGCTACAGCTGCGCAAATTGACAACTATCTAGAAGCTATACCATGTCCCACCCTAACACCATCTCAGAGAGACTCTCTGGAAGACCCCATAACCATGGAGGAATTAGAGGAGGCCCTGGGGGACCTATCCAAGGGTAAGGCTTCCGGCCCGGACGGACTACCCCTTGAGGTTTATATCAAATATCAAGGTGAGGTACTGCCAGCACTCCTTGGGGTCCTTCAGAAATCTTTTGAAAAGGGAGAACTACCTGCATCATTTTACAATGCTAACATAGTGATTATACTCAAACCTGATAAGGATCCCCGGGAGTGCGGGTCATATAGACCTATCTCGCTATTGAATGCGGACTATAAGCTACTAACTAGGGTCCTAGCATCTAGACTTAATAAGGTTATTGCATCGATTGTACACAGGGACCAATCCGGTTTCATCCCTGGTCGTAGCGCAGCGGATAACCTGAGAAGGACTCAGATCCTCATGCAGTTGGGGATTGAGAATAGGGAGGAATGGGCCTTGGCCTCGCTGGACGCGGCCAAGGCCTTCGACTCCATTGAATGGTCGTTCCTGATGGGAGCCCTCCGCAGGTTTGGGTTTGGCCCTTCATTTATCAGATGGGTATCCATCATTTATAAATGTCCGACAGCCAGTATAGCTTTAAATGGGCAACATTCTGACAGTTTTCAACTTGAGAGAGGCACTCGCCAGGGCTGCCCCCTATCGCCTCTCCTTTTTGCTTTGGCAGTGGAGCCCCTGGCGGTCCAGATTCGATCGGATGTGATATATACCGGATTTCGGCATGGCGGGTTGGAGGAGCGACTAGCACTATATGCCGACGATCTCCTGCTCTACATGTCGGATACGGAGAAATCACTGCCCAGAGCCATGCATCTCATTGATAATTTTGGGGTCCTGTCGGGATTGTGTATGAATTGGGATAAATCCTGTATTATGTACATGCCAAATGCTCGAATGCCTGACGCGCAAACTCAGGAAGGATTGAGTGTGGTTCCCCACTTCAAATATCTTGGTATTGTCCTTACCCCAGACCCGATCACATTACAGGAAAAGAATGTTACGCCACTGCTGACTCTATTTAAAACCAAATTTGACTTATGGGCCAGGCTACCTCTGTCGGTGGCGGGGAGAATTAATCTTATAAAAATGGTTATTCAGCCCAAGTGCCTATATGTCACTACGCACCTCTTCCACCCTATCCCTAAGACATTTTTTGCCTCCCTTGAGTCACTAATGATCCCCTTCATATGGGGCTCCGGTAGATCTAAACTACAATTAGCCAAACTACAGAGGCCAAAGACATTGGCCGGTATGGCCCTACCTGACCCCTTCCTCTATTATATAGCTGGCCAACTGAAGTTCCTGCAATCTTGGCTATCAGCGGATCCCCCACAATACCCTGAAACCCACCTATCATTGTACCTAGGTGTTGATAAATTATGGCATGCCCTGACTACTCCGGTATGGAAGGGTCCTAGACTCCTCCCAGTACACAGGTTGGCTAGGAATGTTTGGAGAGAGGCTAAGCTAGTCACCAAAACCACCTCGATTCCCCTAGAAACTCCTCTTTGGGGAAACCCGGACTTCCAGCACATGTCAGAAGCCCTTGATCCCCAATTCTGGTCATCGCATGGAGTCCGTACGATTAGAGACATATGGGACAAAACATCCATCCTTCCCTACGATCAGATTGAAAAAAAGTACCAACTCCCCAGACACAGCTTTTACAGATACTTACAATTGCGTCACGCACTGCAAACTCAATTTCCCCCTAACAACATCTCCTTATCTGACAGCCCGCTGATTGGTGTAATAAGGTCACAGGGCCCTGGTGGGTTAATTTCCCTCATATACTCACACCTAATATGCGCTAAGGCACAGGCTAATCCGCAGAGGGCGTTGGAGGAGTGGAAGACCTTGATCCCCTCTTTGAGTGAGGAGGAACACGATGAACTTCTGGAATCACATAGATATGTGTCCCCTGCGATTAACAATAAGCTTATCCAACTATACATTATCCATCAAAGTTATCTAACTCCCATTAGGCTACATAAGATGGGTAACCTTCCAAATCCCGGATGTCACAGATGTAAACACATGCCCGCAGGATTTTGGCACATGATTTGGGAATGCCCTGAAGTGCAGGGGTTCTGGGAGCAAGTCACTTCCCTACTTGCTAATGTTGTAGAGGCGCCGTTGGCACTAGATCCCAAGATATGCCTATTCGGGATACTTGATGGAGAAATTTGGCCCCACTACATCAGAATACTTCTTAGGGAAACACTGTTCTTTGCACGTAAGGCCATCGCCCTACGGTGGATGGATACCCGTCCTCCACGAATCTCTCAATGGAAGTCCCTAATTAATGCAGTAGTTCCCATGGAACGTGTGTTGTATAAACACCGCTCCCGCCCGGATAAGTTTGAGAAGATTTGGGGGAGATGGTGTGAATCACCCTTAACTCAATACACTACCTCGGAGCCCCCCCCCTCACTCATCATCCCTCCTATACCCGAATAAGACCCACTGCAGTTGTGAGACTTTAAATATCCATTAGACCGATAATCTTTTTAAGCAGAGCTTGTCTGTTAGATGATCCTCAATTGAGTACTCCTGATGTTCTTTAATGAAGTGCTACCGTATCCGATCATTAGTTGTTTATCCCTTCTAATTTTTGCATTGTTATGTTTTTCCCTTTTTCTCTGTTGCTATATGCTTGAAGCAATATCTCATATCCACTCAATCTCTGATGTGGAGAGTGATCAATAATGTATTCTACTTTGTATCAATTGAATATATCATCTCACTGTGTATTTACAATCTTATATGGAAGAGTGGCCTATCTCCACCACCTATGCTATGTATGGATATGTGAATGTTATTCTTTAATAAAACGAGTTTAAAAAGATGGTGAGGGAGTACGTAGCTGACCATACCATCGTCCTAAATGATCACACAGCTCCCTACAACTACTGGGTTTCAAAGCTGGACATGTGGCACGAACTGGCGCTGTACGCCTTGGAGGTTCTTGCCTGCCCTGCCGCTAGCGTCTTCTCCGAGCGGGTTTTCAGTGCAGCTGGTGGCATCATCACCGATAAGCGTACACGCCTGTCGACTGACAGCGCTGACAGGCTGACGCTTATTAAAATGAATAAAGGCTGGATTTCTCAGAATTTCCAATCTCCACCAGGTGAAGGAAGCTCAACCTGAATAATTGATCCACTCCTCCTCCTCCTCATTTTCCTCCTTCTCCTCCTCTTTGTACAGTAAAGCAGAGGAAAATGGCTATTTTTTGACAGGGCCCACTGGCTCTTGCTATAGTACTTCATGCATTTAATTTTTCTGGAGGGCCACCTACCCGGTCCTCTGTTTGAAACAATTTTTGTGAGTGTCACATACAGGCACTCAATCTATTCCATTTTTCTGGAGGGCCACCTACCCGGTCCTCTGTTTTAAAAAATTTTTGGGACTGCCACATACAGGCACTCAATCTATTCCATTTTACTGGAGGGCCACCTACCTGCTCCTCTGGTTTGAAAAATGTTTGGGACTGCCACATACAGGCACTCAATCTATTCCATTTTACTGGAGGGCCACCTACCTGCTCCTCTGGTTTGAAACATTTTTGGGACTGCCACATACAGGCACTCAATCTATTCCATTTTACTGCAGGGCCACCTACCTGCTCCTCTGGTTTGAAACATTTTTGGGACTGCCACATACAGGCACTCAATCTATTCCATTTTACTGGAGGGCCACCTACCTGCTCCTCTGGTTTGAAAAATGTTTGGGACTGCCACATACAGGCACTCAATCTATTCCATTTTACTGCAGGGCCACCTACCTGCTCCTCTGGTTTGAAACATTTTTGGGACTGCCACATACAGGCACTCAATCTATTCCATTTTACTGGAGGGCCACCTACCTTCTCCTCTGGTTTGAAAAATGTTTGGGACTGCCACATACAGGCACTCAATCTATTCCATTTTACTGCAGGGCCACCTACCTGCTCCTCTGGTTTGAAAAATTTTTGGGACTGCCACATACAGGCACTCAATCTATTCCATTTTACTGCAGGGCCACCTACCTGCTCCTCTGGTTTGAAACATTTTTGGGACTGCCACATACAGGCACTCAATCTATTCCATTTTACTGGAGGGCCACCTACCTGCTCCTCTGGTTTGAAAAATGTTTGGGACTGCCACATACAGGCACTATCCAAATTAAATTGTCTCCATAGCAGCCTCCACACGTTGTCTCCATTGCTACCTCCAAAAGTCGTCCATATAGCTGCCTCCATACATCGTCCCTTTATCAAACGAGGTGTGTCAGGCAGAAATTTGGGTTGTTTTCATGGATTCCACATCAAAGTTGTTAACTTTGTCGCCACCCTGCTGTGTTATCCACAAAATATACTGGCAAACTTTTACCATTTAGGGATATTATTTCAGCGCTTCTTGCGCATCTGTTTACATTCCCCTCACCCGGCATATCCTAAACTTATAAGAACGCTACTACACTTGATCTTATACAAAAGGTTCTTAGAAGTGCTGTTTGGGGAGTAGCCTAGAGACAGGGGCTTGGATTGGTGAAAGCTCGCCTGGCAGCGGAGCGCCAGCTCCATGCGCATCATGCGCTTCTTGCGCATCTGTTTACATTCCCCTCACCCGCCATATCCCAAACTTATAAGAACGCTACTACACTTAACTTGGTGCAGGCTGGGACCGAGTCTGACCCTGGGGCTGGTCATATACTGCCGACGCAGAGAATTGCAGGGCCTACCTCGGTCCAGGTCTCAAAGGCCTACTATACCTCCTCCCACCCCTCCTCCACCTCCTCCTCCTCCAAATTACCATCCGTGGGCATGGCGCCATCAGTCGGTAGCTCTAGGCACAGCAGCAGTGCCGTCGCTAAGCGACAGCAGGCGGTGCTGAAACTGCTGAGCCTAGGCGATAAAAGGCACACCGCCCAAGAGCTATTACAGGGCATTCCACATCAAAGTTGTTAACTTTGTCGCCACCCTGCTGTGTAATCCACAAAATATACTTGCAAACTTTTACCATTTAGGGATATTATTTCAGCGCTTCTTGCGCATCTGTTTACATTCCCCTCACCCGCCATATCCTAAACTTATAAGAACGCTACTACACTTGATCTTATACAAAAGGTTCTTAGAAGTGCTGTTTGGGGAGTAGCCTAGAGACAGGGGCTTGGATTGGCGAAAGCTCGCCTGGCTGCAGAGCGCCAGCTCCATCCCAAGATCCAACTAACATAGTTGCAGCACCTTTAATCTACTACTAGTTCACTGCCTCCATAATAATAATAATAATAATCTTTATTTATATAGCGTCATCATATTCTGTAGCGCTTTACAAATCATAGGAAACAAATACAAATGTAATGTAACAGAGCACAACATTTGTATGGAACAACAGGAGTGAGGTCCCTGCTCGCCAGAGCTTACGGTTTATGAAGATGATGGGGTAACACGAGGTAAAAGAATATTTAATGGTCAAGCCATTCTTCTTAGGGAATAGAAAAAAATATAATAAATGGAATTGCTGTCGCTTGAACCACTCAGCCGTCATCTTATATACCAGGTCCAGGGTGAATGGGACTGCAGAGAAGTCTGGTGCCTGTTGGTTGCTGGATAACAGATGGGAGGACGACACAGGACGGGTTAGTAGAAGAGTTAAAACTTCATGCAGTTAATGAGTGTTATAGGCTTGCCTAAAGAAATGGGTTTTAAGAGCACGTTTGAAACTTTGGAGGTTAGGTATTAGTCTGATAGTCCGGGGCAGAGCATTCCATAGAATTGGTGCAGCTCTAGAGAAGTCTTGGAGACGCGAGTGGGAGGTCCGCACTAGGGTAGAGGTTAATCTAAGATCACTGGCGGATCTAAGAGCACGGGTTGGGCGATAGACTGAGATAAGAGAGGAGAGGTAGGGGGGTGCAGCATTATACAGAGCTTTATGGATGAGGGTTATTATTATTTTAAACTGTATTCGAAAGGAGACTGGCAGCCAGTGCAGCGACTGGCATGAACTGTAAGCATACATGGTCCCCTTATCAAACGAGCTGTGTCAGGCAGAATTTTGGGTTGTTTTCATGGCTTCCATGTTAACTTTGTCGCCACCCTGCTGTGTAATCCACAAAATATACTGGCAAACTTTTATCATGTACCGATATTATTTGAGCGCTTCTTGCTCACCTCCTTTGGTTCCTCTCTGACACCCATTGGTTTGAAGCCTGAGTCCAATTAGGGTATGTTGCCATGCCACTCTCTAGCCTGCTGCCGCTGCCTCTGCATGCCGTCCCCTATAGTGTCAGGGTCAATTATTGGATGTTTTAGATGCTATCTAGCTTCATTCTGTCACTCTGTCATGGCCATGCTGTTGCCCATAATTTTGGCATAATGGTGCGATTAGGCAGCCTCAGAGGCATCCATGCATGCTGCCCCTGCTGTTTCCTGTCCATTTCCGTGGTGTTTCCATCCTTTTCTGAGGTTCCCAGGTGTTTGGCCAAGCTTCCCTGTGCAGAGCCTTGGTCCCCTTGAAAAATGCTCGAGTCTCCCATTGACTTCAATGGGGTTCGTTATTCGAGACGAGCACTTGAGCATCGGGAAAAGTTCATCTCGAATAACGAGTACCCTAGCATTTTAGTGTTCGCTCATCTCTAATCCTAAACCGATGGGATTTCAGGTTACATTTGCAGGTTTTGAGAGATTTTACCAGTAGAAAAAAGAAAAAGAGATACTGATAACTGGTAAGAGAGGGAGAGAGTTTGTGGTGGTTTATCCCATTTACAAAGCCATATCACCAGAGATGGAAAGATGAACTGTTTTACAGTTCAAGCTGATAAGAGGGAACTGCTGTCGCCTAGAGATACAAACAAAGCACAGACTTAAAACAAGGTGTGGATACACACTTATAGATGGGTGCTTCCCTTGTATTGATGAGTGTAAGGCATATCATACAGGGTGCAGCCATTCAGCCGGAATATTGATAATCTGACATAAAATAGAGTACATGCAAGGAAAAGAGATTGATCCGGCATGGTGAAAACAGCGCTGCTCCAATATAAATACCTTTGCTAACTCCCAAGAACAATGTCTACAGGATAAACCTAAAGATAAAGCTTTCAGAAAATCTGACCCTCCAATTTTTACAGAAATATTAACAAGCAAACAAAGTCTGAATTTTCTAACTGCTTACAATAACTGACATAAAGATATTCAGAGAATCTTATAAAAAGATTTAGGTATCCTTAGAAATTAGCTGTATCTGTATTATCTGTATTTCTCAAAACCTGAGAATCACCTGTTGTGATTCAATTTACTGATATCATACTATACAATAGGTCAGTGATGGCGAACCTTTTAGAGACCAAGTGCCCAAACTACAACCAAAGCCCACTTATTTATCGATGGCAACACAGAAATGGAATTAGTGATTTGTACTCCCTCCTCTGTCACAGCTTTCATTCATATCAGCACCCTGGGGAACACCAATAAAAGAAGAAAATAAAAGAAATTTGGATGATCATTGTAGCTTCCCTCCAGGGTCCCATAAACAGGAATAATTGTCAGCGCCGGAGAAGGAGCTACAATGATAATCCAGATCTGTCCACACCTTCCCACTCCTCCAGTAGTCCCAGGTAGCACTGTCACTTTAAAATAGCTCTGTGCACAGCAAGTCCTGGGCTGTCTGGGACTGCAGGAATATACCTGGAGTCCTCTCTGGTGATGGCCTGGGTGCCCACAAAGAGGGCTATGAGTGTCACCTCTGGCACCCATGCCATAGGTTCGCCACCACTGCAATAGGTCTTGGTTTAATCATTTTTGTGTATTATTATGTATTATTATGTTTCATCATACATTGAAGTGCTTGTCCGACTGTGTGTAAAATTTAGGTGCCTGGCTTGGGAGGGCTTATTAAAAAAAATAAACCTTTACTCACCTGCTCCGGTGCTCCCGGTATCCCAAGCTATGGTCTGTCAATGCCTTGCCAGTGTATGTTAACAGGGGCACAGAAGCTCCATTCTGACAGCTTCCAGCAGCCTAGCACGCCCACCAGTACCCATATCTCAACGCCTGATATGTGTGTATACCATGTCGCCTGAAAGTTGACAAGTTAACATAGAGGAGCACAGTTCCAACGGACCATGGTGCCGGACACCGAGACCACCGGAGCGGGTGAGTACAGCTTTATTTTTTTCAGAAGCCCTCCTCACCCATGCACCTAATTTTTTCTTACCATCAGACAACTCCTTAAATAGTGTATTATATTCTACTATTTCTTCTTTATTTTACAGTTCTTCATAGTGCTGGCCATGCAGTCAACATTTATATGTTTTCAATTTCTCCTCTTAGTACGCTATCTTGTATATTTCCCAAAGTTTTTATAGATGATGGGTAAGTTACTGTATTTTCTGTTTATTCTAAAGCAGGATTACAAAAATGTGTATATTTGTATACTGCATATGAAATAATAATGAGCATATATATCCCTGTATAGCCCAATATACATCACAGTCATACAGGACATATAAAAGTATAACATATTTCTCGTTCTATAAGGTTACAGTATATGTTTTCTTGTTATGCTTTTCCGTTATATGAGTAAAATTCAGCATCAATCACTGTTGATGTGCATGCAGGGAAGGATACCTTTTGTCATGCTTTTCAAAAAGTCTAAAGTAGTATGAACAGGACCTACATATAATACTATCAAATTTATGTAAATCATTATTTTAAGGCAACTGTCTAGAATTTAGAACCATATGACCTATTGTAAAACCAATGCAAAAAATTATAACTCCAATATAGATAGAATTTCATTAATACAAGTTAAAACTGTTTAAAATAGAGAGCGATACTACAGCAAATAATGGACATCCAATCAGATAACCTATGAGTAAATATAAATACAGTGTAAGTATAATTATATGTTGTAACATAAGCAGCATTGCACGGTGGTTAAAGTGCAACAATATATTGCAGAGATTCTGGGATAAAGAAGATTGGGGACAACAAAAATCACTGAGAAGATCAATCATCCACCAAAGCCTCTATTTACAAAGTGTATTGTCAGTTTGGAGACTGTTTGGCATCCACTCCAAACCATGTCACAATGCATGGGTTTTTCTCAACCTTGATCCCTTGAAAAAAGTTGTGTATCTAAACGCACATTGGGGTGGATGCCAATACCAGTTACTTTTTGACTAGTATTTTTATTGGAGTAATAATTTTTTGCATTAGTTTTTCCTCTTTTGGTTGTTTGTTTGTAAGTTGAGTATGGCAGTGTGAACCCAGCCAAGGTTCTCTATCATTAATGTAAGCTTGTGAAGCAGATATGTTAGGCCTCCTATGCTTCAATATGGAATAGTCATAGTAAATTAAATTTAGGGAATAAATCTTCCCTTGGTGCAACTCAATAATTAAAAAAAAATGTAAATCATCGATATATCTCTCTTTTAGGTCTGAAATTCCTCCTAAATATTACTGGTGGTTTTTCCAGACAATACCTGGTGAGTTTATAAATAGTAATTAAAAAATGTAAATCCTTTCATAATTAGTCATTTTACAAACAATAATAACTGCAGCCACATTGGAGGGAAGTCTACCAGGTTTAATATACTATTAAGCAGAATGAATTTGCTTAGTCATAATGTCAGTTATCAATTCATTATTTTATTCTTAAATGGTCAATAACTTTTCAACTAGCCTTGAACAATTAATAAATCAAGTGAATATTAGGAAAGTGCTTCTTTATGTACTAGTTTCTTCTGTTAACCCTCCATCATTTCTTGACAAGTTTTACCATCAGAAGTTTTTCCTTGAAAAGTTTTATGATCACAATTTCTATGAAATGTCATCTTGCTAGTAAGATGGGCAAAAGCTCAGTGTGGTATCAGATTACTCCCAATCTCTAGGCGGAGGGAGCGTGCATTCACTTTACTAATGTTTTCTGTAATTTTTGTTCAAAGGTATGCTTACATTGAAAAGCTGAAATAATTATTGCTGAAGTTACTCAACGTCAAATATTATCCCTAACTAAATAGTAATAGTTTTCCTTTCAATCTATTTTTTATGCAGGATTTACGGGGATTTTGCTGTTAGGTATTCTAGCATTGATGTATGTTTTCGCTTCACGACACTTTCGACGCATCAGCTTTCGTGGATTTTGGTTTACTCATCATTTGTATGTACTGATGTATATTTTGGTAAGCTTTAACTATGAACTAATATATATCTAATAATAAATAACATGGGACAAGTTGACTTATGTATTTGCGTTATGAATGAAGTATTAAATTAAGCACATTAGTAAAGCAAACTACAATTTGTTTTCAAAGTGCAAGAATTACATAGTGTACATGAGATCAAAGTTTGCCTTAGAAGAAAGGGACCTTCATGTAAAATGTACCATTTATCACAATTACCCGTCAATCGCGAGGCCCTTTTTTGTTTTTGTGTTTCTATTTTTCACTCCCCACCTTCAAGAATCTTTACATTTTTTATTCTTCCATGTAAAGAGCTGTGTGGGGGCTTTTTTTCTGTGTAACAAATTGCACTTCATAGTGACTGTATTTTATATTCCATGTATTAGGAAGTGGGAAAAAATTATAAATGCAGTAAAATCGGTGAAAAGGGCATTTGCGCTGTTTTCTTGTGGGCTTGGATTTTACAGCTTTCACTGTGCCCCCCAAATAACATGAACACTTTATTCTTTGGGTTGGTATGATCACAGGGAGATCAAATTTGTATAGGTTTTATAATGTTTTCATACATTTACAAAAATTAAAACCTCCTGTACAAAACAAATCTTTTTTATTTTGCCATCTTCTGGTGCTAATAACTTTGATGTATGGAGCTATGGGTGGTGTAATTTTTTTATGATGTTTTCAATGCTTTCTTATTATTTAATGCTTCTATTTTTAGGACAGTAAGCCACTTTTTATAGAATTTTTAATATTTTTTAAAATGGCAAAAAAGTGCCATTTTTAGATTTGTACGCTATTTTCCGTTACAAGGTTAAATGCTGTGAAAAGCAATAATCATATTTTGATAGATTGGGCATTTTGGGACGCAGTGATATCTTAGTTGTTTATGATTTTTACTGTTTATGTGACTTCTAGGGAAAGGGGGGTGATTTGAATTTTTAAGGTTTTTTTAATATATTTTTTTTTTACTTTTTTCATTAATTTTTTTACTACTTTTCATGCCCCCTAGGGTACTTTAACCCTAGGTTGTCTGATTGATCTTACCATATACTGCTATAATAAAGTATGGCAGTACAGTATACAGGGATGTTCCTCCTCATGCATTAAAATGGCTCACAGTTCTCCAATCACGTTGTAAGAAGTAAGAATAAGACAACTGGATTTGAAATATATAAACATAACATTTTAATTCCTATCATCTCGGGGAGCGACAAGGGGTCTGGCGAAGGTACCTAGGATCACCCGTTCTTATGATCATCACTGAGACCCCCACTGATCAGCAAGTTAGGCCCTATCCTGTTTGGTGTCAAAACCCCTTTAAAACTCAACTACTTGGGTAGAGGGTCAGAGTTATGGAGCATAACTCAAGGATTCATTCATCCCAAGAGGGTTAAGTGTGCACAAGGCCCAAATCCATTTTGTCTCACACTGAGGCAGTCGTTGAGCAATTTTTCTGATTATGTGGTCTATACCATATTAAAAAAAAATTGGTGTCACAGTAGTGTTTGGCAATAGAAAGGCCATCGGTATAAAAATCAGGATTCTTTGCAAGGCCCATATCTCTTACGTGTTCCCTAATACATATCTCTAGTAGAAAGGTTAATATAAATCTTGCCACATGGACAAGTGGCGTAATATATTGCCACTTTTGTCGTACATGTGATAGCGTGCTTTACTTTTCATTCCTTCTGGCCTAGAGAGTCTAAAAACTTGTCTGCTTCCTATTAGGGACAGCCATACATTTGTCTTGCATAGCTTGCAACCCTATATCTCCTGTATTTAAGAAGGTGGAAATTTACTTTTTCTTATAATGGCTGCTGACCAAAATATCTCTCAAATATATTTCTGTTCTGGTGTCTTCCAGATGTTTGCGTGTCCCACCAATACAGTGCACTTGTTTTATAATGTCTGTTTCCTCTTTTAATGACATTTATATAAGTATATAAGTATGGAGTATTCTTTGTAGGTGTACATCTAGATTTTTGTAGAGCTGACCTATTTGACCTATAGCCAAATCAGAGAGTTTACACTGAATAACTTTAGCAATAATGTTCTTTCATTAGATTATTCTTCATGGAAGTTTTGGACTCATTCAACTACCCAGATTCCACATCTATTTGTCAGTTCCTGGGATTATTTTTGTTGGGGACAATTTAATCAGCTTGAGCAGAAAGAAGCGAGAAATCAATGTGATAAAAGCAGAATTGCTTCCGTCAGGTAATGTGGCAATACTACAGTTTACACATAAATAATCGTCTCATTACTAATTATTGTGAAATTGGAAGATGAAGTTCAGTGTCTGCTTGAGGTTGATGCAGAAGGGTGTGCTCGTTGTTTGTTCATGTATGGACATGATGCATAGGCAATTGCTTACTGATGAAAAAGGATAGTTAGAACATGAATAATACTGGCTAAAATATTTCCTTATATTGGAAAAAAAATATTTACAATAAAATGTTATATGCTACAAAAATACATTAAAATATAATTGCTAGATATGATAAGCAAATTGGCTAAGTTTACCCAAATACTTCACTTTATATTTGGGTAATACCACCTTATAATATAAAAATCCAATATTTCTTCATCTCTAGTCCCAGTAACTAAGCGCTGGTGTCCACATATTCTATTCTCTAACAATTCTCACTATCCCAAATAAAACTCTATTCTAGGAAAGACACTGATAGGAGAAGCAGGGATTCTCTCATTGTTCTCTCCTCATTGACTTAACCCTCATAAGTAAGTCCTAGGATTACGATAATATGAATCAATACTAGAAGTATAGCTCACTTTTTATTAATAATATAAAGGTATCTAAAAGCCTTGTGCTCATGTCTCAACTGTTTTATGTTGAGTTAAACATTGTCCTACCAAAGTTCCTTCTGATAAATTTTAGGAAAGATACTTTCCTTCTTTCTTTTGATTTTTTTTTTGTGAATAGCCTTTTGTAAGGGTCTACAATTTATAATCGAGTGGAGATAGAGAATAATGTTAAAGGAACACCAAACCAAGAAATAAACAGTAAACAAGAAATTGTTTCAATGATAGCAAGCAGACAGCAAGCAGAGAACCATGAAGAATTTATATAGAAAGTATATTGGAAAAATTGTATAACTTTTCATTACAAAAACAAAAACAATGTCAATTATTTGCTGAAAGTGGACAACCCCTTTTAAGAGGACACAGTGATTAGTATTTTGCTGGTCAGCTCTATCTTTGGCTGAAGACTTAATAATAGGGAGGCTGAATGATCTAAAGGGGGAGGGGTTAATGATTCTTTTTTCTTTTACAATTTGACAGGACATTTGACAGGGAGAATCTTTCTGCAGCCAGTTGTTCCAAAGATGTATTTAGTCTAATACACAATGGGGCACATTTACTAAAAGCAGTTTGCCTGTGTAATGTGCAGGCTATGCTAGATTCAGGATTTATTGCGCCCGTTCTTCATGAATCTGGCACCCCATGCACTTTTTTTTTGGTGCACCTTTAACATAGGGCGGACAAACGTGCAAAGTCCAACAGAAAAGTGGCACACAACCTTTAGTAAATGAGCCCAAATATTTTTAACTTTAAATTAGAGATGAGCGAGCACTAAAATGCTCGGGTGCTCGTTATTCGAGACGAACTTTTCCAGATGCTCGAGTGCTCGTCTCGAATAACGAGCCCCATTGAAGTCAATGGGAGACCCGAGCATTTTTCAAAGGGACCATGGTTCGGGAATAAAATGTGTTATTTAATTGAAAAAGAATGTCTTCTGATAAGTGATCAGATGTATGCAAACATCTGCAATCTATTCTTCACTGTTCCGTGCGTATATTATCTCCTGACAAGTTAACAGATGTGAAAAACAGTGAAGAATAGAATAAAAACAGTGAACACAGGGTGATTTAAGTGAAAAACGCAGTGAAAAACACAATGAAGAATAGATTACAGATGTTCTGCACATCTGCTTACTTGTCGGGGTGATACGCTGTCCCGGGATCTGCTCCTCTTCTTCCACTGAAGTCTCCCCGTGCTGCCCGATGTCTGTCTCCCCCGTGCTGCCCGATGTCTGTCTCCCCCGTGCTGCCCGATGTCTGTCTCCCCCGTGCTGCCCGATGTCTGTCTCCCCCGTGCTGCCCGATGTCTGTCTCCCCCGTGCTGCCTGATGTCTGTGTCCCCCGTGCTCCCCGATGTCTGTCTCCCCCGTGCTGCCCGATGTCTGTCTCCCCCGTGCTGCCCGATGTCTGTCTCCCCCGTGCTGCCCGATGTCTGTCTCCCCCGTGCTGCCCGATGTCTGTCTCCCCCGTGCTGCCCGATGTCTGTGTCCCCCGTGCTGCCCGATGTCTGTGTCCCCCGTGCTGCCCGATGTCTGTGTCCCCCGTGCTGCCCGATGTCTGTGTCCCCTGTGCTGCCCGATGTCTGTGTCCCCCGTGCTGCCCGATGTCTGTCTCCCCCGTGCTGCCCGATGTCTGTCTCCCCCGTGCTGCCCGATGTCTCCCTGCTGCTTGATGTCTCCCTGCTGCTTGATGTCTCCCCGCTGCCCGATGTCTCCCCGCTGCCTGATGTCTCCCTGCTGCTTGATGTCTCCCTGCTGCCGTTCCGCGCGTATCTTCCGACAAGTAAGCAGATGTGCAGAACATCTGTAATCTATTCTTCACTGTGTTCTTCACTGTCTTTTTCACTTAAATGATCCTGTGTTCACTGTTTTTATTCTATTCTTCATTGTTCTTCACTGTGTTTTTTTAATTAAATGCTCGATCTCGAGCAGGGGAAATACTCGTCCGAGCAACGAGCCGGTTCGAGTACCTTAATACTCGAACGAGCATCAAGCTCGGACGAGTATACTCGCTCATCTCTACTTTAAATACAACAGTTTTCTGCAAAGTTATTAGTGCCTAAAAAGGTACTCTATTTATCACCCATCCTTAACCACTTTTGATCATGTTAAAACTGTCTAGTTCTAGTTTATACATAAAACAGGATTGCTAAGTCATCCCATTGTCTTTTATCTTTTGTAAAAATGAATTCTTTTTCACTGTCCATAGATGTCACTTACTTAAAGTTTGAGCGTCCTGCTGACTTTGAATACAAATCAGGACAATGGGTCCGGATTGCATGCTTGTCTCTGGGGACAAATGAATATCACCCATTCACATTAACTACTGCTCCACATGAAGACACCCTGAGCCTGCACATAAGAGCTGCAGGGCCCTGGACGACTCGTTTACGTGAGCTATACTCTCCTCAGAGTGTTGCAGAACTCAATGGATATCCAAAGGTATAAATATTTCAGTTTTATTATGCCACATATATTTACATTTTTACATGTTATATTATTTATTTGATAATACATTTCTTATTTCTGATTAGATATATTTAGATGGACCATTTGGTGAAGGACACCAGGAATGGAACAAATATGAGGTTTCAGTACTAGTTGGAGGTGGTATTGGAGTTACACCCTTTGCCTCTATTCTTAAAGATTTGGTATTCAAATCATCAGTCCATGCAAAGATAATGTGTAAAAAGGTAAGAATACAATACAATGGACTAGAAATAGAATAGTGCATGTTATTATTCCCCGTAGGAAAAAAATTAATGTAAAACAGAAATATGGAGATGTTTTCTGACTTTAGGGCATTCTCTTTTAAATATTTCTGTTGGTGATGGTTTGGGCTTATTGTTCGAGCTTGAACCCCCAATACACACTAAACAACTTTTTGTAAGCACTTTAGTGGACACATGAGTGGACCTATGAACTGTTAATACAGTGGAAGAAAATTGCAGTATCTCTGTCGCATCCTGCCCAAAATATAGGGGTTGTTAAGTAGTGTTGCTGACACCATCTACAGATAGACACCCCGACAGTACTGCAGATTAGATTTATACTGAGAGTAGTGGTCCCTTGTGAATCTAAGCCCGTTTTGTATATTGTATGTTGGGCTTCCACGTTCTTTTGGCTATTGATAGCTCCAACATATACAGTTTTATGAGATATCTAATTAAGTTTGGTTTTAAATGATCCTTCATACAGGCAGTGTGTTTTTTTGTATTTTCTCTGGATAAGGACATCAACTTCTACTATTGATTAGATACACTCATATATTTAGTTTAATGAAATTATGACATGCAGAAAATCAGGGAGAGATTAATCAGGCAAAATGGATGAGAATCCTGGCGTAATTGTTTTCCAGACACTTACATGCCTGTCACAACATTAGTCAAGTGTTTCAGAAACCTGGCTTGTAAGAAAATAGGGAATAACCTTGGGAAAAGGAAGTGTAATCTAAGATGTGACTCTATGCAGGTTGCCAAAACTAAGCCAAATAATAAATGCTGTAATGTTAGATTAGATGATTATTAGTCTAATAATTAAGAGATTTAATATCTAACAACAGACATTGTAATGAATTTAGCACAACTGAAGACTGACTAGTGTGATTAAATGTGCCCAATGGTATCTATCCTAAATATGTGCCCACATACTTTGAAAGTGTTGTATCCTTAATGTACTGTACATCACATATCTTCTTTCATATCTGCTGATGTTGTCCTACATCACTTAATGGACACAGAAAATTTGTATCCTTCAATAAGTTCAACTATTTTGAAATGTAGTGTACAATGTGATATATTTTTTTCGTGTACACATATAATGAGGCACTCTTCTGGCCCAGTGCTTGTGAAATTCTATGTTTACTGTATGCAAATAATAATGCTTTGTGTTTTTTGAGTTGAATATGTTACACTCAAAAAAAAGTATAAAAGAGAAAAACATTTTATTAACTTGAATATATAAAAGGGAGTCCTGAATACACTGCCAAAATTGTTGATACACTAATGTATATAAGAGCCAAGGCCAATTCAACTTTTTTGTATATTATCAGGTATACTTTATCTGGGTTACTCGTACACAACGGCAGTTTGAATGGCTTGCAGAAATCATCAAAGAAGTTGAGGAAAATGATGAACATAACTTGGTATCTGTTCACATCTATATCACTCAGTTTGCTGAAAAATTTGACTTACGTACAACAATGTTGGTAAGAAGCTTTTTTTAATGAAACAAGCTACAGTTGGTAGATTATGGTGATACACAGATTATTTTAAAAAACTTATATGTTTTGTAAATGTATATAAAAATAAATATATCAATTAGTTACTGTATCATGTGACATGTCCACATTATCCTCTGTCTGTGGTATGTTGTTCCTTTTTGAACAACTGCAGAGTTTGGAATGAATAGAACCACACGGATCTCTTTCCTGTAACATTAGCTCTGGTTCATTGTTAGTTAACCCAATGTGATTGATAACTTCTCACTAGAGATGAGCGAGTATACTCGTCCGAGTATACTGCTCGGTCGAGTATTAGCATACTCGGACCGGCTCGTTACTCGGACGAGTATCTCGCCGGCTCGAGATCGAGCAGTAAATTAATAAAATAAATTGAATAAAAGTATTTTTATTGTAAAAAAAAAAATATTACACATGTTTGCAGATGTTTTACTTGTAAGAACACATTGAAATAACACTATTCTTCACTTTCCAGGTGTTCGCGCGTGTCTCCCGCTAGGTTCGGAGATGTTCGGAACATCTGGAATGTGAAGAATAGTGTTCTTTCAATGTGTTCTGCACTTAAATGGTCCTGTATTCACTGTTTTTAATGTTTTAATTCTATTCTTCACTTTGCAGCTGTGCGCGCGTATCTCCGAACCGGGAGACACGCGCGCACACCTGCAATGTGAAGAATAGAATTAAAACATTAAAAACAGTGAACACAGGAGCATTTAAGTGCAGAACACATTGAAAGAACAATATTCTTCACATTCCAGATGTTCGTGCACATCTCCTAACTTAGCGGGAGACACGCGCGAACACCTGGAAAGTGAAGAATAGTGTTATTTCAATGTGTTCTTACAAGTAAAACATCTGCAAACATGTGGAATTTTTTTTTTTGCACTGTTCTTTTGCTGTTCAGTTTTATTAAAAAAATGCTCGGGTCTCCCATTGACTTCAATGGGGCTCGTTATTCGAGACGAGCACTCGAGCATCTGGAAAAGTTTGTCTCGAATAACGAGCACACAAGCATTTTAGTGCTCGCTCATCTCTACTTCTCACACTACTTGCCTGCTCTCTGTGTTTTCCAGAGTCCAGCCAACTCTTTCTAAGTTGCTGGCTATAGATCTCTTCCTAACTTTGTTACTCTGACCTTTGCTTTCTTGATGTGCTGACATTTTGCTGTCATTTAGACTAATCTACTGTTTAGTAATTTTGTAGTTTTGTTTTTTTGTGTTTTGCATGGGGTGGGAATTTTTGCTCCTAAAGAGGCACTAGGTCTTATTTTCAGGGGGTGTCTTATTTTTCATTTATCATTGAACCAAAAAATCTACTTTTCTAACATCCTTATGACTCTCCAAACTCTGAATTTTGTGCTGTATTTCTTGTGATTCCATTTCTATTAGAATCATGGGCCCCAATCTCTCATGTTTAGTAAAAGAACTTTCCATAAATGACCCCTTCTTATCCTGGTAGCTGCTGGTAACACATTTGCAGCACAACAGTCAGTGATTTAATTCCAGGAAATCTTCCCCAACCTTGTGCGGCATCTACAAGATTTACTAATACTAATGTATGGCGCGGGGGGAGCTGCTGCAATGACTGCTGCTAGGTCTTATTTTCAGGGGAGGCCTTATATTTCTAAGCCTGAACAAAATTGTACTAGGTCTTACTTTCGGGGGATGTATTATTTTAGGGGAAACAGGGTAGCTCCCCCACTCCCTCGTGCTACCTCCTTTCACTTCCTTCTTGAAGACATGAGCTGACCTGTGCAGCAAGCAAATCCCTGTCAGTTCATGTCTGTTGGAGGGGGAGGTTGAGAGCTAGGAGAGCAGTGATAACACTCGGACATGAGGTCAAGATGTGAAATCCTGATGACAGATTCGCTTTAAATGGTGCCACTAGAAAGTACAATTTGTTCTGCAGAACACAAACCCTCATACAGCTCTGATAATTGTAAAATATAAAATAACGGCTTTTGTAAGGAGAGGAGTAAAAATAATGGACTTTCGTTTAGGTAGATTTTAAGGTTTCTTGTTGGGGCGTGCATCATGGATCAGTATAATGAAAATTATATATTAAAGCATAAAAAGCATACAGGAAATTTTAATTTATCTTAACAGTCTGTTAATGTAGAAGACATTGCATAATAAATGCAGTAAAGCATCAGCATATGCAATTTGACAAAATACAGCCCTTATTAGAATTTGTGTCACTTTTCTGCTAATAAATCTATGCCAAATTGTAAGTAAAAGTACAAATGAATCATGATTTTTCTTATTTCTGAGCCTTAATGTAACTCTTCTTTTTGGTAAAATAACCTAGCATTGTACTTAGATGTAATTTTACTATAATTTTCCTGCAGACAAAGTGATATTACTAACATTCCATCAGAAATACCTTTTAGGCTTCTATATGTTCTATTAGGAAATCATGTAAAAGAACTTTATAAATAATACATGATAGACAGTAAATTAATGCCAGTTTGTAGTTAGAAAGTAACATTATAAATAGGAAATAGTATAACCCGGGAGTGATCTTTCATTAGACATATTCATTTTGAGCAAAACTTTTTAGGAAATAAAAATGTGACAATTGTAGCACTATACTGTATTATAAATAGCTGCCACTTTATGGGATCCATAACGCATTGATCTTGGTTGCAGATTTTCTTTAAAAGACATAGACCACCAGGATACTGGTGTGTGCTCTCTCGGACAGGTTCTGCTCTCTTTTTTTGCTCCTTATGCCATTGTTTTAACTGAAAAAAAGACTTTTAAATTATGTAAATGAGCCTAAGGGACTCTGGCCTCCATAGTTGTTAATTAAGCCCAGTGCCCCCAAGGCTTTGCATAGATTTTAAAGCTTTTTTGTAGAAACAAGGGAATAAGGAGCTAAAAGAAGATCAGATCTTGCCAGAGGGAGCACACACCAGATAGTAAGTGTACTTGGTTTAATATCCTTGATCCTGGTGCTAGATTTCCTTTAAATGATACCAAATTAATATCAGGTGTACTTTTCTACAAATTGAAAGAATCCATTATTCACTAGGGGACAAATAAGGGATTACTGTGAGTCTGACATGTCATCTGCTCCTAAGTGACCCATGTGGTTAGACCAGTGGTACTCATTCACTGTTTTATTATTTTATATAGGACACTTAGTGGTCACTTATATACAATATGCTCACAAGGGTCTTGAGGCTTGGAGCTGGATCACTCCTGGATGATGGCAAGGAACATTGTAAGAAGTTGTAAGGATCCTCCAGGGGCACTCCTGGCTGATAACAGTCCTGGGCTAATGGTCAATGCAGCTGGCCCAGGGACACAGAGGATTCAAAATCATAGTTTTACCCAGAATCCAACGGCAGCAATAACTTTAGTGCAGAATCTGTCTGGAAGCTGGCTGGGCTGAGATTCAAACTAGCTGGCCATGGCACAGCCCTGGAAAACTTCCTTTGGTTATGATTCCCCTATATATGGGTCTAAATTAGGCTTCTGCAGCTCTGTAGTCATGGTCTGCAAGTTGCCTCTGTTTATCTCCATACAATAGTAACTTTACCACTCTCTACCCAACCCAGACCCAGCCATTTTATTTACTTTAGGTTTTCCTTTCTAGATGGTTCTTTATGGCCAGCCAACCAGGATTCACAAATATTTAAATATTAGAATAGTAACATTCTAATATTGTAACATTACAATGACCATTAGGTGGCGGTGGTACTGCACCTTGCTCACTCTTTTAAGGACTTAGTGCAGGGATACATTGGGAATGCTTATAGTAAATGGATGGACCTGGGACCAATTTCAAATAGATCCCAACTGAGCACCTAGGTTGTCATTGAGAGATCAATCTATCCAAATACCAACACTGATTCTCTTATCAAATTTACAAAATTTCTTCCTCTAGGTATACACATAGCTATCAATGTGGTATAGCAACCAATGAGCCAGTGGCTAATAACACAGATTTACAATAAAAATGTAGAATGATTTACACTACGAGCTTGGAATCTGCAGCATATATCAATAATTATATATCGATAAATCAATAATTACTGCAGAAACTAAATGTGGTTTCTAACTCTTGCAATGCACAGAGGACATCGACCTCTGGGGTTCAGGAATTTTTAACTGAGAATTGCAGAACAAACCAACCATTTACAACTTTTTATCGCACATAAGTCTCTTGTGACCCAGGCCTTGTGTCACCGTTGTGGACAACAACTAAATATCTTGTCCATAGCAACAGACATGTTCAGTAAGCTCTAACCTCATTGGCTAATATGATATTGGCATCAAAACTAAAAACGGTTAACTATAGACAGAACTCTAAATCCAATTCTTGTCTTTTCTTTCCAGTATATTTGTGAAAGGCACTTCCAGAAAGTTCTGAACCGCAGCTTATTCACAGGTTTACAGTCTATTACTCATTTTGGAAGGCCACAGTTTGAGCTGTTTTTCACCTCTCTACAGGAAGTTCACCCAGAGGTAAGTGATTTAGTGCTGAAATAAATTTGGATTAAAGTCAAATGGATCTAATTAATTTCTGCTTAGTCGTCTACGGTGCCATTAACACAGTTCCCGTTTCAACACTGACACATTATTGTAAGTAAAATTAAAACCCAGCTAATATACCCTTGCCGCTAATTATTGTTTTGTCTTAATATCCAGTAATTTAATAAAATATATTATGGCTATAAAGAATTGCTGAGAAACTATTTGCAGTACTGTGCTAATTAAAGGACAACTAATAACTTTTCCATCTACTGAAATGTTCTAATTAATCCAATGGTCTAATGTCTGAATGAGAAGCAACCAAACTTATATCAATAAGGGAACATAGAAAACAAGAAATTTCGATCAGAACTTGGTGTTCTAGAAGAGCCTTTTAGTTTAATGTACCCAATATCTGTCGGAAGTATGCTTCCAAATGGCAAGCTTTCAGGGGGTGTGACCTGTAGTGTAGATGAGAGACTAGATAACCCCTGGTCACACATATTCCTTTGTTCACATCTGATATCCCCTACTCACACCTGTTGACCCTACTTACACATAATGACTCTTGCTTACATCTCCCCATCACATCTCCTGGCTCCTGTTTGGTTTTTTTACCTGTCTAGCTATCAGTTCCTGCTGACTTTCCCTTTTCACATTTTCTATTCTCCCCCACTTTTGCCTATTCCCTTGTTTGGTTCTACAATTTAGTATGTGTCACAAAATAAAGCTCTAAAAATGTTTAAGATAGCACACTAAAAAAGTAAGTTAGTAGACAAGTAAATAATAATTGCATTCTGGGGGGTTTTGTTAAGAAATGTCATGTTCATTGGCATAAATGGATGGAAACTTCATAATACCACGCCTCTTTGAGATATGTCTAACTGATTAGTCTTTTGAGCAATATAAATAAAGAAAAATGGCGGCACTCCAGAGAAAATCTTTTTCGAAAAAGTGGGGTTACTTTATTCCAGGGTGCAATGTTTCAGCTCCTGTTCAGGAGCCTTTTCTGGTTATGTTGTATCTTTGTTTTGATAGCAAAGTCATTGACAGTAATATAGTATTTCTTTATTTTTAAAAAATGGAGCCTCTACAGCTGAATACATAATGTATAATACTGTATACTGTTTCATATTATCTTACAAATATGTTCTTGACTAGAGATGAGCGAACATGCTCGTCCGAGCTTGATGCTCGGTCGAGCATTAGGGTACTCGAAACTGCTCGTTACTCGGACGAATACTTCGCCCGCTCGAGAAAATGGCAGCTCCCGCCGTTTTGCTTTTTGGCGGCCAGAAACAGAGCCAATCACAAGCCAGGAGACTCTGCACTCCACCCAGCATGACGTGGTACCCTTACACGTCGATAGCAGTGGTTGGCTGGCCAGATCAGGTGACCCTGGGATAGACTAGCCGCTGGCCGCGCTGCTCGGATCATTCTGTCTCTGGATGCCGCTAGGGAGAGAGCTGCTGCTGGTCAGGGAAAGCGTTAGGGTGTTCTATTAGCTTACTGTTAGGCAGGAGTGATTCTCAAAGAACCCAACAGCCCTTCTTAGGGCTACAATAACGTTCTACTTTTTTTATTTTAATTTGCATCTTTTACCATTTTGTGAGGAATTAGCAGGGGGACTTGCTACCGTTGTGTTTAGCTCTTAGTGGCACACATATCCATAGCAAAGACCGAAGTGGGAAAATTCAGTAGGGGTTGGATTTCTATTAGGCAATAACTCAGTGTCATCTCATCTGGCATAGTAGTGTGCTTCCTTTGATACTTGGCTAGAAAATAGCCATAGGAGAATACAAACAGCTTCTTGAAGCCTACAGTAGCGTTCTATATATTTGATTTCTGGTTGATCTGCTGGTGGCTGTAGTTTCTGCAGTGCATGTACTTGCCAATTCTGAGCAATTTGTAGTGAGACTTGCGACCGCTGTGTTCTGCGCTTAGTGGCGCACATATCCATAGCAAAGGCCGAAGTGGCAAAATTCAGTAGGGGTTGGATTTCTATTAGGCAATAACTCAGTGTCATCTCATCTGGCATAGTAGTGTGCTTCCTTTGATACTTGGCTAGAAAATAGCCATAGGAGAATACAAACAGCTTCTTGAAGCCTACAGTAGCGTTCTATATATTTGATTTCTGGTTGATCTGCTGGTGGCTGTAGTTTCTGCAGTGCATGTACTTGCCAATTCTGAGCAATTTGTAGTGAGACTTGCGACCGCTGTGTTCTGCGCTTAGTGGCGCACATATCCATAGCAAAGGCCGAAGTGGCAAAATTCAGTAGGGGTTGGATTTCTATTAGGCAATAACTCAGTGTCATCTCATCTGGCATAGTAGTGTGCTTCCCTTGATACTTGGCTAGAAAATAGCCATAGGAGAATACAAACAGCTTCTTGAAGCCTACAGTAGCGTTCTATATATTTGATTTCTGGTTGATCTGCTGGTGGCTGTAGTTTCTGCAGTGCATGTACTTGCCAATTCTGAGCAATTTGTAGTGAGACTTGCGACCGCTGTGTTCTGCGCTTAGTGGCGCACATATCCATAGCAAAGGCCGAAGTGGCAAAATTCAGTAGGGGTTGGATTTCTATTAGGCAATAACTCAGTGTCATCTCATCTGGCATAGTAGTGTGCTTCCTTTGATACTTGGCTAGAAAATAGCCATAGGAGAATACAAACAGCTTCTTGAAGCCTACAGTAGCGTTCTATATATTTGATTTCTGGTTGATCTGCTGGTGGCTGTAGTTTCTGCAGTGCATGTACTTGCCAATTCTGAGCAATTTGTAGTGAGACTTGCGACCGCTGTGTTCTGCGCTTAGTGGCGCACATATCCATAGCAAAGGCCGAAGTGGCAAAATTCAGTAGGGGTTGGATTTCTATTAGGCACTAACTCAGTGTCATCTCATCTGGCATAGTAGTGTGCTTCCTTTGATACTTGGCTAGAAAATAGCCATAGCAATAGGATAGGATTGTTTGGTTTTAAAAACTCAAAAAAAAACAAAAAACACAAAAAAAAAAAAAAACACAAAAAAACACAAAAAAAAACAAAAAGAAGTAAAAAAAAAAAAAAAGTTATAACTCTCATTTTAAAAATGTTTAACCCGAGGGCTAGGGGTAGAGGACGAGGGCGGGGACGTGGGCGTCCAACTACTGCAGGGGTCAGAGGCCGTGGTCCTGGGCGGGGTGAGACACCACCTGCTGATGAGGGAGCAGGGGAACGCCGCAGAGCTACACTCCCTAGGTTCATGTCTGAAGTTACTGGGACTCGTGGTAGAGCACTGTTGAGGCCAGAACAGTGCGAACAGGTGATGTCGTGGATTGCTGACAATGCTTCGAGCAATTTGTCCACCACCAGTCAGTCTTCCACGCAGTCCACCCATGTCACCGAAATCCCCACTCCTCCAGCTCCTGCACCTCAGCCTCCTCCCCCCCAGTCTGCCCCCTCCCAGGAAAATTTGGCATTTGAACCGGCATACTCTGAGGAACTGTTTTCTGGACCCTTCCCACAGTCACAAACCACTTGTCCGGTTGCTGCTGAGCAATTTTCCGATGCCCAGGTTTTCCACCAGTCACAGTCTGTGGGTGATGATGACCTTCTTGACGTAGTGGAAGTGTGTAAAGAGGTGTCCGACGATGAGGAGACACGGTTGTCAGACAGTGGGGAAGTTGTTGTCAGGGCAGGAAGTCCGAGGGGGGAGCAGACTGAGGGATCGGAGGATGATGAGGTGACAGACCCAAGCTGGGTTGAGAGGCCGGGTGAACACAGTGCTTCTGAGACGGAGGAGAGTCCTCGACCTGAACAGGTTGGAAGAGGCAGTGGTGGGGCCAGACGGAGAGGCAGGGCCAGAGCTGGTGCATCAGCGCCACTGTCAACTAGTGAAGCTCCCGTGGTGAGGGCTCTTGCGGCGAGGGCTAGATCTTCAGAAGTGTGGAGGTTCTTTAAGGAAACACCGGATGACCGACGGACTGTGGTGTGCAACATTTGCCAAACCAGGCTCAGCAGGGGTTCCACCACTACTAGCTTAACTACCACCAGTATGCGCAGGCATATGAATGCTAAGCACCCCACTCAGTGGCAACAAGCCCGTTCACCTCCGGCCGTGCACACCACTGCTCCTTCCCCTGTGTCAGCTGCTAGTCAGCCCCCTGCCCAGGACCCTGGCACAAAAACCCCATCGTCGCCTCCACGATCCTCCACAGCATCCACCAGCGTTCAGCTCTCCATACCCCAGACGCTGGAGCGGAAACGCAAATATAGTGCAACCCACCCGCACGCCCAAGCCCTTAATGTGCACATCTCCAGATTGCTTAGCCTGGAGATGCTGCCCTATAGGCTAGTAGAGACCGAGGCCTTTCGCAACCTCATGGCGGCGGCCGCCCCTCGGTATTCGGTCCCCAGCCGCCACTACTTTTCCCGATGTGCCGTCCCAGCCCTGCACCAGCACGTGTCAGACAACATCATCCGTGCCCTGACCAACGCCGTTTCTGACAAGGTCCACCTGACCACGGACACGTGGACGAGTGCTGCCGGGCAGGGCCACTATATATCGCTGACGGCACATTGGGTTAACTTGGTGGAGGCTGGGACCGAGTCTGACCCTGGGGCTGCTCATATACTGCCGACGCCGAGGATTGCGGGGCCTACCTCGGTCCAGGTGTTTCAGGCCTACTATGCCTCCTCCTCCTCCCACCCCTCCTCCACCTCCTCCTCCGAACTACCATCCGTGGGCACGGCGCCATCAGTCGGTAGCTCTAGGCACAGCAGCAGTGCCGTCGCTAAGCGACAGCAGGCGGTGCTCAAACTGCTGAGCCTAGGCGACAAAAGGCACACCGCCCAAAAGCTATTACAGGGCATCACGGCGCAGACTGATCTGTGGCTGGCACCGCTGAACCTCAAGCCGGGAATGGTTGTGTGTGACAACGGCCGTAACCTGGTGGCGGCTCTGCAACTCGGCAGACTGACACATGTGCCATGCCTGGCCCATGTGTTAAATCTGATAGTGCAGCGTTTCCTCAAGACATACCCCAATCTGTCTGATTTGCTCACGAAGGTGCGCCGCATCTGTGCGCATTTCAGGAAGTCCAGCCCAGATGCTGCCACTCTCAGGGCAGCGCAGCGCCGCCTCCAACTGCCCGCTCACCGACTGTTGTGCGACGTGCCCACGAGGTGGAATTCAACACTGACCATGTTATCCAGAGTTTACCAGCAGCGCAGAGCGATTGTAGACTGCCAGATGTCAACTTCCACCAGAACTGGTAGTCAGGTCAGTCAGCTTCCTCAAGTCTACAATGAGGAGTGGACGTGGATGTCTGATATCTGTCAGGTGCTGAGTAACTTTGAGGAGTCAACACAGATGGTCAGTGGCGATGCCGCCATCATCAGCCTCACCATCCCGCTGCTTGGCCTGTTGAAAAACTCTCTGGTCAGCATGAAGTCGGAAGCTTTGCGCTCGTCACAAGAGACGGGGGAAGAATATTCCCTTGTTGATAGCCAAAGCACCCTGAGGTCTGTTTCTCAGCGCATATCGGAGGAGGTGGAGGTGGAGGAGGATGAGGAGGAAGAGGAGGAGAATGTTGGCGAGACACAAGAGGGGACCATTGTTGAGTCCTTCACTGTTCAGCGTGTATGGGCAGAAGAAGAGGAGTTGGAGGAGTTGGAGGAGGAGGAAATGGACAGTCAGGCCAGTGAGGGGAGTGAATTCTTACGCGTTGGTACTCTGGCGCATATGGCAGATTTCATGCTAGGCTGCCTATCCCGTGACCCTCGCGTTCAAAGAATTTATTCCAGCACCGATTACTGGGTGTTCACTCTCCTGGACCCACGGTACAAGCAAAATCTTCCCACTCTCATCCCTGGAGAGGAAAGGAGTGTGAGAATGCATGAATACCAGCAGGCCCTGGTGCACAAGCTGAAACAGTATTTCCCTTCTGACAGCGCTAGCGGCAGAGTGCGTAGTTCTGCGGGACAAGTAGCGAGGGAGAGTAGGCGAGCAGGCAGCTTGTCCAGCACTGGCAAGGGTACGCTTTACAAGGCTTTTGCCAGCTTTATGTCACCCCAGCAAGACACTGTCACCTGTCCCCAGTCTCGGCAGAGTAGGGCTGATCTTTACAGAAAGATGGTGAGGGAGTACGTAGCTGACCATACCATCGTCCTAAATGATCACACAGCTCCCTACAACTACTGGGTTTCAAAGCTGGACATGTGGCACGAACTGGCGCTGTACGCCTTGGAGGTTCTTGCCTGCCCTGCCGCTAGCGTCTTGTCCGAGCGGGTTTTCAGTGCAGCTGGTGGCATCATCACCGATAAGCGTACACGCCTGTCGACTGACAGCGCTGACAGGCTGACGCTTATTAAAATGAATAAAGGCTGGATTTCTCAGAATTTCCAATCTCCACCAGGTGAAGGAAGCTCAACCTGAATAATTGATCCACTCCTCCTCCTCCTCCTCATTTTCCTCCTTCTCCTCCTCTTTGTACAGTAAAGCAGGGGAAAATGGCTATTTTTTGACAGGGCCCACTGGCTCTTGCTATAGTACTTCATGCATTTAATTTTTCTGGAGGGCCACCTACCCGGTCCTCTGTTTGAAACAATTTTTGTGAGTGCCACATACAGGCACTCAATCTATTCCATTTTTCTGGAGGGCCACCTACCCGGTCCTCTGTTTTAAAAAATTTTTGGGACTGCCACATACAGGCACTCAATCTATTCCATTTTACTGGAGGGCCACCTACCTGCTCCTCTGGTTTGAAACATTTTTGGGACTGCCACATACAGGCACTCAATCTATTCCATTTTACTGCAGGGCCACCTACCTGCTCCTCTGGTTTGAACAATTTTTGGGACTGCCACATACAGGCACTCAATCTATTCCATTTTACTGGAGGGCCACCTACCTGCTCCTCTGGTTTGAAACATTTTTGGGACTGCCACATACAGGCACTCAATCTATTCCATTTTACTGCAGGGCCACCTACCTGCTCCTCTGGTTTGAACAATTTTTGGGACTGCCACATACAGGCACTCAATCTATTCCATTTTACTGGAGGGCCACCTACCTGCTCCTCTGGTTTGAAACATTTTTGGGACTGCCACATACAGGCACTCAATCTATTCCATTTTACTGCAGGGCCACCTACCTGCTCCTCTGGTTTGAACAATTTTTGGGACTGCCACATACAGGCACTCAATCTATTCCATTTTACTGGAGGGCCACCTACCTGCTCCTCTGGTTTGAAACATTTTTGGGACTGCCACATACAGGCACTCAATCTATTCCATTTTACTGCAGGGCCACCTACCTGCTCCTCTGGTTTGAACAATTTTTGGGACTGCCACATACAGGCACTCAATCTATTCCATTTTACTGGAGGGCCACCTACCTGCTCCTCTGGTTTGAAACATTTTTGGGACTGCCACATACAGGCACTCAATCTATTCCATTTTACTGCAGGGCCACCTACCTGCTCCTCTGGTTTGAACAATTTTTGGGACTGCCACATACAGGCACTCAATCTATTCCATTTTACTGGAGGGCCACCTACCTGCTCCTCTGGTTTGAAACATTTTTGGGACTGCCACATACAGGCACTCAATCTATTCCATTTTACTGCAGGGCCACCTACCTGCTCCTCTGGTTTGAACAATTTTTGGGACTGCCACATACAGGCACTCAATCTATTCCATTTTACTGGAGGGCCACCTACCTGCTCCTCTGGTTTGAAACATTTTTGGGACTGCCACATACAGGCACTCAATCTATTCCATTTTACTGCAGGGCCACCTACCTGCTCCTCTGGTTTGAACAATTTTTGGGACTGCCACATACAGGCACTCAATCTATTCCATTTTACTGGAAGGCCACCTACCTGCTCCTCTGGTTTGAAACATTTTTGGGACTGCCACATACAGGCACTCAATCTATTCCATTTTACTGCAGGGCCACCTACCTGCTCCTCTGGTTTGAACAATTTTTGGGACTGCCACATACAGGCACTCAATCTATTCCATTTTACTGGAGGGCCACCTACCTGCTCCTCTGGTTTGAAACATTTTTGGGACTGCCACATACAGGCACTCAATCTATTCCATTTTACTGCAGGGCCACCTACCTGCTCCTCTGGTTTGAACAATTTTTGGGACTGCCACATACAGGCACTCAATCTATTCCATTTTACTGGAGGGCCACCTACCTGCTCCTCTGGTTTGAAACATTTTTGGGACTGCCACATACAGGCACTCAATCTATTCCATTTTACTGCAGGGCCACCTACCTGCTCCTCTGGTTTGAACAATTTTTGGGACTGCCACATACAGGCACTCAATCTATTCCATTTTACTGGAGGGCCACCTACCTGCTCCTCTGGTTTGAAACATTTTTGGGACTGCCACATACAGGCACTCAATCTATTCCATTTTACTGCAGGGCCACCTACCTGCTCCTCTGGTTTGAACAATTTTTGGGACTGCCACATACAGGCACTCAATCTATTCCATTTTACTGGAGGGCCACCTACCTGCTCCTCTGGTTTGAAACATTTTTGGGACTGCCACATACAGGCACTCAATCTATTCCATTTTACTGCAGGGCCACCTACCTGCTCCTCTGGTTTGAACAATTTTTGGGACTGCCACATACAGGCACTCAATCTATTCCATTTTACTGCAGGGCCACCTACCTGCTCCTCTGGTTTGAACAATTTTTGGGACTGCCACATACAGGCACTCAATCTATTCCATTTTACTGGAGGGCCACCTACCTGCTCCTCTGGTTTGAAACATTTTTGGGACTGCCACATACAGGCACTCAATCTATCCCATTTTACTGGAGGGCCACCTACCTGCTCCTCTGGTTTGAAAAATGTTTGGGACTGCCACATACAGGCACTATCCAAATTAAATTGTCTCCATAGCAGCCTCCACACGTTGTCTCCATTGCTACCTCCAAAAGTCGTCCATATAGCTGCCTCCATACATCGTCCCTTTATCAAACGAGGTGTGTCAGGCAGAAATTTGGGTTGTTTTCATGGATTCCACATCAAAGTTGTTAACTTTGTCGCCACCCTGCTGTGTTATCCACAAAATATACTGGCAAACTTTTACCATTTAGGGATATTATTTCAGCGCTTCTTGCGCATCTGTTTACATTCCCCTCACCCGGCATATCCTAAACTTATAAGAACGCTACTACACTTGATCTTATACAAAAGGTTCTTAGAAGTGCTGTTTGGGGAGTAGCCTAGAGACAGGGGCTTGGATTGGCGAAAGCTCGCCTGGCAGCGGAACGCCAGCTCCATGCGCATCATGCGCTTCTTGCGCATCTGTTTACATTCCCCTCACCCGCCATATCCCAAACTTATAAGAACGCTACTACACTTAACTTGGTGCAGGCTGGGACCGAGTCTGACCCTGGGGCTGGTCATATACTGCCGACGCAGAGAATTGCGGGGCCTACCTCGGTCCAGGTCTCAAAGGCCTACTATACCTCCTCCCACCCCTCCTCCACCTCCTCCTCCTCCGAATTACCATCCGTGGGCATGGCGCCATCAGTCGGTAGCTCTAGGCACAGCAGCAGTGCCGTCGCTAAGCGACAGCAGGCGGTGCTGAAACTGCTGAGCCTAGGCGATAAAAGGCACACCGCCCAAGAGCTATTACAGGGCATTCCACATCAAAGTTGTTAACTTTGTCGCCACCCTGCTGTGTAATCCACAAAATATACTTGCAAACTTTTACCATTTAGGGATATTATTTCAGCGCTTCTTGCGCATCTGTTTACATTCCCCTCACCTGCCATATCCTAAACTTATAAGAACGCTACTACACTTGATCTTATACAAAAGGTTCTTAGAAGTGCTGTTTGGGGAGTAGCCTATAGACAGGGGCTTGGATTGGCGAAAGCTCGCCTGGCAGCGGAGCGCCAGCTCCATGCCAAGATCCAACTAACATAGTTTTAACTGCAGCACCTTTAATCTACTACTAGTTCACTGCCTCCATACATGGTCCCCTTATCAAACGAGCTGTGTCAGGCAGAATTTTGGGTTGTTTTCATGGCTTCCATGTTAACTTTGTCGCCACCCTGCTGTGTAATCCACAAAATATACTGGCAAACTTTTATCATGTACCGATATTATTTGAGCGCTTCTTGCTCACCTCCTTTGGTTCCTCTCTGCCACCCATTGGTTTGAAGCCTGAGTCCATTTAGGGTATGTCGCCATGACACTCTCTAGCCTGCTGCCGCTGCCTCTGCATGCCGTCCCCTATAGTGTCAGGGTCAATTATTGGATGTTTTAGATGCTATCTAGCTTCATTCTGTCACTCTGTCATGGCCATGCTGTTGCCCATAATTTTGGCATAATGGTGCGATTAGGCAGCCTCAGAGGCATCCATGCATGCTGCCCCTGCTGTTTCCTGTCCATTTCCGTGGTGTTTCCATCCTTTTCTGAGGTTCCCAGGTGTTTGGCCAAGCTTCCCTGTGCAGAGCCTTGGTCCCCTTGAAAAATGCTCGAGTCTCCCATTGACTTCAATGGGGTTCGTTATTCGAGACGAGCACTCGAGCATCGGGAAAAGTTCGTCTCGAATAACGAGTACCCGAGCATTTTAGTGTTCGCTCATCTCTTTTCTTGACATCTAATGTTGTATACTTATAATGGCTCAAATAAAGTCTCTAAGAAAATATAAGAAAATAACAATCATTTTAAAATTATAATAATTATTATTAATATTATTGATTATGATCATTATTATTATTCATTGAACAATAAAAAGTAAAACTATTTTTTGCTTTCCTTTTAAGGTTAAAAAAATTGGAGTTTTCAGTTGTGGGCCTCCCGGAATGACAAAAGGTGTTGAAAAAGCTTGCCAGACCCTCAATAAGAGGGACCAGACACATTTTACACACCATTTTGAAAATTTCTAAAGTGAAGTTGTAAATGTGATTATTAAATACATATTTTTGTGGTATTTTAGATGTATCCAAGACCTTTACTGGTATTTTTAACAAATGCTTTTATTAAAAATTTGGATTAAGAGTCCGCTTCATTTTTGTGATAAAAAAAATATGGGTGGCGATGGCAAAGAATCACTTTTCCACTTGCCCTGGGGTTAGAGGGGAGATTTTCTAGTTGCCCATGGCAACCAATCAGAGCTCAACTTTCAATTTATAAACAGCTGTGGGAAAATTAAAGCTGAGCCCTGATTGGTTGCCTTTGGCAACTAGAACAACTCTGCTCTCAGACACTTCTGATAAATCTCCCCCAATATCTTTAGGTTAGTAAAATAAGGTCATAAAACAAAATTAATTTTTTTTTTCCAGATCCCTGCTGGTCTATACCTTCTGGCCACTTCCCGACACACCCAACAAAACCTCTTGTTATTTCCCTAAGTGTAGTGACCAGCTGTAATAAAAGATTTTTTTTATTTTTTAAAAAGTATTTTACTGGTAATGAGGAAATTGGAGAATCCACTGAGTCACCTATCTGGGTTAGCTTTGGACCCTATCTACGACTACCAGGAATTTTCAATGTCTTATTATCTACAGCTAGCACATGTCCTTATTCACTTCTTTATATTCAAGCACAAGGCTGCGGTCACAAAAGATAGAGCAGGTCCTATTCCTGCTTGTAGTATGACCTCTGCAGTCTTTTACTATGGTCAACGGCGCTCACCTACCTATGACTTAGGGGCTGCAGAGAACAATCGACAAGACAACCTCTATTAACCTCTATACAGGTATTTGGACTTTTAACCCACAAAATATATGTACAGATATAACACAATAATTTTCCAATCTACTTCCTTCTCAACCAGCTCAACCCTTGAGGAATAGGAGCAAATTAATCATCATTTACACACATACAGTGATTAAATGTAGTACAGGCGGTCCCCTACTTAAGAACACCTGACTTACATACGAACCCTAGTTACAAACGGACCTCTGGATATTGGTAATTTATTGTACTTTAGCCCTGGCCTACAATAAACAGCTGAAACAGTTATCAAATGTGTCTGTAATGAAGCTTTAGTGTTAATATTGATTCTTATGACAACCCAACATTTTTAAAATCCAATTGTCACAGAGACCAAAAAAGTTCTGGCTGGGATTACAGTGATAAAATATACAGTTCCGACTTACATACAAACTCAACTTAAGAACATACCTACAGACCCTATCTTGTATGTAACTGCCTGTAACTACAATCACTGGTTTCACAAAAAGCACAGTGGCATTACTACTATGTTGCTCTAGATGGCAGCCAAGTGTCAATAACAAGAAAGGGAGAGGTTGAAAAATTCTCTCTTTATGCCAGTACTAACACAAGACTTAAATGGTAAATTGACATTAAGTGACAAATTTAACAAGTTTCACAAACCAAAGCCAAATATGGAAAATAATCTCATTTTACTTTGTTAAAGGGGACCTGTAGATCTTCAACTGCGTGATCAGAAGAGTGAAAAGACTGACAAAAACAGAATTTCCTATAAAGTGTATTTTACCATAAAAATACCTCTGAGAAACATTGAGCACTAAACATATTTACAAAGTAGAAATATTTCAGTAAAAACATGTTTTGGAAAATAATCTCCAGAAAAAAATGTAAAATAATGCATGGTGCCATATCTATGACCTATAAATGTACAGTATGTACATTGCTAGTGCTCTTTTTATCAGTATGAAGATTTTCTTTGATAATTCTTCTGAAGAGTCACAGCAGAGGCAATACTACAATGTTAACATAGTTCAAAAGAGACTAATGCACAACCAGTTTTTCCCACCAGATGGCAATATACATCACTGTATATTCAATCACATAAGGTCTGGTGATGAATCTGACTGCAAGAAAAAAAAAAAAAACAAATGAGTTGTACTCATGGGTTTATGGCTTATAGTCGTGTTCTCCAGTGTGATATGCTAATATTTCTCATCATCAAGTCATTAGTCACTGCACATACCAGATAAAGGACAACAATTGGATCAAAGCATCCCTAAGAAGAATCCACTCCATGCAGACAGCAGCTCCTCAGAGCCTAAATCTTATAAGCATGTCGTATGAACCTATCTCTGATCAAAACTGTGTTTACAAATGTAGGGTTTTTGGTGCATTTTTAAAGTCCAGCATTTGTAGTTTTTTTGCACCAAGTTTCTTTGGTGCACCTTTAACATGGGGTGTGTGACGCACTTCTGTCAGATACTGCATGATAAATGTGGCACACGATCTGACTGTGCACCAGAACGCCACTTTGAGTGCAGAATTTTGTATCGCGTCAGGTGTAGTGCAGCCGCCACACAGATGTGTCATGGACAGAAAACTGGTGCAGGGGCTTTAATAAATGTGGGCCAATTTGTCACCAACACTAGGGACCACCCACAGCCAAAATTCTGAATGTAGAAGAGGCTGCAGTTTGGAAATGGCAGATTTTGAATGCATGAAAATATCAGTTCAGTGCAAAAAAACTACTTAGTTTGTTAAAACCTCCTTGAGCAACTTACAGAACTTTACAGTATTTCTTTGTCATTTATAATAGGAGTCCATTATTTCTCTGAGCCATCTGTAGATCATCTAGGAACTTCTTATATTAGTTGGCCAGGATTGAGTTGCCTCTGTGTCCCTGTACTTGGCGTTAGCTGTTACTACAGTCACTTTCCACCACAGCAGCAGTGACAGTGCCAGTCGCTAAAGAGACCTGGGGTCAACTGCTTCCAGCTACGTGCCCAGCGATTGAACTACGATAAACCACTGATCAGTGCTGGGGTCAGGTGTCATCCCCCTACTGATCAAATATTGATAGCCTATTCTCAGGACTATAGTAATTTATGTCCAATGCTTTTAATTACTTAGTTTAACTAAGACCCAAATAATAAGATATTACTTATTTGATATTTTTTTGCTTGATGTGGTTGTACTGGGCTTGTTTTCCTTTGTGTTATTGTCTTCTATGTATTCAACAGGGTCAGCTCCAGGTTTCAGTAGGTCCCTGGGCGACAGAGCCTCAGTGGGCCCCTTTGCAGTGAACTCACGTGGCAACATTAAAATTTCAGAAACTAAAACAGTTTCCTGTTATATTCTTGTTTATCATACCAAACAGCCACCTCATGGTTATTTTATATGAGCCCCCTCACATATATGGAATTATTAGATACAGCTCCCCTCACCTTCTTGGATTCCTTATGTACAACCTTATGTGGGCCCCCCAGCAGCTCTTGGCCTTGACACTTGCACTGAATATAAGTTTACAAGAGTAAAAACTCTTTCTGCAGAGTTTGTCAACAACTAAAAGAGCTGTAAGGATGGCTACTTTCTTTCTCCAAGGGCTGTTTCACATTAGTCAGCGATTAGTCCATGATCACAGAAGTGACGACCGCCTTGCAAGGGACTGATCATTCTGCTGGGGATTGAACTCTGTGCATTATATTGATATATGATGCACAGAGTTCTTGTTTCCCCGATATGTAGTGGAGCCTACTGTCATCTCTGCTGCATATTGGGGAAATAAGAACATTGTGAACATTTTTCTAATGTACGTCATTAAAAAATTCTGCTTAATGTGCCCCTTAATTACAATGTTACTTCTAAGTTGCTATGGCAAATCTGCCTACAGGATTGAAGAGGGTCTTTCTCTCCACTCCTGTTTGTTACCCAGCTGTTGCTGTTAACCCTTTCTGCCCCAACTGTATTATTCTATGAGCATTATTTTTAAAGATAAAGCTGAAAGTCAAAGGGTTAATCCTTGCTGCCAGAGCTGTTTAACCAATCACAGGGAGATTAGATGTGAACTCTTGCAGCTTCCATAGACACACACTGTACAGCAGGGGTCTCAAACTCAATTTACCTGGGGGCCGCTGGAGGTAGATTCTGGGTAAGGCTGGGCCGCATCAAGTTTTCCACACAAAATGCGCTTACAAAATATCATTATTCAGATTCAAATGTCATGGCGTCTCCCAGCGCAAGGAAAGCCCCGAGCTGGGAGACGTGTTTTCTCTATGAACGCGTCCTGTGTACCGAGGGGTCCCAAGCTCCTACCGCACTGAGCCCAGTCAGGGGCTCAGTGCGAAATTTGATAATATGTTCAATGATATCATTTTTAGGACTGTACGACCTTTTGATCACTTTTTATAGATTTTTTTATATTTTTCAAAATGGCAAAAAAGTGCCATTTTCGACTTTGGGCGCTATTTTCCGTAACGGGGTAAAACGCATTGTAAAAAACGTTATTATATTTTGATAGATCGGGCATTTTCGGACGCGTCGATACCTAATGTGTTTATGATTTTTACTGTTTATTTATATTTATGTCAGTTCTAGGGAAAGGGGGGTGATTTGAAATTTAATTTTTCTTTATTCTAATTTTTTTTTAAAAAACTTTTTTTTATTTTTATTTATACTATTTTTCAGACTCCCCAGGGTACTTTAACCCTAGGTTGTCTGATCGATCCTACCATATACTGCCATACTACAGTATGGCAGTATAAGGGGATTTTCCTCCTCATTCATTACAATGTGCTATCAGCACATTGTAATGAAGGGGTTAAAACGAAATAGCCTCGGGTCTTCGGAAGACCCGAGGCTACCATGGAGACGGATCGCGTCGCTATCTGTTTGAGGCTGTCGGCAGCTTTGCCGGCAGCCCACGCTGTAAAAACACCCGCGATCGGTGCTAGCACCGATCGCGGGTGTTACCAGTAAGCCTTTGCTGCAATATGCAGCAAAGGCTTACCGGCTATGGAGAGGGCTCAGCCCGTGAGCCCTCTCCATGCAGCGCGACCCGACCGCCGCCGTGAATACACGGCGGGCGGTGCTTTTCCAGGTGGGGGCCGCAAAATGTTGTCCCGCGGGCCGCAGTTGGCCCGCGGGCCGTGAGTTTGAGACCCCTGCTGTACAGCCTGGATTACAAATCTCTATGGTAGGGTGTAGCTTGAATTTTTTTCACAAACTAAGCATAATTTGTTAATGAAGTATATTAGAAAAGTGTCCACCACATTCCCCCACACACAATATAAAAGAATATTTCAAATTATGGTTAAACTTTAAATTTAAAACGTTTAGACCTTGAAGAATGTAAAGTTGTCACAATATCCTGAAGATTCCATCCTTCCGTTGATTGCATAAATATTTCAGCAGGTTGCAATCTCCAAATATAGCTGCACAGTGTTTCAGAAGTCTGGTCTGATACCAGTCAAATGTTATTTTTGGTTCACCTATTATAGAAAATAGTTACATATTTCCATCTAGTCAAAGTCAATTAAAAACTAGTATTTTTGTGTTGGTTGAACTGAGGTCTTCACCTTTGTCTCCAGACACATCCAAACAAATTAAAACAAGAGTAACGCCTTCACAATTCAGCAGAACTGTACATATCTATCTGGCTTCTTCTGTCAGATCAATTGAAGATGTTAGCAAGGTCAAGAAGACAGATTCAAATTAGCATTCAGTATCAGTTTACCATTGTCACTCTCTATGTCAGTCTGTTTGCTCCTGCTGTGGCTGTGATATAGGTTGGTGGAAGGAGAATCTATTTGCTGTAGGACTATTTTATAGCACTGTATTTGCATCAAGTGCTTTTCATATAAAATTTAAATTCTTCAATGAATTTCATAATGTTAAACATGATATATGATACATCTAGAGACACATTTTACATCTATTTGCAGATTTTGCCTTGTATATTAATATAACATATTCCAGATTCTAGATTGTTTTATAATGTCCAATACTAGTCATTTAATACAGACCAAATAGGTAAAAAAAAAGGGTTGGTCGAAACTTGGGTTTGTTGATGTTGTTCTAGGTGCAGTTAAAGCTCTCCATGTTCGGACCCAGTTGTTCTCATAGTGTTAAAAGAAGCAATGGGGGAATCACAAATCCAGCTTTTACAGTATACGACTATTTCAATTTTAAATCCAGCTATTGCAGAATCTGACTATTTCAATTTTTAATTGAGTGAACGTGGAATTTGACAGTTTAAATTTTGAATCCAGCAAATGCAGAATTTGACAATTAACATTTTGAATCCAGAAAATTCACAATTTGACAATTTACATTTTGATTCCAGCGCATGTGGATTTTTACAATTTCATTTTAGAGCCCAGATAATGCATAATTTGACAATTTCAATTTTGAATCCAGTGAATTCAGAATTTGCCTTAATTGGCATCTCCAACCACTCACTGACGTGCTGGCACAGCCAAGTCACTGACAGCACACTTGCCGCAGGGCACGACAGCACCTATATAACGTAACACTGTATGATGCAAATAGCATTAAGACTAGTACTGCAGGGTAACACTGTGTGATGAAAATAGTTCTAAGACTGGAACTGTAAGGCAACAGTGTATGATGTAAATAGTACTAAGACTGAAACTGTAGGGCCACACTGTATGTTATGATGCTACAAAGACTGCTACTGTACTGTATGATTCTGTAAATGCAAATAGTAATAAGACTGGTAGTGTAACATAACACTGTATGATGTAAATATCACTAAGACTAGTACTATATGGTAGTACTTTATGATGCTGTAAATGCAAGAACTACTTAGACTGGAACTGTAATATAACACTGTATGATGCAAATAGTATTGAGACAGGTTTTGTAACTAGAGATGAGCGAGCACTAAAATGCTCGGGTGCTCGTTATTCGAGACGAACTTTTCCAGATGCTCGAGTGCTCGTCTCGAATAACGAGCCCCATTGAAGTCAATGGGAGACTCGAGCATTTTTCAAAGGGACCATGGTTCAGGAATAAAATGTGTTATTTAATTGAAAAAGAATGTCTTCTGATAAGTTAGCAGATGTATGCAAACATCTGCAATCTATTCTTCACTGTTCCGCGCGTATATTATCTCCCGACAAGTTATCAGATGTGAAGAACAGTGAAGAATAGAATAAAAACAGTGAACACAGGATCATTTAAGTGAAAAACGCAGTGAAAAACACAGTGAAGAATAAATTACAAATGTTCGGCGCATCTGCTTACTTGTCGGGGTGATACGCTGTCCCGGGATCCGCTCCTCTTCTTCCACTGAAGTCTCCCCGTGCTGCCCGATGTCTCCCCGTGCTACCCGATGTCTCCCCCGTGCTGCCCGATGTCTCCCCGTGCTGCCCGATGTCTCCCCGTGCTGCCCGATGTCTCCCCCGTGCTGCCCGATGTCTCCCCGTGCTGCCCGATGTCTCCCCGTGCTGCCCGATGTCTCCCCGTGCTGCCCGATGTCTCCCCCGTGCTGCCCGATGTCTCCCCCGTGCTGCCCGATGTCTCCCCCGTGCTGCCCGATGTCTCCCCGTGCTGCCCGATGTCTCCCCGTGCTGCCCGATGTCTACCCCGTGCTGCCTGATGTCTCCCCGCTGCCCGATGTCTCCCCCGTGCTGCCCGATGTCTCCCCGTGCTGCTTGATGTCTCCCTGCTGCTTGATGTCTCCCTGCTGCCGTTCCGCGCGTATCTTCCGACAAGTAAGCAGATGTGCCGAACATCTGTAATCTATTCTTCACTGTGTTCTTCACTGTCTTTTTCACTTAAATGATCCTGTGGTCACTGTGTTCACTGTTTTTATTCTATTCTTCATTGTTCTTCACTGTGTTTTTTTAATTAAATGCTCGATCTCGAGCAGGGGAAATACTCGTCCGAGCAACGAGCCGTTTCGAGTACCTTAATACTCGAACGAGCATCAAGCTCGGACGAGTATACTCGCTCATCTCTATTTGTAACATAACACTGTTTGATGCAAATAGTACTAAGAATTGTACTGTAAGGTAACCCTGTATGATACAAATAGTACCAAGACTTAATGTAACCCTGTATTATTAAAATAGTTCTAAGACTGGTACTGTAAGGTAACACTGTATGATGCAAGTAGCACTAAGACTGGAACTGTACAATAACACTGTATGAGGCACTGTATGAGGAAAACTGCATGATGCTGTTGATGCAAATAGTGCTAAGGCTGGTCCTGTAAGGCATGATGCTGTTTGGTTCTGCTAAACACTAATCATGAGTCCTATGTGATAAAGAGTATAATCAATGTAGGCTCCTTGTTAAGATATGTTTTTGATACATGCATAGGAATGGGTTTATTTAGATGAGGGCTTTGACCACACGTTTTTTTACTTCTGTATTTCATTTTAACCAATTCTGGAGTAATTTGTGCCAGAAACTGTCTGAAATGCCTTGTTCCATGCTTTTAAGAGTTTTAGGGCATTTTTCCCACTTGTATGAGTATGAAGGGGTGGTGATATCAGAGAAGAGGGCTCGGCTTTGCAACTAGAAATCTTTATGTTGAACAATTATTGATAGACCAACTAATAGGTGTTGCTAAATATAACTTGAAAGTCTTAACCTCTTAAAGACACAGCTCATATTTACCTTTAGGATACAAATCAGCCTGTGTTATGATATGCAGTTGTAACTGAGGAACACTTTATCTTATCAAGTTTATTTTCAGACAGTTTTTTCATGTCATGTTGTACTTCACATTAATGCTTTATTTTAGTTAAACATTTTTGCGCTTATTTTTAAATAAATGGAAAAATAAATGGTAGATGTTGAAAAATTCATCAATTCTAAATGTTATACTATCATACATCATAAATTAGTCTAACCGCCCAAATTGGTTGCTAACTAACATTAAACATATGTCTGCTTTATGTTGACATCATTTTTATATGTTAATTTATTTAATTAGGACATTAAGAGGCTTACAGTTCGAACAGAAATTTTCAAAATTTTCAAGTACATTTCAGATTCATTGAGTCATATAAGAGAAAATCTTTTTCCAAAAAAAACTTGCTTTGGCCCCTAAATTTTTGTTTTTGGAAGGGCTTTAAGAAATAAATGGACCCCATAGTTTGTTACCCATTTTCTCTGAAATGCAATAATATCCCACAAGTGATCACAAACTGCTGTAGGGGCACACAGTGCAGGTCGGAAGGGAAGGAGCGTCTTTGACCTTTGAAGGGCACATTTTACTGGAACAGGTTGTACACACCAGATAGCATAGATAACATGTTACATATGTTCTATGGGTCAATACTGTTAGAGCAGCTTTTTATACAGCTTTTTATGTTTGACTTGTTATTCAGAATGAAAATTTGTTTGGAAAGTAAAATGCCTTGATTTTGCCTTACTGTCTACTAAGGGGCGTAATGTTTTTTTAAATTTTGTTTATTGAGCTGTTTCAGGGTTAATTTTTTGCAGAACGAATTGTACTTTTTATTGATATCATACAGGGGTTAAATGTGCTTTTTTGTCACTTTTTATTGTGTTTTTTGTTTGGTTGGATGCACAACCAACAGGCAACGTGACTATCATGATTGGGGCCGTTCATGCAGAGGCTCGTACAGATACAGCCTTCTTCCTGCACAGATTGAACAGGTTCTGCTTCTGAGCCTGGGCAATCTCCATGACATTGGGGAACTTCATGGTGAGCTTGTATCTAGCGCTGGGGTTAAATTACTCCATATTTATTATCCAGTGATTCATCTGGTGCAGCAGAAGACTGATCTAGTCCTACTCTGCATTGGCCTAATGCGCAACACATTGATAAATCTCCCCCATACTTTACTGATAGGTTAAAGAGGCTTTTCGATTCTATGCTTATTAATGGCCTATCCATATTATAATTTATCCACATTATATTGGTGGGGATGTAAAGTCTATTTTTACTCCATTACCTTTGTAATGAGAACTTTTGTAAGCCTGGCAAGCAGATTATCTTTGGGGGGTTGTCGCGCCTTCACCCATTTGGTTTGATTTCTTATTCCATGGATGAACTCTAACTATGTATGGACAGGAAAACCCAAATTGTTGCTAATAGATACAATTAATAATAAAGTGGTGTCAGACTCTCTGGATGGATTCCTGTTGTAGTGTTCTGGGCTTGTGATCACACCCGGCTATGCTCTGCTTGAGGCTGTGATTGACATCCTGGCTTCCTCTGAACTGGAGCTGCCACTTGGAGTGACAGCCATCTGAATGAAACCGCTTTAGGGGCAGCATCCAGACACTCTATTTACACTCACCTGATATTTTTATTTGAATTGTATTCCTCTGACCCCAGCTGCTATTTTGCTGACTATTTCTGGTCCCCATGATATTTGTCTGTACCCTTATAATTCTCTTGGCTGCCTGTGTTTTTTATCTCATCGTCATCTTGGTCCTGAATCAGTTTGTTTGACTTTGCTTTGTTTTCTGTGTTTTTTCTTCTGTGTATCATTATTTATTAATTTCTGCTGCTTTGCTCTTACCTGTGTAAGGACCACTGCCCAGTTGTCATGTGTTACTTGGTGCATGGCCAGCAAACAGTCAGGGACAATGGTTGTGGGAATCTAATGATATTTAAAGACAAGTTACATTAATGCATGTTAATGTAGTTGTTTACAGTACTGTGCATTATTGAATCACATTGTCAGAAAAAGTGTAACACAAGGTCTTCTAATATCATCCAGCTACAGGGGTTAGTTACAAACCGAAAGGTGAACATAAAAATACCTAATGCATTTACTTTATTATACTTTGGCATAAAATAACCTGACATCTTTGGTAGGTTTTCTGAATATCTTTTTCAAGGCAGACACTAACCTCAGATAAAACTGTCTCTGGTGACAGACTGGGGCACATTTACTTACATAGCCGCTAGAGTTCACAGAAAGTGCATTGTCCTACTATAATGCACCCTGCCGCGATTCAAGATTGTGTGCCCGATATCCTGCATGTGTCGCTTCCCTGCTCAGGTCCAACAGAGTTCATCATCTTTTTTGTGGTGCATTTAAGGGCATTAGCTTGCGACACAATTTGAACGTTGAATCCCATGCTCAGTCCCAATCGGACGGACTGTCTGATGGCACGACCCCCCCCCCCCCCCCGATTTTTGTCTGATGGAAGCCATCACAGCTGTGCTACAGAAGGATCGCGTGTGCCATAATCCCAGCGCAGACACTTCTTAAATATCTGTTCAAGCCGTGGAAGCCCCCAAAAAGGTGAACAGTCCGACAAAAGTAAACTAGTAAATGAGCCCCAGTATGTCAGAAATTATTTTATTCTTGTAATATTTTCTGAATCTGAATTGCAAAAAATTTCAACTTGCTTTTGATTAAAAAAATATATTTGCCATGGGGAAGTGGCCTAGTTAGTTCTAGCATCTAGTGTCTTCTCAAGCAGTAATATGTCACTGGATTACAGTAACAGGATAGGTAGAAAAAGCTAAACACCAATGGGGTGCTGAGATGTGATTCTAATTGAAATGTCCAACTAGATATCTGTATAAAGCAAAGTCATTTTTAAGGCAGGCCCCCTCTAGCTTTTCTTTTAATGCATACAAGTTGCTTGATGCGTAGCTGATACACAATTGTTGTAAGAGTAAAATGCCAGTGGCAGAGATTTGGATATAACACACATAAAATCATGAAAACAGGATGAAATATCTAAGGCTTATGCCACGATGTACTAAATACTTCTGCTAAAAATAAAACAGATTTGATGTGTTAGATAAACACACAGCCAGCGCCTTACATGACTAATAATAAATATTGTTATAATATGCAAACAAATATAAAAACCTGCCTAGACCTTGTCTGTCGGATATTTGCCAGCTAACCTGCTATGTAGTACAAAACTAACATTATCAAGGAGATTTTGTTGAATATTGTCCGCTAGGTTTTTTTAAAAAAATGTTTTTTTTATATGCTAGGATATAATGATGATATTTCACATAATATTGGTCAATTTATTCTTTATTGAGGCATTTTAAATTTCTTTACTTCACTTACTGACATTTGATTGTATGTATGTTCCTGCCACAAATACAACAACCCTTTATAGTAACTGTAGTCATTTTTTTTAATCTCAGTCTATTTTGTGACAGGCATGTATTAGTAGTCCATCTGGTAGAGCAGACCAGTCTCCTGGTGTAGATATTAGGATGATATTTACCAATAATAGCTTTGCTTCCATATTTCAGCAAAGAATATTTTTAGCAAAGAATCCGTCTCCTTCATATTGAGTCCCCAGAAGCTTTCCCTACTGGATGTGGGGAAATATTGTGAAGGAAACACATGTTTTAGTTGGTGCTGTGTTGCTTACATTTTAAGGACTGTGACCCTTATAGTGAGATCTACATGGATTACATGTGTGATGAAAATATAGAATATAGGTGGTGGCTCTGTCTACATAAGCTCGGATGTGGAACTCTGAGCTTCGTCTTCACGGCCTACTAGCGACAGAATAAAGCAACACCAAGCATCTTAATCACTCTGACAGCATGATGACATGCAAAAGAACGGCCAAAAGCAGCTCCAAAAGCCTCACCAACTTCTTCCCCATTTGGAACAGCATGCAGGGGCGCTGCCAAGATTGTGCCTCACGATCTCCACATGAAGCCATAGAGGAAAGACAAGTAAGGTCCCCCGCAGCAGCAGCCTCTCCAGAGAGCTCACTCGAACAACAAGGGAGCTCGCCCTCATCACAGGCAGCCCCTCGGAGAGATCACCAGTTGATTTGACCCCGGTATGAGCAAAGGCAAACAAGGAGAGAGGGATAAATGATGGCACTTGAGCACATGTGGCACCCAAGTATGCCTGAGGGGCTCTAGGATCCGTAGATGTTAATAGAGCCTGGATCCCCTCTAGGTCATTTGCATCATTTTTTAAGTCTTGTCTTTTGTAAAAAAAAAAAAAAGGCATAAGAAGTTAAAAGAAGAGCAAATCCTGACAGAGAGGGCACACACCAACATGTAAGTGTGCCTTTACGATGAGAACCTACAACATAAAGAGTCCCATACACTTAAAATGGCAAATCTAAATAGAAATTTCTATGCTTCCTTTTACAATTTAAAGGAGAATCCTAACACGACACAGCCCACCCAAGCCACATTCCTAGCTAGCATGTTCCTGCTCTCCCCATTGCAATCTCAACTGCAAAATTTAAACTAATAATATGTATGGCATTTTGCCACCTTCTTACCCCTTATATGATCTCTATATTCAATTAGCAGTGGAAGGGCCCAGAAATAGTCGTAATACCTTAGTAACACTTTAACATATAAAGGGTATTTTGAGATTGTTTTCTCGTCACAAATTGTATTTTAAAGTAATAGAAACATTTTGATGATATCTTTTGTGTCTAGTTATGAGAAAAAATGTAAATGTGGCGAACATTTTAAAAAAATTATTCATTTTCAAAGTTTAAAATGTTCTGCTTTTCAGGCAGATATAGCACCCAAGTAACTTTCTAACTAACATTTCCAAAATGTCTGCTTTTACCGGCATGGGTTTTAATGCATCCTCCCCCTTTTCTAGGTTGTTAGGAGGTTCAGAATTTTGGGTGCAATTTTTCTCATTTTTGTGAAAATTGCCAAAACCTTTATTTAACCTGCTCAGTGACTTTGAAAGGCCTAAATAGCAGGCCTAAAACGCGTTGCAATAAAGATTCTTCTAAAGATATTGGTCCGATGAATTCCTTACGTCTGAGCGCCAGGAAACATCCAATACCTCCACCACTTTTTCTGGGGCCTTCCACTGCAGTACGAGAGCGTCGCCTGACTTCCCTGGGGCAGTTCCACGCTAGGAAGTGGATGTCGGCAGCCATTTGGAGAGATCACTCAAAGCGCTTTACAAGTGCTACAAGGTGAGACTATATACCAGCTATTACCCTAAATCACCTATTTGATGTATTATACTAGGAAGGCGCTTTTTGTTTTTGTCTCCTCTACTACCACCATATGATTGGAGTTTCCATGATTCCTATAGATGGTCTCCAGTTTGTCCACACTATATTCAATTAGGCAATGTTACAAGGTTCTATGCCCCCAGAGATGTTAGAAGCTACCATCACTACCCTCCCAAAGTTGGGCAAGGACCCAACCCCCCTAAAAACTTTAAGTCAATTTTGCTGCTCAATAGCAATACCAAGTTGTATGAGAAAATCAGATATTCTTCCTTATTTAATACGTAATGATCAGGTGGGATTTACAAAGGGGTGACAGGCCCCAGTTGGGACTAGAAGAATAATTGACCTGATTTCAGTAATAGAGTCCTTTCAAATGCCTTTTTTGCTCCTTACTTTGGATGAGGAGAAGGCAATGGACAGGATCCACTGGGGATATGCTTTCTCTGTACTGTCAAAGTTTGGTTTCCAAGGCCCAATTTATAATGCCATCCGGACTTTATATTCTTGCCCCTCAGCCAGGATCTTGGCCAATGAGTACAGTTCGGATGCTTTTAAAATAACTAATAGAATACTCTAGGGGTGCCGGCTATCTCCATTGATTTTAGTAATGGTGATGGAGTCCCTGGCGGAACTAATTCGAACAAATCCAAATATTATAGGCGAGTTGGCAGGTATGATGCAACATAAACTAGGACTTTTTGCCGATGATATGATCCTGACCCTGTCCTCAGTGCTTCCCTCTTGAAGGAGTTTGGAGCAGTCTCATACTATAAGGTCAACTCTAGTAAGTCCCAAATATTAAGTATCAATATCTCCTATTCACTGAAAGTAAGTATTAAGAAGGAGTTTACTTTCCAATCTGCTGAAGATCAAAATTTTGACCCCCTCATTTTGGACCTGCATAAAGAATTAAAAACTTTTAGTAAGCAATTTAAGTCAGCATTTAATACTTTGTGACAGTTACATTTTTGTACAACAAAATTATTGTATTTTCCAAAAGAAATAACAGCTTGTAAATGACACATCCATTTTGTTTTAACCCCTGTGAAACATCTAAAGGGTTACTTCTTAAAGTTGATTTTTCACACATTTAAAGATGTAGTTTCTAAAATGGCATGATTTATGGGGTTTACTGCTATTTAGGCCTTTCAAAGTTACTTAAAACTTAAAATTCTGAACCTCCTAACAACCTAGAAAAGAGGGAGGATGCATAAAAACTAGAGATGAGCGAGCACTTAAATGCTCGAGTGCTCGTTATTCGAGACAAACTTTTCCTGATGCTCGAGTGCTCGTCTCGAATAACGAGCCCCACTGAAGTCAATGGGAGACTCGAGCATTTTTCAAAGGGACCATGGTTCGGGAATAAAATGTGTTATTTAATTAAAAAAGAATGTCTTTTGATAAGTTAGCAGATGTATGCAAACATCTGCAATCTATTCTTCACTGTTCCGCGCGTATATTATCTCCCGACAAGTTAGCAGATGTGAAGAACAGTGAAGAATAGAATAAAAACAGTGAACACAGGATCATTTAAGTGAAAAATGCAGTGAAAAACACAGTGAAGAATAGATTGCAGATGTTTGGCACATCTGCTTACTTGTCGGGAGATACGCTGTCCCGGGATCTGTGCTGCTGCTCCCGGGTGTCTCCGTGCTGCTGCTCCCCAGTGTCTCTGTGCTGCCCCTATGTTTCCGTGCTGCCCCGGTGTCTCCGTTCTGCCCCTGCCCCGATGTCTCCGTGGTGCCCCAGTGTCTCCGTGCTGCCCCGGTGTCTCCGTTCTGCCCCTGCCTCGATGTCTCCATGCTGCCCCGATGTCTCCGTGGTGCCCCAGTGTCTCCGTGCGGCCCTGGTGTCTCCGTTCTGCCGCTGCCCTGATGTCTCCGTGCTGCCCCGTGTCTCCGTGCTGCCCCTGCCCCGATGTCTCCGTGCTGCCCCGATTTCTCCGTGCTGCCCCGTTGTCTCCGTGCTGCTGTTCCCCCGGTGTCTCCGTGCTGCTGTTCCCCCGGTGTCTCCGTGCTGCTGTTCCCCAGTGTCTCCGTGCTGCCCCTATGTCTCCGTGCTGCCCCGGTGTCTCCGTTCTGCCCCTGCCCCGATGTCTCCGTGGTGCCCCAGTGTCTCCGTGCTGCCCCGGTGTCTCCGTGCTGCCCCGATTTCTCCGTGCTGCCCCGTTGTCTCCGTGCTGCTGTTCCCCCGGTGTCTCCGTGCTGCTGTTCCCCCGGTGTCTCCGTGCTGCTGTTCCCCCGATGTCTCCGTGCTGCTCCCCTGTGTCTCCGTCCTGCTCACCGTGTTCTTCAATGTGTTCTTTACACATATATATTGTTCTTCACATACTATTTTGTTCGCACCGTTCCGTGCGTATCTCCCGACAAGTAAGCAGATGTGCCGAACATCTGTAATCTATTCTTCACTGTGTTTTTCACTGTGTTTTTCACTTAAATGATCCTGTGTTCACTGTGTTCACTGTTTTTATTCTATTCTTCATTGTTCTTCACTGTGTTTTTTTAATTAAATGCTCGATCTCAGCAGGGGAAATACTCGTCCAAGCAACGAGCTGTTTCGAGTACCTTAATACTCAAACGAGCATCAAGCTTGGACGAGTATACTCGCTCATCTCTAATAAAAACCCATGCCGATATAAAGCAGACATTTGGAAAATGTTAGTTATAAAGTTACTTGGGCACTATATCTATCTGCCTGAAAAGCAGAAAATTTTAAACTTTGAAAATGATTAATTTTTAGAAATATTTGCCAAATTTCCATTTTTTTCATAACTAAACACAAAAGATATCATCAAAATGTTTCTATTACTTTGAAATACAATTTGTGATGATAAAACAATCTCAAAATACTGTTGATATGTTAAAGCGTTACTAAGGTATTACCTCCAATAATGACACAGGAATATCTTGCAAAATACACATTGGAATGAAAAACTAAAAATATATGTGTCAAATATCCAATAATGCCAAAGTGGAAATTTCGGTAAATACACATCAGATCCAAATTGTATTGTATTGTATGCAATATTTTTTTAAAAGATGTTGAACATAACCAAATTCAAACACTTAATGTAGAGTATTAAATATTTGAAAACTTTGTAGGCATCAAGAAAAATCCCCATCTTCAGAGGAGAGGAGACTTAAGTTTTTCAAGCTTGTGAGAAGCAAGAGGACTCTCATTAAACCACCCATATGTATTTCTTGAGATACCCCCATTTATGAATACTTTTTTACCCATTTAAATTTTTGGTGATTACAGCTCCAATTTGTCAATAAAAACTTGAATCGTAAATTCAATCAGTTTTTTCCGGGAAACCTGCAACTGCAATAAAAAATGTGAGTTCCCATTTAGAAATGTTAAACTTGTCCTGTCCCCCTCCCGCCCCACTAACAGGGTGTGGGGGTAGGAGCCCAAGTTTCCTATGATTGTATAGATTTTTGAAAACTATTTGTCACATATATATTTATTTTTGTGATCTGATGTGTATTTTGCAAGATATTCCACCCTCCCAACCTTTTTTTGTTACTCCCTGTATATATGTGCATGACATTTTCTCCATACTGTACACAATATGTATCATCTCTTTATGTTGATGAATAAAATCTGTCATCATTTGCACCAAAAAACTAAAATGCCTTGCACCACATTTAGTGCTTAGACACTTAAACATATGGATGTAGTCAGTCCATGAATCATGAACCTTGTGTCATGGTTGCTCCTGCGACCCATGTCTCGTGTCGCAGGCGCACCCGTGTGCCCCATGTAGTGGCATCCCAGCGCGGCAGCCACAAAAATTCTAATCTTTCTGTGCTCCAGCAACAGCTCTGTCAAATTAAAGGGCCAGTGCTCCGTCAATTGGCGGTGGCCAATTTCTGCCCTGATATATTGCCTATCTCTTCCTGTGACCCCTGCAGTATCTTTGTGACCTGCTGCCCAAGAGAAAATATTAGAGACTATTGTTATCTATCTGTTGGGACCCTTGCTTAGTTTCCTGACCTTGATTCTCTGCCGTCTGTCTTTACCTACTGCTATGTCCCCGACTCCGATCTTGTGCCGCCTATACTGACCTCCTGCCTGACTACGACTCTTATTCTTCCTGCCGTTTCTGTACCTCACCTACCACGAACAAAGTCGTGTCTGTGGAGCGACCTGGTGATATCCCACCGCAATAAGTCCAACCCGCTTTGCGGCAGGCTCTGGTGAATACCGAGTACCATTTAGACTCCACTTCCAGATATCGGCTGGCATCATCGCTCGCGGAGGTTCAGTGGCTCAACATTCATTCCTGACACCTTACAGTGGCTGGATATTAAAAAAGAAAAGGACAGATTCATGGCTACAGTACGGTAATGGTGTTTTATTCTGCTGTAATGTGCAGCATACATTACTATGATGCTTGGTGTCTCATCCTTAGCATCTTTGTGAAATTCGGCCACTGCTCGCTTGTGATTTACGGTTGTCTAAATGAGCTTTAAACTAAATGCCCTTCTAAAATTGGCGCTGCTCCGTATAAACAAGTGTGTAATTTAATTTGGGCTCAAAGTTCACATTGGTTCTGGACAAACATTCTTAATATATGTCAGATAGAGATGAGCGAACATACTCGTCCGAGCTTGATGCTCGTTCGAGCATTAGCGTACTCGAAACTGCTCGTTGCTCGGACGAATACTTTGCCCGCTCGAGAAAATGGCAGCTCCCGCCGTTTTGCTTTTTGGCGGCCAGAAACAGAGCCAATCACAAGCCAGGAGACTCTGCACTCCACCCAGCATGACGTGGTACCCTTACACGTCGATAGCAGTGGTTGGCTGGCCAGATCAGGTGACCCTGGGATAGACTAGCCGCTGCCCGCGCTGCTCGGATCATTCTGTGTCTGGATGCCGCTAGGGAGAGAGCTGCTGCTGGTCAGGGAAAGCGTTAGGGTGTTCTATTAGAATAGTGTTAGGCAGGAGTGATTCAACAAGAACCCAACAGCCCTTCTTAGGGCTACAATAACGTTATACTTTTTTTTTTTTTGTTTGCTTGTGGCTGGGCTTGCTGGCACTAGTAGTGCAGCTAGTACCATATTGTGAGGATTTTGCAGGGGGACTTGCTACCGTTGTGTTTAGCTCTTAGTGACACACATATCCACCTTAAACACCAAAGTGGGACAATTTATTAGGGGTTTGATTTCAATTAGGCACAGTCTGCCATTTACTTTTTATTTTACGTTTATTTTTTTAATAACTCAGTGTCATCTCATCTGGCATAGCAGTGTGCTTTCATACTTGGCTAGAAAATAGCCATAGGAGAATCCAAACGGCTTACTTACGCCTACAGTAGCGTTATATATACAGGCGGTCCCCTACTTAAGGACACCCGACTTACAGACAACCCATAGTTACAGACGGACCCCTCTGCCCACTGTGACCTCTGGTGAAGCTCTCTGGATGCTTTAAAATAGTCCCAGATTACAATAATCAGCTTAAAATTGTCTGCAATGAAGCTTTATTGATAATTCTTGGTCCTATTACAGCAAAGAAATTTGAAACTCCAATTGTCACTGGGGCAAAAAAAAAAAATTGTCGGGAACTACAATTATAAAGTATACAGTTTCGACTTACATACAAATTCAACTTAAGAACAAACCTACAGTCCCTATCTTGTATGTAACCCGGGGACTGCCTGTATTTGATTTCTGGTTGATCTGCTGGTGGCTGTCCTTGCTGCAGTGCATCTACTAGCAAATTGTGAGCAATTTGTAGTGAGACTTGCGACCACTGTGTTTTGCGCTTAGTGACGCACATATCCATCGCAAAGACCGAAGTGGGAAAATTTATTAGGGGTTGGATTTCAATTGGGCACAGTCTGCCATTTCCTTTTTTATTTTACGTTTATTTTTTTAATAACTCAGCGTCATCTCATCTGGCATAGCAGTGTGCTTTCATACTTGGCTAGAAAATAGCCATAGGAGAATCCAAACGGCTTACTTACGCCTACAGTAGCGTTATATATATTTGATTTCTGGTTGATCTGCTGGTGGCTGTACTTGCTGCAGTGCATCTACTAGCAAATTGTGAGCAATTTGTAGTGAGACTTGCGACCACTGTGTTTTGCGCTTAGTGACGCACATATCCATCGCAAAGACCGAAGTGGGACAATTTATTAGGGGTTTGATTTCAATTAGGCACAGTCTGCCATTTACTTTTTATTTTACGTTTATTTTTTTAATAACTCAGTGTCATCTCATCTGGCATAGCAGTGTGCTTTCATACTTGGCTAGAAAATAGCCATAGGAGAATCCAAACGGCTTACTTACGCCTACAGTAGCGTTATATATATTTGATTTCTGGTTGATCTGCTGGTGGCTGTCCTTGCTGCAGTGCATCTACTAGCAAATTGTGAGCAATTTGTAGTGAGACTTGCGACCACTGTGTTTTGCGCTTAGTGACGCACATGTCCATCGCAAAGACCGAAGTGGGAAAATTTATTAGGGGTTGGATTTCAATTGGGCACAGTCTGCCATTTCCTTTTTTATTTTACGTTTATTTTTTTAATAACTCAGCGTCATCTCATCTGGCATAGCAGTGTGCTTTCATACTTGGCTAGAAAATAGCCATAGGAGAATCCAAACGGCTTACTTACGCCTACAGTAGCGTTATATATATTTGATTTCTGGTTGATCTGCTGGTGGCTGTACTTGCTGCAGTGCATCTACTAGCAAATTGTGAGCAATTTGTAGTGAGACTTGCGACCACTGTGTTTTGCGCTTAGTGACGCACATATCCATCGCAAAGACCGAAGTGGGACAATTTATTAGGGGTTTGATTTCAATTAGGCACAGTCTGCCATTTACTTTTTATTTTACGTTTATTTTTTTAATAACTCAGTGTCATCTCATCTGGCATAGCAGTGTGCTTTCATACTTGGCTAGAAAATAGCCATAGGAGAATCCAAACGGCTTACTTACGCCTACAGTAGCGTTATATATATTTGATTTCTGGTTGATCTGCTGGTGGCTGTCCTTGCTGCAGTGCATCTACTAGCAAATTGTGAGCAATTTGTAGTGAGACTTGCGACCACTGTGTTTTGCGCTTAGTGACGCACATATCCATCGCAAAGACCGAAGTGGGAAAATTTATTAGGGGTTGGATTTCAATTGGGCACAGTCTGCCATTTCCTTTTTTATTTTACGTTTATTTTTTTAATAACTCAGCGTCATCTCATCTGGCATAGCAGTGTGCTTTCATACTTGGCTAGAAAATAGCCATAGGAGAATCCAAACGGCTTACTTACGCCTACAGTAGCGTTATATATATTTGATTTCTGGTTGATCTGCTGGTGGCTGTACTTGCTGCAGTGCATCTACTAGCAAATTGTGAGCAATTTGTAGTGAGACTTGCGACCACTGTGTTTTGCGCTTAGTGACGCACATATCCATCGCAAAGACCGAAGTGGGAAAATTTATTAGGGGTTGGATTTCAATTAGGCACAGTCTGCCATTTCCTTTTTTATTTTACGTTTATTTTTTTAATAACTCAGCGTCATCTCATCTGGCATAGCAGTGTGCTTTCATACTTGGCTAGAAAATAGCCATCGGAGAATCCGAACGGCTTACTTACGCCTACAGTAGCGTTATATATATTTGATTTCTGGTTGATCTGCTGGTGGCTGTCCTTGCTGCAGTGCATCTACTAGCAAATTGTGAGCAATTTGTAGTGAGACTTGCGACCGCTGTGTTTTGCGCTTAGTGACGCACATATCCATCGCAAAGACCGAAGTGGGAAAATTTATTAGGGGTTGGATTTCAATTAGGCACAGTCTGCCATTTCCTTTTTTATTTTACGTTTATTTTTTTAATAACTCAGCGTCATCTCATCTGGCATAGCAGTGTGCTTTCATACTTGGCTAGAAAATAGCCATAGCAATAGGATAGCATCGTTTGGTTTTAAAAACTAAAAAACACAAAAAAAAGTTAAAAAAAAATTAAAGTTATAACTCTCATTTTCAAAATGTTTAACCCGAGGGCTAGGGGTAGAGGACGAGGGCGGGGACGTGGGCGTCCAACTACTGCAGGGGTCAGAGGCCGTGGTCCTGGGCGGGGTGAGACACCACCTGCTTATGAGGGAGCAGGGGAACGCCGCAGAGCTACACTCCCTAGGTTCATGTCTGAAGTTACTGGGACTCATGGTAGAGCACTGTTGAGGCCAGAACAGTGCGAACAGGTGATGTCGTGGATTGCCGACAATGCTTCGAGCAATTTGTCCACCAGTCAGTCTTCCACGCAGTCCACCCATGTCACCGAAATCGCCACTCCTCCAGCTCCTGCACCTCAGCCTCCCCCCCCCCCCAGTCTGCCCCCTCCCAGGAAAATTTGGCATTTGAACCGGCATACTCTGAGGAACTGTTTTCTGGACCCTTCCCACAGTCACAAACCACTTGTCCGGTTGCTGCTGAGCAATTTTCTGATGCCCAGGTTTTCCACCAGTCGCAGTCTGTGGGTGATGATGACCTTCTTGACGTAGTGGAAGAAGTGTCTAAAGAGGTGTCCGACGATGAGGAGACACGGTTGTCAGACAGTGGGGAAGTTGTTGTCAGGGCAGGAAGTCCGAGGGGGGAGCAGACTGAGGGATCGGAGGATGATGAGGTGACAGACCCAAGCTGGGTTGATAGGCCGGGTGAACACAGTGCTTCTGAGACAGAGGAGAGTCCTCGACCAGAACAGGTTGGAAGAGGCAGTGGTGGGGCCAGACGGAGAGGCAGGGCCAGAGCTGGTGCATCAGCGCCAAATGTGTCAACTAGTGAAGCTCCCGTGGCGAGGGCTAGATTTTCAGAAGTCTGGAGGTTCTTTAAGGAAACACCGGATGACCGACGGACTGTGGTGTGCAACATTTGCCAAACCAGGATCAGCAGGGGTTCCACCACTAATAGCTTAACTACCACCAGTATGCGCAGGCATATGAATGCTAAACATTCCACTCAGTGGCAACAAGCCCGTTCACCTCCGGCCGTGCACACCACTGCTCCTTCCCCTGTGTCAGCTGATAGTCAGCCCCCTGCCCAGGACCCTGCCACAAAAACCCCATCGTCGCCTCCACGATCCTCCACAGCATCCACCAGCGTTCAGCTCTCCATACCCCAGACGCTGGAGCGGAAACGCAAATATAGTGCAACCCATCCGTACGCCCAAGCCCTTAATGTCCACATCTCCAGATTGCTTAGCCTGGAGATGCTGCCCTATAGGCTAGTAGAGACCGAGGCCTTTCGCAACCTCATGGCGGCGGCCGCCCCTCGGTATTCGGTCCCCAGCCGCCACTACTTTTCCCGATGTGCCGTCCCAGCCCTGCACCAGCACGTGTCAGACAACATCATCCGTGCCCTGACCAACGCCGTTTCTGACAAGGTCCACCTGACCACGGACACGTGGACGAGTGCTGCCGGGCAGGGCCACTATATATCGCTGACGGCACATTGGGTTAACTTGGTGGAGGCTGGGACCGAGTCTGACCCTGCGGCTGGTCATATACTGCCGACGCCGAGGATTGCGGGGCCTACCTTGGTCCAGGTGTTTCAGGCCTACTATGCCTCCTCCTCCTCCCACCCCTCCTCCACCTCCTCCTCCGAACTACCATCCGTGGGCATGGCGCCATCAGTCGGTAGCTCTAGGCACAGCCGCAGTGCCGTCGCTAAGCGACAGCAGGCGGTGCTCAAACTGCTGAGCCTAGGCGATAAAAGGCACACCGCCCAAGAACTATTACAGGGCATCACGGCCAGACTGATCTGTGGCTGGCACCGCTGAACCTGAAGCCAGGCATGGTTGTGTGTGACAGCGGCCGTAACCTGGTGGCGGCTCTGCAACTCGGCAGACTGACACATGTGCCATGCCTGGCCCATGTGTTAAATCTGATAGTTCAGCGTTTCCTCAAGACATACCCCAATCTGTCTGATTTGCTCACGAAGGTGCGCCGCATCTGTGCGCATTTCAGGAAGTCCAGCACAGATGCTGCCACTCTCAGGGCAGCGCAGCGCCGCCTCCAACTGCCCGCTCACCGACTGTTGTGCGACGTGCCCACGAGGTGGAATTCAACACTGACCATGTTATCCAGAGTTTACCAGCAGCGCCGAGCGATTGTAGACTGCCAGATGTCAACTTCCACCAGAACTGGTAGTCAGGTCAGTCAGCTTCCTCAAGTCTACAATGAGGAGTGGACGTGGATGTCTGATATCTGTCAGGTGCTGAGTAACTTTGAGGAGTCAACACAGATGGTCAGTGGCGATGCCGCCATCATCAGCCTCACCATCCCGCTGCTTGGCCTGTTGAAAAACTCTCTGATCAGCATGAAGTCGGAAGCTTTGCGCTCGTCACAAGAGACAGGGGAAGAAGATTCCCTTGTTGATAGCCAAAGCACCCTTAGGTCTGTTTCTCAGCGCATATCGGAGGAGGTGGAGGTGGAGGAGGATGAGGAGAAAGAGGAGGAGAATGTTGGCGAGACACAAGAGGGGACCATTGTTGAGTCCTTCACTGTTCAGCGTGTATGGGCAGAAGAAGAGGAGTTGGAGGAGTTGGATGAGGAGGAAATGGACAGTCAGGCCAGTGAGGGGAGTGAATTCTTACGCGTTGGTACTCTGGCGCATATGGCAGATTTCATGCTAGGCTGCCTATCCCGTGACCCTCGCGTTCAAAGAATTTATTCCAGCACCGATTACTGGGTGTTCACTCTCCTGGACCCACGGTACAAGCAAAATCTTTCCACTCTCATCCCTGGAGAGGAAAGGAGTGTGAGAATGCATGAATACCAGCAGGCCCTGGTTCACAAGCTGAAACAGTATTTCCCTTCTGACAGCGCTAGCGGCAGAGTGCGTAGTTCTGCGGGACAAGTAGCGAGGGAGAGTAGGCGAGCAGGCAGCTTGTCCAGCACTGGCAAGGGTACGCTTTACAAGGCTTTTGCCAGCTTTATGTCACCCCAGCAAGACACTGTCACCTGTCCCCAGTCTCGGCAGAGTAGGGCTGATCTTTACAGAAAGATGATGAGGGAGTACGTAGCTGACCATACCATCGTCCTAAATGATCACACAGCTCCCTACAACTACTGGGTTTCAAAGCTGGACATGTGGCACGAACTGGCGCTGTACGCCTTGGAGGTTCTTGCCTGCCCTGCCGCTAGCGTCTTGTCCGAGCGGGTTTTCAGTGCAGCTGGTGGCATCATCACCGATAAGCGTACACGCCTGTCGACTGACAGCGCTGACAGGCTGACGCTTATTAAGATGAATAAAGCCTGGATTTCTCATAATTTCCAATCTCCACCAGGTGAAGGAAGCTCAACCTGAATAATTTATCCACTCCTCCTCCTCCTCATTTTCCTCCTTCTCCTCCTCTTTGTACAGTAAAGCAGAGGAAACTGGCTATTTTTTGACAGGGCCCACTGGCTCTAGCTATAGTACTTTATGCATTTAATTTTTCTGGAGGGCCACCGACCCGGTCCTCTGTTTTAAACAATTTTTGGGAGTGCCACATACAGGCACTCAATCTATTCAATTTTTCTGGAGGGCCACCTACCTGCTCCTCTGGTTTGAAAACTTTTTTGGACTGCCACATACAGGCACTCAATCTATTTCATTTTTCTGGAGGGCCACCTACCTGCTCCTCTGGTTTGAAAACTTTTTTGGACTGCCACATACAGGCACTCAATCTATTAAATTTTTCTGGAGGGCCACCTACCTGCTCCTCTGGTTTGAAAACTTTTTTGGACTGCCACATACAGGCACTCAATCTATTTCATTTTTCTGGAGGGCCACCTACCTGCTCCTCTGGTTTGAAAACTTTTTTGGACTGCCACATACAGGCACTCAATCTATTTCATTTTTCTGGAGGGCCACCTACCTGCTCCTCTGGTTTGAAAACTTTTTTGGACTGCCACATACAGGCACTCAATCTATTCAATTTTTCTGGAGGGCCACCTACCTGCTCCTCTGGTTTGAAAACTTTTTTGGACTGCCACATACAGGCACTCAATCTATTCCATTTTTCTGGAGGGCCACCTACCTGCTCCTCTGGTTTGAAAACTTTTTTGGACTGCCACATACAGGCACTCAATCTATTTCATTTTTCTGGAGGGCCACCGACCCGCTCCTCTGGTTTGAAAACTTTTTTGGACTGCCACATACAGGCACTCAATCTATTTAATTTTTCTGGAGGGCCACCTACCTGCTCCTCTGGTTTGAAAACTTTTTTGGACTGCCACATACAGGCACTATCCAAATTAAATTGTCTCCATAGCAGCCTCCACACGTTGTCTCCATTGCTACCTCCAAAAGTCGTCCATATAGCTGCCTCCATACATCGTCCCCTTATCAAACGAGGTGTGTAAGGCAGAAATTTGGGTTGTTTTCATGGATTCCACATCAATCTTGCGCTTCTTGCGCATCTGTTTACATTCCCCTCACCCGCCATATCCCAAACTTATAAGAACGCTACTACACTTAACTTGGTGCAGGCTGGGACCGAGTCTGACCCTGGGGCTGGTCATATACTGCCGACGCAGAGAATTACGGGGCCTACCTCGGTCCAGGTCTCAAAGGTCTAGTATACCTCCTCCTCCTCCCACCCCTCCTCCACCTCCTCCTCCTCCGAATTACCATCCGTGGCCATGGCGCCATCAGTCGGTAGCTCTAGGCACAGCAGCAGTGCCGTCGCTAAGCAACAGCAGGCGGTGCTCAAACTGCTGAGCCTAGGCGATAAAAGGCACACCGCCCAAGAGCTATTACAGGGCATTCCACATCAAACTTGTTAACTTTGTCGCCACCCTGCTGTGTAATCCCCAAAATATACTGGCAAACTTTTATCATTTACCGATATTATTTCAGCGCTTCTTGCGCATCTGTTTACATTCCCCTCACCCGCCATATCCCAAACTTATAAGAACGCTACTACACTTGATCTTATACAAAAGGTTCTTAGAAGTGCTGTTTGGGGAGTAGCCTAGAGACAGGGGCTTGGATTGGCGAAAGCTCACCTGGCAGCGGAGCGCCAGCTCCATGCGCATCATGCGCTTCTTGCGCATCTGTTTACATTCCCCTCACCCGCCATATCCCAAACTTATAAGAACGCTACTACACTTGATCTTATACAAAAGGTTCTTAGAAGTGCTGTTTGGGGAGTAGCCTAGAGACAGGGGCTTGGATTGGCGAAAGCTCGCCTGGCAGCGGAGCGCCAGCTCCATGCCAAGATCCAACTAACATAGTTTTAACTGCAGCACCTTTAATCTACTACTAGTTCACTGCCTCCATACATGGTCCCCTTATCAAACGAGCTGTGTCAGGCAGAATTTTGGGTTGTTTTCATGGCTTCCATGTTAACTTTGTCGCCACCCTGCTGTGTAATCCACAAAATATACTGGCAAACTTTTATCATGTACCGATATTATTTGAGCGCTTCTTGCTCACCTCCTTTGGTTCCTCTCTGCCACCCATTGGTTTGAAGCCTGAGTCCATTTAGGGTATGTCGCCATGCCACTCTCTAGCCTGCCGCTGCTGCCGCTGCCTCTGCATGCCGTCCCCTATAGTGTCAGGGTCAATTATTGGATGTTTTACATGCTATCTAGCTTCATTCTGTCACTCTGTCATGGCCATGCTGTTGCCCATAATTTTGGCATAATGGTGCGATTAAGCAGCCTCAGAGGCATCCATGCATGCTGCCCCTGCTGTTTCCTGTCCATTTCCGTGGTGTTTTCATCCTTTTCTGAGGTTCCCAGGTGTTTGGCCAAGCTTCCCTGTGCAGAGCCTTGGTCCCCTTGAAAAATGCTCGAGTCTCCCATTGACTTCAATGGGGCTCGTTATTCGAGACGAGCACTCGAGCATCAGGAAAAGTTCGTCTCGAATAACGAGTACCCGAGCATTTTAGTGCTCGCTCATCTCTAATGTCAGATTATCATTATTCATCTTAGTTATGCCCATGTATTTCATGTTTAGCTGACATTTTAAGGGCCAAAGAATGTTAATCTGGCAAAATCAAACTAATCCCTAGCTGACATTTTTGTAAACTTTACAAGCTTTCATGTCAATATACCAAAGTTAACTGTTAGTTTCCTATTCTCCAACCACTTATTGTCCACCATCTACATGAATGCTTCCTCTCCACTCCTCTCATATACTCTATACTTTATCCAACTACTCTGACTGATCTTGTTCTGTGAAGAATAAAAAAAAAATTAAACTCTCATGAATCATTACAACATCTCCTTTCTCTGTCTAGTTTCCTTCTACCAGTGCAGGCAATATCTCTCCTACCCCTGGTACACCTTGTCTTTATTCCAACCTCTCCACCTCTCACAGAAACCCTGCTAACCTGATTACTATTCCATGAGGGGCATTCATTAATTTTGGCACAGAGTGACTTTGGAACTGTGCTATATTTTTCAGTGGGATGTAAGTTTGTGGCACAAGGGATTAATAAACTTTTAGCTACTCTCTTTTTGCGCTACAAATTGCGCCAAAAAAGTGTTGGTAAAATGGAAATGCCAGAAAACTGGTGGATTCACAAGCAGTGCCAAAATTTTGCACCTAAAAATAGAACAAGTTGAAAGTGTTGGAAAACACCAATATTATGGCGCTGACACCTCATAAACTCAGATGCAAGAGGTGCTGTTTTCCATTTGAAAGGCCTTAATAAATGACCCACAGTATATCCCTTCTTCTCCCTCTCCTCACCATAGAGCCCCTTTTATATGTGCCAGCTGGAACATTGGATCATTGTGCACTAAACTAGAATCGATTCAACCTTCTAGCCATCACTGAAAAATAGATCCACCAGGATGAAACTGTTTCCCGGCTGCGCTTTCATGTGGTGTCTTACATTTCTCAGGTCTGAGATTTGGCAGGGAGAATGGGTAGAATTGTTCCAGTTCATTCCCCCTATACTCTTTCTCACCTTCCTTTTTTGTGAAGTCTTCATCCTCAGATCTTTCTGCCCATTCTCCCTCCAATTGGCTGCTCACCTTAACAGTTCCTTAAAGGGGTTTTCCCATGAAACAAGTTAGACCCTATCCACAGGATAAGACCTAACTCGCTCATCAGTGGGGGGTCTCAGTGATGGGACCCCCACAGATCATTAGAACGTACCCCCATTGGACCCCTCATCACTCCCTGAGATGAGTGGAGCAGCAGGACACGCATATCTGGACTGCGCACGTTCATTGCTATGGAGCTGACGGAGATTGCTGAGTACGGCACTCGGCAATCTCCTTCAGCTTTATAAAGATGCATGGGGAAGCCCGACCATGCCCTGCTCATTTCAGGCAGTGACAAGGGGTCCAACTGGAGTACATTTGACATCATCAAACCCCCCGTTCTCGTGATCTTTGGGCGTCTCATCACTTGTCTCATGAGAAAACCACTTTAAGGGGATAACTGATGAAATGAGAAAACAACTTTTCATATAATCTTTCTAGTATATGAGACTAATGTCAATGAGATTCATTTTATTTATTTATGGTAAATTAACATTTTTGAGCTTTAAGAGCACAGCATTTAGTCGCTGTTCGGAAATCTTTTGAAGCTTTGGCCGGACTGAATACTAAATGGATAAAACTATATTAACCTCACTAGCACAACACACTGTTAATTAAACAGAGCAGCAATGATTAAGACTGGTAATACTACCCTGAAGGGGATGTGCAGGTGAGATGTTTATATTCCTCTCCCTGTGCCTGAAAGGATTAATAGATTGTATAGATGTGTGCAGTAATTATGCCCTCTCTCCCCAATTCAAATATTAAGGTTTCTTTACCGATAAAATGACAAATCCCTGGAGTACAATAATTATTTCTAAGAGGGATAGATAGAATATATCTGCAAGTCAGAATACGGAATCCTTTATTAAATCAGAAGTATAATCCTTCTTATAAAATAAGCATTATAAAATTGTGTCCATGTGATTGTCATATCTTGTGCCTTTTCAAGTGCCCTTTTAAATCTCATATGAATATAAATGTCCTTGTAAACCTGTGGTTAAGTTTCCCAAATCACCCTTTAGCTAGTCCCCCTGAGCCAGCTATTAAAAAAAACCTTTGTACTCCTGATGTCTGATGAGGAGCATTGTACCCATCTCTGGTGCTCCCCGTGCCTGCACAGTAATTCAGTAAAGCCAGAGCAGTACAACAGGCACCCCGCTGTACCCATGGCACATGCGCAGTGACACTGGGTTGTAGTACATCAGCTTCACTGTGCGCAGGGAGCTCCAGAGCAATGTAAGTATAAAGGGACTACCAAAAGGGCCATTTGGAACACTAAACCAACAGCCCATAAGGATCTGTGGGTGGTTTAGTGTCCTAAATAGCCCTGACAGGTGCATAAAAAAAGCCAAAATGTTTCATCTGTAAGTAAAGATTATATATTTACCAGTATCAAAGTTTATTTGAAATATCCAATAGAAAGTCTTTTTAAAGGTGCATGATTCCGACAAATGGAGCATTTGTGTTTCTGCTTCAGGGGTTGATAGGGGAGAATATTGGTGTTTCCCTCATAGAGCCATCAGTGTTGTAATCGCAATAGTCTTGTACTTCATTGACCATATGTGCCTATTAGTACCCATTATCAGGCTTTCAACTGCCATCAGCATCTTTTGTAATGATAATTAAGTTTATTGGGGAATGGAGGATGTGCCCCTTCTGCCTGCTTTAAATCTATGGTTTCAGGACCTTTGGAGGACCTTTGAAGGTCCTGAAATGGCTCTTGTGTACATGTGTCTTGAGAGCAGGAACTGGTGTATGATTATTTCATAATAATAAATCCTTTATTATGATGCTGCAAAATATGAATAAAAGACAAGGGGAACAGAAACTGTCCCAATAGAGGTTGGCACTACCCCTGCTATCAAATAGTGTATAGCAAAGACATAAATGGATACTCGGAAAAAATAATAGATTTTCTGGTGTGCTCAGCAAATAAGAACAATAGCAATCCAAATTTATCAAGAAGTACAAAAGTCTGCGGCACTCACCAATAAAATTTTCTTTATTGAATATCAGCCATGGGATAGCTGAACAGCAGGTGCACAAGAAGTTTTTATTGATGAATATTGCAGACTTTTGTTATTCTTGAGAACTACACAGAGCTTGCCATATCAGTCCCTGTCCATATGGGGCTCACAATCTAATCAACCTGCCAGTATGTGTTTGGATTGTGGGAGGAAACCGGAGGACCCAGAGTAAACCCATGGGAACATGGAGAGAACATACATACTCTTTGCAGATGTTGACCTGGATGCAAGGCTGTTGTGCTAACCACTGAGCCACCATGCTGCCCTTGGGTGAAGGTTCTTCTCAGTCTAAATTTGGTGGGTGGTTTGGGTGACCATGGGCCACCTAGAAGGCTTGGGCCTGAGCCGCCCATATTATAATCCACTACTGATTACACAGCAATAGCATGGTAATGAGACATTAATAATGAGAGCCCAGTTTGCGAGATCTTAGGATCTATTAGATTCTGTCTTATGATTGAATTAGGTGGTTTGATAGAGGTGAAAATGTAACATGTTATTCCCCACAGATACTATTGTCTATAACATCAAAGAGCTAACAGCGGAGATATTAGGCACACATCAAACCATGGGCTTATTTTTTAAAGTTGATAAACAGTTTATGGCCTGAATGTGGCTTCATACAATGTGCAGTATCTAAATTTGATGCCCTTGTTTTTCACTATTGTACAAACACAGGAAAAAAGGTCGGGAGAACTGAATGAACCTTCACCCAGACATGTATGAGAAGACATTATAACATGACAAATTGTGAAATGAAACGGAAAGTGTGAAATTGTGAAGAAAATCTGTAACGCAAAGTGCAAAAATATTCTCAGTTGTTTGGTGCAGTCATCCTTGAAGGCAACAAACTAATAAAATGTCTCTTGTCTGTTACTATTGATATCATATGTAACACTGTGCTCTTGTGATACTGAAGTGTACAACTACTGTAGTTAGTGACATGTATCAATATTATAAATCCTAACAGGATTGGCTTGTTTTTTTTTTTTTAAATGGGACTTAATGGTAGTATAATGAAGTCTTTGCAGCTTTTTCTATAAAATACTTTGGCTCAGTATCTCACAATTTTAAGGAACACTCTGTTATTTACTATTATTATTAAAATAGGAGAATATTCTGGCAATTCATTATCTCTGGGTGGGATAGGTGGGATAGCACAGGAAGCTTTTCTTTGCAGCTGAAATACAGAGAATGATACCGGAATTGGACGGCTCTGCTTCCTGCTTATAGACACGGCAGCTTAGCTTTCCTTCAATTGAAAGGAAACAGGTGCAGTAACCTGTTCTGACCACTACACAGAGAATGCCATACTTTCTTTTCCATTCTCTCTTTAGCAGCTGATCTATGGAGGTGCTAGGTGTAGGGTATACAACAATCTGCTATGACAACATATTCTATTTAACCTAATTTGCCAATAAAACTAATTTCAAGGAAACCTACCATTTGATTTGATGCAGTATGAAGCAAACATACCTTGAGAATGCTGTAGCTACACTGATGCAGGATCATATCTTGGTTAATCCCTGTGCCGAGTGCTCTTGCTGATAAAACAGATATAACATTATGATAATGAAGCTCTGTGGCTTCTATCTCTGCTCTGGCGCTTGCTTTGCCGCTTCTCATAGCAGGGAAGTTTCTCTTTGATTGCATCATCATCTCCTGTACTTCTCTTCCTGCCAGACAGAATAATCAATTGCTGCACCATCCCCCGCTGTGTATTCAGTCATTCATCTCAGGTTGATTAGTGCTTGACTAGTCATGCTTAGTCATTCTTTAGCAGCCATTTTAGCTCCGAGCTCCTGTGTCTGTCCCAGCCAGTATAATTGTTTTTTCAGCAAAACCACCCAGCACAGGGATTAACCAAGATATGATCCTGCATCAGTGTAGCAACACCATTCTCAAGGTATGTTTGCTTCATAATGCATCAAATCAAATGGTAGGTTTCCTTTGATAACATAATATACACCAGTGAAGTCTCTTTAAAGTGGCCACCATGGTAGAGCGGACAATCTGTCAATCTAAAATCTGCTTAGAAAAAAGTGGTGATCTTCTCAACATGGCACTTTTTGTTGAGGTGTCCCTAAAAGATAAAGGTTAAGTACATATATCCTGTATTGATCAAGAGCTTGTCTTATAATCCAGAACTACATTCAAGGACTGAAATCTACCAGAGTTGGGCGCTGGTGTGCTTTCTGTATTTTTCGTATGTGCAGTCACATATTACTCAGGTTTTATAAGAATGTTGAAGAAAAGGTCATTAAAATAGAACTTAATGCTTTATACATAAACCTGAGATATAGGAAATCCCATTGAACTCATTAACTCTGTTACATTTTATACTTCAATTAAATGATGTTTTAAAGAAAAGGTCAATGGCTTGATATATTAATTTCTCTCCCTCTCTTGTAATTATAATGTGATTATTAAACTTTTTAATCTACAGATGTATCCCTCGATGTATCTGTATCGAGGCATGCATTAGTCTAATCAGACGTTTCTGTACAGGGTAATAACACAAATTAGTAATGGAGTAACACACAGACAGCACAGTCACTATGGTCATTCTGATCACGTCTTCAGATCTTTTATATATGTAATACAACTGTTAGCTATTTACAAAATTCACCAGAACCCAGAATATATAGTGCACACCAGTCGTTGTCACCATATTTTACCCTGTCCCTGAGGTTAATTACACATACTCTATCACCAATATGTGTCTTTCGGTCCCTGGTCCCTATGGGTTTTGTGCATCATAAGGATGCAATCATCAGGAGAACTTAGCTGAGTATTAGCTTAGCTGAGACAATTCAATGCTAGGGCCCCTAGTAGACAAGTTTGGGGGCATAAACTCATCTTTGCAAGAGTAGTGGCTTGTTTTCCAATATCTCTAGTTCAGTGGCAGCTAGAGTGGGCCTCACTTTACAATTTTTAGGAGAATTAAAGTGTTGTCTTCTGATGGTGGTGGTGTTGGGGTAGGACCTCTACCAATGCAGCAATAGAGGATCTGATCCACTCAGCATTCTTTGAATGCAACACTGACAACCCAATATAATCAGCAACTAATCATGAGGTTCCTATTGAAAAGGCTTTAGTGCTGATTGAAGAAAGAAGGGTGCATTCGTAGTTCTTATTATTCATAACAATAGAACAATAAACTGACATACCTGATAAGACATTGGTAAGATATCATATGTTCAGGAAAATGTATCAGATAAAACAACCACTTCAAAGATAACATGTCAGTAAATTTTCTCTCGTCCCCCGTTCCCAAATAAATATTTTTTAAAAGCCCTATTGGAAAGCAGTCCATCCATTCCACAATTGTTCTTGCTCATGTCTATAAACTTTCTCATCCTGTTCCCAATGTTATCTCTCCAATTAAGCAAATTACCCTGTGTGAGTGGGATTTGTGTCTTCCTCAGTGCAACATATTCAACATAAGTCTGCTCCATAGCCGCACCTACAGCATCAGGGGGAAGGGAATGAGGGAGCTGATTACTTTTTAGTAAATCACACACAAGCACTGTCACTCTTAACACACACAACTCCCTTATTCCTCCTCCCTTAGGAATTTTTTTCAGCCACCATCTTATTCCTTATCAGGGCCAGATTAAGGTTGGCGTAGGCCATTGGGTGAAAAATCTGGTGGGAGCCCCTCAAAAACGTACCTGTTGTGCCAAGTGCAAACCATTTGTTAATAGGCCTCCAGGCCTCCTTCAGCTTCTGCAGAACCTCATCATACATACCTCACCAGTTGCAGAACATGATAATACATGATAATGCATCATTATATCAGTACCTCGTAGCACTGCAGAACATCATAGTACATGAATGGAAAACCTCATAATACAGACCTCATGAGCTATGTGGCCAGTAATAGCCTGTAAACAGAGACCCTGAGCTACAGAAGCTAAAATAGTTAAAGATAAAAAAGTTAAGAGTGAGCGAGCAGAGACCCAAGAAAAAAGAGGACTTTATCCTATGCTCCAGCGAGTTACAGGCCACATACAGCACTCAAAGATGTTGCTACTGGCTCTTCTTCACACACTGCCAGCAGCTTTGAAGCCTTCATCTTCAGTCTTCACTCTGATCCTCCTGCTGCTAATCACATGGATTGTCCAGAGTCAGTGGGTTTCTTTTCCCCTCTCTCTTTAATGCTATTGCTCTCCCGCTGCTCTGCCACATATATCTATATAGGTGTCCTGAGGATGCTTGTCACGGGTGGACCCGCGATGTGGGTCGCGGGCTCACACGTGCCTCTTGCTCCCCACAGGCGCCGCGCCAGCGCGTCTCACCTCTCCCCGCTCCCGAGTCCCGGCCTCGCTCTGTGTGCGTGCGGCCCCGCTCCTTAGGGAGCGCGCGCGACACTTCCAGGAAATTTAAAGGGCCAGCACGCCATTAATTGGCGCTGGCCATATTGCCCAAATCTATATAAGCCTGCCTCTTCCTGCAAGCCCTGCCGGATCTTTGTGCCTCACAGCCTTAGAGAAAGCTCTGTTGCCTGCGTTCCAGTGTCTCCTGCGTTCCAGTGTCTCCTGTGTGTCTGACTCCCTCCGTGTTCCTGTGTTGCCTGACTACCTCCGTGTTCCAGTGTCCCTCCGTATTGCTGTCGTGAGTTCTGCGTTCCCGAACCCTTTTGCTTGGACCTCCTGTTGCTGACCCCGGTTTGGATTCTGACGTTGCATCTCTGGCGCCTGCCCTGACCCTGTGCCTGGACTGTGACCTCGAGCTTGACTGCTGTTTCTGTACCTCAACCTTGGCCGCCACTGCAGACAAGTCACGCCTGAGGAACGACCTGGTGGTACCACGCCGCAGCTTGTCAAACCCGCTTTGCGGCGGGCTCTGGTGAAAACCGGGTACCACTTAGATTCCGGTCCCAGGTTGTGGCTTGAGTCATCGTCTGCAGTGGTCCAGCGGATCCACATCCTGCAAGCCTGACAATGCTTATATATATGAGACAATAGATTTTGCGTATTGGAGGATAGAGGGGGATCGTGGAGGCTACCTCTACACAACTAGTGATGGGGGCCCTTGAGTGCATGCCTGGCGCTCCTACCCTATAATCCAGCCCTGTTCCTGAGGGAGGAGAATGAGGGAGCTGAGCAAGGTAAAAAAAAAAAAAACTTAGGTTAATCTTCTGGCAAGGTGCTAGCAGCTTTTTTAGCAGCTGATTTTATCTGAGCTATGGAATTTTATACAAAAAAGTATGGGGCACAATATGAAGACTTCTGTGGGAGCCTATCATTTGAGGAAAAAACTGATGACAGGTTCCCTTTAATGGTTTATTATTGTATACATGTATTATAATTAGATATTTATTTCAAAGCATTATACCTCAAAATAGACATGAAACGTGTCACCTTTTAGCTGAAGAATAAAAATGACAGTATTCTTCTAAGGCACAAAAATAGAACACGTATGTGACACGCATCCTCTTGTATAGTAGTAAAGAGAAAATGTTATATCATGTGTTAAAGCCATATATTACTCCATCCAAGGAGAGACTTTCTTCTCCAAGGTCACACGAAATGAAGCACTAAGCCTTTCCTTCACGCTAAAAGAAAAAAAAACATTTAATGTAATTTTCAAACCTCACTACAGAAACCATTCAGTCAGTTTGATTGTAATGCTACTCACAAAGTCTCAGAGGTATTATGGAAGTGAAAGTATAATGTGTTCAAGCGCTGATGCCAAAAAAGTCTTTGATGTGTCAGTTACAAGGTTTTACTGTACAAAGAGCTCTCTGCAGTTCCTGGAGACCCAGTGAGGGTTGACTTCCTCTGCCTTAGATGGAAGAAATATATTAATAGATACATTATTTTCTTATAAACAGCATATACCACTAGTTTATTACCTATATATTAGGAGAGAACATATCTATATTCATGTCCTAAATCAATATTGTGTGCTGCTGAAGTGACAGTGCTTATAGTGACTATATAATACTGTCATTTCATATACTTGCCTGAACAATCCAGTTAAGCTGGAGGGAGTGGAATGGAGGCAAAGCCACTGGATTACTTACTGGTCCTGGAATGTGGTTCCCAAATCTGGTCAGTTTGCAGATAGAATTCTTCCCTCACCAAACTCTAGCGACCCCTGATTTTAATTATAAACACCTTGCCCTATAGAAAGATGTATATATGTATATGCTCTTATATATCCCTTTTGGAAACAATTATGAGTTTATGGAAATACATTTCAGTACTTGAAAATAATGCAGAGTATATGATCCTTGAAATAATTACAATGCAGGATAACTGTATGGAAAAGTAGCTCTTTACTTTCATAGAATCCTAAAATATATTTAATTCCTGATGCTACAAACATTGTCATAGCAGTCAAATTGTATATGTGGGATTTAATGATTGCTGCCTTTTCTACCAATGATTTTTGTTAGGGTTATGTCATTCCAAGAGAAATAACTGATAACAAAATATTAGTGTGTCTGTACTGTAACATTGTGATGGATTTTATTCCTAAATTGTTAAATTGCATATCTGTGTATAGTTCTGCAAAGAAAACATCATTACAGAAAGAATCTGCAGCCCTCTGGGGATACAGGGACTCATAACTCATAGATAACTGTGATATCTGGAGATTTGCTCTTTGGACCATGTTTGGTACACACATATGGGTGACATTTATTAGGGTTTCTGCACCAGAAAATTGGCCTAGAAGCCCTAAAATAATTGCAATGCCTAGGGAATGACCAGAGATTCAGATTTTCATCCCCTTTATACCAGCTCTTTGCCAAGGGGACAGGGTAGGGCATGAAGAGGGTGCGGCCAATTGCAGAGTGGGCTCGCATGGGGTACAAGTGCCCTGTGCCCATGCACTGCCTACACCATGTGAACATTCACTTTTAACTTTAGAATGGTTTTAGTGCAAAACTTTTGGCTGCCAACATGGCCACCTGCTGGATACATCAGGAGTAGAGATGAGCGAACATACTCGTCTGAGCTTGATGCTCGTTCGAGCATTAGCGTACTCGAAACTGCTCGTTGCTCGGACGAATACTTCGCCCGCTCGAGAAAATGGCAGCTCCCGCCGTTTTGCTTTTTGGCGGCCAGAAACAGAGCCAATCACAAGCCAGGAGACTCTGCACTCCACCCAGCATGACGTGGTACCCTTACACGTCGATAGCAGTGGTTGGCTGGCCAGATCAGGTGACCCTGGAATAGACTAGCCCCTGCCCGCGCTGCTCGGATCATTCTGTGTCTGGATGCCGCTAGGGAGAGAGCTGCTGCTGGTCAGGGAAAGCGTTAGGGTGTTCTCTTAGAATAGTGTTAGGCAGGAGTGATTCTACAAGAACCCAACAGCCCTTCTTAGGGCTACAATAACGTTATACATTTTTTTTTATTATTTGCTTGTGGCTGGGCTTGCTGGAAGAAGCGACGGCGAAACGTGCGTCGGGGTGCTGTGGTGGTGGTCAAGCCTATCTCCTGTTGTTTTTTCATCATGTCATCATGTCTTGGCATACATTTTTGGGCCATTAAAGTGGAGATGCGTTCACGTTGATTGACTTTTTGGACCACCACCACACTCTTTTGTGTCTTGTGGAATATTTTATATGTTTTTAATATTATGTGTCTTGATTGCTGTAAATATTTATAATAAAGATTGTTTTCATTTTGATTCCCAAACAGTTCTCTGTCTGCCTTTGGAATAGATTGTTGTCCTAAATGCCTCTTTTGGTATGATTATTGCTGGCACTAGTAGTGCAGCTAGTACCATATTGTGAGGAATTTGCAGGGGGACTTGCTACCGTTGTGTTTAGCTCTTAGTGACACACATATCCATCTCAAACACCAAAGTGGGACAATTTATTAGGTGTTTGATTAGAATTAGGCAGAGTCTGCTGATTTTTTTTTTTTTACCTTTATTTCTTTTTATAGCTCAAACTCATCTTGCAAAGCAGTGTGCTTTCATTGTAGGCTACAAAATAGCCATAGGAGAACCCCAACGGCTTACTTAGGCCTACAATAGCGTTATATTTTCCTTTTTTTGTTTGCTTGTGGCTGGGCTTGCTGGCATTAGTAGTGCAGCTAGTACCATATTGTGAGGAATTTGCTGGGAGACCTGCGACCGTTGTGTTTAGCTCTTAGTGACACGCATATCCACCTCAAACACCAAAGTGGGACAATTTATTAGGGGTTTGATTAGAATTAGGCAGAGTCTGCTGATTTATTTTTTTTTACCTTTATTTCATTTTATAGCTCAAACTCATCTTGCAAAGCAGTGTGCTTTCAGTGTAGGCTACAAAATAGCCATAGGAGAACCCCAACGGCTTACTTAGGCCTACAATAGTGTTATATTTTCCTTTTTTTTGTTTGCTTGTGGCTGGGCTTGCTGGCATTAGTAGTGCAGCTAGTACCATATTGTGAGGAATTTGCTGGGAGACCTGCGACCGTTGTGTTTAGCTCTTAGTGACACACATATCCACCTCAAACACCAAAGTGGGACAATTTATTAGGGGTTTGAGTAGAATTAGGCAGAGTCTGCTGATTTTTTTTTTTTTTACCCTTATTTCATTTTATAGCTCAAACTCATCTTGCAAAGCAGTGTGCTTTCATTGTAGGCTACAAAATAGCCATAGGAGAACCCCAACGGCTTACTTAGGCCTACAATAGTGTTATATTTTCCTTTTTTTTGTTTGCTTGTGGCTGGGCTTGCTGGCATTAGTAGTGCAGCTAGTACCATATTGTGAGGAATTTGCTGGGAGACCTGCGACCGTTGTGTTTAGCTCTTAGTGACACGCATATCCACCTCAAACACCAAAGTGGGACAATTTATTAGGGGTTTGATTAGAATTAGGCAGAGTCTGCTGATTTTTTTTTTTTTTACCTTTATTTCATTTTATAGCTCAAAGTCATCAGGCACAGCACAAAATCCAGTTGTGTGCTGTCAGTGTAGGTTAGAAACTAGCCATAGCAATAGGATAGCATTGTTTTGTTAAAAAAAAAATAAAAATAAAAAAAAATAAACACAAAATAAAAAAAATTAAAAGTTTACACTTTAATTTGGAAAATGTTTAACCCGGGGGCTAGGGGTAGAGGACGAGTGTGTGGACGTGGACGTCCAACTACTGCAGGGGTCAGAGGCCGTGGTCCTGGGCGGGGTGAGACACCACCTGCTGATGAGGGAGCAGGGGAACGCCGCAGAGCTACACTCCCTAGGTTCATCATGTCTCAAGTTACTGGGACTCGTGGTAGAGCACTGTTGAGGCCAGAACAGTGCGAAGAGGTGATGTCGTGGATTGCGGACAATGCTTCTAGCCATTTGTCCACCAGTCAGTCTTCCACGCAGTCCACCCATGTCACCGAAATCAGCACTCCTCCAGCTCCTCCACCTCAGCCTCCTTCCCCCCAGTCTGCCCCCTCCCAGAAAAATTTGGCATTTGAACCGGCATACTCTGAGGAACTGTTTTCTGGACCCTTCCCACAGTCACAAACCACTTGTCCGGTTGCTGCTGAGCAATTTTCCGATGCCCAGGTTTTCCACCAGTCGCAGTCTGTGGGTGATGATGACATTATTGACGTAGTGGAAGAAGTGTGTATAGAGGTGTCGGACGATGAGGAGACACGGTTGTCAGACAGTGGTGAAGTTGTTGTCAGGGCAGGAAGTCCGAGGGGGGAGCAGACTGAGGGATCGGAGGATGATGAGGTGACAGACCCAAGCTGGGTTGATAGGCCGGGTGAACACAGTGCTTCTGAGACGGAGGCAAGTCCTATAGCAGAACAGGTTGGAAGAGGCAGTGGTGGGGCCAGACGGAGAGGCAGGGCCAGAGCTGGTGCATCAGCGCCAAATGTTGCCCGTAGTCAAGCTCCCGTGGCAAGGGCTAGATTTTCAGAAGTCTGGAGGTACTTTAAAGAAACACCGGATGACCGACGGACTGTGGTGTGCAACCTTTGCCAAACCAGGATCAGCAGGGGTTCCACCACTACTAGCTTAACTACCACCAGTATGCGCAGGCATATGAATGCTAAACACCCCACTCAATGGCACCAAGCCCGTTCACCTCCGGCCGGGCACACCACTGCTCCTTCCCCTGTGTCATCTGCTAGTCAGCCCCCTGCCCAGGACCACGGCCCAAACACCTCCCGTGCGAAAACCCCATCTTCGCCTCCACGATCCTCCACAGCATCCACCAGCGTTCAGCTCTCCATACCCCAGACGCTGGAGCGCAAAAGGAAGTATAGCGCAACCCACCCACACGCCCAAGCCCTCAACGTCCACATCTCCAAGTTGCTTAGCCTGGAGATGCTGCCCTATAGGCTGGTAGAGACCGAGGCCTTTCGAAACCTCATGGCGGCGGCCGCCCCTCGGTATTCGGTCCCCAGCCGACACTACTTTTCTCGATGTGCTGTCCCAGCCCTGCACAAGCACGTGTCAGAGAACATCATCCGTGCCCTGACCAACGCCGTTTCTGACAAGGTCCACCTGACCACGGACACGTGGACGAGTGCTGCCGGGCAGGGCCACTATATGTCGCTGACGGCACATTGGGTTAACTTGGTGGAGGCTGGGACCGAGTCTGACCCTGGGGCTGCTCATATACTGCCGACGCCGAGGATTGCGGGGCCTACCTCGGTCCAGGTCTCAAAGGCCTACTATGCCTCCTCCTCCTCCCACCCCTCCTTCACCTCCTCCTCCTCCGAATTACCATCCGTGGGCATGGCGCCATCAGTCGGTAGCTCTAGGCACAGCAGCAGTGCCATCGCTAAGCGATAGCAGGCGGTGCTCAAACTGCTGAGCCTAGGCGATAAAAGGCACACTGCCCAAGAGCTATTACAGGGCATCACGGCGCAGACTGATCTGTGGCTGGCACCGCTGAACCTGAAGCCAGGCATGGTTGTGTGTGACAACGGCCGTAACCTGGTGGCGGCTCTGCAACTCGGCAGACTGACACATGTGCCATGCCTGGCCCATGTGTTAAATCTGATAGTTCAGCGTTTCCTCAAGACATACCCCAATCTGTCTGATTTGCTCACGAAGGTGCGCCGCATCTGTGCGTATTTCAGGAAGTCCAGCACAGATGCTGCCACTCTCAGGGCAGCGCAGCGCCGCCTCCAACTGCCCGCTCACCGACTGTTGTGCGACGTGCCCACGAGGTGGAATTCAACATTATCCATGTTATCCAGAGTTTACCAGCAGCACAGAGCGATTGTAGACGGCCAGATGTCAACTTCCACCAGAACTGGTAGTCAGGTCAGTAAGCTTCCTCAAGTCTACAATGAGGAGTGGACGTGGATGTCTGATATCTGTCAGGTGCTGAGTAACTTTGAGGAGTCAACACAGATGGTCAGTGGCGATGCCGCCATCATCAGCCTCACCATCCCGCTGCTTGGCCTGTTGAAAAACTCTCTGGTCAGCATGAAGTCGGAAGCTTTGCGCTCGTCACAAGAGACGGGGGAAGAAGATTCCCTTGTTGATAGCCAAAGCACCCTTAGGTCTGTTTCTCAGCGCATATCGGAGGAGGTGGAGGTGGAGGAGGATGAGGAGGAAGAGGAGGAGAATGTTGGGGAGACAGAAGAGGGGACCATTGTTCAGTCCTTCACTGTTCAGCGTGTATGGGCAGAAGAAGAGGAGTTGGAGGAGTTGGAGGAGGAGGAAATGGGCAGTCAGGCCAGTGAGGGGAGTGAATTCTTGCGCGTTTGGACTCTGGCACATATGGCAGATTTCATGCTAGGCTGCCTATCCCGTGACCCTCGCGTTCAAAGAATTTATTCCAGCACCGATTACTGGGAATTCACTCTCCTGGACCCACGGTACAAGCAAAATCTTTCCACTCTCATCCCTGGAGAGGAAAGGAGTGTGAGAATGCATGAATACCAGCAGGCCCTGGTGCACAAGCTGAAACATTATTTCCCTTCTGACAGCGCTAGCGGCAGAGGGCGTACTTCTGCGGGACAAGTAGCGAGGGAGAGTAGGCGAGCAGGGAGCTTTTCCAGCACTGGCAGGGGTACGCTTTACAAGGCCTTTGCCAGTTTTATGTCACCCCAGCAAGACACTGTCACCTGTCCCCAGTCTCGGCAGAGTAGGGCTGATCTTTACAGAAAGATGGTGAGGGAGTACGTAGCTGACCATACCATCGTCCTAAATGATCACACAGCTCCCTACAACTACTGGGTTTCAAAGCTGGACATGTGGCACGAACTGGCGCTGTACGCCTTGGAGGTTCTTGCCTGCCCTGCCGCTAGCGTGTTGTCCGAGCGGGTTTTCAGTGCAGCTGGTGGCATCATCACTGATAAGCGTACACGCCTGTCGACTGACAGCGCTGATAGGCTGGCGCTTATCAAGATGAATAAAGCCTGGATTATTCCGGATTTTCATTCTCCACCAGGGGAAAGAAGCTCAACCTGAATAATGTATGCACTCCTCCTCCTCATTGTCCTCCTTCTCCTCCTCTTTGTACACTAAAGCATAGGAAACTGGCTATTTTTTGCCAGGGCCAACTGGCTCTAGCTATAGTACTCTATGTATTTAATTTTTCTGGAGGGCCACCTACCTGCTCCTCTGGTTTGAAAACTTTTTTGGACTGCCACATACAGGCACTCAATTTATTTAATTTTTCTGGAGGACCACCTACCTGCTCCTCTGGTTTGAAAACTTTTTTGGACTGCCACATACAGGCACTCAATTTATTTAATTTTTCTGGAGGACCACCTACCTGCTCCTCTGGTTTGAAAACTTTTTTGGACTGCCACATACAGGCACTATCCAAATTAAATTGTCTCCATAGCAGCCTCCACATGTCGTCTTTTTAGCTGGCTCCACACGTTGTCTCCATTGCTACCTCCACACGTCATCGCCATAGCTGCCTCCAAAAGTCGTCCATATAGCTGCCTCCATACATTGTCTCCTTATCAAACGAACTGTGTCAGGCAGAATTTTGGGTTGTTTTCATGGATTCCACATCAAACTTGTTAACTTTGTTGCCACCCTGCTGTGTAATCCACAAAATATACTGGCAAACTTTTATCATTTACCAATATTATTTCAGTGCTTCTTGCGCATCTGTTTACATTCCCCTCACCCGCCATATCCCAAACTTATAAGAACGCTACTACACTTGATCTTATACAAAAGGTTCTTAGAAGTGCTGTTTGGGGAGTAGCCTAGAGACAGGGGCTTGGATTGGCGAAGGCTCGCCTGGCAGCGGAGCGCCAGCTCCATCTCAAGATCCAACTAACATAGTTTTAACTGCAGCACCTTTAATCTACTATTAGTTCACTGCCTCCATACATCGTCCCCTTATCAAACGAGCTGTGTCGGGCAGAATTTTGGGTTGTTTTCATGGCTTCCACATCAAACTTGTTAACTTTGTCGCCAGCCTGCTGTGTAATCCACAAAATATACTGGCAAACTTTTATCATTTACCAATATTATTTCAGCGCTTCTTGCGCATCTGTTTACATTCCCCTCACCCGCCATATCCTAAACTTATAAGAACGCTACTACACTTGATCTTATACAAAAGGTTCTTAGAAGTGCTGTTTGGGGAGTAGCCTAGAGACAGGGGCTTGGATTGGCGAAAGCTCGCCTGGCAGCGGAGCGCCAGCTCCATCTCATGATCCAACTAACATAGTTTTAACTGCAGCACCTTTAATCTACTACTAGTTCACTGCCTCCATACATCGTCCCCTTATCAAACGAGCTGTGTCGGGCAGAATTTTGGGTTGTTTCATGGCTTCCACATCAAACTTGTTTACTTTGTCGCCACCCTGCTGTGTAATCCACAAAATATACTGGCAAACTTTTATCATTTACCAATATTATTTCAGCGCTTCTTGCGCATCTGTTTACATTCCCCTCACCCGCCATATCCTAAACTTATAAGAACGCTACTACACTTGATCTTATACAAAAGGTTCTTAGAAGTGCTGTTTGGGGAGTAGCCTAGAGACAGGGGCTTGGATTGGCGAAAGCTCGCCTGGCAGCGGAGCGCCAGCTCCATCTCATGATGCAACTAACATAGTTTTAACTGCAGCACCTTTAATCCATTACTAGTTCATTGCCTCCATACATCGTCCCCTTATCAAACATCCATGCATGCTGCCCCTGCTGTTTCCTGTCCAATTTGCCTCCACGATCCTCCACAGCGTCCACCAATGTCTCATTTCAACTCTCTATACCCCAGACGCTGCAGCACATCATCCCCTTATCAAACGAGCTGTGTCAGGCAGAATTTTCAGGTGTTTCACCAGATACATAGTGAAACTCGGCCCATCTGTCGCCGCCATGCTGGAGACCTGAAGTTGCAATCATAGCAGCGGAATATGGATGCCCCATACCGTCGCTCTTAATCATGGAACCATTTCCGTAAAAACAATTAAAAATAGAACCACTATGCTATTCCATTATTCCTAGGTGAAATATTCAAACGACCCAGCCTGATTTGAAAATTATAATTTTTTCAAAGTAAACGCTTCTGGCCCCCAGGCCCATTTTGGGTGGGGAGGAGCCGAGAGACAGGGGCTTGGACAGGCGAAAGCTCGCCTGGCAGTGGACCGCCAGCTCCATCCCAAGATTAGGCAGCCTCAGAGGCATCCATGCATGCTGCCCCTGCTGTTTCCTGTCCATTTTGCCTCCACGATCCTCCACAGCGTCCACCAATGTCTCATTTCAACTCTCTATACCCCAGACGCTGGAGCACGAGAGGATATGCAGCACATCATCCCCTTATCAAACGAGCTGTGTCAGGCAGAATTTTCAGGTGTTTCACCAGATACATAGTGGAACTCGGCCCATCTGTCGCCGCCATGCTGGAGACCTGAAGTTGCAATCATAGCAGCGCAATATGAATGCTCCATACTGTCGCTCTTAATCATGGAAGTCGTCTCCATGGCTGCCTCCACATGTCGTCCCCTTATCAAAAGAGCTGTGTCAGGCTCATTTTTCGGGTGTTTCACCAGATACGTTATGGAACTTGGTCACTATGTCGCCACCATGCTGTGTTATCGACTAAATATACCGTCAACGTTTTGTTCACATAGGAAATCATTTCACCTCCTTTGGTGAAACCTGAGTCCATTTAGGGTATGTCGCCATGAGACTCTCTAGCCTGCCACTGCTGCCGCTGCCTCTGCATGCCGTCCCCTATAGTGTCAGGGTCAATTATTGGATGTTTTAGATGCTATCTAACCTCATGCTGTTGCCCATAATTTTGGCATAATGGTGCGATTAAGCAGCCTCAGAGGCATCCATGCATGCTGCCCCTGCTGTTTCCTGTCCATTTCCGTGGTGTTTCCATCCTTTTCTGAGGTTCCCAGGTGTTTGGCCAAGCTTCCCTGTGCAGAGCCTTGGTCCCCTTGAAAAATGCTCGAGTCTCCCATTGACTTCAATGGGGCTCGTTATTCGAGATGAGCACTCGAGCATCGGGAAAAGTTCGTCTCGAATAACGAGTACCCGAGCATTTTAGTGCTCGCTCATCTCTAATCAGGAGGTCTAAGCGTCTCGATATATCTCGGAGGAGTGGAACTTCCATCGTATGATAAATCTCATCCATGATCTTTATTTCACAGATCAAATACGCTCTTCTGATTAAACCCTATGGGAACAGCAAAGTACTGTATGGTTGGAAAAGGGGGATTTTACCAGGCTAGTTAACCATAATTTATGAAGATTTGCTTATTATGTTAATACAAATATATATTGGCTATACATTATGTTTCCTACACACAGCTCATCCCTTTTTGAAACCTTGAATTCTGGGAAAAGTCAGTTTAGTGGAAGGTACATACAGAGGAAAAACAACAGTATTGCAGGTCTTTTATTCCATTTGCCATAGCACTCTAAAACAGGGAACTTGCGGGTTCATGTTCAGACATTGCATAGGAGGGGGAAATTTTTTCAATCTGTTTTTATTGCATATCTGTTTTATTAAGTTTTGTAATATTTGTATACAACTGAAGCAAAAAGAATTCCCCCTTTGTATAAGTTTAATCTATCTATCTACAGAAATGCAGCAGCTTTTTCTGCTGGATTTGCATTCACAAATCTGCTGATTTAAAATAGTTGTGATATGGAAGCTACCATGCACACTCAGGGAAAAGATATCCTCTTCCCTCAATGGAAGTGAAATTCTGTGTGGATTCACCGTAGAATATAAAAGGAAATACCCGTGGTGAATCTGCATGTAGGCAAGAAGGATGGCAAGAAGGATTCACAGAAAATTTGCATCAAAAATGGCATGCTGTGTATTTATAACTCCAGGAATATATTCTTTACAGGAAAAAATCTTTACACATACCGAGGAGCCTAATTCATCTGTCTATGATAGAATTCTCTCATAATTTCACTAAAAAGCTGTCAGCTGCACATTTATAAAGGATGTTTCAGGCACTTCTATAACTAGTATGACAAAAGGGGCATGGCCTATGAAAAGGGGCGTGTCTCACAACAAATAGCCTGTGCACTAAACTGAATACTGACACAATACAATTTTGTCCCAGTTTTGTGACGTAAATTAGGCCAACTAATGAGAGGTATAAAGTACGACTAGACGGTCTTAAAATACAACAGAATTATCATCTAGCATTAGACTCTTATATAAAGACTGTCTATTCTGACTCTTTACTGTCTTACCTTACAGCACTTTTCATAAATCTGCTCAACTGTGTACATAAATACAGAATACATTGCCTCATTTACCCTATGCAGACACTTTATACTATAATTCCACATTACCTGGTGGATGGATGAGTTCATTTCTTTTCTTCTTTTATATGGAAGAAATAAAGGAAGAAAAACAGGGTAGTATTCATCAGGAATTATGCCCTCTTTGGAGACATGATGCCTGGACAGATAATTTATATTATGGCAGCTTGAACTATTTACAGACCTGACATGGCTCTTTATGGAGCAAGTGATATGTATTATAGGTCGATGCTAGAGCTATCAGCGCAGGCTGCTTTAGAATTGGCCACCAGCAACCTGATCAGATGGGCAGATTGTCAGTCTGAGCCTAACTGTGACATTACTGTGAGCACGGTCCCTGAGCTGTAGACATGATGACTTGCAGAAGACCAAATGCCATCAATACTGTCCGATATCATATAGATAAAGTTGCAGTAACTAGTTTCAGAAAGCTGCTGCACTAGTTTTCTTTTCGCTGCTCTGGAGAAGAGGTAACCATTGTCATCAATATGTGTCATTTTTATACACTTGTGCTTCCCCGTGGTTATAAATAAACAATGTAAAAAGTGGTTTGGGAGCTTGACGGGTCCATGCTACTAGTAGCTGGAGAAGAGAAGGGGAAAACTTCTGGAGTCCACTGTCCATCCTATCAGTCAACTGAAATGACAGCTATAATGAGCCTCTCCTTTAATGAATTCACAGGTCAGTAGCTGGTTATGTTTTGTTATAATGAATTAAGTGACATCTCCCTAAGCCATTAACTGGTTATGTCTGCGTATGCCTTTGTTTGAGAGCCCCAACCAAATTATGTCTACCACGTCAATTTTCCTGCTTTATGATCCCTTTATAGAGGCAATAGTTGCACACTCTTATTCCATAGTATTTAGCAAAATATTAATTTCCCCATGCACCATGATGCCATAAGTATAATGCTTACCACGCTAATTCTTAATCCAAGCTTAAAAAACAAAAAAGTATTCTATACCATAGAATTTAACAAAATAAAAGCTTACTTCATAAGCCTCTCCATATGCCTCTTGCAACACTCCATCGTACTAGTACATCTATCTGCACCAGCGAGTTAAACGTGACAGCTACCAAAGCTTTTAATTTCTATGGAAAGAGTGAAACTGTATTTAGTAGTTCATGTACTGCTTCTAAATTTTGTATCTACTTTTTTACATACATAGTGAGGGAAATAATGGGGCAGATTTACTTACCCAGTCTATTTGCGATCCAGCAGCGCGTTCTCTGCGCTGGATTCGGGTTTGTCTGGGATTCATTAAGGTAGTTCCTCCGCCGTCCACCAGGTTGCGCTGCTGCGCTAAAAAGCATCAGAACGCACTGGAGTTCACCGAGCTGGGCTGAGTGAAGGTAAGTGCAAGCTCCGCAACAGATTTTTTTAAAAAAATGCAGCAGTTTTTCCGAATCCGTCGGGTTTTCGTTTGGCCACGCCCCCCGATTTGCGTCGCGTGCATGCCAGCGCCGATGCGCCACAATCCGATCGCATGCGCCAAAACCCGGGGCAATTCAGGGGAAATCGGCGCAAATCGGAAATATTCGGGTAACACGTCGGGAAAATGCGAATCGGGCCCTTAGTAAATGACCCCCAATGTTTCATGTGATTTTTTTGTATTTAACTAATTTAAAGACCTTCTTCTTAGGTCCAACTGTTTTTTTTTTTATTACATCCAGATTCAAAGACTATGTATTTCCTATTTTAATGACATATTTTAACTTCTTTTTCTGTGTCATATAATCCATCTAGAAAGGACAGCAGAAATCACCTGACAAGTTAACTTTAATATGAAAGCTGAAAGATTACACTTATCACATTTGAAAGGTAAGCCATATTACAGTATATATAAATAATCACGATTTTGAAGTATTTCAAATGATGTTATAACTTGTATACATCCTGGTCTAACTGCAATCCTACAAAAAAAGACCTATGCTGCAAGCTGTGACAAACCTCATTATAAGGTCAAGTTCTCAAGCGCATTTGCACTAGGGACCCTTAGAATTTATCACATAAAGACCCACCTATCATAATTTTGCTAAATTCTACTCTCCTAGTGTTCAACCCCAACCAGCACTGCCACCACCTATACTTTACTTATTTACTAAGAAGGCAATACAGACCTATCTAGATAAATTTCTACACAACAGTTAAACCAATTAGCTATAGGATTCCTTGAAAATAATATTAGTTGTGTTATCCATTTGGAACCTAAGTTCGTAAAGGCTACAGATAGAGATTTATTAAGTTTTAAAGATTTATAAAAAGATGTGCAGTACTGTCATGAAAAATACAGTTGTCAGATAAAAAGAAAACAATAACTACAAAGAATATAGATGCAATACAGACATAAAAGTTATGAAAATAAAGGGATAAAAACAAATAAACCGTCTTAATGAATAGTAGAATTACTAGTGCCATAGGGTTTCAGCAAAAATGATCCTGACAGCTTCTCCATGTGATAATGAAATCCCCCAAAGACTGACCAAGGGGAATTTTGGGCTCTTTGATTTAAGCCCAGTAGGTTCTTGCTCCCACCCCCTGGTTTTTGATGCCACTGTTCACATGTTAATGAGGCTGATCCCTCCTCTCCATAAAGTACATTTTGAAAGTGTTTTGTAAGAAGCTTTATTACTTTTGACAGTATGATTGTACAATTGTCTTCAATCACATGGGTGCCCCGTTACATCTCACCTCAACCTCCATATAGGGGATTATGCCCAGGATTGGGGTTGTTTTGCAATTTAGGGGAGTTCCTGGGGGCCTACCTCTTCAAAATCTACAAGTTCTCCTAATTATGTTTTATGTCAATGTTATTTGGATAGATATGATTTTACTCATGTTTGCAGTTTCCCACCAACAATATGGAACACAACACCCCTTGTATACTAAAAAGCCTTCTTTTGTTCCTTTGTGCGGGACGTAAATAAAGGTGTAAAAGGGTATAAACAGATGACTTGAAGCTGTGAAAGGGTATAAACAGACTCTACACTGAGTCTTGGGAACTTTCTATCTGGATGAGTACCCCCTGTGATTACCCTCTGGGCAGGAGGCTCTATGATAGGTCTTAAAATTCCAATGAGAATTGCGAGAGGAAGGTGAACTGCAACAATAAAAGATGATACAATCTCTGTAATAGTACCACACATACTTTAGCACCAATAAAAACAGGCTTTTGAAAAAAATGAACCCTTTAACATTTTCGTTAACTTCATTGCAAAGCAAGTAACCTTGGTGCTCTAGAAGCATCAACGCATGAAGGTTTTTTGATTGCATCTGAACCTTAATCAGTTACGGAGCACCTGCTCATTGATTTGAATTGCAAACATTGTTCAAAGCTGAAAATATTCCAGACTGAATTTATAGATTATCAATTCTTTATTTTAGTACATAATTATTTTGGGAAAAAGATATTATAATTTACTCTCTGATTGCAGTGTCCACGTGGCCTATATGAGTAATTAATGTATTAACTTTTTTTTTATTGGCCATATTTTCTCTAATAAAGACCAAAGGCTTGGATCACATCATGCAGTGTGCAAATGAGTACACATAAGGCATTCTGGTACCATAACCTAAACCAGGCTTAGTATGCAAGGCATGGAGCTGTGAGCCTTTATAGTCAAGTTGTGGATTAGACATAATGAAACATGTGGGACAATAAACAATGCTTGTTTATTGTGTATTTTACCTTTACTGGCACACATTTGTGACTTTTTGCGGAAGAAGTAACACTTTTAAGCCAAGTGCCTGACCAGGACTGCACTAGCTGTTGTCACACCAAAAGGTGCAAATATAAATACAAATTACACAATAGTAGTACAAGAGAAAAGGGCAAAGTGGTGATAAATCCCCCTTAATGTTAAAATACAGAAATTGACTTATTACATCCAGCTTCCCCTCTGTCCATCTGCCTTTATTCTAGACTGAGCACAACACTTTCCATATACAGTAGTATACTTGTATTTGCCAAAAATTAAAGAAGGTCGAATTTATTAGACTTTCCTTTATGGTCAATAATATATACACTAGGTTCCCAAAGGTATATAGTGGTGTTATCTTACCTTGTGTCAATATTCCTTCGGACATTATCTCATTCCCCCAGAATAACAAGTCAATATCCATTACCATTACAGTAGCCTTATGCATCTAGAGCTCAGAGATCTTTGAATTACAGGAGCGAGAAAGTGCAAAGGGCATCTGGACATTAATGAGAATGGAAAGTACAGACACTCGGAAAGGAGCACATCGAGTATCACATCATATTGTATACCTATGTAATGTAACACTTGATATAACTGAAGCTGGGGAGCTTTGTTATGTATACACAATGTATGTGTATAAGCTGTAAAAATCATAAAAATGATCTGATTTAAAAAAATAAAAGAAGAAAGCACTGTAACAAACTTTCTTGGTGAAGAAATAATACTACATTACATTTCAAGTTTTAATTGAACAAGTTACTATCTGTGGAAGTCTATACACTGTATTAAAATAAAATAATTATTCATGTTTTACTATTACATTTTATATTAGAAAAGGTAAACATCTGGGTATTGACATTTAATTTAATTCACCTGCCATGTACAAACATTTCTTCAATTGCATGTTATTTTAAAAAAAAATACCGGTGTGAATATACTGTTATTTCCCATAAATGTAGCTTATAATGTTGTCCCTTATAAACAACATAGTTGTCCATAGTTGGATACGACCTCCTCTGCTGGATTAATTGGGCAAAGAAACAACTTGCTTTGGCATATGAAATGGCCAGGAGTTTCTGTATGTGCCTCATCTGTCCTGTCGTAATGAATGCTAAATCTAAGTGATCAGGTGAATATCACCAAATTTTCAATTTTTTTGAAACAAGTGCGAAATATGAAACTAAAATTTAGCATGAATGTGAAGTATAACATTTTATGAAAAAACATTCTGAAAACAAACTTGGTAAGATAAAGCGTTCCAAAGTTCCAATTGTGACATAATTGAAAAATCAATCTGTGTCCTAAAGGTGAAAATGAGCTGTGTCATTAAGGGGTTAAACTTTGACTTGATTTGTCATATGCAAATTGTTTTTCCCTATACCTCTTAACACTTTAAACCTTCATTATTATCTCTTAGCCACTGAATAGAGGATAAAAATGAAATTGTGAGTATCTGACTTCCAGGACCCCCAACAATTACATAAATGGATCTCCACTAATCATGAGAATGGGGGTCCCCATCTCACTAGTTTATGGAGTGTAAACTCGGGCATATGTCCTCCTTCTTCATTCTATACTAATTACTAAGCATGGCACTCAGATATCCTCCGGAATACCATTAACTGATTATGAGATTAGCAATCCATCAAGTAGTGAGAACAGAACACTCATTCTTGTGATCGGTAGGAATTTCTAGCAATCAGAGGCCATTGACCAGATTTTTATCCCTTACTTATTGCATATCAAGTACATGGCCATAGATTCATTCTTTTTCCCCTCACAAACCTGTTTAAGGGCTTATTTTTTGCTAGAATGATAGCTCTTTTTAGTGGTCTTATTTTAGATTGCGTAACTTTTTAAAATCACTTTTTAGAGCATTTTTAAAGGGCATTAATAACAAATCATCTTTTTTTCAGAGAGAGTTTTTTTAGGTTTTTTTTTACGGGGTTCACTTTGCGGATCTAATAATGATTCTTTTTTATTATACAGATTGTTACGGACGCAGTGATACCAAATATGTGGGGGTTTTGTGTATTTTATTCAATTGTACTGAATAAATACTAATTTGGAGAAAATCTTATTCATTTTAGCATCACCATCTTTTTATATGCATAACTTTTTTATTTTTCGGCTGACAAATCTGGTTAGGGGCTTATTTTTTGCAAGAACAGTTGTTCTTTTTAGTGGGCTTATGTTAGAATGCATAACATTTTTTAAATCACTTTTTAGAGCATTTTTTATAGGGTATTAATTAAAAATTATCTTTTTTCGGAAGGTTTTTTTTCCTTCGGCGTTTACCGTGTGGGTCCAGTAACAATTCTGTTTTATTATGCAAATTGTTACAGACGCGGCAATACCAAATATGTGGGGGGGGGGTTGTGTTTTTATATTTTTATGCATTTATTTTTTATTTATTATAATGTGTAGTGTTAAGTGTTTTTGCATATTTTTACTTATACATACTTGAACTTAAACCACTGATGCTCTGATCACTGGTTTAAGTTCAATACACTGCTCTACAATACTATTTTATTGTAGAGCAGTGTAAACTGTCTGAGCAGGCAGGCGCATGCTTAGACAGTTTACAGTCAGACCCGGAAGGGGTCTGGCTGCCATGGAGACCGGGCAGCTCCGGGGCACATGCCAGTCCTCGGAGCTGCCCAGAAGAGGATCGGATCCCCCGGTAAGCGGCACGGGGGATCCGATCCACAGCAGGAACACCCTTACACGCTGCGGTCATGTAAGGGGTTAACACCCGCGTTCGGAGTCGGCTCCGATTGCGGGTGTTACAGCGCGGTGTCAGCTGTGATAGACAGCTGACAGCCGCTGCTTCTGGTACTGGCTCCGTTCGTGAGCCGGTCCCAGAAGCTGGACATTATACTACGTCCCGGTGCGCTAAGCATCTAACCCCGGGGACGTAGTATAACGTCGTGGTGTGCCTAGGGGTTAAAGGTGTACAGCCATTAAAACGAACCTTTCTATACACAATCTTTTCTTGTTTTATTGTTTACTTGTGGATAAAACCCAATCCCTTGTCATGTGGTGTCACACAAGTGCATGGCTCATTATATCACACAGCTCTGATTAATCTCTGTGATGACAATGAGCTGTACACCTGTGTGATATCACATGACCAGAGACAGATTTCTACACACAGGAAGTAATCATGGAAGCTTCCTGTGGAATGACAGCAAACAGAGATCTAGAAAAACCACGGGGGTATTGAAACACATAATATATTGGAAAATGTGATGATTACACAAACAATATCAATTATTTTATGAAAGTATATCACCCCTTGATAAAAAATAATCTGCCAGATCTAGTAAATAAGTCTTATTTCAAAAACTTATTTGGGAAGATGTAATTAAAATATTCATGTCTACCAAATCTACTTACCGTATATACTTGAGTATAAGCCGACCCGAGTGTAAGCCGAGACCCCTAATTTTACCACCAAAACTGGGAAAACCTATTGACTTGAGTATAAGCCGAGGGTGTAGTATACAGCCAGCCCCAAGTGGTATACAGCGTGCCCTCTAATATATACAGCCAGCCTGTCCCTCATGTATACAACCAGCCTGCCCCTCATGTATACAGCCAGCCTGCCCCCTCATGTATACAACCAGCCTGCCCCCTCAATGTATACAGCCAGCCTGCCCCTTCATGTATACAGCCAGCCTACCCCCTCATGTATACAGCCAGCCTGCCCCTTCATGTATACAGCCAGCCTGCCCCCTCATGTATACAGCCAGCCTGCCCCCTCATGTATACAGCCAGCCTGCCCCTTCATGTATACAGCCAGCTTGCCCCTTCATGTATACAGCCAGCCTGCCCCTCATGTATACAGCCAGCCTGCCCCCTCATGTATACAGCCATCCTGTCCCTCATGTATACAGCCAGCCTGCCCCTTCATGTATACAACCAGCCTGCCCCCTCATGTATACAGCCAGCCTGCCCCTCCATGTATACAGCCAGCCTGGCCCTTCATGTATACAGCCAGCCTGCCCCTCATGTATACAGCCAGCCTGCCCTTCTAATGTATACAGCCAGCCTGCCCCTCTAATGTATACAGCCAGCCTGTCCCTCATGTATACAACCAGCCTGCCCCTCATGTATACAGCCAGCCTGCCCCTTCATGTATACAGCCAGCCTACCCCCTCATGTATACAGCCAGCCTGCCCCTTCATGTATACAGCCAGCCTGCCCCCTCATGTATACAGCCAGCCTGCCCCCTCATGTATACAGCCAGCCTGCCCCTTCATGTATACAGCCAGCTTGCCCCTTCATGTATACAGCCAGCCTGCCCCTCATGTATACAGCCAGCCTGCCCCCTCATGTATACAGCCATCCTGTCCCTCATGTATACAGCCAGCCTGCCCCTTCATGTATACAACCAGCCTGCCCCCTCATGTATACAGCCAGCCTGCCCCTCCATGTATACAGCCAGCCTGGCCCTTCATGTTTACAGCCAGCCTGCCCCTCATGTATACAGCCAGCCTGCCCTTCTAATGTATACAGCCAGCCTGCCCCTCTAATGTATACAGCCAGCCTGTCCCTCATGTATACAACCAGCCTGCCCCTCATGTATACAGCCAGCCTGCCCCCTCATGTATACAGCCAGCCTGCCCCCTCAATGTATACAGCCAGCCTGCCCCTTCATGTATACAGCCAGCCTGCCCCCTCATGTATACAGCCAGCCTGCCTCCTCATGTATACAGACAGCCTGCCCCCTCATGTATATAGCCAGCCTGCGCCTCATGTATACAGCCAGCCTGGCCCCTCATGTATACAGCCAGCCTGCCCCCTCATGTATACAGCCAGCCTGCACCTTAATGTATACAGCAAGCTTGCCCCTTCATGTATATAGCCAGCCTGCCCCTCATGTATACAGCCAGCCTGCCCCCTCATGTATACAGCCAGCCTGCCCCTTCATGTATACAGCCAGCTTGCCCCTTCATGTATACAGCCAGCCTGCCCCTCATGTATACAGCCAGCCTGTCCCCTCATGTATACAGCCATCCTGTCCCTCATGTATACAGCCAGCCTGCCCCTTCATGCATACAACCAGCCTGCCCCCTCATGTATACAGCCAGCCTGCCCCTCCATGTATACAGCCAGCCTGGCCCTTCATGTATACAGCCAGCCTGCCCCTCATGTATACAGCCAGCCTGCCCCTCTAATGTATACAGCCAGCCTGCCCCTCTAATGTATACAGCCAGCCTGCCCCCCTGTATGTTGAACACATTAAAAAAAATAAACTTAATTCTCACCTTCCGGCGATACTCACCCCCGGTTCTCTGCAGTGGCTCTCGATCCTTGGCAGCGGCTTCTGTCTTCTTTCTTGTCTTGCCGGCGGAGTCGCGTCCATGCGATCTCCCTGCCGGCGCTCACTATGATGCGGCGGTGTCGCCGCTGATGACGTCACACCGCTGGATCATAGTGACGCCGCCGGGGAGATCGCATGGACATGACTCCGCCGGCAAAAGAAGACAGCCGCTGCCGGGGTTGGAGAGCCACCGCCGAGGATCGGAAGCCGGCGCCGATGATCAGGGGTGAGCATCGTCGGAAGGTGAGAACTAAGTTTATTTATTTAATGTGCGGAACTGAACTTCGGGAGCCACCGCCGGGTATCGGGAGCCGCCGCTGGGTATTGGGAGCCACCGCTGGTGGATCCGGGCACCGGAGGGTGAGTATAATTTTTTTTTAATTGACTCGTGTATAAGCCGAGGTGAGGTTTTTCAGCACATTTTTTGTGCTGAAAAACTCAGCTTATGCATGAGTATATACGGTATTTAAGTCTAACTAATTGTTTAGTGATTTCAATTGATTTATCTTTTTCACTGTCCATTTTTATCAGTCAGCTGCTCTCTATGTCTGGAGAACCAATGGCTTTTAAACCATCCTAGGAAAAAGACTTTGTCATCAAGTCCAGGATTCCAGGCCAGGAATTAGTAATAATGTAAATGATTATTTTATTTTTATGTTTATTATGCACAATTTTAGACAGAAAGCAAGAAGTCTCAGTAAACTACAGGCATAATATTCAACATGAACATCTTTGTCCAAAATCCTCACATGGCTGGACTTCATATGAAAGCTGGACTTTACAACTTCTCCTGGTGACAATAACCAGGGTATATATACAGTAAGTGGCCAAGAGTAGGAATTAGCGGGCACCAGTGGTCTAAGAAAATCATGTTTTCTATTTGCATTATGATTTTTAAGATTTTAAAAATTATCTTTTTTATTGCTCTCTTTAGACAAATGTGTTCAACTTGGGCAAGTGTATATCCCATGACAAAAGTACCAGATAACTGCCAACAAAGGAAGGTCAGGAGGCACCATAAATAGGAAATGGTGGGAAAGTCTGACAGAAATCAATGAATTTGGCCAACATTAATCCAATCTTTTTGGATGTACACCAATTTTAATGCTTGAATAATAAAACAACTGTTTCCACTGTTTTAATATTTTTGGAGTGCTGGAAAGTTTTATTGTTCTGTTTCTCCTCCTCTCCTTCTGTGCACCTAACTTTTCTGTTTTTGATTAATGCAATGTATATACCTTATTTTTTGGACTATAAGACACACATTTTGGCAAGAAAAAATCTTGCTAAAAAGTGCCTACATCTTATAGACCGATAGTCAGGAGCATCCAGCACTGCCAGACCCTCCTGACCGCTGTAAGGGTGATCAGTTGATGCCCTGACATACCCGATCTCCCAGAGCAGAGAGGCTCCCCACTGCTCTCTCCTCCTGGACCTGTGGTGATGTCAGAATCATGTGACTGATCACATGCTTCTTACATCACCACATACTACCGAGAATGGGGACATGCTGCCCTGGGACAGGGTAAGAAGAAGGGGAATAAGGGAAGGGGGGAATGTGTGAATAGGATGAAGGGGGAAGAGGGGAAGGGGGGTTCTGTGTGTACAGCTGAGCTGTGTGTGTAACTGTATGGATGTAGCAGTGCTGTGTGTGTAACTGTATGGATGTAGTATAGCTGTGTGTGTAGATGTATGGATGAAGCAAAACTGTGTGCTGTGCTTTAGTGCAACCAACAGGGATATTTTAATTGGTGTAAAATATATTTTTCCTTTTTTGGAAGTAAGAAGCGTCTTATAGTCCAAAAAATACGGTAATCAACTATAGTACAACCTTTATTTTGTAAAGTCAACAAAAGAATTAATAATATCAATCACACAGCAGGATATATACATGAATACAGCATCTTAGAGATAGTGGTGAACTTTACAGTAAGTAAAAATAAAAGCATTTTAGTTCCAAGATCATTGCCAAGAAAGCAATTTCATAATATATCTGAAACATTAGAAATAACATTAAGCCTCTGATTTGTATGCATAAAAGTGAACTCATAATATTCTTTTTTTTTTGAAAAATCTTGCAATAGTTAAAGAGAATCAAAAAGAGATAGATGTCTCTTCTTCTACTCTGACCTAAGAGTGCACACACCATTAATTCTGAAATAGGGGCAATCAATCAAGAAAATTCAAATTCCTCTCACCTTGACAATATGCCTTGTGTATTTTATACACCATAGAGAACCTGCTGCTACTCCAGAGACAACCTCTAATTATTGCAATAGAGCTCACTAAAATATGTCTTATGCGCAAGGCTTTCATTGCACAAGAACAACCAAGAAATCGTTGTCAAGGGCATTACAAACAAAATGGAAGAAAACAATGTCTGGGGATTAGTAAATGCTTTTGAATTTGCATTACTATAATTAATGTGTTCCTGTAATGATTTACTGATATTTTTTCTCATGGAATGAATGACAAACAGTTGTAAAAGAAAGAAATATAGGACTATCAATATCAATTTTTGCAGCCAGATCTTGCTGCAGTGAGCTCTGCAGATTTTTGTGGCAGATAACCTTTAAAAAAAAGCATCAGAAAAGCGAGTGTGGATGCTTGGTGGCGAGTGTGCATTGATCCGAAGTGTGTGCAGTGTCTTAAGTGTGACTTACGTTTAAGGGAAGGAGTACTTTTTGAATCCAGTAACAAATAGATAAGTGCATCTACATTTTTATTTCCTGATATTCATTGTGTGATTTTTATTGCAACCAAGTAGATCTGAAGGTATTTTACTTGCATAATCTGTATATTGTGGGGGGGGTATAGGGAGGCATTCACCTTGCTTATCTAGACAGTATAGTCACAGGTGCTGCCTAATTAATAGTGGGGTGTGGCTATCTAATTAGCAGCCTTTATATACTTCTGTGGTCAGTTTGTTTGGTGGTTTGCAGCCAGATCTTGTTGCAGTGAGCTCTGCAGATTTTTGTGGCAGATAACCTTTAAAAAAAAAAAGCATCAGAAAAGCGGGTGTGGGAGCTTGGTGGCGAGTGTGCATTGATCCGAAGTGTGTGCAGTGTCTTAAGTGTGAAATAAGTTTAAGGGACTTAAAATTGAGGGGCTTTAGCAGGTGACTGCTGTATTTTGTGTTACTTTGACTGTAAATTCTTCTTTCTGTGCATATTTCTATTGTAATTCCCATTAGAACAATGGACTCCATAAGTGGCATTGCTACACAGTGTACATCCTGTGCCATGTATGTTTTCCTTGAACAGCCGTTCGAGGGGGAATACTGCTGTATGGGATGTGTGAAAATTGCTCATCTGGAAGCCCAGATTCTGGATCTAAATGAGCAAGTTTCAAGGCTGTGGGCAATTGACAATATGGAGCGAAGTTTGCAGCTCCTGGAGCACAAACTCTCTGGGGAAAATGGGTGTGGGGAGGGAAGTATGGAGGTGCAGAGTGAGGGGGCAGCTAGTTGGGTAACATGTAGAAGGCGGGGTAGAGGGAAGAGTTGTAGGGAGTCTAGTCCTGATCTGGTGCACCCCAATAAGTTTTCCAGGCTGGGGATATCAGCTCTGGGGTAGCAATGCTGCAGCAAGACATGGCCTCTAGCATCCAGGGGACTGTCTGCTCCAGTAAGAAGGATAATGGGAACACAGGTAAGGTCAGACAGGTGCTGGTAGTGGGAGATTCGATTATTAGGGGAACACACAGGGCAATCTGTCACAAAGACCGTGCATACCGAACAGTGTGTTTGCCGGGTGCTCGGGTTCGGCATGTTGCGGATCGGGTTGACAGATTACTGGGAGGGGCTGGTGAAGAACCAACGGTCATGGTCCACATTGGCACTAATGACAAAGTAAGAGGTAGGTGGAAGGTCCTTAAAAACGATTTCAGGGATTTAGGCCATAAGCTCAGGGCAAGGACCTCAAAGGTAGTTTTCTCCGAATACTGCCTGTACCACGTGCCACACCAGAAAGGCAGCGGGAGATCAGGGATGTAAATAAGTGGCTCAAAAGTTGGTGTAGGTAGGAGGGTTTGGGGTTCATGGAGAACTGGGCTGACTTTTCTGTCGGCTACAGGCTCTACAGTAGGGATGGGCTGCACCTCAATGGGGAGGGTGCAGCTGTTTTGGGGGGAAAATGGCTAAAAGGTTGGAGGAGTGTTTAAACTAGAGACCTGGGGGGAGGGCAACTACACTTGTGCAGGGCAAATAGACAGTGTAGATAGAGAGCTGGGAAGAGTCATAGTCCATGGGGGCAGAAGGGGGGCTGGAATGAGATTGGGGAATAAGAACAAAAGGAATACGGGAAAGGGAAAACCATATAAAGGGTATGTACACATGCCAGAAGCCTCACAAACAAAATGGAGGAACTCTTGATGTTGGAGCGGAAATATGATATAGTGGGTATCAGCGAGACATGGCTGGACAGTAGCTATGACTGGGCTGTTACTATAGATGGTTATAGTCTTTTTAGAAAGGATCATATAAATAAAAAAGGGGGAAGGGTTTGTTTATATATGAATTCTTGCCTCAAGCCTGTCTTGCGAGATGACATCAGTAACGCAAATGCAAATGTGTAGTCCCTATGGGTGGAGAAAAGGGGAGGGAAAAAGAATAATAAAATATTACTAGGGGTTTGTTATAAGGCTCCAAATATAATGGAGGCAGCAGAGGAAATGCTGATAAGTGAAATGGATGCAGCTTCAAAGCATGGTGAAGTACTTATCATGGGGGACTTCAATTACCCAGATATTGAATGGGGGGCAGAAACCTGCAGGTCCTTCAAAGGTAGCAGGTTCTTGTCAACAACAAAAGACAATTACCTGTCGCAACTAGTCCTGGAGCCAACAAGAGGGGGGGGGGCACTGCTGGACCTTATCCTTACCAACAGACCTGATAGGGTATCAAAACTACAGGTTGGGGGGAACCTGGGGAATAGTGATCATAATATCATAGATTTTGTATTATGCTTTACTAAGAGCGTTAGTGAAGGGGCAACCAACACTCTAAACTTCAGGAGGGCAAATTTTCAGCATCTAAGGGAAGACCTTAAAGGCATAGACAGGGATAATGTTCTCAAAGACAAAAGCCCCCCCAAAAAATGGGACTATTTCTCATATATTCTGAAAAAGTCCTGTGAGAAACACATACCTTATGGGAAAAAGCATAAAAGGAACAAGAAAAACCCTATGTGGCTAACTAGTCTTGTAAGGAAAGCAATAAGCGAGTAAGATAAGGCATTTAAGGTGCTAAAACGTGAAGGTAGCGATGAGGCATTACAGGATTATAGAGAGAAAAATAAATCCTGTAAAAAGCAGATAAAGGCCGCAAAAATAGAGACTGAGAGAAATATCGTCTTCTCAACTGTCTTTACCCAGGAACATCCCCTGGTGGAAGACACAATGAGGAATAATGTAAATTATCTTTGGAATGTCAACAGTTTAACCCAGGTAGAGGTACGGCGCCGCCTCACAACCACTAAGATAGAAAAATCAGCGGGGCAAGATGGCATACACCCCCGGGTTCTGCATGAATTATGTACGGTGATAGACAGACCGTTATTTTTAATATTTGAAGATTCACTGAGGACTGGTTATGTTCCACAGGACTGGCGCATAGCAAATGTGGTACCAATATACAAAAAAGGATCAAATAGTGATCCTGGAAACTACAGACAAAGTCTAACTGCTGTGGTGGGGAAAATATTTGAGGGGTTTGTTAGAGATGCTATCCTGGAGTATCTCACTGTGCACAACCTTATAACCCAGCATCAGCATGGGTTTATGGGAGATCGGTCCTGTCAGACTGTACGAGCAGTGAGACTATGGAACTCTCTGCTGCAGTAGGTTGTTATGGCGGACTCTATGTACATGTTTAAGAGAGGCCTGGATACCTTTCTAGAGAGAAAAAATATCACGGGTTATGGGGATAAAACATTTATTTAATTCTTAAAGGTTGGACTTGATGGACTTGCGTCTTTTTCCAGCCTTATATATACTATGATAAGTTCAACGTCAAAAATACTTTGTTAGCCTTAAAATATGCCCTTTTTGGTGCATGTTAGGCCACAACCTTTTTAACAACTCAATCCTCTTTGTCATAATAGTCTGAAAGTTGTCCAAAATTGTCTAAAACCCTTGATAAATGTAGTGTAAGGTTTAAGACAGTGGGGCATATTTACTTAGGGCTTTGCACCACACCTTTGTCAGACTGTGCACGTTCTTCTAGGCTAAAACGGCTATTTAAGGTATTTAAGAAGTGTCTGCACCACTATTGTGTCACACAAAACCCTTATTAAAGTCTTGCGACGCTTTTCAGCTCCAGAATGGAGCTTTCATCAGGCTTTGATGATGCCTGATGAAAGCTCCAGTCCGGAGCTGAAACGCGTCGCAAGACTTTATTGAAGTAACAAATTTTCACGAGGCTTCAACCCGGTCTGTATTTCTTTTCCTTCTATACGGGCTTTTGCATCTCCTAGGTAACCTAGGACGACTGGCCTGGGTCCAACGCGGACATTACAAGGATTGTCTGCCATCATCACATAAAGACCTCATACAAGGCTCACTTTCACTGGACACTAGGTGAGTATTTTATCCTCACCTCTCTAGACCAATTTACATTTGCAGTATCACACTGGGGTTCTGCACCTTTCTCCTGTGCTTACTCCCCTGGTGGTTGGATGAACGTCTCGCACCAGTGTTCCCCCACTCTCCAGGTACCTCTGTCCAGAAAAATGCTGTTGACATAGACTGTATGAAGAATTAATATACTACTGGCCCTTTAATCAGTCCATTAATTTCCTCCGTGCGGAGAAGACACAGGACAGAAAATGGCCACTGGTCACATGTCCATTTCACATGTCTTGCACCTGCCTGGGAAGGTCAAGTGATCACCACTATGTTTGTCTGAGGTTGGTTGGTTGCAGTGCATCCAGTATGGCCGGTGTTGTGGTGATGGCAGTTACACATCATTACTATGGTAACAGCGCAAGATAACCTGTTAGATCATCACTGGGAGCAGAACATAAGAGGTAGGAGGAGTTACTGAAAACTAAAGGATTTTGGGACTGGTAGTTTCCAGTGGTGGCCATCTTGGTGATAACTCTGCCTACATTAGAGAGGCCATAAAATTTTGTGAATCATAAAATCAAACTATTTAAGCATTTTGTGATCAATGACATTGAGTTTTGTTATATTCATTTATTTATAGCATCATGTGTTTTTGTATCAGACGTTCATATTCCCGGAATACCCCTTTAAGTTGCATTAAGTGACCTTATAGTCTGTGTCATATACTTACCTGTTTACAGAGATGATGTAGGGTGTTTGCCAGTTCCCTGGGATGATGTCTTCATCTGCATTCCAATACTGAGGAAATTTTATCTTTGATTATTTTGTTTTAACTTTATACATTTAATAAAGATTGCAATATTTTAATATTACACAGAGGGAGTCATTTACTAAGGGCCTGAATCGCTTTGTTTCGTCAGGTTTCCAAATTTTTCCGATTTGTGGCGAATTCCGCTGGGACTTTGGCGCACACGATCGGATTGTAGCGCTTCGGCGCTGGCATGCATGCGACGGAAATGGGGTGGGGGGCATCGGAAAACCAGATGGATTCGGAAAAATTGCTGTATTTAAAAAAAAAAAAGTGTCGCTTGACATGCATTTACCTGCACCAAGAAATAGAAGGTGAACTTCTAGTGGATATCGGTGCACGGACCTTAGTGAATCCTGGCCAGACCCGAATAAGTGTCGGAGAACCTGCTGGATCGCGACTGGACAGGATAAGTAAATCTGCCCCATAGTGTTTGGCTTTCTCTACATATGGAGATTTGCATTTTTATATTGTAGCCATCCTAGTTACATTGGAAACCAGAGAGGCGTTACATATATTTGCCACTGCAGCATATTTCCGTTTTTTTAGTACTAGCACATATATCTTTCTCTATTTCGGTTATTTTTTTTGTATGATGAGGAAACTTAATTAGAGAGCAGCACTGTGGAGAGCTGGGTGGATGAGGGGGATTTACAATTGAAATTGTATTCAGAAGTTGATGGGTAACCAGTGCAGTGACTGGCAAAGACCAGTATACAGTGTGGATTAAAAGAGGAAAGAGGCAAATTTTCTAAAACGTGCAGTTGGCAAATGCTTACTAATGATCGCATGGTATAAAGGAGAGTACAAACATAAGGCAGAGTGCCTGCTAAACTGGACCATAGACAGAAATGTCAGGGTTTGGTCAGTTAGCAGATGGTGAAAAGTGGATCACAAAAGTAAACAAGATATACAATACATACAGTATATACCATAAATGAGATTGTTAGTATTATACATGTGATGTCACACAGGTGTTTATTATAAAAACGATAACATTAATTTGCTGAAATGGGAATACCCCTTTAAGATTCAATAAATGTAAGCAAGCAGCACAGAATTGAACAGCGGCTTAAGAACTGGACTCACAGTAACATACCTTATATACTCGAGTATAAGCCTAGTTTTTCAGCACAAAAAATGTGCTGAAAACCCCAAACTCGGCTTATACTCGAGTCCAAAAAATTAATATATCTAAACTCACCTTTCCGGCGACCCCTGTATATCTTCTGTGCGATCTGTCCGGCAGCGGCGGCAGGCTATATAAACAGGGGCAGGGGCTGGCAGGCTATATACACAGGGGCAGGGTCTGGCAGGCTATATACACAGGGGCAGGGTCTGGCAGGCTATATACAATGGGGCAGGGTCTGGCAGGCTTTATTCACTGGGGCATGGGCTGGCTGGCTATATACACTGGAGCAGGGGCTGGCTGGCTATATACTGGGGAGGCTGTGACCAATGCATTTCCCATTCTCGGCTTATACTCGAGTCAATAGGTTTTCCCAGCATTTTGTGGTAAAATTAGGGGCCTCGGCTTATACTCGGGTCGGCTTATACTCGAGTATATACGGTAGTCATTAATTTTGTCGGCGTCACCGCCTGTAGGATTATGATGTTTTGAGTTTAGTCTTGGTATAGTGTTCAGTCGAGAAATACAGACAACTTATGGGCTCTATTTTATAGACTAAACACACAAAATTAAATTATTGAAAACTAAAGCTTGTGATATAATGTTATGTTTTCATTAGTTTTATACCCTTTCCCATTGGCATTGAATGACAAAAAAATAATGAAAACATAAAAAATTACAAAAAAAGGCATGTTATGAATAAATTTCAAATGTTATCTTGCCATGATTCTCTGCTTTAAAATGCTATGGGGGTCATTTATTAAGGGCCCGATTCGCGTTTTTGCGACAGGTGAACCAAATTTTTCCGTTTTGCGCCGATTTTCCCTGTATTTCCCAGGGATTTTGTCACACGCGATCAGATTGTGGCGCATCGGCGCCGGCATGCATGCGAACGAAATCGGGGTCGTTGCTCATACGAAAACCCGACGGATTCGGAGAAACTGCCGCATTTAAAAAAAAAAAAAAAGTGTTGCACTTACCTTCACCCGGCAATGGATTGTGCACTCCGGTGGACCTCGGCGGACTTCAGTGCAGCAGCGACACCTGGTGGACGTCGGAGGAACTGCCTTAGTGAATCGCCGGAAGACCCAAATCCACCGCAGAGAACGCGCCGCTGGATCGCGAATGGACCGGGTAAGTAAATCTGCCCCTAATTGTCACTCACCTTATCAAATGTTGACACCCAGGACAAACTATACTATAGTTAACAATTGAACATAGGAAGGATGCTGGGAAATTTTAGCTTTGAAGCATGGAGAATGGTAAATGCAGCCCCACACACACTGCTGTGCAGATAAAACTGGTGGAGTTGGTCCTCCACCTCTAGTCTTATTCCTTATTTTAGGCAAATATTTACATGAAGAAGCAGAGATATCATAGCAATGATAAAAAGATTAATTTCAATAAAAATCTCAATGTCTGTGAAGTTGGATTTATAACATTCGTGAGTGCTGAAAATAACTACAGAATTGTATCACACAGTTCACTGAAAATGAGCAATTCATTAAAGGGGCCTGTTGCGCAGATATCTCCGGGAATAGGTTTAAGCACATTGGAAGCAGCTGGATCTTGGGAGAGAAAAATAAAGTGTCCCTGTAACCAGTTAATAAAAACTGCTGCCTACCTGCTGTACCAATAATTCTATGTGCCACAACACGACATTGTTACCATGTGCTGGAGCTGGAAAGCAGATCAGTTCCTGATATCTTATCATGGTTAATCACATTTCTTTCACCCAGTGAAATATTTCCTATCTCTGCAATATTTTATTTTATTTTATTCATTATATTTCTTATTGAGAAAACAATTGAATCTATTCTGATTTTGTTTATCTTCTATGCAAAATGAATTGAAAAATTGAATGAAAATGATTTGGATGTCTTTAACCCCTTAACGACTTGGCCATTTTGCACCTTCCTGACACGGCCCTTTTTTTGAAATCTGACATGTGTCAGTTTATCTGGTAATAACTTTGGAACATTTTAATATATCTGAGTGATTTTGAGATTGTTTTTCCGTGACACATTGTACTTCATGTAAGTGGATAAAGTAAGGCAATATGTTTAGTATTTATTTATAAAAAAAATGGAAATTTGGTAAAAATTTTTAAAAAAAAGATGTTTTCCAAATTCAAAAATTTACACTTTTTGGAAAGTTGGTCATATCAACAAAATAACTTGATAACTAACATTTTCCCTATATCTGCTATAACTTGGCATCATTTTTCAAACATTATTTCCTTTTTTTTGGATGTGAGGAGGCTTATAACGTTAGGTGCTATTTTTCAGATTTTCACAAAAATCGTCAAAACCTATTTTTGCAGTGACCAAGTTAGTTAGAAGTCACTTTTTAAGGACTTTATGATAGTACTCCCCCCACAAGTGATACCATTTTAGAAACTGCACCCCTCAAAATATTCAAAACAACCTTTGGAAAGTTAGTTAACCCTTTGAGCATTTCACGAGCGTGAAAAATAAATGAACGTGAAATTACGGAAATCTAATTTTTTTTAACAATATATTCATTGAACACTAAATTTTGCGCCTTCACAAGGGGTTAAAAAGGAAAATGCGTCTCAAAATGTTTGGTGCAATTCCTCCTGAGTATTCCAATACCCACTGTGTCAATATACACTGCTGTACGGGCACAGGGTGGCACTTGGTAGGGAAACAGCACTGTTCAGTTTTTAGAGAACAAATTTTATTGAAATACTTTCCATGTGTCAGGATACAATTGGAGAGCCCTAGTGGTACAAAACAGAGGGGAACCCCAACAAGTGTCACCATTTTGGAAAGTACACCCCTTGGAGAATTTAGCAAGGTGTAATATGTGTATGTACCCCTAAAGGTGTATGATCCAATCAGACCCCAAAAAGGAAAAAGGTGAAAATTTTCCCCAAAAAGTCACTTTTACCCCAAATTATTCTAAGCCACAAGTGTCAAAAGATGAAACAATCCCACAAAATGTGTACAACTATTTCTCCTGGATGTAGAATTGCCCCACATGTGCAGATAAAATGTTGTATGGGTACACAGTAGGGCTCAGAAGGGAAAGAGGGATGTGTGTCTTTTAGAAGCCAAATTTGACAGAAATCTTATACATGGGTTAGGGTGCATTTGGAGAGCCCTAGTGGTATAAAACAGAAGGGAACCCCAACAAGTGACACCATTTTGGAAAGTACACCCCTTGGAGAATTTAGCAAGGTGTAATATGTGTATGTACCCCTAAAGGTGTATGAGCCAATCAGACCCCAAAAAGGAAAAAGGTGAAAATTTTCCCCAAAAAGTCACTTTTACCCCAAATTATTCTATGCCACATGTGTCAAAAGATGAATCAATCCCACAAAATGTGTACAACTATTTCTCCTGGATGTAGAATTGCCCCACATGTGCAGATAAAATGTTGTATGGGTACACAGTAAAGCTCAGAAGGGAAAGAGGGATGTGTGTCTTTTAGAAGCCAAATTTGACAGAAATCGTATACATGGGTTAGGGTGCATTTGGAGAGCCCTAGTGGTACAAAACAGAGGGGAACCCCAACAAGTGACACCATTTTGGAAAGCAAACCCCTTGGAGAATTTAGCAAGGTGTAATATGTGTATGTACCCCTAAAGGTGTATGAGCCAATCAGACCCCAAAAAGGAAAAAGGTGAAAATTTTCCCCAAAAAGTCACTTTTACCCCAAATTATTCTAAGCCACAAGTGTCAAAAGATGAAACAATCCCACAAAATGTGTACAACTATTTCTCCTGGATGTAGAATTGCCCCACATGTGCAGATAAAATGTTGTATGGGTACACAGTAGGGCTCAGAAGGGAAAGAGGGATGTGTGTCTTTTAGAAGCCAAATTTGACAGAAATCGTATACATGGGTTAGGGTGCATTTGGAGAGCCCTAGTGGTACAAAACAGAGGGGAACCCCAACAAGTGACACCATTTTGGAATGCAAACCCCTTGGAGAATTTAGCAAGGTGTAATATGTGTATGTACCCCTAAAGGTGTATGAGCCAATCAGACCCCAAAAAGGAAAAAGGTGAAAATTTTCCCCAAAAAGTCACTTTTACCCCAAATTATTCTAAGCCACAAGTGTCAAAAGATGAAACAATCCCACAAAATGTGTACAACTATTTCTCCTGGATGTAGAATTGCCCCACATGTGCAGATAAAATGTTGTATGGGTACACAGTAGGGCTCAGAAGGGAAAGAGGGATGTGTGTCTTTTAGAAGCCAAATTTGACAGAAATCGTATACATGGGTTAGGGTGCATTTGGAGAGCCTTAGTGGTACAAAACAGAGGGGAACCCCAACAAGTGACACCATTTTGGAATGCAAACCCCTTGGAGAATTTAGCAAGGTGTAATATGTGTATGTACCCCTAAAGATGTATGAGCCAATCAGACCCCAAAAAGGAAAAAGGTGAACATTTTCCCCAAAAAGTCACTTTTACCCCAAATTATTCTAAGCCACAAGTGTCAAAAGATGAAACAATCCCACAAAATGTGTACAACTATTTCTCCTGGATGTAGAATTGCCCCACATGTGCAGATAAAATGTTGTATGGGTACACAGTAGGGCTCAGAAGGGAAAGAGGGATGTGTGTCTTTTAGAAGCCAAATTTGACAGAAATCTTATACATGGGTTAGGGTGCATTTGGAGAGCCCTAGTGGTATAAAACAGAGGGGAACCCCAACAAGTGACACCATTTTGGAAAGTACACCCCTTGGAGAATTTAGCAAGGTGTAATATGTGTATGTACCCCTAAAGGTGTATGATCCAATCAGACCCCAAAAAGGAAAAAGGTGAACATTTTCCCCAAAAAGTCACTTTTACCCCAAATTATTCTAAGCCACAAGTGTCAAAAGATGAAACAATCCCACAAAATGTGTACAACTATTTCTCCTGGATGTAGAATCGCCCCACATGTGCAGATAAAAGGTATCGGTACGATGTAGAGGGAATGGGGGATGTGTGTCTTTTAGAACCCAGAAATCTTATATATGGGTCAGAGTGCATTTGGAGAGCCCTAGTTTTACCAAAACAGAAGAGAACCCCAACAAGTGACCCCAATTTTGGAAAATACACCCTTGGAAAATGTTTCAAGGTGTAATATGTGTATGTACCCCTAAAGGTGTATGATCCAATTAGACCCCAAAAGGAAAAAGGTGAAAATTTTCCCAAAAAAGTCACTTTTACCCCAAATTATTCTAAGCCACAAGGGATAAAAGATGAAACAATACCCCAACATTTGTAAGACTATTTCTCCCAAAGGTAGAATTGCCCCACATGTGCATATCAAATGTGATTTGGGTGCAAAGTAGAGGAAAAAAGTGATGTTGGTCTTTTAGAACCCAGAAATCCTTTACATGTGTCAGGATGCATTTGGAGAGCCCTAGTGGTACAAAACAGAGTAAAACCTAAAAAGTGACCACTTGAAGAATTGAGCAAGGTGTAATATGTGGTGTAGTGTAATACAAGTGGTGTAGTGAGCATTTTGAACATACAGGTGGTTTTCCCAATATAATGTGCTATGGATGCCCAAGAATTTTTATTAAAATTTTATTACTCAGGAGTTGTATGGTATATCCTGAAACACTCCTTCATGCAGAGGCCAGGTTTCTCAGGGCAGGTTTCGCAATGGTATATAGTGTCTTTCCTAACCCCTCTTTTGGAACAGACTCTGCATCTTTTCTGAGTCCTTCCTTTAGATGCAGTCTGGGGCACTTCACCGGTAAAATGTTGCCCTGGCACAACACGGGGGACATCTAATCCAGAGGTACTGGGGACCTGTCCTTCCTGTCCAAATACTAATGCCTTAATCACCACCTCTTGAAAATGGAGGAATGATACAGCATGGCCTGCACATTGGAACAGCACGTAAGAGTTGTACAGTGCCATCTGTACAATGTACACAGCCATCTTTTTGTACCATATCTTCGTTTTCCGTAGAGCACTGTACGGCTTCAGCACTTGATCTGACAGATCAACCCCACCCATGTATTTATTGTAAGCCAGGATGCAGTCTGGTTTAGGGGTAGTGGTGGTGGTACCTCGTACAGGGGTGAGGGTGCTGGAGTTCCCATGAATGGTGGTCAGAACAAGGACATCCCTTTTGTCCTTATACTTTACCAACATCATGTTCTGATTGCAGAGTGCCTTTATGTCCCCCTTTCTAAGTGGCTGCCTAACAAGGGATCCCGGAAGGCCTCTCTGGTTTTTGCGTACAGTGCCGCAGGCTACAGTACCTCTGGAGTTTAGGGATTGGAAAAGTGGAATGCTGGTATAAAAGTTATCCACGTAGAGGTGGTAACTAGAGATGAGCGAGTATACTCGTCCGAGCTTGATGCTCGTTCGAGTATTAAGGTACTCGAAACGGCTCGTTGCTCGGACGAGTATTTCCCCTGCTCGAGATCGAGCATTTAATTAAACAAACACAGTGAAGAACAATGAAGAATAGAATAAAAACAGTGAACACAGTGAACACAGGATCATTTAAGTGAAGAACACAGTGAAGAATAGATTACAGATGTTCTGCACATCTGCTTACTTGTCGGAAGATACACGCGGAACGGCAGCAGGGAGACATCGCACAGCAGGGAGACATCTGGCGCAGCAGAGACACATCTGGCGCAGCAGAGACACATCTGGCGCAGCAGAGACACATCTGGCGCAGCAGGGAGACATCGCGCGCAGCAGGGAGACATCGCGCGCAGCAGGGAGACATCGGGCACCAGGGAGACATCGGGCAGCAGGCAGACATCGGGCACCAGGGAGACATCGGGCAGCAGGGAGACATCGGGGAGACTTCAGTGGAAGAAGAGGAGCGGATCCCGGGACAGCGTATCTCCTCTCCCGACAAGTAAGCAGATGTGCCGAACATCTGTAATCTATTCTTCACTGTGTTCTTCACTGTGTTTTTCACTTAAATGATCCTATGTTCACTGTTTTTATTCTATTCTTCACTGTTCTTCACATCTGATAACTTGTCGGGAGATAATATACGCGCGGAACAGTGAAGAATAGATTGCAGATGTTTGCATACATCTGATAACTTATCAGAAGACATTCTTTTTCAATTAAATAACACATTTTATTCCCGAACCATGGTCCCTTTGAAAAATGCTCGAGTCTCCCATTGACTTCAATGGGGCTCGTTATTCGAGACGAGCACTCGAGCATCTGGAAAAGTTCGTCTCGAATAACGAGCACCCGAGCATTTTAGTGCTCGCTCATCTCTAGTGGTAACCTTTATCCAGAAGTGGGTGCACCAAATCCCACACAAGCTTCCCTGTAACTCCTAGGACAGGGGGGCATTCTGGAGGGCTAATTCGGGTGTCTTTTCCCTCATAAATCCTAAACCTATGGGTGTACCCTGTGGTACTCTCACACAACTTGTACATTTTAATTCCGTACCTGGCCCTCTTGCTGGGCAGGTACTGGCGGAATTTTAACCTGCCTTTGAAATGTACCAGTGACTCGTCTACACAGATGTTTTGTAAAGGGGTGTATGCCTTGGCAAACTTTGTGCCAAAATGGTCGAGGATTGGCCGAATTTTATATAGCCGGTCAAATGATGGGTCACTTTGAGGTGGACATTGTGCATTATCGTTGTAATGCAAAAATGTAAGAATTGCCTCAAAGCGTGGCCGTGTCATTACGGTGCGGTAAATTGGAGTACTGTAGAAAACATCAGTACTCCAATACTGCCTAACCTCTGGTTTTTTAACAATGCCCATGTGGAGCACAAGACCCCAAAACTTCATCATCTCTACTGCATCTACAGGGGTCCACCTAGAAAATGATGAAGTGGGGTTTTGTGCAAAAAATTGTTGGGCATATAAATTTGTCTGTGACACCATGAGATTTAGGAGGTCCTCAGAGAAAAAGAATTTGAAAAAATCAATTTCAGTGAGGCCATCTGTGTCAAAATGAATTCCTGAGCTGCCCACGAACTCAGGAATTTGGGGCACATAATTTTCAGGGGGTGGGTTCCATGATGAATCACTTGCGGGCTGGGGAACATGCTCGGCAGTGGTCCTGGGGCGGCTTCTTGAGGGCCCCTCATCACCAGAGGAAGAGGAAGGGCAGTAGGAGGAGGAGGATGAAAAATAAAGAAATGGGGCATCCTCCCCTTCTGAATCAGTCTCGGCAAGGAAGGCATAAGCCTCCATTGCTGAAAAAGATCTTTGGCATGTATTGGACATTTTTATTGGGGTGGGGGCGTGTATAAATGTTGTGCTTTTAACACGTGTAAACTTTATTCAAGGGGGTGTGTATGTTGTGCTTCAACACGTGTGGAGTGATGAAAGAATAGACCGTAACCGTAACTAGAACTTTTACTACAGGAAAAAAAAAAATTTACAACAAAAAAAGCGACAAAAAAAGGAGCAAGTGCTGAGCAGTAAAATGCTACTGATCAGCGCTCGGTTGTCGCAGCGCACTCACAAGATGGATTGTGTGCGCAAAAATTATAAAAAAAAAAACACCTCTTTTTTACAACCAAAAAAAGCGACAAAAAAGGAGCAAGTGCTGAACAGTAAGATGCTACTGATCAGCGCTCGGTTGTCGCAGCGCACTCACAAGATGGATTGTGTGCGCAAAAATTATAAAAAAAAAACCACCTCTTTTTTACAACCAAAAAAAGCGACAAAAAAGGAGCAAGTGCTGAACAGTAAGATGCTACTGATCACCGCTCGGTTGTCGCAGCGCACTCACAAGATGGATTGTGTGCGCAAAAATTATAAAAAAAAAAAAAACCTCTTTTTTACAACCAAAAAAAGCGACAAAAAAAGGAGCAAGTGCTGAACAGTAAGATACTACTGATCAGCGCTCAGTTGTCGCAGCGCACTCACAAGATGGATTGTGTGCGCAAAAATTATTTTAAAAAAACACCTCTTTTTTACAACCAAAAAAAGCGACAAAAAAGGAGCAAGTGCTGAACAGTAAGATGCTACTGATCAGCGCTCGGTTGTCGCAGCGCACTCACAAGATGGATTGTGTGTGCAAAAACTATTAAGAAAAAAAAAGCAGCAGTAAAAAATTGGCACTGTGCAAGCACAAGTGCCAACCAGTGATGTGTGTCACCGATCTGCACTTGGCGGTCACAGGACACACAAAACTGAGCAAAAAACAAAAAAAAAAACCCTCCTGTATAAAAAAAGGCTGAAGCTAAAGCTGATCAGTGATGCAAGTCACTGATCAGTGCCCAGCTTACAGGATGCAACCACGAAGGTGGTGCAGGGGAAAATACGAAAAAAAAAAAAAACTGCGACCAAAAAATGAGCACACGTGCTCGGCGTCGTAGGACGCACACAGGGAACGGGTGGAAGGGATCAGGAACAGGGATTGATGTAGGGAAATTAGGGATCACACACAAAAAAAAAAAAATAAGATCACACAGAAGTGAGATCTTACTGAAGTAGTCACAGCAGCAATTGAGGATCACACTGGTGGTGCACAGAAAGGTGCCAGCCAGCAATTCTAGAGGGTCCAGCAACACAGGTGGGTGATATACACTGTTCTGCATGCTGTCTCACACTAGAATGAGACGTGCAGAACAGTGATCACTAATTTGAACCTCCCACCTGAAATCCGATTGGCCGATCTGTACAGATCGGCCAATCGGATGTCTAAGGGAGGTGGCATGATGCCACCAGACATGCCCCCTAATGATGATGATTGGTGCTGTCCTAGACAGCACCAATCATCATCCTGTGTTAACTAGCATGACCCCCTGGTGACGTATACTGCTGCTATTGGTCGGTTGCATCGACCAGCCAATAGCAGCGATCGTGGACGAGGGGGGGGGGGGGCAAAACCCCTCTGTACCACGAGGCAAGATGTCGGCTGTCAGGGACAGCTGTGACATGCACCTTTCCAGCACCTTTCCTGGTCTGAACTGACCAGCCGATAGCATCGATCGTGAACCGGGGGGTGCGACGAAACCCCTCTGGTCCACGAGACAAGGTGGCTGGCTGTCAGGGACAGCCGCCATCTTGCCGCGATCACCGTGTCTGCAGACACGGTGATCGGTACATCGCGCGCCGTAGCAGCTCCAGCAGCTTCTGGGAAGCCTGCCTTTGACAGGTCGGCGTGGCAGGCTTCCCAGACTGCTGGAGAAAACTTCCAGGTTGTACTCCTGCGATTTAGTGATTTCTTGTTGTGACCTTCTGCTATGTTCCTGACCACAATTCTCTGCCACCTGTCCTGACCTTCTGCTACGTCCCTGACTCTGATCCCATACTGCCTGTCATGACCTCCTGCCTGTCCACGACTCCGTCTCTGCCTCACCATTCTGCACCTCACCTTGGTCACCACCGTGGACACAGTGGTACCTCTGGAGTGACCTGGTGGTAGCACGCTGCAGCTCATTTGCAGCTATGGTGAAAACTGGGTACCACTTAGACTCTGCTCCCAAGTGTCGGCTTACGGTCCACTACCCCTGGATCCTGACACATAGGGGCAGATTTACTTACCCGGCTCATTCGCGATCCAGCGGCGCGTTCTCTGCTCTGGATTCGGGTCCGGCCGGGATTTAAGAAGGTAGTTCCTCCGCTGTCCACCAGGTGGCGCTGCTGCGCTGAAAGTCATCTCATCGCACCGGAATGCACCACCTAGGACCAGGTGAAGGTAAGAGCTCCCCAAGCGACACTTTTTCGGTTTTTAAATGCGGCGGTTTTTCCGAATACGTCGGGTTTTCATTCGGCCACGCCCCCGATTTCCATCGCGCGCATGCCGGCGCCGATGCGCCACAATCCGATCGCGTGCGCCACAATCCCGGGGCAATTCAGGTACAATCGGCACAAATCGGAAATATTCGGGTAACACGTCGGGAAAACGCGAATCGGGCCCTTAGTAAATGACCCCCATAGAGTCTTTACTGAGGATCTACTAGAAAAATATAGCTCTCATACACTTTAAATATTGTTATCCATTAAGGCATTGGTAGAAATTGTCTTCTATTTATGGATATTTCTCATATAAGTAAATCATTGCACCTGACCCTGAGAAGGGTCTTGCTTAATGTTTACAGAAGGATAAAAATATGTTCAGAAATGTAGATGTTCAGAAGACCTCTTTGTAGAATAATTTCACTGGCATGATGGATTTTTGTAATCCTCACTACTGCATTCATTTTCTCAGCCTAAGAGTCCCCATAGGCTCAGATCAATTCCATTAAGGTAATTCAATAAGGATCGAGTGTAAGTCTAGATTTTTTATTTATTTCATCAGCAAAGCACTGGAAGATATAAAGCGCTGGTAGATATAAGACATAGAAATGTTAGCTGACCATTGCAAGAAAGCAAACACTAAAAGGGAACTTGTCAGCTCCTGGTTCACACATAAACTAAACATACGGCTATGTCTGTGATGCTCCTTGAATTATAGGCACATCTTGGGGTGAATGCAGATAAATCTTTATTTGTATACAAATGATCTTCTTGTAAATGGCTAAAACTAACTCCAGTGGATCCTCTTTTGCTCAGTTATATAGACAAATAATGTAATAGTGCAAAGAGATTTCTAACAAGCTGTTAAAACAGATTATGCCATAACTCTGGAAAGAAAAGGACAAGCAACACAATATTGGTCTGTTCTTTTTAAAAGCAGAATAAATTATTAACTTTTGGTAAAAAAATCATTATGAAAATATAAAAAGGCGTTAGTGTTTTTCTCCTTTATGTTTTAGCCGGTGTATAACTACTGTGACATGTAACAGCCATAAATCTAAAACATCATTACTACTTTTTTCTCCAATTGTTGCATCCAATGCACAATTTTATGGGTGTTACAAGATGTGGGAAGTCCCGCAGGTAAAAGGAGACCCTAATAATCCCTATTGCACCCTGGCCCACATTAGGTTTAGCTCCCGCCCTAACAAGGGTAGTCCCAATTCCAAGTCCTGGTAAATTCCTATCCTCGCCCTATGCGATGATTACCTACTCAAGTATGAAACGCGTAGGGCGAGGATAGGAATTTACCAGGGTCAGAATTGGAACTGCCCTTTTTAGGGCGGGAGCTAAACCTAATGTGGGCTAGGGTGCATTAGGGATTATTAGGGTCTCCTTTTACCTGCGGGACTTCCCACATCCAGTGACACGTGGTGGGGCTCTTAAACTTGCAAGTCACGCCACCCTGGATCAATGCACCGGGCACCAAGACAGCAATGGTAAGAATGTTCCATACTGTGTTTTAGTGTCTTATTTGGACCATGACCCCTCGCCAGTTCGCTGGTTAACAAACAACTACAGTCTAGCAGAGGTATATACTGAGATCGTATGACATTTGCATTGTATAAAACCTACTGTTATGGATATGTGGGGTGATCTGGTCTTTCAATTGTCCTGCACCAAAGGATTTAGCAGGAATTTATGTTTTCACTAATGCTTTGTTTTGTGGTCTTTTGTGGAGCTTGGATTTTAATAAGTTGAGTAAAAGCTAAGTTTTAAATATATTTTTCACTTGTGCTTCTAACATATATTGCCTTTCTGGTGAATTTTCTGGTACCCTTAACAGGGATATAGGAAATCTATTGCTTGTAATTTCTGGGCTGCTCAACTGTAGGATATATAATAATTGATATATGTGGTGGATTTTCACAACAAAATTAATAATTTGAACTTTGTGACAATTCCATACCTACGGTGTGTATTATGAGGTTTTGCAGAGGCTGAAGTGTGTATTCTGATTTTCTGCAGCAGCTGAGGCGTGCATTATGATGTTCTGAGTTGAAGCTTCAATTTTATTACTTGGCTGGAGAGTACAATTTTTGAGGTTCACTCTGTTGCTAAATTACCTAAAAACTACGCTCTTTGACATTGATTTCTGATCATATCCTAAAATGGACACTGTACAAGTTCAGCCAGCAGCAGCTCTGCAGAAGCTCTGGGCTTTTGGATGGGGCTTACCTCACTGAGCTTTCACAGCAAGGGCAAAGAGCTGGATCCACCAGAGAATCTTTGTTCCTCCAGAGGGCAAGTCCATATGCCACAGTTATGGTTTAGTAGTGATAGGCTAAATTAATAGCTACAATCGATCTTTAAATCATGTAACTTAAAATGATTGACCTATGACTAAGAGTCGTAAGGACTCTAAACGCGTAAGATGTATGGATCTACTACTCTCTGATGTTGCCAATTTGTCTGTTACTGGTTTTATGAGAAAGAAATAAAGAAAAAGTTTTACTGAGAATTCATCCCTGTGGACTTGCTGGTTCATTTCAACAAGCTTCTCCTATTCTTACATTATAATCTTTATTTACACTAAGCACTTATGTTTTGTTACACTGTACAAAACATTATTATTATTATTGGGTACACCAATGTTATGGATATATATTTGTATCACAGACTATTGTATATACACCATGATGGCTTTTTATAATATGGATTTCCTTGATGTTGCAATTTTTAAATATAATACATGACTTGTTATGTCATATTTTGCGCTACAGATATGTTAATCTATGATCATTATGTGATTTTGTCATGTGTGAACAACCACTTGGTGATGTCTTTTTCCCCAATTCATACCGATCATGTAACTTATTGTATATGTCATGTTTGCACATCAACTGGATGATGTCATTTCCCCTATATATATCTGGCACTGTTCACCTGTTTTTAGCTTCAGAAAAGCTTTGTGTTTGTGAGTTGAAATAAAGCTGTAATAAAGCTAAAGTTTCTTATATGTACTCAGGATAACAAAAAAAACACATTCTCTAATTCACTGTTATTAACAAAAATGCAGGATTTCACATATATAAGTCCAACCTGTCTCCATCAGTCCTGCTGTACACAATTTCAGTTGCCTCTAGACACAACCCTGTAACTTCTAACTTAGGGTGAGGCCGTCATCTTGGATGAGATGCAGATGCGATTTCTGTCTGTCTATGCTGTGTGACTGTAGCCCCGCCCCTTGCGCAGAGCACAGAGACAGTCACTGATTCAAATCCTGTCAGTACATGGTGAGAGAGAGGCTGCAAGCTACAAGGAGATAAGTGATCTGGGGGAAGTGGAAGCAGGCACCTATCTGTGAGATGTAGCAGAGCTCACAGTGTAACAGTGTAATGGTCTATCAGCCTCTGTATAATTATCTCATGCATCTCTGATCTGTCTCATCCTTCTTTCTATGTGTCAGTGTGTTAGTATAATGTCATAAGCCAGATGAAAGTGTATATACACCTTGTACCCTAATAATCTAACCACACTGTCACTCCACAAAACTAGATGGGTGATAATGTGTGTGCTTAGAGAATCCCCGCCCACACCTTGCAATTTTGCATTGAGCAGCCGAGGGAGAGATAGGAGCTAAAACAGCAATAAAACTGAGTAAAATTGTAAAGGGTTAAACTTATCTTTATTGTGTTAACTTCACTAGTGGATAGAAATGTAAGAATTTTCTTTCGTGGGAAAACCCCTTTAACTTTTCGTCATTGAAATTCTATACTAAAAATCCTACTACAATATGCACTCACCGGCCACTTTATTAGGTACACCTGTCCAACTGCTCGTTAACACTTAATTTCTAATCAGCCAATCACATGGCGGCAACTCAGTGCATTTAGGCATGTAGACATGGTCAAGACAATCTCCTGCAGTTCAAACCGAGCATCAGTATGGGGAAGAAAGGTGATTTGAGTGCCTTTGAACGTGGCATGGTTGTTGGTGCCAGAAGGGCTGGTCTGAGTATTTCAGAAACTGCTGATCTACTGGGATTTTCACGCACAACCATCTCTAGGGTTTACAGAGAATGGTCCGAAAAAGAAAAAACATCCAGTGAGCGTCAGTTCTGTGGGTGGAAATGCCTTGTTGATGCCAGAGGTCAGAGGAGAATGGGCAGACTGGTTCGAGCTGATAGAAAGGGAACAGTGACTCAAATCGCCACCCGTTACAACCAAGGTAGGCAGAAGAGCATCTCTGGACGCACAGTACGTCGAACTTTGAGGCAGATGGGCTACAGCAGCAGAAGACCACACCGGGTGCCACTCCTTTCAGCTAAGAACAGGAAACTGAGGCTACAATTTGCACAAGCTCATCGAAATTGGACAGTAGAAGATTGGAAAAACATTGCCTTGTCTGATGAGTCTCGATTTCTGCTGCGACATTCGGATGGTAGGGTCAGAATTTGGCATCAACAACATGAAAGCATGGATCCATCCTGCCTTGTATCAACGGTTCAGGCTGGTGGTGGTAGTGTCATGGTGTGGGGAATATTTTCTTGGCACTCTTTGGGCCCCTTGGTACCAACTGAGCATCGTTGCAATGCCACAGCCTACCTGAGTATTGTTGCTGACCATGTCCATCCCTTTATGACCACAATGTACCCAAAATCTGATGGCTACTTTCAGCAGGATAATGCGATAGAGCATCTTTGGGATGTGGTGGAACGGGAGATTCGCATCATGGATGTGCAGCTGACAAATCTGCGGCAACTGTGTGATGCCATCATGTCAATATGGACCAAAATCTCTGAGGAATGCTTCCAGCACCTTGTTGAATCTATGCCACGAAGAATTGAGGCAGTTCTGAAGGCAAAAGGGGGTCCAACCCATTACTAGCATGGTGTACCTAATAAAGTGGCCGGTGAGTGTATCTGTCTGTTTCGGAAATAAAACATTTTCATCTTGCATTTACAAGAACTTGCCAGACTATTGAATTACAATGTCTTCATTTGGCTGAGGGATTTAACTCTGTGACTTAAAGTTTCAAAGGTCTTTTAAAGATTTTGCTTGAAGAAGCAGAACAGTGACTCACTTTTATGTCTACTGATGTGGTTCTATTGATGCAGTAAAAAATTCACACAGGGCATGAGACCTATTGTGAGCAGCAAGCAAAGCTTTGTTTTGTTTCTATTAATATATTAAAGTGCAATGCTGAAATTGTAATTCCTGTAGCTGTCTACCTCACGGTTCGAAGCATGCCCCAAAGAGACTATTGCACTCATATGCATGACAAATGAAGACATTTATAGGTAGGGAACATTTATTTAAAATAAATACAAAGCATGGTTATTGAAAAAGAGACAATAAAGAAAAAATGAGAAAAAGGGGAATGTTCATGGAAGGCTTTGTGATTTTGTAAGGTTGAAATTCAGCTCAATAATTTCACTGAATATGAATATTCCCTAACGTTTACCTACACAAAGACAAATCATCCTTTGTAGTCTTATAGACATAACGTGGTTAGAAAAATTAATAACCGTGAGCTGCATATAAGTAAATTAATGGGATAATATGCAGCTCATCAGACAAATTGTACCAACTTTTAACTCCTGCCTTACTATAAACAATCGGAAATTGCTTGAGTTTCCTAAGTTTCAGTAAGTATTTTCATTATTTATGAAAGAAAATGTCAAGACAAGAGAAGGTGGAAGTTTATTTTTTCTTCTCATAGACAAATTATGTGAACAATGGAGTTGTCCCACCTGAAGGTGGCATCCCTGCTAACAGGACATGACTCCATTCACTGCATAGCAGTCATACTATGTGCATTATACAATGGGGGTTGAGTCTACAGTAACTCGGAACTGCATGTGCATGATGTACAGAGCTATCTGAATACCAGTTATTATAGCAATTATATTTACCTGAAATAACGCAAAATGACTAGACATGTTTATATGTCCTGTTAGAGGATATAGGCAGCATATGAAGGATGTAGATAACCTATGCACTACGATTAATTTACAGCACAAAAACCGGTTACTTTTAAGGAAAAAAGAAATAAAAGATACACTCTCTAGTATATGGCTAGGGTTAGCAGTATCACTATCACAAGCATTCAATTTTACCTTGGCTACAATTGACACTTGGAGATTATACTGTAAACAGTCAAAAAGTTAAAGCTATCTGCTGCAGACATAGATTTATCCACTTTAACCATTAATATCCTATACCTAAATGTAGGGAGGCTGGAGGCTGATATGGCTCAAGTAAGTTTGCTTATTGATAACGGAAAAATTCAAACCTTTAACACATTACTCTACACATTCATAAATAAGTGTTTACTTATAATAGGGCAGCACATGGCTGAGTGTGTAGCACTACAGCCTTGTTTCATGTGACTCTTGTTACTCTGTAATGTCTTATTTTATTTGTACGTGCCCCAGAATCTGTAAAGCGCTACGTAATTTGATGGTGTTATATAAACAAAGATTATTATTATTATTATTATTATTATAGAAGCTTGTTCCAAGCTATCCAACTTTTGAAATAATTTTTTGCAACTGATTAATTGTATTACACTCTTCCAACTGTTATTATAGGAATTAATACCAAAACAAAAATGGAACACACTGTGCATTAAAAACTACATGAAATTCATGTATTTTTATTTCATAACCATATCTTAAAAAAACACAAATATAAGTAATCACAGTAGGTGTAATATCAGAAAGAAACCAATAGTTGCAGACCAAAGTCACTACTCAAACTGTAAGCAGAACCCGAATACTGTCCAGGTCCTTAGGATAATATATCCAAATGACAAAGGTCTATGTTACAGGCGGTTACGTACAAGATAGGGTCCGGAGGTTTGTTCTTAAGTTGAATTTATATGTAAGTCGAAACTGTATGTTTTATAATTGTAGATCCAGACAAAAAAATCCAGACAATTGGAGTTTAAGCATTTTTTGCTGTAACGGGACCAAGGATTATCAATAAAGCTTCATTACAGACACCTTACAGCTGATTATTGCAATCTGGGACTATAGTAAAGCATTCAGAAAGCTTAACCAGAGGTCAGAGGGATCTATCTGTAACTATGGGTTGTCTGTAAGTCGGGTGCCCTTAAGTAGGGGACGGCCTGTATATGTAATAACAATGACAGATAAACCAAATGCTCTGGACATACGGAATTAGACCATTGTGTCATGGTGTTTAAACGGTGCGGCAAAAAGACACCCCAAAGCGTGTTTCGCCCACGCTTCTTCAGTAGTGCTTCAGTGGCACTTTCGGCACTCACGCATGCTCAGCAAATGTTATTAAAGGAAATCTGCCACCAGGATCAAGGAGTGTAAACCAAGCCCCCTCTGGCATGATCCGTTCTCCTTTTAGTTGCTCATGCCCTGTTTGTTTTTTTAAAAAGGCTTTAAAAATTTATGGAGAATGGAGCTCATTTGCATAAAGTTTAAAGCCTTTTTCTCTTAAAAACAAGGGCATAAGGAGCTGAATGTGAAGAACATTCTGCCACAGGAGGCAGACACCAGTTTGTCAGTGCGCTTGGTTTACAATCCCTGATTATGGTGGTAGATGTCCATAAAATGCTCAGCAAGGGTTACTAGCCTGATGGACAGTTTCCCAGGGTGCTGCTGGAGGCATGTCTGGGAACTGCCTTATATACCGGTCTTCTCCCTTCAGACCTTGCTAGTTATTTCAGTCTTTTCTGTGTATCTAGTGCTCTTGCGGTTCTTGCTATTCTGTGTAACGACTTCTGCTTTGCCTACTGACCATTCTATTTGCTATACAATTCTGTACCTTTGTCGCCATCTCGGTTTTGACCCGGTTTGTTTGGCTTTGCTTGTCTGTATCTGTTGTTTGTCCCTCAGTATTGTTTATTTCCTAGTGTGACCCCACTTTCCTGACTCTGTCTTATGTAGGTTTCTATGTACTAGTGTAAACACTGGTCTATACCTGTATTCTGGTTACCTGTCCGCTCCACCATCCAGCAGCTGCCAGACGAAGTAAGTTTTTCCTGTCATCTTGTAGGGTCACTCAGGGACTGTCAGTTAGGTTCCTGATAGTGGGTTTGCCCTTACCAGGGCGGTTTACCTGCTTTAGGCAGGGTGAGTTCACCACCACTTACCTAGTCTGACAGCTAGCGCCGAGCTTGGTTGTGGTTGCGCGGTTGCTGGACAGGTACTGACAGCTGGCCTGCCTTTTTTTTTTCTTCTTTTCTCCTTTCCCTATCATGTGCAATACAATCGAAGTTCAAACAAACATGTACTTTTTATGACGGTTATACTGTTGTACATACTTTATAATGTCTTTTATATGATTTTTGTCTATCTTGTGGATATTATTGGAAAAGAAAATTTAAATAACTAAAATTTGATTTGTAAATGTACAGAGAGCCATTTCCATTTTGTTTTTATGTTTTTACAACACATACTACCGCTCCTGACTTTCTTTCTGTTAACAAAGAAAACAAGGGTTCCCTCCTTTTGAAAGTTATTTCTGCAGTGCTGTGATCCTGTGTATTCCTTGTGCTGTGATCCTTGCATATTACAAGCCACGCAATGGGAAAGCTTCTTTGAAGGCTGGTCTTGGTTCAAACAATAATAGTAATAATTGATAATATTTTGCACAGTAAAACAAGTATTTAGTAAAATAATAAAATGCATCCCTTAGGCACATTTTAGGCTCACTTTAAGTTTAATATAAAAACTACTACCAGACTATTCATATATTCAGTCTACTTTCATAAACCAATATCCTTTCTCTATAATGACAAATTAAACATATACTTCAGGAATAAAACCACAGTATATCTCCAGGAAATGAAATATGGATATATATATAACACTGAATTCCTTAATATTTTAGAGTTTAACTACATTTAATGGGGCAATAATGTCCTTGCACTAGTTATCCATCAGACTTTGCTTGTTCTTTTAGGTGCAAACTGCTTGCACAGGTATTTAAGAAGTGCCTGCGCCATAATTTGGAGCGCAGCAACACAAATTAGGGGGAGTTCCTGTGCTTAGTTGGACCGTGTGCCAGATTTATCATGCAGAATTGTGTTGCAAGTAGAGATGGGCGAATTGATTCTAAAGATTCTAACTTCGGTTAGAATTTCAGGAAAAATTTGATTCGTCACGAAGCCGAAGTTTATGCTGATTTGCGGGAACTAAGTTGTTTTTTCCCCCCTCTTCTTCAGAACGTGTTACATGGGGCAGAGAACTCTGGGAAGGAGAAAGGAACACCCCCGATGACATCTGCAGATCTGTAAGCCAATCAGCGACCGGCAGGCTTATGTGATGTCACACAGCCCTATAAAACCCAGCCATTTTCAATCTCGGCAATTCTCACTTCATGTACCATCTAGCTGCTGCTACTTTACTGTTTGACTTTCATGCATCTGCAGCAGCGATTGGTGGACCAATCCCTGGTTGTTCTTTAAGGGGGATCTGTATAACCCAAATAGCAGTTCTATTTAGTGACAAAATCGAAAAGGAAGAAATCAGTTTGACTTTCATGCATCTGCAGTAGCGATTAGTGGACCAATCCCTGGTTGTTCTTTAAGGGGGATCTGTATACCCCAAATAGCAGTTCTATTTAGTGACAAAATCGAATAGGAACAAATCTGTTTGACATTCATGTATCTGCAGTAGCGATTTGTTTATGCAGCTGCTGTAGTGATTTGTGGACCTCTCACTGGGTGTCAGTTGTGGGGTATCTGTATAACACACATTTCCATACCTGTTTGGGGCTATAGTTTACAGCCAGATTTACGTGTCAAATCCACATAGTTTATACAGTGATTTTCGCTGAAATTAGACTGTCAGTTGTGGGGTATCTGCATAACGCACCTTGCCATTTCTTTTTGGGGCTATAGTTTACAGCCAGATTTACGTGTCAAATCCACGTAGTTTATAAACCATTATGTCAGACAGAAAGTTGGCAGGTGGAGCAGGCAGAGATGGCAGCACAGTAAGGGGATATTGCAGCAGGGGTTACTCTGTGAGGCCAGAACTGCCGTTGTCGTCTAGCGGCAGTGTGTTGAACAACAACCCAAAGGTTGTTGAATGGTTGGCTATGTGATCCAATTCCTTAAATATAACATCTGACAACCCCAGCCAAGAGTCCGTGGGTTCCTCAGATACAACAATTAGTTGGCATGGCCCAGGAGCAGGTCAGTGGCCCTCACCTGTACTCAACCAGCCTCTGTCCTGTTCCTTTCCCACAGCCAGAGAACTACTAGGTGGTCTGGGCTCAGCATACTGCATACTGGCACTGGTGAGGAGAGTAACAGTGACCGGGAAACGCAAATAGACAATGATGTAGCTGATCGCACTTGGGAGCTGAGTGTAGCAGGGGATTCATCATCGTCAGGCGAAGAGAGTGTCAGCTTGCGCACCAGTCTGCGGAGCACGCAGCAAATTGCTACTGAGGCCGTGAGTCAGCAGGGTGGCAGCAGTGTGAGGACTGGAGCCAAATGTCCGAGGTGTACAAATCCCGACTCGCAGGTCCAAATAAGCAGTGGCACAGGGGCTCAGCGAGACAGTAGTAGTCGCTCAGTGCAGAGTGTTGGCGGTAAAATTACCACCTTGGCGGTGTGGCAGTTTTTTGTAAAAACACCAGAGGAGCCGAGCGTGGGTATATGTCGTATCTGCGGGCAGAAAGTGAAGCGTGACCAGGGAGCCACGGCCCTGCGCCATTACATGCAGCGTCACCATCTAGCTAACCAGTTCTGACTTAATACCTGACCCAGATCTATGCTCTGTAGATGGCAGAGTTTTTGACATCTTTCGCTTTTTTAGATTGGGGTGTGTCACAGGTGCCAGTTAGAGTGACTCATTGTGGGGCAGCATCCAGGTACTCCATTTAAACTGTCCTGTGACTTAATTCAGTGCCTATTAGACTATTCTTTTGACTGTTGATGACCTGTATACTTTACCCTGCTTTTGCTGTGAATCCGACCCTTTGCTTGTTCTATTTGACTATTCTAAGGTCTTACCATTTTGTACCTTATTGGGGTCTTGGTTTTGATCCTGTCTGTATTCTCTTATTCTTTGGGTCTCTTGTATCTCTTTTGTTTTGTCAGTACATAACAAAAGTGGGGAAAAACATTCATCCATGTGAGACTTATATTCCCGTTGGTAAGGATTCCTGTGGGAATGGCACTTATAAGCCTTTGGAAATATGGGCAGAGTTACATATGCTTTTCAATAGATATCTGATCTGAACCAGTCTATCCTTAGCAATTGTATTGAATCTAGAGATGAGCGAGCACTAAAATGCTCGGGTGCTCGTTATTCGAGACGAACTTTTCCAGATGCTCGAGTGCTCGTCTCGAATAACGAGCCCCATTGAAGTCAATGGGAGACCCGAGCATTTTTTTAATAAAACTGAACAGTAAAAGAACAGTGCAAAAAAAAAAAATTCCAGATGTTTGCAGATGTTTTACTTGTAAGAACACATTGAAATAACACTATTCTTCACTTTGCAGGTGTTCGCGCGTGTCTCCCGCTAAGTTAGGAGATGTGCACGAACATCTGGAATGTGAAGAATAGTGTTCTTTCAATGTGTTCTGCACTTAAATGCTCCTGTGTTCACTGTTTTTAATGTTTTAATTCTATTCTTCACTTTGCAGGTGTGCGCGCGTGTCTCCCGATAGGTTCGGAGATACGCGCGCACAGCTGCAAAGTGAAGAATAGAATTAAAACATTAAAAACAGTGAATACAGGACCATTTAAGTGCAGAACACATTGAAAGAACAATATTCTTCACATTCCAGATGTTCCGAACATCTCCGAACCTAGCGGGAGACACGCGCGAACACCTGGAAAGTGAAGAATAGTGTTATTTCAATGTGTTCTTACAAGTAAAACATCTGCAAACATGTGTAATATTTTTTTTTTACAATAAAAATACTTTTATTCCATTTATTTTATTAATTTACTGCTCGATCTCGAGCCGGCGAGATACTCGTCCGAGTAACGAGCTGGTCTGAGTATGCTAATACTCGACCGAGCAGTATACTCGGACGAGTATACTCGCTCATCTCTAATTGAATCCTATATTTTTGAAAATAGGTTGCTGATGTTGAAGGATACTGTTAAAGTTGTAGATTAGTCACATGGGCAACAGTCCTGGACTGGATGGCTTTATACCTGGTTTTTACAAACTCCTCAATACTTCTCTAACTCCATCTATGACCAAGGCCTTCAATCCCATTTCCTCAGATGTGCAGACCCTCTCCCAGTGATTGGAGGTAAATATCACTGTTACCACCCTGATAGATTGTTTAGCTGGTCATCTCATTAGTGATTAAAATGTTCAGGTGAGTTTGTTAGATGCTTAGATGAACCTAGAGATAACTTTTAAAAAACTTCTTGTTAATGAACCCACACCTGTTGATCCCTTCTTGCCTAATCTGTAATGCTGCAAGGCATTTGACCAGGTTCACTGGGGCTTCATGGCTGATAGGAATAGGACCCTCCTTTCTGGGGAATTCTTGCTTTAAACTCAGGCACCACAGCCCAGGTTAGTGATTACGGTTTTTTGACTGACCCTTTCCCTATACACATCGGCACCCATCAAGGCTACTGCGTGTCCTCATTACCATATGTTATTTTAAAAAAAGACATTGTAATCAACAATATTCCTGCTATACATGGTATCCTGTATCCTGATCCTGGTGCAAGACATGATAAAGCTGCATTGTACGTGTACAATCTTCTTCTCTTTTTCTCTCAACCTTGTATATCATTCCCTTTACTTATCCAATAATTTTCAGAGTTACAGCAACCTTAGTCATTTTAAAATGAACTTTGGTAAGTATGAAGCCTTTATCATTTCCCTTCTCTTTGCAGAGGTCCAATACATAAAAGATAACTTTCCATTGAACTGGAAACTACAGCACTTAGTTTATGATTGTTATGTTGTTATGATCCCTTCTGATCTTCGTTATTTATATTTCTTAAATTGCTAGTGCTGTTGGAACATACCCTGAATGACTTCTCCTCCTACCATAAACAAAAGCTCTCCTGGTTTGGGCAAAACCCTAAATATACCTCACTTTCTGTACATTTACAGGAGGTTCTCTTCCTTCTTCCTCTTCCTTTTTTCACTACCTCTGCAATGTGATGCTGTAATTTGCAATGGGTACTTCTAGGCCTCTAATAGGTTGGTGCTTTCTGATTAACCCAAAGATAGCAGGAGATTCAGGGCTCCCAGATTTGAAACTATACCCCTGGACCTGGATATTACTCCATATTCTGGACTGGCAGCATCATATCTCTTCTAAGCAATGGGTTATCCTAGAGCAGAAATGTTCCCAGACCCCATTAACAATCTTGCTATGTTTACCTTCCTCTTCTGTACCAGCTGTTTCTCCTGTTGCGACCTTCCTATGAAATGTATTAGCTGTTTGGTGAGGTTTACTTTGCAGTAAAATCTTATCGCTGGGTCTGCTATGGGGAGTGGGGCTGCACAGTGGATCCCCATCCCTTTCCTCCCCTCACTCCTACAGACCATCTGCATTTTTCCTCATCACTCCTTGTGTCACATTGTTGGTAGGGCTTCATATGTCACTTAGTTATGGGGCTCATATGATTGTCCCATACGCATTCTCATCTGTTGATAGTAGATCTTCAGTGGTCCTCTTGAAGTATGCTGCAACTTTTGGCTTCCTCCTGGTCCTGCAGGACCATTGTTGAATTTTTTGTTGTTGTTTATGCTCTTATTCGAGTTTATCTACTTTCTTATTTTTATTTTTTGATGCTTTATACTTGTTTTAAAAATGTACATCACTGGCGACAGGAGCCTGTCAGACGATCATTTACCATATTAAAAGTCCATGCAAATGCATCACCCAGGGAGCTTCCTTACTAAAATGATGATCCTCTGAGACAACAGAAGATTCAGAAACAACTGAATAAAGTATTACTAGCAAAAGGGAACCTGTAATCAGAAATTGGCCTAATACACCACTAGCGGTATGTTGTCAAGCTTCTAAATCATGTTTCTTTCCTGACCTTGTGTGGTGGCATCATCCAGAAAATTTACTTTTAATTGATATGTAAATTGGTTTGCTGAAGTAATGGAAGTAGAATGATTAACACCGATGTCAAGCTTTCCCTGCCTCAGATACACCCTTCAATGTAATTGATGTCAATCACAGGGAGGCGTTCGGAAGCTTGGAGAGCTTGACTTCAGTGTTAAACTTTCCGCCTCCCTGACTTTATACAACTTATTAACATCACATTTCAAAGTTAATTTTGTGGATGATGCCACCACTCTGGACCATGAAAGAAACATGATCTAGGGACTGTTCAGCTGCTTGACAACATACTGGTAGTGGTTTATTAGGCCAATTTCTGATGACAGGTTCCCTTTAAATTATATTTTGGGGGGACATATTGAATGAATAAATTTACTGAAGGTTAATATTATAAGGCTCATTATAATTTTGAATATAATTTGGGCTAAGGCTTTGATTTTATTTCACATGTTTTATTATTACTATTACAATGGCAGTGTCTAAGCTCAATTTGTTTCACTGTTTTAATTTTGTGTTGGTCTGAAATATTACATTTCATTTTAGGACATAATACATGTAATGATTAGAGATGAGCGAACATACTCGTCCGAGCGTGATGCTCGATCGAGCATTAGCGTACTCGTAACTGCTCGTTGCTCGGACGAGTATTTCGCCCGCTCGAGAAAATGGCAGCTCCCGCCGTTTTGCTTTTTGGCGGCCAGAAACAGAGCCAATCACAAGCCAGGAGACTCTGCACTCCACCCAGCATGACGTGGTACCCTTACACGTCGATAGCAGTGGTTGGCTGGCCAGATCAGGTGACCCTGGGATAGACTAGCCGCTGCCCGCGCTGCTCGGATCATTCTCTGTCTGGATGCCGCTAGGGAGAGAGCTGCTGCTGGTCAGGGAAAGCGTTAGGGTGTTCTATTAGCTTACTGTTAGGCAGGAGTGATTCTACAACAACCCAACAGCCCTTCTTAGGGCTACAATAACGTTATACTTTTTTTTTTTGTTTGCTTGTGGCTGGGCTTGCTGGCACTAGTAGTGCAGCTAGTACCATATTGTGAGGAATTAGCAGGGGGACTTGCTACCGTTGTGTTTAGCTCTTAGTGACACACATATCCACCTCAAACACCAAAGTGGGAAAATTTATTAGGGGTTTGATTTCAATTAGGCACAGTCTGCCAGTTTCTTTTTATTTTACGTTTATTTTTTTAATAACTCAGTGTCATCTCATCTTGCATAGTAGTGTGCTTTAATACTTGGCTAGAAAATAGCCATAGGAGAATCCAAACGGCTTACTTACGCCTACAGTAGCGTTATATATATTTGATTTCTGGTTGATCTGCTGGTGGCTGTAGTTGCTGCAGTGCATCTACTAGCAAATTGTGAGCAATTTGGAGTGAGACTTGCGACCACTGTGTTTTGCGCTTAGTGACGCACATATCCATCGCAAAGACCGAAGTGGGAAAATTTATTAGGGCCCGGGGTTGGATTTCAATTAGGCACAGTCTGCCATTTCCTTTTTTATTTTACGTTTATTTTTTTCATAACTCAGTGTCATCTCATCTGGCATAGCAGTGTGCTTTCATACTTGGCTAGAAAAAAGCCATAGCAATAGGATAGCATCGTTTGGTTTTAAAAACTAAAAAACACAAAAAAAAAAAAAACACAAAAAAAAGTAAAAAAAAAATTAAAGTTATACCTCTCATTTTCAAAATGTTTAACCCGAGGGCTAGTGGTAGAGGACGAGGGCGGGGACGTGGGCGTCCAACTACTGCAGGGGTCAGAGGCCGTGGTCCTGGGCGGGGTGAGACACCACCTGCTTATGAGGGAGCAGGGGAACGCCGCAGAGCTACACTCCCTAGGTTCATGTCTGAAGTTATTGGGACTCGTGGTAGAGCACTGTTGAGGCCAGAACAGTGCGAACAGGTGATGTCGTGGATTGCCGACAATGCTTCGAGCAATTTGTCCACCAGTCAGTCTTCCACGCAGTCCAGCTCCTGGCACCTCAGCCTCCTCCCCACCAGTCTGCCCCCTCCCAGCAAAATTTGCCATTTGAACCGGCATACTCTGAGGAACTGTTTTCTGGACCCTTCCCACAGTCACAAACCACTTGTCCGGTTGCTGATGAGCAATTTTCCGATGCCCAGGTTTTCCACCAGTCGCAGTCTGTGGGTGATGATGACCTTGTTGACGTACTGGAAGAAGTGTGTAAAGAGGTGTCCGACGATGAGGAGACACGGTTGTCAGACAGTGGGGAAGTTGTTGTCAGGGCAGGAAGTCCGAGGGGGGAGCAGACTGAGGGATCGGAGGATGATGAGGTGACAGACCCAAGCTGGGTTGAGAGGCCGGGTGAACACAGTGCTTCTGAGACGGAGGAGAGTCCTCGACCAGAACAGGTTGGAAGAGGCAGTGGTGGGGCCAGACGGAGAGGCAGGGCCAGAGCTGGTGCATCAGCGCCAAATGTGTCAACTAGTGAAGCTCCCGTGGCGAGGGCTCCTGCGGCGAGGGCTAGATTTTCAGAAGTCTGGAGGTTCTTTAAGGAAACACCGGATGACCGACGGACTGTGGTGTGCCACATTTGCCAAACCAGGATCAGCAGGGGTTCCACCACTAATAGCTTAACTACCACCAGTATGCGCAGGCATATGAATGCTAAACACCCCACTCAGTGGCAACAAGCGCGTTCACCTCCGGCCCAGGACCCTGCCACAAAAACCCCATCGTCGCCTCCACGATCCTCCACAGCATCCACCAGCGTTACGCTCTCCATACCCCAGACGCTGGAGCGGAAACGCAAATATAGTGCAACCCACCCGCACGCCCAAGCCCTTAATGTGCACATCTCCAGATTGCTAAGCCTGGAGATGCTGCCCTATAGGCTAGTAGAGACCGAGGCCTTTCGCAGCCTCATGGCGGCGGCCGCCCCTCGGTATTCGGTCCCCAGCCGCCACTACTTTTCCCGATGTGCCGTCCCAGCCCTGCACCAGCACGTGTCAGACAACATAACCCGTGCCCTGACCAACGCCGTTTCTGACAAGGTCCACCTGACCACGGACACGTGGACGAGTGCTGCCGGGCAGGGCCACTATATATCGCTGACGGCACATTGGGTTAACTTGGTGGAGGCTGGGACCGAGTCTGACCCTGTGGCTGGTCATATACTGCCGACGCCGAGGATTGCGGGGCCTACCTCGGTCCAGGTGTTTCAGGCCTACTATGCCTCCTCCTCCTCCCACCCCTCCTCCACCTCCGCCTCCCCCGAATTACCATCCGTGGGCATGGCGCCATCAGTCGGTAGCTCTAGGCACAGCAGCAGTTTTGTCGCTAAGCGACAGCAGGCGGTGCTCAAACTGCTGAGCCTAGGCGATAAAAGGCACACCGCCCAAGAACTATTACAGGGCATCACGGCGCAGACTGATCTGTGGCTGGCACCGCTGAACCTGAAGCCAGGCATGGTTGTGTGTGACAACGGCCGTAACCTGGTGGCGGCTCTGCAACTCGGCAGACTGACACATGTGCCATGCCTGGCCCATGTGTTAAATCTGATAGTTCAGCGTTTCCTCAAGACATACCCCAATCTGTCTGATTTGCTCACGAAGGTGCGCCGCATCTGTGCGCATTTCAGGAAGTCCAGCACAGATGCTGCCACTCTCAGGGCAGCGCAGCGCAGCCTCCAACTGCCCGCTCACCGACTGTTGTGCGACGTGCCCACGAGGTGGAATTCAACACTGACCATGTTATCCAGAGTTTACCAGCAGCGCCGAGCGATTGTAGACTGCCAGATGTCAACTTCCACCAGAACTGGTAGTCAGGTCAGTCAGCTTCCTCAAGTCTACAATGAGGAGTGGACGTGGATGTCTGATATCTGTCAGGTGCTGAGTAACTTTGAGGAGTCAACACAGATGGTCAGTGGCGATGCCGCCATCATCAGCCTCACCATCCCGCTGCTTGGCCTGTTGAAAAACTCTCTGATCAGCATGAAGTCGGAAGCTTTGCGCTCGTCACAAGAGACGGGGGAAGAAGATTCCCTTGTTGATAGCCAAAGCACCCTTAGGTCTGTTTCTCAGCGCATATCGGAGGAGGTGGAGGTGGAGGAGGATGAGGAGGAAGAGGAGGAGAATGTTGGCGAGACACAAGAGGGGACCATTGTTGAGTCCTTCACTGTTCAGCGTGTATGGGCAGAAGAAGAGGAGTTGGAGGAGTTGGAGGAGGAGGAAATGGACAGTCAGGCCAGTGAGGGGAGTGAATTCTTACGCGTTGGTACTCTGGCGCATATGGCAGATTTCATGCTAGGCTGCCTATCCCGTGACCCTCGCGTTCAAAGAATTTATTCCAGCACCGATTACTGGGTGTTCACTCTCCTGGACCCACGGTACAAGCAAAATCTTTCCACTCTCATCCCTGGAGAGGAAAGGAGTGTGAGAATGCATGAATACCAGCAGGCCCTGGTGCACAAGCTGAAACAGTATTTCCCTTCTGACAGCGCTAGCGGCAGAGTGCGTAGTTCTGCGGGACAAGTAGCGAGGGAGAGTAGGCGAGCAGGCAGCTTGTCCAGCACTGGCAAGGGTACGCTTTACAAGGCTTTTGCCAGCTTTATGTCACCCCAGCAAGACACTGTCACCTGTCCCCAGTCTCGGCAGAGTAGGGCTGATCTTTACAGAAAGATGGTGAGGGAGTACGTAGCTGACCATACCATCGTCCTAAATGATCACACAGCTCCCTACAACTACTGGGTTTCAAAGCTGGACATGTGGCACGAACTGGCGCTGTACGCCTTGGATGTTCTTGCCTGCCCTGCCGCTAGCGTCTTGTCCGAGCGAGTTTTCAGTGCAGCTGGTGGCATCATCACCGATAAGCGTACACGCCTGTTGACTGACAGCGCTGACAGGCTGACGCTTATTAAGATGAATAAAGCCTGGATTTCTCATAATTTCCAATCTCCACCAGGTGAAGGAAGCTCAACCTGAATAATTTATCCACTCCTCCTCCTCCTCATTTTCCTCCTTCTCCTCCTCTTTGTACAGTAAAGCAGAGGAAACTGGCTATTTTTTGACAGGGCCCACTGGCTCTAGCTATAGTACTTTATGCATTTAATTTTTCTGGAGGGCCACCGACCCGGTCCTCTGTTTTAAACAATTTTTGGGAGTGCCACATACAGGCACTCAATCTATTCAATTTTTCTGGAGGGCCACCTACCTGCTCCTCTGGTTTGAAAACTTTTTTGGACTGCCACATACAGGCACTCAATATATTTCATTTTTCTGGAGGGCCACCTACCTGCTCCTCTGGTTTGAAAACTTTTTTGGACTGCCACATACAGGCACTCAATCTATTTCATTTTTCTGGAGGGCCACCTACCTGCTCCTCTGGTTTGAAAACTTTTTTGGACTGCCACATACAGGCACTCAATCTATTCCATTTTTCTGGAGGGCCACCTACCTGCTCCTCTGGTTTGAAAACTTTGTTGGACTGCCACATACAGGCACTCAATCTATTTCATTTTTCTGGAGGGCCACCTACCTGCTCCTCTGGTTTGAAAACTTTTTTGGACTGCCACATACAGGCACTATCCAAATTAAATTGTCTCCATAGCAGCCTCCACACGTTGTCTCCATTGCTACCTCCAAAAGTCGTCCATATAGCTGCCTCCATACATCGTCCCTTTATCAAACGAGGTGTGTCAGGCAGAAATTTGGGTTGTTTTCATGGATTCCACATCAAAGTTGTTAACTTTGTCGCCACCCAGCTGTGTTATCCACAAAATATACTGGCAAACTTTTATCATTTACCAATATTATTTCAGCGCTTCTTGCGCTTCTGTTTACATTCCCCTCACCCGCCATATCCTAAACTTATAAGAACGCTACTACACTTGATCTTATACAAAAGGTTCTTAGAAGTGCTGTTTGGGGAGTAGCCTAGAGACAGGGGCTTGGATTGGCGAAAGATCGCCTGGCAGCGGAGCGCCAGCTCCATGCGCATCATGCGCTTCTTGCGCATCTGTTTACATTCCCCTCACCCGCCATATCCCAAACTTATAAGAACGCTACTACAATTGATCTTATACAAAAGGTTCTTAGAAGTGCTGTTTGGGGAGTAGCCTAGAGACAGGGGCTTGGATTGGCGAAAGCTCGCCTGGCAGCGGAGCGCCAGCTCCATGCCAAGATCCAACTAACATAGTTTTAACTGCAGCACCTTTAATCTACTACTAGTTCACTGCCTCCATACATGGTCCCCTTATCAAACGAGCTGTGTCAGGCAGAATTTTGGGTTGTTTTCATGGCTTCCATGTTAACTTTGTCGCCACCCTGCTGTGTAATCCACAAAATATACTGGCAAACTTTTATCATGTACCGATATTATTTGAGCGCTTCTTGCTTACCTCCTTTGGTTCCTCTCTGCCACCCATTGGTTTGAAGCCTGAGTCCATATAGGGTATGTCGCCATGACACTCTCTAGCCTGCTGCCGCTGCCTCTGCATGCCGTCCCCTATAGTGTCAGGGTCAATTATTGGATGTTTTAGATGCTATCTAGCTTCATTCTGTCACTCTGTCATGGCCATGCTGTTGCCCATAGTTTTGGCATAATGGTGCGATTAAGCAGCCTCAGAGGCATCCATGCATGCTGCCCCTGCTGTTTCCTGTCCATTTCTGTGGTGTTTCCATCCTTTTCTGAGGTTCCCAGGTGTTTGGCCAAGCTTCCCTGTGCAGAGCCTTGGTCCCCTTGAAAAATGCTCGAGTCTCCCATTGACTTCAATGGGGCTCGTTACTCGAAACGAGCACTCGAGCATCGGGAAAAGTTCGTCTCGAATAACGAGTACCCGAGCATTTTAGTGCTCGCTCATCTCTAGTAATGATCTTTTGAAATGTTATATTATTCTTAGATTCTTCTATCACTTTTATATTGTATTTCTTCTCTTAGTTCTGTGGCATCATAAATACAATGGCAAATTACATCTAAGACATAAATACACTTTCTCCTGACACCGCAGCAAATCAAAAGGGTGCCTGGAGCACTTGAAGGGAAAAGGTTACTATTAAAAAACGAAATATGATTTAGGGTCATGTATTTTTTATTTTCTTACATGGGTTTAAGCTAGAGTTTGCTCATAATCTGTCAGTGAGGTCATTGGAAAGGTCAGCTAGAAAAACAGGCAATATAAACATTAAATAGAATAAATTAAAACATGTTTGCAAGAAACCACTTATTTTCACATTTTATATTTAATTCAAGCTTTTAAAATTCCGTGATTCAGCTTTAATGGGCTTCATTCTTGAAGTAAAGTAATTTATGACTGAGATTTACCTCTGGGGGAGAGAGAAATGTGAATTATTCAGTTCTGGACAAGAAAAGAAAATGTCACAAGGAAACTTGACCCTTTTATCGGGAATGCCATTGTATGGTAATTTTATAAAGATGTGACTACCCCAAACCTATCTCAAATATATATAAAGCGTCAAATTTCTCAAGATAGCAATGTAATACAATATTGCAACATGTCAACACAGTGGGGCAGATTTACTTACCTGGTCCATTCCCGATCCAGCGGCGCATTCTATGTGGAGGATTCGGGTCTTCCGGCGATTCACTAAGGTAGTGCGCCCGATGTCCACCAGGTGTCGCTGCTGCGCTGAAGTCCATCAGAGTTCACCAAGCTACCCTGGGTGCAGGTAAGCGACACTTTTTTTTTTTTAAATACAGCGGTTTTTTCGAATCCGTTGGGTTTTCTTATGGCCACGCCCCCCCGATTTCCGTTGCTTGCATGCCGGCGCCGATGCACCACAATCCGATCACGTGCGCCCTTAGTAAATGACCCCCAGTGTCTTTTAATAGATATATAATGAATCACAGCTCTGTAATTTCTCTTATATTGTTTTCAAAGAGCCAGTCCATTCTCTGCAAGAAGCTTGTCTATTTTTCTGGATACACAGAGCAGATTATATTATTCATCATATCATAGTTTATATGGCTGAGGAAGGGATTTAGGGGAAATAATTCTATATAACATAACCATCAATGTTATTTAGGTGTAAAAATGCATCTAGACCCTTCTTGAAGCTTTCTGCTGTCCCTGCTGTGACCAGCACCTGAGGCAGGCTATTCCACAGATTGACAGTTCTCATAGTAAAAAATTCATGAAGATCATAGGGCAGCTGTAATGCAGCGACTTGGTACAGAAAAATGGTCAGTTAACCCTAAATCTGAACCCACAAATCTTGCCCCAGTTACTTACTTGAACCACCCTAGACGGTGGCCAGTACCTGATCAAATATCCCTCCCTGTGCCAAAGTGTAACACATGGAGACAAAGACAAAACAGTGCAAACAGATAAAAATAGTCACCAGAGCCAGGCCACAACAAAGAAAGCAAACAGAATACAAAATCACAAAATGGTACAATAGTCTAAATAAGAGTCAAAGTTCAGGGTACCAGGACAACAATAATCAGAGTGACAAGCAAAGTATGGAGCCAACTAAGAAGAACTCTATAGCCAGCAACCCAGGAAGAACTGTTATGTTATTTTAGAGCCCTGTCCTCAATTTTGATTGGGCTAGAACCCAAGGATCTAAACAACGCATGGAGTAGGGGATTATTGTGTGAAGCAGTTAACCACAATAGGTTTACTAGCGATAAACCAGAGATAATGCTGCAGGAAAGAGACAGATGTGGCTCTTAAACAATCAAAACAGGGTGTAATACATACAGGATATGCTGCCATTGAACTCAATAAAACATGTCAAGTACACATAAGGTCTCATGCACACAAATGTGTTCTTTGGCTAAGAGTTAGCTGCACAAATAGCGTTTAACTCATTTCTCCATTGCTTTTTTAGTCGCAAAAGATAAGGCAGGTCCTATTCTTGCCTTGGAAATAATTTCTCATGGACAATGGAGAGGTGAGCGCAGGGCCACATCTGCCATGAGGTGGGGTGACAGATGACAGATTGCAGACCCTTTTAGATTTGCTGCCAGTAGTACGGACTGGCCAAACACTGGCAAGTCCATATTACCTATAAAATTCTATTAATCAGGCACCTTTAAGACATAATTGATGGGCAGAGCGGAGCAGCACATTGTGCTTGTGTGTATGCAGGACACAGGCTGGCGTGACGTCAGCCTGTGTCACTATTCACCATGCGGCTGCCGGCAGCAGAGGAGCTGCAGGGGAGTGCCAGGGCTGGAGGTAAGTACAAGGTTTTTTTAAAAAAAAATCGGTGCAAGCTGTATAACAGTACTGGGGGCGGGCTGTGTATACTCGGGGGCAGTCTGTGTATACTGGGGGGGAGAGGCTTGTATATACTTGGGGGCAGGCTGTGTATACTGGGTGTCAGGATGTGTATACTTGGGGGAGGTTTGTATATACTGGAGGAGGCAGGCTGTGCATACTAGGGGGAGAGGCTTGTACATAATGAGGAGAGGCTGTATATACTTGGGGGCAGCAGGCTGTGTATACCGTCAGGGAGGCTGTGTGTACTGGGAGGAGAGGCTGTGTTTACTGTGTGTGTGGGGGGGGGTTGTGTATACTGTGGGAGGGGGGGCTGTGTATGCTGAGGGGGAGAGGCTGTGTATACTGGGGGGGGGCTCTGTACACTGGTTGGGCGGGCTGTTTATACTGGGGGGACAGAGGCTGTGTATACTGGGGGGCAGGCACTGTGTACTTGAGGGGAGCAGGCTGTATGTACTTGAGGGGTAGCAGGCTATGTGTACTTAGAGGGGCAGGCTGTGTAATACTGGGGAAGGCTGTGTATACTGGGCAGGCTGTGTGGTACTGGGGTTGTCGTAGCTCTATATACTGTCTATGGGGGAATCTGTACATGGGACTGGATTTTATTTAAACTGGGTGCATTATATAGAGTACTATATATCATGTATATGGGGGCTGTTATAAATAAAGTAGGGAAATTGTATATAAATCGGGTGTGTATATAAATTAGCAGGTGCTGTAGTTCAGGGGGTATGGTATATATAAAAAATTGTGGGAGCTGTAGATACTATAAATTATTCAGGGGAATAAAATGGATGCTTTATGTGAGAAATAGTGTGTTCAGTCTTGTTGTGAGGATAATATATATTAGGAACATGCTCCATTATATTGTAAGTGTAAGTATTGTAAGGAGCAGTGTGGAATTATGCTGCATGGAGATGAAGTCATTTAACTGTGAATTAATCAGAAATAAACCATGGTCGGGAGAAATCATAAAGAAGTCCTCTTTCTGATGGAGCAGATCATCACCAGTAAGGTACCAGAGGTCACTAATGTCTGTGTCTAATTACTACTAGTGTGTGAGGTAGCATCATTGGGCACCGGGGGAAGGGGGGGCAGCATTTTAAATTTTCGCCTCAGGCAGCAAAATTGCTAGAATTGGCCCTAGGTGAGCGGCACGCTTTTCTGATGTCAGAAAAAATGTGTGTTTTTATGCATCAGTCTTAACATGTACAAACATAGCTAACCTCAGACTGAAAAGATGTTACAAGATTTGCTAATAGAGAATGTATACTACTGGTCCTGATAACAGATTTCACTAAGGCTCCAAACGAGGTTTCCATGCCAGCCTGAACTGTGACTGATGTGAACTGAAAACTTTGAAGGTCATAAGTAAGTTATATGTTACAGACATAAATACTGGGTCTACAGTTATTTCAGGATAGGGGAGCAGAGGTCGCTAAGAGGATGAGACCACTTCATATACTCTTCTACAGTAAAAATGGCATAGAAGGGCATAGAAGTGTAAAGATGAGGATGGGGGGGGGGGGTTCAGTTGGTTAGTTTACTGAAATCACGCTTCCCCTTTCTTTTGTCTTCATAGTTTCAACAGCCAGAGATTCGTACAGCTTTTTACAGAAGCTCTTTTTGGCCTGGCACTGTAAGAATGGCCAGTACAACCGGTCCCCTACTTAAGAACACCCGACTTACAGGCGACTCATAATTACAACTGGACCTCTGGGTGTTAGTAATTTACTGTACTTTAGCTCCAGGCTACAATAATCACCTATAACAGTTATCAGAGGTGTCTGTAATGAAGCTTTATTGTTAATCCTGGTTCTTATGACAACCCAACATTTTTAAAATCCAATTGTCACAGAGACCAAAAAAAAATTTGGTCGGAGCTACAATTATAAACTATACAGTTCTGACTTACATACAAATTCAACTTAAGAACAAAGCAACAGACCCTGTCTTGTAACCCTGGGGCTGCCTGTACATGTATACAAGTATTTTGTATGTGTATTTATTTATTTATGTGTGTGTGTGATGTGTTTGTTTGTAGAGTGTGTGTGTAATGCATATGCATAAGAGTATCTTATATGTATCTATGTCATATAACTATTGTATGTATAAGTGTATTTACAGTATGTGTGAGTATCTTATTATAAATAAATATGTAATAAACAGATAAAATCAGAAGAACATTTTTAATTTAAGTGAAGGTATAAGTGAAGGACTGGAGAAATCGGTAATAGTTATCATTTTATGATGGAGACCCGGTTATGCTTCGGTGCCCAAGAAAATTTAGATTTTGTTCTTTTCTACATCTCATTTTGTTGCCAGACATGCGAATGAATTCAGTGAAAAGCACATTTTAAGGCAGTGAAGCAGTTACAGTAAACTTAAAGATTCCAGAAAATAATTTACAATCAACCCTGGCGGAAAGAAATAGCTAGGCAATAAACTGTGCAGAACTCTGGCATACTAACACGGCAAGATCCCCATCATTTGTATGCAGCAAGTAAGACTGTATCATATATCTTCTATAAATGACAATCCTTATTGTGAGCATAAGACAGAAAGTAAAAACAAATCATGTGATATCAATGCTGTTCTGTCTCTTAAGTTTACTGCACTGAGACACAGCAATGCCGATAAATGTCTCTCCTGATAAGACTTATTGACACAATATAAAGGTTTGCCCTTGTTTTCTCCTACTAGCTCAGTATTTTAGTACATCTGCAGACTCCTCTGATGATACTTGCAGTACGATCCATCAACTATCAAGTCAATCCGGGAGTTGAGCGCATCTGCTTGTAAATAAAGAATGAATACTAGATTTTCTCAACCTCCTTTGTTGGACAAAAATAACATATATGTTGACAAATTGACCAAATACTGCATTTCATGCTACTTTCCTGTGCTTTATAAATATTGTAGAGGCTCATGATTCCTTTACTTATTTTACTTACCTGCTATGTAAAATAACAATGTTGAAAATTTTTAATCATGTATATGGCTATATAAATGCCAAAAGTGAAATGTACAGTGATATGTATAACACCCAGACATGTGTATAAAAAGAGATGACATTTTTTAATGATAAATCTCAATCCACCCTATGTGCATTGTGGTTTAAAGTCCCATAAGTGTCAATAGGAATCATTGCATAAGAGCCTATGATGTCCAGTAGCATAAGTAGCTTAAATAAAATCTACCATTTGATTTGATGCATTATGAACCAAACATAGCTTGAGAATGCTGTAGCTTCACAGATGCAGAAACATATCTTGTTTAATCCCTGAGCTGAGTGGTTTTGTGAAAAAACAATTATAAAATTCAGGATAATGAAGCTCTGTCACTCCTGTGACTGAAGGCAGAAGTAATAAATCGCTTCACCATCCCCCAGCTGCTGTGTATGAGTGATCCAGCTCAGGTTAATTAGTCCTGTCTAGACACTGCAGACAGCTCTTATAATGCGTACATGTACTGCAAGAGGTATGCAACCCAGCTTTCCCAAGGTCATGAATGTCATAATTGTTTTTTCAGCAAAACCACTCATCTCAGTGATTAAACAGGTTATGCCGCTGCATCAGTGTAGCCACAGCATTTTCAATGTATGTTTGGTTCATAATGCATGAAATCAAATGGTAGATTTCCTTTAAGGAGAAACAATTTTCTTTTTCAATTTTAAAAGGATATTTTTTATCTCCTCTATGGCTAGATTATTGCCAAAGACTGACCTAGACTGTAAGGTGGGGGAAGTGAGGTGGGGGTTATTCACCAAGTGTATGTTAGTGTTATTATCCTGTCACTTTATCAATAATTCTCTGGTTGTGGTGGTGTTAAACACAACATGACAGCTTATGATGATCACTAGGGATGGGCGAATCGATTCGAAAAAAGTGGAATTCAGTCTGAATTTCAGGGAAAATTCGATTAGTCACAAATCCGAAGTTTACGGTGATTCGAGTGAACAAAGTATTTTTTTCTCCTTTATTACCAAAACGTGTTACATGGGGCAGAGAACTTTGTGAAGGAGAAAGGAACACCTTTGATCACATGTGCAGAACTGTAAGCCAATCAGCTGAGTGATTTCACACAGCCCTATAAAAACAGGCAGCCATTTTCAATCTCGGCATTTCACACTGCATGTGCTGTCTCCAGCTTCTAGCTGTTTGTACTGTACTGTGCTATAGCGATTTCTGCTCCAATCCCAGGGTGTCCATTTTGGGGGGTCTGTATACCCCAAATAGCAGTTCTTTTCTGTTGCTGTAGTGAATAATAAAAAATCTGTGTAAAATCCACATATTTTCTGTAGTGATTTCTGCTCCAATCACAGGGTGCCCATTTTTGGGGATCTGTATTCCCCAAACAGCAGTTTTTTTTGTTGCTGAAGTGAATAGGAAGAATTCTGTGTAAAATCCACATACTTTCTGTACTGATTTCTGCTCCAATCCCAGGGTGTCCATTTTGGGGGATCTGTACACCCCAAATAGCTGTTTTTTTTGGTTGCTGAAGTGAATAGGAAGAAATCTGTGTAAAATCCACATTGTTTCTGTAGGGATTTCTGCTCCTATCCTAGGGTGTCTGTTTTGGGGGATCACTATACCCCAAATTGCAGGGGTTTTTTTTGTTGCTGAAGTGAATAGGAAGAAATCTGTGTAAAATCCACATAATTTCTGTAGTGATTTCTGCTTCAATCCCAGGGTGTCCATTTTGGGGGATCTGTATACCCAAAATTTCAATGTTTTTTGTTGCTACAGTTGAAAGCAAGAAATACATGTCAAATCCCGGTAGTTTCTAGAGTGATTTTTGCTCCAATCATAGGGTGTCCGTTTTGGGGATCTGTATAGCCCAAATTGCAGCTCTTTTTTGATGCTGAAGTTAATAGCAAGAAATCGGTGTAAAATCCACATAGCTGCTGGAGTGATTCTTGCTCCAAGTCCAGGGTGTTCATTTTGGGGGAGCTGTATACCCCAAATTTTAGATCTTTTTTGGCAAAGACATAATATTTTCAGGGAAATTATAATGAACGATGCATGTGGTGTCTCTAATCTTCAAATTTAAATTAAAAATTTCAAACTTTGAACTCATTTCAAACTTCAAATTCATTTCACACTTCATACTTTGTCATTGTGCCACACTGTGGCCTACCATGTTGCTGCTACCTCCAGAATTTGTCATTGTGCCACTCTCTGACCTCCGACTGCTGCTGCCGCCACCTCCATAATCTGTCATTGTGCCACACTGTGGCCTACCATGTTGCTGCCAGCTGCAGAATTTGTCATTGTGCCACTCTCTGACCTCCGACTGCTGCTGCCGCAACCTCCACAATCTGTCATTGTGCCACACTGTGGCCTACCATGTTGCTGCCACCTCCAGAATTTATCATTGTTCCACTCTCTGACCTCCTGCCGCTGCCACCTCCACAATTTGTCATTGTGCCACTATGTGGCCTACCAGGTTGCTTCAGAAAATATAACTTAGACCATATATAGCAGGGATAATTCTTTATATCTTTTACTTATAACATCGACATAAGGCATTAGTAATTGACTAATGCCTTATGTCAATGTTATAAGTAAAAGATATAAAGAATTATCGCTGCTGTATATGGTCTAAGTTATATTTTCTGAAGTCTGCATTAACCCCAAGCGTGAGAGGCTTGGTATATTAGACCAGCGTTCACACTCTGTCTATAAATACCGTAGTGTTTTCTTTATATATATTACGCCTACCAGGTTGCTGCCAGCTCCAGAATTTGTCATTGTGCCACTCTCTGTCCTCCTGCCGCTGCCACCTCCACACTTTGTCATTGTGCCACTATGTGGCCTACCAGGTTGCTGCCAGCTACAGAATTTGTCATTGTGCCACTCTGCGACCTACTCATGCTGCTGCCAACTGATTGTTGTCTCCCTGGAACACCCTGTGATTTACTTAATGCTGTTTTCACCCTCCACCACTCTATGACAATGCCACTATGTTTGGTTTTCCCCTTCATTTCATCTGTCAGTAGGAATGAAAAGCTTCAGGATTGATAGACAAAAGCAGGAGTGATAACAGAACACAGAGGACATGCAAATATCCCATTTTCTGGTCATCTCTGTTTTGGATCCACTCCTGTTTGTTTTTGGCTTTAGCAATATTGATGATGGATTATTGATCTATTGAAAGCAGAACCTGACAGGTGAAAAGAAGGCCAAAATGATCAGTAAAATGAGCTGGCACATACTTTACCTTGTCAGGCTGTGTTCATGGCTTGCATATCTAAAAAAAACAATGACTACTCCGCCATCTATGTCAGTTTGGTGGGGAGAGAGTGGTATCTGGCTGTGCAGTGGGCCTGCGCATGGCGTTCCTGTCCCACACCTGTGAACTGCCTATAGTCTGTGCCCATTTTAGGGCGCAATTCTACAGCAGCGCAGACCTTGGGTAGTAGTGCCCCACTAGTGCAGGTCACCGCAGTCCAGAGCCTCCTAATAAATCCAGCAAGACCAGAGAAAAGGGGCAGTGCTTAGGGCAGTGTAAATACAAATCTGCTTACTTCCGGAGATTATGTTTTATTTCTGGTGGTACCTGCAACCAAAATCCATTAATTGAATCAATATCATGGGACAATTCTAGCAACAAGTAGACAAACATTAAAAGTCAGTAACCTAACTAAACCAAATGTCTACATTTAAATTAATTTGGCATATTTCAATTAATTCCTAGTTCCTTTTATGCTATGTAACTTGAAAGTAAAGAGTCAAAATGTACTTTATGCATGAAGTCTACATTCCCATACAGCTGGATATATTCATTAATAAGGGTTTGCTATGCAGATTTGTGGCATTTTGCCCATGACCTTATCCAGTGCACTCTTAAATCATTACCAGGATCTGGCATCAATGGTGAGAGCTTTATTCTATTTTACAGTCAGCCTACACATATTCAAAGAGAAATGGATTAGAAAGCCATTTAAGTGCAGCTGAGTAATTATATAGCCAGCACTGCTACCCCTCTTATCTGTTCTTGTTTCTAAAATTGCTAATGAAGCATATGGCCTGTACCCAAACATGACGTTATTCATGATCCAGAGCCATCCTTGCAGAACCTCTATATTACTGCTAGTGTCAGTGTCATTTCCTTACATTAACCACAGTGACAATGCATTCTGTAGAACTGATATTAATGTTTTATACAACTGGCTAAGTAAATACAATAGGTCACTTCTTGGGTAATAGAATGAGTTTCCCCAGTTTAATCATTTCCAAATCCCAGCACAGATTTGTATTTTTGTTGCGGCTAAACAGTCTGTAGACATCTCAGAGATGTGTAATATTAGTATTTATTTTCCATCTGAATTTATGAGTCCCAAATCCTTTGAGATTATTTAGGCAAAGCAGACTGGCAGTATTTCAAGAAGCCGGTTTCCTTGCCAACTAAAGTGTGTGATAAAATGGAGGAGGAAAAAATATATAATCTACCCTTTTTTACATAATATGTTCAATGATTTCATTAGAATGCAATGTTTTTGAAGCCTGTGTGGATTTTCTGTTATTCTGAATAATGGATGTCGTTGGAAATATCAATATTTGAAAATGAATGTAAACATTGGTACAGTTATAGCTTTTACAACCTTCCTCATTATCCAGTGCAGAATATACAACCATGTAAACCTTAAATGTCATTACAAGGACTTTTCCATTATTTCAATATGTATAAAGCAAGAAGAGGTATGGGGATCGAATTATAATCTCTTCAATTTCTATTTAAAATATATGTGAAAAATATCAGCACAAATATGTCTTTAAATTCTATCCTCTATCTAACTAACCTCTACTTGTACAATGTACTTGTGAAATTCTGTAGTTTACAGTTATTTAGATAAAGTTGGCATTCACCATGCTGTTTCGATAAAATGATGTTTCTTTATTTTATCTTTGTAAAAAATTCTGGCAACAGCATCAGGGCAGAAGGGGTACAATGCAGGGTAGAAGTTCTTCTTTTTGCCTATTTAGTTATATAGATACAGATACAGAGTGATAGGGAGTTTGTTGCAGATTTTGTTATAATGTGAACAGTAGTTCTTGTGATTATTTCCATCTGCTTCCTTAACACCTAGTGTTGTATTCAAAATACTGTACATATTTAATAATAATAACAATATTAATAATATTTTTTACTCTTTATGGTAACAGCTTCATATGTATTGGATTGATGTAATTAAAGGAAGAGTAGTCACTTTGTGATTTGGTGCTTGCCACTTGAGGCTTATTTTTTGGATGGTTTCTCTACACAAGTATTTTGGATTTTCCTTGAGCGATTATCAAAAGTATTTCACTTGTTATGTATAAAAGCTTTGTCATCTTTGCATTTTTGCATCCATTACCCAATCTTATTATAAAAAATATGCCCCAGTGTGTATGGATAAGGGGTCTTCTTCTGTCTCATTCTGTAGTGCAAACCGGGTGATTGGCAGGGCGCCTGATGATACACCTCCGCAACCATATTCACAATTTGCATGCCGTGAATAGGTCATTAATAGAGATGAGCGAGTATACTCGTCCGAGCTTGATGCTCGTTCGAGTATTAAGGTACTCGAAACGGCTCGTTGCTCGGACGAGTATTTCCCCTGCTCGAGATCGAGCATTTAATTAAAAAAACACAGTGAAGAACAATGAAGAATAGAATAAAAACAGAGAACACAGTGAACACAGGATCATTTAAGTGAAAAAGACAGTGAAGAACACAGTGAAGAATAGATTACAGATGTTCGGCACATCTGCTTACTTGTCGGAAGATACGCGCGGAACGGCAGCAGGGAGACATCAAGTAGCAGGGAGACATCAGGCAGCAGGGAGACATCGGGCAGCGGGGAGACATCAAGCAGCAGGGAGACATCGGGCAGCACGGGGGAGACAGACATCGGGCAGCACGGGGGAGACAGACATCGGGCAGCACGGGGGAGACAGACATCGGGCAGCACGGGGGAGACAGACATCGGGCAGCACGGGGGAGACAGACATCGGGCAGCACGGGGGACACAGACATCGGGCAGCACGGGGGACACAGACATCGGGCAGCACGGGGGACACAGACATCGGGCAGCACGGGGGACACAGACATCGGGCAGCACGGGGGAGACAGACATCGGGCAGCACGGGGGAGACAGACATCGGGCAGCACGGGGGACACAGACATCGGGCAGCACGGGGGAGACAGACATCGGGCAGCACGGGGGAGACAGACATCGGGCAGCACGGGGGAGACAGACATCGGGCAGCACGGGGGACACAGACATCGGGCAGCACGGGGGACACAGACATCGGGCAGCACGGGGGAGACAGACATCGGGCAGCACGGGGGACACAGACATCGGGCAGCACGGGGGACACAGACATCGGGCAGCACGGGGGACACAGACATCGGGCAGCACGGGGGACACAGACATCGGGCAGCACGGGGGAGACAGACATCGGGCAGCACGGGGGAGACAGACATCGGGCAGCACGGGGGAGACAGACATCGGGCAGCACGGGGGAGACAGACATCGGGCAGCACGGGGGAGACAGACATCGGGCAGCACGGGGGAGACAGACATCGGGCAGCACGGGGGACACAGACATCGGGCAGCACGGGGGACACAGACATCGGGCAGCACGGGGGAGACAGACATCGGGCAGCACGGGGGAGAAAGACATCGGGCAGCACGGGGGAGACAGACATCGGGCAGCACGGGGGAGACAGACATCGGGCAGCACGGGGGAGACAGACATCGGGCAGCACGGGGGAGACAGACATCGGGCAGCACGGGGGACACAGACATCGGGCAGCACGGGGGACACAGACATCGGGCAGCACGGGGGAGACAGACATCGGGCAGCACGGGGGAGACAGACATCGGGCAGCACGGGGGAGACAGACATCGGGCAGCACGGGGGAGACAGACATCGGGCAGCACGGGGGAGACAGACATCGGGCAGCACGGGGGAGACAGACATCGGGCAGCACGGGGGAGACAGACATCGGGCAGCACGGGGGAGACAGACATCGGGCAGCACGGGGAGACTTCAGTGGAAGAAGAGGAGCGGATCCCGGGACAGCGTATCACCCCGACAAGTAAGCAGATGTGCAGAACATCTGTAATCTATTCTTCACTGTGTTTTTCACTGCGTTTTTCACTTAAATCATCCTGTGTTCACTGTTTTTATTCTATTCTTCACTGTTCTTCACATCTGTTAACTTGTCGGGAGATAATATACGCACGGAACAGTGAAGAATAGATTGCAGATGTTTGCATACATCTGATCACTTATCAGAAGACATTCTTTTTCAATTAAATAACACATTTTATTCCTGAGCCTTGGTCCCTTTGAAAAATGCTCGGGTCTCCCATTGACTTCAATGGGGCTCGTTATTCGAGACGAGCACTCGAGCATCTGGAAAAGTTTGTCTCGAATAACGAGCACCCGAGCATTTTAGTGCTCGCTCATCTCTAGTCATTAATTATTTGGGGGATGGAAAACTTGTTTTCAGCCACATTTGTAATTTAGTAGCAAAGGGCTAAGTCTTCATAGTTTAAAATGCTGACATGGACATGGGCATGCTTTGGAAGTGAAAGCAGAGGCCCTTTTTTGTAATGTCATTAAAGTGTATCTTGTAAGCACCTTAAACCCAAGGTCATGACATTCCACATATACCTTAGGGAGGAATCCAAGGAAGCAGCAATCAAATAAAATGTGATCAGTTTCTTCACCAGCATTAAAAGAGATATAACACTTTGGCCCACCATGGAGCTATTTCACTTGGAAATGGCTACATGGCTCTTTCACTGTTGCTGAATAAACTATCACATTTTATGGGAGTGCTGCTGCCTTGGATTTCTTTACATTTGTTATTTACATTTACATTGGAGCCAGATTCATTTGAGGCTTTCACCCTATTTCCAGAGAAAGATCTGTTGTTGTCACAGTGCTGCTCTTTGCCTACTATTGCTTATATACCTTAAGGATGGTCACTAAAAATCCTAAATATGTACTTATTTCCAGTGAATATACTGTTATACCATTATAATTGCACCTCAACATTTCCATTTTTTCAAGATGAAGAATTATTTAACCATGAAGATAGCTGTTTCATGCATTCTATCAGTGGGGCTGTATTTGTAACTCACACTGAAGTAGGCAGTATGCAAAAATGTTTTCCAAGGTGTTAAATGGAAACAATGGGGCAGATTTACTTACCCAGCCCATTCGCGATCCAGCGGCGTGTTTTGTGCGGTGGATTCGGGTCTTCCGGCGATTCACTAAGGCAGTTTCTCTGACGTCCACCAGATGTCGCTGCTGCGCTGAAGTCCGCCGAGGCCCGCTGGAGTGCACAATCCTATACTTGTTGAAGGTATGTGCATGTCCCACGACATTTTTTTAAAAAAATGCGGCGGTTTCTCCTAATCTGTCGGGTTATCGTTCGGCCGCGCCACCCGATCCAGTCAGCTTCCTCAAGTCTACAATAAGGAGTGGACGTGGATGTCTGATATCTGTCAGGTGCTGAGTAACTTTGAGGAGTCAACACAGATGGTCAGTGGCGATGCCGCCATCATCAGCCTCGCCATCCCGCTGCTTGGCCTGTTGAAAAACTCTCTGATCAGCATGAAGTCGGAAGCTTTGCGCTCGTCACAAGAGACGGGGGAAGAAGATCTCCTTACCTATGAAGCTCGTCACATAATGTCTAGGGACTGCCCGTCCGGAGTGAATGCCGGTCTTCCGCCTCACCCAACATGGCGAAAGGGCACACGTGTTAAGCCGCTGCTCTGTACCTGTTATCAGGGCGGGATTACAGGAATGTAGAACTAATGATCTCTTTGTGCAAACAATATATATAGATGCATAAAGGGAACAGTTTTGGGGTGTATATTGTGAAAGCAAAGATTAAACGGGTTAATGAAGGATTTATATTATTTCTCATTATGTCATTTCTCATAGGATTTTCCAGTGATTTTGGATTGTCTTCATTTGCTTTTATCTTTTCCGCCTTATCTGAATTTGCTTTGCATGCCTTGTGCTTTGTTTCTTGACCATCCTTTACCTCCTGATTCTCATCTGCTTTGCCACCTGGTTGTGACCTCAGTTCACACTTTAGACTTTTACCTGGTTTGTGATTCTCATGTCTAAGGATTTACGACTATGATTTTGAAACATCTTTCCCCATCCTTCTCATTATCTAACAAAGGGAATGTATCAAAGGTGAGATCTGTCAGCAAGGGCGGCCATCAAGTAGGCAGATACAGATGGAAAGGGAGGTATTGGTATGTGGGCTCATCATTGGCTGGACTCCTCCTAATCAGACATTTATTGCTTATGCTAGTAAGACAAGAATAACAGTCTTTGGCATTGTTAAGTTCTGATGTATGTCTAGACTGCTTGATCAACATATTTTTATGGGATATTCCCTATTTCCAAGTGCTAGTACTACATTCCTATATGCCTCCAGGACCTGTCATTTATTCAGATATGTAACAATGTGTTGCTGGCACAGTAGCATTGTAGTATGGACAGTATGGACAGTAGGGACAATCAGAGCCATTGGGGTTAAAGTACTCTAGTGGGACTTAAAAACTGAGAAAAGCATGTTAGATATTGCTGCAGTCCAAAAGTCCCAATCTATCAAAACATAAAAATGGTTATTCTCAGCGGTAAAAAAAAATGACGCTTCATAACTCTGTATACTGTAGTAACCATCATAATATGGTTTATTTGTTTTTGTACAACAGGTTTTCATTTTTTAAAAACTATTTAAACATAAAACCTATAGAACTATGATACCCGCGTGATCATACTATCTCAGAGAACAAAAGGAAGGTGTCATTTGGAGTAGTGAAAAAGGTTAAAGCATAGTCCACAAGAAAATGGTGTAAGTGTGTTTTTGTCAATTTTACTGCAATTAGAATTTTTTTCCAGCTTCCCAGTATATGGCATGGAATAATAAATACCATCACTAGGAAGTATAATTTATTACATAGAAAACAAGCCCTCATGCAGCTCTGTATATGGAAAAATAAAAGAGCTTTATATCTTTAATGAAGGGAAGCAAAAAATAGAATTGCAAAAAACGAAAAAGAGCTTTAGGGGATATACATATATTGTGCTCTGATATAGATGATCCTCTTAACTCTTGATGTTGCTTATGTGAAATTTTATTTTTTTAATTACTATTTTGTGTATCTATCATGCAGATTGTTGAGATAAACACTCATTATTGTTTAGTGTATTGCCTGCACATATATTAGACTTCACGCTGTGCATGTCATCGCCAGTTGACATTTTAGACAAAATTAAAGCTTTCTCATGAAAAATTGCTTTTGCACTTTACATTGCTTTTGTGTTCTTTAGTAAATGTTATCAGTGCATGTTTTCTGAAATTTAGCATTGATTGACTGTCATCCTTGATATAATGTTGGGAGGTCACTAATTGTGTTGTTCTTATGTTAATTATCCCCTTCTACATAGGCAGCTATTAACAATGCATCATAGATCTAAGGTAACCAATGTAAAAAATCTGATAAATCCAACAATTTTGACTATATGTAATAAACTTTACCTGGTGTTATAATGAACATTTTTGAACATTTTCATTAAGATTTTCTTTTTTTCCCTTCACCAATCACTGGGGGAGATACATGAACTTGTCTCTGCCAGAATTCTTGTATAATTTTCATCTAAAATGCAGAGCGCCACATTTATTGTAAGTTTTAGACAATTTTTGGATATTAGATCTAATGTAACCAATGTAAAAAATCTGAAAAATTCATCAGTTTCGAGTATGTGGAATAAGCTTTATCTGGTGTTATAATGAACTGTTCGCTTTTCTGGGAGAGATACATAAATTTTTCTCTGCTAGAATTCTGGTAATTTTTACCTAAAATAAAGCGCTCCATTTATTATGGGTTTAAGACCATTTTCAGACAGTTTTCCGACTCAGTTTGTACACCAGAAAAAATTCAGCCCTGTGCCACAAAATTCTGGCACAAACTTTGCCAACTAATAGCTGGTCTAAAGTCAAACTTCACAAGTCTCAAACTGCACCAGATACATCATCTATCATGATTTATCTGGAGCAGAATATGACTGTAGAGTTGGACTCTGCACTCGTCTATTCACTGACAGTTTTACGTAATCTTCCTCACTATCATTAAAACTTTTAACCCCTTAAGGACGCAGCCATTTTATAGCTTAAGGCTTAGCCCCATTTTTGTTATTCTGACATGCGTCGCTTTATATGGTTATAATTTTAGAACACTGTTACTTATCAAAGCGATTCTGAGATTTTGCCTCACATGTTGTACTACATTTTAGTGGTAAATTAGGGCTGATAAGTTTTGCGTTTATATACAAAAAAAAGATGAATCTTTAGAAAAATGTGCCATTTTCGAAATTCTAAATTATTGTGTTTTCAGGCAGATAGATTTACCACCTAAATTATGTCTACTTTACATTTTCATAATTTTTCAGAATTTACCATTTTGGGGATAAATACTGTTTTAAATGAAATTTTAAATATTTAGCAATAAACCCACCCTACATACTCAACCTATTTTAAACCTGCACCTCTCAAACTATCATAAACAGCTTTTAGGAAGATTATTAACCCCTTGAGATCTTCAATGTAATTGAATCAAAATGGAGGTGACATTTAGAATGGTCCGATTTTGTCATTAATAAGTTCATTTAGCCCTAAAATTTACACATTTCCAAAAGATAAAAAGAGAAAACGCATCTTAAAATTTGTTATACAATTTCTCCCGAGTATAAAGACCCCCACATGTGGCCGTTACTTGTTTTATGGGCGCACAGCGAGGCGCAGAATGGAAGGAGCGCCCTCCAGCTGTCAGAATTTTCGTTTTCTCTTTGGCCCCTTTGTAGGCTATAAAATTTTTAGCTTTTGCGTTATTGGGGACATGTGACTGCATTTTTTTTGCGGGATGAGATACTTCTTCCAATGTTATCATTTTAGGGTTGGTATCTCCTACTGTTGAAAATGTATGACATTTTTTTGAAGTCAGGAGCAGGAAAGCATTAATTCTGTACTGGATTTTTTACTTTATTTTTTCTTGTTCACTGTATAGCCTAATAATCATGTTATCTTTATACTATAAGATTAGGTCAATACGATTACGGGGATACCATACATGAATATTTTTTCTTATGTTTTACTAAATTTGCCAAATAAAACCCTAATGTTGGGAAACATCTATCATTTTTGCATCACCATCTTCCAAGTGTAATAACATTCACTTTCTTGGCTACAGAGGTGGTTGATGGCTTGTTTTTTGCAAGACATGTTGTGCTTTACAATAGTATCATTCTGGAGTACATTTTTTATCACTTTTTATTGCATTTTTTTGTGGGATTAAATATGTAAAAATCATAATTTTTGGTGTTTTTTAACGTTTTTTATGGCGTTCATTGTACGGGTTCAATAATTATTTACTCTTATTCTACGGGTTGTTATGGATTCATTGATACTATAATGTGGGGTTTGTGTTATGATTTAGACTTTTATGTTTCCTGAAAATTACCGGTTCACGCCTAATTGCCCCTGGTTTTTGGCACACGTGATCGGATTGTGTCGCATCGGCGGCGGGTTGCATGCGACGGAAGTCGGGGGGCATGACCGTCGGAAAAGCCAACGGATTCAGAAAAAATGCGGTATTTTGAAAAAAAATGCGTGCACCAGGACTAGGATGGTGAACTCCGGCAGGCCTCGGTGCAGCAACGACACCTGGTGGACATCGGGCGCATGACCTTAGTGAATTGACGGAAGACCCGAATCCTCGTCGGAGAACACGCCGCTGGATCGCGACAGGATCGGGTAAGTAAATGAGCCCCTATGTGTCTATTTATATGTTTTGGGGCTTATGTATATTTTTATTGATTTATTACTGATGCATTGCAGGGTATTAGCAGTGTCAGCCTATGCACATGCATAGGCTGACACTGTGCCTTTAAGATGACATCGTAGACGGACCCCAGGGCTCCCATAGCAATGATCAGCGCCCCATGAAGACAGGGTGCGGGGGGGAAGAGCGCGAGGCCAGGCAATTTAAATGCTGCGGTCACGGTGACCGCGCCATTTAACGAGTTAAACAACCGCGAATGTAGCCCACTCCGACCGCTGGTGTTACTCTGGGATGTCACTGGTAGATTACCGCTGACATCCTGCGACTCCCGATGCTGGTTTGGCTCCAAACATCGGCTTAGCACCATACTAGTACAGCACTGAGCGCTAAAAGCGGGAGCCCGCGCCGTACTAGTCTGGCTCTGAATGCTAAGGGGTTCATACCCAAATAGTAAAAATAGCAGCCTAAATAAATGAGTACTCTGGAGGCTCCAGAGTCGAAACTGGAACATACTTAGAATCTCATATTTTCTTATAAAAAAAGGAAAACAAATCACAAAAAAGAAAGTTCGCCCTCGATGCACTATTGCACACCAAACACACTTCCACACTAGTGTGTGTGTCCTGAAACATCTGTGATCTGTTCTTCCTTTATCTTCTAAGGCCTCGTTTTGAATAAACTCATGTTTTAAAATCATGCAAATGAGCCTCAAGGGCTACTCTTTACGTCACAGAAGCCCCTTCTGGATCCATCTGATGTCACTAGCTATCTGCCTAGCAATGGGTGGAAGGAGACGGGCAGTAAAGCGGTACAGAGATGTGCATAATTAGCGGAAGATGGAGATAGAAAGGGCTTCTATGACCCAGACCCTGGGCCTCATTTGCATGCTTCTTCTGGATGTTTTATTTGATTGGTATTCTCTAAAACTAGGCCATTAGAAATAAAAGAAGAACAGAGGATGTTTCACGGGACATATGTGTAAATGTGCTTGGTATACAATACTACATCCATGTGGTAGATTTTGGCTTGATGACCACCTGACAGGGGAGGGAGCATGTGAGTCAGTCTTTCATAAATATAAGTGTAGAACGCAGAGGATTTAGGGAAGATAAAAGGGTTTTTAAAAGATGAAAGCTAATGGCCTATCCAAACCAAACTTGACCATAGCGAAAACAAATCCTTTATTGTCTTGTATACAATTAGGGGGCGTGTTCTCCAAACTCAAAGAAACGTATACAAAAACAAGGTAATATAAAAAAAAAATGCTTCTGGTGATATTATCTGCATTCATATTAGTTCTTTATTGAGAAATGTTGCTACCAATGAAGCCAGGTAATGGCCATTGAATATGCTTACTCTACCCAATTCCCAAAATATCAAAATGTCATTTGTACATACCAACATAAATGCACTTAATAAATCCTAGTTTTAATCATTTATATAACTAAATAAGTAAAATGCATTGTGCAGCTACAAATGTGAAATTCAATTCATTTCAATCACCAGATATTGAATTTGATCACCACATTCCCTTCTGTCATAAACTACTTAATTTGTTAAATTGTTTGCAATGAATGTAAATTCAGGGAATATTTTAATGCCTGCTCACAGTAAAGCTTGTAACAGCCCCAATGGTTTACAGCCAGGCATTAAATGAGCGAGACCTAATTGAAGTTTTAATTAAAGTTCCTTTAATTAGTTTTGAGGATGGATTGTCCATTGTGGGACAAATACTATTTCCGTGTTGCATTTTCAAAATTCTATTTTTTTATTTTAATGATGTAGCAGTGTAGATGATGTATTCTCTAAGTCTATAATGGGGTTTTGTGACTCAAACTGTCATTTCAATTCTTCCAAAAAAATTTAAGCATCAAAGTAATCCAATGGGAAATTCCTGTAATGATTCTGGAGCTTGAAAAGAAATAAAAATCAATTCAGAAGATGTGTCCTCATAATATATGTTTAGTGAGTTTAGCATTTTATGACCACCTGGTGATAAAGTCACTTCCTTTTAAAAAAAAATGTAAAAAATTTTAATTCACCATGAGGGTTTCATTAGCAGCTCTAAGTGTCTATCCAGAGAATAAGTCACAATTCAGACGCTACACACTGCTCCTTTTCCTCCACACCCGAAATGAAACTTCATAGAATGCAGGTCCTCTTCAGTTGGCCCATTTGAGACTATATATGAAATATGTAGTGTTTATCTTCATGTCTTTCCCATTGAGAATAGGTGTCTTTCTTATTGAGTTACTCAAAGGATTTCCATGTGACCATCTGAAAAGACCACACCTGATCCTGACTGGTTGAGTAAACAAGAGACCTGGTATGGATGAAAATAGTCACGCGACTATTTAACTGAAACAACGGGCTGTATTTATTGATGGTAGACTGCCCTCACTGAAATGCTTGTTATCTAGGGGCAGCGGATGCTGCCAGAGCCTTACTACTGTCAATGGAGAACTCCTGCCACCTTCTCCCACCACACACATCCTGTATACACTATTGTTGCATCGAGAATGGAGCTGAGCTAAGGTCTGCACCACCAGGCCATCAAGAGGCATCTGCACAAGCACAAACTGAAGCACCTCCATAGTGACTATATCACCTGGTGGTCAGCTCCAGTTTGAGTTATATCTCTGTTGTATATCAGTGTTGTATATTAAGGTGGACATTTGGATCAGTTCAGGATTGGGGAGCTTTACTTTTAGAAATGTGGGGGGTGCATCCACACATCCAATATTTGTATTTTTGTTAATGAAATAAATATTTGAATGACATAAAATTTCATAGTACACATTCAATATTCTATTCATTCTATTCTCTATCTCATTAAGACAGTAACAAAGTACCAAACAGTAACAAACTTACCCCGTAAAAGCAGGATATGCTTTTCTTTAAGCTTCCTATACCCTGAAACAAACTGAAAGAAGAGTACTGATAATACCAGATTTATCTTTGATCATGGTGTAGTGTCCTTTACATTTTCTGTCATTCGTTACATATTAAGGCTTGATTTATTTGCTCTGTGTTTTCAGTTGTGCATGATAAAAACTCAAAAAAGGATTCATGTAATCACATGGGTACAACCGTGCCCTTCCATACTCTCTTAGACTTAAAAGGCCAGCATCCTCCTGATTGGAGCTTGCTAATCCGGTTCACCCTTATCATCCGGCACCTCCCTTCCTGCCTTGCCAGATCTTCAGCATTCTACAAGGAACTTCCAAGGTTTCCACACCTTGCTTCCCACAACGGTTCCTGTTGAAGAGAAAGCTCATTAGCATTCTCAGATGCTTTCCTGTCCTCCAGTGATTCCAGACAACTCGTGTTTCTTGTCCTCCAGTGTTTCCAGATGCCTCCATGTTTCCTGTGTGTCTCCTGCATTCCCAGACGCTCTCCAGTCTCCAGCATTCCCAGAGGCTCCGGGTGGCTCCCGTGTTCCCAGCGTTTCCAAGCCACCAGCTCTCCTCCAAGGACCTCTCCATTCCTGTCTGCCTGGGTTGTGTGCCAGCTGCCTGCTCATCCTTCCAAACCATACTCCTGCTGTCATTCCAGGCTCGGACGGTGTCCTGCTACCCCTGTTTCCCTGGCTGCCACCGCGGGCCTAGTCACTCCCATGGAATGACCTGCTGGCACCCCACCGCAGCAAGACCACCCCGCTTTGCGGCGGGCTCTGGTGAAGACCAGGTGCCACTTAGACTCCGGTCCCGGGTGTCGGCTAGTACCATCTCCATCTCCCGCGGTCGTCAAGAGGGTTCACTGGTTCACAGACTCCTCCCTCCGGACTCTTCCCATAGAGACTTTAGTTCTGTGATCTGTGGATCATTACAACAGGATCCGGCCATGGACTCTGCCAGGATCAGGGACTCTGCCAAGGATTCTCATCAGTAGCTGGCCGTTTTATCCAAAGTAGATGCCCCGCACTCCCGTCTGCTCACTTATCGGGAAGAACAACTAGGCTGAGTTGCCTCCATGCTTCAACGTCTGCTTAAACCCCAGCAACTTTGAGGTCGGCTTCCATGTCCAACTCGCTTGGCCCGGCCTTCCCAAAGCTGATTCACTCTCCGGCTTTTCCAGAAGCCACTCCAGACTCTCCTGATTTTCCAGAAGCTGCTCCAGCCTCCGGCTTTCCAGAGCCGCTCAAGTCGCTGGCTTTTCCCGAGCCGCTCCAGCCTCCGGCTTTTCCAGAAGCTACTCCAACCTCCGGCTTTCCAGAGCCGCTCAAGTCTCTGGATTTTCCAGAGCCACTCCAGCCTCTGGCTTTTTCAGAAGCTACTCCAGCCTCCGACTTTCCAGAGCTGCTCCAGCCTCTGTATTTTCCAAAAGCCATTCCAGCCTCCGTCTTTCCAGAGCTGCTCCAGCCTCCGGTTTTACCAGAAGTCACTCCAGAGTCTCCGGCTTTTCCAGAAGCTACTACAGAGTTTCTCCAGCTTTCCAGAAATGCTCCAGTCTCTGGCTTTTCCAAAAGCCTCTCCAGTCTCCGGCTTCCCAGAGCCATTCCAGTCTCCGGCCTTCCAAGTGCTATTCCAGGTTCCACTGCTGTCGGTCCCTGTCCTCCTTCCAGAGGTGTCCCTTCAACTTGAAGAATTGGAGGAGATGGAAGAAGAAGAAGAGGGGCCCTAAAGATGGGGTACTTTCAGAGGCGAGCCACATGGAAGGGCACTGGTATAACCGCGATCCGTACCGAGGATCGCGGGTACACCCATGTCCTTCCATGTGGCTCGGCACCCAAGCCCCGGACTCACCTCTCCAACGCTCCTGCTTCCCGACTACTTGCTCTAGACCGCGTGCATCCCCGCTATCTAGGGCGCGTGCGGCTCTCCTAGCCTTAAAGGGCCAGCGTCCTCCTGATTGGAGCTCTCTAATCCAGCTTGCCTTTATAATCCGGCACCTCCCTTTCTGCCTCTCTGGATCTTACAAGGAACTTCCCAGGTTTCCACACCTCGCATCCCACAGTGGTACCTGTTGCAGAGAAAGCCTATTAGCATTTCCAGATGCTTTCCTGTCCTCCAGCGTTTCCAGACACCTCCCTGTTTCCTGTCATCCAGCGTTTCCAGACACCTCCGTGTTTCCTGTGTATCTTCTGCATTCCCAGACGCTCTCCAGTCTTCAGCGTTCCCAGATGCTCCTGGTGGCTCCCGTGTTCCCAGCATTTCCACACGTCTCCAAGCCACCAGCTCTCCTCCATGGACCTCTCTGTTCCTGTTTGCCTGGGTCGTGTGCCAGCTGCCTGCTTGCCTGCCATGAGTTCCAGCTCATCCTTCCAAGCCGTACACCTGCTGTCACCCCAGGTTCGGACTGTGTCCTGCTACCCCTGTTTCCCTGGCTGCCACCGCGGGCCTAGTCGCACCTGTGGAGTGACCTGGTGGCACGCTGCCGCAGCAAGACCATCCCACTTTGCGGTGGGCTCTGGTGAAGACCAGGTGTCACTTGGACTCTGGGCCCAGGTGTGGGCTAGTACCATCTCCTGCGGGGGTCCAGACTGTTCACTGGTTCAAGGACCACTCCCTCTGGACTCTTCCCATAGATATTTTAGTTCTGTGGTCTGTGGACTGTTACAGAAGTCACAGATTGGTGCATAAAGAGGAAGGTCTCTGCCTATGAGGGCTCACAGTCTCTAAGGAAAGTGGGATGAGACATAGGGTGAAGGTAGAAGCTACCTGTAATTACACCATTTTGGTAATAATTGAGAGAATCTAGAAGGGGACATTTTTGGCACTGTAAAAGAATTTTTTTAACATAAATCAAATAAAACAGACATCAGGACACAAATGCAAGAATTCTGAAAGAAGACTTTGAAGTCCCACCAATGAATGCAGCATGAATACAGAACTCTTGGCAAACATAAGGATGTTTAATTTTAGTAGAACTGTTTCACAGTACATGGCAAATTAAACACAATGATAGTTTTGATTTTTATCTGATTAAGCTGTTTTTCAAAACTTAAACATGTGAGCTACTATTATGTTGGTAAAATACCATACAGGGAAATACCAGGAAAGTGTTCTGTAAATAAATAATTTACACGTTCATCCATTTCATAGAGCGTGATAGTTCAGGATAGAGGACCCCTGCAGTGACAGTATATCTGCCTATCTCCTCTGAGAACAATAACATGAATAATAAAAAGTTAAACCGAGTCTTGCATGTTCTGACATCAAGTTTAATGGTAGAGAAGAGAACAGCGTTTGGACAGAATGGGTATAATAAAACATCTTCATAACAGATGGAACTATATTGGGTTGTAGATTGCCTATTTTCTATGGGACTGTATTGGGAAAAATAAAAGTGATCATACACCTGCATCCCCACTATAAAGTAAATTTCCTACTGTAAGAATTTCTTTTAATTGGTAAAAACAACCTTTGATAGCTAATCTCCGTCTTTTCTTCAGTTTTAAGCAACTTGAACAGTTTCTATGTATTAAAACAGCCTGTAATGTATATTTAAGCTTCTTAAAATTATGCAGTAAACAAATTAACTGTAGTGGAAGAAGATATAGTTAAGTTCTGAATATTGTAAATAAATTTTTTATGTCTTTCCTTAAGAAAAATATGCTATAATTTAATCAGGAATTTAGATAAAAAGTTTAACTAATTTGCATGGAATGTATTAGCAAGTGGTGATTGTTACTGAGTGTCAGGGAGCTGCAGAGTATCCTGATGTAGGGCAGGGGCAATGAACACTAGCCTAACCCAGGGAAAAACCTCCCACTACCATGTAGCACAGTAAATGCTGTATTTGTATTTTAATAATAGAGAAGTGAATGTAATTAGATTATGATTTCATAGCTAAAGGAACACATAGCACTCCATAGAGTAGTATGGTCGGTTTGGGAGTAAGGTGGAGTAATGCTCACCTTATGTGGTTTTGCTCAAATAGGCACAACTCTTTAAAGGGGTATTCCCATCAGGGCATTTACATTGAATTTAATCCATTTGCCACATGTAAACATTTCTTCAATTGGATGTTATTAAAAAAATGTTCCTGTGTGAAGATAATTTCTCATAAATGTAGTTATGTTGTCCCTTAGAAACAAGATAGCTTCCTCGGATACGACCACCTCATTTTTTGGCAGCAGTGGCCAGACATGCAGTATTGAGTCCTGTCTGACCACATGGATTCAGCGTTCATTACCACAGGACGGCTGTAGGACATGCAGTAACTCCCGGACATATCATAAACAAAAAAATCTTTTGTTTCTTTGTGCAATCCATCCAGCAGAGGTGGCCGTATCCGAGGAGTCAGTCTTGTTTTTAAGGGACCAGATGACTACATTTATGAGAAATTATCTTCACACGGGTTAAAAATTTTTAATAACATGTAATTGAAGGAATGTATATGTATTGCAGATTAATGAAACTGAATGTGAATGCCCAGACGAGAATACCCCTTTAAGGCTACAGTAAGCTCATGTGATCCCTAGTCATATGTGGCTATAGGGATAAGGATATAGAAGAAATATGGTAGAAAATACAGGTAGTGGACACGTTGCCTTTATGACACGATAGGTAGGATATAACACAGTTTTTGTCCTTACAAATAAGATTTGAACTCAAGGTTATGGCCTACCTATAATGTCATTGAGGCAGAATGTCCACAACCTGGATTTTCTACCATATACCTTTTAGATTATGCTTTGTATGTTATAATGGGAACATCAAGCCATTGCTGCAGGTATAGATGAGGGGTGGATTGGGCCTGAAGCTGCAGTTGTTCCTTCTTTGAGTGTCTGAGATTGCATTGTCATAACTCTCTTAATGGATTATTACTGCAGTGTTCTGGGCTTGTAACCACACCCGGCACTATGCTTTGCTTGAGGTGGTTATTTCATCTTGTCTCTGATCTGGGGGTGTGTCCGCTGAACCAATCTGCTGAAGGGCAGTGTCCGTTCACTCCGTATAAACATCCCTATATCTTCATTCAGTGAATCCTCTGACTCAGTTATATACATCTGCTCCAGTTACTACTCTAATGACTATTTCCCATTTACTTGACTTTTGCCAGCTGTCTGCTGTTTTTTGTCCCTCTCCACTACCTTGCTTTTGATGCAATCTGCCTGACTCTGCTGTTTGTCTTGTTATTCTGTGCATTAACCTATAGTTGGGACAACCTGCCAGTTGTTGCCTTTGGTTTACCACAGTACTTGCAAGCAGGCAGGGATATAGGTTGCAGGGAGTGAAGGGCTCACACTCCTTCCTTCCAGTAATGACAAAATAGGAAAAAAGTAGATCAGTAGATACATATGCTAATAGCAAGTGGTAGGACCAGCAGGATGGTAGTGTGTAGAAGCATACACAGGGGCAGATTTATCAAGCTGTTTGAAAGTCAGAATATTTCTAGTTGCCCATGGCAACCAATCACAACTCCCCTTTAAAATATTCATGAGCACTGGTAAAATGAAATTGGAGTGGGTTGGGGGCAAAGGCTGGTAGCAGATCTATAGCTTGCCAATAAATGATCTCAACCAAAAGTGAAACTCAAAATAGGGCCTATGCACATATATGAATTTCAATGTCCCATAATTAGCTTCTTACACATTTAGTAAATTAAAGCTAAGGGTACAAAAAGACTGCACAAGAAGTGTTTGTTATTCGTAACCATAGAATGCATTGCATGCAACCATAGAATGCAAAGCAGAGAAAAAAAAACTTAAAACAACTTAAAAAAATTCTGGAGTATCAAGAGTTAAGGAAAATACTCACTGCTGAGAATCTCCATGCAAAAGTAAAAGTTATTGTGACTGCTCTTTGGGAGTCACTACCGCAAGACAATGTTCTAAACTAAAATAAAGCTTAGTAACCTATCTTGTACGTAACCTGGGGACTGCCTATAGTGGTAAATAATATTGTAACTGATAATGACCAAACTTTGCGGTTTGGGACTGCTCAACACTATTCAAAACCCAAAGGCTTTTTGTAATTCTTCTAAGTATGTACTACATATAATTTATCCTGCATTATCCCACATTTACAGAGTACAAGACTTAATACTGTTTTGAACATAGCCTTAACTCGTAATTAGATTACCACAGTACAGGATCAGACAGTCATGGTAATATGAAAGTGTGACTCAATAAAAAATCATCTCAGCCAAGAAATGTAATGCTAATTTAATAGTAAATGGGGTTTTGGCCAAAGTGGCAATTTTCAGGATATTTAACCAGTTTAATGAAAAATACAGTTTATGCTTACTTCTGCAAATTCGACATGCAGTATAATCAGATTTCCTCCGGTGCTAAAAAAGCTAAATCTTTGCAGTAGCCCATTAAATAGGGGATGAAGAACATTTAGAGTTTTATGAACACAATCTTTTACACAAGGGCACAAAATTATTCAAGTTTTTATAAAAAAATGCAATGATATAACAGATCTAAGAAACCAGAGCCTGATCAATCTAAAGTAACCAAGATCTTTAGTGGCACTTACCCTGACTCATCTTCTTTTTAATATTTTGGGAGATATAACATTTTCTAAAATTGTTGGGGTGTGGATGTAGGAGAGGGTTCATTTATAACTCTTATTATTATTATTACCGTATATACTCGAGTATAAGCCGACCCGAATATAAGCCTAGACCCCTAATTTTACCACCAAAAACTGAGAAAAACTACTGACTCGAGTATAAGCCGAGGGTGGGAAATGCATTGGTCAAACCCCCCCAGTAGTATACAGCCTGCCAGCCCCTAGTAGTATACAGCAGCCCCCAGTAGTATACAGCAGCCCCCCTGTAGTATACAGCAGCCCCCCTGTAGTATACAGCAAGCCCCTAGTAGTATACAGCAAGCCCCTAGTAGTATACAGCAGCCCCATATAGTATACAGCAAGCCCCTAGTAGTATACAGCAAGCCCCTAGTAGTATACAGAAAGCCCCTAGTAGTATACAGCAGCCCCTTGTAGTATACAGCAGTCCCCATGTAGTATACAGCAGCCCCCATGTAGTATACAGCAAGCCCCTAGTAGTATACAGCAGCCCCCCTGTAGTATACAGCAGCCCCCAGTAGTATACAGCAGTCCCCATGTAGTATACAGCAGCCCCCATGTAGTATACAGCAAGCCCCTAGTAGTATACAGCAGCCCCCCTGTAGTATACAGCAGCCCCCAGTAGTATACAGCAGCCCCCCTCTAGTATACAGCAAGCCCCTAGTAGTATACAGCAAGCCCCTAGTAGTATACAGCCTGCCCCTAGTAGTATACAGCCAGCCCCTAGTAGTATACAGCAGCCCCTAGTAGTATACAGCCTGCCCCTAGTAGTATACAGCCTGCCCCTAGTAGTATACAGCCTGCCCCTAGTACTATACAGCCTGCCCCCACGGCCCTTAAAAAAATAAACTTAAATACTCACCCTCCGATGTCAGCGCGGCTTCCCGATGTCGGCACGACTTACCGATGTCCCCGATGTCGTCCCGTCTTCTTTCTTCTCCGCGGCTCCTCTTCACTCTTCCAGCGCCCATGTTTTCTTCTAGCAGGCGCATACTATGACGCGGCCGCTGCTGACGTCATAGTATGCGCGGCCATGAAGAAAACATGGCCGCGTCGATGATAGAAGAAAGAAGAGAGAAGAGGAGCCGCGGAGAAGAAAGAAGACGGGACGCGCTGACATCGGGGACATCGGTAAGCCGTGCCGACATCAGGGAGCCGCGCTGACATCGGAGGGTGAGTATTTAAGTTTATTTTTTTAAGTGGGTAATTTTTGGGGGGTAATAGACTCGTGTATAAGCCGAGGGGACGTTTTTTCAGCACATTTTTTGTGCTGAAAAACTCGGCTAATACACGAGTATATACGGTATTATTATTATTATTATCAGAGCACCACTAATTCCATGGTGCTATAAGTTGAATTAGAGCTTCACATAAATTAAATTAAGACAAGAACAAATGGAAGGTTCCCGTTCATATCTTTGCATCATTACCATATTCTGAGAACTTTTACTGTAACCTGTAATGTACAAATGTAAAGGATATTCTTTTGAAAAGTGCCATTAGAAAATAAACAAGTAATATATTTTTAACTTCTTGATAGAAATAATACCCTTACCGGTAGGCAGCATAAAGTTTATTTTTACTTAATGTATCTAGATTAGTCTATTGTACTTTATTTCACATCTTATAACAAACACTGGCTAACCACCTCTTGTTGGTATGTATGAAGTTCCCAAACCCAATTATCTGTACTATAGGAATGGGTCCTTAACCTCTTACAGACGTGTGATGTATCTGTATGTGACACGTCGGCTGCAGGTATATGGAGAGGGCTCACGGAATGAGCCCTCTCCATACAAGGTGGGTGTCTACTGCATATTGCTGGCACCGATTGTGGGTGTTAACCCTGTAAATGCCTCCGGCAAAGTTGCCGAAGACATTCGGGACTTGATTTGGATTTGATTGCCACGCCTTTGAAGTCACAATGGGACGGCGAAAGCTGTCTGATTTTAACTCATTCATCTGCACATAGTAGTGCTACTGTAGTACTAATTTAGTATGGCAGTATATAGTAGGATAAACCAGAAAACCTAGGGTTAAAGTACTCTAGGGAGTTTGAAAATAGTAAAAAATTTAAAAAAAATTAAATTAATAAAACTACAAATTCAAATCACCCCCCTTCACCTAGAACTGATATAAATATAAATAAACAGTAAAAATGATAAATATGTTATATATCACCAAGTCTAAAATGCTGAACTAATATAATAAAATTTTTTCCTACCGTTGACCCCCATAACGGAAAATAGTTCTAAAGTCGAAAATGGGGCTTTTGCTATTTTAAAAAATATAAACCATATATAATCATAACACCGTACAGTCCTTAAATTGATAGCATTGAAAATTTTATCAAAAGTCGCAAAAAATGACACCACACACAGCTCCGTACACCTAAGTATGAAAAAGTTATAAGCGCCAGAAGCGCCAAACTGAAAAAGTTATTTTTTTGTGTGGGAGGTTTCAATTTTTGTAAATGTATGAAAACATTATGAAACCTATATATTTTTGGTTTCCCATGATCATACCGACCGAAAGAGTAAAGTAGACATGTCATTTGTTGAGCGCAGTGAAAGCCATAAAATCCAAGCCCATAAAAAACGGCGGTAATGCATTTTTTCACCAATTTCACTGCATTTGGAATTGTTTTCCTGCTTCCCAGTACATGAGATAGAATATTAAATACTGTCAAAAAAAGTGTAAAAAGTGCATTTTGTTACACAGAAAACAATCCATCCCACAGCTTGTTACATGGAAAAATTAAAAAGTTATGGATTTTTGAAAATGCAAAAACAAAATAGGGCCTGGTCATTAAGGGTTTATAGAAGAACATGGAGAAATACGTTCTTGATTTCTATTGCAGTGTAGTGTAAGCTCTACAGTGAACCAGGCCAAGAATTATGTAAATGTGGTGAAAACAATGAGAAAAATCTATCATTGTAGTTACATCAGTTTTCTCTGGTACAAGTTTTTCAATTGTCTCCAATGCTGACATTTGCTAAACTAATACACTTTTACTTCATCCTACTTATGCCAGATTTAACAAGTGAATGTGTGTTGTAACGAACCTCCCACTCTCAAGTTATGTCACAGGGTACTCCTACGCTTAAATTTAGCACAAAAAGTTCCACCCACCTAAGCAAGATGCTGCCTTTACTGTAAACTTTACTCTTCTAGCCCTGGTGTTCACTCATTGCCATTGCCTTTTACTGCCACTACCTATCTTTCTCCCAAATTGGTGCCTGCTTACATAAGTGCCTAAACAATTTAGACACCCAACTACAGATGAAAAAGTACACAATTATCAATACAATTACTAAAATAAATGGATAATTTTTTTCTTTTTTTTTCTCTTTTTTCAATTTTTTGTTATTCTTCTTCCCCTCCATAAGTGGCAGCCCCCTTCAACCACCCCCTGAGTGAGCTGTGTGTACACAACATATATTTTATAGGAATTGTTTTGGGAAGCTTTCTAGGTGGTATTTTGATTCTCAAGATGCCTGACAAAGGTGGTCTCTTGCATCTGTTAATTTAAACCCTTAAACTTTTCATCAAAAAATGCAAATTCAATACAGACATTAACCCATATTGTACTTTTAATCTCTAAGAGGCACCATATTTTCCCACAGAAGTAATGGCAGTACTTCCTTAACCCCTTAACGCTCTGCTCACCCCCCTTTCCCTAGAACTGATATAAAACATAATAAACAGTAAAAATCACAAACATATTAGGTATCTCCGCGTCCCAAAATGCCCAATCTATCAAAATATAAAAACGGTTATGGGCGGCGGTGACCTCCGAGGCGGGAAATGGCGCCCAAATGTCCGAAAAGCGACTTTTACACCTTTTTACATAACATAAAAAATGAAATAAAAATGATCAAAATGTCGCACAGACCTCAAAATGGTAGCATTGAAAACGTCGCCTCATTTCGCAAAAAATTACCCTTCACACATCTCCGTGCGCCAAAGTATGAAAAAGTTATTAGCGTCAGAAGATGGCAAAAAATTTTTTTGCTTTTTTGTACACATTCGTTTAATTTTTGAAAATGGATTAAAACACCATAAAACCTACATAAATTTGGTATCACTGCGATTGCACCGAACCAAAGAATAAAGTAGGCATGTTATTTGGAGCGAAGAGTGAAAGTCGTAAAAACTGAGCCCACAAGAACGTGACGCACGTCAATTTTTCCACATTTGAAATTTTTTTTCAGCTTCGAAGTACACAGCCTGTTAAAATAAATAACATTTCAGGAAAGTAAAATTTGTTACGCACAAAATAAGCCCTCACACAGGTCTGTACATGTAAAAATGAAAAAGTTATGGATTTTTGAAGTTGGAGAGCGAGAAATGAGCCGAAAAACCCTGCGTCCTTAAGGGGTTAACAAATAAGAGAGAAGGCAACAATACTTAAGAATTAATGTAAATTTTTCTAGGTAGAATCCTTATGTAATCAATTTTATAATCTGGTACCTTTTCTATTTTGTGTAAACATTATGGGGCAAATTTACTTACCCGGCCCATTCGCGATCCAGCGGCGCGTTCTCTGCTCTGGATTCGGGTCCGGCCGGGATTTAAGAAGGTAGTTCCTCCGCCGTCCACCAGGTGGCGCTGCTGCGCTGAAAGTCATCTCATCGCGCCGGAATGCACCACCTCGGACCAGGTGAAGGTAAGCGCTCCCCAAGCGACACTTTTCCGGTTTTTAAATGCGGCGGTTTTTCCGAATACGTCGGGTTTTCGTTCGGCCACGCCCCCCGATTTCCGTTGCGCGCATGCCGGCGCCGATGCGCCACAATCCGATCGCGTGCGCCACAATCCCGGGGCAATTCAGGTACAATCGGTAATATTCGGGTAAAACGTCGGGAAAACGCGAATCGGGCCCTTAGTAAATGACCCCCATTATATTTGAAGTAGCCACTACTAATTAAGTATAAAGACTACAGGTTTGAATCAACCTTAATCTGATAATATTCTAATTAATTTTAATACATATGCCAAAACCTTTCTTGATCTCCTCCTTTCCTTTTGTACTGTTGCAAAAATTGGTGCCATACTTTTTTTTGGCTTTTTTCTTTACCTGTGAGACAACCTGCTTCCTATGAATATAAGGGAAATATTCCCCATAAAGCAGCCATGGGAAGCTTGAAGCTAGAAAAACATTACAAATGTGATGTATTTGGCAAAATATATGCAGTTGCAAAATATTCTGCTGGGTTTTTGAACAGCAGTGATCCTAATGACATATCCTCTTTATTCTTTGGGTCATTACCATTTAAGAGATACCAAATATATATAGTTTTATTATGTCTTTACACCTTTTTCATAGTTTTAAAACTTTAGAAACATGTTTTTACGAATGTATTTTGCCCCCAAAAAGGGTGCTTGAACTCTAGGGGGTATGATCACTTATACAGTATACTACAATATTACTGTTTTGCAGTATATTGTGAATATACTGCTACTCTACTATAGTCTGCCTTTGGCAGACTGTAATAAAGAATGCTGAGAGACAGCTATGGATGGCTTCCAACTGCCATGGCAACCTATCGGTGCCCACTGCTGCGAAAGGAGAGGTCTCAAGTTTGTGAGCCCTCGCCATACACCATTTCACCACAGGTCTGCATATTTTTACATAGGCCAATCCTAAAGGGTTAAAGCTATGGCTGACTTTACATTAAAGGTTAGGGGTGAGGGAGAGACATAACTTTGCGAGTTACTCCAGAAATGGCAAATCTGCTTCTGAAACCTAGTATTCTCTGGACAATATCTAATTTTTTTCTTTTTGGATTATTAAGATGCAGATGTTTACATTTTTCATTTCTTTCTATGTTTAGTATTCTTTTAGGATGGAAATAATTGTACCATATTTTTGAATTTGATAAATCAGACAGTTTTAATACATAAATCATTATTTAAAAGAGCTAGCAGAGAAAAGTATATATATATTTCAAACTTATTTCCCAGTTTTCCAAGTTTTTTTTCAAATAGCAGATACAAAAGCAGTTAGAACCAAGAAAACTGACCATATCAGTAAAGAATGCTATGATTCAGCAGACCATCTAAGTTCAAATATTCAATATGGTGAAAGGCATCTAAAATATAACTTAAAAAAAAAAAAAAATGTTAAAACAAAGGAACAAGCTAAGATATAAAAATCATTATGTATCAACCCTCATCTAAATACAGTGTATGAAAAGGCAAGGTGCATATATCATAAAGGGATGGTGACTAGATCAAACAGCCAGTGTAATTTTGTAAATGGTTAGATCTTTCCCTTTCAGTGAGCAGAAAAAAAATGGGGTGAAAGAGGTGTGTGAAGGGTCCGTCCAAGTCAGGATTATGGATGTCAGCACTGCCCCTGATATATCCTAGCACCATTTCTCCCCTCCTAACAAGGACGGTCTCTGGTGCCAAGGATGTTGTAGCCCCCAGAACATCTGAATGCATCATTTTTGTATTTTAATTATAGGTCTCAATTAGAGATGAGCGAGTATACTCGTCCGAGTATACTGCTCGGTCGAGTATTAGCATACTCGGACCGGCTCGTTACTCGGACGAGTATCTCGCCGGCTCGAGATCGAGCAGTAAATTAATAAAATAAATTGAATAAAAGTATTTTTATTGTAAAAAAAAAATATTACACATGTTTGCAGATGTTTTACTTGTAAGAACACATTGAAATAACACTATTCTTCACTTTCCAGGTGTTCGCGCGTGTCTCCCGCTAGGTTCGGAGATGTTCGGAACATCTGGAATGTGAAGAATATTGTTCTTTCAATGTGTTCTGCACTTAAATGGTCCTGTATTCACTGTTTTTAATGTTTTAATTCTATTCTTCACTTTGCAGCTGTGCGCGCGTATCTCCGAACCTATCGGGAGACACGCGCGCACACCTGCAATGTGAAGAATAGAATTAAAACATTAAAAACAGTGAACACAGGAGCATTTAAGTGCAGAACACATTGAAAGAACACTATTCTTCACATTCCAGATGTACGTGGACATCTCCTAACTTAGCGGGACACACGCGCGAACACCTGCAAAGTGAAGAATAGTGTTATTTCAATGTGTTCTTACAAGTAAAACATCTGCAAACATCTGGAATTTTTTTTTTTTGCACTGTTCTTTTACTGTTCAGTTTTATTAAAAAAATGCTCGGGTCTCCCATTGACTTCAATGGGGCTCGTTATTCGAGACGAGCACTCGAGCATCTGGAAAAGTTCGTCTCGAATAACGAGCACCCGAGCATTTTAGTGCTCGCTCATCTCTAGTTTCAATGCGTAGTTTGACCCCTTAGCAATACAAGATCTCTTTTTTTGTTACGGTGCCATTGTGACAGCAGATTTTTAAGATACTTTTACTGAGTAACAAAACACGGGGTAACTAATGTAGTACCTGTGTGTTACCTCATATCTGAATATATCCTCTTCAATCAACCTCAAAACAATTACATACTGAGTGTTTCTTTAATACAATCCTGATTACAGGTATATATCGGCTTTTCAGTGCAAACAAACAGAGTGACATGTTAAAGGTACCGACTCAATATATAGTTTTTGGAAAAATATCAAATATCTTTTTTTAAATTCATACTACAGACAAGTTAAAAACATTTAAAAGCACCAATATGTGCAAATTCATGTCCTATGTAATCAGTCAAATATGTGCAAAATGATGCAAGGATTACAATAGCAGCCACAATAGCGATAGCAGGTATATATCGGCTGTTATGTGAATGAAACACATAGACACCAATGGAACTGCGAATCTTCATGGACAATGGTGGTAGTTTATTTATAACTCAATATACAGCCTGTGCCATCAATTGGGACTTTCTTTTTAAATTGGTGACCGACCGTCCCCACCTCAATCTCTGTTTCCATGTGTGGATCGGATGCTGAACTGCCTCATGCATTGTATCATCCCACCAGAAATGACGTATCAGACTGGCCATCAAACTGGATGTGGAATACTGGCATCTGCAGCATTATAGACGTACGTGTCTCAATGGCGTGCCCGCATACAGGTGAGTTTACTAACTCCTGTGTAGCAGTAATTAGCTGCCTTATGTCCTCTTCCTAATGTCATTCACCCTGTCATTCACCCTTGGACTTTTTGCTGTTTGTTATAATTGATCTGATAGCTCCTGTCTGTCCACCTGATTGTCAGGTTACTGGACCAATGGGAAGGTTTCTAATACAAGGCGTGGCATGATTCTGTGTGGGTTTGAAACCTTACATAGGTTGCAGTTTTAAGGAAACAGGATCACCACTGTCTCATCTTTATTGACCACTGTGATTTGTCTGCGGCAATATTATCTATCCCCCTGATGAAGGGTCCACTTAATGTGGTCCTGGAAATGCGTGTACGTTTATTCATTTGGATTGGCATGGTGAACTAGGGACTCCTTTTATTTAGGGATAACCTGGGACCATCCTTGTTAGGATGGGAGCAACGACTTTGGGGTGTTAGGGTGACCTGATGCTAGGGTACACTAGGAGCAGTGCTGACATCCAAAATCCTGACCTGGACGGACCCTTCACACACCTCTTTTCCCCCATTCTTTTTCTGCTCACTGGATGGGTAAGATCTAACCATTTACTAAATTACACTGGTTGTTTGATCTAATCATCATCCCTTTATGAAATATGCACCTTGCCTTTTCATACACTGTATTTAGATGAGGGTTGATACATAATGATTTTTATATCTCATGTTGTTCCTTTGTTTTAACTTTGTTTATTAAAAGTTATAATTTAGATGCCTTAGATCACCATATTGAATATTTGCATTTTTTTCACATTCCACTTTTTTTTCCACAGTTTTACCTAGTCTCCTATACCATATTTGTCATATATTATGATTCTATGCGAAAGGTTAAACCATTTTCTAACATTTGGCGATGAGTCATTCCACTCCAATCCATGCAGATTTTAATATTTAACTTGCCTAATATTAATAAAATGCATATACTTTACATACAGCTGCTTAAATGGGTATTCCCACAGAGATATAAAATAAATAAATATACTCAAGATAACAAAATAACACATTCTCTAATTCTGACTTTAGCGTTGGGTAGACATATTGTTCTTCTGTCTGACATTGCACTGAGCTGCTCTCTTCCACCTTTGCATTCCAGGTTGAGCTCACACAGAGACTTCCTGCAGGCAAGCAACACATTGTGAGGAGAGTAAATATACAAGCTACAGACAAATAAGGTCTTTATCCAGGGGAGGGGGAGGGAGGCACAGCAGATCTGATCTATGTATTAACTGAGATGTAGCAGAGCTGAGAATGAAATGTGCATCTCATGGATCTCATCATCTCTCATCTCTGATCTTTCTCATCTCTTTTTCTATGTGTCAGATACTAGTGAATGTTCAGAAACTAAATGAAAGTGTATATAAACATTGTACCCTGATAATCTTTTCAGCACACTATATCTCACCGGACTACAGGCATTATAATGTGTCTGCTTAGAGAGTCATGGCCCACACACTGGAATTTTACACTGACCAGCCTAGGGAAACAGCAATAATTGTAAAGTATGTTCGCACTTGGGGATTAAAATTTGAGAATTTTCTTTCATGGGCAAACCCCTTTAAGTATAACATTTATATTTTACATATTATTAAGCAACACTTAGGCAAAAACACTTTATAAGATTAATTGTTTAACATGCTTCTTATTCATTAAATATTGATAGTATTGGCCCCATGCAAATAAATTTGCACTTGCTAATGCAACTGTATTTTAGTGCTTTGTCTTGATAATTTTACATATAAAACAGATTTATGCATAATGAGCCTTATTATATTCATATGCAAAATAAGTAATACATAATGATCCAGTAATTTTCCTTTCTGTTTATTACAATTCAAGTCTACATTTCTGAATGGGCATTTCAAATTCTTTGCTGTAAATGCAGCCTGTAAATTATTAAATTTACTTGTTTGCATATTTGTTTGCATATTTTCCCGATTACAATAAACCCCATCTGGTAACTTATTTACATTTCAAAGGATATGTTAATGTTCATTACTAAACAAATATGATATGTATCTTACAGACGAATCCTTAAGCATTGTTTTCAGCTCAAATTCTCAAAGTTGAATTTACATTCATGGATAGTACACCCCTGAAATTACGGCAGACATTCACATTATGCTCTAACATGGTTCATGTAGAGGGTAATGCTGCTTGGCATCGTAAACTATTGTTACACCTCCCTAAATCCTGAGGGAATAGTGCAAACAATAATGAGGAATCAACCTGCTGAACACATTTGCAAATTTGACAAAGGATCAATACTCTAAAGACAGTGTCACTTAATTATGTAAAAATGAGTAATAGAAAGTACACATTTCTGAAAATTGTAGATCCCCAGGGAAATTTTATTTGTTTCCCTAGTACAGTATACAAAGTAATCAGTTTTTAACTCTGTGAATCATAGCTTATACGACATATACTTGGTTAAAATAAAATTTTAAATGTTTATAACAAAATACAAACAAGTATGTCTTGGAATATGGTTGAAATCCACACTGGTTTATCAAGGCGAAAGCAATACAATCTGCTGCTATCAATCTTCTGAGATTTTACTTCAAGTTTTAGGGGTTTAAATCAGTAAAACAGATTTTCTCCCTCTGCCGCTATTCTAACTGCCATAAAAATATTATATAAGCAGCACTGTTTTCAGGAGTGGTCATATCGCGGGTCGCAGGCTCACCCGTGCGCCTCATTCCCTGCAGGCGCAGCGCCAGCACTTCTCACCTGTCCCCACTCCCGAGTCCCGGCCTCCCTCTGTGTGCGTGCATCCCCAGGTCCTAGGGTGGCGCATGGCAGCCTCAGGAAATTTTGAGGGCCAGCACACCATTAATTGGCACTGGCCATTTTCCATAAGGCTATTTAAACTTGTCTCTCCCATCACACCCTGCCGGATCTTTGTGCCTAGAGCCCTAGAAAAAGCTGCGTATATGCCCTGAGCTGTTTCTGAGAATTTCCGCTGTGACTCTGGTTTCATTTCTGACTTTGCTCCTTTGTTCCCTGCCCTGTTGCTACATCTCCGACTTTGAACCTGTGCTGCCCGTCCTGACCTCCTGCCTGTCCCCGACTACGAGATTGCCTGCCGTTTCTGTACCTCGACCTTGACTGCGGACAAGTCACGCCTGTGGAACGACCTGGTGGTACCAAGCCACAGCAAGTCCAACCCGCTTTGTGGCGGGCTCCGGTGAAAACCGGGTGCTACTTAGACTCCGGTCCCAGGTAGTGGCTTCTGTCATCGTCTGCAGTGGTTCAGAGGATCCTAACCTGAGCCTGACAACTGTATTTAGTAACTGCTCTTGTCTGAAATGATAAAATATAGGTTTTTGTAACTCATAATGTCCTCTCTCCACCTGAAATTTAATGACCGAACTTCCACCATCTTCTAAGCAACTCAATCTTAGTCTGTGGTAGCACTATAACCCCGATGCAGCATGCCCACTGTTTTTGGGTTGTGCTGGACCCTGATCTCTCTTTTGCACTATAAATACAATCAATTGCACTTTTGCCACATTTGCCAATACAAATATTCCCAGAATTCACCCTTTTCATACATTGGAAACCCCTAAAACTCTTCTTGTTGCTCTGATTCACTCTCATCTCGACCACTGTAACTCTCTACTAATAGGTCTTTCACTTACTGAACTTTTTCCTCTATTCTTAATGCAGCAGCCAGACTTGTCATTCAATCCAGACACTACATGGATGCCTCAAGTAAGTGCCATTGTTCATAGAAGAGAAAAGCAGCAGGACTCCTTTGGTTGCAGTTAAAAAAGGGGTGTCCTTTATTCGGAGGCACCCCCTGGTCAATCATAGTCATGGCTAGTTGCTAGGGCATAAATTTGCCAGATTGGCTACTCAACCTCCAATCTGGCAATATGTCCCAGTCATGCAGCTAAACCCGAATGCCGAACCCACACCCAACCATAAGCTCTTCTCATGTCTAATACTGAACAAAGCACAAATACACTAAAGGTAGAGATAAGCAAGATCAACCAAGATTCAGGTTCTAATCAAAACAGGTAGAGAAGACATAATGAATCTCTCCCATTATATTTTAATTCATGCATAGACCACTAACCAACGACCATTATGTTTCAAACTCAGGGCATGACAAGTATTTTATCTAAATGAGAAAGTTTGTTTGTCTATCCAATCACACATGGAATAAAAGAAAACTTCACAGAAAGAAATCTATCTCCTTAAACAAGTGCCTTAATTATTGCCTTATTAGCGACTCATTAAGAAGGCATTGCCAATTGCTTTTTAGACTCATTGTGCTTAATGCTAGCAGTTTATAAATGCTTCATTAGTAGCTAATTAAACAATAGTGGATCACATTAAGATGTAGGGCAAAGACATTGGGGGTCATTTACTAAGGGCCCGATTCGCGTTTTCCCGACGTGTTACCCGAATATTTCCGATTTGCGCCGCTTGTACATGAATTGCCCCGTGTTTTTGGCGCACGCGATCGGATTGTGGCGCATCGGGGCCGGCATGCGCGCGACAGAAATCGGGGGGGCGTGGCCGAACGAAAACCCGACGTATTCGGAAAAACCGCCGCATTTAAAAACCGAAAATGTGTCGCTTGGGGAGCGCTCACCTTCACCTTCTATGGGATGGTGCATTCCGGGGCGTTAAGATTATTTTCGGCGCTGCAGCGCCACCTGGTGGACGGCGGAGGAACTACCTTCTTAAATCCCAGCCGGACCCGAATCCTGTGCAGAGAACGCGCCGCTGGATCGCGAATGGGCCGGGTAAGTAAATGTGCCCCATTGTCTATAGAGGGAATATCAGCATAACATTGGACCCTGCATATAATCTTTCACTACTGCCTTCTTACTATGTAACGGTCACTTTTTTTTCCCAAAGTAATGTCTACTTTACCCATCAATGAATGTTGTTTAAAATGAGTAAGTACTGATATGAGTATGTACTCATACTATAGTACTCTAAACTACTACAATGAACACAAAAGTATTACTATTGGCTAGAATTAATTAGTGAATTTAAGACTAAGTATCAAGTGTGTACAAGACATGAATAAGGGCTAAAGCACACTAGTGTGGTCATTCGGTGAAGCACAGACCATGGAGTGTCCCATTTCAAATACTTACCACACTACCAGGGGCAGGACTCCATGCTCTACAGTAATCGTCCCTGCTGAACAGCAGAACCAAACTTTAATCATGATCCTTTGGTCCAATGTGATCGGTCCATGAAACATAACATGGTGGGCTGTGGCACAGACCAAACGGGGCCATGTGTTTAGCCCTAAGTCATATACAATGTCTTACATAAGTGGGGACATCCCTCACATTTTTGGAAATTTTTTTTTAAATCTTTCCATGGGACAACACTGAAGATATGTTACTTTGATACAATTGTGCCCAATTTGCCATTTTTCCTATTTAGTGTCATTAGTGTTACAAGTTCTCAGGTGTGAATTGGAACCATGTCCTGTGGTTTGACGAGAACAATAGGAACCGCACATTATGGAATAAGTGCTGTTCAATGTAGAACCATCATCCTTGTTATGTAGGGTACATCTTATTATCATCATACAGAGTACGTCTGTGGATGCGCTGATCAGGTTATTATTATGTTTCTGCTAGTAGTTTATGTTTGCTTAATACCTTTATTTGATTTGCACCACACCAATGACAGGCTCTTCATCCATTCACGCCACTCCCTTACTGTTCTGTTTGCTCTGGATGTCATAATTCTGCTCCAATCATTCCTGGAAATAGGGTAGGGACTCACAAAAATTATCTGCTTAGATTAAGTTCTGTGCCTGCAATAGATCCATATCCTGATATCTATGTATGTTGTTTCTGACCTCTGTATTCCGGTATCTAGGCCTTTTGCCTGTATTTAGACTCTCCGTCAACCTTACAATCTTGTACTGTATTTGTCTCCTTGGCTCTGACCTGACTCTGGAGACCATTCTTCTGTGATTGTTTTATGTTGTCTTTGTCTCCATGTTTTACACTTTTGCGCAGGAAGGAAATGTCTTCTAGTTGTCCCTTACCACCTTGTGTAAAGTGAGGCAAGTAGGTAGGGACATCTGGGAAAGAGATTAGTCTCAGGGACCACTGTCTCTGTCTGTAACAAGTATATTAATAACAAGTATATTAAGATAAATATGCATAATTCTTGGTCAATTCATCATGAGAACAACAATACTAGCACATAATAGATAAATTGTTGAGAATAATAAGCATGATTATGTGCATTTCTGTCCAACTCATAAAATTCAGGCTATAAGTGTTTTTCTTCTCCCCTCCTTTCCGGTTTTCCCTCATTACAATACCAAAGTTAGAATGCTAAATGGGAAGGTGAGAATGATACACCGGAAGCAGCCGGTGAAATGCGAATTGGGACGATCAGTCCCACTGTAACATAGGGACAGTACAATTCAGGGATAGCATTCTTACCTGTTATATTGGTTCAGATGAACCCAGCGCTGTAGACAGGCAGAGCGGCACCGGAAACACAGCGGCGGTGCCCGTCAGGAGCATGGTGCAAACTTAGATATCAAAAGCATGCGGATAAGTTAGCTGCTCTAGAAATAAAGCCACTACATACATCCTTTCTTTGTGCCTATCCCATTTGAGATTCTTCCCCCCTGACAGAATATTTAATTTTTTTAGGCAAGCTTATAAGAATAAATTACACAAATACTCTTTGGGGACATATAAGCTTAGCCTTTTGTCCCAACATGAAAATATACGTGTGTGTACAATGGTGACTTTATTTTAGTATGAATTCTAGTTTATGAGGCACCTCTAATGTTCAGGGACTTTATTCCTCATTTTAATGAGTATTTAATAAAAGTGAAGCATTAATCAAACTCACATCTTTCCCTCTTTCCCTGGCTCCCTTATACAATTTCAATTCACATTTTGGTGGTGTACACCTGTGAGTGTTGTTTCTTATCAGTATTATCTATCCCAGAACTTTCCGTGTGTGATCCCAGCTTGTCCTCTGACTCTGTTTCTGCTATGTGTTTCCTGGTATCTGACCACAATTTGTATTCTGAACCTGTGCTGCCTGCCACGACCTTCGGCTTGCTTATGTTTCTTCTTGTATGCTGCCTGCCTTGACTTGGACTGACTTTGACTACCCACACTGCCTGCTCCTTTGATACCACGTACCGGTGTATCTGTGCCTGCTGGGGCAGCTGGTATCTGCACTGGGACCAGGACAAGAGGTAGCAGCCTTGCAATCTGCACCGAAGTCTAGATCCCTGTATATGGCTAAAAGGGTGAATACCCGAGAGGTCCAGGGATAACACCCTTAGTGTGTGGGCCAAAGTCAAACCAGTTGAATAGCACAGTTGGTTCAAAACCCGCTGCTTGCTAAAAGAGGGTCTCACAGTACATGGTCTATCACTATTCATAGTAATCCTCTATTCACTACAGATCAGTCAGTGTCTTTCAGTGTCTTTCAAGCCAGATTGCGAGATATACCGTATTATTGGAATTATAAGGTATTGGTCTGGAGAATCAGAAAAGCATATTGCATATAGTGGGTCATTTCCAACCAAACTGATGTTCAGAATTCTATATATGTATTCACAAATTACAGTATATAGAGAATATTTATCAGTGAAGTATATTCAAGTCAGTTATCATCCAATAAGAGTATCTTCGATCAAACACAGATTACTATGAAAATAGAATATAGAGGAATAACTAATAAGTTTGTGTGCATTTAGAACTAGCTCTTTTAGAAGATGAAATGCTTAGGTTCATGAGTAGTTCATCAGAAAATACTGAATATAATGCATATCATTTTTACATCATGTTAACAGATAGTATTGGGGTTTAATAGTGGGACATGTTACCATTAGAGATGAGCGAGCACTAAAGTGCTCGTTACTCGGGTCGAACTTTTCCCAATGCTCGAGTGCTCGTATCAAATAACGAACCCCATTGAAGTCAATGGGAGACTCAAGCATTATTCACTGAAAGAACATTGAAAGAACACTAAAGAATAACATTAAAGAAGAACACATTGCAGATGTTTGCAGATGTTTTCACTGAAATAACACATTGAAAGAACACAGTGAAGAACACATTGCAGATGTTCCGTACATCTGCTAACTTATCGGAAGACACGCGCACCGAACGGTGTTCTTCACAATAGTATATGAAGAACAATATGTGTGAAGAATACATTGCAGATGTTTCAATACATCTGCAATGTGTTCTCACATAATGTTTTTCACATACTATTGTGAAGAACACCGTTCGGTGCGCGTGTCTTCCGATAAGTTAGCAGATATACGGAACATCTGCAATGTGTTCTTCACTATCCGATCCGCTCCTCCATGCTCACTCCAGCCCTCGCTCCGATCCTCTTCAGCCTCCGCTCCTGCATGCCTGATCCAGCCTCCGCTCCATGATGCCCACTCCGTTTCACTCCAGCCCTGCAGCCCCCGCTCCGTTCCTCCACCGTTCAGCGCTCGTGTCTTCGGCTAAGTTAGCAGATGTTCGGAACATCTGCAATGTGTTCTTCACTGTGTTCTTTCACTGTGTTCTTCACGTAAATGATCCTGTGTTCACTGTGTTCACTGTTTTAATTGTATTCTTCACTGTTCTTCACTGTCTTTTCTTAATTAAATGCTCGATCTCGAGCAGGGGAAATACTCGTCCGAGCAACGAGCTGTTCCGAGTACTCTAATACTCGAACGAGCATCAAGCTCGGACGAGTATACTCGCTCATCTCTAGTTATCATGTAATTTAGAATAGAATAGAATAAAACTTTATTAATCCCTGTGGGATTTGCTGGAGTAAATGGAGACTCTTTATTCAGGGTTTGTATTATTTATTAAATCCACCCCAACATCTGTTAATCAAAGGACTTTAAAAAGAAACACCATGCCAAGAATTCTCTAATTCAATGTACTGTAAAGAGCTTAGGAATGCATACAGAAAATCATTACTTTGCATTGATGCTATTGGATGTTTTTTACAGCTGTCCTCATTACTTTATGTTGACTTTAATAAATGTAACTACTAAATTCTATGCACAAAGAAAAGAATGTTATTATAATTACATTACAGCCCTGTATATTATTATGTTCTGTTTCCAGAAAATCTATTCTTTGCTTCAAAAAAATCACAAAGAATTTATATCTAAAAATCAATAGCACTTGTAAGCTCTTTACTATGTTGTATAGAACACACCAATTTACAAGTTTTACAAAAAGAGAAAATGTAAAAAGTTAAATTAAAGGAAAAACACAGCCATTAAGTCACATTCAGACCAGGTTATTTCACCTATTTTTTAAGGTTAAATTAATACAGGAAAGAAGTGCTGGATATTCAATGCACATGTACAATATACAGTGGAATCCAATAATGGTGTAAACGTAGAAATGTTGTCCAGTTGGAAATTGATGCCAGCAAAGTTGCATCTGCTGTCCATCCGCTGCTCAATACATTACAATACCAGACAAAATTGCAATTCTGTCTATGACTTGTCATGTGTTGCTGTGCTAAAGCACAGCCGAGTATAATGCAGCAGCCACCGGTACTGACACTAAGAAGTACAATTTGTTATACTGAAAAAAAGCCCCAATATAGATCTATACATGGAAGAATAAACAAGTTTGTATATTTTTGAGGTAGGGGAGCAAAAAATAGAATACAAAATGGAAAAGGGCATTGGCGGTAAGGGGTTAATATTAGTTGTTTTAAAAAAAAAATGAACAGTGATGCTTTTAAATGAAACTTCACAAAATTTGCCTTAAAACATAAAATGCTCCATTTGTTATTGTGTAGAGAAAGAATGGAATAATTTTTACATTTCTGCATAAGCAGCAGTATAACTGTCAGGCAATCTTTAATGCTACCATTTATATCCAACTGAGCTAGCACATTTTAAGCTAAATGTTATAGTACATGTTTATCTGAGACATCAAAATATGCAGACAGTCTTCCATTTATTATTTGCTAAAAAGTGATTTCATATATATATAGGCTTGAGAAAGGCTCCAGGCCATAGGATCCGAAACAAAGAGTAACTTTTTTTCTTCACACAATTTATGGAGTGCTGCCATTTTTCTGAAATATATATATATATATATATATATATATATATATATACACACACATATATATATATATATATATACACTGCAGGGCCGATTCTAGCATATTTGCTGCCTATGGCGAATATTAAAATGCAGCCCCCCCCCCAGCTCCCTGTTAATTAAATCCTTAAACTTTACTAACAATTAACAACCCTACAGACAGCTCCCTGACAGCTCCCTCTTGCCCCACATATACAGTCCCCTCCCAGCTTAGTAATATACTGTATCCCATATACAGCCCCTGCAGCTAAGTAATATACTGTACCCGATATACAGCCCCCCCAGCTTAGTAATATACTGTACCCGATATACAGCCCACAGCTTAGTAATATACTGTACCCGATATACAGCCCCCCAGCTTAGTAATATACTGTATCCCATATACTTCCCCCCAGCTTAATGATATATAATATATACAGCACCCCCCAGTATAAAATGATTCTGGCCCCATATAATATCTATAGCATCCCCCCCAGTATAAAATAATTATAGCCCCAAATAATATCTATAGCATCCCCCCCAGTATAAAATAATTATAGCCCCAAATAATATCTAAAGCATCCCCCCAGTATAAAATAATTATTGCCCCAAATAATATCTATAGAGTCCCCCCAGTATAAAATAATTATAGCCCCATATAATATCTATAGCATCCCCCCAGTATAAAATAATTATAGCCCCAAATAATATATATAGAACCCCCCCCAGTATAAAATAATTATAGCCCCAAATCCCCAAATAAAATATACAGAACCCCCCCCCCAGTATAAAATAATTATAGACCCAAATAATATCTATAGCATCCCCCCAGTATAAAACAATCATAGCCCCAAATAATATATATAGCATCCCCCCCCAGTATAAAATAATTATAGCCCCAAATAAAATACATAGCATTCCATCATCCCCCCCCAGTATAAAATTATTCTAGCCCCATATGATATATATAGCGCCCCCCCACCGCCCAGTATTAATTATTAGCCACATTTAATTAATTAAATATATGTAAAATAATAAAATCATACTCACCTGCAGGCAGCTGCTTCCTCGGTGCAAGGCTCCGGTCTTCACGCGGCTCTCCTGTGAGCCGCGGCTCCGCACAGTGACACAGGCGCCGTGAATATGGGGAACTTACACCCTGGAACTGTAATTTTTTTGCCCCCTCACTACCCTCATGCCACTTATTTGAACATTGGGTGTAGCAGAGGGGGGCCTAAGCCAGGCGGGGTGTACTAGAGAACAGGCTAGGTCAGGAATGCCCTGAACTCCTACATTTACTACAGCTGGCAGCCAGACCTGACGTAGATATGAAGGGGTATTCACAATTAATTTAATTCATCTGCCACATAGATGAATTTCTGCAGTTGGATGTTATTAAAACCTATGTACCCGTATGAAGATAATTTTCCATAAATGTAGTCATATGGTTCCTTAGCACCTCAATGGCATATGAAATATCCTCTCTGCCAGCGTGCAGGATGGTCATATCCAAGGACATCTAGCTTGTTTCTAAAAGACAACATGACTACATTTATTTTAAATTATCTTCACATAGGTACATTTTATTTAAAAACATGCTGTTGAAGTAATGTATATATACTGCAAATGAATTAAATAAAATGTGAATCCACAGCTGAGAATGCTCCTTTAATTTGAGCACACACTCTTCATTCATGTGCAACTAATCTGAGGCCAAAACCTATGGTGTTTTGTGTGTCAGCAGGGGCAATTTTGGGGATCTATTACTGAAACATGGACTCCCAACTATCAACAAAAATGTAATTTCTTATATGGAAATGATCAACTTAATTGTTATATGATGGTATAAAAATTTAAGCCAGCAAAACTGGGAAAAGTAAGGAGCCAACACATCGAAGGTTATTAACACTTCATACTAGAAAACACAGAACACTCTAAGGAATAAAGCCAGTGGACACTGGAAATGTTTTTGAACAGTGGCTACTAAGTATAATCTTAACTAGAGATGAGTGAGCACTAAAATGCTCGGGTACTCGTTATTCGAGACAAACTTTTCCCGATGCTCGAGTGCTCGTCTCGAATAAAGAGCCCCATTGAAGTCAATGGGAGACTCGAGCAGGGGCAGCATGCATGGATGCCTCTGAGGCTGCTTAACCTCTTAACGCTCAGCGTCCGATATATCGGACGCTGAGCGCAGTGACTTAGCGCTCAGCGTCCGATATATCGGACGCTGAGCTGATGCCGGTTCAGCTCAAGATCTGAGCCGAACCGGCATCGGGAAAGACGGGGTGCCGGCTGTGACTGATAGCCGGCACCCCAGTGTAACACCCGCGATCGGAGTTGTCTCCGATCGCGGGTGCTTAACCCGTTAAATGCCGCGGTCAGCGCGACCGCGGCATCTAACATGTATCTGGGGGATCTTTCCCCCACGATCGGCCCCCCCGAACTGTTTTCGGGGTGCGCCGATCGTTGCTATAGTAACTCTGGGGTCCGATCTGGACCCCAGAGTTACCTGCAAGAATTGCCAGTAAGATGGCGTCTGTGACGTCATCTTACTGGCACAGTGCCAGCCTATGCAAGTGTATAGGCTGACACTGATAATATTCTGCAATACATGAGTATTGCAGAATATTATCATGAACAAGCAATCAGATGATTGCTTCTTCATGTCCCATGGTATAAAAGTGAAAAAGTAAAAAAAAAAGTTATTCAATAAAAAAATAAAGTCATAAATCACTAAAAATGCCCCAAACCCCCAAAACATATAAAGAGACATATAACTCAAAAAAAAAGTCTAAATCATAACACAAACCCCACATATATAGTATCACCGCGTCCGTAACAACCCGTAGAATAAAAGTAAATCATTATTGAACCCGCACGATAAACGCCGTAAAAAAAAACTGTTATAAACCCTCCAAAAATTATGATTTTTACCTTTTCAATCCCACAAAAATTGCTATAAAATGTGATCAAAAAACCATATGTACTGCGACATGATACTGGTGCAATGTACAACATGTCCCGCAAAAAACAAGCCATCAACCAGCTCCGTAGCCAAAAAAGTAACAAAGTTATGCCACTTGGAAGACGGCAATACATAAATGATAGATTTTTCCCCACATTAGGGTTTTGTTTGACAAATTTAGTAAAACGTAAGAAAATATACTCATGTTTGGTATCCCCGTAATCGTATCAACCCATAGAATAAAGATAACATGATTATTAGTCTATACGGTGAACACCAAAAAAAAAAGAAGTAAAAAATCCAGTACAGAATTGATGCTTTTCTACTCCTGTCCTCAAAAAACGTTCCTAAATTTTCAACAATAGGTGATACAAACCCCAAAATGGTAACATTGGAAAAAGCATCTCATCCCGCAAAAAAAATGGCATCACATGGCCCCAATAACGAAAAAGCAAAAATTTTATAGCCTTCAAAAGGGGCCAATGAGGAAACTAAAATCCTGGCAGCTGCAGCGCCCTACTTCCCTTCTGCACCTCGCTGTGCCCCCATAACACAAGTCACAGCCACATGTGGGGGGTCTTTGTACTCAGGAGAAATTGCAGAACAAATTGTATGGTGGGTTTTCTCTTTTTATCTTTTGGAAATGTGTAAATTTTAGGGCTAAATGAACGTATAAGGGAACAATATGACCATTCTAAATTTCACCTCCATTTTGATTCAATTACTATGAAGATCTCAAGGGGTTAACAATCTTCGTAAAAGCTGTTTCTGATAGCTTGAGGGGTGCAGATTTGAAAATGGGTTGGTTATATAGGGGGTTTTGATGCTAAATATGTAAAATTTCATTCCAAACTGTATTTATCCCCAAAATAGTCAATTCTGAAAATCCGGAAAAGCGATATTCTATTTGCAAGCCGCGTGACATCAAAATAAATTATCCAGACATTTCAGAAATTATGAAAATGTAAAGTAGACAAATGGGAAATGTTATTCAGCAACTTATTTAGGTGGTAAATCGATCTGCCTGAAAACGCAATGATTTTGAATTTCGAAAATGGCAAATTTTTCCAAAAATTTATCATATTTTCTTTTTTTTTGGAAATAAACGCAAAACTTATCAGCCAAAATTTACCACTAAAATGAAGTACAACATGTGGGGAAAAAACAATCTCAGAATCGCTTTGATAAGTAACAGTGTTCAAAAGTTATAACCGTATAAAGAGACGCAAGTCAGAATCCAAAAAATCGGGCTGAGCCTTAAGCTACAAAATGGCTGCGTCCTTAAGGGGTTAATCGTACCATTATGCCAAAATTATGGGCAACAGCATGGCCATGACAGAGTGACCGAATGAGGCCAGATAGCATCTAAAACATGCAATAATTGACCCTAACACTATAGGGGACGGCATGCAGAGGCAGCAGCAGCAGTGGCAGGCTAGAGAGTGTCATGGCGACATACCCTAAATGGACTCAGGCTTCAAACTAATGGGTGGCAGAGAGGAACCAAAGGAGGTGAGCAAGAAGCGCTGAAATGATTTCCTATGTGAACAAAAGGTTGACGGTATATTTAGTCGATAACACAGAATGGTGTCGACATAGTGACCAAGTTCCATAACGTATCTGGTGAAACACCCGAAAAATGAGCCTGACACAGCTCTTTTGATAAGGGGACGACATGTGGAGGCAGCCATGGAGACGACTTCCATGATTAAAAGCGACAGTATGGGGCATTCATATTGCGCTGCTATGATTGCAACTTCAGGTCTCCAGCATGGCGGCGACAAATGGGCCGAGTTCCACTATGTATCTGGTGAAACACCTGAAAACTCTGCCTGACACAGCTCGTTTGATAAGGGGACAATGTATAGAGTCAGTGAACTAGGAGTAGATTAAAGGTGCTGAAGTTAAAACTACGTTAGTTGGATCTTGGGATGGAGCTAGCGCTCCGCTGCCAGGCGAGCTTTCGCCTATCCAAGCCCCTGTCTCTAGGCTACTTCCCAAACAGCACTTCTAAGAACCCTTTGTATAAGATCAAGTGTAGCAGTGTTCTTATAAGTTTGAGTTATGGTGGGTGAGGGGAATGTAAACAGATGCGCAAGAAGCGCTGAAATAATATCGGTAAATGATAAAAGTTTGCCAGTATATTTTGTGGATTACACAGCAGGGTGGCGACAAAGTTAACAAGTTTGATGTGGAAGCCATAAAAACAACCAAAAATTCTGCCTGACACAGATCGTTTGATAAGGGGACCATGTATGGAGGCAGTGAACTAGTAGTAGTTTAAAGGTGTTGCAGTTAAAACTATGTTAGTTGGATCTTGGGATGGAGCTAGCGCTCCACTGCCAGGCAAGCTTTCGCCAATCCAAGCCCCTGTCTCTAGGCTACTCCCCAAACAGCACTTCTAAGAACCTTTTGTATAAGATCAAGTGTAGTAGTGTTCTTATAAGTTTGGGTTATGGCGGGTGAGGGGAATGTAAACAGATGCGCAAGAAGCGCTGAAATAATATCGGTAAATGATAAAAGTTTGCCAGTATATTTTGTGGATTACACAGCAGGGTGGCGACAAAGTTAACAAGTTTGATGTGGAAGCCATGAAAACAAACCAAAATTCTGCCTGACACAGTTCGTTTGATAAGGGGACCATGTATGGAGGCAGCTATATGGACGACTTTTGGAGGCAGCTATGGCGATGACGTGTGGAGGTAGCAATGGAGACAACGTGTGGAGGCAGCTAAAAAGACGACGTGTGGAGGCTGCTATGGAGACAATTTAATTTGGATAGTGCCTGTATGTGGCAGTCCAAGAAGGTTTTCAAACCAGAGGAGCAGGTAGGTGGTCCTCCAGAAAAATTAAATGGATTGAGTGCCTGTATGTGGCAGTCCAAAAAAGTTTTCAAACCAGAGGAGCAGGTAGGTGGTCCTCCAGAAAAAATAAATAAATTGAGTGCCTGTATGTGGCAGTCCAAAAAAGTTTTCAAACCAGAGGAGCAGATAGGTGGTCCTCCAGAAAAATTAAATAGATTGAGTGCCTGTCTGTGGCACTCCCAAAAATTGTTTATAACAGAGGACCGGGTAGGTGGCCCTCCAGAAAAATTAAATACATACAGTACTATAGCTAGAGCCAGTTGGCCCTGGCAAAAAATAGCCAGTTTCCTCTGCTTTAGTGTACAAAGAGGAGGAGAAGGAGGACAATGAGGAGGAGGAGTGCATACATTATTCAGGCTGAGCTTCTTTCACCTGGTGGAGAATCAAAATCCGGAGAAATCCAGGCTTTATTCATCTTGATAAGCGTCAGCCTGTCAGCGCTGTCAGTCGACAGGCGTGTACGCTTATCGGTGATGATGCCACCAGCTGCACTGAAAACCCGCTCGGACAACACGCTAGCGGCAGGGCAGGCAAGAACCTCCAAGGCGTACAGCGCCAGTTCGTGCCACATGTCCAGCTTTGAAACCCAGTAGTTGTAGGGAGCTGTGTGATCATTTAGGACGATGGTATGGTCAGCTACGTACTCCCTCACCATCTTTCTGTAAAGATCAGCCCTACTCTTCCGAGACTGGGGACAGATGACAGTGTCTTGCTGGGGTGACATAAAACTGGCAAAGGCCTTGTAAAGCGTACCCCTGCCAGTGCTGGAAAAGCTGCCTGCTCGCCTACTCTCCCTCGGTACTTGTCCCGCAGAAGTACGCCCTCTGCCGCTAGCGCTGTCAGAAGGGAAATACTGTTTCAGCTTGTGCACCAAGGCCTTCTGGTATTCATGCATTCTCACACTCCTTTCCTCTCCAGGGATGAGAGTGGAAAGATTTTGCTTGTACCGTGGGTCCAGGAGAGTGAATACCCAGTAATCGGTGCTGGAATAAATTCTTTGAACGCGAGGGTCACGGGATAGGCAGCCTAGCATGAAATCTGCCATATGCGCCAGAGTCCCAACACGCAAGAATTCACTCCCCTCACTGGCCTGACTGTCCATTTCCTCCTCCTCCAACTCACCCAACTCCTCTTCTTCTGCCCATACACGCTGAACAGTGAAGGACTGAACAATGGTCCCCTCTTCTGTCTCGCCAACATTCTCCTCCTCTTCCTCCTCATCCTCCTCCACCTCTTCCGATATGTGCTGAGAAACAGACCTAAAGGTGCTTTGGCTATCAACAAGTGAATCTTCTTCCCCCGTCTCTTGTGACGAGCGCAAAGCTTCCGAATTCATGCTGACCAGAGAGTTTTTCAACAGGCCTAGCAGCAGGATGGTGAGGCTGATGATGGCGGCATCGCCACTGACCATCTGTGTTGACTCCTCAAAGTTACTCAGCACCTGACAGATATCAGACATCCACGTTCACTTGTAGACTTGAGGAAACTGACTGACCTGACTACCAGTTCTGGTGGAAGTTGACATCTGGCAGTCTACAATCGCTCTGCGCTGCTGGTAAACTCTGGATAACATGGTTAATGTTGAATTCCACCTCGTGGGCACGTCGCACAACAGTCGGTGAGCGGGCAGTTGGAGGCAGCGCTGGGCTGCCCTGAGAGTGGCAGCATCTGTGTTGGACTTCCTGAAATGTGCACAGATGAGGCGCACCTTCGTGAGCAAATCAGACAGATTGGGGTATGTCTTGAGGAACCGCTGAACTATGAGATTTAACACATGGGCCAGGCATGGCACATGTGTCAGTCTGCCGAGTTGCAGAGCCGCCACCAGGTTACGGCCGTTGTCACATACAACCATGCCTGGCTTCAGGTTCAGCGGTGCCAGCCACAGATAAGTCTGCGCCGTGATTCCCTGTAATAGCTCTGGGGCGGTGTACCTTTTATCGCCTAGGCTCAGTGGTTTGAGCACCGCCTTCTGTCGCATAGCGACGGCACTGCTGCTGTGCCTAGAGCTACCGACTGATGGTGCCATGCCCACGGATGGTAATTCGGAGGAGGAGGTGGAGGAGGGGTGGGAGGAGGCATAGTAGGCCTTTGAGACTTGGAACGAGGTAGGCCCCGCAATCCTCGGCGTTGGCAGTATATGACCAGCCCCAGGGTCAGACTCGGTCCCAGCCTCCACCAAGATAACCCAATGTGCTGTCAGCAATATATAGTGGCCCTGCCCGGCAGAACTCGTCCATGTGTCCGTGGTCAGGTGGACCTTGTCAGAAACGGCGTTGGTCAGGGCACGGATGATGTTCTCTGACATGTGCTTGTGCAGGGCAGGGATGGCACATCGGGAAAAGTAGTGGCGGCTGGGGACCGAATACCGAGGGGCGGCCGCCGCCATGAGGTTGCGAAAGGCCTCGGTCTCTACCAGCCTATAGGGCAGCATCTCCAGGCTAAGCAGTTTGGAGATGTGGACGTTGAGGGCTTGGTCGTGTGGGTGGGTTGCACTATACTTCCTTTTGCGCTCCAGCGTCTGGGGTATGGAGAGCTGAACGCTGGTGGATGCTGTGGAGGATCGTGGAGGTGAAGATGGGGTTTTCGCATGGGAGGTGTTTGGGCCGGGATCCTGGGCAGGGGGCTGACTAGCAGATGACACAGGGGAAGGAGCAGTGGTGTGCCCGGCCGGAGGTGAACGGGCTTGGTGCCATTGAGTGGGGTGTTTAGCATTCATATGCCTGCGCATACTGGTGGTAGTTAAGCTAGTAGTGGTGGAACCCCTGCTGATCCTGGTTTGGCACAGGTTGCACACCACAGTCCGTCGGTCATCGGGTGTTTCTTTAAAGAACCTCCAGACTTCTGAAAATCTAGCCCTCGCCACAGGAACTTGACTACGGGAAACATTTGGCGCTGATAGACCAGCTCTGGCCCTTCCTCTCCATCTGGCCCCACCACTGCCTCTTCCAACCTGTTCTGCTATAGGACTCGCCTCAGTCTCAGAAGCACTGTGTTCACCCGGCCTCTCAACCCAGCTTGGGTCTGTCACCTCATCATCCTTCGATCCCTCAGTCTGCTCCCCCCTCGAACTTCCTTCCCTGACAACAACTTCACCACTGTCTGACAACCGTGTCTCCTCATCGTCCGACAGCTCTTTACGCACTTCTTCCACTACGTCAATAATGTCATCATCACCCACAGACTGCGACCGGTGGAAAACTTGGGCATCGGAAAATTGCTCAGCAGCAACCGGACAAGTGGTTTGTGACTGTGGGAAGGGTCCAGAAAACAGTTCCTCAGAGTATGCCGGTTCAAATGCCAAATTTTGCTGGGAGGGGGCAGACTGGGGGTAAGGAGGCTGAGGTGGAGGAGCTGGAGGAGTGCTGATTTCGGTGACATGGGTGGACTGCGTGGAAGACTGACTGGTGGACAAATGGCTAGAAGCATTGTCCGCAATCCACGACATCACCTCTTCACACTGTTCTGGCCTCAACAGTGCTCTACCACGAGTCCCAGTAACTTGAGACATGATGAACCTAGGGAGTGTAGCTCTGCGGCGTTCCCCTGCTCCCTCATCAGCAGGTGGTGTCTCACCCCGCCCAGGACCATGGCCTCTGACCCCTGCAGTAGTTGGACGCCCACGTCCACGCCCTCGTCCACGCCCTTGTCCTCTACCCCTAGTCCTCGGGTTAAACATTTTCCAAATTAAAGTGTAAACTTTAAATTTTTTTTTTTTTTTTTTAAACAAAGCGATGCTATCCTATTGCTATGGCTAGTTTCTAACCTACACTGACAGCACACAACTGGATTTTGTGCTGTGCCTGATGACTTTGAGTTATAAAAAGAAATAAACGTAAAAAAAAAAAAAAAATCAGCAGACTCTGCCTAATTTAAATCAAACCCCTAATAAATTGTCCCACTTCGGTGTTTGAGGTGGATATGTGTGTCACTAAGAGCTAAACACAACGGTCGCAAGTCTCCCTGCAAATTACTCACAATATGGTACTAGCTGCACTACTAATGGCAGCAAGCCCAGCCACAAGCAAACAAAAAAAAGGAAAATATAACGCTATTGTAGGCCTAAATAAGCCGTTGGGGTTCTCCTATGGCTATTTTCTAGCCTACACTGAAAGCACACTGCTTTGCCAGATGACTTTGAGTTATAAAAAGAAATAAACGTAAAAAAAAAAAAATCTGCAGACTCTGCCTAATTCAAATCAAACCCCTAATAAATTGTCCCTTTTCGGTGTTTAAGGTGGATATGTGTGTCACTAAGAGCTAAACACAACGGTAGCAAGTCTCCCTGCAAATTACTCACAATATGGTACTAGCTGCACTACTAATGGCAGCAAGCCCAGCCACAGGCAAACCAAAAAAAAGTAAAATAAAACGTTATTGTAGCCCTAAGAAGGGCTGTTGGGTTCTTGTAGAATCACTCCTGCCTAACACTTTTCTAATAGAACACCCTAACGCTTTCCCTGACCAGCAGCAGCTCTCTCCCTAGCGGCATCCAGACAGAGAATGATACAAGCAGCGCGGGCAGGGACTAGTCTATTCCAGGGTCACCTGATCAGGCCAGCCAACCACTGCTATCGACGTGTAAGGGTACCACGTCATGCTGGGTGGAGTGCAGAGTCTCCTGGCTTGTGATTGGCTCAGTTTCTGGACGCCAAAAATCACAACTGCGGGAGATGCCATTTTCTCGAGCAGGCGAAGTATTCGTCCGAGCAACGAGCAGTTTCGAGTACGCTAATGCTCGAACGAGCATCAAGCTCGGACGAGTATGTTCGCTCATCTCTATTCTTAACCCATTACACTAAAGACTGGGTTTCTGAGCTCCGAAATCTTTATACATCTATAGTTCAACAGATGAGACAACAAAGATTTTTCACTTCTAGGAGAAATTACATTATACAATGATACATTTTATCTCATTGCATATCATTTTCTGCAATACCTCATGATTTGCTCACATGGCTCAAACAGTGATGTACATAATATACAGGCAAACAGGAGCCATGTAAACCGATCCTGGTGGAGAGGACCATGATTCTGAACAATTACACTGTAAAGTAAATTTTCATCTTTATTTTATTTCCCTCATAGATAGTAAAACATTCTTCTTTTTCAGTATTTAATATTCTATTCCAGAATTTTTTTCTACATCCGATGACACTCTTTCCTTTGTAAGTTATCTAGTATTTTTATGTATTCATTAGAAAGACCCTCAGTACCGTACAAGTTACCCAATAAATAAGCAGCTTCCATCACATTCTTTGTTATTTTTCATTGCATATTTTAGCCAGTAAGGAAATACAGTACCAGAGAAAAGTCCCTGTTCAGCACAGTTTAAGAATTCTGTTTATGTGTGAAAGAACAGTAATAGGAAATGGTCTTAAATGCCTTTGCCCCTGCTGGTAGAAGGCTCAGTAATGGGCTTGTAAAATAGAAATAACCTTAAATTTAAAATCCAATTCAAGCAATGGAACAATAAGCATTGCACATAATGCTGGCTGATACATTTATCATAAATTGCTAAAAGAAATTAGAAAGTATTAAATGTGAAAGAGCTGTATAGCAAGCAAAAAGTGCTTGATTTCATGATTTTTTTGTGCATGATAACTTGTGGTTTAGAAACAAAATGCTATTGTTTGGTAAATGTCTTCTTATATCTGAGCGGTACTTTTTGGATTTATTAAATTTTATATTGATACAGACACTTTGACATTTCCCGTATGTCCCTCTCAGGCAAATTGTGAGTGTGACAGTCATAACTTCATGCTGGAAACGGGTGAAGGAAAATGCAATTAGCCATGTAAGCATAGTTGTAGCCCTTGCTATGTTCAATATCAATTACGTTAGTAAGATACAGAAACTAAATGTTAGCCAGTGGACACTCATAGAGAAAATCTAATGGTATTTTATACTAAAATCTCTTAAGCATGTTTTCCAAGCAAAGACATAGCTCTAAATAGTCTTCATTTTATCTCTTCAGCCAGATACCTACAATTACCATCTTCCTGTTGTCATCAATCAGTTTTAGCCTCACAGAATTGTCACTACAGGACTTCTGAAGCCATCAAACATGTATTTTAAATCACACATCACCTAGGCAAGCTATATACGAACTGTATGCTCCACACAGCTTGCCATCAGCTTTCCACATGGATTAACACCTCTATCTGCCATAGTGTGGTCAGGTAAATATAGGGAAGTCACAGCAGATTGTTTTTACAAGATCTTAGTTGGGATAAAGAAAATGGTATTGGTAAATGTTTGTAACATTGAAAACGATGCTTTATCATCTATTTTGAATGTATTCATTTTTCCTTTGATTGTCAGAATGTAACTGAATGTAACTAGACATTACAATCGGTATATGTTTACTACAAGTGGCAGAAGACCAGCATTAATGAATATCACTTACTTTTGAGTTTTAGCATCACTGAATATTTCCAAGATGAAAAAAAAATAAAAAGAGACTGTCATGGGCACTCAACATTGGTGCTCCTCGCCACTGCGCTGGCCCTGGTCCTGTGGACTTACCTCTCCGGGTTCCTGCTCCCGTCCGGACTAGGCCCCGCACACGGCCTAGGGCATGCGTGGCGGTACTTCAAGATTTAAAGGGCCAGCGCACAGGTGATTGGCGCTGGCCAATTCCAGGTTTGCATTTAATCTGGCGGCTCCCATCATTCCCTGCCAGATCTTCAAGCTATTTCCCTGAAGCGAAAGCTCTCCTGTGTATCCTGCGTTCCTGTGTATCCTGTGTTCCTGTCCTGTGCTCCAGTCCGTTGCTGTGTCCTGATCCATGTGCCAGGTCCTGTGTTTCCTGACGTAAGTCCTAGTGTGCTTTCCTGTGCTGTTCTCCAGCTGTCACCCTGGGTACAGACTGTATCCTGCATTACTAACTTGGCTGCCACCGAGGCTAGTCGCACCTGTGGAGCGACCTGGTGGTACCCCACCGCAGCAAGACCATGTGGTGGGCTCTGGTGAAGACCAGGTGCCACTTGGACTCCAGTCCCAGGTGTTGGCTAGTACCATCTCCCACGGTGGTCCAGACGGTCCACAGACTCACAGCCCTGACAGGGACCCAGGACCCTTTTCTATGGGGCAAGGTCATTCGACCACCGGCTAATGATTCTATTTCAACATCCATGTTATGACATAGGAAACTATTTCTACTATGTTTGCCATTTGTTTTTCAAATGTTTGGATCCCTCAGAACTGAAATCTAGGATTTTTCATAATATTTCAAATTTTAACTCAGTGAATCAACATGCTGGCTAATACATAAATATATGTCTGCAGTGAACATTTCCCACATAAATAAGCCTGCAGTGAATATGCTGCATATATAAATATATACCAGAAATGAATACACCACAAACATATATATATATATATAGAGAGAGAGAGAGAGAGAGAGAATGAGCAACACTCCGTTAGTGGTGTAAACCAAGTGTATGCTACTGTCACCTTTGATGGAATAAAAGTAGAGATGAGCGAGTATACTCGTCTGAGTATACTGCTTGGTCGAGTATTAGCATACTCGGACCGGCTCGTTACTCGGACGAGTATCTCGCCGGCTCGAGATCGAGCATTAAATTAAGTGAAGAACAGTATTTTTATTACATAATAAAATATCCCAGATGTTTACTGATGTAAGAACACATTCAAATAACACTATTCTTCACTTTCCAGGTGTTCGCGCGTGTCTCCCGCTAAGTTAGGAGATGTTCGGAACATCTGGAATGTGAAGAATAGTGTTCTTTCAATGTGTTCTGCACTTAAATGTTCGTGTTTTCACTGTTTTTAATGTTTTCATTCTATTCTTCACTTTGCAGCTGTGCGCGCGTATCTCCGAGCCTATCGGGAGACACACGTGCACACCTGCAATGTGAAGAATAGAATTAAAACATTAAAAACAGTGAAAACACGAACATTTAAGGGCAGAACACATTTAAATAACACTATTCTTCACTTTGCAGCTGTGCGCGCGTATCTCCGAACCTATCGGGAGACACACGCGCACACCTGCAATGTGAAGAATAGAATTAAAACATTAAAAACAGTGAAAACACGAACATTTAAGTGCAGAACACATTTAAATAACACTATTCTTCACATTGCTGATGTGCGCGCACATCTCCGACATTATCGGAAGACACGCGCTAACATCTGCAAAGTGAAGAATAGAATTAAAACATTAAAAACTGTGAATACAGGACCATTTAAGTGCAGAACACATTGAAAGAACACTATTCTTCACATTCCAGATGTTCTGAACATCTCCTAACTTAGCGGGAGACACGCGAACACCTGGAAAGTGAAGAATAGTGTTACTTCAATGTGTTCTTACAAGCAAAACATCAGTAAACATCTGGGATATTTTATTATGCACTGTTCTTTTAATGTTCTCTTTTACTAAAAAAATGCTCGGGTCTCCCATTGACTTTAATGGGGTTCGTTATTCGATACGAGCACCCGAGCATCGGGAAAAGCTCGTATCGAATAACGAGCACCCGAGCATTTTAGTGCTCGCTCATCTCTAAATAAAAGGACCACACTTGGTTTACACCACTAACGGAGTGCTGCTTATTCTCTTGTATTTATGGTTGGAGAATTTGAGGCCTAGTCCTGTGATGCCTGCACCCACCTGGACAACATGTTGATTGTGCTGCTTGTATTTTCTCATATATAAATACATATATATATATATATATATATATATATATATATATATATATATACTATTGATACACTGCACATATAAAGATTTCAAAGCTATTAATATACTGCACATTTAAATATGTACCTGCCGTGAAAAGACGACACACTTTAAAGGTAATTACTCATAGATACAGGTACCGTGACTGTGTTGATCTTCTTATTTTTGTTAGTCAGTGCTTATTCCTTCTAAAAACAACTTTTACAATTATTTTAATGAGCCTAAAGGGATCCTAAAGGGGTGTTACCAGAGCCCCTTTGTGATACAGCTCCATAGGCTGTTAGACTGTCTCACCCTCCCCCCTGCTCTCTCAGCATTTCACACCTCCTTCTCTCTGATGTAATCTCAATGCAGTAGATGTAGTTTCAGCACACAGTGGGAAGGAGAAAAGTGCTCCTGCACAGTTTAAAAGCCTGTGAAGTTGATTTTAAAAAGAGGGCATATCTATGAATAAGTGCCCCTTGTTTATCATGGTAGATTTCCTTTAATCTTATAATTTTAATAATTAAAGTAACACAAACATAAATTTATACTAGCAATGCATTTACCACACATATAAATAGGTACCAGCAATGAATATAACACAGACATAAATATACATCCAATGAATATAACACAGTTATAAGTATTTTCCAACAATTAATACATTGCACACAAAAATATGTACCTCCAATGAAAAGACCACAAAAATAAATATATACCTGTATTGAATATACCACACAGCTAAATAAATGCCAGCATTGAATATACCACATATACGGCAGCAATATTATTCACAGAGATGCCTTTAGGCAGAAATAGATATCAATCTCCATTTAAATCAATTGCAGCTGCTGCCTTCTTCCTGTCAATAATCTGGATCCATCTTTGACTTGGTTTGACCCTTACATGAGCCAAATCATGTTGACTTCTCTTTGCCATGCATTTTTACTGCATTATCAGTCCTGATGTACACAATTTCAGTTACCCCAAGACATGACCCTGTAAATTCTGCTTAAGGATGGAAAAGCCATCATGAATTTCTGTGTTTCTCTCTCTCTCTCTCTCTGCTCCCTGCACTCTAACCCCGTCACCCTGCAGTCCAGAATGGAGCTCTCTCACTGATACACATACACTGAATTCCTGCCAGCATCAACATTAGAAGTACTACAAGCTACAGGCAGATAAGTTGTTTATCTGAGGAGGAAGGCACAGGAGATCTAGTGTGCTGTGGAATTGAAGATATGTAGCCGAGCTGACAGTGCGTAATAGGCATCTCATGGATCTCATCATCTCTGATCTGTCTCATCTCTCTTCCTATTTGTTAGATACCAGTACAATGTTCAGAAGTCAGATAAAAGTGTATACAAACCTTGTATCCTTATAATCTAAACACATTTTCAGCTCACAGACCTAGATGGATCATAATGTGTCTGTTTAGAGAGACTGACTATTACTAAATGATAGGAGCTAATAGAGCAATAAAATGGACTAAAATTGTGGAACAAAGGGTTAAAAATTATCTATATTGTGTGAACATCATGAGGGGATTGAGATTTGATAATTTTCTTTCATGGGAAAACCCTTTTAAATGCCTGCAGCGGATGTGCGCCATTGTTTTCCCGAGGATTGTCGCTCCCCGTGATGTTATTATGATGATCCCAGGGTAAATGCAGTTGGAGTGAGCTTTCAGGTTCGGTACCTGAACCAGTACAGAACATTAAGGTTCAGATCAACTAGCCCGAACCCTAGTGGGTTGGCTCATTCCTAAATATAGGAATTCCTAATTACATATAGAAAAAAGTGATTATTAGTATGTTTCTGGTGACTATTCTTCATGTATACTTAGGATATCTAATACATAAGCCTATAGACTTAGGGGGAGATTTATCAGAAATATTTGAGAGCAGAACTGTTTGCTCATTGAAATCAATCAAAGCCCATCTTACATTGGGAACAATGTTATTGCCCACTGTGACAAAACACAACGTTTTTCCGACCCCTGAGGGGTACGCAAGGTCAATTAATTATCTCTTTGATAGATACTCCCTGAAGACAACACTCACCTACAACCCTGAATGCCTGAAAGAACCCTTTCACTTGCCTCAGTGATGGAGAACCTTACCAGCCACCAGACACCAATTGATATAATCCCAATCCAGATTATATCGGATGAGGAGCCATCCTGGTATCTTGCCTTGGGTTGAAATGGATCTAACTCTATAACTGTCCATAAACGACCAATTGGTTGTTGGGACCTACATGATCCTGTGTCTGAAAGTGAAGGAAAACATCTGACACAGTCATTGCCAGCAAGTCTGAGGAAATCCTTTGAGGCTACACCTTCCGGAGAGTTTATGACACTCTAGCTTTGACTTAATTGATCTTTCCAAAAACAGGCAGCACTCCAAAGTAGTAGTGAAAATGGTGGGGGTGTCTTTATTCCATGTGCAACGTTTCAGCTCTTGCAGAGCCTTTATCAAGCATAGTATACATGGCCAGTGTGCAAACTTATAAGGGCCAGTCTTACATCTCATTGGTCCGTGGGCGGACTTAAACAATCGTGTACAAACTTACACAAAATGTATTAGTGTCTTTACAAGTGATACATATACAACATCAACTCGCAGTGGTATATTGTGTATATAGAAATTATTGCGTTAAATAAGTGAACAATACAACTGTAAGTAGGTAATGCCTCCACATCGGTTGTAGGACCGCCCCCAGTCTCAGCCTTCCAATCATCAGCTCCTAAGGAGGAGAGGCAGGTCACCGGAAGTATCAGTGTCTTGATGATGATCACACCGCGTCACCGCATGTGCACTTGTTCTTGCGATATCGGGCGCCATATTGGGTAAGGGAAAAGAGGAACAAAAACTATATACAGAAATGGTCAAATCCCACAATGGGTGATATACAATATCATAACCAGGGGCATAGGGGCAACAATAAGTAGTGTAAACACCACTCATGATACCCTGCTCAGATCGCCGGGGCAGGTCGCGGTATCCTGTAAATGGACCACCGTTGTCCCGTCCCGACGTCTTACCTGGTGTTGCTGGAGTGATGGGCACAATCTGAGGTAAAAACCTCTAAAGTACTCCCTGTTGGTTACGACCAATGGTTTTCTGTGTCTGTCAAGTAGATATGGTGATCCAAGGTGCACAGCGTGAAAGAGTAGTGACTATTCCGGTGATGTGTCTATGGTATGTTGGATGCGACTGAAGAGGAAGGCACGAGACTTTACGGGGGTTGGTGATCCAGCCGATGAGGGTCAAAAGTTTCCAAAATGTCTAGAAAAATAAATAAACAGACAAATAAATAAATATATACATACGAAAAATGAATTGTCGTGTTTCAATATTCTCAATATTCAGACGTATACGGTCTGGTTCATTACTGGCGGGGATGTTTTCCCCATACTATACTTTAACCTACATTGTGGAGTCCCAGGAGGGCTACACACAGGGCCGTCGGACGACTCCTACCAAAGAGTGCTCTCATTACTGTCAGCCCTAAAGGGAAGTGTCATTAAACAAGCCCACTCAAATTGTATTCCACATTTAAACCCTGGGGTTGTAAGGTCCCCAGTCTCTGTATCCATCTTAATTTGCATCTCCTGAGTATGGCTTCTCGATTGCCACCTCTTCTCAATGATGGGATGTGGTCTATGATCATACATTTCAAGTCACTCTCTTTGTGTCCTGCCTCAGTGAAATGTCGGCTGACCGGTAGATCTTTTTTCTTTTTACGGATAGTATACCTATGTTGCGTAAATCGCGTCTTGAAGTCAAGTGTGGTGTCCCCCACGTATGGAATAAAGACACCCCCACCATTTTCACTACTACTTTGGAGTGCTGCCTGTTTTTGGAAAGATTATATTTGAAGACGCTCTAGCCAGAGGGTCAAGGACGTTGCACCCAACCAAGTTGCTGTGCTGCTCTGAAATTTTCCCTTTCTTTATTCATCCGGCATCGGAGCTTATTTGCACGCAAGTTTCTTTATTTTACTTTTTCTACACCATGGACATTTTTTCGGGGGAGCCTTTCCAGCTCTTTGCCTACACAGAGGAAGACCAGGAGCGGATTGTACGCGGGCTACAGGGCGATACGACCTTTTTGAGCACTCCTACAGTCAATGAACTCAGAAAGCAATATGAACAAGCCATGAAGAAATCAGTGTCTCTCCAACTCCATCTTGTAACACTCGGTGAATATCTCAAAGCCAAACGGATACCAAGGGGAATGCGGTCTAATGTTCGACCGAACCTCTTCTCACAGGACGCATCATTTTGTTTGAAATTCATGCACATTTCTAATAAGTACTCTCTTGATCTTATCCTGTTAAACATTGAATATCTCCAAACTGAGACCAAAAAACTGGATGCTTTCACCATGGAGCTGACACAGAAACTTAAAGAGATGTATACCACCGCGGATTTTGAACAATTTGTAAAGGAAGTAGACATGAAATTAACAACACTAAAGAAGGAACAGGAACAGACAAAAAGAACGAAGTGGGCAAGGGATAATGAGGACTATCGGAACGGCAGAATTTACACCTGGCAAGGCATACACTCCGTTACTGTGGGGACCACACCTAAGGAAGCTCCTATGAGAAAGAAAAAACGCAGTCCGACCATGAAAGCACAACGCGACGACCTGTCCTCCACTTCAAATTCATCAACACCAGGCGAGTCTTTTTTAGGGGACAACCCGGACAAAGACGATCCACCAGGAGGGGTGGCCGACGCCACTACAAGTGGAGAAAAAAGCATAACAGTAAAGAACAGAACTTTACCATTGAGAACAGCGAACAAGAGGAAATGAAACCGGTGGTAGTCAATATTTCCTCAAAACAACTAAATGTGAGTGAACTGTCTGTATTGGAAAAAGGCTTAAGTTTTTGTCCATGTACTTATACTGATTGGTTTCAACTAGATGTAGATTTACATAGATTGTACCGCAATATATGTCTTAAACACTGGTTTCATAACAATCCAGCCACTCCTAAGGTTCACACCAATCTTGATCCAAGACAATTTGGTTTAACGAACAAAAGTAATTTTTTTCCCAATACAGAGGTCCCAGCCATCATAGCGTTCAAGGATGCAGTACAACATGACATAAATCTATTACAACAGACCAGAAACGACAAGTTAACACACACTAACCTCAACTCTGAGGAAATCTTGGCGTTGGGACAACTTGCACGTGACAGTGACATCACGATCCGCCCCGCCGACAAAGGCGGAGCGGTAGTGGTCATGGACACGTCGATGTACAACGCCGAGATTCGTCGACAACTAGACGACACTACGGTGTATAAACGTGTCTCATTTGACCCCAAATTTGAATTGGGACGACGCATCTCACAGATCCTGGACACGGCCGTGAACACAGGGATCATTAGCGAGAACATGCACAAATTTCTAACTGTCACGCATCCACGTACCCCTATCATATATACCCTCCCCAAGATACACAAAAGTCTTGAACACCCCCCAGGGAGACCAATAGTGTCCGGAAGGGGATCTATCACATCAAATATAGCCATCCTTTTAGATCAGGCACTGAGGGAATTATCTACTAGGGGACAATCACACATACGTGACACCACCGACTTTTTGTGCAAACTGAAACAGACACAACCATGTGACCCGAAAAAGCTCACGCTTGTTTCTTTTGACGTAGTATCGTTGTATACTTCTATCAACCATGAGATGGGCCTGAAGTGTGTGGAGAAACAACTACAGAGATCCAGCTTCAAGCAATCTGAAATTTTTTTCATTCTGGATCTTCTAAGATTGATATTATTCAATAATTACTTTTTATATGGCAATGACTTTTTTGTGCAACTTAGAGGTGTGGCTATGGGGGCCAATATGGCCCCCACGTATGCCAACATTGTCATGACCACGTTGGAGGAGGACTTCGTCTATGTGTCCCACCACTTCCAGCATGTCATGGGGTGGTGGCGATACATAGACGATGTCTTCCTCCTGTGGACCGGTGACTTACAACAACTGACTGACTTCCACCAATACCTCAATACAGTGGACAGTGACATCAAATTTACCATGGTACAATCTAATGAGAACCTTCAATTTTTAGATGTACTCATCGAAAATACGCATCACGGCCTTACAACTGACGTTTTCTACAAACCCACAGACAGAAACACTATTCTACGTTTTGACAGCAATCACCCACGCCCTATGTTGAATTCTCTACCCCTCAGCCAACTCTATAGAGTTAAACGAATAGCCAGTGATGAGCACAAATTACAAAAAAACACCACACTGATGTTATCCAAATTTAAACGACGTGGATACCCCAATAGGGTACTTCTTGATAACAAGCACAGGTTGGAACGTAAAAGTAGGAATGAACTACTAACACCCACACAATCGGAAAACAAAGGTGAAAGGATCCCCTTCATCTCTACTTACTGTGATACGAGCACACAAGTAGCATCCATAGTGAGGAAACACTGGAGGCTACTACAAAGTGATCCCTCAAGAGTGCCAGCACTACAGAATCCCCCAATACTCTCATATAGAAGAGCCAGAAACATTAGGGACCGGGTAGTGAAGACCGATACAGGTCCATCCAAAACTCCAATACAAAGAGGCCTTTTAGGCCCTATCCGTAAAGGGTGTTATCCATGTCGCACATGTATTAATTGCCCCTATGTCATCAAAGGTGATACGTTTACCCACAAAGAGACACAGTTCAGAATACATCATTATCTTGACTGTAATAGTGACTTTGTAATATATCTACTCAGTTGCCCATGTGACTTGAAATACGTGGGGGAGACCACACTTGACTTCAAGACGCGATTTACGCAACATAGGTATACTATCCGTAAAAAGAAAAAAGATCTACCGGTCAGCCGACATTTCACTGAGGCAGGACACAAAGAGAGTGACTTGAAATGTATGATCATAGACCACATCCCATCATTGAGAAGAGGTGGCAATCGAGAAGCCATACTCAGGAGATGCGAATTAAGATGGATACAGAGACTGGGGACCTTACAACCCCAGGGTTTAAATGTGGAATACAATTTGAGTGGGCTTGTTTAATGACACTTCCCTTTAGGGCTGACAGTAATGAGAGCACTCTTTGGTAGGAGTCGTCCGACGGCCCTGTGTGTAGCCCTCCTGGGACTCCACAATGTAGGTTAAAGTATAGTATGGGGAAAACATCCCCGCCAGTAATGAACCAGACCGTATACGTCTGAATATTGAGAATATTGAAACACGACAATTCATTTTTCGTATGTATATATTTATTTATTTGTCTGTTTATTTATTTTTCTAGACATTTTGGAAACTTTTGACCCTCATCGGCTGGATCACCAACCCCCGTAAAGTCTCGTGCCTTCCTCTTCAGTCGCCTCCAACATACCATAGACACATCACCGGAATAGTCACTACTCTTTCACGCTGTGCACCTTGGATCACCATATCTACTTGACAGACACAGAAAACCATTGGTCGTAACCAACAGGGAGTACTTTAGAGGTTTTTACCTCAGATTGTGCCCATCACTCCAGCAACACCAGGTAAGACGTCGGGACGGGACAACGGTGGTCCATTTACAGGATACCGCGACCTGCCCCGGCGATCTGAGCAGGGTATCATGAGTGGTGTTTACACTACTTATTGTTGCCCCTATGCCCCTGGTTATGGAGTGGCACAGTATTGTATATCACCCATTGTGGGATTTGACCATTTCTGTATATAGTTTTTGTTCCTCTTTTCCCTTACCCAATATGGCGCCCGATATCGCAAGAACAAGTGCACATGCGCCAAAATCACGTGGACGGAGCCCGCCCACGTGACTATGACGACTTCCGGTGACGCGGTGTGATCATCATCAAGACACTGATACTTCCGGCGACCTGCCCCTCCTCCTTAGGAGCTGATGATTGGAAGGCTGAGACTGGGGGCGGTCCTACAACCGATGTGGAGGCATTACCTACTTACAGTTGTATTGTTCACTTATTTAACGCAATAATTTCTATATACACAATATACCACTGCGAGTTGATGTTGTATATGTATCACTTGTAAAGACACTAATACATTTTGTGTAAGTTTGTACACGATTGTTTAAGTCCGCCCACGGACCAATGAGATGTAAGACTGGCCCTTATAAGTTTGCACACTGGCCATGTATACTATGCTTGATAAAGGCTCTGCAAGAGCTGAAACGTTGCACATGGAATAAAGACACCCCCACCATTTTCACTACTACTTTGGAGTGCTGCCTGTTTTTGGAAAGATTATATTTGAAGACGCTCTAGCCAGAGGGTCAAGGACGTTGCACCCAACCAAGTTGCTGTGCTGCTCTGAAATTTTCCCTTTCTTTGACTTAATTGAGCTATTCAAAATGAGGCCGGAGGAAGTGGGTGTAGCAATGATTAATATAATACCCCCTCACCCAGGAACATGTATTTTTCTATATTTTCATCGCACCCACTGTTTAGGGTGGACCCAATAAGAAGGCAGGAACAGTTTGGGGGCCCAGAATTTGGGCTCACTGTCCTTGTCCATGTCCTCCCGTTACACAGTTGCTTCGAAGAATTGGTTCAATCACTGGCCCATATGATGGGGCTTTCACACCTTATTATGTAACCATTTCATATATTTATAATTATATCAAATGGCTTTAATGTATTTGGGAGTTTAGGGGTTTAATATAAAACTGCCTATTAATAAAGACAACGGGGGTCATTTACTAAGGGCCCGAATCGTGTTTTTACGGTGGATTGTGGTGCATCGGCGCCGGCGTGCCGGCGTGCACGCCAACGGAAATTGTGGGGCGTGGCCGAACGAAAACCCAACGGATTCAGAGAAACCACCGCAATTTTTAAAAAAAAGTGTCACGGGACACTCACTTACCTGCACCCGGCCTGGCTTGGTGTACTTCAGTGCATTCCGATGAACTTCAGCGCAGCAGCGACACCTGGTGGACGTCGGAGGAACTGCGTTAGTGAATCGCCGGAAGACCCGAATCCTCCACAGAGAACGCGCCGCTGGATCGCGAATGGACCGGGTAAGTAAATCTGCCCCAATGTATTTTATATAGTAATTTGGTGACTTGCAATACCGCAATCCGCACAACATCTCGGTGTTCTGTAATACTGACCAGTTCTAGTAGCATAGGAACGGCAACTCAACAGCACTTTTTAGCAAATTGAAATTCTCTTAATGGCACTATGGCATCATTGTATCACTAATGTCTCTGATGTCATTTTATTTGAGTCCTATAAATACAACTAAACCCATAATGCTTTTGACTTGCTCATTATATATAACAAAAAAGGTGCTTGTAAACTACTATTTCAGTGCTGCTATACCTCTAAGAACCTCTACCAGACTTGAAGCAGATTTAGGTTTTTAATCTTATCATTTTATAGCTTCAATGAATCCCAAAATGAGATCGCTAGGGTGAGAAAATTTGCTGTGTACTCATAGTTTAGCAATAAAACCGGTGTTATTTTTATGTGTTACAGCTATGGTGTACAGAATATAATTCCAGATGTGGACGATGTACTTGCTTTCAAAGATTGCAGGAGACAAATTGTTACTCTGTGCCCTTATAGTGCCCTTTTGTAGTAGATAACTTGCCAGCAATGAAATGTAGAGAGCTGAATCCCAGCTGTTGTACTTGTATACTCCTGCATCTAACTGTGTAGCTACAATAGCAATTATTTGTTTGACTATGGGGGCCATTTTAAGCAAGGTTATATAAAGTTCACTTGTTCAGAGGCTTTGACGAAGCATCTAACTACAAGAAAAGAAAAGCCTGCATATACATATTATACCTTTGTAAGTGCATTTAAATAAAATACCTGTCCTTTATGTTCATCTTATTCTATGTAACAGAAATAAGTGTATGACACAGACTGATGTTTCCCTATTGTTATGGATAGAGAAGAAGAATCCTGCATGAGCTCACACAGCCCTGGGGAGGAAGAATTGTTGTCACTTATAAGTCATTGATTTCCCTTCAGTAGGTTGCTTTTGTATTACACAGTAGATTTCTCTTTACTGCTTTTATATCTTTTTCTCACACGTCTCATGCCCCCATATTGCAAAATTCAGAGATGGGCTCAAGAGTAATGATGACTGGACCTGTATAAGTTCAGGTTTAGCGGAGTACTCCAAACCAAAACTTGAATTTCTGTTCGGGTCTCAACCCGGACCAGTACCACACCCTCAATCCTTGGTGTTAACTGTCATTGCAGACGCACGTGGCGGGATCAGTTTAAATTGCCAGCAGCAATTACTCTGCATTGTCTCTACATTCATTGTTTGACCTAGACTGTTGTGCTACTAGTCTTTATCGTATACAGTACAAGAAGGTTGATTTTTTATATATACACATATTTTCTTAGAGAAGAAGATTTTTAAGGAGCAGCTGAACATATTGATATACAGGCAGTTTTGAGTTCCGTGGACCTTCACTTTTTACATTACCAAGATACCAAGGCAAATATGGTGTCAATTTTCAGAAATGGCTCTATGTCTTCACCAAGAAATTAACTTCTACTGTAGGAAAAATATTGATGGGATACAAGAGACTACATATAAACATATCTGACATCACATAGTATAATATGTGACAGCCATAATGGGTTTACTAAAGATAGAAGTTGTCAGACCTGATCTGCTTCTATGAAGAGGTGAGCAGAAGCCTGGACAGAAGAGATTCTGTTAATATTGTGTTCTTGGACTTTGCAAAGGCATTCAACACTGTCAAAGGTTTGTCAGGAATTGTTTGCAATTGGATTGGAAACTGGCTGAAGGATCATATACAGAGAATTGTGGTCAATGATTCCTAATCAGAAGGGTCACCAGTTATAAGTGGTGAACCCCATGGATTTGTACTCTGCCCACTATTATTTAACTTATTTATTAATGATATAGAGATCATAATTGATAGTAGTGCATCTTTTTTTCAGATGACACCAAGCTGTATGATGTAATACAGTCCATGAAATATGTTCATAGGATGCAACTGATTTGAACAAACTGAGGATAAATGTGGATAAATGTAAGGTTATGCACCTGGGGTTTAATAATCCACATGCAACATTTGTCCTTGGTAGAGTAAATTTGGGAGAGTGCTCCAGAAAAGTTGTTCTTGGTTAAAAACAAAGGGACAGTGTCTCTGTCTAGAAAACAAAAAGCTTTAGGTCTCAGACACACAACCGTATTGGAGCACCCAATCATGGTGCGGTGAGCACAACTATGAACAAATAGTTGTAAAAATGTGTTGGTCTTTAGACCAGTGCAGAGTAGAACTAGAGAGTTCTTGGCGGCACCAGATTAATCATTGTGTCTGATATTTAATCGGGTGCAGTATAAGATTGGTGAGTTGTAATTTCTACCTCCTACTAGTTGGTGTAGTTTGCTGTGCCACAATATTGAATTTTCTGATGCTTGGGTTATTTTCGATTCGGACATGTCCACTGGTTACAAAGGGAAAAAACAATGTTCTGCAGGAGTAAAAAACAGCCTAAAAATTGTCTAAAACCTTCAGCAAATGTAGTGCATTGCATTCAGGGTACAAATTACTCCATTTTTCTGACATAGATCTATACACCAGTGTCTAACCGCGCTGTGACCGGACGACTGGAAATATTCACCTCCCGGCCTTGTGTTACGACTGGAATCCTATCTGGGCAAGCACATGGCCCTAAATGAGGCTTTACTCTCCAGAATTATTGTGTTGCCTTACATCCCTTCCTCATCACTTCCCTTTCTTGGTTAATTTTTTTTTTCAACTTTACTACCTATTTAACTATGCAATTATGTAGAGAGACTGAGATCTAACTGTATACTCACGTTCATACAGAAAAGTTGTCAACTACAAAGTAAGACAGTCTACTTTGCTCCTAAGGCTAGTATGAGCACATAACCTATGACAATAACACATAAAAGTATACAAATCTGATCAGCTCCTCATGCTCTCCAATATTCTGCTGGTAGATTAATGTTGGATGACAGATTATCTTTATATTGTTAATTCTTTTAGTATAATATCTTAAGTAAAGATGATTGAACCCTCTAAATTTCAGGTTCAGATCCTGCTTGCATCCGGTTTTTAGTACCAAACACGGATCCACAAACACACACCTAACAGGTAATTTAAAAACTGTTTAAATGTTGGTGGCAAAGTAACCAGTGAGATTTCAACTACTGCGGTTGTATTGCATACTGAAATTTTAAGGAGGATCATCGTTCTGGATAATTAGAACATTGAAGCGACACTTCTCCCCAAAATGGTGGCGCGTTTGACAATTGAAATGCAGTTTGGGACTTTTCCAGAGGCATTTAAAGAGTTATTGCTGTCACTGATCACAGGAATTGACAGTGGGAGTTGCGCTGAACCTGGACCTGACCTTAAACATCTAATGAAGTTTGGGGTTGGATCCAGGCGAACAAAGCCGCTAAGTTCAGTAGGAACCTGAACTTTGCAGTTCTGGTCTGCTCAACACTCATCTTAAGTCATTTGGGCACATGTATCACTTCCATTGCTTTCTTTTTTATGTGCAACTTTTTGTGAGACTTTTCGCAGTTTGAGACTTTTTAGGTGTAGAATCAAGCAGCGTACTGAAGTTAGCTTAGTTAGGATTTCATGCAGTGTGCCGTATTTATGTTTGTAGCCCAGATGTTTGTTCAACTTTGTAAGACTTTTGGGATCTGAAATTGTCCCATTCTTGCACCTAATAAGTCACAAAACAGAGCATACTAGACCCAGACTTACTTCTGGGAGCTACTATTTTGGACTAAAAAGTCGCACATCACAAAAAGTGAGACTAAACGGGTAACTCATCACATGTATCACAAAGGGGAAAACTTAAGATTCATTGCAATGATTCAGTAGGCCAACTTCAGGAAACTTGAAAAAGTGGCAGCCGAAAAACTGATACATGTGCCCCATTGTGTTAGTAACTTTATGTAGTAAGCAAGGAACAAAATTGGAACAACTCCAAAATAGACTGTATATTCTAGGTGTTGTATGTAAAAAAATAACAATTCACTAAAACAGCCATTATGAAAATATCTTAGTAAAAGTACTTTACAAAATAGTGTCAAACAGTAACATGCAAAGGTAATAATATGCATCCCAAATGCAATACTAACAATTTGTCTTCCTTGTCAAATGACAATATGTTTTCTTAGGTCTCTGGTCCACTGGCTGTGACATCAGGAACACAAAAATTGGTTTGCATATGATACTTTGGTAAATTCTGAAAACAAATAATATTATTCTTCTCCCTCCGAACTGAAAGGCAATTCTAAATATTTGGGACAACACATAAGCAGAGAAATGAATTATTCATGAAAGACTGAGATAACTGATTTATGTGAAATATAAATAGTCATTTTCCATTTACTAAGTAAGGACATGAAGACTGCATAAAACAAGATCTCTCACCTAGGTCCCTCCTCTATTATGCATGAAAGAAATGTCCTAACAAATAGAAGCTCTGCAAGATGGCCCAACAAATTCACACATTATTTGATGGGCCAAACATGTTTAACCCCTTAAGGACGCAGCCATTTTGCAGGTTAAAGCTCAGTCCGATTTTTTGGATTCTGACCTGCGTCGCTTTATATGGTTATAACTTTTGAACACTGTTACTTATCAAAACGATTCTGAGATTGTTTTTTCCCCACATGTTGTACTTCATTTTAGTGGTAAATTTTGGCTGATAAGTTTTGCGTTTATTTACAAAAAAAAAGAAAATATGATAAATTTTTTGAAAAATTAGCCATTTTCGAAATTCAAAATCATTGCGTTTCCAGGCAGATAGATTTACCACCTAAATAAGTTGCTGAATAACATTTCCCATTTGTCTACTTTACATTTTCATAATTTCTGAAATGTCTGGATAATTTATTTTGATGTCACGCGGCTTACAAAAAGAATATCGCTTTTCCGGATTTTCAGAATTGACTATTTTGGGGATAAATACAGTTTGGAATGAAATTTTACATATTTAGCATCAAAATCCCTATATAACCAACCCATTTTCAAATCTGCACCCCTCAAGCTATCAGAAACAGCTTTTACGAAGATTGTTAACCCCTTGAGATCTTCATAGTAATTGAATCAAAATGGAGGTGAAATTTAGAATGGTCAAATTGTTCCCTTATACGTTCATTTAGCACTAAAATTTACACATTTCCAAAATATAAAAAGAGAAAACCCACCATAAAATTTGTTCTGCAATTTCTCCTGAGTACAAAGACCCCCCACATGTGGCCGTTACTTGTTTTATGGGCGCACAGCGAGACGCAGAAGGGAAGGAGCGCCCTGCAGCTGCCAGGATTTTAGTTTCCTCATTGGCCCCTTTTGAAGGCTATAAAATTTTCGCTTTTGCGTTATTGGGGCCATGTGATGCCATTTTTTTTGCGCGATGAGATGCTTTTTCCATTGTTACCATTTTGGGGTTGGTATCACCTATTGTTGAAAATTTAGGAACTTTTTTTGAGGGCAGGAGTAGAAAAGCATCAATTCTGTACTGGATTTTTTACTCTTTTTTTTTTGGTGTTCACCGTATAGACTAATAATCATGTTATCTTTATTCTATGGGTCGATACGATTACGGGGATACCAGACTTGAATATATTTTCTTACGTTTTACTAAATTTGTCAAACAAAACCCTAATGTGGGGAAAAATCTATCATTTATGTATTGCCGTCTTCCAAGTGGCATAACATTGTTACTTTTTTGGCTACGGAGCTGGTTGATGGCTTGTTTTTTGTGGGACATGTTGTACTTTGCACCAGTATCATGTCGGAGTACACATGGTTTTTTGATCGCATTTTATAGCATTTTTTGTGGGATTGAATAGCTAAAAATCATAATTTTTGGAAGGTTTATAGCAGTTTTTTTTACGGCGTTTATCGTGGGGGTTCAATAATGATTTACTTTTATTCTACGGGTTGTTACGGACGCGGTGATACTATATATGTGGGGTTTGTGTTATGATTTAGACTTTTTTTTTAGTTATATGTCTCTTTATGTGTTTTGGGGGTTTTGGGCATTTTTAGTGATTTATTACTTTATTTTTTTATTGAATAACATTTTTTTTTTTACTTTTTCACTTTTATACCATGGTACATGAACAAGAAATCCTCTGATTGCTTGTTCATGATAATATTCTGCAATACTCATGTATTGCAGACTATTATCAGTGTCAGCCTATACACTTGCATAGGCTGGCACTGTGCCAGTAAGATGACGTCACAGACGCCATCTTACTGGCAATTCTTGCAGGTAACTCTGGGGTCCAGATCGGACCCCAGAGTTACTATAGCAACGATCGGCGCACCCCGAAAACGGTTCGGGGGGGCCGATCGTGGGGGAAAGACCCCCCAGATACATGTTAGATGCCGCGGTCGCGCTGACCGCGGCATTTAACGTGTTAAGCACCCGCGATCGGAGACAACTCCGATCGCGGGTGTTACACTGGGGTGCCGGCTATCAGTCACAGCCGGCACCCCGTCTTTCCCGATGCCGGTTCGGCTCAGATCTTGAGCCGAACCGGCATCAGCTCAGCGTCCGATATATCGGACGCTGAGCGCTAAGTCACTGAGCTCAGCGTCCGATATATCGGACGCTGAGCGGGAAGAGGTTAGAGGGAACCTGTCACCAGGGACCTCATTTTCGCAAGAGACAGAATGTAAAAGCCCATTACAGTTGCATTGCAAATATGCCTGCCTTCTCTAAGCATTTGCATTACACTATAGTTGTGTGTTATAACTTACCTTGCACCCTGACAGAATCCTCTGTGTAGTCACAGGGGTTGGGCTTTAGTTTGGATGCATTTCAAAACAATATGTGACTTGTCTGTGCGGCAGACTGCTCAGCTTTTGGCCTCCACCTTTGTGCTCCTGCGCATCCCTTCCCTCCCCCACTGATGTCAGCTCACCAGGCTGTGACCTCTGTGAAGGAACATGAGTGAGAAGCTGTACAAGAGCACAAAGGTGGGGGCTGAGAGCTGAGCAGTCTGCAGCACAGACAAGTTTTTTTGAATGCATCCAAACCAAAGCCCCCATTTTGTCAGGGTGCAAGGGAAGTTATACCACATAATTATATTGTAAGAGAAATCAGAATGGCATATTTGCACTGCAGCTGTGATGGGTTTTTGCAAATTGTCTTTAGTGAAAATGAGGTCCCTGGTGACAAGTTCTCTTTAATTCTTCAATTACCCAAGTGAAAACTGACCAAGTACCTCTTATTCCAATTATGTTAAATTTCAAAATAAATTCAAAATAAACATAAATAATGAAATAATTTATATAATTAGAATAATAATAAAGGTAATAATGTCATTATTAATATCTGCTTCACAATTTGCATATTAATTAAGTGGTTTCATCTCCTAAGCAAAAATAATTAACAAAGTGTTTCAGTTTTTTTTTTCCATTTTCAAGTAATTGGTGTATTATAATCCTGTAATAGTATTTTGATCATTTGCATTTCATTTTAAATGGCATAAATGCAAAATACACCATACCTAATGCCACTGCATTAACAGCATCATGAAACATGCTTAAAGCAGCACTTTTCTTGTTTGTTAATGAATAACTAGAACCTTGAATTTCATGAAATAATTTCCTTTTTCTAATTAAGAAAAAAACCTAAAACGTTACAGGCAGTATATCCGTCATTGCACTTCATTTCATGACTCTAGGCTACACAATAGAATCAGACAGTATAGCAGCTTGGGCAAAGTTATCTCAGATTTTTCAGGGAATGTGTCATCATAAAATAATTTTAAGTCAATGTATTATGTTTATTTGTTGCAATCACCACTACCGAAAAGTGATCTCTACAAAACAAGCATCAGTTATCTTTACACAGGATTACACAAGTAAAAAATAAAGTTCAAGCACAAATATTTCATATAAAATCATAGTAAATCCTTATTGCAGCAAATATTACTCAGGTATGTGCTATGACAGGTTTCAGTCTCAGTCTTTTCAAGCCTGGAAGCCGTGTGTCAAAGAGGGAAGGTATTAGAGCTTGATCATGTACTCCTGGACTTGTAAAGGTATAGCTCTTCCCAGCACAACAAGCCAGTATTGATATGTTGTCAAGCAGTTTATTACCTTTTCGACCATGTTTCCTTCATGGCCCATCATGATGGCATCATCCAGAAAATCAATTTTACAGTGAGATGCAAACTGATAATAAAAAGTGAGGGAGGCGGAGAATTCCACATTGAAGTACATCTCTCCCTCTCAGAACATCCCATCTTAGATGGGGAGAGCTTGACTTCTGTGACAAGTTCTTTGTCTATGTGACTTTAAATAGCCAATATATATCTCACTTCAAAGTTGATTCTCTGGATGAAGCCAGCTCCGCGGCAATGAGAGAAGCATGATCTGGAAGGTGTTAAGCGGCCTAAAAAAATTCTGGTAGGGGCTTAATAGCTAAATTACTACTGGTAGGTTCACTTTCAGCTCTGGTAAAAACACAACACTTGGTTAATACTCTGTTTGCTAAACAAAACTTATATTGTGGTTAAGTGGTTCAGTAACTTACCTGTAAGATAGTACAGAAAAATGCAGCCAGTCTAGAAAAAGGAATCAAAAGCAGAGAAAAATCCACAATCCTAAATATTAATTATTTTAGGAAGAAGATATGTATATTACAGCACATGTAAGTGTAAGTATTTCTTTCAATATGTACCTACATAAGCCTCTACTATTCTGCGAAAAAGTGATTACAGCTCAGCTCTTTTATCCCGTGGTGAAAAAGAAACAGTCTTGTCTCCAACTAATAGAAAAAAATTGCTATTGGTACATTTCATTTCAAGACAGGCTGCTCCATGATAAATCTTAATGTGACATCTAACAGAGAACGGTAGCAGAGAAAATAATCCCGAAGCCCAGGGCTGGAGGAAAATGGGCTTGTAATGGTGTTGTCAGATATGACTGCACCACAGCACTACTGCCCAGGCTCCAGAGGAGATAAGAAAGTGGCAACCAGGGAAATCATCCGGCCCCGTGGTTTATGTTGCACAATTTAGTCATTCCCTAAAGGCAATTTAACTTAATTTTCAGCAACAATATCCCAGTGTTTGGTAACAATTATACTCAAAAGTTATCAGATGTTGTCACATAAGCCATAAGGACACCCATAATGGAAAATGAAGCAGTGGGTTTCCTACATTACAATCTGTTTGGTACTAAAATCCATTAGTCATCAAACATTAATGGAAATGATGGTGGGTTACTTTATACTCTGCATTTTATAAGGTAGTTTGTAAGAGATGTACATAGAAGTGACAAAAGGCAGATCCATGGTATTTGTCCATAGGCCATTTAACATGTGTAGCAAGTATGTATTGAGCCTGCTGTTCCTCTAGATTTTTACCTTTGTTACATTTTGTGTCTGCCTTTAATTACATATAACAGTAAGGCTGCATTCTCACTGCCGTATGGGGAATGTATATACGGCCAACGTATATACGTCATATATTCGTTCCCCATAGACGGCAATGGGCGCGCGGCATCCTACAGGAGTAGTACGGTGCAGAACACGTGTGGCATCGTACTGTTCCGTAGCTGGGCACACCTCAGTGTGAATGTAGCCTAAATGTGAGTCTTATTAACAATTTATTTTCAATTTTTGGATTTCGATTTTCAACTTCGTTCATTTTAAAAAACAAGTGTTTTTATGTGCACCATCTAATATGTTGTGCAGTATACTGAAATGCTCCAAAAAAATTACAAATGCAGTGGAAATGACAAAAAAGGCAGCTAGGACTTCCTAGAGGGCTTTATTTTATTCTGACACCTGTTACTTTCGTTTTTTTTTTTTTTTTTTTATTTTGTTGGGCCTGTTGAAATATTCATTGATATCATTTATTTTTTCTGTTACTTCAGGCCCTTGGGGTTCAAATATCTGATCACTAACGACATGTAGTACAACAGTATTGCAGTATATTGAGAATATATTCATTTTGTAAATCAGCCTGCCACATGCAGACTGTAACAGGAAAAACAAATGAACTTGGCTAGTGAAGCAAATTTGTTAGTGCCAATGTGCTGTCACCTAACAGGTTAACTGCTGTGATTGGAGCTAGCACCAATCACAGCAATTAACACCAAGTATCTTCTGTATAAAACAGCAGCCACTTGTACTGTATAGAGATTGCTAAGCACATGTGCACTCTGAACATACCCCTGGAATACAGATATATTGTAAGTCAGTATGTTTGAATGGGTTGAAAAGGATCTATCTGCTTTCCTGACTCTTCTGTTTTATGAAATAAAAGCATCATGGACCATCTTTTCTTCTAATAACTTTCTTCTAATAACAAAATATTCCTCTATCCGCAGTAGGCAGGTTAGGTGGCGTAAGTTCCTGTTTGTGTAAACTGTGACTTGGCCTTAGCCTGATTTACTGAGCCACACCCTGCTCTCTGTAGTTCAGTCCTGTGCACCAAGAGTTACTAACCGGATGGGCAGCTGCTCCGGTCTGCTGCTGGAGGCGTGTCCTGGATCTGCTTTATATACCTGCCCACTCACATCAGACCTTGCTCATAATACTTATATGTCAGCTCATTTCTCACCTATGCTTGTGCTATTGTATTCTGCTGTTTACTTGCTTTTCTGATCTCCGCTTTGTACTATTGACTTCCCCTTTTAGACTCTGATTCCGTACTGTATTTGCTATCTCGTTGTTTCCCGGACCCCTGACCTCTCTTTCTGTGTTTGTTTGTCAGTCTTGTTTTGTGCCTGCACCGTGATTTAGGGAGGCAACGACACCCAGTTACTGCCCACCACTTAGGGTGGGGCCTGTAAGAAGGCAGGTAAAAGCTTAGGGCTCATTGTCCGGTCTGTACTCCTGCGCCCCTTCCCACTCTCCTTAGAGAATATTTATTAGCCATTCGAGGATACGGGACTACCATTCCCTTAGTCGAAAGGGTGTAAATCAACACAGTTTTACATTGTCAACATTGATAAACATAGTGTGGCCACAACTTTCAACTCATAAAACACAGTTATTAGTTCATTATTCATGATGTTAATAATGTGTGAAGTTTTATTATATATTGGATTATTTATAATTATTATATGATACAACAAATCTGTCCAACCCTGAGGCAATTTTGCTTGAAAGGAGCATAGGGGCTTATTTACTAATTGTATTGTGTCGCAATCACGCCGGCTTTCACGCAACACAAATCAGGGGGCGGGCCGTCGGACGATGCGACTGATTCGGACAAACCGTGGGATTTAACATTTAAATTGTGTCGCAATACCAAGCACTTACATGCACCAGGAAGAAGAAGGTGAACTCCGGCGGACCTGAGCGGGGAAGCAAAACATGCAGGAAATCGGGCGCATGATCTTTGTGAATCGCAGTAGCTGTGCAGGATCGTTGGACAACGCACCTAGGGGATCGCACAGGGATGGGAAAGTAAACGTGCCCCATAGTGTTAGAGTCAGTGTAATTGACCCAGTGCTGCATCCAGATCAACATTAAGGAGGGGTCAGGTACATTTGTAGTTCTTTTTTCATCTGTATGTAGCATTTTATTGGAGTTGGGCACCCCCCTTTTAAAATGATTTTGTTTTCTATTGCATTCTGTGCTAGATTGGTTATTGTGATGATTCTCTATATTTTTTAAATTACTGAATAAAAGAGAATAACTAAATGTTAGTTTGAGTAAGCGTGCATGTATCTTCTATTATCTATATAATAATAATAATAATATCGATATAATTAACATAACAGTTATAAAAAGCAGCGCTTGTTTTTTAACATAAAAAGGATGCACTTAACACAGCTTTGTTTACTGACTACAGAACATTTCATATTACCTTTTGTGTTGTCTGGATAATTCATAGCCTGGAGAATTATGTACCTATATTTCCTGAACTACTTACTGAGAAGGTGGCTATGTGGTCAATCATATTGAAGCTTTTGCTATTCACAACTTTAGAAATATGCGATTGTCACTACCAAGATGAAAATAACTTGAAGCCTGCACCCTGCGGGTCCACTTATAGCTGAACCTGTGACAGTTACATGACATACTATATAGATAGTTACCATGACAATAATGCTCTATAATCATTTATTTAAAAAAAAATACCTATTTATGGCCACTTTTATGAAATTACGTGGACATTTTTATGAAACTACATGGACACTTTAAATATTGTTATGCTGTGAGAGAAAACTAGGTATCGACCCAAAAAGCATATGGTTCAGGACTGAATAGAGTTTCAATTCCAATTACTATGGTGCAAGTTATTATTTCCTTGGATCTGCGCCTTAGTGTCACATGGTTCCTAAATATCTGTTGTTAGATTTTACCACATAAAGACTAACAGTACCCTTAGGGTGGGTATGAAATGTGCTTCCTAGAATTCCCTCTTTTATGTGAAAGCTCACATGGTTACCTAAAAAAAAACATAAAGTCACCTCCAAAGCCACATGAAAATGAGCAAAGAAGAGTCATTTATTGGGTGAGATGAGTTAAGTTTAGAGGCGGTGGTGTTACTTCAGACCCCAAATATGCAGTTCTATAAAATCTCAAAACATGCCTTAGGTGTCATATTAAAGACAAGAATCTCATCTTTGGATATTTTTCATGAAACTAAGGATCCATGTGGCCTCAGTAATTACATAAGATTTTATACAGGTATACAGGTCTCTGCATGCAGCTTTTCCATTCGAGCCATAATTCATAACCCATATTTATTAGTACAGGATGGGACTTTAAATACTCTGTACTTACACTGCAGTACTACTTTATTTTTTCTGCAGTAACTAAATATGTGCTTGACCTATCAGTCTTTATCTGTATCATCACTTTTAATCTAATAGAAATCTTTCCGTTCTTACATTAGCTCAGAGCTTTGGGGCTTTCTATTATTTCACTGGAAGAAATATAAGGAAACGCAATTAATCTTCATTTTCAGTAGAAGGTATACTCTGCCATGCATTCATTTAGTTGGAGACAACTGGAGTCAGATACTACTCAGGAAACTTTGTGGAGAGAATTATTGTTTGCTCAGCTAAGCAGCGAATGTGACTGGTGTTTTATCATAATTACTCCTGCCTGTCTTTCATCATTTTAATATTGACTTAGCGGAAGTTGGAGAATTATGTGGATGTATATTTTTAAATACTTTTTTTGCTTTATTACCGTATATACTCGTGTATAAGCCGCGTTTTTCAGCACAAAAAATGTGCTGAAAATCCTCCGCTTGGATTATACACAAGTCAATAGGCAGCTCAGCACTAAAAAAAAAAAAAAAAACTTATATACCGATGTCCGCGCTGCTCCCCGATGTCCACACTGCTCCCCCGGGGAAGGATGGGGGCAGGCTGGGCTGGCTGTATACTACTGGGGGCAGGGTGGGCTGGCTGTATACTACTGGGGGCAGGCTGGGTAGGCTGTATACTACTGGGGGCAGGCTGGGCTGGCTGTATACTACTGTGGGCAGGCTGGGCTGGCTGTATACTACTGGGGGCAGGCTGGGCTGGCTGTATACTACTGGAGGGGAGGCTGGGCTGGCTGTATACTACTGGGGGCAGACTGGGCTGGCTGTATACTACTGGGGGGAGGCTGGGCTGGCTGTATACTACTGGGGGCAGGCTGGGCTGTGCTGTATACTACTGGGGGCAGGCTGGGCAGGCTGTGTACTACTGGGGGCAGGCTGGGCTGGCTGTATACTACTGGAGGCAAGCTGGGCTGGCTGTATACTACTGGGGGCAGGCTGGGCTGGCTGTATACTACTGGAGGCAGGCTGGGCAGGCTGTATACTACTGGGGGCAGGCTGGGTTAGCTGTATACTACTGGGGGAAGGCTGGGCTGGCTGTATACTACTGGGGGCAGGCTGGGCTGGCTGTATACTACTGGGGACAGGCTGGGCAGGCTGTATACTACTTGGGGCATGCTGGGCTGGCTGTATACTACTGGGGGCAGGCTGGGCTGTGCTGTATACTACTGGGGGCAGGCTGGGCAGGCTGTGTACTACTGGGGGCAGGCTGGGCTGGCTGTATACTACTGGGGGTAGGCTGGGCTGGCTGTATACTACTGGGGGCAGGCTGGGCTGGCTGTATACTACTGGAGGCAGGCTGGGCAGGCTGTATACTACTGGGGGCAGGCTGGGTTAGCTGTATACTACTGGGGGAAGGCTGGGCTGGCTGTATACTACTGGGGGCAGGCTGGGCTGGCTGTATACTACTGGGGGCATGCTGGGCAGGCTATATACTACTGGGGGTTGGCTGGCTATATACTGGGAGGCTATGACCAATGCATTTCCCACCCTCGGCTTATACTCGAGTCAATAGGTTTTCCCAGTTTTTGGTGGTAAAATTAGGGGTCTCAGCTTATATTCGGGTCGGCTTATACTCGAGTATATACGGTAAGTACGTTCTGCAATCTTTATTCATTTTCTATTCTATTTCTATTCTTGCTGTGTCTGTCAACATAGTGTCCAAAGGCTAGAGGTGCTCCCAGGAGACTAAAATGACCACCAGCAGCCACAAATGTGCATGTGTCTGCACAAATGGTTAGAATCTGACTCCTGGAGGAGGTATGTGTGCTCATCTCTCCAGCGGGAGCACCCGCTTTTCCTCCTTTCCATCTGCGCTCCAGTGGTCATAGCACCACATAACATTTCCATTTCCACTTATACCTTGCAATCCGTGCCTGATGAAGGTCTGAATTAAAAAGACCGAAACGTTGCAAAATAATAATTTTTGTTGGATTGCTAAACTGTTTATTCTGGATTAAATAAATTCTCATCAATTTTTGACCTAAAAAGAGTGCCAAGTTATCTTTTTTCTATAAATACAGTGTAGTAGCCTACCATATACCATATGCACCCATTTAAACATCGAGTGATGTGTATTTTCTCCACCAATAAATTCTCAACCCCTAATTTACAGACCCCCCCAACATATGGTTTACATGATGCAAAGTAATCTATAGTATTCTATAACTAATATATCCCATCCTGTTATTATGTTACATATGATTTTATATACAGTGCTACTCTGACCAATGTAAATAAATAGCACCCCCTAGTTAATATATCCTGTCTATATATCATTTATTTTTTATAAATCCCTGCTCTCATATTTGTTAAAGGTCTCGTTATTCACCCCCCAATTAAAATTATATACAGCTCCCATATACAGATCCCCTCCAGCTTAGTAATATACTGTACCCCATATGCAGCCCTCCCAGCTTAGTAATATACTGTACCCCATATACAGCCTCCCAGCTTAGTAATATACTGTATACCATATGCAGCCCCCCCAGCTTAGTAATATACTGTATCCCATATACAGCCCCTCAGCTTAGTAATATACTGTATCCCATATACAGCCCCCCAGCTTAGTAATATACTGTATCCCATATACATCCCCCCCAGCTTAGTAATATACTGTATCCCATATACAGCCCCCCCAGCTTAGTAATATACTGTATCCCATATACAGCCCCCCAGTTAGTAATATACTGTATCCCATATGCAGCTCCCCAGCTTAGTAATATACTGTATCCCATATACATCCCCCCAGCTTAGTAATATACTGTATCCCATATACATCCTCCCAGCTTAGTAATATACTGTATCCCATATACATCCCCCCAGCTTAGTAATATACTGTATCCCATATACATCCCCCCAGCTTGGTAATATACTGTATCCCATATACAGCCCCTCAGCTTAGTAATATACTGTGCCCCATATACAGCCTCCCAGCTTAGTAATATACTGTATACCATATACACCCTCCCAGCTTAGTAATATACTGTGCCCCATATACAGCCCCCCAGCTTGGTAATATACTGTATCCCATATACACCCCCCCCCCCAGTATAAGAAGTATCTGTCCCCATATAAATATACACAGCCTCCCATCAGTATAAGAAGAATCTGGCCCAAATATAAATATACACAGCCCCCCCCCCAGTATAAAACTAATCTGGCCCCATATAAATATATGCAGCCACCCAACCCCAGTATAAGAATAATGTGGTCCAAATATAAACATTCAGAGCCCCCCAGTATAAGAATAATGTGGGCCAAATATAAACATACACAGCCCACCCCCCAGTATTAGAATAATTTGGCCCATATAAGTATATATAGAAACCCCCACCCCCTATGCCGTTATATCAGTATTCGCCCCTTATATATATGGCCACTTTTAATTGAAAAGTGTATATGAAAAATAATAAAACTTATACTTACCTCGAGGCAGGGTGCTCCCACGGAGGAGCACCCTGCATGGGAGCACTCATTGAGATCATTTTTGGTCTGAGTACTGGTTAGGTGTAAAGATTGTGGGTAGAGCCGTGAGTGTTTAGAAGGCTCATTAGATGGTTGGTACCTCCTGCTTTGATTCTGGGGTGATGAAGCAGATGCAGCTCAGTTGTGTGTTTTTTACATTCACTCAATTTTCCTATATCTGCCTCTTTTATTAAATGCTCCCTGCCTGGTCCAATTGGGATGAGGAAATTGTTCTGCTTCTTCTTTTTCAAACCTACCTCAGAATGATGAATAAGTCATTACCCACTCAATTTTTCAATCAGCTACAGTCCATCTTGTTCACAACACCCAAATGTTCACTACTTAATCTTGTATTTGATGATGCTCCTATTAGTTGCTGCAATTTAAAAGGACAGGTGGATCTCAATGTAATAACTAGTTTGTAGCAAAGGGCCATTAATACAGAAAACATTCATTTGTTTCTTTTAATTTCTCTGTAAAAACACTGAGTTCTGTATAGGAAATGCGTCCATTTTATAGCGCCATCAATATCCTGCACGCTCAGCATTCCATTTCCAGAAGCTTAGAACAATGATCTCACCAGACAGTTTATAGAAAAAAGCTATCCGCTCGACTTCTTTAAGTTATTAGAAGAACAAATATCAATAAAGCAATTTAACATCAGTAATGATGCAGTTAAGCAGAACACTGCAGTATACCAGGGTCTGGCATTTCCTCACGGATTTGTATTTTTATTGTATCAAGGGAACTTTTATTCCTTAAGGAAGTATAAAACATTCTGCCTATAATTATAGATAATCATCAACGTACATGAAGAATATATTAATTTTCCTGTTGTGTCATCGCAATTCATTTCCATTTTCTTTTTTTGATTAACTTATTCTGTGTCTAAATCAAATGTGGGAAAAAGGGGAAATGTACAGAAGTCATGGGTGGTCCTATATAATATAGTGACATGGTCGGTGCCAGCACTGAGCTTACTGGGGCAAGTGCGGGGCCCCAGGGCTACTGGGGGGTGCACATAAGGTTGTACATAAAGAATCCATTGGGGTTAGAGGGGCTGTTTCTCATGAATCCAACGGGGGCAGGGGGGAGCTTATATAAAATAACCATGAGGGGGCTGTATATAAAAATAACCCATGAGGGGGCTGTTGATAAACTAGGGAATATTTTAGGGAACAGGAGACTTTTTTAGTTTCTGAATTTTTAATGCCTCCATGTGAGCTCACTGCAAAAGAGCCCACTGAGGCTCTGTCGCCCAGGGGCCTACTGAAACCCGGAGCCGACCCTGTATACTGACATTACAGTATATCACACAGTCCAGTCCAGTATATCTATGGTTAAATCATAGACCTCCAAAGCCATATTGACAGTTTTACATTGAAAGCTCACCACCCTACTATTAAGTGAACATATCTCTTGATCGCTGGGGTGATGTCTATAAATCAGGAGAGATTTCCTGTCGCTAAACCTTTCCATTCTTTACAGAGTTTGATAAATGCTTGTATTTTAGAACATATCCCTTAAGACCTGCTTAAAATGCTGATTCTTCACAGTGAGAATAAAATTGCTTTGCTTTTTGTCTTGTTAATTTCTGTGTCAACACAATTTTGCAGTGGTATGCAGGAGTTCTATTATTACTTTCCACAATTACGTCTACAAGTTTCTGTATGTTTTCATATTCAAAAAGTAAGAATAAAGATTAAATTATGACTACACTTTCATCAGACCTACTCAGGGTTGTAATGTTTAGGTATCTTTGACCCTATGACCCTATGACCATGGGGGCCCAATGTGTAACACAAAATGCATGCTGAAAGAGCAGTTACATTTTAATAAAGCTCCGCTGACAAAGGGGCAACTGGCATTATGGTTACAAACTTACTAGAAGTTGTAAGAGACAAGTGAATTAGAGGTAACTTGTAATTCTAGGTGTTTGCTGACCGTCACAGCACAGCTTCTCCTTGTTCCCATTATACCAACGTGCACCTGCAAAGCAAGCAGCAGCAAGAGGGTAAATTATTCATTTAACACCAGCTTTTGGTGCAAGCAGCAATCACGAGTATTTCTTATCAGGCTTCATGTCTGAACAGACTTTTCAAGTTCGACTTTTCAACTTTGTTGGGTCCGCTCATCACTAATCATTACTGTTAATTGTAAAAGCAGGTCTGGAAGCAATATTAAAGTGCCTGTGGGAACCTGTCATTAGGTGAAAATGAGTATCCTGATGACAAGTTCCAAGTACAACAATAAAGTGCACTGAATTTACCAATTTGTCCATAGAGCATATTGAGGAGAAACTTCAATTGTCCCCATCAAGCTTTACCTCTACTAAAAAAATGTAAAATATAGGTGAACATTATAAACTATATTTTACTGTATCAGATGGAATATAGGTTTCGTAGTTATCATAAAATGCTCACTGACTCCAAAGCTGTCAGCTAAGTGAAGGATTAAATTACATTGGGCCTCATTTATTCAAGTGTTTGCACCAGTTTTCTGTCTGATTTGGCACTGAAAGTGTGCGGTCACACGTTGCAGTTAAAACTGCATCGCAATTAGTTTTGGGTTGGTTTTAGGTGGTATTACATATTTTAACAAGTGAAAGACATCAAATCAACAGGTGAATGAAACAGCTTTCTCCTTAAAAATCTAGTTCACCCCTTCAGATTATGTATTTCACCTGTGAAATTAACAAAACTGCACCTAAAACCAACTCAAAACAAATTGCGATGCAGTTTTAACTGCAACGTGTGGCCGCACCCAAAAGAACGTGCAAACTGCTTGCACATGTATTTATGAAGCGTCAGTTTTGCGCCAGTTTTGTGTTTTGGCTGCACTGTGTCCACAAAATTCTGCACCTAATGGGGTGTTCCGATGCCGATTCAGACCATGCGCTACATTTATTGCAGTGATTTTGTCACATGCTGTATGTTTATGGTACACCAAAAAAAGTTGGTGCACGCTTCCAGAGCAGTACAGGGAGTGCCAGATAATTAAAGACCATGCACCCGTATTCAATAATCTGGTGCACTCTGCACACTCCAAAGGCACTTTACACTACTTTTGATAAATCTGGTCCATTGTGTTTATAGGTCTATAAAGAGGGGAAAGAAAGGGGGTCATTTACTAAGGGCCCGATTCACGTTTTCCCGACGTATTTCTGATTTGCGGCGATTTTCCATGAATTGCCTCAGGACTTTGGCGCACGCGATCGGATTGTGGCGCCTCGGCGCTGGCATGCACGCAACGGAAATCGGGGGCGTGGCCGAATGAAAACCCGACGGATTCGGAAAAAACGCTGCATTTTTTTTAAAAAAGTGTCGCGGGACTCGCTTGGTCGGGCTTGGTGAAGATCAGTGCATTCCGGGGAACTTCAGCGCAGCACCACCACCTGGTGGACATCGGAGGAACTATCTTAGTGAATCCCGGCCGTACACGAATCCACCGCAGAGAAGGCGTTGCTGGATCGCTAATGGACCGGGTAAGTAAATCTGCCCCAATGAGTCAATTCAGAGAGGAAAAAAAAATGCACATACACAGATACTATTACACAGATACTTTTTTATACTGTGCTTATAGAAATTGGTGAAAATGGAGAGGAAATAACAGCCAAGTGAGAAAAAAGTCAAAAGCCAAACAGTGAAGCTATGTAATATCCTGATGGTGTCAATGTCTGAAAGTACGTATGCTCAAGAACATGATAGTATCCTGTCTCTACCACTAGTACATTGAAACTAAAAATTAGAGATAGACATTGACTGAATATATACTGTAGGTCCCCATTGGAAAAGACCCTTCTTCAAAGCAAAGAAAAAGTTGCAAAGGTTTGCCCAAATCTGCATTTGAGACAATTGTGAGACATTTGCATGCCAGAAACTGAAAATAATGCTCATAACATTCTACAATCAGGGAGATAGCAGAAGTTGTTTTTCGCTCACTGCTGTGTTAACAAAGAAGTAAGAGTCCCATCTTCACTTCTGGTAGACAGACAGTCCTTGATAACGAAGCTTTGAAGCCATTATCAACAGGCACTTTGCAGCCTGTTTATTTACAAACTAAGCTGAATTTCTGAATGATGTACCATATGTACTCGAGTATAAGCCGAGTTTTTCAGCACAAAAAATGTGCTGAAAAACTCAAACTCGGCTTATACTTGAGTCAAAACTCACCTTTCCCATGCCCCCCATAGTCTTCTCTTTTTCACAGTCTATGACATCAGCCGCCGCTGTCATCATATTGGGGCTTATTTACGAAGGGTCCGCAGCCGCACTTTCGTCAGATTTTCCGATGTTTTTCGGGGATTAAGGTATTTAACAGGGGATTGTGTTGCACATGATTGGAATGTGGCGCAGCTGTGCTGCTACAGAAATCGGGGGGCTGGCCTTCGGAGGATCGGACTAATTTGGACTGAGCGCAGGATTTATCTTTGAAATTGTGTTGCAAGATCAAGCATTTACATGCACCAGAAAGAAGATGGTCAACTCTGGCGGACCTGAGCAGGGAAGCAACACATACAGGACATCGGGTGCACCATCTTAGTGAATTGCGGCACCGTGCATTATCGTTGGTTGGACAGTACACTTTCTGTGAACTCCTCCAGATGAGTAAGTAAATGTGTGTGCTGGCCGTGGTATGTCCGTGTGACGCTCGCGGACACAAGCTGTGACGTCAGCCACTGCTGACATCAGAGTGCGGGACCTGCCGCTGCCAGACCGAAGAACAGAAGACCCGGGAGGGGGGGGGTGCCGAAAAGGTGAGTTTTGACTTTTGGCTGACCATAGGGACAGGGGGCTGAATATATTGGGGAATGCTGGCTTACTACAGGGGCAAATGGGTTGGATAACTACAGGCAGGGCCGGCGCTAAGGGTAGGCAAAGGGGGCAATTCTTTCAAATGCATCTTGAATTTTGTTTCTAGGTGCTATGGATCCAGAGATATTCAGGTTTAAAGTGAGAATATCAGGTGCCATTTTTATATATAAAAATCACTCCTGACGGCATTTTAACAGTTAATAGCTCTGTTTTCCTAACACTTAGAAACACAAAATTAGATTCATATAAAAGAAGAGACTCTTTTCTTTCATAGAAAAAAGAAGTGAGGTTCTATGTGTCACAGAGCCAGAGATCCAGCCCCCTGAAGTGTACCCCCCCTTCCAGATTCTTAACCGGCAGCTACAGGGAGCATTTGCTGCACACAGGAGCTGCTGCACCTCACAGATAATGGAAATATTCACTTTATATGTTACTACATTTTGAGAAGGAATAATATCAACTAATATTTATGTTTTTAAGCCCTCTCACACTTTCTCTCTTATTGCATTTTATTTTGTGATAGTTTACCTTACAATGAACGTTTGATCCTCTTCGCCTAATGTGACTACACCGCAACCAAAACATGTCCATAAAGTTATATGTAACACCAAAAACACACACATGTTCTGGAATAAAGTTTTCATTTCCCACCATCCTCCATTACTTACACCGATGTTATGACGTTCTCACTCTCTTTCTTATGAAGTGCGGAGGGTTCTGTTATTGTGCGGATAATACAATGGTGACATCTAAAAGTGACTTTTATTATCTCATTAGAGAGGTTTATGGATATATAGTTATTTATTTTCTAAGGAACAGACAATGATACATCTGTGTGAATTTTCTGCAGTTCCCTTTGCTGTAATATTTTGGTGAATATCCACATGTGGGGTCTGTATGATCTCCTCACATCTTACTGTATTAGGAAAGTATATTTTCTTTATATAAGTATTCTGGATTTGTACATATTTTAGAGGACATTTTGAATGTTAATTGCCAAATGCATCGCTTGGTTGTCTGCTTTCAAAATTCTATAGGTTTTATGGTGCATTTACTTTTTATTCTGTTTTATTGCTATATTTTGCAGGTTGGGACTTAAAATGTCTAGCTGAAAAGCAGATATCTAGTTATTACAGTTTTAATGATATTATGTGGATTTATTTATGTGAACGTATCAATATGGGACATTTGTGAACTCTACAAATGTCCATGTATTACATTTAGGAGATGTGAAGGTAAATATTTTCTGTTTGGAACAAATTTTTTGCCATCAAAGTCAAATTTTAAGTATATTTCATAAAATGTTTCAGTTTGAATCAAAATTGCATGAAGGCGCCGAGGTCTATAAACTCTTTGATGCAATTTTGAAAATGGGGCAAGTGTCTGCTTTCAGAAAATATCGGTCCCTGTCCCCAATGGGCCTCACAGTCTAATCCACCTACCTGTAATTTTTTGGAGTGTGGGAAGAAACCGGAGGACATGGAGGAAACCCACACAGTCACAGAGAGAACATACAAACTCTTTGACCGGCGCTGCAAGGCTGTAGTGCTAACCACTAAAATTCTCCAAAATTACAGTTTGTATTACCATACTAAAGGGAGCCTCTTGCTGACTGTGACTGTTCATAAAATAGTTTTATTTTGGGGCCCCACTTTTAGTTTTGCCCAGGGCCCCACTTTGTCTAGAACCGGCCCTGACTACAGGGGCAAATGGGCTGGCTAACTGCAGGGGCAAATGGGCTGGCTAACTACAGGAGAAAATGGGCTGGCTACCTGAAGGGGAAAATTGGATGGTAAACTAAGGGGGCAAATGGGCTGGCTAATTGCAGGGGAAAATGGGCTGGCTAACTGCAGGGGCAAATGGGCTGGCTAATTGCAGGGGAAAATGGGCTGGCTAACTGCATGGGAAAATGGGCTGGCTAATTGCAGGGGCAAGGGGGAAGGGGACTTGCTAGCCATATACTGGCTGTGACCAATGCAATTTTCACCCTTGGCTTATACTCGAGTCAATAGATTTTCACAGTTTTATCAGTGTATCGATGGTGCTCAGAAGAAGTACTGTATATTGCAAAGGGCTTTTATGAGTATGTAGCAACATTTGTTAAAATGTGTTTTTATTAAAGTGACTAATCATGATGAATTTAATACATACATTTAAAAGTCAATTCGTTAAACCAAAATTAAAATTGAGTGAACTATTTTACCTTATTATTGCAATCAGCATAATTTATTGTTGTTATTCAGGATGCAAACAGATACAATACATTGAATAATAATAGTAATAATTAAAATGTGATGTGAATAACCACAAATAATATAAGTCAATCATTCTACATTTAATAATGAGTAGAGGGAGATATCATATTTGTAATTAATATACACAGCACAGAGAAAGCGAATCTCTCATGTATGTTATCCAATCTGTCATTATGTTCTATTCTGCTAATCTTCTTTATTTCAATTTTATTCTAAATGTATAAAATAACACAAAGATTAATAAACAATGCAAGGTTTGGCACTAGCTACTACCTAATGAGTGTATTTTATCACCGTCGATGCAATTCCATTCTTCCCTTCAGCCCTTTACCTGTTTTTAAGACTCAACAAGATATTAAAAAGGTTACTCTTTTATCTTATGACACTTATTTCTACTGGGAGAGATAGGTTCCTGTTAGATTTAAAAGCTGCAGAACATATTCTTTGGCCTTCAACAAAATAGATATGTCTTAAGCTGGCTTTAATGAACAGAGTGATAAATCTCTGGGGTGATCCTTATAACCACAATTTCTACATTTACTGAGTACAGACAGATATAGTTCACAGCAAAATGTGTCATGTTTTTATGTTATTACTTACAGTATTAGTCTTTATTTCTCATTGCTTTTGTACATTAGCACCAATATATTCTGCACCACTTAAAGAGGTTGATCTCACATTAGTTCATGCTTCAACGGGTCTTCTATATCACACACACACAGATGGACATCATTTATATTCCAGGATTTTAACTTGACTTCATATACTGGAATGCAATTCTGTGTGAAATCTCTTTACTGAGAACAGTCCAGCCCTTCCCCCCTCCTCCAAGTCACTGCTATAATAGGCTTCTGGTTAGATATTACAATATAAGGGAGGGGCTGGTGAGCAGTCTGAATGGGGAGCTCTAAGAACACAGAATTTTCTGGAAAATCCCCTAGTGCTTCAAGTCCAGATACAATCCGGGAATAAGAATGCATGTTTTACAGTCCTGCTACTACTAACAACAGAAAAGAAAGGTATGCAGCTCTTCAGCCACTACCTAACACTGTCTGCAGTTTTATGTTGTAAAAACTGCAGGCAGACTCTCTTGGAGATGCATGGATTCATTGAAAACTATTCTGCTTGTCCTTTGTGCATTTCACTACACACTCAAACACTGAGCAATCAACAATGATAGCATTCATGAAATAGAGATAAATGTGGGAGATTTATCAAGGACTGTTGCTTGATGTTAACCCTGTCCTTATAGCTACAACGTCCGCTGTCTGCCCACTCCACTGTCCAGGACAACTTCACAATGCCCCTCAATGTCTGCTTGGTGTGGAGGTTACATAAGGGGAAAAATAGTTGCATAATTCCTGGCCGAGCCCCACAAGTCTTGATAAATCTGTCTTGCGCGATTGTCGAAAAGTCACAGCATTGAGGTAAAAAGGTATAAAAGCTATTGCTAGTGCCCATCCTATACACCTGGAAGGCCTGGCAAGTGCCTTGAGATTTTTGAAGAATCTTGGACAACCTGTTTGCATTCATCTTTTCTATGTGCTCCTCTAAATATCCATATTGCAGAAACTTCTACCTGATATTGTTTGTTTTATAGCAATCTTTTTTAAAGTTAAAATACTACAATATGCAATTTTAATATCCATTGAGACTGCAGAAATTATAGTCAAATATAAACTGCATAAACTGAAGAATATTAGGTAAGTTTGTCAGCAACATGTTATATAACATAAGTCAAAGACAATGAGTGTATAGGAAGCTGTGAACGCCAGAGGCCTGGTTTTTAGAGAAAGAAATGCAGCTGAGGATAAAAACTTGTTCTAAATAAAATTCTTGTCTTCAGGCAAAATGAATGGGATATTTGAGGTCAGTGTCACATGTATGCTTTATGTGAGTCTTGCAGTAGCAAGTGCTGAATATTCACAACTTGTCCTGCTAAGGTTACAAGTGCGATATGACTGATACAAATTCAGTTTACCTAGTATTTTAGCTATGCTATGTTATTCAGGGTGAGCAAACTGCCTGGATTGACTGGAAGGACAGAAAAGGATAGTGAGTCCTAAGGCTAAAACCTTTTCCCAGTTTTTCTTGCCAACACTGAGTAATCAGTGCCAACGACATTCCCTTCCTGTGCCAAAGTATAAAGGTGGGACAGTACAATCACTGAAGAGTATTCAGAACCAAGAGTTCGAATGCAATACAGAATCAATAGTCAAACTGATAATCAGAAAACAGGCAAAGGGTCAAGGAATCCAAAATAAAGAGGTCAAGATAAATGCCAGCTAGCTCCAAATAAGACTTATAGCAAGCAAGGGGGGAAAGCCCAGCAAACCTTTTATAAGATGTCCCAGGCCAGAAGATTTCTCTAACATCTAGACAATGCAAAAATGTGAGTGAGGGAAGATTCAGACAGCTGATTTAACTGGATCCAAACCAGAGCAAATCCACAGGAGACTAACCAGTGTGGTAGAAATTAAGGAAGCTCGGAAAGGAGTAAACCAGTGTTCAGACTAGTAAGGATAGAATGAAACAAAATGACACTTATTAGTGTATCATCAGCTGAATGGGTAAAGATGTTACAACCCACTTTGCAAGATCTTTACCAGCCAGACCTGGGCAATAGCTATTAAAATGAAAAGCGGTTTGCACTTGTTAAGCAAGTTTTAAATTAAATTTGTAAGATTTTTTTTTATTTTGTGTGAAATATAAAAATTATGTTAGATTTAGGTGTTTTTATTTTGCATTTCTTATTCTTGCCATAACACCAACATGTAGTGTATATACAGCAATGTTTTCATGCTTGGATGGCAGTAATATCTGGGCTAGTAGTAAATTGTAGGAGGTCTTGCCCTCTGACTTCCTCCTGACATCAGGTACAGTAACACATCATAATTTGCAGACAGATGACTATGTGTGGCATGAAAAATGTATTCAATTACTTCCCTTACTTAGGTCTATCCATTGTTTCAGCTCACAGTTTGCAAAGCATAGCTGATTTACAACCTGCCAGAAGCCGCTGATTGAAAATCAGATTTCAATGTGGGTATGCATTCCCTATTGCCATGCAAGGCAGAACATAAATAATAGCTTATAGTATATTTTACGAGTCATTCGTGAACTTCTTTACTATGTCCCCCAATTCCATAATTACATTGCAGGCTCAAGTCTCCAGCTGGATGTGCATGAATAAGAAGAGGAGGATACAGCCTTGTATTGACAGTTAATCATTACACTTACATTTCCATGAATTAAGTCATATCCAATGGCTTTAAGGTTAAAATCTCTAAACACTGCAGGAAAGGCAATTTACATTTCTGTAGATCTGTATCATAAAAGCATCAAATTATAGCCAGTCTTAAAATATATGCTGCACCTTGCAGCAGGCGATAGTTTGATAATTGTACTGTGGCCAAGGAAGCTGTCTCCTTGCCTGACATATTCCTTTAGTGTATAGTGTAATTTACTTAAGTTTTTGTTTTAAAGTTTTTTATGATTGTGGAATATCTAGTTAGGCTTTGATTTATCAGTTATATGCATTAGCCATTGGGAATAGCTTTGGTAGCTTACAGCAAATATTTCTGCTTAATATGCTTCCCTCTCCATATGAAAGTGATGATTTTTGAGCTATAGGACTTTACTTCTAGTAGTCAAAACAGACTTTTGACTTTGAGGGAAGCTGAAATATTTTAAGTTAAAAATTAATTAAAGTAAAAAACAGTACATTTCTACAAAAGTCATGACAAAAGTAAAGCTTAGAGGGTTTGGGCCCATATAAGAAAGTGTACCAGGGTAGGTACAATAAATTAATACGGTCAGTCATTGTATATGCATCCCAGTCAGGGGCGCACCTGCCATGAGGCGAGTTGAGCATCTCGCCTCAGGCACCTAGTTCCCCGCCGCCACCATGTGCCGGACCCCCGCTGCCGCCGGACAGGACCACGTTGCAGCCCTCCATCCGAAACCATGCACCCCGCTGGCACTGTGCGCCCGCCCCAGCTGCCACGGACACTGTGGTTCCGGCACTCCAGTGCTCTGTCCAGCCCCATGCTTCCGGCCGCTGGCCGACACTCCTGCCCCCGCATGCCTCTGCTCCCCGCATACCTCCGCTCCCGCCCCCAACACTCCGCCGCTCCCCCTGCTGCTCTCACTCCCACGGTCCCGGCTCTACTCCACCCAGTCTAAGCTCCCAGCTCCGACTCCTCTCCCGCGGTCCCGGCTGTTCTCCCCCCAACGAAAGCTCCCGGCTTTGACCCCACTCCCGCGGCCCCGGCTGCAGTCCCTCCAACGAAAGCTCCCGGCTCTGACCCCACTCCTGCGGTCCCAGCTGCACTCCCCCCAACAGAAGCTCCTGGCTCTGACCCTGCTCCAGCGGTCCCAGCTCCCAACCCCCCCCCCCAACCCTCGCTGCTGGGCTGCTGGCTCCTGGCTCCGACCCCGCTCCCGCGGTCCCGCCTCTATTCCCATCAAGAGACAAGGCAGCACTTACCATATATATACCATATATATAATTTATATGTGTGTATATTTGCTATATGTATGTGCAGTGTGTGTGTATTCTGTATCTACTGTTTGTATATGTATATATGCTGTATGTATATGCTGTATTTGTAATATTTATCAGGACATCTATTTTGTACTACATGGAGATATGCTGTATGCATTTTATACTACATGACGGTATCTGTATTTTATTCTACATGGTGGTACGCTGTATGTAGTTTATACTACATGGCGTCATGGTGTATGCATTTTATACTACATGGCGGTACTCTGTATCTATTCTATACTTAATGGTGGCACGCTGTATCTATCTTATACTACATGGCACTATGCTGTACGCATTTTATGCTACATGGTGATATTCTGTATGCATTTTATACTACATGGCGGTACTCTCTATGCATTTTATACTACATGGTGGTACTCTCTATGCATTTTATACTACATGGTGGTACTCTCTATGCATTTTATACTACATGGTGATATTCTGTATGCATTTTATACTACATGGCGGTAGGCTGTATGCATTTTATACTACATGGCGGTATGCGGTATGCATTTTATACTACATGGTGATACGCTGTATGCATTTTATACTTCATGGCGGGAAGGCTGTATGCATTTTGTACTACATGGCAGTACGCTGTATGCATTTTATACCACTTGGCGGTACGATACGCTTTATCTATCTTATACTATATGGTCGCTGTATGCATTTTGCATTTCTTTATTTTTACACCAAACCAATATGATGGAGCTGGTCCTGACATTCCTGATATATTACACATATGGGTGGGGGCTTCTCTCTATGGCTCGCCTCAGGCAGCAGAAAGGCTTGGTACACCCCTGATCCCGGTACACTTTACTCTGCTGCCTGAAGTAGCTGTGGGTCATGTAACCTTTTGGGACTTTCTGCGATGCCTTGGCAATGACATGCACATTAGCGTATCAGGGATTGCACTTGCCCTAGTAAACTATTTTATATGTGGCCAAGCCCTTTAAGCTCATTTAACAGGAGTAGTAATTAAAGAGATTGGCCACTTTGACATAAATCTCTGCTGTATGTACCTGTGTCTTTGCCTCCTTTGATAGATTCAGACGTTCCCTGTTATCAGCATGCTGAGTAGCGAGGATCGGGAGTGACGACCCAAAGATGTAATCGGGAGTGACGACCTTTCACAAAATGGTACTTCTTGATGCAATGTATTTAGTCTGTCAGTATTAAACTGATAGTTGGTCTATTAGACAGAGACTTGGACTGGTCCTTAGAGGCCACTATATGTGGCGGCCATAGAAATCCCTGGTGATGGCGATATAATGGTGTAAATATAAGAATCTAATTGGGTCACCACATTATATTTACCCTGTTAAGGTTTGCCATTTGAAACCAGGAGCACTGCCTCCTCCATCTATCAGAAACCAGCAGGAAACGGGAAGTCACAGGAAGTGCCAATTCCTGTTGCAGCGGAGGCACAAGACCCATGGAAAATGGCAGTGAGCAGCAAACTTTAATAGGGTAAGCATAATAAGGGAGACAACATTAGAGTCTTATACTTACCCTGTTAAAGTTTGATATAAGCCGACAACCCCTTTATACTTCAGTAGAAAAGCAGGGGTACCATTACAAGCACACTAAAACATTATCTAGAGACAGATAAATCTACTGTTAAGTAGTAGAATTAAATATTTCATCAAAAAATAGCCTCTTAAAAATGTTTACATCACATGACAGTAAAAAAGGAATTTACCACCTTAAAGGATATCTACCCCCAGGATGAAGGATTGTAAACCAAGCACAATGACATGCTGCTGTGTGCCCCCTTTGGCAGGATCTGCTCTTCTTTCAGCTTCTTATGCCCTGTTTTTTACAAAAAAAGGCATTTTCAAATTGTGCAAATGAGCCTGTGGGGCTCTGGGCTCCATTTACATAATTTATAAGCCCTTTTTCCTTTTTTCTTAAAAACCAGGGCATAGGGCGCTTAAAGAAGAGCAGCTCCTGCCAGAAGGGTCACACACTAGTATGTCAGTGTGCTTGGTTTACAATCCTTCATCCTAGTGATACCGTGTTTCCCCGAAAGTAAGACAGTGTCTTACATTCTTTTTACCCTCAAAAGTCCCACTATGTCTTACTTTCGGGGTATGTCTTATATTGGAAAAAAATTTCGATATCCCACACATCTCCCATAGGGTTACAGCCCCATACAGTATCCCACACATCTCCCATAGGGTTACAGCCCCATACAGTATCCCACACATCTCCCATAGAGTTACAGCCCCATACAGTATCCCACACATCTTCCATAGGGTTACAGCCCCATACAGTATCCCACACATCTCCCATAGGGTTACAGCCCCATACAGTTTCCCACACAGTCTCCCATAGGGTTACAGCCCCATACAGTATCCCACACAGTCTCCCATAGGGTTACAGCCCCATACAGTTTCCCACACAGTCTCCCATAGGGTTACAGCCCCATACAGTATCCCACACAGTCTCCCATAGGGTTACAGCCCCATATAATATCCCACACAGTCTCCCATAGGGTTACAGCCCCATACAGTATCCCACACAGTCTCCCATAGGGTTACAGCCCCATACAGTATCCCACACAGTCTCCCATAGGGTTACAGCCCCATACAGTATCCCACACACTGTCTCCCATAGGGTTACAGTACCTGGTACCGTAATGACGATGGGATCAATTCCACTGTAGTGCTGGGTAGAGGTGTAGCTTCTTCTTCCTCGTGAAGGAGCCGCTGGTCCAATCAGAGGCTGCACATGAGGGCACGGAGGCTGCGTGTTTCTGTATGCCCCGGTCCCGCGATCTCCTGCTTCCGCCGGCATCAAGCTCCCGCCCACCCTTTGGCCGGCTCCAACCTGACCCCCACATACAGTACCTCCGCTTTCCACCCCTCCACTCCCGGAAGCTGCATCGTACTCCCGCCCCTGCCGGCCGACTTCTGACAGCAGCCACCAATCCCCCCTCCGCTCCCGGCTCCCCCTGCTGTCCATGGTCCTGAAGCCGGTACCATATAATTTGCCTCCGGTACGTCTAACTTTCGGGGTACGTCTTACATTAGACGTCCCCCCTTACACCCCCGCTACGTCCTACTTTCGGGGGTGTCTTACAATCGGGGAAACACGGTAGATGTCCTTGTAAATGACAAGACCTGAAAAGGTTTAATGACCACCTATTTTAGTGAATGTTCAGACATGGTTTAAGGGCCATAATTTTGTGTGATACCTTGAAAGGTTTTTTTCATGACACATAGGCTTAGTTAAAATATAACAAATATCAAAGGATTGTTTTAGTTTTATTTACCAAAAAGTGTGAAAAATGCTTTTTATTGTAATTAGAGATGGGCGATTCGATTCTTATGATTCTAACTTCGGTTAGAATTTCAGGAAAAATTTGATTCGTCACGAAGCCGAAGTTTATGCTGATTCGCGGGAACAAAGTAGTTTTTTTCCCCCTCATGTTTGTGCTAAATGGGCGCAAGAACAACGTGTTACATGGGGCAGGGAACTCTGGGAAGGAGAAAGGAACACCCCCAATGACATCTGCAGACCTGTAAGCCAATCAGCGAACGCATACCTCCCAACCGTCCCGATTTCAGCGTGACAGTCCTGGTTTTTAACCCCTGTCCCGCTGGAATGGCCGGCTAAGATAAAGTCCCGATTAGTCCCTCCCTTCCCCGCGCTACCTGTGGTTGTCCCGGCTCCGTGTCCCGCCCCCAGCGCCGCCTCCGTCTTCCTGGTGTCTTCAGGTCCGTGCAATCTTCTGCACAGCCCGGCACCTCCCCCATCAACGCCCCCAGCCCAGGGATCAATCAGAGCCCAGTTTCTCCCCACAGGGCTGTTCTATGAATGGAGCACAGGCTGCCTCTGCTTTTATTTTACTAGATGTGACTTAACTCCTTAACCACCAGGCCCTTATTTATTTTTGCGTTTCCATTTGTCATTCCCCACTTTCAATGTTCCATAACTTTTTTTTCCATGTTCAGGGCTGTGTGCAGCTTGTTTTCTGTGTAACCAAGTGTCCTCTCTATTAACGGTATTAAATATTCTGCACCATGTACAGGGAAGTGGGGAAAAAATCCAAATGCAGTGATATTGGTGAAGAAACGCATTTGCGATGTTTTCTTTTGTGCCTTGTTTCTATAGATTGCACTGTGAGCTCCCCATTTAACACCTCTGCTTTATTCTTTGGTCTGTACAATCACAGAGACACCAAATTTATAGAAGAATTATTATGTTTTAGATTTTAAAAAAATGGAAATCTTTTGTGGAAAAAAAAATTCTTAATTTTGCCAGATTTTGGGCCAATTACTTTTCTATACTTCGGTGTGTGGAGCTGTTTAAAGAGGACTTGTCACCCTGAAAGACGGCACTAGGAGGGCGCATTCACACGTTGCGTTTTGTCCTGCGTTTTCATTGCGTTTGAAACGCATTATAACTGAGGAGAGGTGATTTGCCTAATTACATTACTGTTAATGTTTCCATTTACAGAACGCACTCTAAATGCAATGTCAATGCATGCGTTAACAGGTGTAAACCGTAATGTAATTAAGCAAATCGCCTCTCCTCAGCTGTTGTAATGCGTTTCAAACACAATGAAAACACAGTCAAAATGCACCTTGTGAATGCGCCCAGAGATGTTAATAAAGTAAACAGCTCCTAGTGCTAAGACAGACACAGCGGTGTTATACTGATAGCGTTACCGGAAACCTCCGATAACACTAACAAACACTGCCGTGCTGTACCCTAGAAACGCCAGACCGCTCTCAAAGGGTCCTACTTATTCATGAGGCGGGCGGTCCCTCTTCCCCTAAACGCCTTACTCATTCCATAGGCCGGTGGTGACTGCTGCGTGTCATGCGGCAGTCACCACCCACAATCCCGCCCCCTCATGAATACGCCACTTTGAGAGCGATCCGACGTTTGTTGTGTACAGCGCAGGAGTGTTAGCGTTATCAGAAGTTTCTGTGTAACACCGCTGCGTTTGATTTAGCACTAGGAGCTGATTACTTTAGTAACATCTAGTGCCAAATTTTTGGGTAACAGGTCCTCTTTAAGGTGTCATTTTTGCGTTATGAGATGACATTTACATTAATACCATTTTGGAAACATCTTATTGAAAGGGTGCACGGAGCATGTCACAATAATTCAGTGCATCCGCCACAATGTGTGTTATTTGTGTCTTCCAGGACCGTGCCTGCTGTGGACTACTTCGGATTCAAAGGATTACGTCGATGACCGACATTTCTAACAAATAAAATGGTCAACGAGGGTGTGTCTGCGTTTTTTGTTTAATTAAACTTATTTGCTAAAAACGGTGTGATTTATTTTTTTGCGACACTCTTCATATTTTGCCATGGTAGTGGTGCCAGCTAGATGACGGTGCTCATTATTAAGGGCTGGCCTTAGTGTTTGCCTTAATTTTTTTGGAAAATTCACACTAACGCCCATACCATTACCCCGGTACCCACCGCCACCAGGGGTGTCGGGAAGAGATGGTCTATAGATGGTCAGGTAGTGGGGTGGCTGCAGGCTGTTATTGTTGCGCTGGAATAGCCCCCTAAAAGTGGGCTATCCCAGCTCAGTATGGCAGGCTACCGCTGCTTTTTTGTATCTGGCTGATTTGAAAAATAGGGGGCACCCCATGCCGGTTTTCGCCCCATTTTTTTGTAAAAATGGGGGGAACAGCCTGGGAGCCCCCTTTTAAGGATTGGACCCCACGCATATTTTTACCAAAAATTGGCCTACTTGGACAGCACTTTACCACCTGAGGTAGAGGATCCCACTGGGCAGCCAAACTTGATGCGTGGCCACAACTTGCAGAGTTTGCAGTAGAGAATCTGTCCTGCCCGGCCAGTAGTGTGGCATCAGAGCAGGTGTTCAGTGCAGTGGAGGCCATGGTTACCCCCAGGAGAAACCGCTTGTCCACCTGTAATGTGGAGAGACTGACCTTTGTCAAGATGCATCAGGTTTGGATCGGCCAGGATTTCAACTCAACAATGCCTAATGCATCAGATTAGATCAGCCATGATGCCTCCTCCAAACGTTGAGAAATGAGTCGGGTTTCTAACTTCCTGCCTTAGCTACTATTCTGATGCTGCCACCTGCCTGATGCCACACATCTGCTGCTAGTTGTCCCATCTGCCTCCTACCATCTTTACCAGGGACTGGAATTGTCCGCCACCTCCACACTATATCATGGTGCCACTCTGCAGGCTCCTGCTGCTTCTGATGCCACCTTCACACTATATCATTGTGCCACTCTGCGGGCTCCTGCTGCTGCTTCTGATGCTACCTTCACACTATATGATTGTGCCACTCTGCGGGCTCCGGCTGCTGCTGCTTCTGATGCCGCCTTCATACTATATCATTGTGCCACTCTGCGGGCTCCTGCTGATGCTGCTTCTAATGCCGCCTTCACACTATATCATTTTGCCACTCTGCAGGCTCCTGCTGCTGCTGCTTCTGATGCCACCTTCACACTATATCTTTGTGCCACTCTGCGGGCTCCTGCTGCTGCTGCTTCTAATGCCACCTTCACACTATATGATTGTGCCACTCTGCGGTCTCCTGCTGCTGCTGCTTCTGATGCCGCCTTCATACTAGATCATTGTGCCACTCTGCGGGCTCCTGCTGCTGCTGCTTCTGATGCCACCTTCACACTATATGATCATGCCCCTCTGCGGGCTCCTGCTGCTGCTTCTGATGCCACCTTCACACTATATCATTGTGCCACTCTGCAGGCTCCTGCTGCTGCTACTGATGCCACCAACACACTATATCATTGTGCCACTCTGCGGGCTCCTGCTGTTGCTGCTTCTGATGCCGCCTTCCCACTATATCATTGTGCCACTCTGTGGGCTCCTGCTGTTGCTGCTTCTGATGCCACCTTCACACTATATCATTGTGCCACTCTGCGGGCTCCTGCTGCTTCCGATGCCACCTATACACTCTATATCATTGTGCCACTCTGCAGGCTCCTGCTGCTTCTGATGCCACCTTCACACTATATCATTGTGCAACTCTGCGGGCTCCTGCTGCTGCTGCTTCTGATGCCACCTTCACACTATATGATTGTGCCACTCTGCGGTCTCCTGCTGCTGCTGCTTCTGATGCCGCCTTCATACTAGATCATTGTGCCACTCTGCGGGCTCCTGCTGCTGCTGCTTCTGATGCCACCTTCACACTATATGATCATGCCCCTCTGCGGGCTCCTGCTGCTGCTTCTGATGCCACCTTCACACTATATCATTGTGCCACTCTGCAGGCTCCTGCTGCTGCTACTGATGCCACCAACACACTATATCATTGTGCCACTCTGCGGGCTCCTGCTGCTGCTTCTGCTTCTGATGCCGCCTTCCCACTATATCATTGTGCCACTCTGTGGGCTCCTGCTGCTGCTTCTGATGCCACCTTCACATTATATGATTGTGCCAATCTGCGGGCACCTGCTGCTTCTGATGCCACCTTCACACTATATCATTGTGCCACTCTGCAGGCTCCTGCTGCTTCCGATGCCACCTATACACTCTATATCATAGTGCCACTCTGCAGGCTCCTGCTGCTTCTGATGCCACCTTCACACTATATCATTGTGCAACTCTGCGGGCTCCTGCTGCTTCTGATGCCACCTTCACACTATATCATTGTGCCACTCTGCAGGCTCCTGCTGCTTCTGATGCCACCTTCACACTATATCATTGTGCCACTCTGCGGGCTCCTGCTGCTTCTGATGCCACCTTAACACTATATGATTGTGCCACTCTGCGGGCTCCTGCTGCTTCTGATGCCACCTTCACACTATATGATTGTGCCACTCTGCGGGCTCCTGCTGCTTCTGATGCCACCTTCACACTATATCATTGTGCCACTCTGCAGGCTCCTGCTGCTTCTGATGCCACCTTCACACTATATCATTGTGCAACTCTGCGGGCACCTGCTGCTTCTGATGCCACCTTCACACTATATCATTGTGTCACTCTGCAGGCTCCTGCTGCTTCTGATGCCACCTTCACACTATATCATTGTGCAACTCTGCGGGCACCTGCTGCTTCTGATGCCACCTTCACACTATATCATTGTGCCACTCTGCAGGCTCCTGCTGCTGCTTCTGATGCCACCTTCACATTATATGATTGTGCCACTCTACGGGCTCCTGCTGCTTCTGATGCCACCTTCACACTATATGATTGTGCCACTCTGCGGGCTCCTGCTGCTTCTGATGCCACCTTCACACTATATCATTGTGCAACTCTGCGGGCACCTGCTGCTTCTGATGCCACCTTCACACTTTATCATTGTGCAACTCTGCGGGCACCTGCTGCTTCTGATGCCACCTTCACACTATATCATTGTGCCACTCTGCAGGCTCCTGCTGCTTCGGATGCCACCTTCACAATATATCATTGTGCCACTCTGCGGGCTCCTGCTGCTGCTTCTGATGCCACCTTAACACTATATCATTGTGCCACTCTGCGGGCTCCTGCTGCTTCTGATGCCACCTTCACACTTTATCATTGTGCCACTCTGTGAGCTCCTGCTGCTTCTGATGCCACCTTCACACTATATCATTGTGCTACTCCTGCTGCTGCTGCTACTGGTGCCACTTTCACACTATATCATGGTGCCACTCTGTGGGCTCCTGCTGCTTCCGATGCCACCTTCACACTATATCATTGTGCTACTCTGTGGCTTTCCCTGTTGCTGCCACCATGTTGCTGACACCTGTGGACTCCTGCTGCTGCTTTTTCTGTCGCCACCTCCACACTCTTATCATTGTGCCACTTTGTGGCCTCCTGTTGCTGCTGCTGCTAATGCCACCTCCAATTTATATAATTGTGCCACTCTGTGGCTTTCCCTGTTACTGCCACCATGTTGCTGCCACCTGTGGGATCCTGCTGCTGATGCCACGTCCACACTAAATAATTGTGCCACTCTGTGGCTATCCCTGTTGCTGCTACCTTGTTGCTGCCACCTGTGGGCTTCTGCTGCTGCTTCTGCTGCTGCCACCTCCATACTCTTATCATTGTGCCACTTTGTGGCCTACCATGTTTCCGCCACCTCCATAATTTGTCATTGTGCCACTCTGCAGTCTACTCATGCTGCTGCCAACTGACCGCTGTCTCCCTGGAACACCCTGTGATTTCCATAATGCTGTTTTCACCCTCCATCACTTTATTGCCACTATGTTTGGTTTTCCCCTTCATTTCATCTGACAGAAGGATGAAAAGCTTCAGGATTGATAGCCAAATGCAGGAGTGGATACAGAACACAGAGGACATGCAAGTATCCCATTTGCTGCTCATCTCTATTCTGGATCAACTCCTGTTTTTGGCTTTAGCAATACTGATGGATTATTGACTGATTGAAAGAGGACACTGATGAGTGAAAAGAAGGGCAAAATGATCAGTGACCTCAATGCAAAATTACTGCCGACATCCTCTGCACTCTTTTGGGGGGCTTTCCACATGTATCTGCGTTTAACAGAACAGGTTCTGTCGTAATCTATGGAATCATCTGATGTCATTGTAAAAAGAGTTCACTCTTTGATGTTATAGTGGGATCTTGGCTCTCAGCTCGGTCCTTTCGAGCTGGCACAGACGTTACCTTGTCAGGCTACGTTCCCGCTTCACTTATTTGGGGAAGTTGGCCTATGTAAGTGCACATGGAAGTGAAGAGTAAAGCGATTTTAAGAGCCGCGGCTGTCATGTGCGTGTCATACTAAAACACTGCATTGTTTGAAGACCAAACCACGCTCCCTATGCATATTTAAGCATGGCACAACGTTCTACAACACCCTACAGGCTCTCTGCAGCCAGGAAATGCCTGTTTTTTAATGTGATTTGTTTTGATTCGATTCAGGCCGAATCAAATTTTTTTGAAAAATTTGATGAATTGGGACGAAACAAATTTTAACAAATTCGCCCATCTCTAATTGTAATGTTTGCTATTTTATTTAAATTTGTGGTACAAATACAATGGGGTACATCTATTATTCGTGTCGCAGATTCCTTTTTTGCTACATGAAATGTGCAGGTTTTGAGACTGTGATTTTAAATTCTGTTGCAAGGGCTTATTAATTTAACGCAGGGCAGAAGGTGTCTGAAAGGATTCTCCATATTTATGAAGCTGTCATAGAACTTGATAGACTTGCTTTTTGTGGGGTTTAAAATCTGCACCCAAATTGTACAACCAAAAGCAAAGTGAAAGTGTGAGTGAAGTGTGAGTGTTGGGAAAGAAGCCAAATTGTACCGCAACAACAACAACAAAAATGGCTGCGAAAAAATGTGCCACAGCCAATAATAAATGCCCCCCGTTGAGTGGTCAAAATTGAATTAATTATGCTAGCTATTAATTCATCAATTATCTTAGTTGTCTTTGTTGTGCTTATTTAAACATTTTAAAAAACCTTATAATAATTTGTTCACAAAACCTTATAAGAAAACATTTTAAGACTAAGTAGCTTTTAATAATGATCACATTGAATGTATTTCCTTGTCAGTTTACATTTGCCTTGTCTTTCTTTGTATTTGTTTTCTTTTATTGTTCAATCATTAAAACACATATAGGAAGCATAATACATGACTCTTCAGAGAACATAAAACAGCAGAGCTTCATATTTGGAGATTAGCAGCCTGCATTGCAAGTTGATGAATATCTACACTTTATTGTCTCTGATGCAACATACTTACTAAAGTGAAATCTGGTACTTTAAGTAGTTTACAAGTTTTGCTTCTATATTGAAAATATTTTTGTAGAACAACCATGAAAGTAAAGATGTATTTCAAGCTAAAACTGATTAAAAAATAAAGAAAGAGACAAAATTTGTAGTCCCTTGTGCAGAGCACAGTATTTCAAGTACAAATTGTCCATACTGGGCGAAAAAATATGTAAATGTATTCAGTTGTTGTATTATTTTTGCTATTCCTAGAAGATATTTTTTCCCACTAAAGCCCTCGGGCACACTAACATTGATTTTATCTGTGTTCTATCTGTGTTTTCAATAGATAGCACATGCACAAATTTATTTCTATTGGCTCACACACACGGCCAAGGACTGCCAGACACTTATTATTGTTGTCATCGGCATATGAGCAGACTTTGATAACAAAAGACAACATTCATGTGTACGTAGCTAAGTGCTTATTTACACCTTTGTTATTATTTCTCAGTATGGCATCCGTGAAAATGTGTGTTTTTTCATGTGTCAGTTTTTTTTCATAGATCCGTGGTCCAGTCCTATTTCTTTCATGTTTACTTTCAGTACCTGTCCAGCAACCGCGCAAACACTGGCAGGCTTGGTGCTAGCTGTCAGACTAGGTAAGTGGTGGTGAACTGACCCTGAGATGTCCCTGCGGGCTAAGGCCCTGCCTAAAGCAGATAACCCGCCCTGGTAAAGGCGATCCCACTATCAGGAACCTAACTGATGGTTCCTGAGCGACCCTACAAGATGACAGGGAATACTTACTTCATCTGGCAGCTGCTGGATGGTGGCGCGGACAGGTAACCGGAATACAAGTATAGACCACAATACAGGCACAGTTCACACTGGTAACAGAAACCAACACAAGACCGAGACAGGAAGATGGGGTCACACTAGGAGATAAACAATACTGAGGGACAAACAACAGATACAGACAGACAAGTGAAGTCAAACAAACCGAGTCAAAACCAAGATGGCAGCAAAAGTACAGAATCGTATAGAAAATAGAATGGTAAGTAGGCAAAGCAGAAGTCAATACACCGAATAGCAAGAACCACAAAAGCAAGAGCAGTAGATACACGCCACCAACAGCACACTGGGGAACTGTCAATCAGACTAGTAACCCTTGCCGGGCAGGACTAAAATGCAAGGAGCAGGGTGTAGCTCGGTTAATCAGAACACCAACACTAAGCCACAGTTCACACACAAATAATCGACATCTGCGGATAGAGCATCACAGACGTTACATTTACAGATCACGAACAAGAGAAGCTATGGGTTTGCCAAGAAATAAAACTGATGCGCAAGGTTTTTAACAGACGCAATAGACATAGCAGTCTGAATAAACCATAAAACCATAATATCATCATTAGCTTCCCCAAAACGGCCCAAAATAGTCTTGTTTCTCCTCTGCCCCACTTGCCACCTCAACACTAGTTTTCACTATTAAAATTTTTAACATTTACTGGGTAACATAAACTTTTTCCGCTGGTTATTCAGTCACTGATGATCAGTCCTGATAAAATAGCCAAGCATAGTTTTCAGCAAAGCCCATTGTACTTTTATCCTCTTCTAAAGATAAAAATAGACCTTAAAGACCCTAAAAAGCATCTCCCAACAGGTTCATCCCTGGGCACTATGATTTTTCAATGCAGGTCGGCACCCTCTGTGATTTTGTCGGAGGGCAACTATCGGTGAAATGACAGCTGGTAGCCTGTCTGAGACAGACCGTAATATAGAAGTAGAATCTCTACAATATACTGCATTTCAGTAAATTGTGTAAGTGAGTAGACCCCTTAGGGTTCAAGTACTCTAGGGGGGTGCAGAAATAACAAAATAGCAAAACAAAAATTGTAAAAAGTTGAAAAAATATGAAAACAGTTATAAAACACAGTTAAAATAATCCCCTTTTCCACACAAAAATAGAAAAACAAGTAAAAGCATAAATATTAGGTATTGCGTCCCAAAATGTCTGATCTATTAAAATATAAAAATGATTATTACCAACGATAAAGGAAAATAGTGTCTAAATGTCCAAAGACCCACTTTTTCACCATTTTGCCTCCAATAAAAATTTTAATAAAAAGTGATCAAAAGGTTGTACAGTTTTCAAAATGGTATCAATGAAAACGTCATCCCATCTCACAAACAATGACATGTTTTACTATGTACACTTGTCACGGGAGCTCCCGTGATCCGAGACAGAGATCGCGCACCGGTGCCCCTCAGCGTTGCTCCAGAGCTCCGATCATCTCACCTCCCCTAGCTCCAGCGATGTCCTCGCCTGCTCCCGTTGCAAGAGTTGGTAATTGGCACTGGCCTGCTATAAGTTTCTGCCTCTTCCTGTGACCCTTGCCGAATCTTCAAACTCCCTTGAAGAGAAAGCTCCTGTGATTCCTGCGTTCCTGTGATTCCTGTGTGCCAGTCCATTCCTGTGATTCTTGTGGTTCCTGTGATTCCTGTGTTCCTGTGTGCCAGTCTGTTCCTGTGGCCCTGCTTTCCTGTGTGCCAGTCCGTCCCTGTGGTCCTGCGTTCCTGTGTGCCAGTCCGTCCCTGTGGTCCTCCATACCTGCTTACCAGCTCTTCCGATTCCTGACATGAGTCCTGGTGTGCCTTCCTGTGCTATTCTCCTGCCGTCACTCCAGGTACAGACTGTCTCCTGTGTTACCACCCTGGCAGCCACCGTGGGCTAGTCACACCTGTGGAACAACCTGGTGGTTTCCCGCCGCAACAAGTCCATCCTGCTTTGCGACGGGCTCTGGTGAACACCAGGTTCCACTTAGACTCCGGTCCCAGGTCGGCTAGTACCACCTCCCGCGGTGGTCCAGAGGGTTCACAGACTCCCAGTCGTGACAACACTGAAGTACAACGTGTTTGTTTTTTATGCAAGGTTTTTGAATTTTTTAAGACATAACTAGATTATATACATTTGGCATTTCTGAGATCGTACTGATTCAGAGAATAAAGGAATGTGGGTCATCTCGGCTGGACAGAGTAAGCCATAAAAATAAAACCCATCAGAATATGGTACAATTCTGCTTCTTTGCAAAGTCCACCACATTTGAAATTCTTTACAGCTTCCCAGTACATGGGACAGAATATAAAATGGTGCAACTAGAAAACAAAATTTGTCTTGAACATAAAAAGCCCACATATAGGTTTGTGAACAACAAAATGAAAAGGTTACAGCTTGTGGAAGGAGCAGAGTAAAAAAAACGGAAACACAATAAAACAAAAATCTTGGTCTTGAAGGGGATAATAGACATCTACCACCAGGATCATGGATAATAATCCAATCACACTTACATGCAGCTGTGTGCCCCCTATGGCAAGGGCTGCTCTTCATTAACTTTAGATGCCATTGTTTTTGCAAAAAAGTCTTTAAAACATGCAAATGAGCCTAAGGATCTCTGGGCTCTATTAACTGCTATGGAGCCCAGAGCCTCTCAGACTCATTTACATAATTTTTCAAGCCTTTTTTTGTAAAGACGAGAGTATAAATTAAAAGTAGAGTGGATCCTGTCAGAGGGGGCAAACACCAGCATCTAAGTGTGCTTGGTAGATGTCCTTAAAGAGGTTAAGTTGCAACCAAGATTCTCTAGAATCCTCAGTAGAAAACCTAATTATGCAGCTGCATATTGGCTACTTTCATATTGTTATTATTAGGGTTTTAAGGATTAGGGTTTTCTCAACTGAAAGTAGATTAGATGGCATGCATTTACTGGTTTTCTGGTTTCAGGGGTATAAAGATTAGAGACGTTTCTGTTAAAAGAAGACAATTTTGTCAGAAAAAAATCTTTGCTTCTTTATGCTTGCAGTGTCAGTAGTATTTATCTTTCTCTGAATTGACTATTAACCTGTAATTTAATAGTCAAATTTAAGTATTGAAAGAAAAAGATTTTCATTTCACAATGCCGTTATGCCATTTTTCAATCTTGCATAAAAACCAACATCTTGCTGTAAAAAAGCCAACACACACATGGTACATTTTGGAAAATATAAAAAATAAATAAAAGAAGGTTTTATCATGGACCACCAACATGTGGTGTATTCCCCATCCCTTTGGGCACATCAGATATTTCTAGAGGCTCCTGATGGTCGGCAGGGAGGTTCTAGAGCAGACCACATCTTCTGGTCTTCTCCAATTCTGACACCCTTCTGGGTTGCTGTACGATTCACTATGAGGAAGATTGTTGATTATATTCTGCCCCTTTTTGCGTCTCTTTTCCTCCTTCAACACTGCAAGTTCTCCTTCCACGTCTACAAGGTTTACTCCTTGGCTTACTTGTAATGGCAGCAGGTTCGTGTATCCTGCTTAAGTGGTGTCAAATGGATGTTCCCTCTGTATCCTTCTGGCTTTCAAAGGTCAATGACATATGCACATGGGGGAACCAACCGCTTCAGCTCATGGTACATTTGAGAAGTTTCAAACAACCTTCTCAAAACATTGTATAAATAAAGAATTTTTAAAAAGAGCATATACATTTTACCTCATACAGATATTAAAACTAAAGCATCACAACTAATATGCATATAATCAAATTTTGGAACAACCTCCACAGTTTTTTTTATCAACTATTATCCTTCTGCTGTGAAGCCCAAACCAGTTTGAGGGCTAGGTCACACTTTACTACTGAAAGAAATGGTTTGGCCGTGTTAATGGAATATGCATTTGCATATTGGTATCAGATACTAGTTGCAAGGAACTGAACAATGGTGGATTTTAATGGTGACCTGAAGATATTTCGATCCAACACTGTCAAAATAAGCAGAACTGAACTCAGTTTAGTTCGGCTGAATTGGTCAGGGCCAGTAAATATGCCGGACTTACAGACTCGGCTTCAGGCAGTCCATTCAGCCTTGTGCAATTGACCCTAGTTGTGGGATTTGGAGTTACAGATATTACTCTCACTGTTTATAGGGAAATGTACTATTTTTATGTGTTACAGACAAAAAATATTCACAATTCAGCTTATACTAAGCTGTAAGAATAGTTTTCTATTTGGTAGATGTTCTCTGAGATCTATTACTGGGTGGGCATAAAAGAAAAAAAGAACAACCTTCTGATAATTCAGATACAATTGATACATTGTAGATAAACAGGAGACATACAGTACATATTGGACCCTTGTACCTGTTGACACACATTTAAAACTTTTTAGCATGACAGCAAAAATCTCCTCATATGCTGTAAGACTAAAATGGAAAAGAGTCATTTTACCATCCTTAATATAGCTGCAGAGTTATAGCAAGTTATGCTTAATTTATGTATTTCTATGCCTGGAAGACACTACTTTTGGCCCATGGTTTATTGAAAATGATATCTTCAAACTTTGATATAGGCTCTCAGAGGCAATTTTGAGAAAGGTGACCTTTGCTGCTGCCAGGTATGACATATCTGGATTTATCAAGCTTGACTACTGTCATCCTCAAGGTTGGCAGAATTTGACATGCTGGTTGATAACATTCAGGAAATCGACTGATAAATAGGTGAACTATTACATTCAGTATATGGTTATATAGCTTAAAAACCTTATTTCTATGCACCTTCAACAGCTTCTTTAAAATATTGCAGACCTTATGTTTTATAACTTCATAGCTCCATTCCACCAAAAATGTATCCCTGCATTTTACACTTCGTGTAGGAATGACATAGAGTTGTACCAGTGTAAATATCAAATGTTATACAATTTGCATAAAGACATTATGCTTTCTATTCTCAAAATTACACAGTAATTTATTTATTTTCATTTTGGTATTGTAGTTTCCAGACACAGTCCATGACACAGTTTCCAGACACAGCCCACAGACAACAGTCAGTTAAGAGTCCAAAATCAAGTATCCTTCAAAGAATCCCAAAAATCCACACTATGTGAGGTTGTGTCTTCACAATGGGGAACATTAACTAAAAACTGTGAAAACTGAACTATTCTTCATGAATCTGGCGCTCCTTGCACTGCCCCAAAAGAGGCCACCAACTTTTTTTTGGTTCACCTTTAACATGGGGTGTGTGACACACCTCTGTGAGACTTTGCATGTTAATGTAACGCACAGTCCAATTACTTGATATTGGCATTGCTATCTCTTTGGACACGTACGTTCCTCAAGGCCAAAAGTAGAAACATATTACGTTTAAAAATTTGAATACACAAAAGGCAGTGCAAACATAAAACATACTCTTGTCAGATAAAAATGGTTACAAGGTATATATACACAGTACATGCATAACCAATTATAAAATAAAAAGGAAATAAAATGGACAACCCTTATACTGAAATAGAAGACTTATCCGGCTGTGGAGGTCAGCAGATGAGATTTAGGCAGCCCATCCCATAGATATGGATCCTCCAAATGACTAAAAATAGCATTAGCATAGCCCTATAATTTATTGATGGTGGGTTTTCCTCCCACCTCCCAGCTTGTGATGTCGCTGAAATGGATGTTCCTATTCTAAATATAAGCTATCCCACCCACCTCAGTGAGGTGGTACAGAGCAGGAGTGGTACTTGTCACGATTGGCACACACGGATTAGTCACATACACAGAATGTAAGGTAGAAGGATTTTTATTCGGTATCTCTGGCACACAACGCGTTTTGGAGTCTAATATTACTCCTTTATCAAGTGGGTAGGTACTGCAGCGCGGGTGAAGGGCTGGTTACCCAAAGCTAATGGAGGTATATAGGACAAAAGTCAATCCACAATCACAGGCAAAAACTGTTATCGGGAATAAAACATCAACAATCTTTATTGTATACAAAATACAGCAATCAAGACCAGTATTGTTAAAAATGACATTAAAAGATTCCACAAAACACAAAAGAGTGTGGTGGTGGTCCAAAACAAGTCAATATAAATATATCTCCACTGTAATGACCTAATGTGCAAGCCAAGTTTATGCAAATTCACCCACGTGACATAATGCAAATAACTGCAGGAGAGGCTTGACCACCACCACATAACTGCAGTTTTTGCATTATGTCACGCCCGGGTGGGTAATATGAATTTGCATAAACTTGGCTTGCACATTAGGTCATTACAGTGGAGATATATTTATATTGACTTGTTTTGGACCACCACCACACTCTTTTGTGTTTTGTGGAATCTTTTAATGTCATTTTTAACAATACTGGTCGTGATTGCTGTATTTTGTATACAATAAAGATTGTTGATGTTTTATTCCCGATAACAGTTTTTGTCTGTGATTGTGGATTGACTTTTGTCCTATATACCTCCATTGGTATTGTTGTTGTTGTTTTGGTGTTAGGATCTGTACAGGAATAGGGTTATCTGATTGGTATTCATTGGTTACCCAAAGCTGTCAGGTGGCGTTTCGAGCTCCTTCTATAAGGTGGAGGGGGTGATGCTGTCAGTGCTGAATACAAGCAATGGCCATTTTGAGCCCACGGCGCTTCCTCCGGCTTATGCGTTTCGCGAGTAGATATGATTTTGAATTGTCACTTAGTTTTATGTTAGGCGGGAAAGAAACAGCAATTGTTATTTTTGCAATTACAAATGCTTGTTGTGTTTTGTTATTTTTTCACAGAATACTGCAGAGACTATTTTCTATGTAAATGTTTTGGACCTATAGTTTGTGCACCATTCAAAATATCTAGAAACTATACTTTAAAGGAAATCTACCATTTAGAATGGTAGGGGTAAGCTGTAAGTACCGAGCACCAGCTCAGGGTGAGCTGGTGCCGGTACTTACTTTCGTTTGTGTTATAAACCACGGTATCGCGGTTTTAACACTTTTTAAACTTTAGAGCAGAAGGGGCTTCGGCGCTGCGCGCGACCGTGCGCGCGCAACATCTCTGCTATTTCCTATGGAGGCGCGCGCACGCAGCGCCGAAGCGTCTTTTGCTCTAAAGTTTAAAAAGTGTTAAAACCGCAATTTATAACACTAACGAAAGTAAGTACCGGCACCAGCTCACCCTGAGCTGGTGCTCGGTACTTACAGCCTTCCCCTGTCATTCTAAGTGGTAGGTTTCCTTTAATGGTCAGCATCTCTAGGATCCCACCCCACATTTATCTTCTCTGATTTTGTACCTTATAAAGTGCATTTGATTAACTTATAAAGGTTTTGTTGGGAATATTGAGATCAATATAGACCATTGATGGGCAACCTTTTGAGCATGGTGTGTCAAAATTCGCCAAAAAACTGAGCATAACTCGGGTGGTGTGTCACCTTGACACACCTTGTGTGATTGATCCTACCATGTACTACAGTATGGCAGTATATGGGGATTTTCTACATCATCTATTTATTACAATGTGCTGGACAATCTTTTAGCCTCCCGGTTACTGCACCTGGCTGTGTAGGAGCCGAGGATGAAACTTAACTCTCCGGCGGCCGCGTGTCACTGAAAATGGCTATGCGTGTCAGCACTGACACGCGTGTCATAGGTTGGCCATCACTGATATAGACAATAGGTCAGATTATCCTACTGCCTATCCATTCATTGTGCTATCAGGAGGCCAATATGGAAGAAATGATAAAGGAAATAAAATGATGCACTCTGTGTTTGCGTGGTTTTCCTCGGGGTCCTCCAGTTTCCTCCCACACTCCAAAACATACTAGTGGGTTGATTAAAATGTGAGCCCCATTGGGGACAGGGACTGATTTGGCAGTTCTGTGCAGTGCTGTGTAATCTGTGTGCGCTATATAAATAAAGAATTATTATTATTACGTGTAAGCCCATACTACATAAAGTATTTAGTATTTTTTTTTCCTTGTTTTCTTTCAGGGACAAAATAACTACGTTAAGCTTGCAAATTTATTGAACACATTATTTATTAGAAATCAAAGCCCATTGAAACCGTTAACCACAAACCTTGTCTTCCTTCAGAGATGGCATGCCTCTCTTTAAAAATCAATTGCTCAAGGTCCCCAGCAGTTATACCTTCTGTAGTCCTTCCTTATAAAACTGTAACAGTAATTCTTTATATTTCAAGACTACCTGCAACTTTGGTATCACCCTAACGGACTGGTGAGGGATGAAGGGGGGGAGGTGGCTTTTACTTATTGTTGCCTCTGACATTCATGACTCATATAAGGGGATACATTATATTATATTTAGCAAGGGCTAAATACAATACTACATTACGTTTTCCTAAAAATGAACCTTCAAATCTTTCATATATGAGTATGAAGGACCTTGGCTGAGATTAATTACTTTATAATAAGAGGTAGCTGTATTTAACAGTGAAGAGAAATAAATTACAATTATTGATTGGAAAAGTTATCTCAAACAGTGTCTCATTTGATTAATTACTTATTTCTCAAAGCTGACCTGGCTTTGTGTTAATAAAGCTCCCTGCTGATAAGTGACAAATCCCAATACAAGATTCTTCAACAAGGTGCAAACGTGCTTTGTTCTCCACCCTGATGTAATTGATGGCACTTTTAAAACTTTAATTAGTTCCTCAAGTTTTTTAAAAATATTCTGTCATTTTTTTCCATATTTTTCTTCCTTGTCTGATAATACAAAATTAAATATGACAGGAGAATAAATTGGTTTAGAATAAGAAATTAAATAGAAGGAAAATGTAAAGAAAAGGACAACATTATAAAAACATGCCGAAATTAATCGTTTCCACACAGCATTTCAGCAAAGAAATATTATTGTTTTTCTGATGTAAAGTTATACAATTTTCCTATAAACTTTTTGTATCGATTCCTAGAGGTTTTCTAGATCTCTGCTTGCTGTTATTCTGACCCTGGTCATGTGATATCACACAGGTGCCCGGCTTGTTATATCACAGTTCTAATTAATCGCTATGCACCAGTGTGACCATGGTCATATCTTTGTCAACTGGAAGTAAACATAGAAGAGGTTTTATAGAATGAGAGCAAGCACAGATCTAGAGAACCATGAGGAATTGGACAGAAAGTATATTGGAATTTTATGTAACTTTTCATTTATACAAACAATTACATTCATTTGCCAAAAAGAGAATATTTCTTTATTCATCGGAACACCCGCCATGCGTGTTATCATAGAAATAACCAAGAGATTTTAACCTTTTAGTAATCCCAGCACAGCACTCTTGCTTGGCAATTGAAATCGATGCAAGGTCCAGTACTGAGTAGATTTCAGTTGCAATCTGCATTTTATGTGCAGGTTATAGTAAATGTGGCTGGTCTGGACGTCATTGCCCTCACCTGCCTTGTACCTTTTTTAAAGATGGCACTCGGCATGCAAGTGGCCAAATGTTGCTAAATCCATATGCCTGGATTTGCGCCTTTTTCATGCTTTGTATGCCAAAAAACTGGAGAACAAGACATGACATATAATGCTTTAGATATTTACATAGTCTGATTAAACACTGGATCTTGCCACAAGAGAGGCAAAAGTGCATCTTCCACTGCCTTATGAAAAATGTTCTCAGAGGCTACTTTTTGGTAGTCTACCTCTTGGTTAAATGTGAAGCTGCTGAGAAAATATCAGTAAAATCTGTTCGCAGAGATGTGATGGTGGTGCACATAATTATATCTAGGAAATACCCGATAATACGTAGCCATTTTCAGGCCAAGTAGATGTGATGGGGCAGGCCAGGCCAATTCCAATTCCTGGTGCAATGTGCGCTCACAGGGGAATATCAAGATAAGCTAGCTTGTAATAATTTCCATTGAAAGGAAAATTCTTAAATTATGGGTTCCCTTGGAGACCAAATCTTACTACATGCTTAAAGAGAAACTGTCACCAGGAACTTCATTTGGCTTTAGTTTGGACACATCAAAAAACAGCTTGTGACCTGTCGGTGATGCAGAGTGCTCAGCTCTCAGCCCCCACCTTTGTGCTCCTTCACAGGAACAGAGCTCACAGCCTGGTGAGCTGACATCAGTGGGGGAGGAGATGTACAGGAGCACAAAAGTGGGGGCCAAGAGCTGAGCAGTCTGCAGCACAGACAAGTCACATGTTGTTTTTTGAAATGCATCCAAACCAAAGCACAACCTCTAGCCCAAGTAACCAGAGGATTTTGTCAGGAAGCCATGTAAGTTAAAACACACAATTTTATTGTAATGCAGATTCTTAGAGAAAGCAGAAAGGCATATTTACAATGAAGGTGTGATGGGCTTCTGTAACCTGTCTTCAGTACAAATAAGGTCCCTGGTGTCAAATCTATACTTAATATTTGAAGCTCAGAGAGGGGGCCACATGTGTGAAATCCTTAAAGATTTGTTGAATAGCAATGAGAGTTGTTGTGCTCACCTTCTCCTGTTGTACAGCCGGCACAACACGTTTAGCGAGATTTTAGTGGTTTTGGCGGATCCGGCAGCCTTCCTGGTCTCCGTGGTGAAGAATCATCTATGGAGTATGTATCATGGATAGAAAAGGTCTCCAGGCTAGATACGGCGCCAAATGATCCAACTTTAAACCTTTTGTCTTTGTTTAAGGTTTCCTTATTAGCTTGAGCAAGATGCGTTTCGAGCCCGGATCGGGCTCTTCCTCAGTTGCATGAAGTATGCAATAACATCAGTTTGTTGGGCTTACATAGCAAAAAAAAAAAAAAATTCCTTTTTTTAAATAAAGTTAGTCATGTGATGATGTATATAAATCAAGCAGTAAAAGACAAAGTAAAAAAGTGGAGTAAAAGAGGTAAAATATCAGCAAAAACAACTTATCATTGAGAACATATACATAGATATATTGTGCTTGTGTCAATAGAATAATGCACTTTATCTATTAAAAGTAAATAATTTTTTTTTTTTTACTAAAATTTATTTAAAAGCTAGTTCTAAATAAAAGATCTTGTTATATGGGTTAAAAGTCTGCGATTGTGGATAGGCTATATCTCTGTTTATATGTGGCGCTGTTATGCAGGGTAGGATAAAATAATGGGGCATCTTGGGAAGATAGGAATTATATATCTTGTAAGGTGAATAGCCATTCTTTTTAACGATTGGTTCATGTCAGTACAGTCTCTGTCATCTCATTAAGGCCAGAAGGTTTAAGAGTATTGAGTTTTTAGATCCAATAGATCTCTTTTTTCTTCAACATCCCAAACCTGTTATTGATTTTGGGGCCAATGTGATCAATTGGGGTTATATTGATTTTCCCTTCACCATTATGTTTTAGTGTGCAGTGCTTAGAGAGTCCATGTTTGAGTACTTTGTGTTTGATGTTATATCTATACTGATTAACTCTACAGTGTAGGGCTTGGGTTGTTCTTCCCACACATTGCAGGCCACATTGACACTCGATCAGATAGATTACATATTTGCTACAGCAGTTTAGGCTGAATTTCATATTGAATGTTTCGCGGGTGGTAATGCAGATTCTTAGAAAAAGCAGAAAGGCATATTTACAATGAAGGTGTGATGGGCTTCTGTAACCTGTCTTCAGTGAAAATTGGGTCGCTGGTGTCAAATCTATACTTTATATTTGGCATTTGGTGGTCCAGCGATACGCTTCTAATTATTTTTTGTCCATTGGCCCTCTTATAGCTCTGTAGACTACTAGTTTTTCTATAAGATGACAAGAATATAAAAATATCCATCAGTATGATTGCCTGGCAATATGTTTATGATAATGTGCTAATAACTATTATATTCTTATTGGTAGAGGAGTTGAGTAGAAAAGCCCTTCTGCCTGTGCCCTAGGTTTAGCTTAACTTCCTATACTTAACACTGGGCACTGGATAATGTGAACTTCTCTGTGAACTATCCCATTCTATACGGTTCTTAATCTACATACATATCTACATACATAACATTTAAATAAAGTAAAGCACCATAGTAATTGACTCACCTTGCAGTAACAAATGAACCTATCATAAAATGTGTTATTGACTTGACAGTAAAAGCTATAAAGTTATTATACTTTATGCTTTGTGCGTATAAAGTATGTAACACTATAAATGTCTTCTTAAACAACTAGCTAATTTATTACTTCCTCTAAAACACAATTGTTGCAAAAAAAAGTTACAAGTTGAAAAGTATTGGATTGATAAGGTGAGTGACCTGATAAAAGTGTAATATGAATTATTGCGGGCTTAGAATTTCCCTGGAGCTGTGTGAAAGTCAATAGGAGTTTGTTTGATATGCTCAGCACGCATTGCCCAGACCACGTGCCTCTATCTGCCAGGTTTATGATGTGACGGGCCTATGATTCATCATGACAAGCCTCATACTGGCTAGGAATAGATTTTATAGTGTGAGAGTCCTGTCTAACTCTTGACTCGCAATTCAACCTAGACAGTAAAGTGGATATAAACCAGCATCATAAATCTTGACCAGTATAATTAGAAGGTTTAATACAATGTTTCATCCTCTAACATAAAATGTACATCCACTGGGGCTTGTTGCTCACAGCTTACCAAAAAATTGTTTCATTGATATGAGGGTTGGGAAGATGTCACCAGTTACGTAACCTTCCTGTCGCTGGTGAAGTTGCTTCATGTTTGCATCATTATATGTGAATAGGAACATGGAGAAACAGTGTGGGGGATGTATTATTGCTGTCTTAGAGCTAGACACGGTAGGGGGAAGATATATCAAATGTATCATGTTTGATCACACTTTGTGACAGATTTGGAGCATAAAGTTTTGCTGGATACCGTATGTAAGACATTTTCCTGACTCCAAGATCATCCTTATTGTGGTGCCACATGCCAGATTAGTAGTAATCTGTGCATGCTTATATTATTACTAGTCATTATAAATTGTAATACTTCAGAACTGTAGTACTATGAGGCTTAGAATTTTGGTTTGCGATTTTTCACATTTTTATTATAGGGACCTGCTCAGCTTTCAAGTTACTTTAAAGAGGCCTAAATAATGGTAAAGCACAGTAAATTACCCCATTATAGAAACTACACACCTCAACGTATGAGAAACCACTTTTAGCAAGTTTGTTAATCCCTTTGATGTTTCATATGGGTTATCAGGGCTTATAGCTAATTGATTAGATTTTATTAACTCTAAGTTGGTGGAGGAAATGAAAATCATCAATTCATGTTAATGATTTTTTTTTTGATTATTCACTGTACCATAAAAACAATGGGGCAGATTTATGAAGCTGTTTGAAAGTCAGAATATTCTAGTTTCTAATGGCAACCAATCACAGCTCCCCTTTAAAATATTCATGAGCACTGGTAAAATGAAAGCTGAGGTGTAATTGGTTGCCATTGGCAACTAAGAATATTCTGACTTGATAAATCTGCCCCCATATGTTGTTTGTACCATTTTTACTGAATACAAATTTGGGAACATTTTGTTTGATTTAACATCTCCATCTTTCCAGAGGCATGACTTTTTTATTTTTTGGTTGACAGACCGGTTAATCGCACTTTTTTGCAAGAAGAGTAGTTTTTGATCACTTTTTAGAACTTTTTTGTGAATGGTTTTGATAAAAAAATCATCTTTTTCAGAACGTTTTTAGTTTTTTTTAATCATGTTCACAGTATGGGTCCCATTATGATTCTGATGTATTCTACAGATCATTTTGTGAAACTGTATGTCCATTTGCACTAATGCATTTGTAAAACAGATGTACAGTTAAGTCCATAGCGGTAAGCGGTTAAATGATGCTACGTGTGTTTGTGTTTAGTTTGTGACCACTCATTGTTTGCAGGGCCATGTTACAGTTTAGTTAATATATTTCATTGTTCTGTTCCATTATAGCACAAAACAGCAGTGCAAGGACTCCAACGAAGGAAGGCAACAGTTAACATGTTTGATGATGATGAACTTTGCAATTTGGGTTTGCACTGAATATGAGGGGGTTCAGCACCCACAACCCCAAAGTTGACTTCGCATTTGTGTTTGGGAAAAATGGCAAGCTTGTTAACTGAGCAGCCAATCAACCTGTGTTTAGCCTCCTAACATGCCCTCTATGGGCATGGCTGTAATTGGTTAGGCAAAACATGTGACTCTGCTCTACAGAAAGAAGACAGAGCTAGGGAGACTCTGTTGATCGAGATAGGATCACTCATGGACTTAGTAAAGATGAATGATTTCCATTTTCAGTGCAGATATCTAGGGATCTGAGTCTGCTTTTATAAGGCACAGGTAAAAAATCTGAAATAATTGCCCTTTACAGGGAATTCGGAAAAACTTCATGTTGCTGCTCATAGGCTTCTTAAGTGCATGGTCAGTCTTATTACTACTAGCATCATAGAGTCTTACATTACAGCACCAGTCTTAGTATTATTTGCATTTACTGCATCAAACAGTACTATCAGAACTATTTGCATCATACAGTTTTCCCTTACAGTCTTAGTACTATTTGCATTTACATCATTAACGATCTTTGTACTTTTTTCATTATGCAGTGTGCAGATTATGCACACTTATTGCAAATTATGCCATTATATTAATATTTGCACCTTACTGCAAACATTTTAGTACTAGTTGCATCATACAGTGTTACCTTATAGTAATAGTCTTAGTACTAAATACAGAAATATCCACTCTTTTGATGTCCACATCTCTTTTCAAATAAAGACAGAAAGCTAAGGATTTAACAAAAAAAAAAGGCAAAGATTTATGGCAAAGATTTATTTACATCACTTTACTAAGGAGAAGATTGAAACTCTGCTGAAATTCCAGTATACACAATGGTATTTGTTTGAGGACCTGAACATTAGGGAGGTCTATTCATGCATGTCCAATGCTGCAAACCACAATATTATACTTCTTTTCAGATGAAAGCAATAAGCAGTCAATTCCACATGTCCCGGAAGAAGCTTTGATTGGTGGTGAACCCTGGGTTAAGCAGGACCCGAATGTGCACAGTGTGGATTTTATCTTCAAGCCTTTTTGATCGTTTGATGGAATAAATTGTTCTAAAAACATCAAAAGGTATTGCTTTATTTGCATTTGTTACTGCCGATAGTTACCCCTTAGTGAGGTATCATCTTTACGAGAAAGACCATTTGGGGTTGTGAAGACGCAGCAGTACCATGATGTCTGCATGATTGTTTATACATAACCTGTGGAATTGACTGCTTATTGGTTTCACCTAAAAAGAAAGATGTATAGCTCTGTGGTTTGCAGCTTTGGACATGCAAAAAGTACATGGACTGCTGGACTGGTTCGAATAACCAAGAGCTCCCTGGAGCTTTTTGTGCTATTGACTTCACAAACATTTTCTATTAGGGAGATCTAAGCTAAATAGGCCCGTGTCATCTGTTTCTCTTATCCCGAGAAGCATGCGAGGTGATCGCTGAAAAGTGGGATTTGAATAATTAATTTGGAAGGTTAACCTTTTGTGAAATGTGGTAGTATTTTGCATATCATGCAATCTTTTATTATAAGTCCACTTTTTCTAGCACATTTGCAAATCTAAGTAATGGTCAGTGTAAAATTCCAGAGTGTGGGTGGGGACTCGCTAAGCAGATATTTCATTATTCCTCTAGTGCTGTGTGCTGATAATGTGGTTAAATTATCAGGGTGCTGGTTTATATACACTTTTATTTAGCTTCTTAACATTCACTAGAATCTTACACATAGAAAGAGAGATGAGACAGATGACAGATGATGTGATCCATGAAATGCATATTACACATGACATTCCCAGCTTTACTATCACAGCCATAACATACACAGCTCTGCTATATGCCTTCCTCCCCTTTTGCCTTCCCTGGATAAAGATCTTATCTGCCTGTAGCTTGTATCTTTACTCTCCTCATGATGTGGGGGCTTGAGGCAGAGAGAAGCTCAGTTTAGTGCAGCGTCAGACAGAAGAACAATATGTCTGCCGACCCTAGAAGATCATAGGTTGGGTCCAGGGGCAACCAAAATTGTGTACATTGGGACTGATAGAGACAGGTTGGAATTATATCTATGGAATGCTGTATTTTTGTTAACATTGAATTAGATAATTGCTATCCTGAGTACATTTAAGAAACTTGTCTTCATAGGAAGAGCCCTTTAATTATGCTATAGAACCCAGACAAGATCTGTCATAAAGAAACCATGGTTTGGTGGCTGCTGACCTCAGAGGTCTATGTTTTTCAATATAATCAAAAGTTTGTTGAGGTAGGTAGTGTGGCATTTCACGTCTTGCAGAATGTGACCCACATTTACTAAGAATTATGTGTAGTGTCGGGTATAGTGCAGTGTGTGCCGCAAAGTGTTGCATGCGCCACATATCTGCCCTGGACACTTCTTAAATACATGTGCAAGCCGTTTTCACTGAAACGAATGTGCAAAGTCCATCAGAAAACTGGCGCAAGGACCTTAGTAAATGTGGGCCTGTGTATCATGTGCATAGAATCATAAGTCCTAATCAGTAAGATTGGGTGAGCTTGGAGAAATAATAAAAGAGAAAATCAATGATTAATTTCTTTTAACATACTGTACATTATTACTCGACAAGTTATTGTACTGTAAATGAGTACAACCTACACACTTTTTCTTCTTGGCGTATTGATTTGAAAAATGTTAATATGCTGTCAAGATTGTTTATTTGTAATGTTATTTTTTACCCAATTGAGAGACAATAAAATTGACAGGAAAGAATGCTCAGGCAATTAGACAGATGACTGAAAAGGGTTCAGTTTCTTAAGATTTCTGAATAAGGCATCTTACAGCTCTGTAAATGGAAAAATAAAAAAATATGGTTTTGGGAAGATAGAGAGTGGAGAACAGAAACACCAAACTTAAAAAGGGTCATGTTGTTAAGTGGCTAAATGAATTATGTTGCTAAATGATATATCATGTTGTACATTCAATTTTGTTTCTGGCCTTCTACTCTGTGTATACCCTCTCAATTCTTTCCTGATATTTTGTTACTTCTAGTACAGTCTATTATATTTAGTTTGGAATCACAAATTCAGTTTTTTGTGGCAGCGTTTTAGTAATTTTCAGCCAAAATAAACTAAGTAGTTAAGTAAATTGACAAGCAAGTAATGTAATGGGCTGCCATTATATTCTCTACATATAAAAATTTAAGTGTAAACAGCTATGAAGACAATTTATGATTATATAGACCAATTGGCTGTATTCTATTACCTATAGACAAACCAAAGAAAATTCCGTTGGTTAGAAATATGTGATGACCATGTCATTTTACACCTTGTTTAAGCTGTTTATTGCTGAAAAACAACAAGCTGTTATCCTCGATTCAGCCATCCATCAGAGTCAGCTGTCATGGTGCGGGTTGGAGCCATCTACTCTATGCCTGCCGCTTGATTAATGAGTTGCTAAGTTTGAAAGGCTATTTCAATTCCCAGTCATGTGAGGGTTTAGATAATGAGATAAAAACTTGGTTCTCTCCCCTTAACTCATCAGTCAGTTCCTTACTCAGAGCACAATACTGTGTTGTAGTCCCCGAGGACTGCAGGCATAGCTAATGCACTTACACCTAATCATATCATGTCACATTATCTTTGTTGTCTTCGTTGACACTGCTTAAATTACAGAACCTTTATAATCAGTTATCCCCCATCTCATATTCTCATGAGTTGGTTTGGAATTATGTTCTGCTTATTGAAGATATTTATGTGTAATCCTTAAAAGACCTGATAACCATTTATCCTGTTTTATGGAACACGTAGGATGAGCTAGAGATGTGCTGCGCCAGGGTTTTGATGCGGTAGGTCAGATCTGAGAGGGAAATAAAGCTGGTTGAGACTTAATTGCATTCTGTAATTATACATTACAAGGTTATAGCACCTCATCTAGCCATAAACTGCTTTACCTATAGAAGATTCAATTCAAAAGGGCAATTTCAGGGCTTTTTAAAGGATAGGCATTTTTGGAAATGTTTTTAATGTATTTGTGAGTAATTGAAGTCTAGTAATTTTGCCCAGTGGAAAATCTCAGCTTTAACACTATTTGTAGCCTAATTAATTCTTACATACAGAGAATTTGGTCATTTCATGCCTCGCTGCCTTAAATAGGCTATTTGTATAAGTAAAGTTGTTTAAAGAAATGGAACAGTTCAAGTAGATAGATGGTCACGATTCTTAAAGCATGGCATACCAGTCATGTTTTTCATGATTTCTTGAAATATAGGGCTGATACAATAGAATGTAATCTAATTGTCCTCTGCCCCATCTTTTAATCTTATTATATTTTATTTGGAGATTCAATAAAGATTTTGTTTTCTAGTTAAAAGGGTTGTGTCACATCTGCTCCTGTTGTCTCCTCTATCCGTGCTGGTAGGATTAGGAGAGTATTTGTCATCCTGCAATCTGAACTAGGTTCTAGTGGCTGTCTGACCCGATGTCTGCCACACCCCTCACATATTCTGTCTTGCAAGAGTTAACACTGTGGACCTGTAATTGCTTGCTCCTTCCACCTGTGGCAGGGCCTAGGTTCTCTATAAGTGTCCACTTTAGCCTAAACTATTTGCTGGTCAAACTGCTATCTTGCTGTGTTCTCTAGCTTCTCTTGTATTCTCTAGTTTCTGTTTTCTGATCTCTTGCCTGTATCTTGACTACTCTATTTGGATTGTGATTTGTTTATTCTTATTCCCCGCTGTGGCCGACTCGGATTGTATACCTCGTCTTATTGTGTTTGTTTGTCTGCATTGTTACGCGTTCACACCTTACCCAAGGAGGGAACGTCACCCAGTTATTGGCCTCCGTTTACTGGGGACCTAATAAGTAGGTAGGGACAGATTGGGGGTCTCAGTGCCAGGGCTCACTGTCCTTGTTTACGTAATGCCATTACAAGTTTTCAACTTTCCATACATATTTCCTTGTATTCCTAATGTATTTCCATGTTAGAATAAACTTATTAGACACCTCCTCTCCAGCATCAGCAGCCCTTTGCCACCTCCGTAGGTTTCTATTTATCTGTTGTCTTATTATGTGCTATTCAGATTGCATGCGTATGAGCCCAATAATATACATTGTTAGCAATGGTTAGAACAAAGCCAAAAAAAATGTGCATGTAGGTAATTCTAACACATCTGCTGCACGCTTTGCTTACAAAATTCAGTAATAAACATGTTTTCCTTTTTGGTTAATATAAACACAGTTTACTAGGGCTCTTAAAATAGTGTAAAGTGTTTTTCAAATTTACATGCAAAATGGCAAGGATGTGGATTCTTTTCCAAATGTTTAATCATTTCCGATAAAACAACAAAAATCATTAAAAACACTCTGTGCCCTTTGGGTCAGTGGCTGTCTTCTTAAAAACCCTTAAAACATAATTAGGGATGTAATCCAAGCCATGTATAAATTTGTTTCCTCCCACATTTTAAAATCTCTGCCATGGGTACCCAGATACAATCAGAAGTATAGTACAATAAACAGTTTTTTGCACTGTTAAACCACAAGGCTACACCTGAAGCATCATACAAAGACTCTTGCAAACCTGCTACTTTTGTTGCGGTCTGGATGTAACACTCATCGTACCACACATACGCATCCAAACAACACAGATCAGAAACATCTGAACAAAACTCTGAAGCACATTGCAGAGATCGGAGCCATCTGAAAAAGCGCAAGTGTTCCACACAGCGTCCACGGCGTCCTCGTGCAGTCCACTGATAGAGCAGTCATTGAGAATCTGTGTGGCAGGACAAACTATAGTCCTAAGAGAACAACATTGATAATCCTACTATAAGCCAGCTAACCATGAGTGCCCAATCACACATAATTATCTGAATATTAGTGGGTTCATTATACTATAATATTATATTACAACATTATAGCTGTTCAATAACTATATGCTACAGATATAGGGCCCTATATCCTGATACCATGAGCCTCCTGGACATGATCCACTTTTTGCCTATAATAATTGGGCACATACTTTTATGCATTTTTATACTTTTTTTTACATTTTTACCTTTAACATTATCATTTTCAGCAAAAAGGGAACTACTGCATAACTTTTTTATTGTCTAGAGTATAATGAGAACTACTGTACAACTCTAAAAAGACCTACGAAGTCACTATCGATAGAGACTTTGTATAATAGAGATTTTTGTGATTTTTTTGAGATTTTGTCAACATTGTTCACACAACATAGAATATCTCAAAATCAGGTTATTTTAGGAATTTAGTTTTAATAAGCAATATAATTAAATAACTTTAATGTGTGTTTAAGAAGTCTGAAACCTATTCTCTATGGTGTCCACATCTCATATATAGTTTTTACTCTTGTTAAGGTTGATCCTTTTGGTGTGAAGGTTCTGTGGTAGCACATAGGATTTGGAGGTAAAAATTGATAAGTACCACTGAATTTTTATATTACAAAAATTACAACTGGTCGACGCTCCATTTTCTAGATAACTGCACAGTACAGAAAGACAATCAAATGTACACAAGATGTCAACTATTGAGGTATAATAAACTTGGTCAAACCAAGATGGCGGCAAGATACAATATCATGTAGTAGAAGACTAGTCAAGTTTCAGGCAAAAGGTCAGAATCACAGTGAAATCAAATCAACATAGCTCACAGGAGCCTAAAAGACAAAGTCAACAACAAGCATAGTTTTATTATACTAACAGGTATAAATGGAGTGAATAGATGCAGCCTCCATAGCAGATTGGTACAGCTGGCTGTCACTCCTGAGACACATCCCCAGCTAAGAGAGGCTGCTAACCTGTCACTCAGCCTCCTACATAACATCATACCCGGATGTAGATCCAAGCCAGGAGAACTGATCTGCTGGACCTTCCGACAGCAAAAACCGGGGAGCAATGAAGGTGCAGAAGAAGTCAATTTATATTTAAAGAATAATTAAACATTTGAAGAAAGAATATTTTTCTTTAATAAAGTATATTACAAAATAAACTATTATCCACTGCACTATTAATTTTTGCACTTTTGTGAAACGCTTATTTACACCTTGAAGAAAAAAATATAGAAACACCCCCTACTCAAATTTCTGGTTTTAAAGACCATGTCACATGTAGAAAATGCAGCCACTGTGACCTTTGATCCTCGTGAATGTTGTTATCATGTGACCTTGCAATGAGCACTTGAACACACATTTTCCCTTTCCAAATTTTGCTGCTATTTCTGATCTATAATCATTATGACTAAGTAGTATTCCCTCTTAATTCACATAACATAGTGTACATACTAAGTGTCTTATTCAGTCCCTTTCTTCATCCATTCTTCTGTATGCTTTTACTTTTACAATCTGCCCCCGGCAAAAAACAATAACAGAACAGATATCATATAGTGGATAATTATCTGACTTTATGTTGTGCCACAGGACATCTTTCAATCATTAAAAAGTGTTATGTTATTTTATATGTGTAAAAATGCCGACTTGAGGAGAGAAATGGATTTCTCCTTCCTGTAAGGCAACACCTATTTGTTACTGATGACAGTTTGTCAGTGGTAATTGCAGCATTCAGGGAAACACAAACAGCATTTCCAGTGCAAAATAACTATTTATGGATTGAATGCAGAAATCCTGAAAAGCTTTGTAAGCCTTTTTCTGCTACAAAGATGGATACATTTTTTTTTCTTCTTACCATAAAAAAGGCATATACATGTATTGTATCTGTTTTCTCGCCCTTTCTCTGTAGTCTTTGAAATATTCTGTGAATAGGGACTAGCAATACCTAGTGGTCTGATCTTCGGTTTCGGTTTATGATGGCATCTGGTTTAGGAACTGTATTCATTTTGGGATCTGGTCCAGGAAATGTGAGCAAATGGTATATGACACAGAATACTGTATAACACAACAGCACATCTAGTGACTGAAGCAATAGTTGGTATTCACCATCCAATGGGCCAGGTCCACAGTGCTCTGTATAAAATTGTATTACTTGATAGAGGCTTTGAAAAGCCAAAACTCTGCATAGTGGATAAACAACTGCTAATTTAGCTTCACAATTTTTTTCTGCCTCCCTTCAGTTTGCTTGCATACCATGAGGATTTAGGCCCAACAATCTCCATCATCATGTTATCCAAGATAGTGTCAAGATCACAATGCTGTCCATCCTGTGATTCCCTACAGGTTATTGAATACAGTCTTTTTTGCACATGACTGGATGGAGTGTTTTAGTTCTTAATCTTCATAGTAGGTTCCCTGTAACAACCTGACTTATTAAATAGTAAAAGCCTGTAGCTGACAAAATGTGCTACACTATACATGTACAAAGCCCAGGGAGTAATAAATAGAAAATCCTCTGTTTTTCCTAATATTTGCTTTTATTCATGACTCTTTTGTGCACATTTGATGGTTATAACTTCCCTCCAGTCTAATTTTTTTGTCATTTGTTCAAAAAAACCCAAAAAACTACAGAAGCCTGTGTATGTTTACTTACCATTTTAAAAGGTGTTTCAACATTTCTATGATTTCCACAAAAAAGGGTAGCAACTTTGAGGAAAGGATGTGGCTTAGCAAAAGTGGGCACATCTCACCTGGTGACAAGATATGGCCAAAAAATGCACCAAAATCTGCAAAAATGTTCTGGTGTTTTCTAGGGAGCTGAAAAATTGCTGAATAGATTTATTACAATGAATGTTGCTGTATGATGAATCTGGTGCAGTTAAGAGTGGTTCTCCAGGAATTCATTTGATTGATAATCTGCAGGATAAACCACTAATATCTGAAAATGGTATGGAGGTGCTATTCAGCTCAGCAACAGAAGCAGGTGGCTTCATCCTGTTTATAGTTGCTGAAAGCCATAATTGCAGTTGACTGCTTCTGTGTTTCTGCTGAGCGGAACATCTTTCTTTCTTTCTTTCTTTCTTTCTTTCTCTTTCTTTCTTTCTTTCTTTCTTTCTTATTTATGTCCAATCAATTTATTAGTATGCATTGGATGAATTTTCTATATTACACACATAAAGTATATGAATTACACTTTTATATACACTTTTTATCTACTCTAACACTATTTATGTAAATATATCATAGAGAGAATATGTATAAAAATTAATGTAATGTGCACTTCCTATAAATGTATACCCTGAACACCCCACTTTTGAGAAAGGCAAATGGAAGCTAAAAATCATAGTGCTGACATTATTTTGTTGGTTGGCACCCACTCTAATAGGGTTATTTAAAGCAGTGCCGTTATAGACTTTTTGGCGCATATTTATCAGGGCCGCTTATCGCTAGCACTTGTGATTATTTTGCCTTTCCGCTACCTTCACACCAGTGAGACGTGAAGGGGCATGAGGGGGGGAGGCGCGGCTGGGAATGGGACGGCACAGGGCAGAACTGGCCCCGAGACAGCGCACTCACCCCTTTGTGTCTATCTATTGTGGGAACTAGCTTGGTAGAAGCGGTAAAATTAGTCCAGAATCGCAGTCAGAGACAGTGACACAAGTGCTTTGGCTATAAACAGGGCTTTGCCTTGCTTTAATAGCAGAAAAAATACAAAATAAAACATAAAGCCTTAACTTCAGGCTAAAATAAACACCTGCTCGCCTGAACTCTAACTAACACAGAGTCTTCCCTGACTACTCGGGTGGCGTACTACCAGCCACCTGAAACAAAACAAAACGTGGGTTTTACCTCACGTGACACACACAGTCCGTATTAGGCTCGCAGGCCTCAGTGCAGGAGAATAGAGACAGGTTCTGCCTCTCCACATGTTCCCCCCCTGTGAAGCACAGAGTGCAATCCTTTTAAAGCTCTAGTTGGAGCTGAGCTCCAACACCTGGGTTTCCTGAAGCAACCAGGAAAACCAGTGCTGGACAGGAAGGGAATGACCAGCCCCACTACCAGCCTGCCAGTCATTCCAAAAATCCAGGCCCGAAAATAGGATTTACCAGATCCTTTAGCAAGCTATGTCTTGCTAAGGACATCAAGTCTTCCTGGATCTTCTACATCTCACTCAGTTTTCCCTGGGTGAGATGTACACCTCCTGTCCCCTAGAAGACATATGAGAGAAATCTAGGGGAAATATAGCGATTTCCCTCCACCTTACCAGTCACTATCTCACACTATCTATCTATCTATCTATCGATTGTATCTCTATTTCTCTATATCTATCCATATTACCTCTCACATAAGCTGTCTTATACTCATTGCCTATAGTAACCAATCAAAGCTCAGAGTTCATATTAATGACCTTTGGCAAAATAGACACTGAGCAATGAATGGTTGCTAGAAGCTAAACTGTGATTGGTTCGAACTACTACAACAGCCAGCAGACAATGGCTCCTGTAGATGGTGGTTAATAAGTGTATTTTGGAAAGTGCAGGGGGGGGGGTCGACTTAAAACCTAGTCTATGACATTCCCCGAGTCACAGAACGTGGCTGTACAAAATTTGGTAAAGTTTTTATTCCCATTTTCTCTATTTTTTTGTAATATACATATATACAAAAATATTTGCAATATTTTGTAAATATTACCTTCACGGCCTTAGAGGTCACATTATAATAAGAAACCAGGACTCGGGGATTGAGTTGCAAGGAGTCAGAACCCATTACTGAATCGGACTGTGATCAATGATTCCAGGCTTTTCCAATCAATTCTACCTTACTGCCTTCTATTGAACTGAAATTAGTTCTTTTGTCCCTGGGTTAATTTCTTTTCCTTAGTTGATTTAAATAGATGATGCTCTGTCCTATTCCTAAAGGTGAAAGATGTCACCTATTAGGTGGCACTTGACAAGCATAACATTTCTAATTGTTCTGAAACCTTGAGCGTTTAAGCCAAGGACATGAATCCTGTATCATCATTCTTTGCCCTGTTAAAAGGTTTATGTTGTGTTGCACTTTTCTTTTGACTTTTCTAAGTTACACAATAATGATTTTTATTTTGAATGTATTGATATTCTATAATTATACTATAGCTAATTTAGGGTGTGATGGGTATTGGTATTTTGCACCAGTATTTTTATGCCAAAACCAGGAATAAAGTCAGCAAAGAGAAAGTATTGTGAAAAGATTTGTACATCTTCTATATACTGTATTAATATACTTTTGATACCCCCTTATGATGTCAATTCTTCTAATTGCAGCTGGCGACAGCTAGGGGCCAGACCAAAGGTTGGATCTTTAGGCCTAGGAATGACCATGCCCCAATATACTTGGCTATAGAAATGCTATTATTTTATATTTTATTCTTTGCTGGGTATCTGATATATTAGTCATGTTTCAGTGTTTTGTATATATGTACTAGTAAAGATTCTTCTCCTGATGAGGTTTATGCTAGGATTTACGAACATACAGGCAGTCCCCGGGTTACGTACAAGATAGGGTCTGGAGGTTTGTTCTTAAGTTGAATTTGTATGTAAGTCGAAACTGTATATTTTATAATTGTAGATCCAGACAAAAAAAATTTTGGCCCAAGTGACAATTGGAGTTTGAACATTTTTTGCTTTTATGGGACCAAGGATTATCAATAAAGCTTCATTACAGACACTTTACAGCTGATTATTGCAGTCTGGGACTATAGTAAAGCATTCAGAAAGTCTCACCTGAGGTCAGAGGGGTCTGTCTGTAACTATGGGTTGTCTGTAAGTCGGGTGTCCTTAAGTAGGGGACCGCCTGTATTACAGTCCTGTATCTGATGTGATGTGTGTTTGCTCTTAATAAGCCCCACCCATAAATCAGAAGCAGTTTATAATCTGTAAAAATTTGGTATTTTGTGATATTTTTGTTACTGCCTCAATCGTGACACAGTGCCACTAAGACTAAGATCCTTGAGGTGTTCACAATCACTGTATTCCCTACAGGATAATGATGACTGGATGACAAACTGTCAAAAGGAGCACAACTTCCAATATTTTATATCATACAAAACCAGTAATTGGGGAATATTTCTCAATATTTTTACTCCAGACCTCAATCTTGATTTGCCATTCACCTGGTGTTTCAAGGTTTTAAAGTAGTTTCTAAACATGTTTATAACACATGCCACATAAAAGAAATCCCACAAGAGCAGGCTAGAAATGAGGAAATAAAATAAAAGTGTATTTACTTTGGTGTCAAGTCAATCAATGCCTCAATCAGTGAAGCATGGAGAAATTACTTATTCTACATCAACAGTGCCCCATGAGGCCACTTATTGGTCATAATGGGTTCTAAGATTCGCAACGCTTCCAGCCCAGCTAGAAATACCAGAGAATAGATGAACATTACAATGCAGTAACTGGTAGTTTGAACAGGGTAACACTGGGTAACACAAACTTTTTTATTTCATTTTTTTTTCCTTAACTGAGCTCTAAACCCCATGGGGTTTTATAGGAAAACCACTTTTAGACTGGTCATTAAAACACTTATATGAGGACCAAAATGACAGGTAGACATTTATGGGTGCATCAAAAGATGTAAAGACCTTTGCTTTTTCTCCTATTGCAGTAGTAAAATAATTTACCAATTATACAGGAATGTATTAAATGGCCTACATTAAGTGGCAGACAATTGCATGTATGGCTTTAGACAACACAGCTCACTGGTGCTTTTTTATACTAAAATTCACTGAGAGATTCTGATGTAAACTACATCTCTTCTCACTCCTCTCACATGAGAGGCTCTGCTACTAGCAAAGGTTCCAAAAATTATCTAGAGAATATCCACAATATTGTGGCAATTTCAGGCTATACATATCAGGAGTAGGATCTCTCTCATGTGCAGTTTCTGTTCATTAGATCCACTTGAAGGCATACCATTTACAGAGGCATTGGTGTCTTTCTATCTCTGTACACATAGATGTTCCTGCTTAGCTCACCCCCTTCTTCCTGGGAAAACCCCTTTAAAACATGAAGGACAAAGGCAGTTTGTGCTTTAAGCCTTTGCCATTTTCCAAAACTGTGTTTAGGACCCTTGAATACTTACTCGAGATCTTCTAAGTATGTTTTTACATGCTGTGATGAACATATATGTAAGGGAGATTCACATGCCAGATATTGCCCTGTTCATCAAGGCATCTATATCCCGTAGTCTCCCCAGCTTTGTCATAATTAGCCTAATGGAGCTAGCTAGAGTGTTAACACTACAGGTGGCGAGCTTCAGAGAATTTCCAGGGACGCAGCGACTCCATGGATCCCCCTCCATTTCTTAAACAAGAGAAAATGGATCTCATTTACAAAGGGCCCGAATCGCGCACTTTCGTCGGGTTTCCCGACGATTTCTGATTTGCTCCAAATTGTCCCGGGATTTTGGCGCACGTGATCGGATTTTGGGGCATCAGTGCCGGCTTTCATGTGACAGAAATCCAAAGGATTAGGAAAAACTGCGGACTTTAAAAAAACATTTGTGTCGCAACATCAGCACTTACATGCACCAGGAAGAAGAAGGTGAACTCCGGCGTATCTCGGCGCAGCAGTGACACCTGCTGGATATCGGGCGCACGGACCTTAGTGAATCCTGGCAGACCCAAATCCTCTTTGGAGAACACACCGTGGGATCGCGACTAGACCGGGTTAGTAAATTTGCCCCAATGGCGCAGGTGTCGCTGCTGCGCCGAGGTCCGCCGGAGTTCACCTTCTTCTTCCTGGTGCATGTAAGTGCTCTGATTGCGTGTGGCAAAATCCCGGGGCAATTCGGCACAAATCAGAAATTGTCGGGAAACCCGACGAAAGTGCGTGATTTGGACCCTTAGTAAATGAGCCCCAATGAGTCATACAAATATCAGACCAATACATTGGTTAAGGACAGTTATGGAGTTATGGTCCATCTCAGCCCAAGGGCAAATATATTTTTGTATTCGGTATCGTCAGGGGATCATAGTGCCCCAGTTCTCTAGGTTCTAGCATTCTTGGACACTGAGATATAAATATCTTGGGATGGGACCATAGCAAATGCACCAGGTTTGGTATCAATTCAATCCAGGGATTCACCCGGATCCAATGATACTAGAACACTGATCCTATGACTTCCACTTGACAAGCTATGACTTCTCCAAGGTTCTGGACTTAATACCAGGTAGGAGGGTACTATGAGCCCTCCTGGGGGTGTGCAGGGGTGTATCTGCACCTAATGTAATCAGAGCACCCCTGATGTTCTTTCATCTGGGGGAAACCTTAACATCACAAGCACAGGAAAAGAATCTTAAGGTGTGCACTCCCCATTAGGCCCACAAAAGGTAACTAACCAACTGCTGAGACTCGTAGTATTACATTTGTATTTTATACTCCATGAATCCTCACGTCCATGTCTCTGTTATATACATGTTTCTGGGTTGGTTCCTCACCCCATATAATCCTGTTTAGAACCGGGCTTATATTAAAGGAGAACTGGTGGCAGCTTATTGGTTTGATAATAAGGGTTGTGATTTATTGTTGTGCCATATCCAGAGGTTGTTTCTGGACAAATACAAATCACTTCCTGCTTCACTTCCGTGCGTTCTGGGAGTGTCTATAAAAGGGAGTCCGAAACATCACAATTTCCTTCACATATGCCATATTGCATGAAAACTATTAAGAGTTTAATTTTTTAAAGTGTTTTGAGGAAATGTCCAGAATTTTTTAAAATGTGTTTTCCCTTTTTCAAACTGTAACTCTCACAAGAGGAATATTTAAGGGTTTCTCTGATATAAAAATACATTTAAATGTATTCTATTGGTCAATGAAAATACCGGTAATACATAACATTTTTTCCAATAACACATTGTTGTAGTCCCAATTGTTGTATTTAAAATACATACCACAGTTTCTTACACAACTTCTCTTGAATACTGGAGAAATTTGCAGAGTCGCTGCACAACAGTGATGACCCACAGAGAATGACAGCATTTTGAAAGAATTTATCAATTGGTATAGTAAGCATTATAATGAACAATGCATGTTTTTTTCTGAAAATCTTTGTACAATAGGTAGTAGCATTTTTTCAATAAATACAACATGTTAATGCTAAATAATTTGTACCCAGCTTATACCACTACAAAAACTCAGCTCTACAACTCTGCTTTTTACACCCTAAATGTGGCCCTAATGTCAAAGATAACTGTGGGTTTTGGTGATCCTCTCAAATTTTCTTACCTCCAAATCAACGACTGGAGTCAATACAACCTCCAATAGTAAAGCACTTTAAGGGGTTGTCCAGTGGTTGAAGAACATGGCTGCTGTCTTCCAGAAACCACTCCTCTCCTGACCATGGATATGTGGTTCTGCAACTAAGCTACTTTCATTTCTATACATCTTAGCTACAATACCACAACAAACCATGGTCAGGAGCGGAGCTGTTTTTGGTAGAAAGCAGTCATGTTTTTCAACCTCCGACATCCCTATTAAGGGGAGCAAGATCCCCCCCCCCATCAGATGGATCTGCTTCATGCCTAAGGCAAATGTTTTGAAAATAAGTGTATTGACTGTTGATGCTTGCAAATGTGATGAATATATGTCCAAAAAAGCTCTTTTACAGATCTACTAGGTTTTTATAGGGAGAAAGTGTTTGATCACAAGGAACAAGGTTTTGAATGATTTGGAAATATCTGCATTAAAAAATTTTTTGTTGTAGTTGGTAGATAGGAAATGATCAAACAGGTTGATGAAGCATTTGATCTATCTCCTGGGAAGCTTTCAAAGTTTTTGTTTTCCACATTCTGTTAGCTTGTTTTACTAAAACAGACTTTTAACACAAAATCAATAAAAAAATATACATATGAAAAAGCTAATTAGAAGCATTTACAAAGAGAATAGTCATTTGTAATCTTTACAGAATAGGGCAGCCCAAAGACAACGTATGCTAAAACTTTAATCAGGATTACAGATAATGAGAGAGTTGTCGGTAGATTAATGGGAAATAGAAGAGCTTCAAGGGAAGATCTATGGTAGAGGGTCAAAAAATCAATGTTTCAATTTCATGTGAAATTTTCCGATCAGCATTGCCTTTTGCTTATTGCCAATTAGTACCATCCTATTCTTTTCCTGCACGGCACCTGCATTAATCAAACAACTATCTATTTCCCCTATGGACAAACATTTGTGCTCTCCTATTACTCAGCTATCAACTTGTGTACACAACTTAGTAGGAGTCAATTTGTGATTCCCATCTTTTCTTTTATCTGATCTTTTGTCAAATTACTAAGTGATCTGTGATCAGTTAAACAATGTGTGTCATATGGAAATGCAGTTCATTGTGTTCACAAGTGAGATGAGAACATAGACTGTAATAAAAAGCATGCATTCATTATTGTCTCACTTTTCTTGCCAATGATAAGAATAATTATCATACAGAACGGGACATAATTTACTCTAACAATTTGTATAGTTCATCATTTATTTGTAATTCATCTACTGTGAAATAATTTGTCACTGATCACTGAGCTTAAAGGAGCTGCAGGATTATATGGGTTGTGTGACTCACTACAAGTCTTTAAACTAAAAAAAAAAATTGCTTCCTCATTTTTCGATTCAGCAACGGGATCCAACGGTGTGTCCATTATCTTCAGATTGCAACATCTTTATTTTTTCTTTACAAATTATCAGACATGTAAACTATTCAACACACAAACTGAAAACCCATAATCATGCTTAGTTTTATAGTTATAGACCATAAATTGGTCTGAAAACACTATGGGGCAGATTTATCAAGCAGTCTGAAAGTCAGAATATTTCCAGTTGCCCATGGCAACCAATCACAGCTCAGCTTTCATTTCACCAGTGCTCATGAATATTTTAAAGGGGAGCTGTGATTGGTTGCCATGGGCAATTGGAAATATTCTGACTTTCAGACTGCTTGATAAATCTGCCCCTATGTGTTCTCTATAAACTGTAAAATTATGATGATATTTACAATGACAATAATCTTTACAAGCTCCTAAAACTTCAAAAGCATCGTTTTTGTTCTCAGATACTGGAAAAAAAGTTTCTCTGTTACTACTTATTGACCAAGGATTTACAGATAGATGGCAACCCTCTTCTTGGCCTCATTTTATCCAATAAAAAGCCGTTCTCAAGCAAAAAATGTTGTACAGTGTATTGAGACAACAGTAGGTATTGTACAGCAAATGTTAGCACCATGAAAAAAAGGTAGACTTGTGCTAACCCTCCTAATCCTCATAACGACACCCAATCTGTGTGCATTACTGTATATGAATAAAGGAATTATTATTATTAACATGTCTATCGAATAGGTCTTCAATGTCATATTAGTATGTGGCAAACACATCAATCCAAGACATCAGCGTTTTTGGCAGCAGACAAACTAAGATTAAACCTAAAAGCAAACATTGCTATTCTTAATATAATTATTTGGTCAGTTCATCTAAAAAGGCACCAAGGGGCAATAAGTTGTAGTGACTCATTCAGCCACTGCACATAGGATCTGCCCACTGCACATAGGATCTGCTGTCTGCTTTCTATTTAATTCTTGGTTCATCAGCTGATGAAAACAACTGTTCTGCAGGGTACTCTGTTTTAGACCCCCCCCCCCCCAACCTGATATTGATGACCTCACCTTAGGATAGTTCATTAATAGTTTTATGATGGAAAATCCTTTTACGTTGTATATAATGTCAATCACCGGCCTTAGCAGTAACCTTGCCATAACTGGCCTGTAGCTGATGGGAATGAAAAATCAAAAAAATTGTCTCATTCTTAAAAAAAACCTTCTGTAGGTGATACAGTCTGATTCTATAGCCCCCCAGACCCACAAGCCTGATGTGAACTGTAAGATGAGATTCTTATATTGTATATGATGCTAAATGAATGGCTGTCGGTACAGTAGAGCATCTGAATAGAGATGAGCGAACATACTCGTCCGAGCTTGATGCTCGTTGGAGCATTAGCGTACTCGAAACTGCTCGTTGCTCGGACGAATACTTCGCCCGCTCGAGAAAATGGCATCTCCCGCCGTTTTGATTTTTGGCAGCCAGAAACAGAGCCAATCACAAGCCAGGAGACTCTGCACTCCACCCAGCATGACGTGGTACCCTTACACGTCGATAGCAGTGGTTGGCTGGCCAGATCAGGTGACCCTGGAATAAACTAGCCCCTGCCCGCGCTGCTCGCATCATTCTCTGTCTGGATGCCGCTAGGGAGAGAGCTGCTGCTGGTCAGGGAAAGCGTTAGGGTGTTCTATTAAAATAGTGTTAGGCAGGAGTGATTCTACAAGAACCCAACAGCCCTTCTTAGGGCTACAACGTTTTATTTTACTTTTTTTTGGTTTGCCTGTGGCTGGGCTTGCTGCTATTAGTAGTGCAGCTAGTACCATATTGTGAGTAATTTGCTGGGAGACTTGTGACCGTTGTGTTTAGCTCTTAGTGACACACATATCCACCTCAAACACCGAAGTGGGACAATTTATTAGGGGTTTGATTTGAATTAGGCAGAGTCTGCTGATTTATTTTATTTTACGTTTATTTCTTTTTATAACTCAAAGTAATCTGGCAAAGCAGTGTGCTTTTAGTGTAGGCTAGAAAATAGCCATAGGAGAACCCCAACGGCTTACATAGGCCTACAATAGCGTTATATTTCCCTTTTTTTTGTTTGCTTGTGGCTGGGCTTGCTGGCATTAGTAGTGCAGCTAGTACCATATTGTGAGGAATTTGCTGGGAGACTTGTGACCGTTGTGTTTAGCTCTTAGTGACACACATATCCACCTCAAACACCGAAGTGAGACAATTTATTAGGGGTTTGATTTGAATTAGGCAGAGTCTGTTGATTTATTTTTTTTTACGTTTATTTCTTTTTATAACTCAAAGTAATCTGGCAAAGCAGTGCGCTTTCAGTGTAGGCTAGAAAATAGCCATAGGAGAACCCCAACGGCTTACTTAGGCCTACAATAGCGTTATATTTTACTTTTTTTGTTTGCTTGTAGCGGGGCTTGCTGGCATTAGTAGTGCAGCTAGTACCATATTGTGAGGAATTTGCTGGGAGACTTGCGACGTTGTGTTTAGCTCTTAGTGACACACATATCCACCTCAAACACCGAAGTGGGACAATTTATTAGGGGTTTGATTTGAATTAGGCACAGTCTGCTGATTTATTTTTTTTTACGTTTATTTCTTTTTATAACTCAAAGTAATCTGGCAAAGCAGTGTGCTTTCAGTGAAGGCTAGAAAATAGCCATAGGAGAACCTCAACTGCTTACTTAGGTCTACAATAGCGTTATATTTTACTTTTTTTTGGTTTGCCTGTGGCTGGGCTTGCTGCCATTAGTAGTGCAGCTAGTACCATATTGTGAGTAATTTGCAGGGAGACTTGCTACCGTTGTGTTTAGCTCTTAGTGACACGCATATCCACCTCAAACACCGAAGTGGGACAATTTATTAGGGGTTTGATTTGAATTAGGCACAGTCTGCTGATTTATTTTTTTTTACGTTTATTTCTTTTTATAACTCAAAGTCATCAGGCACATCACAAAATCCAGTTGTGTGCTGTCAGTGTAGGTTAGAAACTATCCATAGCAATAGGATAGCATCGTTTTGTTTAAAAAAAAAAAAAAATTAAAATTAAAATTTTTTTTTTAAAGTTTACACTTTAATTTGGAAAATGTTTAACCCAAGGGCTAGGGGTTGAGGACGAGGGCGTGGACGTGGGCGTCCAACTACTGCAGGGGTCAGAGGCCATGGTCCTGGGCGGGGTGAGACACCACCTGCTGATGAGGGAGCAGGGGAACGCCGCAGAGGTACACTCCCTAGGTTCATCATGTCTCAAGTTACTGGGACTCGTGGTAGAGCACTGTTGAGGCCAGAACAGTGCGAAGAGGTGATGTCGTGGATTGCGGACAATGCTTCTAGCCAGTCTTCCACGCAGTCCACCCATTTCACCGAAATCAGCACTCCTCCAGCTCCTCCACCTCAGCCTCCTTCCCCCCAGTCTGCCCCCTCCCACCAAAATTTGGCATTTGAACCGGCATACTCTGAGGAACTGTTTTCTGGACCCTTCCCTCAGTCCCAAACCACTTGTCCGGTTGCTGCTGAGCTATTTTCCGATGCCCAGGTTTTCCACCGGTCGCAGTCTGTGGGTGATGATGACATTATTGACGTAGTGGAAGAAGTGTGTAAAGAGGTGTCGGACGATGAGGAGACACGGTTGTCAGACAGTGGTGAAGTTGTTGTCAGGGCAGGTAGTCCGAGGGGGGAGCAGACTGAGGGATCGGAGGATAATGAGGTGACAGACCCAAGCTGGGTTGATAGGCCGGGTGAACACAGTGCTTCTGAGACGGAGGCGAGTCCTATAGCAGAACAGGTTGGAAGAGGCAGTGGTGGGGCCTGGCGGAGAGGCAGGGCCAGAGCTGGTGCATCAGCGCCAAATGTTTCCCGTAGTCAAGCTCCCGTGGCGAGGGCTAGATTTTCAGAAGTCTGGAGGTTCTTTAAAGAAACACCGGATTACCGACGGACTGTGGTGTGCAACCTGTGCCAAACCAGCACCAGGGGTTCCACCACTACTAGCTTAACTACCACCAGTATGCGCAGGCATATGAATGCTAAACACTCAAACTGCTGAGTCTAGGCGATAAAAGGCACACCGCCCAAGAGCTATTACAGGGCATCACGGCGCAGACTGATCTGTGGCTGGCATCACTGAACCTGAAGCCAGGCATGGTTGTGTGTGACAACGGCCGTAACCTGGTGGCGGCTCTGCAACTCGGCAGACTGACACATGTGCCATGCCTGGCCCATGTGTTAAATCTCATAGTTCAGCGTTTCCTCAAGACATACCCCAATCTGTCTGATTTCCTCAAGAAGGTGCGCCCCATCTGTGCGCATTTCAGGAAGTCCAGCACAGATGCTGCCACTCTCAGGGCAGCGCAGCGCCGCCTACAACTGCCCGCTCACCGACTGTTGTGCGACGTGCCCACGAGGTGGAATTCAACATTAACCATGTTATCCAGAGTTTACCAGCAGCGCAGAGCGATTGTAGACTGCCAGATGTCAACTTCCACCAGAACTGGTAGTCAGGTCAGTCAGCTTCCTCAAGTCTACAATGAGGAGTGGACGTGGATGTCTGATATCTGTCAGGTGCTGAGTAACTTTGAGGAGTCAACACAGATGGTCAGTGGCGATGCCGCCATCATCAGCCTCACCATCCCGCTGCTTGGCCTGTTGAAAAACTCTCTGGTCAGCATGAAGTCGGAAGCTTTGGGCTCGTCACAAGAGACGGGGGAAGAAGATTCCCTTGTTGATAGCCAAAGCACCCTTAGGTCTGTTTCTCAGCGCATATTGGAGGAGGTGGAGGAGGATGAGGATGAAGAGGAGGAGAATGTTGGCGAGACAGAAGAGGGGACCATTGTTCTGTCCTTCACTGTTCAGCGTGTATGGGCAGAAGAAGAGGAGTTGGAGGAGGAGGGGAGTGAATTCTTGCGCGTTGGGACTCTGGCGCATATGGCAGATTTCATGCTAGGCTGCCTATCCTGTGACCCTCGAGAGTGAATACCCAGCACTGATTACTGGGTATTCACTCTCCTGGACCCACGGTACATGCAAAATCTTTCCACTCTCATCCCTGGAGAGGAAAGGAGTGTGAGAATGCATGAATACCAGCAGGCCCTGGTGCACAAGCTGAAATAGTATTTCCCTTCTTACAGCGCTAGCGGCAGAGGGCGTAATTCTGCGGGACAAGTAGCGAGGGAGAGTAGGCGAGCAGGCAGCTTGTCCTGCACTGGCAGGGGTACGCTTTACAAGGCCTTTGCCAGTTTTATGTCACCCCAGCAAGACACTGTCGCCTGTCCCCAGTCTCGGCAGAGTAGGGCTGATCTTTACAGAAAGATGGTGAGGGAGTACGTAGCTGACCATACCATCGTCCTAAATGATCACACAGCTCCCTACAACTACTGGGTTTCAAAGCTGGACATGTGGCACGAACTGGCGCTGTATGCCTTGGAGGTTCTTGGCTGCCCTGCCGCTAGCGTGTTGTCCGCGCGGGTTTTCAGTGCAGCTGGTGGCATCATCACCGATAAGCGTACACGCCTGTCGACTGACAGCGCTGACAGGCTGACGCTTATCAAGATGAATAAAGCCTGGATTTCTCCGGATTTTCATTCTCCACCAGGTGAAAGAAGCTCAACCTGAATAATGTATGCACTTCTCCTCCTCATTGTCCTCCTTCTCCTCCTCTTTGTACACTAAAGCAGAGGAAACTGGCTATTTTTTGCCAGGGCCAACTGGCTCTAGCTATAGTACTCTATGTATTTAATTTTTCTGGAGCGCCACCTACCCGGTCCTCTGTTTTAAACAATTTTTGGGAGTGCCACATACAGGCACTAAATCTATTTAATTTTTCTGGAGGACCACCTACCTGCTCCTCTGGTTTGAAAACTTTTTTGGACTGCCACAAACAGGCACTCAATTTATTTAATTTTTCTGGAGGACCACCTACCTGCTCCTCTGGTTTGAAAACTTTTTTGGACTGCCACATACAGGCACTATCCAAATTAAATTGTCTCCATAGCAGCCTCCACATGTCGTCTTTTTAGCTGCCTCCACACGTTTTCTCCATTGCTACCTCCACACGTCATCGCCATAGCTGTCTCCAAAAGTCGTCCATATAGCTGCCTCCATACATGGTCTCCTTATCAAACGAACTGTGTCAGGCAGAATTTTGGGTTGTTTTCATGGCTTCCACATCAAACTTGTTAACTTTGTCGCCACCCTGCTGTGTAATCCACAAAATATACTGGCAAACTTTTATCATTTCCCGATATTATTTCAGCGCTTCTTGCGCATCTGTTTACATTCCCCTCACCCGCCATAACCCAAACTTATAAGAACACTACTACACTTGATCTTATACAAAAGGTTCTTAGAAGTGCTGTTTGGGGAGTAGCCTAGAGACAGGGGCTTGGATTGACGAAAGCTCGCCTGGCAGCGGAGCGCCAGCTCCATCCCAAGATCCAACTAACATAGTTTTAACTGCAGCACCTTTAATCTACTGCTAGTTCACTGCCTCCATACATTGTCCCCTTATCAAACGAGCTGTGTCAGGCAGAATTTTCAGGTGTTTCACCAGATACATAGTGGAACTCGGCCCATCTGTCGCCGCTATGCTGGAGACATGAAGTTGCAATCATAGCAGTGCAATATGGATGCCCCATACTGTCGCTCTTAATCATGGAACCATTTCCGAAAAACAATTAAAAATAGAACCACTATGCTATTCCTTTATTCCTAGGTGAAATATTCAAACGACCCGGCCTGCTTTGAAAATGATAATTTTTTCAAAGTAAACGCTTCTGGCCCCCAGGCCCATTTTGGGTGGGGAGGAGCCGAGAGACAGGGGCTTGGACAGGCGAAAGCTCGCCTGGCAGTGGACCACCAGCTCCATCCCAAGATTAGGCAGCCTCAGAGGCATCCATGCATGCTGCCCCTGCTGTTTCCTGTCCATTTTGCCTCCACGATCCTCCACAGCGTCCACCAATGTCTCATTTCAACTCTCTATACCCCAGACGCTGGAGCACGAAAGGATATGCAGCACATCATCCCCTTATCAAACGAGCTGTGTCAGGCAGAATTTTCAGGTGTTTCACCAGATACATAGTGGAACTCGGCCTATCTGTCGCCGCCATGCTGGAGACCTGAAGTTGCAATCATAGCAGCGCAAAATGAATGCCCCATACTGTCGCCCTTAATCATGGAAGTCGTCTCCATGGCTGCCTCCACATGTCGTCCCCTTATCAAAAGAGCTGTGTCGGGCTCATTTTTCAGGTGTTTCACCAGATACGTTATGGAACTTGGTCACTATGTCGCCACCATGCTGTGTTATTGACTAAATATACATAGGAAATCATTTCTCTACATTTGAAGTAACGCTCCCGCTTTAACCTCTCAAAGTGTTCATTTTAATACGACTTTGGAACATAGTTTTTTTTATAGGTAAGTTAGTGAGATTTTACTTAAAAGTAAAAGGCTAGTACTTTAATGGGGTAAAATCTGGTAATAGTCCCTTTAAGGCGAATTAATCGAACATGTTTCTCAATTATTGGTGCAAGTGGGGCAGAAACAAACCACTTTACCTGCAGTCGGTGGCCCACTAGTTAGTTTGGTCCCAGAAACCCACTGAACTTGCAGGATTTTCTGGTTCAAACCTTTACTCCTATGTTGAGTTCAATTCAGTTATTCTAGGTTCATCCCAAGCAATCAAAGAAACACACAAAGCTTGTTTCTCGGACCAAACCAGATCCCGGGCATCCAACCTTCCTCTGCATCTTTGCTCTAGGGAATGAGTGCTTGGCTACAGGTCTCAATTATACACTGTATTCTAGTCAAAAACTAGTCAAAGTCAATGAATTTTTAGAACATTATTAGTGGCACCTCTTAACATATTACTAAAACAAACTGAATAATGAGGCATCTTGCAACAGTTCAATCTTATAAGTGATGTAAAAAGAAGCAACAGCTATGCATTTATCTTTTTTCTTTGAAATAGGGAATGGACCATGAAATAACAAACAATCCCCAGCAAATTACATCTGTGAATGACAATAAATTGAACAAAAGCTTCTGCTTTGTTATAATTAGCTTTGTTATCTATCTATCATTTTGGCTTTGAGGGCATAAAATTTTTGCTGAATTTGGAATAAAAATGCTAACACGAAAAAAAAACTCTTCACACATATAAAATTAAAGGGATTCTGGCAGCTTTTCAATCTCCGAAGAGAAGCTAATTAGGACTAATGTGTTTTTAAATGCTGTGCCATCACATACAATACACAAAAGCCAGAAAGATACTTTGTCAGACAGAAAGAGCTGAGAATTGGTGAAAAATGCTATAGAAAAATAAATGATAGATTCTTATATGTGATGATTGTTCCATCCATTTTGATAAATACAAAGAAATACAAAATAAACAAAAGAAAACAAGGAAAATTAGAACACTAGCAAAAAATGACCTGTTTTCTCTCAATCCAGAAAATAGGTGCACCTACTGCAATAGATTAGAAGGAAAGGGGTGATAGGCATATAAAATATAACTTTTATACAATGCATATAACATTTAAAAAAGATAGACAGCTGGTAATATCATGACAAAATAACAATACCAAAATGCATCAAGCAACATACATAAGGTCCCAAATGTTGGACAATAAGTGCAGATGATAAATAGGTATTAACGGTCTTCTCCGGGCAGGAGACACACGAATAGGGGAAGGCCACTAGGGCTACAAGAACAACTTAGAAGGGATATCTGGCCAGGAGTCCCTTCATATGTCAAGAAGACCCAAGAAAGTTCTATTAAAGGGCAGATAGTCAATAGTATTCCGACGCTTTTTGTCAGGTCCAAACATTGGTGGAGCCTTCTTCAGAAAGTAAATATACAAGAAGCTGCAATATGATGTTTCATGATGGTCGCCAGAGGGGTCGGGACAGTGGTACCGGGTACAGAGTACCCACACGGTGGTGTATAGAACAGGTGGTGCAATATGGATAACAAGCCATATGGTTTAAAAAGGTCACTCACTATTACAACCCGCCTGTCACAATGGCGTCAGACCATCAGGCTCAATGGCATCAGGCCATCAGGCTAAATTGCTTAAGGCTCACGGTCACAAGAGTAGTTTCATGTGAAAGTAACGCCACCATTGACGAGAACTAGCACATTAAGTGACTTGCCAAAAGAGCAAGTCACATGACCAAACTGAAGGAGGAGGAGCATTCAATTGCTTGGCAACCAAGCAATGCAGCAATAATGGTAGGGCACCGGTGCATTTGCAACCATAGGTGACCTACAAGTGGCATGTCAGCAAAAATATGAGCTGATCGATTATCCAGTTACCAGTCAAGTAACCAAAAATGGGTGAATAAGGAGCTATGTTTCTGTTAATGGTACATGCCAAACACAAACACAAAATATATTGGCGTATGGCTGGAAGATATCCAAGGATGCAATATCAAATAACTGAAATCAAGCAATCTGAAAAATAGAACAAAAGAAATCTCTTAGAAACTGTAGAACTGCAGATTTTTTTTTCTTGTAACAAATGGATTTGGGAACAAATTTACAATAAAGCAAAGTTTACATTAAACTCATTTCAGTCTGAGCTTCAGTAAATTACCAGCATCCAGAGAGCTTCACCAGAGTTCACAGTGGATAGAAAAGCCTGTTGGTATCTAGGTTGGGGACAGCCTGTGAAAAAAGTGGTATTGACTTTCACTGTATAGTCTAAATTTGTGCCGTATGTATCACTCAACTTTTCACTCAAATTTGTCCCAATTCTGGATTTTAAAATCTTATACCCAGTCCAGTTGCGATGCTGCGGTGCATTGTCCTTTTTAAATTCTGCAATTTGTCCGTTTCTGTCGGGTTGTCGCATGCAAGCTGGCGCCGATGCGCCACAATCCGATCGCATGCGCCAAAAACCCGGGGCAATTCGGCGCTCCTGAACGGAGCCGGGGCCAGAAGCTGCGGGTGTCGGCTATATATTATAGCTGACACGCGCCTCTAACACCCGTGATCTGAGATTTCTCCGATCACAGGTGTTAGGGGCATTTCACAAGAATCGGACCCCCCCCCCCCCCGGCGCTTACCGGGGGGTCTGTGGTTCCGATCGCAGCCCCAGGACTGCGGGCCTGCTTCAACCTCCTCCGTGAGCCGGTCCTGCCTTTTGTATTACACTGTGTAATGTGAAGAATAGCTTGAACAAGCGATCAGTGGATCGCTTGTTCAAGCGTATCTGTAAAAGTGATTAAAAACAGTTAAAAACATTTAATAAAAACATTTTTTTAATAATAAGAATTAATTAAATAAAGATAAAGTCCCCTAAACACAAATATTCCCTATACACATGCAATAAAGTGAAAAAAACGCAAAATCGCCAAAAAAACCCACATATTTGGTATTGTCGCGTCCGTAACAATCCGTACAATAACATTATTTTGCCCTCTCGGTGAACGCCGTAAAAACAAAACACGGCATGTCCCGGAAGAAGCACAGAGGCAAAACCCTGGGTCGGGCAAGGATTGGCGTCCTCGTGGAGTTATTTGTGATATGCGCATTTTTTATCTACATATGTGAGTAGAACTGGAAATAAAAGTTTTAAAAGTTTGAAACTGTCTAAACTATGTCTGGATATGTCTCTTATATACAGTGAATGGAGGAGACTAGGACAGGAGTGAAAATACGGTTTCTGGTCTGAATGGTGACTTATTCCTGAAAGTGATCCCTTGCGTTTGGTGCACAAATAAGGCGGAAACGTGCATGGAACGTCTTTTTCGTTTTTGAGCTCCGGTCACAAAAGAGTTTTTTTTTCACAAAAATGTTCTAAAAAGTGATCAAAAAAAGTTATGTGCGCCAAAATGGTATCAATTGAAAGGACAACTCAACACGTAAAAAAATAAGCCCTAAACTATCTCTGTCAACAAAAAAATATTAAAGTTACATCTCTGAAAAGATGGCGATGCAAAAACAAATGAGATTTCCTCTATATTAGTTTTTTTCCAGTAAAATTTTAAAAATAAATGGGGTATTGTTATGTGCGGGAGGGATTGGGTATCAAATTTTGTGCAGCGTTTTGGTATTTTATCCACTGAGAATTTGTACATTTTATGAAAAACACATTAATTTAGCCAAAAAAAATGTACTTTCAAAATTGTATCCGATTTTGTTTTAATCCCTGTAAAACAATTAAAGGGTTAACAAACTTCATAAAAGTTGTTTTACATACATTGAGGGGTGTAATTTCTATAATGTGGTAATTTATGGGGTTTTATTTTTATTTAGGCCTCTCAAAGTGTGCAGGTCCCTCAATAGCAGTATTTTGCGGTTTTTATGAAAATGTGAAAAATCACACCTCAACATCCTACAAAAATAAGAGTATGCATAAAAAACCATGTCCACATAAAGTAGAAATTTGGTTAATGTTAGTTATTAAGTTTTTTTGCTGTTATGACTATGTGTGGAAAAAGTAGAACATTTTGAAGTTCAAAAATCGAGAATTTTTCCAAATTTTCACCAAATATCTGATTTTCTCATAAATAAATGCAAAACATACCACCAAAACTAACATGAAGTACAATGTGTCACGAGAAATCAATTTTAAAATCACTTGGCTATGTTAAAGCGTTTCAAAGTAATAACCATTTATAGTGACAGATTTGAAAAAATGGGCCGTGTCAGGAAGGTGAAAAGTGGCTTTGGAGTTAAGGGGTTAAAAGAAATTAACCATCAAAATTAAACAGATAAACCAGGGACACTTACTCATAGATCCAGGCACCGTGTCTGTGGTAATCTTCTAATATTTGTCATTAGAGATGGGCGAAACAATTCTAATGAAGTGGAATTCGCTCCGAATTTCAGGGAAAATCCAAAGTTTATGGTGATTCATGGGAACAAAGTTTTTTTTCTTCTTTATTGCCAAAATGGGCATAAGCACAATGTGTTACAAGTGGCAGAGAACTCTGGGAAGGATAATGGAGCACCCTCGATCACTTGTGTAGACCTGTAAGCCAATCAGCGACCGGCAGCCCTATAAAAACAGGCAGCCATTTTCAATCTCGGCATTTCACACTGCATGTGCTGTCTTTAGCATCCAGCTGCTTGTACTGTACTGTGCTGTAGCGACTTCTAGGAAGAATAGGAAGAAATCTGTGTAAAATCCAGAAATACTTTCTGTAGTGATTTCTGCTTTTATCCCAGTTCTTGTGCTTCTGTATACCCCAAATTTCAAGTTTTTCTAGTAGATAAAGTAGATCTGTATCAAATCAACATACTTAATTAACCAATATGTCACACAGAGAGGTGGTAGGTGGAACAGGCACAGGTTGCAGCACAGTAAGGGGATGTTGTGGAAGGGGTTACTCTGTGAGGCCAGAACTGCCATTGTCATCTAGTGGCAGCAGGTTGATAAACAACCCAAAGGTTGTTGATTGGTTGACTCGGTCATCCACTTCCTCCCAGATAATATCTGACAACCCCAGCCAAGAGTCTGTGGGCTCGTCAGATAAAACACTTAGTTGGCATGGCCCAGCAGCAGGTCAGTGGCGCTCACCTGTCCTCAATCAGCCTCTGTCCTGTTCATTTCCTTCAGCCAGAGACCTACTAGGCGGTCTGGACTCAGCGCCACTATACAGCGAGGACGAACTCCTTGAGGACAGTCAGCAGCTGCTTGGCAGTGAAGAAGTGTTTTTGTGATGGACACTATCCCCTACAGGAGCTGCCAAACAGTCACAGATGGATCCCACATCTAGCAATTAGTAAAAATAAAACAGTCTGACCGGAGCTCCTTCCGGGGCGTTGAAGAAGCCGTGGTAGCGAAACCCTGGGTCGGGCGAACTAAGCGAGTCTGGCGTACACATGGTGGATTTTATATGCGCATGATTTTATTCTATTTTGTGAGTATGTTTTAATAAAATAAATTCCATATATTTGAACATATTACCCTATCTGCTGCTTAATTTCTTCTATAGTAGCTGTACACTATTTGGCTATAGGATGCAAGAAAACGCAGCTTAAAACTGTCTGAATAGCGATCTATTCCCATCCAAATACCGTTTGTGTGGAAGTGTACTGAAGAATTTGGAACATAGTTGGGAAAAGAGTGAAATTGTCGATTTATCAAAGGATATATAAAAGGACACACAAGGAGCTCCGGTCAGACTGTTTTATTTTGGCAGTGAAGAGGTGGGGCAGACATCTGGTGCTTTATGCAGTAGGCGGGAAAGTAGAGATGTGGAGAGTGGCACGGGAGGTTATGTTGCACTTGCAAGTAGTCAGGCTGTGCATGCTGAGATGGTTGAGGAGAATAGCAGTGACAGGGAAACACAAATCAATGATGATGCACCCGATTGCACTTGGGAGCTGGGTAAAGCCAGAGATTCAACAACCTCGTCAGGAGAAGAGGGTGTTAGATTGCGCGTCAGGTAACGAAGCAGGCAGCAGGTCGCTACTGTGGCCGTGAGTCAGCAGGGTGGCAGCAGTGTGAGGATGGGAGCCAAATGGCCTCAGCCATCCTAAGGTGCAGAAGCTGACCGTGCTCCTGTCCAATCCGAAATTCTTTTTCTAAAAAAAGTGCGAGCCCTTCACAAATATGTGGAACAGAAGGTGGGCCAGTCCTTGAGCTTATTGGTTTCTTCCAAGGTGCACAGCAGCGCGGACGTGTGGAGCTGAAACTATGGTCAGGGCCAGTACATGTCCTTTATGGCCCACTGGGTGAATGTGCTTCCCGCCCAGCCACACCAACAACTTGAAGAATTGACACTGCTTTCACCTCCACGTTGTCAAACTGCTGCTCATCCACTAGTGTCCGCCTCCTCCTGCTCCACCACCACCTCTACAAGTCTAAGTGCTGCTACATCATACCACATGTGCAGGGCACAGCGGTGTCACGCAGTTCTACACTTGGTTTGCTTGGGCGAACGAAGTTACACAGGGGAGGAACTGCTCCATGTCATGCAAGAAGAAATGAATCTGTGGCTTTCTCTTCGACAACAGAAAATCGGAACCATTGTGACAGACAATGGGAGGAACATGATGTCCGCGATGCACCAAAGAGGGATGGCCCTCATGCTGCAAAATCTGGTCAGGGCACTGAAGAACTGGCGACTACATCTCATGGCTACATGAGTCCGGTGGGACCTGGACTGGAGGAGGAGGACATTGGATCACAAGCAGAGTCTGATGAAATCATTGGTTTTCCACTCAGGTGACGAGAGAGGAGGAGCAGGAGCATCCGGAGGAGGTAGAAGACAAGGCAGATGACCCAGAAGCACTGTGGCAGTATACAGTGGAGATGGAGGTCGGGAGTCCCTTGCACAGATGATAGTCAACATCCGGGCATGTGGATGAGTTTGGACCCAGCCTCCACCCTCTTCCCTCTTGAACCCTCGCTACTGTTGAAAAATGGATGACTTTTTCTAACTGCCGAGAGGGAGGAACAACTGGTGTAATATAGAGAAATACTGAAAAGACAGTTGGCCGCTGCCTTTCTGCCACTGTCAGGTCTGAAGGGCCTCACGTACTACTGCCATGGCTGCTGTTGGGAAATGGGGGGGCAGGAGCAGTAGCAGCTCCTTCAGCAGCAGGATAAGCCTGGAGTCCTTAATGAGCAACTTCCTTCACCCGCCTAGTGAGGAGGGTAGCCGCCAGCAGCAGCAGGACATGGATTAGACCCTGCACCAGCAGGGTCAGAATAGATCCTTTTGCATCAGAATAGATCAGCCATGATTCCGCCTGATGCTACACATCTGCCAGTTGCTCTATCTGCCTCCCACCATCTTTACCAGGGACTGGAATTGTCCACCACCTTCACACTCTATCATTGTGCCACTCTGTGGCTTACCAGGTTGCTGCCACTTCCTCAATCTGTCATTGTGCCACTCTGTGGATTCCTGGTGCTGCTGATGCCACCTCCACACTGTATCATTGTACCACTCTGTGGCTTACCATGTTGCTGCCACCTCCACTCTGTCATTGTGACACTCTGTGGCCTACCATGTTGCTGCCACCTCCACACTTTGTTATTGTGCCACTATGTGGGCTCCTGCTGCTGCTGGCACCTCCACACTGTATCATTGTGCCACTTTGTGGCCTACCATGCTGCTATTACTTAAAGAATTTGTCATTGTGTCACTCTCTGACCTCATGCTGCTGCTGCCACCTCCACACTTTGTCATTGTGCCACTATGTGGCCTACCATGTTGCTGCCACCTCCACACTCTGTCAATGTGCCACTCTGTGGCCTCCTACTTCTGACGCCAACTCAACACTCTGTCATTGTGCCACTCTGTGGCCTACCATGTTTCCACCACCTCCTTGATTTGTCATTGTGCCACTCTTTGACTTGTGACACCCTCTATACTCTTTTTGGGGGTTCTACATGTATCCGTGTTTAACAGAACAGTTTCTATCGTAATCTATGGAATCAACTGATGTCGGTGTAAAAAGAGTCCACTCTTTGATGTTATAGTGAGATCTTGGCACTCAGCTCAGTCTTTTTGAGCTGGCACAGACGTTACCTTGTCAGGCTACATTCTGGCACAGATGTTACCTTGTCAGGCTATGTTCCCGCTTCACTTATTTGATCAAGTTGGCCCCTGTAATTGCCCATGGAATTGAAGCGTGAAGCTATTCTAAGAGAGGTTGATGTCATATGTGTGTCATACTAAAACACAGCATTGTTTGAAGACCAAACCATGCTCCCTATGCATATTTAAGCATGGCACAACGTTCTACAACACCCTACAGGCTCTCTGCAGCCAGGAAATACCTGTTTTTTTAACGTGATTCGTCATGATTCGCACAAAATTTAAAAATTTCAAAAAATTCGGCCAACTCTATTTGTCATCCATGAACTCCTTCCTTGTAAAATAAACCACAACCACTCTAAAAACAAACAAAAGAACAATGATACATCACTCCCACTGTGTCATATAAAACAGAGTGGTAAAGGAAATGTACCATCAAAATCAAGCATGATAAACCAGGGACACTTACTCGTAGATCCAGGCACTGTGACTGTGGTAATCTTCCTATACTGGTCTCAATCCTTCTAAAATCAACTATAAAATGGTTACCCTAGATAACCTGTGATCTTGTTTTATAGGCTTTTACACTGCGCCATCCTCCTCCCTGCTTCCTCATAACTGACATTACAGCAGGAAATGTTCACTGCACAAGTTCTGAAGAAGTAGGGGGTTGGTGAGACTGTATAACAGCCTCTAAAGCCAGATAACAGAGGGGCTAAGGTAGAGCTTTAGGCTGATTAGCATAATTTTAGAGTTAATTTTAGAAGGATTAAGACCAGTATAAGAAGATTACCACAGTCACAGTGCCTGGATCTACGAGTAAGTGTCCCTGGTTTATCATACTTGATTTTGATGGTAGATTTCCATTACCACTCCATTCCATTTATATGACATGGTGGGGGTGATATATCATTTTTTTTTGTTTGTTTTTGTGGTTCAAATGCAGTTTTGCAACTTTCCATTGCACCAAACCAACTTAAAAAAGGGCAAAGTCACTTTGACATAGACCCAGTTCATTATTTGCATAGACTAGTTTTCACATTTAGACTGAAATCATGAATTGCGAATTTTAATTTAGGTGCAAGTTTGGGTGCAAATTAGCCTCAGTTTTTTGCCACTTAATATGTTGCAAACAACCCCGGTAACTAGAGATGAGCGAGTATACTCGTCCGAGCTTGATGCTCGTTCGAGTATTAAGGTACTCGAAACGGCTCGTTGCTCGGACGAGTATTTCCCCTGCTCGAGATCGAGCATTTAATTAAAAAAACACAGTGAAGAACAGTGAAGAATAGAATAAAAATAGTGAACACAGTGAACACAGGATCATTTAAGTTAAAAACACAGTGAAGAACACAGTGAAGAATAGATTACAGATGTTCGGCACATCTGCTTACTTGTCGGAAGATATGCACGGAACGGCAGCAGGGAGACATCAAGCAGCAGGGAGACATCAAGCAGCAGGGAGACATCAAGCAGCAGGGAGACATCAAGCAGCAGGGAGACAGACATCGGGCAGCACCACGGGGGACACAGACATCGGGCAGCACCACGGGGGACACAGACATCGGGCAGCACCACGGGGGACACAGACATCGGGCAGCAGCCCGGGGGACACAGACATCGGGCAGCAGCCCGGGGGACACAGACATCGGGCAGCAGCCCGGGGGACACAGACATCGGGCAGCAGCCCGGGGGACACAGACATCGGGCAGCAGCCCTGGGGACACAGACATCGGGCAGCAGCCCGGGGGACACAGACATCGGGCAGCAGCCCGGGGGACACAGACATCGGGCAGCAGCCCGGGGGACACAGACATCGGGCAGCAGCCCGGGGGACACAGACATCGGTCAGCACGGGGGACACAGACATCGGTCAGCACGGGGGACACAGACATCGGTCAGCCCGGGGGACACAGACATCGGTCAGCCCGGGGGACACAGACATTTGGCAGCACGGGGGACACAGACATTTGCCAGCACGGGGGACACAGACATTTGCCAGCACGGGGGACACAGACATCGGGCAGCAGCCCGGGGGACACAGACATCGGTCAGCACGGGGGACACAGACATCGGTCAGCACGGGGGACACAGACATCGGTCAGCCCGGGGGACACAGACATCGGTCAGCCTGGGGGACACAGACATTTGGCAGCACGGGGGACACAGACATTTGCCAGCACGGGGGACACAGACATTTGCCAGCACGGGGGACACAGACATCGGGCGGCAGCACGGGGGACACAGACATCGGGCGGCAGCACGGGGGACACAGACATTTGCCAGCACGGGGGACACAGACATTTGCCAGCACGGGGGACACAGACATTTGCCAGCACGGGGGACACAGACATTTGCCAGCACGGGGGACACAGACATCGGGCAGCACGGGGGAGACTTCAGTGGAAGAAGAGGAGCGGATCCCGGGACAGCGTATCACCCCGACAAGTAAGCAGATGTGCAGAACATCTGTAATCTATTCTTCACTGCGTTTTTCACTTAAATCATCCTGTGTTCACTGTTTTTATTCTATTCTTCACTGTTCTTCACATCTGATAACTTGTCGGGAGATAATATACGCACGGAACAGTGAAGAATAGATTGCAGATGTTTGCATACATCTGCTAACTTATCAGAAGACATTCTTTTTCAGTTAATTAACACATTTTATTCCCGAACCATGGTCCCTTTGAAAAATGCTCGGGTCTCCCATTGACTTCAATGGGGCTCGTTATTCGAGACGAGCACTCGAGCATCTGGAAAAGTTCGTCTCGAATAACGAGTACCCGAGCATTTTAGCGCTCGCTCATCTCTACCGGTAACATAAGTACATTTCCATCAAATTTATCAAAGACCTAAAGCCACTTAAATGAATATGACAGCAACAAAACTCCGAAGACAGACATAGCCAGCGTAATGAGAAATCTCCTCCAGTGTATACTAAAAAGAATGGTGAAAGGTGCGATTTATGGTCCAAATAGTTTCTCTAGGTCAGGGCAAGCAGTCCCTTATGGCTTATAATGAAAGGTCCCCCTTATAATATCCAAACACCATTTAAATTTAAATGGACAATGATAACCAGTGTGTTTGCCCAGAAACACGTATATGAAATATTAAATATATATACTTCAGGGGAAGGGAGATGTCCAAAAAATAGCTAAATGAACCAAGTATTAGAGAATGTATGAAAAATATATTAGAAACATACCGAATGCGGCTTATTAATATTTAACCACAATGCTTGAAATTTTCCAAAGTGAAGAGAAATCTGCACAAGCAGCAGTCTGAATTATGACTGAGGTCAGAAAACAGAATAAACGCAATATGAGAAATACCTTCATAATGTGGTTCTCAAGTCTTTCTGAGAACCCAATCTTTTCAACCTAACTTGTGCGTAGTTTCAAGGTCTAAGAAATGACCCTAAGTGTTCATCCTCATTACAGCACATCCGACAATCGATTGCTTTCCCTCTACCTTAATAACACTGCTATCTGAGTGTTTTGCTTGCATAACTAGATGTCTCTGCTAGTCACTGACAGATGCAGGAGACCTTTTACACCAGGTGGCCACAGAGATAAAGTAGATATTGATCAAAGGCTTTTATAAATAAGTTGATTTATCCCCTTTAACTTGGGTGAACAAGACACAGTCAGCTGATCAAGTGATTGCCCTTGACCACAGATATAGGGACATCTTGATAAGTAGTTCAGATGCGGAGAAGCCACTTGTCAGACACTGAGCAGTTCAGGTCTCTCTTATTAACAAAATATAGTATACATTAGTGACATAAAAGTATAAGCAGCCAGATGACTGGTTAAAATAGCCAAATATTTTACTGTAGGATGTTTATTAAAATAAAAAGGTCTCTGTATATGCATTGTCTTAAACCTGTAATGCCTTCTCCGATTTAGTTTTTGATGCCCAGCCTCCCAAAAGCCATAACTTGCTGATGTACCTAAAAGGGGGAATTTATCATTTCAATTTATATTTGACTTGGTTGTCTATATTGTTTTATCTGAATTCATCAAGTGAGTCTATGCATGATTTTGTATTTTTTTTTCGATTTGTCTCATAATATAGTTTTTTTAGTGTACATGGTAGTGGTTTTTGTCCTATTTCTACACCAGGGGATGACTGGAGTCATTTTGCGCTGAAAGATGCGCCTAAACAAACACCATTTCCATCAAATGGCAAATCATGAATTTAGTTCAGTATTGTGAAAACTAGTCTAAGCAAAGAATTTGGCGCAAACATGGTCTATATTAGAAATAGAAATTTGCAAAACAGCATTTGTACCACAACTGCGCCAAAACAACGCCAAACATAGACAAAAAAAAAACAATAATAAATCCCCCCAATGTGTTTATATTGTTTAGGTATTTTAAAATGTTATCTACAAGATGGGGGACTTCAACAATTTTCAAATTTTCTTCTACTTTTATGCTCTTAAACCTGCAACCTGCACCCTGCACAAAGCATGTCAAGTCGCTCCTTGTCCCCATGGGGCTCACAATCTAAACAACCTAACAGTATGTTTTTTGGAGTGTGGGAGGAAACCGGAGTACCCGGAGGAAACCCACACAAACACGAAGAGAACATACAAACTCTTTGCAGATGTTGACCTGGGTGAGATACGATCCCAGGCCCCCAGCGCTGTTAGGCAGAAGTGCTACTCACTCAGCCACCATGCTGCCCTAATACTCCTATATTTAAGAACAAGGCTTTTTAGATTATATCTATTACAGCTTGCTATTAGAAAATCTCAATAGTTGTAGATGATCAGAAATCCTGGAAGTTGTTAGCTAGGCTCTAAGCCTCCTGAATAGAGAATGGTACCCCTGATCTCCAAAGTAGTTCTCCTACCATGACATTTAATAAAATGATTTTTCTCGAAAAACCCTGTGTGCTCCCCTGCTGCAATTTTTTATTTACTTTCATATGAAGGCCAGGAAGCACTAGTTTTCAGTGTCAAAGGTGAGGTTTATGCAAGCGTGCCAATGTTTATGTGGAATACACCTTTGTCAGGCAATTTACAAATAACCATTTTAGATTTTTATAGGAAACATATCATAGATTATTTTTATACATACAGGAAGTGCATAATAGCCAATTTACATGTAATCAATTTGTAAGGGTTCCGGACTCCATAGGGACCCATACCTTCTTTGTCAGCTTGATGCAAACCTCCACTGGACACCAACATCCAGAGATCTCCCATCATTCGCCTGCCCATCTGCGCCGGAGCACATAGTTCTTCAAGTGAAGCTACCTCCGAGTCCTGTATGAAGCTCTGCAAAGAGAATCTCTGCATTCTGGCCACATCCAGATGATGTTGGCACTAGCGTCTCCCAACTCCAGACTCTAGCTATCCAATCAGATGGAGGAAATTCATAAGAACGTCAGCAGGGAACACCTGCTCCAAACAGAAGGGCCAAATCAAGCCGGGACACATGGACAAGAAACACAATGATCTGGAGAACTGTACTGACATACAAAACACGCGTGGGAGTGATGTGCAGCCAGGGTATCAGTGTACAGGAAATCCATTAAACCGATAATGTAAATTTGTGTGATTCTTTATCTTTACATAGGTATTTAGCTGTTATTGTGATAGTGCATGTGATGATTAAAAGGAATCCGTCAGCATTATTTACTTACACGAACTAACTGCTATGTTATGTAGGATTATGCTAACACATGCCATCCATACCTTAGTTTTTATTGTCCAGCTGCTCCTTCCATGCCAGAACTTATTGAAATCATTTTGGTGACTAAATTGTGGTGACAAATTATTGGTTTCACATTAGCATGTGTATTGCAGGTCCATTGTGCATTGATTTCGTCTTGTCTCCAAGTTGCTTCCGTTTTGTCTCCACATGTGTAAAAAAAACATAACACCTGCTTTCCCAGCCTCATTATTAAAAAAAACACTTACCTGTCATCAGTTTTTTGTGGACCCATAGACTTCTTTTGCCTCTGTGATCCGCATCAGTGAAAAACAACAGACTGTGTAAAAAGGTAGCAGGATGACAGACAGGACAGTGAGCCCTAAGCTGAGCCTCCCAAGCTGTCACCTGCCTACTTACTGGCCCCACCCTAAGCAGTGGGCAGTAACTAGGAGCTGTTCCCTCCCTAAGTCACAGTGCAGACAAGAAACACGATTGACAATCAAACACCACAGAGAACTTACAGTCATGGCCAAAAGTTCTGAGAATGACACAAATATTATATTTTCACATGATCTGTTGCCCTCTGGTTTTTATGTGTGTTTGTCAGATGTTTTTATCACATACAGAAATACAAGTGCAATCATATTATGAGTAACAAAAGCTTTTATTGACAGTTAGAATGAGTTAATGCAGCAAGTCAATATTTGCAGTGTTCACCCTTTTTCTTCAGGACCTCTGCAATTCTCCCTGGCAGCTCTCAATCAACTTCTGGACCAAATCCTGACTGATAGCCGTCCATTCTTGCACAATCAATGCCTGCATTTTGTCACAATTCATTGTTTTTTGTTTGTCTACCCGTCTCTTGATGATTGACCACAAGTTCTCAATGGGTATAAGATCTGGGGAGTTTCCAGGCCATGGACCCAAAATCGATATTTTTTGTTCCCTGAGCCATTTAGTTATCACCTTTATGGCAAGGTGCTCCATCATGCTGTAAAAGGCATTGTTGATCACCAAACTGCTCCTGGACGGTTGGGAGAAGTTGCTCTTGGAGGAAATCCTGGTACAGTTCTTTATTCATGGATGTTTTTTTAGGCAAGACTGTGAGAGAGCCGATTCCCTTGGCTGAGAAGCAACCCCACACATGAATGGTTGCAGGATGCTTTACAGTTGGCATGAGACAAGACTCGTGGTATTGCTCACCTTGTCTTCTCCAAACAAGCTTTTTTCCAGATGTTCCAAACAATCGGAAAGGGGATTCATCAGAGACTTTACCGCAGTCCTCAGTAGTCCACTCCCTGTACCTTTTGCAGAATATCAGTCTGTCCCTGATGTTTTTTCTAGAGAGGCCTTGCTCCAAGAGTCTCCGATTCACAGTGCGTGCATATGCACTCACATCTGCCTGCTGCCATTAATGAGCAAGCTCTACACTGCTGGTAGCCCGATCCCTAAGCTGAAACACTTTTAAGAGACGGTCCTGGCACTTGCCTTGGAGCCTTTTTGGCAACAATGGAACTTCTCTCCCTGAATTTCTTGATGATGCGATAGATTGTTGACTGAGGTGCAATCTTTCTAGCACCGATACTCTTCCCTATTAGGCCAGTTTTGTGTAGTGCAATGATGACTGCACGTGTTTCTTTAGAGATAACCATGATGCCAAGCATCAGCCTCCTTTTAAAGTGTCCAGTGGTGGGATTCTTACTCAATCATGACAGATTGATCTCCAGCCCTGTCCTCATCAACACCCACACCTGTGTTACTGGAGCAATCACTGAAACGATGTTAGCTGTTCCTTTTAAGTCAGGTCTGCAATGAAGTTGAAATGTGTTTTGGGGGAAAAATTCATTTTCTAGGCACATATTGATTTGCAATTAATTGCTGTTAAGCTGATCACTCTTTATAACATTCTGGAGTATATGCAAATTGCCATTATAAAACCTGATGCAGTAGACTTTTTAAAAATTAACATTTGTATCAATCTCAAAACTTTTGGCCATGACTGTATATTTACCTCTTTCCTTCCTCTGGTTCTCCCACGGTGCTGCCTGCCCCAGCTGGATTCGTTGTGTATGCAAAGACCAGTCGTGACGCACATCTACACCTTCTGTTTGTATTCAGAGGTCACATGATTTCCTGTACAGCATTGTGAGTTCGGCTGTGGATGCATGTCACTGCCGCATTTGTATGCAAACAGATGCTGGCAGTGAAGGGAGACACCATGGGAGAGTAGGAGTGGGGAGAGGGGTAAGTAAAAGTTCTATTTTATTTTTAAATCCCCTCCCCCTTCTCCCCAAGTCAAATATAAAAAATCATGTTCTCAGACAACCCTTTTGAAAAAAACAGGATAAAGATAAGTTATGCTCCTTCCCAAGGCAATGCACTAGGTCCCTTTAAAGAAATAACAACCAAAAAATTATCTCTACATAAAAGGAATTATGAGCCAATTATTATGCTTAATAAAATATACAGAATTAAGATTTTTGTAGTATACTAGAGGTTCCGCTTGTAAAAATGGTGATCATAGTGACATCTGTGGATATATATGAAGGTACTGTATAAGATCTTGTATTATTTCCACCTGTCTGTATAGGAGTATAAACAACAAATGTAATAAAAACTCTACCAATGGGAATTCAATACTTCCCCCATGCTCACTGCGTCCTGACTGCCATCGCTTTGGACAGTTCAATTTTCAGCTCTTATGAGTTTCTAAACTATGACTAATGTACTAAGACAGAGCGCTAGAAGATGTGAGTGATTAATTTGTGCTGTGCAAGGACAGGCCTAGTGCTGCAGCTGAAAGTCAGAAACAGGAAAATAGAGATTTATAGGACTTAAGGGATCCTGATTGGCTTTGTATAGTCTTTCTTATACAAATGTAAGTTTTGAAAAATCATAGCTAAATTTGGAATAAATTGATCAGGGTTAAGTAGAAAAAAAAACAGTTACTCTGCATCTGGCAATATCCTTTTTACTTTATTGTACGGTTGTACCGAATACTACAGCTCCATAGAGCTCATTCCAATTACCATAGGGATGTCAGTGTTTGATATAGGCTGCTGAAGGCCAAACTGTTACATGTTAACAACACCTGCTGAATAAAGATTTTCCAATTTCTGAGCATTATAATGTGTGCTCCTGGAATAATTTGTTTGCTACCACACAAGAATCGGATCCCTTTCCATAGTGCACCAATAACCAGTTGTGTAACCTAACACAATTCAGGGCAAATTCACACATGACTGATTTACTGAATAAATGTTTGCTTCTGTCTCGTTCCATTAATTAAGTATTCTTGATATCCATGTATATTCTGCAAATTAACCAGATTCTAATGAGTGGAGTCAATTTTCTCAGTTTTCACAGGACTGTCTGCAACAAATATGATGCCTGTAAATGTAACCTTATTGTGTATCTAAGATTAAATAATGTTATATTACACCTCTTACTGCATGCATTGAAGGAGGGGAAGTAATGTACTGTAGTTTAGCCTTAGGCACCATCCAATCATAGGGCCATGCAGTACTTTGCACTGATGGTAGGTACGTCATTTTGGCAAGGCCAGATTCACATATAGCAGCTTTGAAGCTTAGGTCAGAGTTAATTTTTTTAATGTATTTTGGCATATAAACTTATGAACCAAATAATTTTTACTCTGCCGAGGACATGGAGGTAGGTAGTGATTGCTGTGGGACTGTTCTCACTGTCAGGCAACAGGGGTAATAGACCCACTGGACCACCACGGACGACTTTGTCGGCAGTGGTGGCCAAGGCGAAGTACAAAGTCATATAGCAGAATCGTAGTCTGGGACAGGCAGGAGGTCAGGACAGGCAGCACAGGATCAGAGTTGGGGACGTAGCTTTAGGTCACGAGAGGCAGCACGGGATTGAAGTCAATAACAAAACCAGGATCACAACAGGAATTCACAATACAAGCACAGGGTATCAGACAAAGTTCGCTCTAAGGCTATGAGGCACAAAGATCAGCTGGGATGTGCTGGAAGAGGCTGTCTTATGAAGGATTCGGGGAATGGCAGACACCAATCAATGGTGCACTGGCCCTTTAAATCTTCATGAGCCGGCATGCACACACTCTAGGAGGTGGGGATGTGCATGCATACGAGCAGGAACAAGGACAGGTGAACTGGACCACCGGGAGCCAGGAGCACAGATGAGACCGCGATCTGAGAAGTGGGTCATGGGAGCACCTGAGACACTCACAAAAGATTCTGATTAAATCTTAATTTAATCAGAATAATCTTAAATCATTTTAAAAATGCACCCTCGGTTCCTGCACAACTCAGAGTTTCGCCTGGTTGGCTTCTTACAGGGCTGATGTGCATCAGATTCTTACTTTTATACTTATATTTAAAATTTAAATAACATTCATTTCATATAACACTATCATAAGATAAGAAATCGGGGGGGGGGGGGGAGGGAAACACACAAAAGTAACGGTATCTTGCAAAGGGAGAAAAACGTTTTCTACTAAAAAATTTTCAGCAAAAAAACATTTATCTCTAAATCAGCATTGGTGATTTCGAGATAAAATGTTTTTTATGAAAGAAAACTTTTTTTTCGCTGCAAAATGTAACCAGCTAAAATGTCTTCCATCCATAGTGCCTTTTGCATTTCTATATTACAATTTCATTTAAAAGCTGCAGTTGTAAACTGGCCATGTCAATAAGTTAAAACTTTAGGTTGAGTGACTTTGGAAATGACATTTCCAAATCTTATTTTTGTATTGTTAGAGCAGTAACAAAACAGTCGTATTTTTACAGAAAAAATGTATACAGAAAATGAATAAACAATTTTAAAAATATATCTATATGTGTCTTTTCTGAAACTCATTTTATGGAGCATGGGTTATTTCCTGTTACTAGGTTTACTGTGTTAGCCCCTGCCAATCTGCCTGGTGTGTTTTAGCTTTACTTCTGCAGAAAAGTGGTAAGGGCTTTCATTAACAAAATCCCTTTTACAAGCAGAAAAGCAAGAATAAGACTTCCTTTCTTATCATAACTACAAAGAAATCATGGTTTATGTAACCAGCAAAGTCTTCATTTAGGCTCCTACAGATCTGCAGAGCAGTTTTAAGAGCTGCCGTACAATAACTGAATCTCTCTCGCTGATTGCTAATTATACCTCCCTACCACTACATCCTACACAGAGACCTCACTTGTAGTTTTAACTAATTCACCCCTGGCAGTGTATTCAGACAGTGTATTGTTCTTAGAGATTTGCCTTTTATAGCCTTACAGTTTTTGTGTTGAAGGATGAAACCTTCAAACAAAAAGAGAAATAGGAAATTTCCACTTGGTAGGCTATTTCAAAATTTTACAGAAGGGGGCTAGCTAGCCCTAAGGCACCATAAGCAGGGAATAAAACTTAACCTTTATTGGTATTAATATTAAATGTATATCGAACATAAATTTAAAGCTAAAAATACAGAGTTGTCTAACTGCCAGGTATCCAGATATCCCAGTCCTGGTCTCCGGATTGACCAGACTAGGTATTAATTGTATCACATATATGTCTGTGGGGCAGGTAGCAGTGATGGGTGTGAATTTTATGTCTCAGGTGAGACTATTAGTAGTGGAGTAGATGTGTCTTTGAACTGTTTAGGAAATGAGTCCAGGAGGGTAGTTCTCACCCCCTGGTCAGATCAGTGGGGTTTGTCCACCATATTGCCCAAATGGATTATTAGATAGTTGTTACTCATATAATACTATGCCCCTACATGGGATCAAAGTAGATTGGTCTTGTACCACTGTATTAATCATGGAATTGGTGGAAACTGGTACCCCAATTATCCTAGCTCAGTTCTAAGACCCAATTGTCTCATACACCTGACAGGGTAGCATTCACACCACAGAAACTGCTCTAATGCTAAACTGCCTCCTAGGTAAGTTGATATTCGGTTCTAGACTGGCATGAGATACTCTGCTATTAAAAACTGCTGCTCAAGCCCCCCAACATGTTTCGCCGAATACATGGCTTCATCAGGGGTAACGGGGTTAACAGTTAACAGTTTTAAATAGCAGAGTATGTCATTCCAGTCTAGAACCGAATATCAACTTACCTAGGAGGCAGTTTAGCATTAGAGCAGTTTCTGTGGTGTGAATGCTACCCTGTCAGGTGTATGAGACAATTGGGTCTTAGAACTGAGCTAGGATAATTGGGGTACCAGTTTCCACCAATTCCATGATTAATACAGTGGTACAAGACCAATCTACTTTGATCCCATGTAGGGGAATAGTATTATATGAGTAACAACTATCTAATAATCCATTTGGGCAATATGGTGGACAAACCCCACTGATCTGACCAGGGGGTGAGAACTACCCTCCTGGACTCATTTCCTAAACAGTTCAAAGACACATCTACTCCACTACTAATAGTCTCACCTGAGACATAAAATTCACACCCATCACTGCTACCTGCCCCACAGACATATATGTGATACAATTAATACCTAGTCTGGTCAATCCGGAGACCAGGACTGGGATATCTGGATACCTGGCAGTTAGACAACTCTGTATTTTTAGCTTTAAATTTATGTTCGATATACATTTAATATTAATACCAATAAAGGTTAAGTTTTATTCCCTGGTTATGGTGCCTTAGGGCTAGCTAGCCCCCTTTTGTAAAAATTAAAAAAAAGGATGAAACCCTGTATACAGGGCCGCCGATAGGGCAGTACAACTGGTACTGCCCTATGGGGCCCGGACTCTAAGACACTAGGGGGGGGCCCGCAGGGGCGCATCTGCCATGAGGCGAGATGAAAATCTCGCCTCGGGCGGCAGAATGCGGCCCTCTTTAAAAGCGGCATTTTGCAGCTCCAATCTGGGCGATTCGGGCGCCCGCTGGCGCCCGAATCTCCCTTCAGATAAATCGCACCTGTCTCTTTAAGAAAGAGGTGCGATTTACATGCGGAGCGGCGCAGCGCCTTTACGGCTGCTGGCGTCGCTCCGTACAGTGCAGTGACACAGGCGGCTGATGATGACGTAACGCGCCTGTGTCACTCCAGAGCCAGAAGAGCCGCTGCCAGAAGAGCCGCGTGAATATGGGAGCCGCGCGCCGTGGGAGCACCCTGCCGTGAGGTAAGTACAAGTTTTATTATTTTTATTGTCCAATTATTAATTAAATATATATATTAGGGGGCGATTACTACTGTAACGGGGGGGGGGGGGTTTGTCTTCGATATATACTTTTTTACTAGGGAGGCTGTGTATAGTTATAAGGGGCCAGATCCCATTTTTCCTGGGGGGGGGGGGGGTTGTATATATTTATATGAGGGGCCAAATTCTTATTACACTGGGGGGGGGGGTGTATATATTTATATGGGGGGCCAAATTCTTATTACACTGGGGGGGGGGCTGTATATATTTATATGGGGGGCCAAATTCTTATTACACTGGGGGGGGGGCTGTATATATTTATATGGGGGGGCCAGATTCTGTTTATTCTAGGGGGGCTGTATATATTTATATGGGGCCAGATTCTGTTTATTCTAGGGGGGCTGTATATATTTATATGGGGGGCCAGATTCTGTTTATTCTGGGGGGCTGTATATATTTATATGGGGGGCCAGATTCTGTTTATTCTGGGGGGCTGTATATATTTATATGGGGGGCCATACTCTGTTTATTCTGGGGGGCTGTATATATTTATATGGGGGGCCATACTCTGTTTATTCTGGGGGGCTGTATATATTTATATCGGGGGCCATACTCTGTTTATTCTGGGGGGCTGTATATATTTATATGGGACCAGATTCTGTTTATTCTTGGGGGGGGGGGTATATATTTATATGGGGCCAGATTCTGTTTATTCTGGGGGGGCTGTATATATTTATATGGGGCTGGATACTGTTTATACTGGGGGGCCTATAAAAATAAATTATATATATATATTCATTAGGAGGTGCTATATATTTACTTCAATCAGGGTAGTACTCTATATAAATTCACATGTAACATAATAACTGGGTGGGATATATTATTCATAAGATACAATAGATTACTTTGCATCATGTAAACCAAATATTGGGGGGGGGGTCTGTCTTAATAAATTAGGGGTGTTGTATATTGATTGGTGCTGTACATGCTATAATTCCAGTAGAATATTTATATATAATGAGGGGATGTGTTCTATGTGGGGTAGCGTGCGGTCACTTGTGTTGTGAGGGTTATTTAGGAGCGCAGTGTTGTTATCCAGGAGACTTTATACTGTAAGTGACTGTGGTATTTTTAGGGACGCCGGGTGGAGATGCTGCACGGAGCTGAAGATATCCAGCTGTGAATTCACCTGTGATACGTCATGGATTGGAGAACCCGGAATAAAGTCCTCCTGATGGAAGAGATTGTCATCTATAAGGTACTAGATGCCACTAATGACTCCCAGATCCTGTAGTCAGTCACACAGTGTCAAGGAGCTGTCTGTAGGGATGTTAATTGTTAGTAAAGTTTTCAGCATTTTCTGAACAGGTTGCGGAGGGGGGGGGGGGGGCAGCATTTTAATATTCGCCTCAGGCAGCAAATATGGTAGAATCGGCCCTGGGGGGGGGGGGGAGTGCGCAGTGCGCTGCGTACAGTTCTTTCATGCTTACCCTGCCGCCAGCGTCGCGTCGGTCTCTGCGCGCTTCCTCCTGGGCTGGCTGTGTGATCCCGCGAGATCCAGTGCTGGGTCACAGCCTGGTCTCGCGGGATCACACACTGTCTGCAGGAGAAGAAGGCGCGCGCAAGAGAACGAGAAGAAGACCGGAGCAGCCTTTTCCTTTTTGTAAATATATTTTGTGGCTGGGGCCCCGGGGGGGGGGGGGGGTGTTGTGGATAGGTCTGATGGGGGCAGAAACGGCTGACCTGAGGTCTGATGGATAGGGGCAGAAACGGCTGACCTGAGGTCTGATGGGGGCAGAAATGGCAGACTTGAGGTCTGATGGATAGGGGCAGAAATGGCTGACCTGAGGTCTGATGGATAGGGGCAGAAATGGCTGACCTAAGGTCTGATGGATAGGGGCAGAAATGGCTGACCTGAGGTCTGATGGATAGGGGCAGAAATGGCTGACCTGAGGTCTGATGGGGCACATTAAGCTGACCTGAGGTCTGATGGGGCACATTAAGCTGACCTGAGGTCTGATGGGGGCACAAGACGCTATTTGAGGTCTGATGGGGGCACGATACGCCGACCTGAGGTCTGATTAGGCCACGAGACGCCGATCCCTGTACTGTGACATCACTGTGTTTATTATCCCTGTACAGTGACATCTCTGTGCTTATTATGTCTGTACTGTGACATCACTGTGTTATTTTTATAGTGTGGTACATGAGTATTTTGTCTTTATATATATCCCTTGTTTAAAGGGAATCGAGCACCAGGTGCACAGCATAGTACCTGAAGGTATCATGCTATGCACCTGATGACCCTGACTTCAGCACTGTAAGTTCCATCAAAATGGCCTCTATGGTTATCCTTTAATGCTTTTATAAAGAATTATGTTAATTACCAGCTTAGGAGCAGTGGGAGTGCTCCAGTGCACCTAAGGGCTCCTTATGTCACCCAGCGGCCAGTCCTGCGGACTGCGGTGATCCGAAATCCCGATACCTGTGCCTGCTCAGCAGCCTCTGTGAATCAGTGTGCAGGTGCTGGGACTTTAGGTTTCCTTGGGGCATGCAATGAACGCTCCTTCTTTTCCTTCCCATTGGTTCTGAGGAAATATGAAGTCCTGACCCTTATGCAGTGATTCACAGAGGTTGCTGAGCAGGCACAGGTACCAGGACTTCAGATTACCTCAGGACTGGTGGCAGGGTGACGTAAAGAGCCCTTAGGTGCACTGGAGCACCCCCACTGGTAATTAACACAATTCTTTATTAAAACATTAAAAGATAGTGGCGGCCCTAGCAATTGCACTTTATAATGTTATATTTGTTATATGTTGTCTGTTAAACACTTTTATATGTTTACTGTTCACCATGCTTTAGTTTTTGATGCCATATTTGCACTATAATAAATATACTTGACCAAAAGTATGACTCCTATTGGCAATCTACCAGAAGAGTGTGCCTTGTCGTAGCAACAGGCCTCAAACCCTGTTTGTGAAAGGTCACTGCGGGGGGCAGGAGGCTTGTTCGGTTTTGGGGTGTGTTGGGGCCCAGACACTTTTGCTGTATGGGGCCCCGAATTTCCTAATGGCTGCCCTGCCTGTATATACATATGATTCCATCTTATTCTATAAAAACCCTGTAAAAATTGTCAGCCATTGTAATATAAAAACAAAATGTTTCACTTTTTTACCTTTCTACATAATTTCCACTGACAGTAAATGCTTCAAAACTTTTTTGCTCCCCCCAAATTCATTCTTACATCTACAGTGCCCCCCTCTAATTAAAATGTAGTGTCTTTCAAATTATGACATTGTGCCTATAATGAATGATTATAATAGCACTTTACATATTTACTTCACCAGAACAAAGCTTAGTACGTAAATACAGCACCAGTATGGAGTATAATACGTGAGTACAGTACTAGAACCAAGCTTCATACAGAAACAATTCCGGGTCCCTATATACATATGTACAGTATCCCAAGTGATTTACATATGTACATGTATACATTATCCCCATAATGAAAGAATACACGCAGTCCTGGAAAATCTTGCACTCACTTAGAGATTCTTCGTAGATTAATTGCAATATAGACAAATAGTAATCCAAATCAAGACACATTTCGGCACATTACTATACATCTATATTGCAATAAATCTAAGACGCATAGCTAAGTGAATGCAGGGATTTTCCTTTTGATTATATCTACTTTAAGCCCCCAGAAAAGAAGGTATGTGTCTAGGTACTGTAATTTTTACTCTTATTATTAAAAATGACTATTATTATGGCACTGTAGTAGTAGGCTGGCGTCCCGATGCCGATACCTTTTATATGGATTAAGGATGGTTCACAAAATGTTTTCCTGCTCTCATATACTCCCCCATATGTCAGTTTGTAACACAGTGCAGATTGCTTTTCGCCCTTCTTTGTATTTACATATGGATATATGGATATTCTGGAGTACAGACGTTTTAAAATTCCTTTATTTAAATAATTCCTATATAATTTATATATCGCACACAGATTACACAGCGCTGCACAGAGTTTGCCAAATCAGTCCCTGTCCCGATGGGGCTCAGAATCTAACTAACCTACCAATATGTTTTGGAGTGTGGGAGGAAACCCAAGCAAACATGTAGATAACATAAAAACTCTTTGCAGATGGTGACCCTGGGACTTGAAGCCAGGTCCACAGCACTGCAAGGCTGTAATTCTAACCACTAAGCCAGTGTGCTGGCCATGACTGTGACGTGCTATCTCCCACAAGCACATGGATTGTAACAATGGAGGAGAGGGGTAAGCTGTAGAAGCATTTTTCTCTTTTTTCCGATTGCTTTACAAGTGGCATCTCTGCAGTCATTTTTTTCCATGCAGGATCCTTCTTTATTAGCATTTCTTATCTGTGTATAAAGTTTTTAAATGTAGTTCCTAGATATTGTAACGTGTTCATTTATGTATTTTTCTACAAAAATAAAACATAATTAAAATGAAAATAAACATAAGTAAATGAATCTAGATTAAGTAAGGGAAAGTATATGTACATTCAATAACTTAAATCTGATAATATAATGCAGATGAAATTTCAAAACAAAAGTCATTCAAAGCCATGGAAATATGTCAAGGTAAAGTTTGCTGTTTTTGAGCTCATTATGCATATTTTCTGTATCTGAATGTTGCATTACCTTACAGACATTCTGCATACGCTTCAATGCCCTGGTTGAACCCTGTCTTTAGTATCTTCTTATTTGAGTTTGGTAAACAAAACTTTTTGTCCAGTTGTCAAGAACTCCAGGAATTTGGCTCTTGCTCTATATAATCTTTTGTACTGTGTGTCACTAAATAATGATTAAGAGTAGCTACAAAGGTGATGCTTCAATTGCCATAACATAATTGAAGTTGACAGGTCTTAGTAAATCATGTTTGAGTCGCATTCAGTGGTCAACATATCCCGAACCTATATTTCTAAAAATAAAAAAATAAAAGAGCCCAAAAAAATCTTTCTAATTTCATGCTTAAATATTTATAATTCGGTTATTGTGTTCTTGTATGTATTTCATACACACTAAACTTGTATTTACCTTCTGTTACAACTCATCTATTTTCTGCAGATTTGGAGATAGATGTTAATCAATCATAGATCCCAGCTACCGAATGAGTCTTTAAAAAGAAGACTGAGACAGCCTGTCATGGCAAATAAATGTGATGGATTGCCATGGTAACAAAATTACACATAGCAGCAACCATTATTGATTAATTGAGTGGCTTGGAGCTTTTTCAAATAGTTTTACTCTGCAAACTGTGCCTACATTGCTTAGCAGGTCAATATAGTATTCTAACAGTGCAAATATTTCTTCTATATAATCCCAATAGGCTGTATCACACCATAGCAGTCAACTCAAATAAATTGTCCCAATAGGATGTAGCACACGAAAAGCAGTCAACTGAAATATATTGTCCCAATAGGGCATAGCACACCATAGCAGTCAACTTAAATATATAGTCCCAATAGGCTGTATCACACCATAGCAGTCAACTCAAATATATACTCCCAATAGGCTGTAGCACACCATAGCAGTCAACTTAAATATATAGTCCCAATAGGCTGTAGCACACCATAGCAGTCAACTCAAATATATAGTCCCAATAGGCCTAGCACACCATAGCAGTCAACTCAAATATATTGTCCCAATAGGCTGTAGCACCCAAAAGCAGTCAACTCAAATATATTGTCCCAGTAGGCTGTAGCACCCAAAAGCAGTCAACTCAAATATATTCTCCCAATAGGTTGTAGCACCCAATAGCAGTCAACTCAAATATATTGTCCCAATAGGCCGTAGCACCCAAAAGCAGTAAACTCAAATATATTCTCCCAATAGGTTGTAGCACCCAATAGCCGTCAACTCAAATATATTCTCCCAATAGGCCGTAGCACAGCATAGCAGCCAACTCAAATATATTGTCCCAATAGGCTGTAGCACCCAAAAGCAGTCAACTCAAATATATTCTCCCAATAGGGTGTAGCACACCATAGCAGTCAACTCAAATATATTGTCCCAATATGGCGTTGCACACTATAGCAGTCAACTCAAATATATTGTCCCAAAAGGATGTAGCACACCATAGCAGTCAACTCAAATATATTGTCCCAATAGGCCATAACACACCATAGCAATCAACTCAAATAAATTGTCCCAATTGGCTGTAGCATTCAAGATCAGTCAACTCAAATATATTCTCCCAATAGGCCGTAGCACCCAATAGCAGTCAACTCAAATATATTCTCCCAATAGGCCGTAGCACACCATAGCAGCCAAATCAAATATATTGTCCCAATAGGCTGTAGCACCCAATAGCAGTCAACTCAAATATATTGTCCCAATAGGTTGTAGCACGCCATAGCAGTCAACTGAAATATATTGTCCCAAGAGGCTGAAGAACCCAAAAGCAGTCAACTTAAATATATTCTCCCAATAGGCCGTAGCACACCATAGTAGTCAACTCAAATATATTGTCCCAATACGCCGTAGCACCCAAAAGCAGTCAACTCAAATATATTGTTCCAATAAGCTGTAGCACCCAATAGCAGTCAACTCAAATATATTGTCCCAATAGGCTAGTGGTGGCGAACCTATGGCACGGGTGCCAGAGGCGGCACTCAGGGCCCTTTCTGTGGGCACCCAGGCCTTCACCCGAAAGCTTTCTCCTGTGATCCAATACAGCCCAGGACGTGCCAAGCTCAGCGCTATTTTTAAACAACATCTTTGGCTGCCAGGACTACAGGAGGAGCGAGAAGGAGTGGATAGGGATGGATTGTCACTGGAGCTCCTGCTCTGGGTCCCCTGATTCTTCCTCTTTAGGGGACCCTGGAGGAAAGCTACAATCCAAATTTCTCCATCATTTTCTATTGTATAAACTCAGGTAAACTGGTAAACTCAAGACACCAATACGATTAAAACCTGTAATACAACAATTTAAGTTACTGCTTAAATTGTTGTGTTGGCACTTTGCGACATATAAGTGGGTTTTGGTTGTAGCTTGGGCACTCCAAAAGGTTTGCCATCACTGCAATAGGCTGTAGCACACCATAGCAGTCAACTCAAATATATTCATCCAATAGGTTGTAGCATAGAGATAGGATGCAGCATGTTGCACACATTCTATCATCTCGTTAAAAGGATTGTTAAATGGGTTTGCTGAAGCCCTCCCAACTCAGGTAATTTGCATATTGATGAGCTATTTCATCAGGTCTGGTATCTTAATTCTAGTATAATATATAGTGGAAGTAGCCTTCTCAATCCAAGTCTTCATACTATTATATGTACAATAGAAGGACCAATATGTTAGGAGGGAGAACTGGAGAGGGGAGTGATTTTATACAGTGCTGAATAAACATTTTTCATAGGACAATGTGTTTTTGGTTGCAGATGAGGCGCGATTAATGTAGTTTATATGGGACTGTATGTGGGGGATGGTAAAGGGAGAGTAATAGTGTTGACCAAACCCCCTAATATGTGGCGCGGTTTGACCGTTTCGACACCCATGCGCCGACACATAACACATTTGCACATCAAGGGGCATTCCTGTGCACAATTAGACCGTGCAACATATCATGCATTGTCTAATAGTATTATGTCACATACCCTATGTTAAATGTGCACCGGAGCAGGGCAGGGAGCGCCAGATTTCTGAAGAACAGACGCCACATCTGCACAATCTGCACATGTGTGAGGGGGAAAAGGTCCTCTTTAAAAAAAAAACTGTGAGCCCAAATGTATTGTTGTTTACAATCTGGTTTTGTTTATCTTCTGAAAACCGGATTATAAAATAAAAAAAAGTGATGCACTGATACAAAAGCAAGGGGGTGTGCTTTCTATATAATAATTTTATTTTATTTTATTTATAAATTAGGAAGTTGTTAGCTCTGGACCCACATTATACCATACGGTTATGTAACATTTAAAAGTTCAGTATTTAGATCTAGTTATGTCTGTTACCTCCTCAAATCAATTTATCAGTTGGCTCAACTGCCCGGTTTGCCTTTATGGTACACAGCACTTGTAATTTCCAAACAGCAGGGAAGGCACAGGTTGTAATTTCATAATGTCTAGGAAGCCAAGGGTTGTATCTCACCCACAGCTGGGAAAATATAGGTTGCACTCCACTAATCAATATAATGGAGCATATTTATCATGCTTGGATTTTTTGGTTATTTTCAAATCATTTCAGTGGATATTTTTAAATGTATAATTAGCAGATATTGTTTCTTATTGTTTTCATACGGGTATAAAATGTTGCACAACAAAAAACGTGTAAACATTTCTGCTGGATTTCACACTTGCCCAGCATAGTGAGAAGGTGAAGTGTAACTCCATACATGTGAGTCAGTGTAATGTCCAGACTGAAAAAAATTTAAATTAAATTTAACCCCTTAGTTACGCAGACTGCAAAGGTTAGTGACTAAGTATTTTTAGCATTCATAAGTGCTTGCGTGCAACCCTAACATTTTTTGCAGTGTTTTTTTCAGAGCTAGTTAAAACATAATAAAAGTGTAAACATTTTTTAAATTTTTATTTTTATTTGGGGTTAAATGTGGAAAAAAGGCTTTTTTTGTAATTTATAGTAATTTATAATATGTACAGTATAGTTTTGGGCAAAAGAGGCGACTATGGTGATGCATTTTGTAGTGTAGCTGGGGGTTTTTTTATTACATGAGGAAATACGAATGTATTTTTATGAATATTTGTTAAGAATTTTTGTTCATATTTGTTTTTACTTTATATATATTCCCTCAGGAGGTCATAAAAGACCTCATATGCGATACTGTCAGGAGCAGAGAAGGGAGAAGAGCTAATAAACCGTATCTCCCTTCTCTCTAGGGTCCCTGGCTGTCCCGGACAGGTGGAGACTGGGCGTGCTCCCGCGGCTAGCGCAGGAGCAGTAGAATACCACAGCCACTTCTAAAGACGTCACTGCAGACTCAGGACCTGTGCCCGCTGACGTCTTAAGTCAGTGGGCGGTCCAAAACAAGTTAAAAAAACATATGCACATTCATTATATGAATGACTATAGAAACAAATAACAGAGAAAAAAATAAAAGAAACAATGACAAATTAATAAAACATGACGTTTAGTATGACCTCATTCACTGTATGATGGTGAACTAACATTTTTTGTTACCTTACAGCACAAAAGTAAATAAAAATAGGTGTAGGGGTGCAGGAACATCTCGGCCCTGTGCACAAGCCATAGCATGCAACCATTCAGGTGTGAGACAGGATGAGCCTTGCAGATCACAGAAGAACATAGAAGTCTATGGGTGCGCAAAAAGAACAATAACAGGTCAATTTTTTTCAATGATGAGGCTGAGAAACCAGATGTTATGTTTTCAAAGCAATGTTAAACATTCAGTTTTATTTGTGGACACAAAATGGAAGCAAAATGGAGATACGAAAAGCAATGCATGCACCACAGACTTGCAGCGCAAACGTAAATGTGAAACTAACCTTATATTGAGATATCTTCTTCTATAGATGGAGGTCCTGTGAGCCCTTAAAATTTTTAAGAAACAGCTGCCTATTTCCATTTAACCTATAAAAGTTCTCTCGAATGAGATAGACCTTGAATGCCAGTAGATGTCAGAGTTCCTGACAAGGCTAATTATTTGTGACTTTAACCAAGGACCATTAACTAAGGCCTCTTGCACACTAGCGTTGCGTTTCACGTGCGTGTGCAATGCGTTAAAAACTGACGTTTTTGCTGCGTTTTTGTTGCATTTTTCCTTGGAGTAATTTGCGTTTTTGCGTTTTTCACGCGCGTTTTTTGCGCGTTTTGTTAGCGTTTTTTTGCGTTTTTGGTGCGTTTTTCACGCGCGTTTTTAAATCACATGATTCTTTTTTTTGGTACCCATATGTCCCAGAATTCCACATAAAAGGGTTTTTTGAATGGAGTCACATGATTGCACATGGTCTCCATTGCTGAGCTTGGGCGTTTTGATTTTGCTTGGAGCATTTTTAGGTTGAACCATGTCTGATTCGGATACGTTGGAAGATGTAATTTTGTCTTGGTATGTATCGCGGAAATATGGTGAGCGAAGTGATCTCTGGCGTTCCCACCACCCCCGGCGTAAGCGTAGGCGATGGGTTCATCCAATTGTATCTCAGCGCTTGACCAAAGGTGTCTTTCATACTTTGTATTTTTCCCTCCGCAAAGACCCTGACAAGTTTATTAGTTTTTGTCGCTTATCAATCACCTTGTTTGACCAATTGGTGGCGGAGCTTCGTCCTGCACTCACATTTCAGGATACCAGGCTACGGAAATGTATTTCTGTGGAGGAGCGTCTTCTGGTTACCCTGAGGTATGTTTTATATGTTTTTCTTTTTGATTTGTTTTGTTAATGTGTATTAATTTGTTTTTTGAATTTAACATTTTAGGTTTCTGGCTACTGGAAATTCTTTTTCATCACTACATTTTACTTTTCTGATTGGAACTTCAACCATTTCAAGGATTGTGAATCACACCTGTGTTGTTATTTGGTCACATTTGAGACGCACCATGATGCCTCCGCCAAATGCTCAGCAATGGCTTGATATTGCGCATGGCTTTGAGCAAAAAGCAAATTTTCCAAATTGTATTGGCGCCCTGGATGGAAAACATATACGTGTACAGAAGCCACCAAACTCAGGATCACGATATTTTAATTATAAACGTTATTTCTCCGTTGTTTTGTTAGCACTAGCTGACAGTAACTACCGTTTTATAATTGTAGATATTGGTGCCCATGGTTCTGCTGCTGATGCTGGTATATTTCGTGTTTCTAGAATGTCAAAGCGTTTATCAGACCGTCAGCTTGACATTCCGGAACCACGTATTTTGCCTGGTTCTTCTGGCCCCGCTTTACCATTTGTGATAGTGGCAGATGAGGGATTTGCACTTTCATATCATGTTATGCGCCCTTTCCCACGACGTCGCTTGGATTTAAGGTGCAGACATTTTAATATTCGTCTGGGCCGGGCTCGTCGTTTTGTCGAGTGCGCATTTGGTATATTGTCTAGCAGATGGAGGGTTTTCCAATCAGCAATGCAGCTCTCTCCATCAAATGTCATTTGTGTCATCAAAGCATGTGTAATTTTACATAATTATTGTCGCATGTATGAACCGCCGGAGAACCCACAGACAGAAATGTATGCAGATGTTGCTACTACTGCACCCACTCATCATGCAAGGCCTGCTTTGGCAGGAATGCGTATTCGAAATCAATTTGCAGATTATTTTTATCATAATGTTGTGGATTAATTTTTTTTTTTTTTAAAAAGTATGAAAAAAAAATAAAAATTTGATTGGACTTTCCGTTTATCCAACGTATGTAAATAAATAAAAGTGTAACCTCTTTTGTGTCAATGCCCAAATGTATTGAATGGTAGATTGATGAAATAAATGAATCAAGTCAAAAAAACTATATACATTTTTAATATAATTCCATCAAAAAAGGAAGAATCTGCATTTTTGCAAGAAAATATACAAATGTAAACAAACAGGCCGAAGAGCCATCAAAAACACAAATACGAATAATTTTGGAAACAAAATTACAAATTTAGAAAATGCTGTGCTGGGGAATCCTGCCTCTCACCTCTTTGGGCCTGAAAATGAGGTGCAGGGGAAGGTGGGGGAGCTAACCCCGCGGATGGCCGGCCCTGAGAAATGTGGCTAGCACTTGCATAATGGGGGTGTCCTTGAGGCTGATGATGACCACCCGCAGCATAAAACATGTGGCTTTGCGAATGGTGTAATTCGGAAGCCGGGTATGTCCCAGAATAAAAACTCGGTGGGGCCTGTGGGGGAGGAGGTGGTGGTGGTGGCAGCGGCTGTGGTCGGGGGACAATATGGCCATACAGCCGCCACTGTTCGAGGGCCTCAAAGACCGGCGTCGGGTTGTTTGGGGGACAGCAGGCCTCCAGAATGATGGAAAAAGCCCCCTGACACCGGAGGAGGTGTTCCTGCGGCACACGCCGCATATGGTCGGCCAGACTGCGCAGGTAGGTCACTATAGTGTCCTCCTGTGCCCGGCGTCCCAAATAATTTAGCACATTCTCATCTATAACTCTGCCTGGGGGTGCCCTTCTTGCCCGCCGTCCTCTGGGGACAGGAGAAGGACTCTGTGCTTCCCCCACCTGCAGTTGTTCAGGGTTGTCCGACGTTGGGCCTGCAGTGGCGTCCTCTGCTGCAGCGGCCGTTTCAAGATCATCAGTCGCAACATCACTTGCAGCCACAACAGGGGGATTAATGTCGGTATCCTCTGCCTCTGCCTCGAAATTATCTTCAGTACTAAAGATGATGATAAAAGCAAATTAAAATGTATTATTTAAAACATGCAGATAACTCCCCAAAAAAAAGAAAAAAAAACGCAGTGTAAAACAATGTTTAAACTTTGGGGTTACACCAACAAAAAAAAGGCACATGCATAGACAGACAAGATCACTTTAAAAAAAAAAAAAAGGGTAACTTACGGCCCAATGGTAAAGATGTCTTTTAAAAAACACATCTGCTCACGAAAGCAATAAGGCCGCTTTCGTGAGCGTCCAGAGCCACTCGGCCCTTCTTGTGCCCGCAGATCTTTCTTGTACTGGTCGCGGCAGCTCCGCCACCTCTGCTGCACGTCCTTGCCTAGTTTAAACAGAGGCAAAGTCATTATCAGAACAAAGTTACACAATGAGATAAATCAAACTTTTAAAATGAAAATTTGAAATTGTACAAAAAAGGTGAAAAAACTTACATGCAAGGTTTTGTTCATCTGGGGACATCTTCGACCACTTCTGGCCCACAAGGTCCTTGCAGATTTCAACCCAGATTTTTTCTTTTTTGCAGCGATCATGATAATCGCTGCAGCGATTATCCCAAATTGCAGGATGGCACTGAACCAAAGAAATAAGCTTTTCTACATCCAAAGTGCGTGGCATCTTGAGAAGATGTGTAACAGAAGCACACTTGTGGAATGGCACATGTCCCAGACACTACTTCCTGTCTACTTCCTGACTTTTTTTTTTATATCACCTAGCAACCCATCCGTTTAAAACGCATTGCACTCGCATTGAAATCGCAATGTTCGCGAGTGCAATGCGTTTTTGATGCGTCCCCATAGACTTGAATGGTGCGTGAAAAACGCGCGTGAAACGCAAAAATAGAGCATGCTGCGATTTTGACGCGCGTGCAAACGAACGCAAGCACGCGCGTTGAAAACCACGCAAATGGAGAAAGACCCATTGAATACAATGGGACAGAGTGCAATGCGAGTTCTGCGCGTCAAATGCACGCGCAGAACTCGCGCGTGAAAAACGCCAGTGTAGAAGGGGCCTAAGACCATTCATTCTAACCACGTGTGTCATTCCCAAAAGACAGCCAGAAAATTCACCATGAACGATATACATAAGATTGATAGTTTCTATCATGTTGCTAGGCTTTATTTGTTACAATTACTGTATTTGGACATTAAGGATGATTATTTACTTATTTAAATACATCATAATTATTGCATTTGCAAAAATACAAATGTACAAATCTTGTGTTAGTTCTATTATGTGTTTTACATGTTTCTGTGCTTCACAAGGTAATTTAGGGAAAAAGAGAAAGTGTTTAACATGTCTAGAAATGAACTAAACCTGTCATATGTCACAAGCCACTGTGATAACTGTGACATCTTGTGACTGCTTACTGTGTTATAGAAATGTTAGACAGCATTAGTACACGTGGCCCTTTCTTTTTATCATACATCATGCTGGAATCTTTGGTATGTTCTTATCATTATTGTTCTGCTGTCCAGTTTTATCATGACCAAAAATGGGTATGATTTAAAGTTGAATGATGATGCTGTTGAGACAGTCTTAAAGAAGTGTAGATTTCTGTTTTGACATTTCTGGCATTTCGTTGGCATAAATTGGGAAAACACTCCATCTGTACAACCTTTTGCACAAAGTGCACTTGTTTCACCCAATTCTGATGCCAATAGCTTTTTCATATTTTGGTGTACAGATTTGTGTTGGGGACTACCTGACTGTATGACCTTTGGATAACTTTTTATTCCAATTTATATGTGTTTTTAAATGTCGAAAAAGTGCCCCTTACATTTTGATAATGTAAAATAAATAATAATAATTTTGGTAATACCCAATATGCTTTTTTGTGTTCTATGGTGGTTGGTAGGCTTATACAATTTGATCAAAATGTAACTAAGACCCTCAAATTTAGCTTAGTAATGTAGCGGCTAGCTGCAGTAGATCATTGTTTGATGTGTGGAAGTGCAGTTCAGATCTTCCCCCCTAATGTTGGTATTTTATCAATTATCATTCATTTTTATATTGTACAAGCTGCCCTACTTGTGGCCACCAATTTATCCATCCCAGACATCCTTTTTAATTTGCTGCTTAAAGGAAACCTACCACTTGTAGTGGCAGGTTTCTGATGGAAATACCGGGCACCAGCTCAGGGTGAGCTGGTGCCGGAGCTTATTTTCGTTAGTGTTTTAAACCGCGGTATCGCGGTTTAAAACACTTTTTAAACTTTATAGCCGGCGCAGGCAGGTACGCGCTCGGCGCTTACCGTGCACGCGGCTCTCATTCACTTCCTATGTAGCCGCGCACACGGTAAGCGGCGAGCGCGTACCTGCCTGCGCCGGCTATAAAGTTTAAAAAGTGTTTTAAACCGCGATACCGTGGTTTAAAACACTAACGAAAATAAGCTCCGGCACCAGCTCACCCTGAGCTGGTGCCCGGTATTTCCATCAGAAACCTGCCACTACAAGTGGTAGGTTTCCTTTAAATCCATCATCATCTTATTTCATATCTTATTGTATAACTGGGCCATTGTTATATGCATTTAAAGTAATACATTTCACAACAGATTTCTTATCACCATTGACTGTTACGTTGTCATGTATCTACTAACACATATTCATATATACACAAGAGACTTTGTGAACAAAAGATATCATCCTGGAAAAATTCCATCAAATAGCACTTTCATTCTAAGATTGCCTGACTCTAAAAACAGATTGCTTTTATTTCTTGACCACAAGACCAAAAATTGCTTTCAGATTTTAGACCGGTCATGCTTGGAGTCATGTGGTTGTAAAGTAAGCAAAAAAACTAATTCCAAGAGTTGTGCAAAATAATACATCCTCAGACACAGAGTCAATCAGTAAAACCATCTTTCAGAAAAGAGTAAAATTTTATATTCAATGCAATTTAGTCTAGATGTTGTGATAACATAGACACATCCACATTTCAAATCTCAAAAGGGAATCTGTCAGCAGATTTGACCTTTTATCATACATTTGTAGGAACATGGCTCTGTAAAGTGATCTTTAAATCCAGGTCGTATAAGTACTCTGTGAAGACTTTTAACCTGAAGACGTTTGTACTCTGTGCATTAAGCTGCTCCACAGCCCTGTCTCTCTGATGTGAGTACAAATGTAAAACCTTTGGTTGGATACTACAGCAGTCATTCGGAAAGGAAGGGATGGGATTTGTAGCAGCTCAGTGCAAATAGCTAGGGTCAGACTGGCCACCTGGTGAGCCCTGACACATGTTGGCCCCACCCCCGCCGGCATCTGACTACGCCCCTGATGTCCAGATAGAGTTGTATGATATAATAGTGCAGAGAACATTCAGCTTTCTACTTTATCACTGTTGCTCTGCTGCAGCTGTATACAGTAAAGGTTGGCAAATGCGACGTGATGACTGGGGAACAATGAGAGGTGAGTATCTAGTGTTTGTTATTTTTTTCAATTAAACTGTAACAAGGAAAGGAGGAGGTGAGGGGGTTCACAAGATGAGTAGGAGGGGGAACCAAATGGATGAGGTACAGATGACATGGGTGCCACAATATGAGGGAGGCCCACAGGATTGAAAGGAGTTTAGAGATGCCTACAAGAAAATGAGGAGCACAATATGATGGGGGATGATTAGCAAATGGGGCACATTTACTTACCTGGTCCTGTTGCGATCCCTGATTGGGACTGTCTGAGGAGGATGAAGTCCGTCGCTATTCGCCAAGATTGTGCACCCGATATCCTGCATGTGTCGCTTCCCCGCTGAGGTCCGCTGGAGTTCACCTTTTTCTTCCCGATGTATGTGAGTGCATGTCTTGTGACACAATTTGAATTTTAAATCCTGCGCTTAGTCTGAATCAGTCGGGTTGTCCGGCGGCCATGCCCCCCATTTGTGTTGCATGAAAGTCGGCGGCAAAATCAGATCGCATGCGCCAAAAACCTCAGTTAAATGCGGCGTAAATCGGAAATAGTCGGGAAACCCGACGGAAATGTGGTGTGCAGACCCTAAGTAAATGTGCCCCATAATGAAGTGACGATAAATAAAAATGTCGAAATTTTGGAGCAAATCGCAGTAAAATCGCACAATTTTTGCACAAATTGTGGTTTAAAGGTTGCAAATAAATTCCAATCCCAACCAGCATAGGGAAAACTTTATAAATAATTACAGAAGAGACTTTTGTGCAACTTTTTAAAAAAAAGTCGCGAAACCCCCACAGACTTAGCTGCCTATAAAATAAATCACACAACTCCAAAACTCTAAATATTAAAAAAAAGTTGTCCTGACTAAAGATGACCCCAATATTTCCTTCTTCCTTGCTCCCAATCCATGGTTCACTCCATTTCATTGGGTTTCTTCCAACCAAGAAGAGTGTTTTTATAGGGTGCTTTCATGGGGTATTGGCAGAAACACAGAGGCAGTATAGAGCAGCAGAAGGAGGGTTAAAACCATTCATTCTTGGATTCAACACTTCAGACCAAAGCCCCTCAAACGTACAGTATACAACTACTACATTACTGCAAAAATCTATCCCGCTCAAGACTGCTCATCCACACGTTTGTTTAAGATGGAACTCGTGAATTATATAAGTCGGATAGTGGTCTGGTAATATTTATATTTCTAAAAACCAAATGGCTACGTAAAGTGAATATAAATAATAATTGCTAGAGACAAAGGCTTGGCTACATTAAAATTGTTAATATATAATAAGCAGACACTGCAGTGACTTAGACACCAGATGTCAAATTGGAACACCCTGCTGATTCCAAGTCTCATTTGGCCTTTTTTTTCCCTAAATTGAACATGAATGTTCTGCTTTAAATGCTTTAAAGAAGATCATTTTGTCAAAGAACAGCTGTTAAGGAGCATGCATGGCTAGATCATCTGATTTTCTTCTCTGTCTTGTTGCTGTTTGGAATCTTCTAAAGTCAGAAATAACGATGAACTATGCAATAATACAAGACAATTTAATTTGTGTTCTCTGTAGACTGAAATTACCTTAGTGAAAACAAGCATTGGAAAAACATTTTGCCTCAACAAATTCAATCAGTGATTTTATCTTAACCCTTACAAATATTAGGCAAACATGGCATGATTAACATGCTGTGTAGACATAGACCTAGGATTCTAGATATTTTTTTCATTTTATTTTCACTACATGCTTTATGTATCATACAATACACAATATACAAAGATAGATTTACTAATACCTTCAGATTTGAACAACTTAGACCCAGACTTTATGCACCAAGTGACTCACTCCCTCACTCACTTTATCATAAATATCAAGCCGGAGCCTCCTTGTAGATCCAGTGGGGGCAGAGGAAATATCTTTGCTCACTAGGGCCAGCCTATGATTAATTTGCCTCTATATGTTAAGGAAGAAAATTGTGTGGAGTATCTAATAATTTCTTTTATATTGCCGGGTCTCTCCCAAAGAGGTTTTTTATATCAATGGGGTCGCTGCCAGGGTTGGAAAAAAATAACACATAATTACTTATCTACCAGTTCCTCTGTAAGTTTGTTAATTCCAGTTTTCAGACAAGTGATGGAGGCTTACAGGACTTGCTTCATCTGACCATGAGACAACAATTCTACTTTCCAGGGTATTGCATTTTTTGTGTTGTTTCCTGGTTTGAGGAGGCCAGCAATTGGATGAAAAGGGTCCCATGACCCTCCAAAACGTCTGTCCCAAACAGTGTCCACACTGGGGGATTTAAATGAAAAACCTCTACAATGGTGAAAATAATCCTTTTTGCTGAGCCACGTGAGATTTTGGATTAGTAGGGTAAGGTTTTCTAACAATGGAAAAATTTATCAAAGATCACTACTCTGAGAATAGTGATACAAACCCGGCACTGCTCTAGGTGAACTACATATGGGTTGTCATGCTAATTATAAAGGTAAATAACAAAATATTCTTTAAAACTATAAATTGAATATATGTAACTAAGTACTGTAGAAATACTATTCAACAAAGATACTTGCAATTTATTAAATATGTAAATATTGTAATAATTTCTTTTCTGAATAAAGGTTCTATCTATAAAGCAAGATACATTTTCTCTTCCAAAGGAAGTCACCTAGATACAAGTTGAAAATAAGTGTGTTCCATTTCTCCAAACAGTAACTTATCTTCAAGGAACAAATGCCGCGTTTGAACGTAGAAGTTGAGGCTTCTTGTCACTTCTTGTGCCAGACACAGATACTCTTACCATAAGATGTGGTGTTTTTATTTTACTGACAACATGGAACTTATAATAGAACTTCAATGAAAAGGTTTCAAGGTTATCTCTTTTTTCTGCCAAGTACTTGTGGAAAATATTTTTTCTTCCCACCAATTCAGTTGTCATAAATCATGTTTACTGCTTTCTCTGAACCAATTCAACACCTAGGATATCTGATTTACACGTTACACTACAAAATAGAATTTTGGGAATAATTATTAACACAGTGATGCTTAAAGGTTTAACATTTCCTATAAGTCCCATACAAATCAATTGCATAAGCGAAAAATATTGGATTTGATAATTTAACAATGATCCAACATCACATATCTGTGAGTGGCATGCTGATTTCAGTTCCACGTGCTCAGTGTTCAAGACAATCTGGAAAATATCTGCAGCGAGTAAGACTGATCAATCTCACTGGTGTAAAACCAGCCTTAATATTGAAGTAGGAGTAGTTTAAATAGTTTCATTAAAGAAATGGGATCAAAGTTGGATTTCCATAATACGTGCCTTTGGATAGGTATCATGGTACAAATTTTTGAGGACTTTAAAAGAACAGTTTTTAATATTCATAAGGCTCATCTAGATGGTTACTGACCTCTATGGGAGTAGCAAAGATCCAGCCACAAGCAATTTATATGTAGTAATAGTCTGCATATTTAAACTGGATCCCAAAGTACTGTATATACTCGAGTATATGCCGACCCAGGTATAAGCCGAGGCCCATAATTTTACCACAAAAACCTGGGAAAACCTATTGACTCGAGTATAAGCCGAGGGTGGGAAATGCATTGGTCACAGCCTCCCCATTATATAGCCTGCTGGACCCTGCCCCATAGTATATAGCCTGCCAGCCCATATCCCCCAGTATATAGCCAGCCCCCTGCCCAAGTATATGAAGCTGGAAAGGTGAGTTTTGATATATTTTTTTTTACTCAAGTATAAGCCGAGTTTGGGTTTTCAGCACATTTTTTTGTGCTGAAAAACTCGGCTTATACTCGAGTATATATGGTAACTTATAATATTTATTTAATGTTAATGTGTAGTTTAGTTGAAGTGAATAGGAATGGTGGCTATAGTCAGAGTATAGTTTGAGGAAAGGCCATCAATATAAATTCCTTAAAATTCTTATGGGTCGAGACATCTATATTGCTGAAAAATGTCAAGGTTTCTTATAAAGGTTAGGATACATAGTGCTTTACATAAGTCTGAGTTTAGAGCTGCATATTCATAGTGGTTTATGTTGACAGCTCTCCACTGCCAAAACTACATACAATGGCCACATGAACATTAAAAATAGATAATTGACTTGTTTAAAAATAATTTATCTGTTTTACAGGTAATCTAAAAAAAAACAACTACCTAAGAATGCTATCTAAAACCTGGAACAAGTACAATACTCTGCCTAGTACCCTGAAATTTTTTTTTCAGGAATGGGTTGTAAAACATGTTGACCTGGCCTCCGATTTGCTAAGGTCTGAAACCAATAGAGCATCTGTAGGGTTAATTGGGTAGTAAGTTGAAAACTTAAAGGGGCATTCTCATCTGGGCATTCACATTCATTCTGCCATACATATACATTTCTTCAATCAGATAAATTTTTTACCTGTGTGAAGATAATTTCTCATAAATGCAGTGATATAGAGTACGGGGTGGTCGTATCCGAGGAAGCTATCTTGTTTCTAAGGGACACCAGGGCTACATTTATGAGAAATTTATCTTCATTTTTTTTAATACCATTAAATTGAAGAAATGTTTACATATGGAAAATGAATGAAATTAAATGTAAATGCCCAGATGGGAATACCCCTTTAAAGTATCTGCTGCTACTGTAACTTTCTCAAATGCCATGCCTTTATAATGAGATGATTGGTTTTAGTAAAAAAACGATTATGACATTCAGGACCTTGGGAAAGCTGGATTACATGCTTGTTGCAGTATATAAACACATTACACCGAGCTTCCTGAACTTTCCAGACAGGACTAATCAACCTGAGCACTTATACACAGCAGCTGGGGAATGATGCAGCGATTGATTACTTCTGCCTGTCAGTGATTACATCATTCTCCTGAGCAATGTAACAAGAGAAGTGCTGAGCCAAGCAAAGGAGACTCATTATCCTGAATTTTATTATAGTTTTTTCAGCAAAACCACTCAGCACAGGGATTAAACAAGACATGTTCCTGTATACGTGTAGCTACAGCATTCTCAAGGTATGTTTGCTTCATCAAATGGCAGATTTTCTTTAATATCATGCACATTTTATTTGGGATAGAACTTGAAGCTGTGCCTTCAGGTCCATAAGATTCATAAGATGACTCTTCACCATAATATATACAAGTAATACAATCCATATGTTATAAATAGGGGTCTGCCACAGATTACATTTTGGGCCCTGTAGCTTCAGGTTACACCACTGAGTTGCATATTGTTGCAGGGGAATTAATTTTCATTTCACTCATGATCATCTGATTAATATATTATTGGGTTGTGGTTCTGATTAATAAAGGAAAAGTTAAGTTGTAATCCCTTTATTTAGTCCAAATGGAAAATTGAGTTCATTATGTAGTTAATTATAGAAAATGTTTAGGTCTCTATCTTGTCTTTTCTTAACCTTATAGTATCATGAAATATTCTTTTAATAGTTAGTTGTTTTCCTAAAATTTAACCTAAGCAGTTTTGCATTTACCAAAACTAAAACAAGACTTCTGTTTACAAGGAGAATCAGCAAAAAAGGGCATGTTCTTCATCATATACTGTATCTTTTTATTTCCTATGAACATGTCCTAGAGTAAGGACATCCATTGTCTATTCTCAATAATAGAGAAAGAAGAGCCTAGGGCTCTCCTCTTTTCTGTAACATCCAACACATTTAAATTTGCTTTCCAACTTTTTTTTGCCTGTCTTTTCATATTTTATGTAGCTTCATTATACTATACAGAAGAGGCCATCAATTTTCATAAAATATGTTTCATGTTTTAAAATTAAATATATAGCACTTAGGGAAAATTGCATTTAGTATTAATAGTCTGTTTAATTTTGTATCCTGCTGCTCAAGAACCTTGATCCAGTAAATGAGATTGTAATGACGACTTGGAGCTGAATTATCAATCTTTTCTGTCCTATATATTGCAACAAGAAAACATTTTGCATCCTATCCACCAAGGCTCCGCATAATTTCTACACATGAAGAGTTTTTAAGTACAAGATGAGAAGAAATTGTATATTACTATATCATGCAATTCTGATATTATTATTCATCTACAGTACATAACATTATTCAGCCGAGGGGTTCAGCCTTATCAATTTATTAAAATACAGATATTTTTTCAATTAATAAATTATATACAATTATCAGAAAGTAGCAAACTGCATACAGTAAAAACACACACACACATATATGTAGCACAATTTTTTTTTGTGTCCAGGAATAATATCTTTTTATGTGTGGCTGGAGTAGGCTGTAAAAGTAATAAACTCTAATTCTCATCTCCTCCTTTACTCCCATTCAGCTGCAATGACACAAAATATTTGAAAAGGCCAAGAAAGATGATGCGTGGCTATCGCAAAATATCAATTTTATTTCAATACAACATTAAAAAGATGAATAAAACAATGTAAAGACAAAAATATTTAACAATTGGTGAAATGTATAGACCACACAAAGGAATAAAAAACATGTAGGTCACCAGGTAACGCCCTTATGGGCTTCCGGCAGGTTATATGGTCAGATAAGGTGCAAACAATGTAAACAACAAATATGCAGCTAAATGCTGCTGTACAAAAATGCAAAGTGAGCAAACCAGAGACCAATACCATACCAATGAGTAGGACCCCACACGTAAGACCCCAACACGTGTTTCGCCGTCACGCTTCTTCAAGCTGCAATGTCAGATGTCACTGCTGGTATTTGCTTGTATGCATAGGCCAGCAGTATCATAGTATCATAGACGCAAGTCCATCAAGTCCAACCTTTAATAATTAAATAAATGTTTTATCTCCATAACCCGTGATATTTTTTCTCTCCAGAAAGGCATCCAGGCCTCTCTTGAACATGTACATAGAGTCCGCCATAACAACCTCCTGCGGCAGAGAGTTCCATAGTCTCACTGTTCTTACAGTAAAGAACCTTTGTCTATGTTGATGGTAAAATCGCCTCTCCTCTAGGTGTAGAGGATGCCCCCTTGTCCTGGTCACAGGCCTAGGTATAAAAAGATCTTTGGAGAGATCCTTGTACTGTCCCTTCAGCTATTTGTACATTGTAATGAGGTCTCCCCTCAGTCGTCTTTTTTCTAAACTGAATAATCCAAAATTTTTTAATCAGTCAGTGTATTCTAGTTCCCCCATTCCCCTAATAATCCTGGTTGCTCTCCTCTGCACCCGTTGCAGCTCTACTATATCCTTTTTATACACTGGTGCCCAAAACTGTACACAATATTCCATGTGTGGTCTGACCAGGGATTTGTATAAGGGCAAAACTATGTCTTTATCATGAGAATCTATTCCTCTCTTGATACATCCCATAATTTTATTTGCTTTAGCAGCAGCCGCCTGGCTATGGTCACTAAAATTAAGTTTACCATCCACCAATACCCCCAAGTCTTTTTCAGCTTCAGTTTTACTGGCCCAAGTGCATAACTTTACATTTATCTACATTAAACGTCATCAACCATTTCTCTGCCCACTCCTCGAGCTTCCACAAATCCCTCTGTAATGCTAAACTATCGACCTCAGTATTTATTACTTTACACAGCTTAGTATCATCTGCAAATATTGAAACTTGACTGTGTAAACCCACTACAAGGTCATTAATAAAAATATTAAAAAGAAGTGGCCCCAATACTGACCCCTGTGGCACTCCACTGGTAACATCAACCCAATCTGAGAATGTGGCATTAATGACCACCCTCTGTTTTCTATCACTAAGACAATTACTTACCCAAATACACAGATTTTCTCCTATTCCCAGCAGTCTCATTTTATATACCAACCTTTTATGTGGCACGGTGTCAAATGCTTTTGAAAAGTCCAGATATACAACATCCACAGCGTCTCCCAGATCCAGTCTTGAACTTACCTCCTCGTAGAAACCAATCAGATTAGTCTGACAGGACCGATCTCTCATATACCTATGCTGACGCTGGATTATAAGGTTGTGCACAGTGAAATACTCCAGGATAGCATCTCTAATAAACCCCTCAAATATTTTCCCCACCACAGCAGTTAGACTCACGGGTCTGTAGTTTCCAGGATCGCTATTTGATCCTTTTTTGTATATTGGTAACACATTTGCTATGCGCCAGTCCTGTGGAACATAACCAGTCCTCAGTGAATCTTCAAATATTAAAAATAACGGTCTGTCTATCACCGTACATAATTCATGCAGAACCTGGGGGTGTATGCCATCTGGCCCCGGTGATTTATCTATCTTAGTGGTTGCGAGGCAGCGCCGTACCTCTTCCTGGGTTAAACTGTTGACATTCCAAAAAGAATTTACATTATTCCTCATTGTGTCTTCCACCAGGGGATTTTCCTGGGTAAAGACAGTTGAGAAGGCGACATTCAGTAGATTGGCCCTTTCATCATCTCCTTCCACCATGACCCCCATGTTATTTCTAAGGAGACCCACACTCTCTGTTTTTAGTTTCTTATCATTTATATACTTGAAAAATAATTTGGGGTTATTTTTGCTCTCCCTGGCAATATTTCTCTCAGTCTCTATTTTTGCGGCCTTTATCTGCTTTTTACAGGATTTATTTTTATCTCTATAATCCTGTAATGCCTCATCGCTACCTTCACGTTTTAGCACCTTAAAAGCTTTATCTTTCTCGCTTATTGCTTTCCTTACAAGACTAGTTAGCCACATAGGCTTTTTCTTGTTCCTTTTATGCTTTTTCCCATAAGGTATGTGTTTCTCAAAAGACTTTTTCAGAATATGTGAGAAAAAGTCCCATTTTTGGGGGGGGGCTTTTGTCTTTGAGAACATTATCCCAGTCTATGCCTTTAAGGTCTTCCCTTAGTTGCTGAAAATTTGCCCTCCTGAAGTTTAGAGTATTGGTTGCCCTTTCACTAACGCTCTTAGTAAAGCGTAATACAAAATCAATGATATTATGATCACTATTACCCAGGTTCCCCCCAACCTGTAGTTTTGATACCCTATCAGGTCTGTTGGTAAGGATAAGGTCCAGCAGTGCCCCCCCTCTTCTTGGCTCCAGGACTAGTTGCGACAGGTAATTGTCTTTTGTTGTTGACAAGAACCTGCTGCCTTTGAAGGACCTGCAGGTTTCTGCCCCCCAGTCAATATCTGGGTAATTGAAGTTCCCCATGATAAGTACTTCACCTTGCTTTGAAGCCGCCTCCATTTCACTTATCAGCATTTCCTCTGCTGCCTCCATTATATTTGGAGCATTATATCACAAACCCCTAGTAATATTTTATTATTCTTTTTCCCTCCTCTTATCTCAACCCATAGGGACTCTACATTTGCATTTGCGTTACTGATGTCAACTCTCAAGACAGGCTTGAGGCAAGAATTCACATATAAACAAACCCCTCCCCCTTTTTTATTTATACGATCATTTCTAAAAAGACTATAACCATCTATAGTAACAGACCAGTCATAGCTACTGTCCAGCCATGTCTCGCTGATACCCACTATATAATATTTCTGCTCCAACATCAAGAGTTCCAGTTCCTCCATTTTGTTTGCGAGGCTTCTGGCATTTGTGTACATACACTTTATATGGTTTTCCCTGTCCGTATTGCTTTTGTCCTTATTCCCCAATCTCATTCCAGCCCCCCTTCCTCCCCCATGGACTATGACTCTTCCCAGCTCTCTATCTACACTGTCTATTTTCCCTGCACAAGTGTAGTTGCCCTCCCCCCAGGTCTCTAGTTTAAACTCTCCTCCAACCTTCTAGCCATTTTTCCCCCAAAACAGCTGCACCCTCCCCATTGAGGTGCAGCCCATCCCTACTGTAGAGCCTGTAGCCGACAGAAATGTCAGCCCAGTTCTCCATGAAACCAAAACCCTCCTTCCTACACCAACTTTTGAGCCACTTATTTACCTCCCTGATCTCCCACTGCCTTTCTGGTGCGGCACGTGGTACAGGCAGTATTTCAGAGAAAACTACCTTTGAGGTCCTTGCCCTGAGCTTATGGCCTGAAATCATTTTTAAGGACCTTCCACCTACCTCTTACTTTGTCATTAGTGCCAATGTGGACCATGACCGCTGGTTCCTCACCAGCCCCTCCCAGTAATCCATCAACCCGATCCGCAACATGCCGAACATGCACGGTCTTTGTGACAAATTGCCCTGTGTGTTCCCCAATAATCGAATCTCCCACTACCAGCACCTGTCTGACCTTGCCTGCGCTCCCATTACCCTTCTTACTGGAGCAGACAGTCCCCTGGTTGCTAGAGGCCACGTCTTGCTGCAGCATTGCTACCCCAGAGCTGATATCCCCCTCATCCGCCAGCCTGGCTAACTTATTGGGGTGCACCAGATCAGGACTAGACTCCCTACAACTCTTCCCTCTACCCCACCTTCTACATGTTACCCAACTAGCTGCCCCCTCACTCTGCACCTCCATACTTCCCTCCCCACACCCATCTTCCCCAGAGAGTTTGTGCTCCAGGAGCAGCAAACTTCGCTCCATATTGTCAATTGCCCGCAGCCTTGAAACTTGCTCATTTAGATCCAGAATCTGGGCTTCCAGATGAGCAATTTTCACACATCCCACACAGCAGTATTCCCCCTCGAACGGCTGTTCAAGGAAAGCACTTCTCTGTATAAGTTTTGCAATAGGGTCAGTTGGAGGTCTGGTTGAGGATAGAACACCAGTAGCAAAATGGCCAAAGGGACCAAAAAAAAACCCTATAACTATATATCAATCAGATTATAATAATCTAAACAGATTTTCTAATGCAGAGGTTTTCCATGTTTTACCATGTTTTACCACTCGGTAATATCTCTCAGGCCATACACAGTTCCCTCAGTGAAAAACAAAAGACTAAGTATGTTGTGATCCAACTGAATGTCATCTGTATCAGACCCTTGAGTTCTGATGATGGAAAACATCTTTGATGTAGGGCTTTGTGAGAGCTACACTTCATATGGAGCAGTATAATTGTACCATCCATCATTAATGTAGTGGGGGATAATTGAAGTAGTGTGTTTGGATAGTGTTATATAATTCATTGATTTGACTGCATTTGTTTTACTTTGCTTTACTTACTTAATATATTGAGAAGATCAGACAGAACAAGTTAATTTATTTGGATCAATGTAGCATCAGTCGAGTTGTAAATTATACTGACAAATGAATGCGCAGTGACAAAATAATATTATGAATATATGTCTCTATGCATTGTACAATCCATTATATGCAAAAGTCCCACAAAGTATCAAACTTTCAAATAGTCATATTTCAAGTATAAGAGTGAAAATGTAATTTTTTTAGTGAAAATTGTTAATGTGATAATTGCCATAATGTAAAGTTAATTAAATTACATTCCGAACTAAAAAACGTATCACGTAGATCATGTATAGTGAGCATACAATGTGGGCCCTGAGAGGCAAAACACTAATCATTTTAGAACATCAGTCCTGATGGGCACTAATAATTTGAGCACAGATGAACCTCACATTCATATAAACAATATATAGAGTTAAAGTAATACATTTCAATAGATTAAATACAGGGCATTTAATAGTAAGCAGGCTCAACTGGACAGTTCTATGGGGGGAAATTATCAGGGATTGTGCGCCAGTTTTCTGGGGCCAGGCATCGAGAGGGGCATAGCCAGACACCCACTCACTACAGACAGCAACCAATGCCTAAATGGTCACTAGTAACAGAATCATATGCCAGGGCGGAGCCTACTGATGTATCCAGTGGCGCCAGGGCGGTTGGGTTTCATTACACACCAATGCGCAAATTGCCAGCCGATGGTAAAATGATAAATATTCCCCTATGATTGTAGCTCCGCTGCCAGTCATAGGCTTTTTGCACCTTAGTAAATCTTTTGGCAGTGTTCTTACACTATGTTTGTTGTTTGCAAAGGTCATAAAAAAACATCAAATGTTGCTTCACATATACGAGAGGAGAGGGAACTGGAGTCATTTTATGACAAAACTTGTGTTTAAAGTTGCCTTAAAGTGGTTGTCTGAGAGTTATGAAAATAAACTAAAGATGGCCGGAGGGGCTGCTTAAAAAAATAAAAATCTACTTACCTTCCGGTGCCCTCTGGTGTCCCGCGCTGCTGTAAACAAACATGGCCGCCGGAGCAGCACTGGACTCAGCTTCCGGCCAGATCCGACAAACTTTCGGCCCGCATTCACAATGCTGTGAATAGGGACGGGTAGGAGTGCCCGGCCATGGCCGGCTGGAAGCTGAGTCCAGCGCTGCTCCGGCGGCCATGTTTGTTTACATGGCACCCGGACCGGAGCGACAGCAGCGCGGGACACCAGAGGGCACCGGAAGGATATGTAGATCTTTATTTTTTTAATCAGCCCCCTTCGGCCATCTTTAGTTTATTTTCATAACTCTCGACAACCCCTTTAAATGAATTTATTCCTATTGTGAAAAATAAGTTAAACCAGTTTAATGAATTAAGCACATTGGTGTCAAAGTGACTTTGCTTTATTCTGATAAATGAAAGTAAAGAGAGGTGGAATGGCACTACTTCATGTAATGAAAATTGTCCATATATAAGCATCAGACTTTGCTTTATTGTTTCTATATTTGGTCATTTGTCTCAAAGGAAAATCACAAAACAACAACTGTACCACAACTGCATTTAAATAAAATAATATTTAAAGAATTTAAATATACATAACCTCCTATTTTTTTTTTCAAAACTGTTAGTTTCTCTTTAGTCCTCTCTGAGTTGTTGGGTAGAGACCTGGCTGCTGTGACTCCTGCTCCTCCGTCTATTCTGTACAGAGTAGTCAGACACCAATTTTACCTTCTGTTGATTGCTAACAAAATAGAATTCAACAGAGTGAACAGCAGAATTAGGGGAGGGAGGTAGGGTATTAAGAGCCAAGGTAAGAGAGAATACTCTACACATTTCTACTCTTCCAGTTTTACTATTGATTTATACAATATTAGTTGAAAAGTTAGTGACCATGTACAGTAAGTGTCTTTCAAGTTGAAATTATTAGAGTGATTTCTAACATTCTATGAAAAAAATTAGTGCAACCTAAATCAAAAATGATAAATTTGTTCAGTCTGGAGATAAAATCACATAAATGTGCTCAGTTCATGGTTAGCATACTGGTCAGATCCCACTGACTGAGCAAATTCCAGTGGGCCAAACAGCAGCAAGGATACATTAACAACAGTTACAGAACTAGTGTCGATGTTCAGCCAGAAGACAGGTAGTCCTTACATCATAATTCACTATGATGCTAAGACCCCCATCCACTGCACTGTGATCGGGATCTGACCGGCATACGGGTCGTTTCTAAAGACCTAACGCCTTCATGTGCAGGGGGCCCTAAGATATAGTTCACATGTTCAGAACTCCCATTGCAAATTTCATCATATTTGCCAAAGACATGCATCTTTATTTTATTCTGGTAAAATAACACACCATGACAAAATTTTATAGATGAAGGATAAGTCAGGGGGTAAATCAAATGCAACCATTGTCCTGACATGACAGACCCAACACAGCTAGTGTTCAGTTTTTTCTCCTATGATGGACAAGAAATGTTCCTAGCATAAATGTAAACGGCTTTTCTGCACCTACCAATGTAATTCCTCACATTTCTATCACAACACACTCTCAACACTTTTTTCGAACAAAAGAGAAAGATTAAATTGAGCAAGATATACAGTTTTGTAGAGAAGGCAGTATTTATGATGAAATCACACACTGAATAAGAGACCCTTGAAGCTTATAAACCTTACTAGAATGCAATCTGTCTATGGATCTTTGCCCTGCATTTGATTTATCAGCATGTTACACATGTTTATTTTGCTCAGCAGGCTCAAACATTTCCCTTGTGTCAGATTGTAGCTTGCTTTATATAGCTCGATTTTGATAGCATCTTTCTTATGCTTGTATTATACATGGATGCAAAGAGGTAGTAGGAGCCAATGCTGCTTTATACATTATGTGTTATACTTATGTACACACAGTACTTATGCACTTATGTACACACATTTGTATCATATACACACATAAAGATTTAAACTCATACACTCATTTTTATATACTCATATACACTTACGGTATACGCATTTATGCACTCATGTATACATTTATGCACCAATACATACAGTATATACAAACTCATACAGAATAAACACACATACAGTATTTACACATCTATACATATAGTGTATATATACTAATATATACAGTATAGCTTCACCGTTTATACACATGCATGCATTATAAAACACACTATATACACACACAGAGGGTCATTTATCATATGCCGGTGCTCGTGCGCCAGCGTATGACAACCCTGCCACTGCTGCGGCTCAGAGGGATACATCAAGAGCCGAGGTCCTGGGCAGGGCATGGCGTAGAAATAAACACACCCAGCAAATTTTCACATGTGAAAATCCACCGGCTGCAGGGATTGCGCAGGTGCTGGGACAGGAATGCCCCGAGCCAGCCCAGTCCTCATTGGCCGCACCCCACTAGCATGATATAATTATATAAAAGGGGATTCCCCAATACCTAAAGTGTAGCTGGAAAGTTTGCTCAAATGTAGCTGATCCCCTTTTATATAATTAAATCTTTTGTAAAATTTAAACAGTAATTGGTTCATTGGATCATTATTTCTAATGTTGTTTTTTAATTTGTAACATATTTTTATTGGCAATGCATTTTGTATAAATAACATGCACTTTAACACGCCAATAAGCCCCGGAAGAAGCCATTTTAGGCGAAACTCCGGCACATTCTACCGAGCGTGTGATTTTTATGTACAAGGTCTTTTTAACTTCTAAATTTGTGAGTATTCTAATAAAGAACTATTTTAAGAAATTGGAAACCTATTGCACTATTGTGATCTTCTTCTTATCTCGAGCGACAAACAGGCGAGGACAAAAAGGGAGCAGAACTGATGGTGAGGAAGCTGAGTTTCCTAGTCAGAAGAGTTAGCAACAGAACAGAAACCATCCGCTGCCGTGGAAACGTCCGGAGGAGACGCCACTTTGGAATGTCGACATCTGAACAGGACACAATCATTGCTTGAATAACGTTGTTTCAGAACGCTTTGTTTGTGTGAGCTCTTTGATTGTGTATCGGAAAGGTACCACGTGATTTCTGTAATATCTTTTTGTAAAAAGTAAGACGTAGAAGCAACGGAACACTTTTTTGTATTGTTTTGAACGTTGTGGCTTTTTTCAGACTTTTACTATCTTGTTCCCCTTTGCGCCGTTCTTCTTTGTGTGAGTAGGTTTTGCATACATAAGGAAATAATTTTCAGTTTACAACAGAGCCCAGCACAAGACTCTGCGACTTTTGTCGCAAAAATCATCAAACTTAAACGGCAAATATATCACCCTCTAAGATAAACCAAACAAGTCCAAATTCCAGGGAAAAAAAAGACATGCACAAATGTCCTGACTTAAGATAAATGAGCCCTAAACAATTATTAACGAAATCAATATTATCACCATGCATAATAAAACCATAAACTATCGACCTTTCTATGGTAAGTAGGCTGCATTCACTTATTTTCACTAAATATTTAATTGAAGAGATGTAATACATTGGAGGTGATTTATCTGAAGCATGATGCAGTGCACCTTTTATCTTAGGGCCGATTGCAAAAAAAAAAAATGCACAAATCCACCTTTGCACAAAAAAAAAAAAAAACTGCAAAAAGAAGAGAATAAATAAAAGGGAAAGTTGTGAAACATCCCCCTCATTATTTCTGGAATCTAGATGCATCAGTTACAACCTTGGGTACGAGAATATTACATAAAAGGCATAAAAAAATAAAACAATATGCAAAAATTGCCATTTCAGTGCTTTGAAACTCCCCAAAATGTAATGAAGAGCATTAAAATCTAATATACCTCTAAAATAGAACCAATTACAAAGTTTTTTATAATCCCACTCAAAACAAACCCTAAGAATGTTCCTTTCAGATCTTCTTAAATATCTTCTTTTTTTTGCTAAAAAAGTAAAACATATAAAAACCTTTCCATATTTGTTGTCTGTCTAATCTTACTGAACTACAGCATACTTTTAGCAGTTTTGTATACTGTAGGGTGAGTAATTGTTTTTGATTATAAATAGAGATGAGCGAACACTAAAATGCTCGGGTACTCGTTATTCGAGACGAACTTTTCCCGATGCTCGAGTGCTCGTCTCGAATAACGAACCCCATTGAAGTCAATGGGAGACTCGAGCATTTTTCAAGGGGACCAAGGCTCTGCACAGGGAAGCTTGGCCAAACACCTGGGCACCTCAGAAAAGGATGGAAACACCACGGAAATGGACAGGAAACAGCAGGGGCAGCATGCATGGATGCCTCTGAGGCTGCTTAATCGCACCATTATGCCGAAATTATGGGCAACAGCATGGCCATGACAGAGTGACAGAATGAAGCTAGATAGCATGTAAAACATCCAATAATTGACCCTGACACTATAGGGGACGGCATGCAGAGGCAGAGGCAGCGGCAGCAGGCTAGAGAGTGGCATGGCGACATACCCTAATTGGACTCAGGCTTCAAACCAATGGGTGTCAGAGAGGAACCAAAGGAGGTGAGCAAGAAGCGCTCAAATAATATCGGTACATGATAAAAGTTTGCCAGTATATTTTGTGGATTACACAGCAGGGTGGCGACAAAGTTAACATGGAAGCCATGAAAACAACCCAAAATTCTGCCTGACACAGCTCGTTTGATAAGGGGACCATGTATGCTTACAGTTCATGCCAGTCGCTGCACTGGCTGCCAGTCTCCTTTCGAATACAGTTTAAAATAATAATAACCCTCATCCATAAAGCTCTGTATAATGCTGCACCCCCCTACCTCTCCTCTCTTATCTCAGTCTATCGCCCAACCCGTGCTCTTAGATCCGCCAGTGATCTTAGATTAACCTCTACCCTAGTGCGGACCTCCCACTCGCGTCTCCAAGACTTCTCTAGAGCTGCACCAATTCTATGGAATGCTCTGCCCTGGACTATCAGACTAATACCTAACCTCCAAAGTTTCAAACGTGCTCTTAAAACCCATTTCTTTAGGCAAGCCTATAACACTCATTAACTGCATGAAGTTTTAACTCTTCTACTAACCCGTCCTGTGTCGTCCTCCCATCTGTTATCCAGCAACCAACAGGCACCAGACTTCTCTGCAGTCCCATTCACCCTGGACCTGGTATATAAGATGACGGCTGAGTGGTTCAAGCGACAGCAATTCCATTTATTATATTTTTTTCTATTCCCTAAGAAGAATGGCTTGACCATTAAATATTCTTTTACCTCGTGTTACCCCATCATCTTCATAAACCGTAAGCTCTGGCGAGCAGGGACCTCACTCCTGTTGTTCCATACAAATGTTGTGCTCTGTTACATTACATTTGTATTTATTTCCTATGATTTGTAAAGCGCTACAGAATATGATGACGCTATATAAATAAAGATTATTATTATTATTATTATGGAGGCAGTGAACTAGTAGTAGATTAAAGGTGCTGCAACTATGTTAGTTGGATCTTGGGATGGAGCTGGCGCTCTGCAGCCAGGCGAGCTTTTGCCAATCCAAGCCCCTGTCTCTAGGCTACTCCCCAAACAGCACTTCTAAGAACCTTTTGTATAAGATCAAGTGTAGTAGCGTTCTTATAAGTTTAGGATATGGCGGGTGAGGGGAATGTAAACAGATGCGCAAGAAGCGCTGAAATAATATCCCTAAATGGTAAAAGTTTGCAAGTATATTTTGTGGATTACACAGCAGGGTGGCGACAAAGTTAACAACTTTGATGTGGAATGCCCTGTAATAGCTCTTGGGCGGTGTGCCTTTTATCGCCTAGGCTCAGCAGTTTCAGCACCGCCTGCTGTCGCTTAGCGACGGCACTGCTGCTGTGCCTAGAGCTACCGACTGATGGCGCCATGCCCACGGATGGTAATTCGGAGGAGGAGGAGGTGGAGGAGGGGTGGGAGGAGGTATAGTAGGCCTTTGAGACCTGGACCGAGGTAGGCCCCGCAATTCTCTGCGTCGGCAGTATATGACCAGCCCCAGGGTCAGACTCGGTCCCAGCCTGCACCAAGTTAAGTGTAGTAGCGTTCTTATAAGTTTGGGATATGGCGGGTGAGGGGAATGTAAACAGATGCGCAAGAAGCGCATGATGCGCATGGAGCTGGCGCTCCGCTGCCAGGCGAGCTTTCGCCAATTCAAGCCCCTGTCTCTAGGCTACTCCCCAAACAGCACTTCTAAGAACCTTTTGTATAAGATCAAGTGTAGTAGCGTTCTTATAAGTTTAGGATATGCCGGGTGAGGGGAATGTAAACAGATGCGCAAGAAGCGCATGATGCGCATGGAGCTGGCGCTCCGCTGCCAGGCGAGCTTTCGCCAATTCAAGCCTCTGTCTCTAGGCTACTCCCCAAACAGCACTTCTAAGAACCTTTTGTATAAGATCAAGTGTAGTAGCGTTCTTATAAGTTTAGGATATGCCGGGTGAGGGGAATGTAAACAGATGCGCAAGAAGCGCATGATGCGCATGGAGCTGGCGCTCCGCTGCCAGGCGAGCTTTCGCCAATTCAAGCCCCTGTCTCTAGGCTACTCCCCAAACAGCACTTCTAAGAACCTTTTGTATAAGATCAAGTGTAGTAGCGTTCTTATAAGTTTAGGATATGCCGGGTGAGGGGAATGTAAACAGATGCGCAAGAAGCGCTGAAATAATATCCCTAAATGGTAAAAGTTTGCCAGTATATTTTGTGGATAACACAGCAGGGTGGCGACAAAGTTAACAACTTTGATGTGGAATCCATGAAAACAACCCAAATTTCTGCCTGACACACCTCGTTTGATAAAGGGACGATGTATGGAGGCAGCTATATGGACGACTTTTGGAGGTAGCAATGGAGACAACGTGTGGAGGCTGCTATGGAGACAATTTAATTTGGATAGTGCCTGTATGTGGCAGTCCCAAACATTTTTCAAACCAGAGGAGCAGGTAGGTGGCCCTCCAGTAAAATGGAATAGATTGAGTGCCTGTATGTGGCAGTCCCAAAAATGTTTCAAACCAGAGGAGCAGGTAGGTGGCCCTGCAGTAAAATGGAATAGATTGAGTGCCTGTATGTGGCAGTCCCAAAAATTTTTCAAACCAGAGGAGCAGGTAGGTGGCCCTCCAGTAAAATGGAATAGATTGAGTGCCTGTATGTGGCAGTCCCAAAAATGTTTCAAACCAGAGGAGCAGGTAGGTGGCCCTGCAGTAAAATGGAATAGATTGAGTGCCTGTATGTGGCAGTCCCAAAAATGTTTCAAACCAGAGGAGCAGGTAGGTGGCCCTGCAGTAAAATGGAATAGATTGAGTGCCTGTATGTGGCAGTCCCAAAAATTTTTCAAACCAGAGGAGCAGGTAGGTGGCCCTCCAGTAAAATGGAATAGATTGAGTGCCTGTATGTGGCAGTCCCAAAAATGTTTCAAACCAGAGGAGCAGGTAGGTGGCCCTGCAGTAAAATGGAATAGATTGAGTGCCTGTATGTGGCACTCACAAAAATTGTTTCAAACAGAGGACCGGGTAGGTGGCCCTCCAGAAAAATTAAATGCATGAAGTACTATAGCAAGAGCCAGTGGGCCCTGTCAAAAAATAGCCATTTTCCTCTGCTTTACTGTACAAAGAGGAGGAGAAGGAGGAAAATGAGGAGGAGGAGGAGTGGATCAATTATTCAGGTTGAGCTTCCTTCACCTGGTGGAGATTGGAAATTCTGAGAAATCCAGCCTTTATTCATTTTAATAAGCGTCAGCCTGTCAGCGCTGTCAGTCGACAGGCGTGTACGCTTATCGGTGATGATGCCACCAGCTGCACTGAAAACCCGCTCGGACAAGACGCTAGCGGCAGGGCAGGCAAGAACCTCCAAGGCGTACAGCGCCAGTTCGTGCCACATGTCCAGCTTTGAAACCCAGTAGTTGTAGGGAGCTGTGTGATCATTTAGGACGATGGTATGGTCAGCTACGTACTCCCTCACCATCTTTCTGTAAAGATCAGCCCTACTCTGCCGAGACTGGGGACAGGTGACAGTGTCTTGCTGGGGTGACATAAAGCTGGCAAAAGCCTTGTAAAGCGTACCCTTGCCAGTGCTGGACAAGCTGCCTGCTCGCCTACTCTCCCTCGCTACTTGTCCCGCAGAACTACGCACTCTGCCGCTAGCGCTGTCAGAAGGGAAATACTGTTTCAGCTTGTGCACCAGGGCCTGCTGGTATTCATGCATTCTCACACTCCTTTCCTCTGCAGGGATGAGAGTGGAAAGATTTTGCTTGTACCGTGGGTCCAGGAGAGTGAACACCCAGTAATCGGTGCTGGAATAAATTCTTTGAACGCGAGGGTCACGGGATAGGCAGCCTAGCATGAAATCTGCCATATGCGCCAGAGTACCAACGCGTAAGAATTCACTCCCCTCACTGGCCTGACTGTCCATTTCCTCCTCCTCCAACTCCTCCAACTCCTCTTCTTCTGCCCATACACGCTGAACAGTAAAGGACTCAACAATGGTCCCCTCTTGTGTCTCACCAACATTCTCCTCCTCTTCCTCCTCATCCTCCTCCACCTCCACCTCCTCCGATATGCGCTGAGAAACAGACCTGAGGGTGCTTTGGCTATCAACAAGGGAATATTCTTCCCCTGTCTCTTGTGACGAGCGCAAAGCTTCCGACTTCATGCTGACCAGAGAGTTTTTCAACAGGCCAAGCAGCGGGATGGTGAGGCTGATGATGGCGGCATCGCCACTGACCATCTGTGTTGACTCCTCAAAGTTACTCAGCACCTGACAGATATCAGACATCCACGTCCACTCCTCATTGTAGACTTGAGGAAGCTGACTGACCTGACTACCAGTTCTGGTGGAAGTTGACATCTGGCAGTCTACAATCGCTCTGCGCTGCTGGTAAACTCTGGATAACATGGTCAGTGTTGAATTCCACCTCGTGGGCACGTCGCACAACAGTCGGTGAGCGGGCAGTTGGAGGCGGCGCTGCGCTGCCCTGAGAGTGGCAGCATCTGGGCTGGACTTCCTGAAATGCGCACAGATGCGGCGCACCTTCGTGAGCAAATCAGACAGATTGGGGTATGTCTTGAGGAAACGCTGAACTATCAGATATAACACATGGGCCAGGCATGGCACATGTGTCAGTCTGCCGAGTTGCAGAGCCGCCACCAGGTTACGGCCGTTGTCACACACAACCATTCCCGGCTTGAGGTTCAGCGGTGCCAGCCACAGATCAGTCTGCGCCGTGATGCCCTGTAATAGCTCTTGGGCGGTGTGCCTTTTGTCGCCTAGGCTCAGCAGTTTGAGCACCGCCTGCTGTCGCTTAGCGACGGCACTGCTGCTGTGCCTAGAGCTACCGACTGATGGCGCCGTGCCCACGGATGGTAGTTCGGAGGAGGAGGTGGAGGAGGGGTGGGAGGAGGAGGAGGCATAGTAGGCCTGAAACACCTGGACCGAGGTAGGCCCCGCAATCCTCGGCGTCGGCAGTATATGAGCAGCCCCAGTGTCAGACTCGGTCCCAGCCTCCACCAAGTTAACCCAATGTGCCGTCAGCGATATATAGTGGCCCTGCCCGGCAGCACTCGTCCACGTGTCCGTGGTCAGGTGGACCTTGTCAGAAACGGCGTTGGTCAGGGCACGGATGATGTTGTCTGACACGTGCTGGTGCAGGGCTGGGACGGCACATCGGGAAAAGTAGTGGCGGCTGGGGACCGAATACCGAGGGGCGGCCGCCGCCATGAGGTTGCGAAAGGCCTCGGTCTCTACTAGCCTATAGGGCAGCATCTCCAGGCTAAGCAATCTGGAGATGTGCACATTAAGGGCTTGGGCGTGCGGGTGGGTTGCACTATATTTGCGTTTCCGCTCCAGCGTCTGGGGTATGGAGAGCTGAACGCTGGTGGATGCTGTGGAGGATCGTGGAGGCGACGATGGGGTTTTTGTGGCAGGGTCCTGGGCAGGGGGCTGACTAGCAGCTGACACAGGGGAAGGAGCAGTGGTGTGCACGGCCGGAGGTGAACGGGCTTGTTGCCACTGAGTGGGGTGTTTAGCATTCATATGCCTGCGCATACTGGTGGTAGTTAAGCTAGTAGTGGTGGAACCCCTGCTGAGCCTGGTTTGGCAAATGTTGCACACCACAGTCCGTCGGTCATCCGGTGTTTCCTTAAAGAACCTCCAGACTTCTGAAGATCTAGCCCTCGCCGCAGGAGCCCTCGCCACGGGAGCTTCACTAGTTGACACATTTGGCGCTGATGCACCAGCTCTGGCCCTGCCTCTCCGTCTGGCCCCACCACTGCCTCTTCCAACCTGTTCTGGTCGAGGACTCTCCTCCGTCTCAGAAGCACTGTGTTCACCCGGCCTCTCAACCCAGCTTGGGTCTGTCACCTCATCATCCTCCGATCCCTCAGTCTGCTCCCCCCTCGGACTTCCTGCCCTGACAACAACTTCCCCACTGTCTGACAACCGTGTCTCCTCATCGTCGGACACCTCTTTACACACTTCCACTACGTCAAGAAGGTCATCATCACCCACAGACTGTGACTGTTGGAAAACCTGGGCATCGGAAAATTGCTCAGCAGCAACCGGACAAGTGGTTTGTGACTGTGGGAAGGGTCCAGAAAACAGTTCCTCAGAGTATGCCCGTTCAAATGCCAAATTTTCCTGGGAGGGGGCAGACTGGGGGGGAGGAGGCTGAGGTGCAGGAGCTGGAGGAGTGGCGATTTCGGTGACATGGGTGGACTGCGTGGAAGACTGACTGGTGGTGGACAAATTGCTCGAAGCATTGTCAGCAATCCACGACATCACCTGTTCGCACTGTTCTGGCCTCAACAGTGCTCTACCACGAGTCCCAGTAACTTCAGACATGAACCTAGGGAGTGTAGCTCTGCGGCGTTCCCCTGCTCCCTCATCAGCAGGTGGTGTCTCACCCCGCCCAGGACCACGGCCTCTGACCCCTGCAGTAGTTGGACGCCCACGTCCCCGCCCTCGTCCTCTACCCCTAGCCCTCGGGTTAAACATTTTTAAAATGAGAGTTATAACTTTATTTTTTTTTTTACTTTTTTTTGTTTTTTTTTGTGTTTTTTTTTTTTTTTGTGTTTTTTGTTTTTTTTTGAGTTTTTAAAACCAAACAATGCTATCCTATTGCTATGGCTATTTTCTAGCCAAGTATCAAAGCACACTACTATGCCAGATGAGATGACACTGAGTTAGTGCCTAATTGAAATCCAACCCCTACTAAATTTTCCCACTTCGGTCTTTGCTATGGATATGTGCGTCACTAAGCGCAGAACACAGCGGTCGCAAGTCTCACTACAAATTGCTCAGAATTGGCTAGTACATGCACTGCAGAAAGTACAGCCACCAGCAGATCAACCAGAAATCAAATATATAGAACGCTACTGTATGCGTAAGTAAGCTCTTTGTATTCTCCTATGGCTATTTTCTAGCCAAGTATCAAAGCACACTACTATGCCAGATGAGATGACACTGAGTTAGTGCCTAATTGAAATCCAACCCCTACTAAATTTTCCCACTTCGGTCTTTGCTATGGATATGTGCGTCACTAAGCGCAGAACACAGCGGTCGCAAGTCTCACTACAAATTGCTCAGAATTGGCTAGTACATGCACTGCAGAAAGTACAGCCACCAGCAGATCAACCAGAAATCAAATATATAGAACGCTACTGTATGCGTAAGTAAGCTCTTTGTATTCTCCTATGGCTATTTTCTAGCCAAGTATCAAAGCACACTACTATGCCAGATGAGATGACACTGAGTTAGTGCCTAATTGAAATCCAACCCCTACTAAATTTTCCCACTTCGGTCTTTGCTATGGATATGTGCGTCACTAAGCGCAGAACACAGCGGTCGCAAGTCTCACTACAAATTGCTCAGAATTGGCTAGTACATGCACTGCAGAAAGTACAGCCACCAGCAGATCAACCAGAAATCAAATATATAGAACGCTACTGTATGCGTAAGTAAGCTCTTTGTATTCTCCTATGGCTATTTTCTAGCCAAGTATCAAAGCACACTACTATGCCAGATGAGATGACACTGAGTTAGTGCCTAATTGAAATCCAACCCCTACTAAATTTTCCCACTTCGGTCTTTGCTATGGATATGTGCGTCACTAAGCGCAGAACACAGCGGTCGCAAGTCTCACTACAAATTGCTCAGAATTGGCTAGTACATGCACTGCAGAAAGTACAGCCACCAGCAGATCAACCAGAAATCAAATATATAGAACGCTACTGTATGCGTAAGTAAGCTCTTTGTATTCTCCTATGGCTATTTTCTAGCCAAGTATCAAAGCACACTACTATGCCAGATGAGATGACACTGAGTTAGTGCCTAATTGAAATCCAACCCCTACTAAATTTTCCCACTTCGGTCTTTGCTATGGATATGTGCGTCACTAAGCGCAGAACACAGCGGTCGCAAGTCTCACTACAAATTGCTCAGAATTGGCTAGTACATGCACTGCAGAAAGTACAGCCACCAGCAGATCAACCAGAAATCAAATATATAGAACGCTACTGTATGCGTAAGTAAGCTCTTTGTATTCTCCTATGGCTATTTTCTAGCCAAGTATCAAAGCACACTACTATGCCAGATGAGATGACACTGAGTTAGTGCCTAATTGAAATCCAACCCCTACTAAATTTTCCCACTTCGGTCTTTGCTATGGATATGTGTGCCACTAAGCGCAGAACACAGCGGTCGCAAGTCTCACTACAAATTGCTCAGAATTGGCTAGTACATGCACTGCAGAAAGTACAGCCACCAGCAGATCAACCAGAAATCAAATATATAGAACGCTACTGTATGCGTAAGTAAGCTCTTTGTATTCTCCTATGGCTATTTTCTAGCCAAGTATCAAAGCACACTACTATGCCAGATGAGATGACACTGAGTTAGTGCCTAATTGAAATCCAACCCCTACTAAATTTTCCCACTTCGGTCTTTGCTATGGATATGTGTGCCACTAAGAGCTAAACACAACGGTAGCAAGTCCCCCTGCTAATTCCTCACAAAATGGTACTAGATGCAAATTAAAATAAAAAAAGTAGAACGTTATTGTAGCCCTAAGAAGGGCTGTTGGGTTCTTTGAGAATCACTCCTGCCTAACAGTAAGCTAATAGAACACCCTAACGCTTTCCCTGACCAGCAGCAGCTCTCTCCCTAGCGGCATCCAGACACAGAATGATCCGAGCAGCGCGGGCAGCGGCTAGTCTATCCCAGGGTCACCTGATCTGGCCAGCCAACCACTGCTATCGACGTGTAAGGGTACCACGTCATGCTGGGTGGAGTGCAGAGTCTCCTGGCTTGTGATTGGCTCTGTTTCTGGCCACCAAAAAGCAAAACGGCGGGAGCTGCCATTTTCTCGAGCGGGCGAAGTATTCGTCCGAGCAACGAGCAGTTTCGAGTACCCTAATGCTCGACCGAGCATCAAGCTCGGACGAGCATGTTCGCTCATCTCTAATTATAAATCAAGTATTGGAATAGTCACTGCATTTAGTTTCTCTGCAAGAAAGAGTTAATACAATTTTATCCTTATGATAATTGTACCCTAAAAAAAGGCTTTGGAAAATACAGATCTTACTGCAAAAACAAGCTCTGTCTAATGTAAAATAAAAAAGTTATGTTTTCAGGAATTAGAGCATGGAAATACAAAAAATCTCTGTCCTTAAACTGGTCTTGTCTTAAAGGTATAACAAACAATTTGATTTATTATTTTAATTTATTAACACTGAATATAGAAAAACATTACATTTGAAAAAGGATCCACATACATTGCATAAAAACATCACAAAGGATACAAAACTAGACCGTACTGTAATAAGTGGAAGGAGGATCCTGCCAAGGAGAGCTCACAATCTATATGGGAGGGTAACAAGAGTACTCCCCCTTCCTAATCACACTGCTTTTTGATCAGAATGTATTTGTCCATGTGACAGGCTCTCTTTATTTATGAGGTATCCAGGGATAGAAGTCCCAACTCTGACACCAATAATTCTTTTTTACATGGTAGATGATAGGTTTGTTGCATTGTGTAGAGTTTCAATGTACACCTCTGGTGAAACTGCTCAGAAAACAAATTTCCTGTGTCACAGTCTGGTTCTGTAAACGGTCTGATGATGAAATGTAAAATTTATGTTCCTCTATCAACCCTTTGGGATCATGGAGGGTTTACAAGGAAGAGATGACAGTGGCAGGCTGTGCTCATTCCAAATAGGAGACTAGTTTTCTCTGATCTTAGGAAACCTCTTTAAACAAACAATGAATATATCTGATCAGGTACAGAACACCGAGGGGGGATTTATTAAGTTTTATCTTAACCCTGCCCCACAAGACACACCAAGTGCATGACCATGTGGTTGGGCACTTCTAAGCCAGCCCTGCCTGTTGTAGCACTGTGCTATAACCTGCGTCCGCAACTGCATCAGGTACACACCCCCAGGCAATAAAGTACTATTGTATCATATAAATCCCCCTTCAAGTCTTCTTCTTGACTTTGCCTAATTTGAAATCTTCCAGAAGATTTGCCTATCCTATTTATGAGTCAGTTTTATGACTAAATCCTTGGTCAGTCCAGGATGGGTGGAGAGTACTTACCTATTTCCTACCATAAAACCTATTTTTATATTTCTATCCTGATTCATGTGTGTGAGAATAAGAATGTTTGTAATAGATTGAGCTTTCTAGTTTTAGTGTTTTTATCTCTAGCTGTAGCATTAATATTATAGAGGTTTCTGTGATAATAGAGTCCATGTCAGTGCATAATGTATGAAGTTATGTCAGAAGAAACAAGGAACACCTATTGTTGTTTTAAGCAGACATGACAGTAATTTTAGGCATGGATCTGTGTTTGCTGGTAGCAGGTCTTTGGCATCTTTCCCTCCATCTCTACCTTTTTGTTTCCTAGGTAACATCTAAGCTGAAAGGGAAGCTGACAATTACTTCTCCGCTCTGTGCTGGGAGCTTCCTTTTCCACCCGCCTTGTCTTCTGTGTGTATTATTCTCATTAGATGAGATTTCCTCATTTCACCAGTTTGTCCTTCTTCATCAGGTTTAGATAAATATTCCTGACTGACTGTCACAGTGTATATGTGTTTATCAGGAAAGAGGTAATATCATACAACACCGATATTCATAAATACTATGACTTGTACAGCTTTATTGGGCACAGATTTAGCAACATTCTTAAGTAGATAGAACCGTCAAATTAACAAGACCTGTCCAGTGTAAGACTGAACCACAGATTAATTTAGTTTTGATGTGTATGTCCAATTCTAGGATATTAAACCACTGGAGATAAATTGAGTATTTTTACTAATAATATTGCATCAATCCAATTGTCTCTTGGATTTTGGGTTTATGTATGATATCTAGTGCTGCCTAGGTTGTGGGTTATGTAATTAAATGGCAATGGTGGTGGTGGAGCAGCACAATGAATAATAGGATCTAGTCCCAGTGAAGGGTGCTGGTACATGTACGTCATAGGGCAAAGAATATAAACTGAAACAATTGAGATTTTATCGAATGATCTCAAAAGGAACATTATAAATCAATTCCTTATTGTGCAACATCATTTTTATATATAACATGTACAATCTAGGATTAATCGGTGCATTAATGGCAATGTTTTACATAGTGTAGTTGGGGATTTGTTACTAATTATTGAGGAATATGTATGTATATATATATATATATATATATATATATATATATATACTTTGCTAGTATGGGTGTGGAGATTGGCACGGACGGGAGGGTGTATGGCCCAGCTTGCCACATTTACCATAGTCTCTAGTTTTCTGTTGGAGTCTATAGCAGAAATCTCGGCCAGGTCAGACCTGTTCAGGCAGAGATTGCATCCAGATCTGCTAAGAGACTGGAGCCTCTTAGTAGGTGGGGACACCGGTGAAATATTAGGACTACAGTTTAAAAGGCAGTCTTAATAAATTTCCCCCATAGTGTGTTTTTCTTTTTCCACTTTATATATCCCCTGTGAGCCCATGAGGTTATAAAAGACCCTTGTGGGACATTTTAAAAGTTTTTACATATTTCGTATTAATTTTTTTTACTTTAAAGCTGGGACAATAATAACAGCCACTCTTGGGGCTGAACTGTACAGAGCCTAATACCCTCACACCCAGTGATCACGTAACCACACGGTCCACAGAGGCAGCGGCACTGTTGCTAATTAACCACTTCTACCTTCACTCTAGGTAGGGTCCCCAGCAGCACCTGAAGCAACCCTGAAAAACATTGCTGCAGACCAGGAGCCTGTGCCGTCCACCCTCTTAATTTGGTGGTTGTTTGTAAAGAGGATAAGGTTACCAGTGCTATTGTTTGGTTCCAAGATGCAAAGTACTTGATATTTAAGTCAACATCACTGTGTCATTTAGTTAATAGGGATCTATGGAAACCTGTCACTAGCCTTATTTGTGAAAAATATGCTGACAGGTTCCCTTTAATGTCACATCTTACACAAGAGTAATTGAAAAAATGGATAATTGGAAATCTTCTTTATATTCACAGTTTGAATTGCCTTGGATCAAGGTCTTTATGTTGGCAGCCATAGTGTTTACCTACAGAGTGCTGTTGGAGTTCTATCTATCCACCAATCTATTTATCTTTCTAATGTAATTAAGAATTCATCTGTGTGTTACAACACCTATATGCACTATTTCAGGTCCCATACTAAAGTCTATGTAACAATTCATCTATCAAGACTATCTATGAGTCTTCTAATGCATTGTAATCCTGGTTTTCAGTCACACAAACCAAATATGTTGAGGGATTCTATAATATGCAATTGTGTTTATACTTGTATTGACCCTACTGCAAACAAAAGTGATTTGCAGTCAGTGAAGGGAAGAAACATTAGCGGATGTCCTTCATAGAGGTCTTAGGTTTGTTTATGGACTACAGACTAAAGTTATAAAACAGTCTGTAACCAGATGACAAGATGAGGAAAAGCAGCAAGGAATACATTTAGCTCCCTGTTCTAGCTATAGATTGATCCTTGTTATGGACTTGGAATTATCATTACATTTAGTATGTTATTGAATTGAAAATTTTGCAGGTATGCCATTTATTTAGAGTATATCAGAGGGTATACATTTGGGTTACAAATATGTGTGTCATTAAAGAAAACTTTAATGATTCAAACTTGAAATATTGTTCTTTTATTATGTCTATACTGATTAGTTTAATTTAAAGATCATCTACCACCAGGATGAAGGATTGTAAACCAAGCACACTGACATACTGGTGTGTGCCCGCTCTGGTGGGATCCACTGTTCTTGAAGCTCCCTATACCCTGGTTTTTACAAAAAAAAAGTTCTTAAAATTATGCATATGATCCTGAGGGGCTCCGGGCTCCATAGGCGTTGATGGAGCCATGAGCCCCTCAGGCTCATTTGCATAATTTGTAAAACCTTTTATTCTTAAAAACACAGGAATAGGAAGTTTAAAGAAGAGCAGACCCTGCCAGAGTGGGCACACATCAGTATGTCAGTGTCCTTGTTTTACATTCCTTCATCCTGGTAGTAGATGTCCTTTAAAAGGTAACTATATATTCAAGGCCATCATTTAAAATATGATGATAATATATAATCATAATGGAAAAAAGTGTATTTGTCCCATTAATTCTTATCACTACAATAAACAATAAAGTATTCTATTCTATTCTAATTATTGCTTCTTTCTTCTCCTGCAGTGAGCAATGTTTCTGAAAGTTTTCTCAAGCCTTTTACACAGCTGAACGTTAAGGACAGGAAGAAAATGATTAACTCTTTAAATACCAATAATATTTCACTTGATAATTCAGCTTTTAGGTCTATTCAGTGTCTGTAAAAAGGAAAGTCATAACAAACATTTTCAGCTTCTTATCTATTATCTGTTGGTGTAAATTGAGGAGCTGAATAAGACACTCTGCTAAAAGCAGAAAGAAAGGGGCAAAAAACAGAACCTAGGAATCATTTTCTATAACAGTATATTACAAAGTTTTTTTATAATCATCTGCTCTACTGCTTTATGCAAAAGGCATAAAGAGGCTTAAAGGGAACCTGTCATCAGAAATTAGGCAAATAAAGCACTACCACTATGTTGTCACAAAGCTGAACCGCTTCTAGATCATATTTCTTTCATAGCCCAGTGTGATGGTATCATCCAAAAAAATTACCTTAAATTGAGTTGTAAATTGGTTTAATGAAGTCAAAAAGGCGGAGAGTTTAACACTGAAGTCAAGCTTTCCCTGCCTCAGAACACCCCATTTACTGTAGTTATCGTCCTGCGTTCAGGGACCACATGACCAGATCTCCATAAATCCGGCGCATGATGTCAAATACATGGGAAGAAGTAATCAGTTGCAGGGGCAGCTTGACTTCAGTGCTGAACTCTCCACCTTTCTGACTTGATACAACCAATTAACATCTCACTATAAAGTTGATTTTCTGGATGATGCCACCACACTGGACCATAAACATGATCGAGAAGGTGTTCAGCTGCTTGACAACATACTGGTATCGGTTTATGAGACCAATTTCTGATGATAGGTTTCCTTCAAATGTTTAGTTATACTTTAAGGGATTTTACACCACAGAGATGGAGTTTCCTGGGTGATGCTCAATTCATTCAGGTGATAAGGAGATCAGGATCTCTAATAAAATCTCTAAAAAATGGCTAGAAGGTTGGAGGAGTGTTTAAACTAGAGACCTGGGGGGAGGGCAATTACACTTGTGCAGGGCAAATAGACGGTGTACATAGAGAGCTGGGAAGAGTCATAGTCCATGGGGGAGGAAGGGGGGCTGGAATGAGATTGGGGAATAAGGACAAAAGGAATACGGACAGGGAAAACCATATAAAGTGTATGTACACAAATGCCAGAAGCCTCACAAACAAAATGGAGGAACTGGAACTCTTGATGTTGGAGCGGAAATATGATATAGTGGGTATCAGCGAGACATGGCTGGACAGCAGCTATGACTGGGCTGTTACTATAGATGGTTATAGTCTTTTTAGAAAGGATCGTATAAATAAAAAAGGGGGAGGGGTTTGTTTATATGTGAATTCTTGCCTCAAGCCCGTCCTGCGAGATGACATCAGTAACGCAAATGTGGAGTCCCTATGGGTGGAGATAAGAGGAGGGAAAAAGAATAATAAAATATTACTAGGGGTTTGTTATAAGGCTCCAAATATAATGGAGGCAGCAGAGGAAATGCTGATAAGTGAAATGGATGCGGCTTCAAAGCATGGTGAAGTACTTATCATGGGGGACTTCAATTACCCAGATATTGACTGGGGGGCAGAAACCTGCAGGTCCTTCAAAGGTAGCAGGTTCTTGTCAACAACAAAAGACAATTACCTGTCGCAACTAGTCCTGGAGCCAACAAGAGGGGGGGCACTGCTGGACCTTATCCTTACCAACAGACCTGATAGGGTATCAAAACTACAGGTTGGGGGGAACCTGGGGAATAGTGATCATAATATCATTGATTTTGTATTACGCTTTACTAAGCATGTTAGTGAAGGGGCAACCAACACTCTAAACTTCAGGAGGGCAAATTTTCATCAACTAAGGGAAGACCTTAAAGGCATAGACTGGGATAATGCTCTCAAGGACAAAAGCCCCCCCCCAAAAATGGGACTTTTTCTCATATATTCTGAAAAAGTCCTGTGAGAAACACATACCTTATGGGAAAAAGCATAAAAGGAACAAGAAAAACCCTATGTGGCTAACTAGTCTTGTAAGGAAAGCAATAAGCGAGAAAGATAAAGCGTTTAAGGTGCTAAAACGTGAAGGTAGCGATAAGGCTTTACAGGATTATAGAGAGAAAAATAAATCCTGTAAAAAGCAGATAAAGGCCGCAAAAATAGAGACTGAGAGAAATATTGCCAGGGAGAGCAAAAATAATCCCAAATTATTTTTCAAGTATATAAATGATAAGAAACTAAAAACAGAGAGCGTGGGTCCCCTTAGAAATAACATGGGGGTCATGGTGGAAGGAGATGAGGAAAGGGCCAATCTACTGAATGTCGCCTTCTCAACTGTCTTTACCCAGGAAAATCCCCTGGTGGAAGACACAATGAGGAATAATGTAAATTCTTTTTATAATGTCAACAGTTTAACCCAGGAAGAGGTACGGCGCTGCCTCGCAACCACTAAGATAGATAAATCACCTGGGCCAGATGGCATACACCCCCGGGTTCTGCATGAATTATGTACGGTGATAGACAGACCGTTATTTTTAATATTTGAAGATTCACTGAGGACTGGTTATGTTCCACAGGAATGGCGCATAGCAAATGTGGTACCAATATACAAAAAAGGATCAAATAGCGATCCTGGAAACTACAGACCCGTAAGTCTAACTGCTGTGGTGGGGAAAATATTTGAGGGGTTTATTAGAGATACTATCCTGGAGTATCTCATTGTGCACAACCTTATAACCCAGCATCAGCATGGGTTTATGAGAGATCGGTCATAGGCAAAGGCATTTGACACCGTGCCACATAAAAGGTTGGTATATAAAATGAGACTGCTGGGAATAGGAGAAAATCTGTGTATCTGGGTAAGTAATTGGCTTAGTGATAGAAAACAGAGGGTGGTCATTAATGGCACATTCTCAGATTGGGTTGATGTTACCAGTGGAGTGCCACAGGGGTCAGTATTGGGGCCACTTCTTTTTAATATTTTTATTAATGACCTTGTAGTGGGTTTACACAGTCAAGTTTCAATATTTGCAGATGATACTAAGCTGTGTAAAGTAATAAATACTGAGGTCGATAGTTTAGCATTACAGAGGGATTTGTGGAAGCTTGAGGGATGGGCAGAGAAATGGTTGATGAGGTTTAATGTAGATAAATGTAAAGTTATGCACTTGGGCCATGGAAACAAAAAGTATAATTATGTTCTAAACGGTCAATTACTTAGTAAAACTGAAGCTGAAAAGGACTTGGGGGTATTGGTGGATGGTAAACTTAATTTTAGTGACCAGAGCCAGGCGGCTGCTGCTAAAGCAAATAAAATAATGGGATGTATCAAGAGAGGAATAGATTCTCATGATAAAGACATAGTTCTGCCCTTATACAAATCCCTGGTCAGACCACACATGGAATATTGTGTACAGTTTTGGGCACCAGTGTATAAAAAGGATATAATAGAGCTGGAACGGGTGCAGAGGAGAGCAACCAGGATTATTAGGGGAATGGGGGGACTAGAATACAATGACAGATTACAAAATTTGGGATTATTCAGTTTAGAAAAAAGACGACTGAGGGGAGACCTCGTTACAATGTAAAAATACCTGAACGGACAGTACAAGGATCTCTCCAAAGATCTTTTTATACCTAGGCCTGTGACCAGGACAAGGGGGCATCCTCTGCGCCTAGAGGAGAGGCGATTCTACCATCACCATAGACAAAGGTTCTTTACTGTAAGAGCAGTGAGACTATGGAACTCTCTGCCGCAGGAGGTTGTTATGGCCGACTCTATGTACATGTTCAAGAGAGGCCTGGATGACTTTCTGGAGAGAAAAAATATCACGGGTTATGGGGATAAAACATTTATTTAATTCTTAAAGGTTGGACTTGATGGACTTGCGTCTCCTTCCAGCCTTATATACTATGATACTATGATACTATGAATATTATCTTTTTAGTATGCGTCAGTCAATTAGAGAAGCATGTGTGCATGTCGCAAGGAATGACTGCTGATTAAAGCCTTGCTCATGCTACCGCCCTGGGTAAATCAGCACTGTGCAAGTTTATTTGGGTTTCAAGTCTATATAGAAAAGTAGAAAAAAAGTAGAAGAAGAGGAGTGTACAAAGCCTAACATATCAGGCATCTTCTTGATTGGAGAGTTTTCCTGCTGTCTCAAGCTCACGTCACCATAGGGAATTCCTGAAATACCTCAGTCTCAAAGTTTTAGGTGTGGTTCAGGATGTCTGCACCTTTCTATCACAGTACCTTTTAGGAAAATAAGACAAGCATAAATGACAGGATTTGATCAGCTAGCTTTTCCTTAACACAGGCACTTAATAAGTAATATGCAACAAGTATTAGTTCCTGATGAGGAAAAAGACTTTTGGAGGAGCAATGTAGATGGAGCTTGCTTTCCTTAATGCTCCAATTTATAAATTAAAACAAGCAAAGTCCAAAGCTGTACTCCTTCCATATAGTGAAAGTTCTCTCTCATCACTCCATTGTATTCGGGAATGGACAAGCCTTAAACGATCCTTCCAGCTTTTAATTCTTCCTACATGCAGTCAACACCACTGTCGTCTAACAAGTTCCTTGCTACACTCCTTTTAGGAATTCTCTACAGCATTGCATAGATCGCTCTGGTGTAGAGATAAAGCGTTTAAGGTGCTAAAACGTGAAGGTAGCGATGAGGCATTACAGGATTATAGAGAGAAAAATAAATCCTGTAAAAAGCAGATAAAGGCCGCAAAAATAGAGACTGAGAGAAATATTGCCAGGGAGAGCAAAAATAATCCCAAATTATTTTTCAAGTATATAAATGATAAGAAACTAAAAACAGAGAGCGTGGGTCCCCTTAGAAATAACATGGGGGTCATGGTGGAAGGAGATGAGGAAAGGGCCAATCTACTGAATGTCGCCTTCTCAACTGTCTTTACCCAGGAAAATCCCCTGGTGGAAGACACAATGAGGAATAATGTAAATTCTTTTTATAATGTCAACAGTTTAACCCAGGAAGAGGTACGGCGCTGCCTCGCAACCACTAAGATAGATAAATCACCTGGGCCAGATGGCATACACCCCCGGGTTCTGCATGAATTATGTACGGTGATAGACAGACCGTTATTTTTAATATTTGAAGATTCACTGAGGACTGGTTATGTTCCACAGGAATGGCGCATAGCAAATGTGGTACCAATATACAAAAAAGGATCAAATAGCGATCCTGGAAACTACAGACCCGTAAGTCTAACTGCTGTGGTGGGGAAAATATTTGAGGGGTTTATTAGAGATACTATCCTGGAGTATCTCATTGTGCACAACCTTATAACCCAGCATCAGCATGGGTTTATGAGAGATCGGTCATAGGCAAAGGCATTTGACACCGTGCCACATAAAAGGTTGGTATATAAAATGAGACTGCTGGGAATAGGAGAAAATCTGTGTATCTGGGTAAGTAATTGGCTTAGTGATAGAAAACAGAGGGTGGTCATTAATGGCACATTCTCAGATTGGGTTGATGTTACCAGTGGAGTGCCACAGGGGTCAGTATTGGGGCCACTTCTTTTTAATATTTTTATTAATGACCTTGTAGTGGGTTTACACAGTCAAGTTTCAATATTTGCAGATGATACTAAGCTGTGTAAAGTAATAAATACTGAGGTCGATAGTTTAGCATTACAGAGGGATTTGTGGAAGCTTGAGGGATGGGCAGAGAAATGGTTGATGAGGTTTAATGTAGATAAATGTAAAGTTATGCACTTGGGCCATGGAAACAAAAAGTATAATTATGTTCTAAACGGTCAATTACTTAGTAAAACTGAAGCTGAAAAGGACTTGGGGGTATTGGTGGATGGTAAACTTAATTTTAGTGACCAGAGCCAGGCGGCTGCTGCTAAAGCAAATAAAATAATGGGATGTATCAAGAGAGGAATAGATTCTCATGATAAAGACATAGTTCTGCCCTTATACAAATCCCTGGTCAGACCACACATGGAATATTGTGTACAGTTTTGGGCACCAGTGTATAAAAAGGATATAATAGAGCTGGAACGGGTGCAGAGGAGAGCAACCAGGATTATTAGGGGAATGGGGGGACTAGAATACAATGACAGATTACAAAATTTGGGATTATTCAGTTTAGAAAAAAGACGACTGAGGGGAGACCTCGTTACAATGTAAAAATACCTGAACGGACAGTACAAGGATCTCTCCAAAGATCTTTTTATACCTAGGCCTGTGACCAGGACAAGGGGGCATCCTCTGCGCCTAGAGGAGAGGCGATTCTACCATCACCATAGACAAAGGTTCTTTACTGTAAGAGCAGTGAGACTATGGAACTCTCTGCCGCAGGAGGTTGTTATGGCCGACTCTATGTACATGTTCAAGAGAGGCCTGGATGACTTTCTGGAGAGAAAAAATATCACGGGTTATGGGGATAAAACATTTATTTAATTCTTAAAGGTTGGACTTGATGGACTTGCGTCTCCTTCCAGCCTTATATACTATGATACTATGATACTATGAATATTATCTTTTTAGTATGCGTCAGTCAATTAGAGAAGCATGTGTGCATGTCGCAAGGAATGACTGCTGATTAAAGCCTTGCTCATGCTACCGCCCTGGGTAAATCAGCACTGTGCAAGTTTATTTGGGTTTCAAGTCTATATAGAAAAGTAGAAAAAAAGTAGAAGAAGAGGAGTGTACAAAGCCTAACATATCAGGCATCTTCTTGATTGGAGAGTTTTCCTGCTGTCTCAAGCTCACGTCACCATAGGGAATTCCTGAAATACCTCAGTCTCAAAGTTTTAGGTGTGGTTCAGGATGTCTGCACCTTTCTATCACAGTACCTTTTAGGAAAATAAGACAAGCATAAATGACAGGATTTGATCAGCTAGCTTTTCCTTAACACAGGCACTTAATAAGTAATATGCAACAAGTATTAGTTCCTGATGAGGAAAAAGACTTTTGGAGGAGCAATGTAGATGGAGCTTGCTTTCCTTAATGCTCCAATTTATAAATTAAAACAAGCAAAGTCCAAAGCTGTACTCCTTCCATATAGTGAAAGTTCTCTCTCATCACTCCATTGTATTCGGGAATGGACAAGCCTTAAACGATCCTTCCAGCTTTTAATTCTTCCTACATGCAGTCAACACCACTGTCGTCTAACAAGTTCCTTGCTACACTCCTTTTAGGAATTCTCTACAGCATTGCATAGATCGCTCTGGTGTAGAGATAAAATACTTTTATTCCATACTCACAAACCAAACTTAAAACAGGTTAAAAAATGGACAAGATACCCTGCCCCACCTCAGGTTTTGCCTCTTCAGGCTTTGTACCCGCATGTACATCTGCATGTACAGACAGATATGGGGCTGTGAAGGAAATCGGAGATGGAGTACGGAGGAGTTGGAAATCTTGCTGCTTGGCTTCACAGGTACCCAATATAATTGATGGAGTATAAGGGTGCGGCCACTTGTCACTTGAATTGCGTTTAAAAATGCTATGCAAGCACCTGGTGATGGGACTCGGCCGGGTCACATATGCATTTCCATGGAAATGCATGTGATTGGTAGCCAGCACCCAGGACCACGACAATTATCTCATTGGTATTATAGCAGCTGTGCAGATGACCATAATTGTAGATTATAACTCAACCTCTTGTGCTCATTGCCTATAGTTTTCCAAACTGGGTCTGGTGGAGCTACTTTCATGCCCTATCTTGTCTGACATTTATACATGTTGTGTTTTATGCCATGTAAATGAACGTGGACAGAGCTTTACTGAAAAGTTTAATCATTTGTTTCAATGAATCTTTACGGCATCTCGCATTGCCTTTAGAAGACCAATAAATCTATTTCATTTTAGAGATGTGGAGAAGAGAGAGAATACTCTTTTAATGCTTTTCCTCCAAATTTCAGTATTTTTACAGAACCATTTCCTGGAGAAAGCTCTGCTGCACTGGTAATAAAAATGTCATTTTTAATTTACAAAGAATAAAACACAAGGTTATGAGAGCCAGAGAACACTGCATACAGAGCATATAAACATGATATGAGCAGCGGGGGGTTTTATTGCTAGATCTCAGCATGGACTAAACATTGCCACAGCCTGTGTAGTTCCTCAAATAAGTTCCAGTTATATGAAAGATATTATACACAATAGTCCATGTTGCTTGCACAAATGAGTAATTATTTCTAATGAATTTTTGAAAAAAATGCCCATTATTCAATAACCAAATTTATTGAACAGCAGTTGTCTTTTTATTATATAGGTCTATAGGGATAATAATTCACTGCGTTCACTGCAATGTCCAAAGCAGTAAGTGATAATTGAAATAGGTTTTAGTACAGTATGTTGTAAAGTTACAGAGGTAAATGGGGAGGGGGTTTGATGAAAATGCTGCATGTGGTTCAGTGGCTGACACTGCTTCATACGGACCCCAGGATACATAGAGGTACAGGACACGCTGAAGACCCTCAAAGTGAACAAGGCACGTGGACCTGATGGAATCTACCCTTGCCTTCTTAAATCCTAGGCCAGTGAGTTGTGTGACATTTTAGATATTCAGTGGCAGTCTAAGCCATGGGTTGTACCAGTGTCCTGGAAAATCTCATGTGTACGACCACTGCAAAAGACCCAAAAACCAACCAGCCCCAATGACTATGGACCAATAGCCCTGACCTCCCAGTAGTCAAAGACAGCAGTTTGGATGCAAATGTACGTTCAGAGGTGGGAATTACATGCCCACTTGGATGTACAATTACATCCCATGTTGTTAAGGGGTTAAAGGAAATCTACTATCATAATACTTCATGATAAACCAGGGACATTTACTCAGGCACTTTGACTATGGTACTCTTCTTTTATTGGTCATCAATTGCCTTCTTCCTACTAAAATCAACTTGCAAAGCGTAAGCTATAGTATGGAGGGGCTCTGGTAGCATTCCCTAGAGCCCTTTTGGCTCATTAGCATAATTATTAAAGTTGATTTTAGAAAGAAGGAGGTAATGGATAGCATGTGTAAAAAGATTACCAGTTACCTGGATCTATGAGTAAGTGTCCCTTACATGATTTTAAGTAGATTTCCTTTAAAATATCTTTTAATTGTTTTGGAAATATATTAAATAGTGAGGGGCATGGGTGCTGTGATTGGTTGCTATGACAGCAAGGAAACTTTTAAATGGCTCCATTAGTTGTCATACAGCAATTACAATAATAGTCTAGCAAAAGCTTCCAGCCTAAAGGGGTTAATGAGAGCTTCAGGGTCTGCAGTCCAGCTCTGATCAACATCAGCAGTCACAGGGGGTTGCTTCCGCTATAACTGAGGCTTTTATAGATGCCCCAGCTACGGGGAAAAACTTGTAAAAAAAAAGATGTAAAATTAAAAGAAAAATCTATGAGAATGTCCCCCAGTAGACTTTAATGACCTTATGGGGGGAGGGGTGGGTTATATAAAGTAAAAACACACATACAGAAAAAATATTCATAAAATACACAATTTCACATTTTCTCATATAATAAAAAAAAATCCCCTTCTACATTAGAAATAGCTTTGCCATTTGCCCGAGACTATACATAGTGGGCTACAGGCTCTACAGTAGGGATGGGCTGCACCTCAATGGGGAGGGGGCCGCTGTTTTAGGGGAAAAAATGGCTAGAAGGTTGGAGGAGTGTTTAAACTAGAGACCTGGGGGGAGGGCAACTACACTTGTGCAGGGCAAATAGACGGTGTACATAGAGAGCTGGGAAGAGCCATAGTCCATGGGGGAGGAAGGGGGGCTGGAATGAGATTGGGGAATAAGGACAAAGGGAATACGGACAGGGAAAACCATATAAAGTGTATGTACACAAATGCCAGAAGCCTCACAAACAAAATGGAGGAACTGGAACTCTTGATGTTGGAACGGAAATATGATATAGTGGGTATCAGCGAGACATGGCTGGACAGCAGCTATGACTGGGCTGTTACTATAGATGGTTATAGTCTTTTTAGAAAGGATCGTATAAATAAAAAAGGGGGAGGGGTTTGTTTATATGTGAATTCTTGCCTCAAGCCCGTCCTACGAGATGACATCAGTAACGCAAATGTGGAGTCCCTATGGGTGGAGATAAGAGGAGGGAAAAATAAAAATAAAATATTACTAGGGGTTTGTTATAAGGCTCCAAATATAATGGAGGCAGCAGAGGAAATGCTGATAAGTGAAATGGATGCGGCTTCAAAGCATGGTGAAGTACTTATCATGGGGGACTTCAATTACCCAGATATTGACTGGGGGGCAGAAACCTGCAGGTCCTTCAAAGGTAGCAGGTTCTTGTCAACAACAAAAGACAATTACCTGTCGCAACTAGTCCTGGAGCCAACAAGAGGGGGGGCACTGCTGGACCTTATCCTTACCAACAGACCTGATAGGGTATCAAAACTACAGGTTGGGGGGAACCTGGGGAATAGTGATCATAATATCATTGATTTTGTATTACGCTTTACTAAGCACGTTAGTGAAGGGGCAACCAACACTCTAAACTTCAGGAGGGCAAATTTTCATCAACTAAGGGAAGACCTAAAAGGCATAGACTGGGATAATGCTCTCAAAGACAAAAGCCCCCCCAAAAAATGGGACTTTTTCTCATATATTCTGAAAAAGTCCTGTGAGAAACACATACCTTATGGGAAAAAGCATAAAAGGAACAAGAAAAACCCTATGTGGCTAACTAGTCTTGTAAGGAAAGCAATAAGCGAGAAAGATAAAGTGTTTAAGGTGCTAAAACGTGAAGGTAGCGATGAGGCATTACAGGATTATAGAGAGAAAAATAAATCCTGTAAAAAACAGATAAAGGCCGCAAAAATAGAGACTGAAAGAAATATTGCCAGGGAGAGCAAAAATAATCCCAAATTATTTTTCAAGTATATAAATGATAAGAAACTAAAAACAGAGAGTGTGGGTCCCCTTAGAAATAACATGGGGGTCATGGTGGAAGGAGATGAGGAAAGGGCCAATCTACTGAATGTCGCCTTCTCAACTGTCTTTACCCAGGAAAATCCCCTGGTGGAAGACACAATGAGGAATAATGTAAATTCTTTTTATAATGTCAACAGTTTAACCCAGGAAGAGGTACGGCGCCGCCTCGCAACCACTAAGATAGATAAATCACCTGGGCCAGATGGCATACACCCCCGGGTTCTGCATGAATTATGTACGGTGATAGACAGACCGTTATTTTTAATATTTGAAGATTCACTGAGGACTGGTTATGTTCCACAGGAATGGCGCATAGCAAATGTGGTACCAATATACAAAAAAGGATCAAATAGCGATCCTGGAAACTACAGACCCGTAAGTCTAACTGCTGTGGTGGGGAAAATATTTGAGGGGTTTATTAGAGATGCTATCCTGGAGTATCTCACTGTGCACAACCTTATAACCCAGCGTCAGCATGGGTTTATGAGAGATCGGTCCTGTCAGACTAATCTGATTGGTTTCTACGAGGAGGTAAGTTCAAGACTGGATCTGGGGGACGCTGTGGATGTTGTATATCTGGACTTTTCAAAGGCATTTGACACCGTGCCACATAAAAGGTTGGTATATAAAATGAGACTGCTGGGAATAGGAGAAAATCTGTGTATCTGGGTAAGTAATTGGCTTAGTGATAGAAAACAGAGGGTGGTCATTAATGGCACATTCTCAGATTGGGTTGATGTTACCAGTGGAGTGCCACAGGGGTCAGTATTGGGGCCACTTCTTTTTAATATTTTTATTAATGACCTTGTAGTGGGTTTACACAGTCAAGTTTCAATATTTGCAGATGATACTAAGCTGTGTAAAGTAATAAATACTGAGGTCGATAGTTTAGCATTACAGAGGGATTTGTGGAAGCTTGAGGGATGGGCAGAGAAATGGTTGATGAGGTTTAATGTAGATAAATGTAAAGTTATGCACTTGGGCCATGGAAACAAAAAGTATAATTATGTTCTAAACGGTCAATTACTTAGTAAAACTGAAGCTGAAAAGGACTTGGGCGTATTGGTGGATGGTAAACTTAATTTTAGTGACCAGAGCCAGCTGCTAAAGCAAATAAAATAATGGGATGTATCAAGAGAGGAATAGATTCTCATGATAAAGACATAGTTCTGCCCTTATACAAATCCCTGGTCAGACCACACATGGAATATTGTGTACAGTTTTGGGCACCAGTATATAAAAAGGATATAGTAGAGCTGGAACGGGTGCAGAGGAGAGCAACCAGGATTATTAGGGGAATGGGGGGACTAGAATACAATGACAGATTACAAAATTTGGGATTATTCAGTTTAGAAAAAAGACGACTGAGGGGAGACCTCATTACAATGTACAAATACCTGAACGGACAGTACAAGGATCTCTCCAAAGATCTTTTTATACCTAGGCCTGTGACCAGGACAAGGGGGCATCCTCTACGCCTAGAGGAGAGGCGATTCTACCATCACCATAGACAAAGGTTCTTTACTGTAAGAGCAGTGAGACTATGGAACTCTCTGCCGCAGGAGGTTGTTATGGCGGACTCTATGTACATGTTCAAGAGAGGCCTGGATGACTTTCTGGAGAGAAAAAATATCACGGGTTATGGGGATAAAACATTTATTTAATTCTTGAAGGTTGGACTTGATGGACTTGCGTCTCCTTCCAGCCTTATATACTATGATACTATGATACTATGAAAACAACCAAAGTAAATGGGAATTCATCAAAAATGTTGATTTTGAGTTAATTTGAAAACTAAAACAAAGTATGTACTATAAATTACAAAAAAGCCTTTTTCCACTTTGCAAGCTTAGTGTATGGTGGCAAATTTACAAATGTTTCCAAAAAGTTGAGAATATAATAGAAAAAAAAAAGATAAATAAATTAGATACAATGGAGCTCATTTACTTACCCGGTCCTGACGCGATTCCGTGTTGCATTGTCTGACGTGGATTCGGGTTCTGCCGGGATTCACTAAGGTCGTGCACCCGATATCTAGTAGGTGCCGCTGCTGCGCTGAGGTCTGCCAGAGTTCACCTGCTTCTTCCCGGTGCATGTGAGTGCTTGATCTTGCAACACATTTAGTTTTTTAAATTCCGCGTTTTTTCTGAATCCATGGGTTGTCCGACGGCCACGCCCCCGATTTCTGTCACGTGAAAGCCAGTGCAATTGCGCCAAAATCCGATTGCGTGCACCAAAATCCTGGTGGAATTCGGCACAAAAAGGAAAAATTTGGGAAACCCAACAAAAGTGCGGCCTTACCACTAGGATGAATTGCTGTATGCAAATGAGCCTGACGGGCCCCTGGCTCTATAGGAATTTATGAAGCCTGGAGCCCTCAGGCTCATTTGCATACAGTCCTGGTGGTAAATGTCCTATAACAATGAAATGGCAATGAATATGCAGATAAAAGAGTATGTAAGTGTATTATTCCCCTATGACTATACTCTATGTTGTAAGTGAGCTTTTCTCGCACCACTAGTTGAAGGGAGTAAATAAAAGTTGAGTAAGCAATGAAAACTTCCCTATAAACCCGACTCTGAACTGTTCAATTAAATTGCTGAATGCAAATGGAATCCAATCTTTGTTTTGCTACACATGAATGACAGTGAGCAATTGCACTGTGTGCCAGGGCTTGTAACATACAATTCAATTTCATTACAATGAAAACAGAAGGACCCTGTTTAAATGTTATCTCGACAACTCAAATACATGTTCCACTTTATTGGAATGTCATGATGAAGCTATCACTATTAGTTACATCTCCCCAATGGTTTTCCCAGGAATTGTTCTCAATCTAAAAGCTGGGAGGTAGAAGTACATCTTATACTGAGTGCTACAAGGGAGTTCATTTATTTGGAAAAAAATATTCTGTGAGTCACAATACAACCATTATTATTTTATATAAAATCTTTTTATTGCTTTTAAGTTACCAAGACGCCAAGTTATGACAACAGTACAGTATATTTAACTGTATAGATCTTGCGTAGAAACGTGCAGCAGGTCAACTTTCACTTGTAAAAGCTCTCCTGCTGCAGCGATTGCACAGGTGCGGAGCAGGAACGCCCTGCACCCCCCCCCCCCACCAACCACACACCCCTCCTTGCCCCGTTGGCATGGAGATGGCGTAAAATGGGGAAATAATCACAATTGCTGACAGTTCTGGCATAGAAACCCTAAAAAATCTTTTAGAAAGTTTTTTAAATTATTTAAGCCAGCCTGAGATGCTTTTCTAAGCGCCTCTTGGATATTCCGATAAGTAATTTATTCATGCCCCTCGGCCGACTGCTTCCTTTTCCACTGTGTTTAAGAGAGTGGGTGATGTCACCGTTTGGTTGTGACCACCGAATGGATGCCAAATATATTTTTCCTTATTCTTGATGCCTGAATATGGAGTATGTCTTATGGTAAGATGCATCTTATTGTCCAAAAAAATATTTTTTTCTCTCCCCATCTTCCAAATGCTATAAGTTTTATGTTTTTTACGATCGGTATAAGGACTTTGTACCTGTCGGACAAATCGTACTTTCCAGTATTAATAGTTAATTTTCCATGTACTGGGAAGCAAAAAAACACCATTTTCTGATGGTTTCTGATTTACAGCTTTCACTGTTCCATGAAGAGGACACCTCTTCTTTATTCCTTTGGTCAGTACTATCATGTAAATACCAAATTAATATAGTTTTTGTTGTACAGACCAAAAGTTTGAACACACTTTCTCATTGAAAGAGTTTTCTGTATTTTCATGACTATAAAAATTGTAGATTCACACTAAAGGCATCTAAACTATGGATTAATACATGTGGAATTACAGGCAGTCCCCGGGTTACATACAAGATAAGTTCTGTAGGTTTGTTCTTAAATTGAGTTTGTATGTAAGTCGGAACCGTATACTTTATTATTGTAACCCCACAATTTTTTTTGGTCTCTGTGCCAATTGGATTTTAAAAATGTAAACAAACATGGCCGCCGGAGCAGTGCTGCATTCAGCTTCCGGACGGACACGACAACCTTCCGGCCCCCATACACAATGCTGTGTATAGGGACGGATAGGCGTACCCGGCCACGGCCGGCCGGAAGCTGAATGCAGGGAGGGCACCGGAAGGTAAGTACAGCTTTATTATTTTAGGCAGCCCGCTCCCGGCCACATATATATATATTTTTTTAAACTCGGATAACCCCTTTAAGGTCTAGTGACTGTGGAAGCCAGCTCATCTGGCGTAGCACCCCATCACTCTCTTCTCCTGGAGGTGTGTTTGTCCTGTTGAAAAATAAATGATGGTCCAACTAAACGCAAATCTGATGGAATAGCATGCTGCTGAAAAATGCAGTATACCTTCAATTTTGAATAAATCCCCAACAGTGATACCAGCAACCCCCTACCTCCTCAAAACCAGCATGTGTCACTGTATCCGGTTATAACATTAGAACGCTTTAAGTTACTCAAGTGTTTTTTAGTTTGTTTTTCCGTAACATTTTGCGCTTCCATTTTTGGTATTGTGCAACATTTAGATCAGTTTTTATTACATTATTATGTGTTGCAAAAGGGCAAAAAATTGTGATTTGGACATTTGAGAGCATTTTTCCGTTACGGGGTTCACCGCCTGGAATAACCATTTCTACATTTTTATAGATTGGGAATTTTGGGATGCGATTATACTTAATATATTGTGCGGGTTTTTTTACTTTTTTTTATAATTTATTGTTTTATATGTGTTAGGGGCTTTTGGGACACATTAATGAATTTATTTTTATTTCTTTTTTATTTTTACAATATTAGCTTATGAACTAGGGATCATGTGATCACTAGTTCATGCTAATGTACTGCAATAACCTTGTATTGCAGTACAGAGCTACGAAGGGTGTATGGTAGCCAATGAAAGAATGCCTCCCAAAAGGTAAGATACCCCGTTACCATGGAGATCGTGTTGAGGTACCCTAGCAAAGGGAGATCTTGCAAAAAACTGATTCTAAAACCCTTGCACCAAGAAGTGCAGCGGAATGTTATGCCATTGATGTAATAACGCAAAAAACATAAAAGGAATCATTACATGAAAAAAAATTATGAGCATATGTTTGATTAAAGGGATGGTTATGACACATTAATTGAATATATCACCCTATTATATAAAACATGAGACTCACTAGGAGTGTCCCTGGGTTCATCTGAATCCCTTCAATCCTTGAGCACATCCATCGTATCTCTCACATATGATGGAACAGTCTGCACAAAAGGACGAAGTATCTGATCAACATACAAATTGGAATTCTGGGTGATGCTGCCAATTCCAGATACAAGGGGGCGCCCCTTTTGATGGACCTGCCTAAATAATAGTAAAACCCATAAATTATCCCATAATAGAAAGAACACCCCTCAACATAAGTAAAACAAGTTTTATGAAGTTTGTTAACCCTTTAATTATTTTATAGGGGTTAAAACAAAATTATGTGCGATTTTGCCATTTTTATTTCTTTGGTTAAAAGAATGTATTTTTCAAAAATTGTGCACATTCTCAGTGGATAAAATACCAAAACACTCCACAAAGTTTGATACTCAATTTCTTCCAATATAAGACACTGTTGATGTTTCGCCTGCTGGAGACATCATGCAGAAAGGGAACATCGACCAGTTGTCACCTACCACTTAGGGTAGTCTGGGCAATGAGGCAGGTACAGCTGAGAAAGGGCTCACTGTCTTTGTTTGTCCTTTCAGTCCATCCTAGCTGTTCCCACACTGCATTACAAACATACAGTATTGTGATTTCATAAGAAATCTGTTTCCTTAAAAGGAGTCTATCATATGAGTTTGCCTTGGTTCTTAAAATATTTTACATTAAATATTTTTACATTTTACAATATATGTTGATTGCCTTTCAGACAAATACTGAAAGCTGCGGCAGGTACGTGATGTCAACATACTATTTACACTGAGCCACTGTACAAAGACCTGAAATGATGGGATGAGCCACGCTGGGCTGAGATGAGTATAAGATCCTTATTATTCTTTTACCACCTAGGGCCAATTGTAAAAAATTATGAAACTGAACAAGAATTTAAATGCCTCCAAAACCAATAATAAAAATAACCTTTATTTCTTTGGGCAAGTTTCCATGGAGAATTTTGGCACAGTTTTTATGTTGGGAACATCTTTGGCAATATCTCTCTCCCACTGAAATGAATAAGAGGCTGAAAAGCGGAACATTTGTATTTGCTGTTAGCAGGTGTAGATACACACCTAATCCCAATCTAACGCTGCTTTGCATATTTGCAGAGCGTGAAGAAAAATCAAAAATTGGCACGATATGTCTTAAGTAGTTATTGGTTCATTATACAATTTTTGACAGTAGTCTATAGAAGGTAAATCCAAATCTATCAGCACCTGGAATCTGGGATTGGGGATTTATGGCACAATGCTTTTGAGTTCAGTCATTTGCTACTAATATTAATGCAAAATTGATGACTAGGATTAGGAAACAGATTCAATTTAGGCACGAAAGAAAGTTCAATCAACGAGTGATGTTCTTTAGAAATCTTGCATGCTTAGAGTTTGTAACAAAGCTCCCAAATAGTAGGATGTAGGTTCTCAACCTTCCCTCAAACGAAAATTGCTTGTGGCGGTGAGCTGACATACGTGGGGGAGGGAGCACGGGAGAGGCTGAGGGAGGATGAGGGCAATAGAGGAGGTGGGGAGGAGGGATTGAGGAAAAGACAATTAATGCTATTTGAAGTGTTCCCTCTTCCCCAGGACTCACTACACAGTGCTGGCAGGGATCCAGGTAATACCAAATAAATTTAATGGTGGAATCAGTGGTATTATTCAAACGTACAACAAAGGCATTTTTAAAATTAACATGCCGGATGCTATTGGAACCTGTCATAATGTAAACATGACCTGGTGACAGACTCCCTTTAAAAATTAACAACGGGCAACAAAGTTACTAATCCAGATCATTAAATCTATTATGATAGACAAATGTCTATAGTACATTTCCGCCAAAAATCAATTGGGGGCTATTACTGTACAGAGCTATAAACAGCTAAAAAGGTACTTGGATGTTAAAAAGGTACAGGATATCAGGATACTTAAGGACACCTGACTTACAGACAACCCCTAGTTAAAGACGGCCCCTTATGCCTACTGTGATCTTTAGTGAAGCTCTCTGAATGCTTTCCTTTAGTCCCAGGCTGCAATGATCAGCTGTAAGGTGTCTGTAATGAAGCTTTATTTATAGTCCTTGGTCTCATTACAGAAAAAACAATGTAAAACTCCAATTGTCACTGGGGCAAAAAAAATTTTGTCTGGAGCAACAATTATTAAATACACAGTTTTGACTTACATACAAATTCAACTTAAGCGCAAATCTATGGAACAGTATAGGTACTGCCTGTAGTTTGTTTTCAGACATTTAAAGAAAAATGGTTTGAGAATTGTTTCTCTTATGTTAGACAGCAGGGACCTCTGTAAACCAAAAGTATAGCGGCCTCTTGCTGCTACCCCTTTACTCTATTTTAACGTTCTGTCCATCAGTTTACTATTTGTGGGTGCACATAATAGACTATTCTATTTCTCTAGTACACACTCTGGACAACTGATTTCTATATTCGCAGTATTTCAGGGTACTATTGGGAAAACGTTAATCTCCATCCCCTCTATGTCGATATATATACTGTAGATCACTGTGATAATCTTCTTACTCTACTTGCTACAAATACTACTTCTAGAAGGTTTCGCCTAGTAAACTGAACTCATGATTAAAGTCAGGGGTAGAGAAAATAATTGCAACATTTACAGTCTACTGACATCATAAACATGCATTACCAATACAAAGCAGGCAGTGAATTGGCTGTATAATTGTAGTTCTCTACTTAATGCTAAATATGAAAGATGATCTGTTGTCCAGTCTTCCTCCTGTTTGCCCTTTAAGGATTTAACAAATTGCCTCTAGTTAGGATGAGCTTCTCATGCGTGTCCGCAAACAAAACGTATCATAACTTTGTATCTACAAACGTCTGCAAAGGCTTCTATAAATTCACTGCAGCCTTTCCATGTCCGTCTCTTTCAATTATGTTGTCTTTATTTCACAGAACATTGGTATGTGGGTTTGTAGGGAGGGTGGAGCATGTGAGCGGATGTCCGGTCCGCCGCCCCCGCCCCCGTGCCGTGGCACCTAGACGGCCTCGCTGGGATGCATCATCTCTAGCCTGCACTGGACCCCGGGACCGGCGCGTAGCTCGATTCTCGATCTGCGCGCTAATTAGCTAGAGACACATGAGCACCATAGGGAGAGGCACGTGGCAATACGTTTGATCTGCTAACAAGGAGTGGGCTGCAGAGCGAGGAGCACAGACTACCATCGTTTTCTCCTGTGGACGAAGGGCGTTCGTTTTCTTACCTGGCTAGAGCTGTCGGCTGGTTTGCATGTCCCTAAGGGGAGGTGTGGAACCTGGAAGAGGAGCCTGCCCTGGTGGAGCGAATGCCGATGTCTGCATAGAAGTTGAGGAAGTTTCCTGTTGCTATAGCTCGACTGGATGCAGTTAAGTGTCTGCTGAATTCCCTCCTGTCCCTGGGCTATACATCTTCCTAGGAAGCGCCACAGTTGTCGTCTCGGGTATTTACAGCTGGAAGGTGTTAAGTATCTCGCTTTGTGCTAAGCGTTCTTCCTAACCTTCTAATAACTATGTGCCGGCTATTTAACTTTGCTTCATTCTAACGTGACTGTCCTCCCTGTCTGCATGACTTTGCCATTATCACACGGCAGCAGCTGTGAAGTCGCTTACTGTTTGTTGAACCCTACGTTGTTGGCTGGCCGATATACGCGTTAGGAGGTGACAAGGCTGTTGTTTGTATTTTACATTTGGATTCCACTCTCTGTTCAGTCTTGTGTTATGCACCTCTAACCCTGTTAACACACATGTGTCAGCGTTACAAATCCGCCTCAAGTGCTTTGCTAATGTGACTGCTCCTCATGTTTGAATGTCCATCTCGGCATTGCAAGAAAGTATCTGTGGAACTGTCTAACGCATATTTAACTTTTTTTTGCTCTTGGCTTCAATACCTGGTATAAGGCGCTACAGCTACTGCCATTGGGGTTTTCATATGGAAGCCCTGTATTGTGTTATGTGTTTCTCTTAATCCACTAATCCACATGTGCTATTGCTTTAAAACTGTCTCCAAGTTTACTAACGTGCTATTGCTTTAAAACTGTCTCCAAGTTTACTAACGAGACTGCTTTTGCTTAAATGCATGTCTAATCTTCGCATGCTTCCTGTCTTCATATTGGTTATAGGGAGCGGTTGCTATTCCTACAGGGTTCTATAATTGGAAGCCACTAACTGTTCTGTATAGTCGTACTGTTTATTTATGTGATTGATCCTCCTGCTGACTATCGTGGTATCAGAGGAAACATGCCAAATAATAAGAAACTGGTAAAAGGGGGGGGCGAGTACCATGGCTACTACCCCAAAAGAGCAAAGAAAAGCCGCAGAAAAGGCTATGGAAAATGCTAAATCTAAATTGATTAAATACGCCCTTTCCCCGAAAATTCCACAGCAGAGCAGGCTTTCCCTGGGGGGAAGTGAGAAGGTGAATGAGGATAAGGAGGATGGGTCCCAGGCTGGTCTATCTGCCCACTCTGATGAATCATTGGGAGAGATAACGTCAGATACTTCAGTGAATAACATCTCTGCAGTTAGTATGGCTGAGACCATACCGGGGAAAGACAGTAATGGTCATAGCCCCTTAAGTAATCGTCAAGAAAAAATACAGGGGAAACAACATACAGATATTCCATCCTTAAACCAGATCTATGAAGCAATCTTGAATTGTAGGGGTGACATTAGGATGCTAACAGCAGAGGTCACACAGGTGAACAAGGAAGTGTCTCAACTCAGGATCGATATTTCAAAAATGGGGCAGCGGTTGGATGAGGCGGAAGGTCGAATCTCTGACGTTGAGGATAAACTTGTAAAAGTAGAGACAGAAATTAAATATTTAAAATCTGAATTGACGATACAAAACAAAAAAATAGTGGACCTAGAAAATCGGTCCAGACGTGCAAATATCCGATGTATGGGTTTCCCGGAAAAATCGGAGGGTGGAGATGTTGTTTCTTTTATGCAAGAATGGTTAAAAACAACTTTAGGCCCCGAAATTGCTTCTTTTCCATCCTTCATCGAGAGGGCTCATAGAATCCCCAGCCGCAATCCTATGGGTGGCCATATCTCTAGAGTATTCACACAGTTTTTTTTTTTTTCTTTTTCTCTTTTTCTTTTTCTCCTTTCTCTCCCCTCTTCCTGTTGCATTTCATTGGTGGTCAGCTCTCGGTTCGAGTGGTCAGTCCCCCTAATAAGTTTTGGTCGACTTGAGAGCACTGAATGAAAGTTTTGTCATGGAATATTAGGGGGCTGGGCCCCAGGAACAAACAAGTTGCGATTTTTGATTTGATCAATAAACACCATCCTGATATTGTTGCATTACAGGAAACCCATTTGACCACTGAATCAGCGGTCAAAATTGGAAAAAAAATGGATTGGATGGATGTATCATTCTTTTTTCTCCTCATATTCGAGAGGGGTAACATTAATTTTTCGGCGGGATTTGGAGTACCAGGAGATTCAAGTAAAGGTGGATCCCGAGGGGAAATACATCTTTGTGTATTGTATTATAGAGGGTAAATCATGGGTTATTGGTAATATATATGTCCCACCCCCATTTTCCACAGGCGTAATAGTAGAATTTTTCACCTTTTGCACAAAGATGGGAGGATTATACACGCTATTAATAGGGGACTTCAACACAATTTTGGACATAGAGGCGGACGTTGCCCAGTTGGGTCCGGCTAAGCGTTCCTATCACAAACCTCATATGCTTAAAAATTTATTGGAGTCATTCGGATGGTATGAGACATGGCGGGAATTAAATAAAGGAAAAAGGGGTTTTTCATATTTCTCTAAAACTCACAATGTTTTCTCACGGTTAGATATGGCACTCATTAATGCTAGTACTTTGTCCCTCTGCACGTCATGCACTTATGGGACTAGAGGGGTCTCCGACCACACACCTTTAATATGTAATTTTAATTTAGGGAAAAAGATAAATACTAGGTGGTTTAAAATCACCCCATCATGGATAAACACATTAGGGAAAAGTGATTGGGTGGTAAATCAAATTAATGAATTTTTTTTGTTTAATAAGGGGATCTCCCCATTAGATTTAGTATGGGACACGGCCAAGTCTTTTATTAGAGGTATATTTAAGGCACAATTACTTAGGCATAAGAAGGAAACACAGAAAGATACACAGGTTTTGGAAAATAAAATACAATTACTTGAGGAAAAATATATGTCAGACCCCTCGGAACAAAATAGAATCAATTGGGAAGAAGCACAAAATTTACATTCTGACCTTATCCAGGCCCAAGTAAATAAGAAAATGGGGGACCATGCCAGAAAGGGTTATATAGAAGCCAACCTCCCTGGGAGAATGTTAGCAAATTTAATTAAAGAGGAGAAAAAGCGGGTGATAATTAAATCTATAGAGGGGTCAGGAAATGGGACTCTCCATCGGCCGGAAGACATCCAGAAGGCCTTTGTGGAATATTATGAGGAACTTTTTGAGTCCAAGAGTACAATGACGGGCGATCAGTTAAGGAAATATCTTTCGCAGATTCCATTACCGCACCTATCAGGGGAGGAGAGAGCACTGTTGGAGGCCCCTATAACCCATGAGGAAATATTGAAAGTCCTCTCACACACGGCGCGGGGCAGCTCCCCCGGTTTGGACGGGATCCCGTTTGAACTGTACGAGTTATATAAAGATGAACTAATATCCCATTTATTGGAAGTATGGAATCACGCGATTACCAAGAGGGAGCTTCCTCCATCCATGAGGGAAGCCCTCATAACTTTGATCCCAAAAATAGGGAAAGACAGTAATAAGCTGGACTCATATCGGCCAATCTCCCTGATCAACACAGATAATAAGCTGTTCGCTAAACTATTGGCTGAGAGACTGAAGAGATGTATTAGGAGTGTGGTCCACGTGGACCAGTGTGGCTTTATGCCGGGCTGCTCCACGATGGACAATCTTAGGAGACTGTTTCTTAATCTCCAGTTGATCCCAGCCAATACGGGGGAACGTACTATCTTAATGCTGGATGCATCTAGAGCGTTTGATACTATAGAATGGGACTATCTTTGGGCAACTCTGGAGATAATGGGGTTCGGTGATAAGTTTATAAACCTGATAAAAACTTTATATTCAGGCCCCTTAGCCAGGATTTTGGTGAACGGGGAAGTTTCTAGGGTACTTAAACCCGAGGGTTTTTTCAACATTTGATGTGTTTGGGAGGGCCTCCGGGTTGACCATTAACTGGCAGAAGTTGGCATGTCTGCCAGTGGACCCTCTGGTAAAATCTATACCCCGGGGACTTAAGACGATTGAGGTAAACGGATGGGTGGAATATCTAGGGATTAAATGCTCAATAGACATAACCAGATATACGGAGCTTAATATAATGCCAGTGATAGGGTATATTAGAAGTAAGATCAAAACGTGGAAAAAACTACCCATTAATTTGATAGGTAGAATTGCCCTTATTAAAATGCAACTTCTCCCTAAACTCCTTTACGTGTTGGCTGCGGCTCCTATTTGGATCCCAGTAAAAATCTATCGGATTATAGAAAGCCTCTTTAGGGAGCTAGTTTGGAGAGGTAGGCAACCACGCCTGAAACTGGAGGTTATGATGCTCCCATATGAAGAGGGGGGCTTCAACCTCCCGGATATAAAAGTTTATTTTTTAACATCACAAATTAAACATATCTTGACCTGGGATTGCTCTCCCCTGACAGGTCTTCCGGGTAGTGTGATCGGTTCAGGGGATCATACGCTTAAACTTAACATTTTTGAAGCTCTAGAGACTGGTAACTGGGAAAGACAGCCTATGAGGAAAACGCATCCCACACTATCCCTGATGGTTCAAGTGTGGCGTGAGATTAAATCCCTATGGGATATTGAAGATATTTTCCCCTTCTCCCCCATATGGAAAAATGCAAACCTGGGTTCACCCGATATTATAGAACGTCCATGGATAGAGAAGGGAGTAATTCATGTCCACCAGCTTGTCAGAAACGGTAAAATAAGGCCATTTTCAGCTATAAGAGAGGAGTATGAGATTCCCCCCTCATGTTTTTTTGCATACGTACAATTGGCCCATTGGTGGTCCTCTCTTAATAAGACGGTCCTGGAATGGGAGGGGCTACCCCCAATTATAAGATTATTGTGGACATTTAATAAAAGAAAGATTAAGACTCAAAAAATATATTCTAGTATAGTCATACAAAGGCACCGTAGGTTACTTAATAGACCCAGGGAAAAATGGATGGAGGAAATTGGAATTGTTGAAGATCAGGCCTGGGGAGATACCCTGAGAGATATAAAAAAGATACTAAAAATCCCTGCACATAGGCTGACGCAATTGTCAATCCTGCATAGGATATACTATACCCCAAAAAAAATTTCATTATTTTCAGGAGAAATGGTCCGGTGTAAACGATGCGGGGGGGAGAATGCTGACGATGTTCACATGCTATGGTCATGTCCATTAATGCAAAACTATTGGGAAGGAATTATTAAAGAAATTGTAAATTGCTTTGACACCCAAATCCCATTTCACTTCACCACCTGTATTCTAGGCATATGGCATAGGGAAGATGATAGAGCACTAGGGAATTACGTAGTTAGAAAACTGCTGTTTCTCGCTAGATTTTGTATTGTCAAAAAGTGGATATCCTCAGACCCCCCCTCACTCGCTTTGTGGAAACGAATCACGAACAAGACAATCCTAGCTGAGGGTTATGAAAATGGTAGAACAAACACCAGCTCTAAATTGATCTATTTGAGAAACTGGCAGAAATGGATAGATTCCTATTTTGCAATAGAGGAAAAGAAGATTTTAGGGGTATTATAACTTCCCGTGAGATAGGGAAGGCAATATGGAAGTGGGGAGAGGGGCCATGAAATTGCCATACTTTGTTCACTCATTAATTTTATAATTCTTTTTTTTTTTTTTATTCTCTTGTTAATGATTTATGGTGATTATCTAGGGATATGACTGGGGGGTGGGTTGGGTAGGTAAGGGGTAGGGAGGGAAGGGAAATGGGGAGGGAAGGTAGGGGAAGGTCAAGGGGATATGGGAAAATTGTATCATGTTTTATAACGGTGACTACCCAAGTTAAAATTGTAAAGTTTGTTGTATATAAATGTAGTACCTTATACGTGCTTAAAATGTTTGCTATGTCCTGGTTTAAACATTGTTAATATTGGTTATGCTATGTTTATGCGGATGGGTAGATGTATAATATATGTGAAAGATTGATTTGATCTATGTATAATGCAAGCTAGAGGCCCACCTCTAAACGTGAAAGTAAATAACTAGCCGGTTGGACTGGCAATTATTTAGCAAGCATCCATAACTAGTAAGGGTAGAAACCTAATACATGTTATAAATTTCTTATATGTAATGTAGCACTTTATTTGTTATATGATTGTATTGCTGGAAAAATCAATAAAAAATTTTATAAAAAAAAAAAAAAGACGGCCCCTTATGCCTACTGTGATCTTTAGTGAAGCTCTCTGAATGCTTTCCTTTAGTCCCAGGCTGCAATGATCAGCTGTAAGGTGTCTGTAATGAAGCTTTATTTATAGTCCTTGGTCTCATTACAGAAAAAACAATGTAAAACTCCAATTGTCACTGGGGCAAAAAAAATTTTGTCTGGAGCAACAATTATTAAATACACAGTTTTGACTTACATACAAATTCAACTTAAGCGCAAACCTATGGAACAGTATAGGTACTGCCTGTAGTTTGTTTTCAGACATTTAAAGAAAAATGGTTTGAGAATTGTTTCTCTTATGTTAGACAGCAGGGACCTCTGTAAACCAAAAGTATAGCGGCCTCTTGCTGCTACCCCTTTACTCTATTTTAACGTTCTGTCCATCAGTTTACTATTTGTGGGTGCACATAATAGACTATTCTATTTCTCTAGTACACACTCTGGACAACTGATTTCTATATTTGCTGTATTTCAGGGTACTATTGGGAAAACGTTAATCTCCATCCCCTCTATGTCGATATATATACTGTAGATCACTGTGATAATCTTCTTACTCTACTTGCTACAAATACTACTTCTAGAAGGTTTCGCCTAGTAAACTGAACTCATGATTAAAGTCAGGGGTAGAGAAAATATTTGCAACATTTACAGTCTACTGACATCATAAACATGCATTACCAATACAAAGCAGGCAGTGAATTGGCTGTATAATTGTAGTTCTCTACTTAACGCTAAATATGAAAGACGATCTGTTGTCCAGTCTTCCTCCTGTTTGCCCTTTAAGGATTTAACAAATTGCCTCTAGTTAGGATGAGCTTCTCATGCGTGTCCGCAAACAAAACGTATCATAACTTTGTATCTACAAACGTCTGCAAAGGCTTCTATAAATTCACTGCAGCCTTTCCATGTCCGTCTCTTTCAATTATGTTGTCTTTATTTCACAGAACATTGGTATGCAGCGCAGATCAGTAAGACGGCTAAAGTTGGGAGATTAGCAAAATCTCCAGTGACAGCAGGTGACCTGAAAAAAAGATGAACAAATCTAATGTTTTAAATGGAAAAGAAAATACATCATCTCAATCCTGGAAGTTAAATTTAGTGTGGAAACAAGATACTGTGCGTGTCCAATCTTAACACTTATTGCAGTAGTAGACTCCAGGTAATTGGATGAAAGGAATATAAGGCATGAGACATACTTAAGGAAATATATTGGATTAGAAGTAGTTTGCACTTTATGAACTGTAGGTATTTTCAATAAAAATCCTCATGTGTTTTCTTAACATTCACAATTGATTGATTGACTGCAAATGTGAGTAAAAGTGATGGCTAATTTTCTTAAAGATTTTGTCAAAAAAGGCAATTTAGATCAAACTGAATTTCAAATGTGGGGAAATAAATTGAGTAATTGTTAGTTATTGTCAGAAGTCTCTGACCTGCCTGCTTGTTCATGTAGAGGTGAGCTTCTGCAAAGTTGTTCTCTGGGCTTGTGACCACACTTGGGGTATATGCTCCATATGAGACTTTGTTATATAGAAGCTGCTGTCTCTCTTAGCGGGGTTACGTCACAGGGGCCAATAGGAGTGCTGGAGAACTGCACCAATCTGCTGTAGGGGCCGCTTCTGTGTATTCCATTTAAACTCGCTGTGTCTTTGCCTGTAATTGTATTCTTCTGGTTCATTGTATTCTTTTACTACTCATAACCTTGACATTTGCCTGTTACTTGACCATTCTCTTTCTTCCTATTTTATACCTCTTCATCCGTTAGGTTTCGACCAGGTTTGTCTGACTAGCCTCTCGGTACATTGTCTCTGTGTTTTTTTGTCTGCAAATCTTTTGCTGTGATCTAACCAGTGTATGGACTGCCATACAGATGTTGCTTTTGACTTAGTGCAAGTCTGTCATTTAGGCAGGGACAGGGTTTGTGGGCTTGTCTAGGGCACACATTTCATCCCTGTTATGAAATAAAGTCAGGAGGTAATGTAGATAATCTTTTTTTCCCAGCAGTTGTATTTGTGAGATATCCTCTCTTTTCTGGTCCACAGCAAAATTGACCATCAAAAAGACTCGTGATTGCATCATATGTGTGAATAGGAAATTGGTTTCTCTATTCATTCTTGTAGGAGCCTAGATGTGAATTCCATGGGTGTGGGTACTCAGACTGCTGATGTAGATCCCAATAGATCTAACTTGATATAAAAGAATCGAGGAAGAAGCAGCAACACTCAAGTGTTCTCTTTATTCATACATGCAATGAATGATTGACAAAGACCAAGTGTTAAAATGTTGAAGTGTATTTCTGTTGAATAAAGAGAACACTTGATTCATGGGATCACAATGGAGTACTGCTGCTGCTTCTTCCTCGGTTGTATCCTGCTGGACCCATGTAACTGTTATTACATGCTAGATTATTGGTCATAGATTATGATGAGCGGACCCATGCAATAGCAACATTTCTATACTCAAATGTTTCAATAGCACTGGGTTCAATTTTGGTCAAGTCTTTATACCAGAACTGAAACTTTTTCAAAGTTTTTGAACCTGAGCTAAGTATCTTTTTTTTTTATCATAACCTATATTCAAGAAAATCCCAATGTTGCCTTATCCCTGTCGCGGCTGTTACAAGAAATACAACCAACCTCCTGAAGCCAAAGGGCACTGGAAGGACAATAACACACTTACAACTACAATCATCACTGCTATTATAAATTATGGAAACAATTTGTAAAAATGTGATTTGATGCTTGCTCCCTGAATCAGTTATTTGCCCTTGTTTTCAGGCATAGTTTCACATAGTCAATGATTTATTTGACTATGATTTATATTAATGAGTATCCAGCCATGTAGGTTTGTGTATATGATAAGATGCAGATTGCCCATTTGTGACTCTGTTTCCTTAATAGTCACATATAAAGGAGATATCAGGCCTAGAATTCTAGTAGCATCTGCATAATTAAAGTAATAATAAAAAGTCCAGGCTACCAATTTACACGTCCTGGAACTGTATTCTGCAGTAACATCTGATGCAGCTGTACTATAACGTATAATGATGCTGCAGCATAATCATTTCAGCAGCTCTTAAAATTCACACTTTCACAATCCACCATTCATCTCAGCTCCGCCACATGACCTGGACCATGATTTCCATGTTTAATGAAGGAATCAGTAGAGACAACAGCTTCCTGGCAACATGAAAGGCACATGAATATCACACATCCGAACAAGGAGAAAGTACATTAGCGTTGGAAAGAGCAGATGTTTGCTGTGACAAATTGAAAGCTTAAACCTCATTGAGAGGTACGTGCTCTTGTTTTTTCAACAGGATGATTAACCCTCTCGCTGTCATCTCAATGCAGGTGGAAGCCTGGATGTGTGCGCCACTCATTTATTATTTCACATCTAGGAAGGGAATTCATTGTACAATGTGTATTAATAAAGACAGACGTTGTTTTTAAATGGTGACAATCTCCGATGACAATGGAATTGTTAAGCTGGCTGGTAATGGTCATAAAAGTTAATTTTGTGAACTGCTCAATTATATATTTTTTTTAAAAAGTAGCAGATATGCAGACAAAACAAAACAATTACAGTAATTACCTGACTATACAACCAGTAACTGCCAGCAAGCTTGACAAATGGCTAGATATTCTCATGGGTCAATTAATTTTATAACATACTTTATGAGCCACTCACGACTGGTAAAATAATAACAGGCAGCAAACTATTATTAGTGCCTTTCCACATTCTCCATGATTTTATTCATAATATTATTCAACAATTGGTTGATAATGGAAAATTAAACAAATTCTGTTATATTTGATTTTGATAGAAGAGGGGTAAGTGCTTTCTTAGGCAAATTATTTGTGTTTGTGAAGCTCCTGGAGATTTGGGGAAGGAACTTAACTGGAACAAACCATAAAAACATCTAATAGATGTTAGCTTCATTGATTCCAATGATTCCTCTGTGATACTAATGCACAGCAGGAGAAGCCATGATAACTGGAAAATAAGGGATGCATGCTACGCTAACACTGGGGGGTTGTTAAGCTATCTGAACAGCAGAAGTGTGCAGGCCCAAGGATCAATGAACGCAACATTTGTCCGGAAAACCACATGAGTAGATCCAGCTATGAGGCAGTCGAGTTCAACCGACATGTCTTCAACATCATAAAGGTCTTTCAGGGTGCTTTGGAAAGAACTAGGTTTCAACTCAAGGTTAGTGCATAGGGCGGTATTTCATCTCTACATAATGTAATTTAGGCTTTTTTGCCTTTGTAAATGACAGTGTGCTTGTCTGACCCTTAAATAGACTAGAGAGGTCTACCGTGTTATTTTGAGTAAGTTAATACTCCAACGTTAGTTCTCCGCTTGATTATTTGTTTAGGCTTTATCCTCTCATGCCCCAAATAGCATCTTCTGTTCATATAGATACGGATAGATACTCATTATCACACTTGTCTCCTAATCAATTTCTCTATTTCTGCCTCATTCACATCTAGTTCAAGAGCTTTCATTTTAGACAGGTTTTTTGCCCTATTAAAGCATATGAACAAACCATCTATTTCATGGCTAGAGGACTCGTACAGTATGAAACTGAATTTGTAAGCATCCCAAGTGTATCTTTAAATAGATGATCAATGGAGATTTTAAGACCCATGCCTATTCTATGTGAAATATTTGTTCAGATTACAGATTTTTTTTTTAATTGGTCTAGTAAATTTAGGAGGGAACCATTGCTTCAATAGATCTGGTGGTTGTGCACTAAACAGAGGTGCAAAAATGAGTCAGAGCTTTTTTCATACCTAGAACTATTATAACATCTGAATATTTTTATATAATCCATGTGTTTTAGTGGTCCTGAAATAAGTAACCTTTGAAATGAAACATAATGTTATTCACCATGAATGCCTAGTCCAGTAAACAGGACTCCTGGGACTTGTGTAATGAAATAAAGATTTAATTAAAAAGAAAGTAGACAACTACAATTACAGACTTCTATGGTATATGAAATATCTGATACTGGCTAGCATCCTCAGGAAGCTTTTATGTGTTTAAGATTTTCTTACATCTCCACTATCTCTTACAGTAATATTTTATGGCATTGAAAAAAGTATCATCTACATCCTCTGTCCTTAAAGTACGGGTGGGGATGCATTGATTGTATCAATGGGGCAAATTTACTTACCCGGTCCATTCGCGATCCAGCGGTGCGTTCTCTGCGGATTCACTAAGGCAGTTCCCCCCACGTCCACTAGGTGTTGCCGCTGCTCTGAAGTTCATCGGAATGCACTGAACTTCACCGTCCTCCGCTGGGTGCAGGTAAGCGCATGTCAAGCGACACTTTTTTTTTTTTAAATGCCACGGTTTTTCCAAATCCGTCGGGTTTTTTTATGGCCACGCCCCCCCATTTCCGTTGCATGCATGCTGGCGCCGATGCGCAAATCGGAAATATTCGGATAACACGTCGGGAAAACACAAATCGGGCCCTTAGTAAATGACCCCCATTGTGTTTCAGTCTGACACTGGTTTATACTTGATGGCTACCTTGATTGTTTTTGCACCACACCCATCGGTCCCCTGCAAACGCTGCCCTGGTTCTCAAAGAATTATCCCACTGTAATTGACAGAATTTCTCTCCAATCACCTTCTGGACTGGGACTATGGATTCTTATATTCTCCTCCAGATCTATACTCTTAGAGTTAGTTCTTAGCAAGCTCCTGATTATAATGTATTTTTGCTCTATCTCTGCATCTTGACATACTGCCTGCATATAGACATTGGGGCACATTTACTAAAAACAGTGCAAACTGCACTATGTAAAGTTTGCCTGTGTATAGTGCAGAGGGCGCCAGATTCATGTATTGTAATGGGCGTTCTTCATGAATTTCTTTGTGGACCTTTAACATGGGACGTGTGATACACTTCTGTCAGATCTTGCATGTTAAATGTGGCACATGGTCCAACTGTGCCCTGGAACGCCCATTTCAGTGACAAAATTTGTGCCACATGAAGAATAGTGCAGCCAGGACACAAAAGGGTCGCATACGACAAATATGTGGTGCAGGCACTTCTTAAATACCTGTGCAAGCAGTTTTCACATGAAAGAACAGAAAACTGGCACTTGAACCTTAGTAAATGTGCCCCATTATTCCTGTTTTGTGATTTTGTATTGTATTTGCCCTCTTTGCTCTGCATACTGTTCTTCTGTGTTTGTTTTGTCTTGTCTTTGTCTCTGTGTTTTGCACTCTGATATAGGAAAGGAACAACTTCTGTCTCTGACTGCATCTTTAATCTGTACCCTGGTTGCATCTTAACAGGTACCCCTTCCCAGGTAACAACACATGAACTATTCTTCTTTATTCACATCCTGAGGAATGAAATAAGGAATAGTTTTTTTGTATTGTTGAAGCAATGGATAGAATGTATATGTGATTTCTTAAACTAATCCATCATTCCATAAGAATCTGTTTAGTTTTCTAAATTGCCCTGACTGATTCCCTTTAGCACAAACTGACTATTCTTACACATGACATTGTAATGTAGTATTATATTTGTATATGTCCCTACGATTTGTATAGCGCAACGGAATTTGATGGCGCTATATAAATAAAGATTATTATTATATGAAAATCCAACAATGGTTAAAGGGGTTGACATACCTGACCTGTTTGATCCAGTGTTGTCTGCCTGTTTCTAGTTACTGTTAAGTTTGTAATCTTGTACCGTTTTAGGGCAAGTTGTTGCTGGCCTCAGTAATGACCACTAGACACAATGGGGCACATTTACTGAGGGTCCCCACACCGTATTTCCATCGGATTTCTGACTATTTCCAATTTGCGCTGCATTTAACAGGGGTTTTTGGCGCACGCAATTGGGTTTTGGCACAATCACTTTCATGCAACACAAATCAGGGGCGTGGCCGTCGGACTAAACTGATTCGGACTAAACGCGGGAATTAAAATTCAAATTGTGTTGCAAGCCAAGCACTCACATACACCGGGAAGAAGAAGGTGAACTCCGGGGAAGCAACACATGCAGGATATTGGGTGCACGATCTTGGTGAATCGAACCGGATTTCATCCTCGTTGGATAGTCCGGATCGGGGATGGCGACAAGACCAGGTAAGTAAATGTGCCCCATAGCATGTCATTTCTGGGGTTTGACATTTATGTGCCATATGTAGAGATCACTACTGTCTCTCAAATTGTACAAATCTGACCTCACCAGAATGGGGGGGGGGGGGGGCATGGAGCAGGTGCTGGGCTCTCTCTGCTGGAAATGTGGTAACAGTAAAATGTATTTTAGTTATTTTAACCTAAAGCTAGAGGCTTTTGCATGGAGCTGGGCAACCTCTCTAATGACAAATGTAGCACTAAAATGAGAATAAAAATAGGCATGCAGTACAGTACATCACATTTGTGCATTTCAATGAATAACACTGATAAAATTCCAGTCTAATTATTTCATTATTCCCTTTAGTATTCAAAATCCATTTTCTATTTACTATTCTAATTTCCCTGTTTTTCTCCTGTATTATTTATTTTCTCTAGGGTAAGTATTGTCATGTCTTATTACAAAAAGCTACATTTCCTCTTATTAAATTTGTATTATGTTATTTTCAAAGACAAATGGAATAATAAAACAAATAGAAAAAGCTTTCGATTACAGTCGTTTGCTCTCTTCTATTTAAACATCACTTTTTTTTTCTACGTGCTCCATTTTATACAGCATTGTCTAGGCCCTTTGTTCTCTGTGGAACAGATATATATCTTTAATATTATGTAACAGGTTCTTAATGTAGATGTGACTTACTTGGGTCATGAATGTGTGTCTCCGTAATTGTATTTGCTTTCACTCTCAATTAGGCACAAAGATGATGTGAAGCGTAACAGGGGGGAAGAAATCCATCCAGTGCATAGAAATAAGCCCCCAGAGCTCATTGATATGCCTCGTTGTACAGGCTGTTATCAGTCTGCTTCAGATGCATGATTATCACAGTGTGCAACAGGAGCAAAGAATTGTGGGTACTACAGAGAAACAATCACTTTAAGTCGCTCCTCATGTCCAAAAAACCTTCTCCGGGTACAAGTCACAGTTTGAAATGTAAGAAAATAAATTATAAAGTGATTCTTGACATGAAAAATTAAATCTGGATTTCTTGGGGTGTTAATCACCTCCATAGGATGGAAACATTTATTCTTAAGTATGTGATTTCAAAAAAAGTTTTAGAGAAACCTGAAAATTTTTGTATGTTTTTTTTACTATGCATATTATCACAAACCCGTGTCACTAGGGTGTTGATTTATTCTAGAAATGTAAGCAATTTTTAAAAGGATTTATGTAAATCTATTTCGCACAAAGCTAAAAAAAATGCGATCCTGAAATCTTGCAATTGATTTGTCAAACTCTGTGTAGCGCTGCGTAATCTGTGACCACTATAGAAATTAAAGCAATTATTATTATTAATAATTGAACATAGCAGATAGTAAGATCCATACGTGATACTTGTTAATTGTCCTGTATATTTTACATATTTTCAGGTATTATTTGTTATCTGAGTAATATCAGTCATAGAAGTAAAACCACTTTCACTCCTCCCTTGTGCTAGTAATATAGATTGGATGTGTCAGGAAAAGGACTTCATGAGTTCTTTGATATTGCCCTGTTCTATCTGACATGCCACCATATCCTTTATGTCCTGTAAGCTGGAATGAAGAGACTCCAGTATGTCATGTTCTATGGCAGGAGTGCACAACCTTTATATGAGCCACATTGTCATAACACTCAAATTCAGGGGCCGCACTAGTGACCAGCATCCTAAATAGCCAACAACCAAAGTACAGGACAAATGTTTATACAGTAACTAATACAGACCCCAGAGCAGACTTTAAATACAATGCACAAACCAGACAATAATCATACTGGAGACTTGGGAGCGTCGAGTACTTATCAGACATACTCAATGCTACCTTGCCTCTTACACCAAAGAGTCTCTGGGGCACGGAATGATAACCAAAGGTAAAAGTGAGCTTCCAGACACATTTACTGTGATCACTGCTATATAGCACAGACTTGGAGAGTACATCAAAATGTGTACCAATGAGTTGTGCCAATATAAACAAACACACTTTTTAGACATAGAAACAATTTATAACTCCAAATATAAGACGATTACCACAGTCACAGTGTCTGGATCAATGATTATGTTCCCTGGTTTATCATGCATGATTTTGATGGTTGATTTCCTATAACTGGTTAAGAACCAGGCCCCCCCACCTTTGGAGGAAGCAGGTGCGGCATGACATAACATGCCGCTTCCGTGGAGCGATCCCGCCCCCATTGTGCTGATGATCGTCAGCCGCCACGTCCAGAAGCTTTCTGGGCAACCTGGGGCCAGGGCGATGCCGCGTGATACATGGAGGGACGAGATGTTGATCTCCCGCAGCTAGACGCCCGTCTGCTGTAGGTGGCCATCTGCCGACGATATCAAGCACCGAGGTGGCGTGGATGAAATTCAGGCTCCGTTTGGGCCAAGGCGATATCTAAGAAGATCACAGAGGAGTGCATATCGACCTATGAAGTGAAGAGCGCGTCAGCAGTGCACTGAGTGTGCCGATACTACCCTGCTGTTTTGCTCCGTCAAGTACAGCTCCTCTGCAGATGAGAAACCGCAGGAGTGTGAGCCAGCACCGCAGACCCAGATGGAGAGGTGTTTGGTAATGTAGTAAAACTCATTTGCATTTGCCTTGTGCTTGGGACTATGTTGTCTAGTGAATCGTCTATTATTAGCACTGGGTTGTGAAATCAATAATTGGCCGTCTTTGAACACTTGCTCAGTTGTCTTTGCACTTGCTGAACGGGCATTATCTTTGCCATCTGGCTGTTAAGCTCTGGCCCGGCGAGGTTTATCTTTCTCGTCCGGAGTGGAGGTCGAGGCTGGTTAAGGAAGAAGGTTCTGGCAAGTAGCCCCCTCTTTTCTGGACTATATAGACCCGGACTGTGGCATGTGAGTGGCTTTGAGTGACTTAAGGAGGAGAGGCCCCCTCCACGTTCTAAAATCAAATTCCCTTTCCGTATTGTTTGGAATCCCACCACCGGGATAATATCTTGAAAGTGGTTTTCTTTGGGTTATGGAGTAACCTGGGACATTGAATGTACTTTTGCTGTAGCAATTTTCTACAAACTCCACGTACATCAGATATGTGTTGTTGATTTGTTCTAATGTAATGTAATTACGCATGAATGTCGAATGCAAAAGGGAGAAAAAGGGAGAGGATCAAGGGAACGACTAAATTAGCAGCTAACTAAGCCCCAATCACCCCCAGGTCACGACACATACTTTTTTTTTTTGTACTATTCCCAGCTAACATGCCCCCTAAAGGTCCCCGTAAATCAACTGGAGTCAGTTCTCCTCGGGATAAGACCTCCACTACCAAACTAGATAAGTACTTGAAATCCCCACCAGGGAAATATGCAAAAACAACTAAAGACGTGGACGCTGGCTCAAGGTACTCCCCCCTTGAGACTGAGAATGAGGAAATGCAGGAGAGCAATCCCGCTATCTGTGAGGAAATCCTCCAAGCGGATAATAAAACTAACAAATCAATGGAAGGATTAAAAGAGCAGTTGGAAAACACTAGAAGTGAGATCTCGGCCATTAGGGAAGACCTTAACAAAATTAGGGGACGTATCAAGGAACAGGGAGATCGACTATCCAAAATTGAAGGAGTGTCAGGAAAATTTCAAAAAACAATCTCCTATTCTGTAGCTCTGAGAATAAAGAGCTACAAGCTAAAAATATTGACCTGGAAGATAGGTCAAGGAGATGTAACATCCACTTTGTGGGGCTCCCTGAAGGGGTAGAGTGAATGGATACTGGTCAGTTTATCCAGGACTGGCTGGTCGACGTCCTGGGCAAAGAAAGCATCCCCCCTACTTTTGTAGTGGAAAGGGCCCACTGGCCGTAGACCAATTCCTGGAGCACCTCCAAAACCTATATTGGTCAAACTGTTGTGCTCTAGGAATAGAGATATGGTATTCAGGATATTACATAAACAGGGGAAACCATTTACAATGGGTCAAAAATCTCTGCATACCCTGACTACTCAAGGGCCACTGTGATGAAAAGGAAAGAATTTAAAGAACTTAAAAAAAAAAATTAGCTGAAAAGGATCTTTCATACTCTTTAATATATCCTGCCAAGCTGCGTGTAATTTTTTAGGGAAGCACTCTTTTCTTTTCTTCCCCAGCAGAAGGTTTCAAATAGCTGGAGTTAAAGGGCCTATAAGGTGACTGACATGGCGGTTATCTCGAAACCAGATAAATTTAAATAAATTGGATATGCTTCATGGGTTTGCTAGGGGAGAAGAGTATGACAGCTAATGCTGTGTACATGTAGAGGTTGGGATCAGGGACGGGTTGGGTGGGAGGTCTTCTTGGGTTTTTTTTTTTCTTTTTCTTTTTTTTTTGTGTCTTTCCCCCCTTCCTATTCATAGGCGATGACATCTATAATTACATGGAATGTTAGAGGTTTGGGGGATAGGATTAAATGTTGCATTGTCTTCGATATTAGCCTCACTGTTAGCTCCGATACAGTGAAGAGAATTGGTAGAAAATGGGCTACTAAGGAATTTCATTCTGTGTTCTCTACTTACGCAAGGGGGGTAAGCGTTTTCATTCATAGCGCAGTAAACTATCAAATATTTTCTCATAAAGTTGATTTATTTTTTTGCATGGAAAATTGAATGGGCTGACATGCGTCTTGGCTTTTGTGTACGTTCCTCCCCCTTTTTCTTCTCAGGTTTTGAAGTCCTTGCTGACCTTTATGGATCAAAAAGATAGCTGCCCTTTATGGATCTGCGGGGACTTTTACTGTGTCATGAATCCATCTATTGACAAACGGTGTTGTTTCACCTCTTTCTAAATTCAGCTTGGAAACAGGGTTAAGAGACGTGTGGCAGGTGAAATATGGGGACTGTAAAGCCTTTTCTTGTTTCTCCATCTTTTCCAGAGCGATGTCCCGAATAGCCCTTATTTTGGCCTCGGATAAGGCCCTCTCTTATACGCTCTGGTGGCGTTGGAGGTGAGGTGGACGACAGTTGTAGAGGGAAGCCGCCCCAAATTAACCCGTATTGGTTCTCTCTCCTTTGTAAGGACGGGGAATCACAGGAGGAAATCCTCACTTTTTGGAAAGATAACATTGGCTCCACCCACATCGGAGTTGTATGGGACTCATTGAAAGCCCACATGAGAGCATGGTGGCAACAGCAAACCCGAGGGGAAAAAAAAGTCTGAAAAAGGCCCAAGAAGAATATAATAGATACCCTTCAGAAAATCAACTTAAGAGATTACAAACATTTAAGGCAGAATACGAAAAATATATGAGAGAAAAAGCGCAACAGAAGGCCTTTTTTCAGGGACAGAAATATTATTGCGAGTCAGGTAGGCCGGGAAGACTCCTGGCCACAGTAGTCCATAATCAAAAAGAAAGCCAGCACATTTATCAAATCTTAGACCAGAGAGGGGAGGTAATGGAGTCCCCACAGGATATTAATGAGGCCTTTGTGGACTTCTTTTCAACACTGTACTCCTCAGATTTAAAAATAGATAGCCTTGAGATGGAACAGTATTTATCTAGAATTTCCCTCCATCAATTATCGGAATCTCTGCTAAACCAACCATTAACCCCGGAAGAAATCACAACAACCCTTAAATCCATCTCAGGTAATATGACGGATTACCGTTTGAGGTTTACAGAAGGTATAGTAAAACTCTGCTTCCTTTGTTATTGGAAGTTTTTAATGCCAGTGTTTCGGACTCAATGATGGAGGCACTTATTGTCCTTATCCCTAAAAAAGGAAAAAACATTTTAGAAAGAGTCTTAAAGACCAATATCCCTTCTGAACACGGATGTAAAAATCCTGGCCAAGACTCTGTCACTGAGATTACAGAGGGTTATCTAAAATCTTATTCATCCAGACCAAGCTGGGCTTATACCGGGGTGCTATATTAGAGATAATTTAGATAGGCTGTTTCTGGGTATGCAGCTTGGGGTAAACGTGGAGGGCCGCTCCTTCCTGTCTCTTGACGTAGCCAAAGCGTTTGACAGGGTGGAGTGGCCTTTTCTATGAGAAGGTTCTGCTTTGGGGAGGGATACATGTCATGGGTCAAGCTGTTATACAAAAAACGATGGCTAGGGTCCTTACCAACGGTTTTGCCTTGGATAAATTTAGTTTGGAAAGGGGCACCCGGCAAGGATGCCCCTTATCCCCACTATTGTTTAACCTTTATATCAAACCCTTGGTGTCCTTGATAAGAGCAAACCCAGATATAATTGGATGTGGTTGCATGGGAAGCTTAGATAAAATATTACTGTACGCAGACGATGTTCTGTTATGCGTGGGAAATTCGGCTGTATCTATTCCAAAAAAATCAACTGGAAAAAAACAGTGTTGCTTCCAATAGATGAGATTTCCACTGAAGGTTTTAGTGGCTTTCAGGTACTGGAACCACACTCAACTATGGATTACCTGGGGCTCTCGATCTCCGCTGATATTAAAAGATATGTAGAACTAAATATTCGGCCATTGATAGCGAAAATTAGGTCTAAAATTTCCACTTGGGTTAAACTACCCCTCACTAGAGCTGACAGAATAGGTTTATTAAAAATGGTAATCCTCCCACAATTATCATATGTTCTCTCGGCATCTCCGGTGTGGGTGGAAGAAAAACTCTTCAAGCTGATTGAGAGGCTCTGCAATGAGTTGATTTGGGGGAGAAAACGTGTACAAATCAAAATCAGCTACTTATGGACAGAGAGAAGGAGGCTTGGCAATCCCCAATTTTAAATTATATTTTTTGGCAGCTAAAGTCTGCTTTCTGTCAAAATGGCATAAATAAGGGGTTTTTACTCAAATACAGTGCAAGACAAAGGCCCCTTCCACACTTGCATTGCAGATCACGTCAGAGTTTGATCAGGGTGCGATCAGTGTTTGGTCAGTGAAAAACGCACATTTTGCATCAGAGTTCAATCAGTTTTCAGTCAGTGTTTGTTCAGTGTCTCAGTTTTTCACGCGCGTTTGTGATGCAATTTCAATGCAAATGCGCATGAAATGGACTCAGGACTGACAATTGATGCGGGACTGATGGCAATTGATGCGGGAAAAACACATTGCACTTGCATTGCACTTGCAAGTGTCTCAGAGTGCAATGCGTTTTTGATGCATCTCTTGTATGGTGCGTTTTTCACCATAAATTCGGGAACTTTTTTTTCTTTTTCTTTCTCCCCAGGCAGAGGGAGGGTGGGTGCTTGGGTTATGGAGGTGGGGGCACAGGTTGAAGGAGGGGAGATAAAGAAATTTAATGTTTTTCTCTATCCAAAACTGTATTCCAATGACAATGTGTATATACAAGTGTGTTCTCTTCATGAATGTGTAAGGAAGAGACCCCATATCTATGTCCCCTCCAGTGTATGTATTTGTACAACATTATTAAAAAAAAAAAAGGACCAGGCCCTTTTTTGTTTTTTTATTTCCCTTTTTTCACTCCCCGCCTTCAAATTTTTTTTTTTATTTTTACATGTAAAGAGCTCTGTGATGGATTGTTTTCAGTATAACAAATTGCACTTCATAGTGATGGTATTGAATATTCCATGCTGTGTATTGGGAAGCAGGAAAAAAATGCAAATGCAGTGAAAATGGTGAAAAAACACATTTGCACTGTTTTCTTTTGGGCTTTGATTTTTTCAAAATTGCAAAAAAGTGCCATTTTCAACTTTGGGCGCTATTTTCCACTACAGGGTTAAAAATGCAGTGAAAAACCATTTATATTTTGATAGATCGGCCATTTCCGGACGCAGCGATACCTAATGTGTTTATGATTTTTGCTGTTTATTTATATTTAAATCAGTTCTAGGGAAAGGGGTTTGATTTGAATTTTTAGGTTTTTTATTATAATTTTTTTTAACTTTTTTTATTTTTCTTTTTAATATTTTTCAGTCTCCCTAGGGTACTTTAACCCTAGGTTGTCTAATCGATCCTATCATATACTGCCATACCACCGTATGGCAGTATATGGGAATTTTCCTCCTCATTCATTACTGTAAAATGTGCTAATAGCACATTGTAATAAATGGGTTAACACAAGTCAGCCTCAGGTCTTCGGAAGACCTGAGGCTGTCATGGCGATGGATTGCCGCTCCCCGATGACGTCAGGATAAGAGGTGCTGTTCTTCAAATGCTTTGATTATTTGATCATCAGTAAGTGTGACCACTTCTAAAACACCAGAAGTGTTCACATTATAGTGACAATTCCAAGGGAAAAAATCTCAACATTTATGTTATAGAACCCATGTTTTCTGACTATAAATCTAGAAAGAGCAATAATACCACGGTTGATACTTTTGGTTCTTGAACACCTTTGCCGGTAATTGGCAACCCTTAGACCACATCAGCCAGGGATGAGACATAGTTGAGCATCAAGATTTTAGGGAGTCATCTTATAACAAGAATGGGAGGAGACATAATTAGGCATGGAATATGATATATAAGAATGTATCATATTTGTATAGTAAGAAATTACAGGCCTTAATAAAATTCAAAGAAAGGTAAGTGTGGACACATCACGTAGAGATAAGTTGAATTTGTATGTAAGTTAAAACTGTATATTTTATAATTGTAGATCCAGACAAATTTTTTCTTTTTGCCCCAGTGACAATTGGAGTTTCAAATTTTTTTGCTGTAGTTGGACCAAGGATTATCAATGAAACTACATTACAGACATAGAGCTTCACCAGTGGGTAGAGAGGTCTGTCTATAACTGGGGGGGTCATCTGTAAGTCAATGTGTCCTTAAGTATTAGACAAAAGACTTAAAAAGCAAAAACACAGGCATGAATATACCTGCAACACCGAGGAAATGAAATGCCACAACTCAGCAAATTTATGTAAAGTACATAAAACAATTTTCTCATAAAGTTTTTTCAACAAATATTATGTTATAATTAGAGATGAGCGAACATACTCGTCCGAGCTTGATGCTCGATCGAGCATTAGCGTACTCGTAACTGCTCGTTGCTCGGACGAGTATTTCGCCCGCTCGAGAAAATGGCAGCTCCCGCCGTTTTGCTTTTTGGCGGCCAGAAACAGAGCCAATCACAAGCCAGGAGACTCTGCACTCCACCCAGCATGACGTGGTACCCTTACACGTAGATAGCAGTGGTTGGCTGGCCAGATCAGGTGACCCTGGGATAGACTAGCCGCTGCCCGCGCTGCTCGGATCATTCTCTGTCTGGATGCCGCTAGGGAGAGAGCTGCTGCTGCTCAGGGAAAGCGTTAGGGTGTTCTATTAGCTTACTGTTAGGCAGGAGTGATTCTTAAAGAACCCAACAGCCCTTCTTAGGGCTACAATAACGTTATAATTGTTTTTTTTTTTTATTTGCAGCTAGTACCATATTGTGAGGAATTAGCAGGGGGACTTGCTACCGTTGTGTTTAGCTCTTAGTGACACACATATCCACCTCAAACACCAAAGTGGGAAAATTTATTAGGGGTTTGAGTAGAATTAGGCACAGTCTGCCAGTTTCTTTTTATTTTACGTTTATTTTTTTCATAACTCAGCGTCATCTCATCTGGCATAGTAGTGTGCTGTAATACTTGGCTAGAAAATAGCCATAGGACAATACAAACGTCTTAATTACGCCTACAGTAGCGTTATATATATTTGATTTCTGGTTGATCTGCTGGTGGCTGTACTTGCTGCAGTGCATCTACTATCAAATTGGGAGCAATTTGGAGTCAGACTTGCGACCACTGTGTTTTAGTGATGCACATATCCATCGCAAAGACCGAAGTGGGAAAATTTATTAGGGCCCGGGGTTGTATTTCAATTAGGCACAGTCTGCCAGTTTCTTTTTATTTTACGTTTATTTTTTTCATAACTCAGCGTCATCTCATCTGGCATAGTAGTGTGCTGTAATACTTGGCTAGAAAATAGCCATAGGAGAATACAAACGTCTTAATTACGCCTACAGTAGCGTTATATATATTTGATTTCTGGTTGATCTGCTGGTGGCTGTACTTGCTGCAGTGCATCTACTATCAAATTAAGAGCAATTTGGAGTCAGACTTGCGACCACTGTGTTTTAGTGACGCACATATCCATCGCAAAGACCGAAGTGGGAAAATTTATTAGGGCCCGGGGTTGTATTTCAATTAGGCACAGTCTGCCAGTTTCTTTTTATTTTACGTTTATTTTTTTCATAACTCAGCGTCATCTCATCTGGCATAGTAGTGTGCTGTAATACTTGGCTAGAAAATAGCCATAGGAGAATACAAACGTCTTAATTACGCCTACAGTAGCGTTATATATATTTGATTTCTGGTTGATCTGCTGGTGGCTGTACTTGCTGCAGTGCATCTACTATCAAATTGGGAGCAATTTGGAGTCAGACTTGCGACCACTGTGTTTTAGTGACGCACATATCCATCGCAAAGACCAAAGTGGGAAAATTTATTAGGGCCCGGGGTTGTATTTCAACTAGGCACAGTCTGCCATTTCCTTTTTTATTTTACGTTTATTTTTTTCATAACTCAGCGTCATCTCATCTGGCATAGTAGTGTGCTGTAATACTTGGCTAGAAAATAGCCATAGCAATAGGATAGCATCGTTTGGTTTTAAAAACTAAAAAACACAAAAAAAAAAAAAAACAAAAAAAAAAAAAAAGTTAAAAAAAAAATACAAGTTATAACTCTCATTTTCAAAATGTTTAACCCGAGGGCTAGGGGTAGAGGACGAGGGCGGGGACGTGGGCGTCCAACTACTGCAGGGGTCAGAGGCCGTGGTCCTGGGCGGGGTGAGACACCACCTGCTTATGAGGGAGCAGGGGAACGCCGCAGAGCTACACTCCCTAGGTTCATGTCTGAAGTTACTGGGACTCGTGGTAGAGCACTGTTGAGGCCAGAACAGTGCGAACAGGTGATGTCGTGGATTGCCGACAATGCTTCGAGCAATTTGTCCACCAGTCAGTCTTCCACGCAGTCCACCCATGTCACCAAAATCGGCACTCCTCCAGCTCCTGCACCTCAGCCTCCTCCCCCCCAGTCTGCCCCCTCCCAGCAAAATTTGCCATTTGAACCGGCATACTCTGAGGAACTGTTTTCTGGACCCTTCCCACAGTCACAAACCACTTGTCCGGTTGCTGATGAGCAATTTTCCGATGCCCAGGTTTTCCACCAGTCGCAGTCTGTGGGTGATGATGACCTTGTTGACGTAGTGGAAGAAGTGTGTAAAGAGGTGTCCGACGATGAGGAGACACGGTTGTCAGACAGTGGGGAAGTTGTTGTCAGGGCAGGAAGTCCGAGGGGGGAGCAGACTGAGGGATCGGAGGATGATGAGGTGACAGACCCAAGCTGGGTTGAGAGGCCGGGTGAACACAGTGCTTCTGAGACGGAGGAGAGTCCTCGACCAGAACAGGTTGGAAGAGGCAGTGGTGGGGCCAGACGGAGAGGCAGGGCCAGAGCTGGTGCATCAGCGCCAAATGTGTCAACTAGTGAAGCTCCCGTGGCGAGGGCTCCTGCGGCGAGGGCTAGATTTTCAGAAGTCTGGAGGTTCTTTAAGGAAACACCGGATGACCGACGGACTGTGGTGTGCCACATTTGCCAAACCAGGATCAGCAGGGGTTCCACCACTACTAGCTTAACTACCACCAGTATGCGCAGGCATATGAATGCTAAACACCCCACTCAGTGGCAACAAGCGCGTTCACCTCCGGCCGTGCACACCACTGCTCCTTCCCCTGTGTCAGCTGATAGTCAGGACTGATAGTCAGCTGATAGTCAGGACCATGCCACAAAAACCCCATCGTCACCTCCACGATCCTCCACAGCATCCACCAGCGTTCAGCTCTCCATACCCCAGACGCTGGAGCGGAAACGCAAATATAGTGCAACCCACCCGCACGCCCAAGCCCTTAATGTGCACATTTCCAGATTGCTAAGCCTGGAGATGCTGCCCTATAGGCTAGTAGAGACCGAGGCCTTTCGCAGCCTCATGGCGGCGGCCGCCCCTCGGTATTCGGTCCCCAGCCGCCACTACTTTTCCCGATGTGCCGTCCCAGCCCTGCACCAGCACGTGTCAGACAACATAATCCGTGCCCTGACCAACGCCGTTTCTGACAAGGTCCACCTGACCACGGACACGTGGACGAGTGCTGCCGGGCAGGGCCACTATATATCTCTGACGGCACATTGGGTTAACTTGGTGGAGGCTGGGACCGAGTGTGACCCTGCGGCTGGTCATATACTGCCGACGCCGAGGATTGCGGGGCCTACCTCGGTCCAGGTGTTTGAGGCCTACTATGCCTCCTCCTCCTCCCACCCCTCCTCCACCTCCTCCTCCGAACGACCATCCGTGGGCATGGCGCCATCAGTCGGTAGCTCTAGGCACAGCAGCAGTGCCGTCGCTAAGCGACAGCAGGCGGTGCTCAAACTGCTGAGCCTAGGCGATAAAAGGCACACCGCCCAAGAACTATTACAGGGCATCACGGCGCAGACTGATCTGTGGCTGGCACCGCTGAACCTGAAGCCAGGCATGGTTGTGTGTGACAACGGCCGTAACCTGGTGGCGGCTCTGCAACTCGGCAGACTGACACATGTGCCATGCCTGGCCCATGTGTTAAATCTGATAGTTCAGCGTTTCCTCAAGACATACCCCAATCTGTCTGATTTGCTCACGAAGGTGCGCCGCATCTGTGCGCATTTCAGGAAGTCCAGCACAGATGCTGCCACTCTCAGGGCAGCGCAGCGCCGCCTCCAACTGCCCGCTCACCGACTGTTGTGTGACGTGCCCACGAGGTGGAATTCAACACTGACCATGTTATCCAGAGTTTACCAGCAGCGCCGAGCGATTGTAGACTGCCAGATGTCAACTTCCACCAGAACTGGTAGTCAGGTCAGTCAGCTTCCTCAAGTCTATAATGAGGAGTGGACGTGGATGTCTGATATCTGTCAGGTGCTGAGTAACTTTGAGGAGTCAACACAGATGGTCAGTGGCGATGCCGCCATCATCAGCCTCACCATCCCGCTGCTTGGCCTGTTGAAAAACTCTCTGGTCAGCATGAAGTCGGAAGCTTTGCGCTCCTCACAAGAGACAGGGGAAGAAGATTCCCTTGTTGATAGCCAAAGCACCCTTAGGTCTGTTTCTCAGCGCATATCGGAGGAGGTGGAGGTGGAGGAGGATGAGGAGGAAGAGGAGGAGAATGTTGGCGAGACACAAGAGGGGACCATTGTTGAGTCCTACACTGTTGAGCGTGTATGGGCAGAAGAAGAGGAGTTGGAGGAGTTGGAGGAGGAGGAAATGGACAGTCAGGCCAGTGAGGGGAGTGAATTCTTACGCGTTGGTACTCTGGCGCATATGGCAGATTTCATGCTAGGCTGCCTATCCCGTGACCCTCGCGTTCAAAGAATTTATTCCACCACCGATTTCTGGGTGTTCACTCTCCTGGACCCACGGTACAAGCAAAATCTTTCCACTCTCATCCCTGGAGAGGAAAGGAGTGTGAGAATGCATGAATACCAGCAGGCCCTGGTGCACAAGCTGAAACAGTATTTCCCTTCTGACAGCGCTAGCGGCAGAGTGCGTAGTTCTGCGGGACAAGTAGCGAGGGAGAGTAGGCGAGCAGGCAGCTTGTCCAGCACTGGCAAGGGTACGCTTTACAAGGCTTTTGCCAGCTTTATGTCACCCCAGCAAGACTGTCACCTGTCCCCAGTCTCGGCAGAGTAGGGCTGATCTTTACAGAAAGATGGTGAGGGAGTACGTAGCTGACCATACCATCGTCCTAAATGATCACACAGCTCCCTACAACTACTGGGTTTCAAAGCTGGACATGTGGCACGAACTGGCGCTCTACGCCTTGGAGGTTCTTGCCTGCCCTGCCGCTAGCGTCTTGTCAGAGCGGGTTTTCAGTGCAGCTGGTGGCATCATCACCGATAAGCGTACACGCCTGTCGACTGACAGCGCTGACAGGCTGACGCTTATCAAGATGAATAAAGCATGGATTTCTCCTAATTTCAAATCTCCAGCAGGTGAAGGAAGCTCAACCTGAATAATTTATCCACTCCTCCTTCTCCTCATTTTCCTCCTTCTCCTCCTCTTTCTACAGTAAAGCAGAGGAAACTGGCTGTTTTTTGACAGGGCCCACTGGCTCTAGGTATAGTACTTTATGCATTTAATTTTTCAGGAGGGCCACCGACACGGTCCTCTGTTTTAAACAATTTTTGGGAGTGCCACATACAGGCACTGAATCTATTCAATTTTTCTGGAGGGCCACCTTTCCGGTCCTCTGTTCTAAACAATTTTTTGGGACTGCCACACACAGGCACTCAATCTATTCCATTTTTCTGGAGGGCCACCTACCTGCTCCTCTGGTTTAAAAACTTTTTTGGACTGCCACATACAGGCACTCAATCTATTCCATTTTTCTGGAGGGCCACCTACCTGCTCCTCTGGTTTAAAAACTTTTTTGGACTGCCACATACAGGCACTCAATCTATTCCATTTTTCTGGAGGGCCACCTACCTGCTCCTCTGGTTTAAAAACTTTTTTGGACTGCCACATACAGGCACTCAATCTATTCCATTTTTCTGGAGGGCCACCTACCTGCTCCTCTGGTTTGAAAAATTTTTTGGACTGCCACATACAGGCACTCAATCTATTCCATTTTTCTGGAGGGCCACCTACCTGCTCCTCTGGTTTGAAAAATTTTTTGGACTGCCACATACAGGCACTATCCAAATTGAATTGTCTCCATAGCAGCCTCCACACGTTGTCTCCATTGCTACCTCCAAAAGTCGTCCATATAGCTGCCTCCATACATCGTCCCTTTATCAAACGAGGTTTGTCAGGCCGAAATTTGGGTTGTTTTCATGGATTCCACATCAAAGTTGTTAAATTTGTCGCCACCCTGCTGTGTTATCCACAAAATACACTGGCAAACTTTTACCATTTACGGATATTATTTCAGCGCTTCTTGCGCATCTGTTTACATTCCCCTCACCCGCCATATCCTAAACTTATAAGAACGTTACTACACTTGATCTTATACAAAAGGTTCTTAGAAGTGCTGTTTGGGGAGTAGCCTAGAGACAGGGGCTTGGATTGGCGAAAGCTCGCCTAGCAGCGGAGCGCCAGCTCCATGCGCATCATGCGCTTCTTGCGCATCTGTTTACATTCCCCTCACCCGCCATATCCTAAACTTATAAGAACGCTACTACACTTGATCTTATACAAAAGGTTCTTAGAAGTGCTGTTTGGGGAGTAGCCTAGAGACAGGGGCTTGGATTGGCGAAAGCTCGCCTAGCAGCGGAGCGCCAGCTCCATGCGCATCATGCGCTTCTTGCGCATCTGTTTACATTCCCCTCACCCGCCATATCCTAAACTTATAAGAACGCTACTACACTTGATCTTATACAAAAGGTTCTTAGAAGTGCTGTTTGGGGAGTAGCCTAGAGACAGGGGCTTGGATTGGCGAAAGCTCGCCTAGCAGCGGAGCGCCAGCTCCATGCGCATCATGCGCTTCTTGCGCATCTGTTTACATTCCCCTCACCCGCCATATCCCAAACTTATAAGAACGCTACTACACTTAACTTGGTGCAGGCTGGGACCGAGTCTGACCCTGGGGCTGGTCATATACTGCCGACGCAGAGGATTGCGGGGCCTACCTCGGTCCAGGTCTCAAAGGCCTACTATACCTCCAAATCCTCCCACCCCTCCTCCACCTCCTCCTCCTCCGAATTACCATCCGTGGGCATGGCGCCATCAGTCGGTAGCTCTAGGCACAGCAGCAGTGCCGTTGCTAAGCGACAGCAGGCGGTGCTCAAACTGCTGAGCCTAGGTGATAAAAGGCACACCGCCCAAGAGCTATTGCAGGGCATTCCACATCAAACTTGTTAACTTTGTCGCCACCCTGCTGTGTAAGCCACAAAATATACTGGAAAACTTTTTTCATTTACGGATATTATTTCAGCGCTTCTTGCGCAGATGTTTACATTCCCCTCACCCGCCATATCCCAAACTTATAAGAACGCTACTACACTTGATCTTATCCGAAAGGTTCTTAGAAGTGCTGTTTGGGGAGTAGCCTAGAGACAGGGGCTTGGATTGGCGAAAGCTCGCCTGGCAGCGGAGCGCCAGCTCCATGCCAAGAACCAACTAACATAGTTTTAACTGCAGCACCTTTAATCTACTACTAGTTCACTGCCTCCATACATCGTCCCCTTATCAAACGAGCTGTGTCAGGCAGAATTTTGGATTGTTTTCATGGTTTCCATGTTAACTTTGTCGCCACCCTGCTGTGTAATCCACAAAATATACTGGCAAACTTTTATCATGTACCAATATTATTTGAGCGCTTCTTGCTCACCTCCTTTGGTTCCTCTCTGCTACCCATTGGTTTGAAGCCTGAGTCCATTTAGGGTATGTCGCCATGCCACTCTCTAGCCTTCCGCTGCTGCCGCTGCCTCTGCATGCCGTCCCCTATAGTGTCAGGGTCAATTATTGGATGTTTTAGATGCTATCTAGCTTCATTCTGTCACTCTGTCATGGCCATGCTGTTGCCCATAATTTTGGCATAATGGTGCGATTAAGCAGCCTCAGAGGCATCCATGCATGCTGCCCCTGCTGTTTCCTGTCCATTTCCGTGGTGTTTCCATCCTTTTCTGAGGTTCCCAGGTGTTTGGCCAAGCTTCCCTGTGCAGAGCCTTGGTCCCCTTGAAAAATGCTCGAGTCTCCCATTGACTTCAATGGGGCTCGTTACTCGAAACGAGCACTCGAGCATCGGGAAAAGTTCGTCTCGAATAACGAGTACCCGAGCATTTTAGTGCTCGCTCATCTCTAGTTATAATGAAAGATGAATGTGTTCTTTGCTAAGCAGTATATAAAGTATGTGTGTTATTTCAATTTGCATAGATGAAATACATATCACACTAGAGTACACCACAGGAAATAATCAACATCCCCTAATATAATTTGCGTTGATTTAAAGCATATAGATATCAAGTTTGACACTCAATTAATATGCTTTGTTCGTGTTTTATTGCACCATATGTACATTGAATATGAATAAAACTGGAAAATTTGCATATTATGTAATTTCTTGTACAGCAGAACTATTAGTACAGATTATTTATGGATCACTTTAAAACATGAAGGCAGTAGTAAAATGGAAACGCAGTGCTAAGCAACCAAATATTCAGAATTAACTTTAAGATTTTGGCCCACTTATGGAAAAATAATCATGTAATCACATTGAGTTTATTAGAGGAATGTTGTATTATGTATATGTATTACAATCCTAATCCAAATCAAGGTTTTATGTTCTTACCTCTGTCCTCACTCCTGTTGGTACTCATATCACAGTATTAAGCAATGGCCTCAGTATGGGTGTGTACAGGTATGTACTATAAACATAACACCACCAAATATCTCTGTATAACAAAAGAGGCAGTACGTACTACACAAGCAACTATAATATCTTTTGTTTTGTTACAGCAGATATATCACTACTGAAGAAATAATTAATTCTGAACAATGCCTACAAACAGTGTTTTAGAAGAATTTTCAAAAAAAAAATTCAGGTTACTGGTTGAAAGCGCAACTAAACTTTCAAAAAGATAAATCATAAATCAAGAGTGTAGATGATAACAGTGAACTTACTTTATAAAAAAATATATTTTTCAGTGTCCTTCATTTTCCCCTGCCCTTCTTCCTTAAGCAGTTTGTGCAAATCAGCTTTCTGTACAGTATCCACTGACAGCTCATAGAAAATGTATCCAGATAAAGTGTTTAATGACATAACTCTTTACAGTCAATGGATATTCTCATCTCCTGACAGAGCTGAATCATTAAGGGAAATGTACTCTAGGTGTGGAAAGAATTAGTTAATATTTAGCCTCCTTTTTTGTCTAAAGTTGATGCACCTTGGGAGGCTTTATATACACTCACCGGCCACTTTATTTGGTACACCTGTCCAACTGCTCGTTAACACTTAATTTCTAATCAGCCAATCACATGGCGGCAACTCAGTGCATTTAGGCATGTAGACATGGTCAAGACAATCTCCTGCAGTTCAAACCGAGCATCAGTATGGGGAAGAAAGGTGATTTGAGTGCCTTTGAATGTGGCATGGTTGTTGGTGCCAGAAGGGCTGGTCTGAGTATTTCAGAAACTGCTGATCTACTGGGATTTTCACACACAACCATGTCTAGGACTTACAGAGAATGGTCCGAAAAAGAAAAAACATCCAGTGAGTGGCAGTTCTGTGGGCAGAAATGCCTTGTTGATGCCAGAGGTCAGAGGAGAATGGGCAGACTGGTTCGAGCTGATAGAAAGGCAACAGTGACTCAAATCGCCACCCGTTACAACCAAGGTAGGCAGAAGAGCATCTCTGAATGCACAGTACATCGAACTTTGAGGCAGATGGGCTACAGCAGCAGAAGACCACACCGGGTGCCACTCCTTTCAGCTAAGAACAGGAAACTGAGGCTACAATTTGCACAAGATCATCGAAATTGGACAGTAGAAGATTGGAAAAACGTTGCCTGGTCTGATGAGTCTCAATTTCTGCTGCGACATTCGGATGGTAGGGTCAGAATTTGGCGTCAACAACATGAAAGCATGGATCCATCCTGCCTTGTATCAACAGTTTAGGCTGGTGGTGGTGGTGTCATGGTGTGGGGAATATTTTCTTGGAACTCTTTGGGCCCCTTGGTACCAATTGAGCATCGTTGCAATGCCACAGCCTACCTGAGTATTGTTGCTGACCATGTCCATCCCTTTATGACCACAATGTACATCTGATGGCTACTTTCAGCAGGATAATGCGCCATGTCATAAAGCTGGAATCATCTCAGACTGGTTTCTTGAACATGACAATGAGTTCACTGTACTCAAATGGCCTCCACAGTCACCAGATCTCAATCCAATAGAGGATCTTTGGGATGTGGTGGAACGGGAGATTCGCATCATGGATTCGACAACTGTGTGATGCCATCATGTCAATATGGACCAAAATCTCTGAGGAATGATTCCAGCACCTTGTTGAATCTATGCCACAAAGAATTGAGGCAGTTCTGAAGGCAAAATGGGGTAATTTTAAGCTGGTGACAGGTTCCAATATCCTATGCTATGACAATTAAAAAATGCCTTTGTCAGCATTCTGGATAATTGCAATACTTTATACAAGTTAATTTACATTAACTGGCTCCTCTCCTGCCTGTTAAATGCACATGACAGGAAGTGGGGAGCGGTGAGGGAGCTGCATGAGTATGGAGGAGAGGAGACTGACACAGGCACACACAGACTCATTAAACTCATATAAACTACTGAAATGATTTAAAATGCCGACTAATGCATTTTTAAAATCAGCATAGCATATGTACCTGATGACAGGTTCAGTTAAATAAAGAATATTACTATGTTTACATTTATCAGCTTCTATACTCATTTCTAAAATTAAAAAAAAGGTTCAAAGGTATAGCTGCTCACATCTTGAAGTTTTTGCTAGAGTTATTTCAGTGATGGAAGTCAGTACTGTTATTTGGCATGGCAGGTTGATAAGCAAATCCAAACGAGATATATAAAACAGAATTCCAGCTCTCACATCTGCTATCGTATTGTCAGTTAAAGGGGCTTGCACATGAAAAAATGGTTCTCAAATTTTAATAACCTAGTGATGTTTACTAGAGATGAGCGAACACTAAAATGCTCGGGTACTCGTTATTCGAGACGAACTTTTCCCGATGCTCGAGTGCTCGTCTCGAATAACGAACCCCAGTCAATGGGAGACTCGAGCATTTTTCAAGGGGACCAAGGCTCTGCACAGGGAAGCTTGGCCAAACACCTGGGAACCTCAGAAAAGGATGGAAACACCACGGAAATGGACAGGAAACAGCAGGGGCAGCATGCATGGATGCCTCTGAGGCTGCTTAATCGCACCATTATGCCGAAATTATGGGCAACAGCATGGCCATGACAGAGTGACAGAATGAAGCTAGATAGCATGTAAAACATCCAATAATTGACGCTGACACTATAGGGGACGGCATGCAGAGGCAGAGGCAGCGGCAGCAGGCTAGAGAGTGGCATGGCGACATACCCTAATTGGACTCAGGCTTCAAACCAATGGGTGTCAGAGAGGAACCAAAGGAGGTGAGCAAGAAGCGCTCAAATAATATCGGTACATGATAAAAGTTTGCCAGTATATTTTGTGGATTACACAGCAGGGTGGCGACAAAGTTAACATGGAAGCCATGAAAACAACCCAAAATTCTGCCTGACACAGCTCGTTTGATAAGGGGACCATGTATGCTTACAGTTCATGCCAGTCGCTGCACTGGCTGCCAGTCTCCTTTCGAATACAGTTTAAAATAATAATAACCCTCATCCATAAAGCTCTGTATAATGCTGCACCCCCCTACCTCTCCTCTCTTATCTCAGTCTATCGCCCAACCCGTGCTCTTAGATCCGCCAGTGATCTTAGATTAACCTCTACCCTAGTGCGGACCTCCCACTCGCGTCTCCAAGACTTCTCTAGAGCTGCACCAATTCTATGGAATGCTCTGCCCTGGACTATCAGACTAATACCTAACCTCCAAAGTTTCAAACGTGCTCTTAAAACCCATTTCTTTAGGCAAGCCTATAACACTCATTAACTGCATGAAGTTTTAACTCTTCTACTAACCCGTCCTGTGTCGTCCTCCCATCTGTTATCCAGCAACCAACAGGCACCAGACTTCTCTGCAGTCCCATTCACCCTGGACCTGGTATATAAGATGACGGCTGAGTGGTTCAAGCGACAGCAATTCCATTTATTATATTTTGTTCTATTCCCTAAGAAGAATGGCTTGACCGTTAAATATTCTTTTACCTCGTGTTACCCCATCATCTTCATAAACCGTAAGCTCTGGCGAGCAGGGACCTCACTCCTGTTGTTCCATACAAATGTTGTGCTCTGTTACAATACATTTGTATTTGTTTCCTATGATTTGTAAAGCGCTACGGAATATGATGGCGCTATATAAATAAAGATTATTATTATTATTATTATGGAGGCAGTGAACTAGTAGTAGATTAAAGGTGCTGCAACTATGTTAGTTGGATCTTGGGATGGAGCTGGCGCTCTGCAGCCAGGCGAGCTTTTGCCAATCCAAGCCCCTGTCTCTAGGCTACTCCCCAAACAGCACTTCTAAGAACCTTTTGTATAAGATCAAGTGTAGTAGCGTTCTTATAAGTTTAGGATATGGCGGGTGAGGGGAATGTAAACAGATGCGCAAGAAGCGCTGAAATAATATCCCTAAATGGTAAAAGTTTGCAAGTATATTTTGTGGATTACACAGCAGGGTGGCGACAAAGTTAACAACTTTGATGTGGAATGCCCTGTAATAGCTCTTGGGCGGTGTGCCTTTTATCGCCTAGGCTCAGCAGTTTCAGCACCGCCTGCTGTCGCTTAGCGACGGCACTGCTGCTGTGCCTAGAGCTACCGACTGATGGCGCCATGCCCACGGATGGTAATTCGGAGGAGGAGGAGGTGGAGGAGGGGTGGGAGGAGGTATAGTAGGCCTTTGAGACCTGGACCGAGGTAGGCCCCGCAATTCTCTGCGTCGGCAGTATATGACCAGCCCCAGGGTCAGACTCGGTCCCAGCCTGCACCAAGTTAAGTGTAGTAGCGTTCTTATAAGTTTGGGATATGGCGGGTGAGGGGAATGTAAACAGATGCGCAAGAAGCGCATGATGTGCATGGAGCTGGCGCTCCGCTGCCAGGCGAGCTTTCGCCAATTCAAGCCCCTGTCTCTAGGCTACTCCCCAAACAGCACTTCTAAGAACCTTTTGTATAAGATCAAGTGTAGTAGCGTTCTTATAAGTTTAGGATATGGCGGGTGAGGGGAATGTAAACAGATGCGCAAGAAGCGCATGATGCGCATGGAGCTGGCGCTCCGCTGCCAGGCGAGCTTTCGCCAATTCAAGCCCCTGTCTCTAGGCTACTCCCCAAACAGCACTTCTAAGAACCTTTTGTATAAGATCAAGTGTAGTAGCGTTCTTATAAGTTTAGGATATGCCGGGTGAGGGGAATGTAAACAGATGCGCAAGAAGCGCATGATGCGCATGGAGCTGGCGCTCCGCTGCCAGGCGAGCTTTCGCCAATTCAAGCCCCTGTCTCTAGGCTACTCCCCAAACAGCACTTCTAAGAACCTTTTGTATAAGATCAAGTGTAGTAGCGTTCTTATAAGTTTAGGATATGCCGGGTGAGGGGAATGTAAACAGATGCGCAAGAAGCGCATGATGCGCATGGAGCTGGCGCTCCGCTGCCAGGCGAGCTTTCGCCAATTCAAGCCCCTGTCTCTAGGCTACTCCCCAAACAGCACTTCTAAGAACCTTTTGTATAAGATCAAGTGTAGTAGCGTTCTTATAAGTTTAGGATATGCCGGGTGAGGGGAATGTAAACAGATGCGCAAGAAGCGCTGAAATAATATCCCTAAATGGTAAAAGTTTGCCAGTATATTTTGTGGATAACACAGCAGGGTGGCGACAAAGTTAACAACTTTGATGTGGAATCCATGAAAACAACCCAAATTTCTGCCTGACACACCTCGTTTGATAAAGGGACGATGTATGGAGGCAGCTATATGGACGACTTTTGGAGGTAGCAATGGAGACAACGTGCGGAGGCTGCTATGGAGACAATTTAATTTGGATAGTGCCTGTATGTGGCAGTCCCAAACATTTTTCAAACCAGAGGAGCAGGTAGGTGGCCCTCCAGTAAAATGGAATAGATTGAGTGCCTGTATGTGGCAGTCCCAAAAATGTTTCAAACCAGAGGAGCAGGTAGGTGGCCCTGCAGTAAAATGGAATAGATTGAGTGCCTGTATGTGGCAGTCCCAAAAATTTTTCAAACCAGAGGAGCAGGTAGGTGGCCCTCCAGTAAAATGGAATAGATTGAGTGCCTGTATGTGGCAGTCCCAAAAATGTTTCAAACCAGAGGAGCAGGTAGGTGGCCCTGCAGTAAAATGGAATAGATTGAGTGCCTGTATGTGGCAGTCCCAAAAATGTTTCAAACCAGAGGAGCAGGTAGGTGGCCCTGCAGTAAAATGGAATAGATTGAGTGCCTGTATGTGGCAGTCCCAAAAATTTTTCAAACCAGAGGAGCAGGTAGGTGGCCCTCCAGTAAAATGGAATAGATTGAGTGCCTGTATGTGGCAGTCCCAAAAATGTTTCAAACCAGAGGAGCAGGTAGGTGGCCCTGCAGTAAAATGGAATAGATTGAGTGCCTGTATGTGGCACTCACAAAAATTGTTTCAAACAGAGGACCGGGTAGGTGGCCCTCCAGAAAAATTAAATGCATGAAGTACTATAGCAAGAGCCAGTGGGCCCTGTCAAAAAATAGCCATTTTCCTCTGCTTTACTGTACAAAGAGGAGGAGAAGGAGGAAAATGAGGAGGAGGAGGAGTGGATCAATTATTCAGGTTGAGCTTCCTTCACCTGGTGGAGATTGGAAATTCTGAGAAATCCAGCCTTTATTCATTTTAATAAGCGTCAGCCTGTCAGCGCTGTCAGTCGACAGGCGTGTACGCTTATCGGTGATGATGCCACCAGCTGCACTGAAAACCCGCTCGGACAAGACGCTAGCGGCAGGGCAGGCAAGAACCTCCAAGGCGTACAGCGCCAGTTCGTGCCACATGTCCAGCTTTGAAACCCAGTAGTTGTAGGGAGCTGTGTGATCATTTAGGACGATGGTATGGTCAGCTACGTACTCCCTCACCATCTTTCTGTAAAGATCAGCCCTACTCTGCCGAGACTGGGGACAGGTGACATTGTCTTGCTGGGGTGACATAAAGCTGGCAAAAGCCTTGTAAAGCGTACCCTTGCCAGTGCTGGACAAGCTGCCTGCTCGCCTACTCTCCCTCGCTACTTGTCCCGCAGAACTACGCACTCTGCCGCTAGCGCTGTCAGAAGGGAAATACTGTTTCAGCTTGTGCACCAGGGCCTGCTGGTATTCATGCATTCTCACACTCCTTTCCTCTGCAGGGATGAGAGTGGAAAGATTTTGCTTGTACCGTGGGTCCAGGAGAGTGAACACCCAGTAATCGGTGCTGGAATAAATTCTTTGAACGCGAGGGTCACGGGATAGGCAGCCTAGCATGAAATCTGCCATATGCGCCAGAGTACCAACGCGTAAGAATTCACTCCCCTCACTGGCCTGACTGTCCATTTCCTCCTCCTCCAACTCCTCCAACTCCTCTTCTTCTGCCCATACACGCTGAACAGTAAAGGACTCAACAATGGTCCCCTCTTGTGTCTCACCAACATTCTCCTCCTCTTCCTCCTCATCCTCCTCCACCTCCACCTCCTCCGATATGCGCTGAGAAACAGACCTGAGGGTGCTTTGGCTATCAACAAGGGAATATTCTTCCCCTGTCTCTTGTGACGAGCGCAAAGCTTCCGACTTCATGCTGACCAGAGAGTTTTTCAACAGGCCAAGCAGCGGGATGGTGAGGCTGATGATGGCGGCATCGCCACTGACCATCTGTGTTGACTCCTCAAAGTTACTCAGCACCTGACAGATATCAGACATCCACGTCCACTCCTCATTGTAGACTTGAGGAAGCTGGCTGACCTGACTACCAGTTCTGGTGGAAGTTGACATCTGGCAGTCTACAATCGCTCTGCGCTGCTGGTAAACTCTGGATAACATGGTCAGTGTTGAATTCCACCTCGTGGGCACGTCGCACAACAGTCGGTGAGCGGGCAGTTGGAGGCGGCGCTGCGCTGCCCTGAGAGTGGCAGCATCTGGGCTGGACTTCCTGAAATGCGCACAGATGCGGCGCACCTTCGTGAGCAAATCAGACAGATTGGGGTATGTCTTGAGGAAACGCTGAACTATCAGATTTAACACATGGGCCAGGCATGGCACATGTGTCAGTCTGCCGAGTTGCAGAGCCGCCACCAGGTTACGGCCGTTGTCACACACAACCATTCCCGGCTTGAGGTTCAGCGGTGCCAGCCACAGATCAGTCTGCGCCGTGATGCCCTGTAATAGTTCTTGGGCGGTGTGCCTTTTGTCGCCTAGGCTCAGCAGTTTGAGCACCGCCTGCTGTCGCTTAGCGACGGCACTGCTGCTGTGCCTAGAGCTACCGACTGATGGCGCCGTGCCCACGGATGGTAGTTCGGAGGAGGAGGTGGAGGAGGGGTGGGAGGAGGAGGAGGCATAGTAGGCCTGAAACACCTGGACCGAGGTAGGCCCCGCAATCCTCGGCGTCGGCAGTATATGATCAGCCCCAGTGTCAGACTCGGTCCCAGCCTCCACCAAGTTAACCCAATGTGCCGTCAGCGATATATAGTGGCCCTGCCCGGCAGCACTCGTCCACGTGTCCGTGGTCAGGTGGACCTTGTCAGAAACGGCGTTGGTCAGGGCACGGATGATGTTGTCTGACACGTGCTGGTGCAGGGCTGGGACGGCACATCGGGAAAAGTAGTGGCGGCTGGGGACCGAATACCGAGGGGCGGCCGCCGCCATGAGGTTGCGAAAGGCCTCGGTCTCTACTAGCCTATAGGGCAGCATCTCCAGGCTAAGCAATCTGGAGATGTGCACATTAAGGGCTTGGGCGTGCGGGTGGGTTGCACTATATTTGCGTTTCCGCTCCAGCGTCTGGGGTATGGAGAGCTGAACGCTGGTGGATGCTGTGGAGGATCGTGGAGGCGACGATGGGGTTTTTGTGGCAGGGTCCTGGGCAGGGGGCTGACTAGCAGCTGACACAGGGGAAGGAGCAGTGGTGTGCACGGCCGGAGGTGAACGGGCTTGTTGCCACTGAGTGGGGTGTTTAGCATTCATATGCCTGCGCATACTGGTGGTAGTTAAGCTAGTAGTGGTGGAACCCCTGCTGAGCCTGGTTTGGCAAATGTTGCACACCACAGTCCGTCGGTCATCCGGTGTTTCCTTAAAGAACCTCCAGACTTCTGAAGATCTAGCCCTCGCCGCAGGAGCCCTCGCCACGGGAGCTTCACTAGTTGACACATTTGGCGCTGATGCACCAGCTCTGGCCCTGCCTCTCCGTCTGGCCCCACCACTGCCTCTTCCAACCTGTTCTGGTCGAGGACTCTCCTCCGTCTCAGAAGCACTGTGTTCACCCGGCCTCTCAACCCAGCTTGGGTCTGTCACCTCATCATCCTCCGATCCCTCAGTCTGCTCCCCCCTCGGACTTCCTGCCCTGACAACAACTTCCCCACTGTCTGACAACCGTGTCTCCTCATCGTCGGACACCTCTTTACACACTTCCACTACGTCAAGAAGGTCATCATCACCCACAGACTGTGACTGTTGGAAAACCTGGGCATCGGAAAATTGCTCAGCAGCAACCGGACAAGTGGTTTGTGACTGTGGGAAGGGTCCAGAAAACAGTTCCTCAGAGTATGCCGGTTCAAATGCCAAATTTTCCTGGGAGGGGGCAGACTGGGGGGGAGGAGGCTGAGGTGCAGGAGCTGGAGGAGTGGCGATTTCGGTGACATGGGTGGACTGCGTGGAAGACTGACTGGTGGTGGACAAATTGCTCGAAGCATTGTCAGCAATCCACGACATCACCTGTTCGCACTGTTCTGGCCTCAACAGTGCTCTACCACGAGTCCCAGTAACTTCAGACATGAACCTAGGGAGTGTAGCTCTGCGGCGTTCCCCTGCTCCCTCATCAGCAGGTGGTGTCTCACCCCGCCCAGGACCACGGCCTCTGACCCCTGCAGTAGTTGGACGCCCACGTCCCCGCCCTCGTCCTCTACCCCTAGCCCTCGGGTTAAACATTTTTAAAATGAGAGTTATAACTTTATTTTTTTTTTTACTTTTTTTTGTTTTTTTTTGTGTTTTTTTTTTTTTTTTGTGTTTTTTGTTTTTTTTTGAGTTTTTAAAACCAAACAATGCTATCCTATTGCTATGGCTATTTTCTAGCCAAGTATCAAAGCACACTACTATGCCAGATGAGATGACACTGAGTTAGTGCCTAATTGAAATCCAACCCCTACTAAATTTTCCCACTTCGGTCTTTGCTATGGATATGTGCGTCACTAAGCGCAGAACACAGCGGTCGCAAGTCTCACTACAAATTGCTCAGAATTGGCTAGTACATGCACTGCAGAAAGTACAGCCACCAGCAGATCAACCAGAAATCAAATATATAGAACGCTACTGTATGCGTAAGTAAGCTCTTTGTATTCTCCTATGGCTATTTTCTAGCCAAGTATCAAAGCACACTACTATGCCAGATGAGATGACACTGAGTTAGTGCCTAATTGAAATCCAACCCCTACTAAATTTTCCCACTTCGGTCTTTGCTATGGATATGTGCGTCACTAAGCGCAGAACACAGCGGTCGCAAGTCTCACTACAAATTGCTCAGAATTGGCTAGTACATGCACTGCAGAAAGTACAGCCACCAGCAGATCAACCAGAAATCAAATATATAGAACGCTACTGTATGCGTAAGTAAGCTCTTTGTATTCTCCTATGGCTATTTTCTAGCCAAGTATCAAAGCACACTACTATGCCAGATGAGATGACACTGAGTTAGTGCCTAATTGAAATCCAACCCCTACTAAATTTTCCCACTTCGGTCTTTGCTATGGATATGTGCGTCACTAAGCGCAGAACACAGCGGTCGCAAGTCTCACTACAAATTGCTCAGAATTGGCTAGTACATGCACTGCAGAAAGTACAGCCACCAGCAGATCAACCAGAAATCAAATATATAGAACGCTACTGTATGCGTAAGTAAGCTCTTTGTATTCTCCTATGGCTATTTTCTAGCCAAGTATCAAAGCACACTACTATGCCAGATGAGATGACACTGAGTTAGTGCCTAATTGAAATCCAACCCCTACTAAATTTTCCCACTTCGGTCTTTGCTATGGATATGTGCGTCACTAAGCGCAGAACACAGCGGTCGCAAGTCTCACTACAAATTGCTCAGAATTGGCTAGTACATGCACTGCAGAAAGTACAGCCACCAGCAGATCAACCAGAAATCAAATATATAGAACGCTACTGTATGCGTAAGTAAGCTCTTTGTATTCTACTATGGCTATTTTCTAGCCAAGTATCAAAGCACACTACTATGCCAGATGAGATGACACTGAGTTAGTGCCTAATTGAAATCCAACCCCTACTAAATTTTCCCACTTCGGTCTTTGCTATGGATATGTGTGCCACTAAGAGCTAAACACAACGGTAGCAAGTCCCCCTGCTAATTCCTCACAAAATGGTACTAGATGCAAATTAAAATAAAAAAAGTAGAACGTTATTGTAGCCCTAAGAAGGGCTGTTGGGTTCTTTGAGAATCACTCCTGCCTAACAGTAAGCTAATAGAACACCCTAACGCTTTCCCTGACCAGCAGCAGCTCTCTCCCTAGCGGCATCCAGACACAGAATGATCCGAGCAGCGCGGGCAGCGGCTAGTCTATCCCAGGGTCACCTGATCTGGCCAGCCAACCACTGCTATCGACGTGTAAGGGTACCACGTCATGCTGGGTGGAGTGCAGAGTCTCCTGGCTTGTGATTGGCTCTGTTTCTGGCCGCCAAAAAGCAAAACGGCGGGAGCTGCCATTTTCTCGAGCGGGCGAAGTATTCGTCCGAGCAACGAGCAGTTTCGAGTACCCTAATGCTCGACCGAGCATCAAGCTCGGACGAGCATGTTCGCTCATCTCTAATGTTTACACATTAAAGATAATTTTTAACCCCTTTACTTTAAAATTTTTTTGTGTTGGCAGAGACTCTCTAAGTAGACGCTTCATGATTCCTGTAAGCTGTGAGATGCTGTGTGCTTACAATTTGCTTAAATCATCAGGGTACAGGTTTATCTACAATTTTATTTAGCTTTAAAACCTTCTACTAGCATCTGACACATAGAAAAAGAAAGATCAGAGATGATAGATGATGAGATCTATGAGATGGATATAAAACACAGTGACACTATCAGCTCTACTAACTCACCTATAACACATACAGAGTTTGCTTTGATACATGCCTCCCTCCTGGTTAAAGAGCTTATCTTGCCTGTAACTAGTAGCGTAAGTCTCTGCATGCTGCTTGCTGGCAGGAGGTGCCTGTGTCTGAGCTGGTCTTGTAATGCAGGGGGGAGAGGTAGGAGGCAGAGAGCGCTGCAGTGTTCAGACCAGAAAAACTATTCATGAGAAGAATCTCACCATAGTCAGAAGATTTACGGTTGGATCCAAGGGCAACCTAAATTGTAAACACCAGGATTCATAGAGACAGGTTGGAATTAAATCTGTGAAATGCTGTAATTTTGGTAATAACCGTGAATAAGAGAATGTCTTATTTTGTGATCCTGAGTATATTTAAGAATGTTCATGGGAATACCCCCTTTAAATCTTTGGAGAATTAGATGTGGTACCTACTCAGTAGAAATTATTTCCCTGCGTTGATTTCATTGTTACCATAGATAATAACACATGTACATAGATAACAAAAGGATTTTAGTAGGTTTGACCACAACTTACACAAAATAGAACATAAATATATAATAAATTACATATAACATATAATACATAATATAGACCCCTGAAAAGTATAATTCAGTATAAAACATTTCTTGTAACATGAAATAAGACAATCCAGGCTACAATTGTCATCACCCTGTTGTAAGGCAGCATAGAAACAAAATTCAGACAAGAACATTTTTTGAGTATTTTATGAAAAAGAAAACTTTGAAGATTTGCAGTGCATGTGTAACCAGATAAGGACCACATTTCTAAAAGTTTTTATGTCAATTGATCTTTTAAAATTTCTTGACAATTGAAAAAATATGCCACTATGTTAAATAAATGTCAATATATTTAAGAAAAAGGGTTATATCTTGCCATTTTCCCTGGCCACCTAAAACTAATGCTTGTTTACAGTAAATCATTAAAAGACTATGGGGGGATTTATTAACACACTTGCACCACAATTCTGGTGGTTTAGTGCCAAAAACACTGTCTAAAATTCCTTGCACCGCACTTATCAAGGCTTTTAGACCTTTTTTTGGGCAATATCCTGACTTGTCCTATTAAGGGGGCATGGCCTTTGTGTGATGGGCGTGGTCTTATGAGAAAGGAGCGTGACTTGCGGGAAATTGTCTATGTGCACACAGTTTGTCTATGGCACAGAGTTTGTCTATGGCACACAGTTAAGATCAACTAAAAGAAGGTCTCAAGTAGGAACGGACAGTCTTTTACTGCACCAGAATACATCATCACAGTGATAATTCTGGTGCAGTAAAAGACAAATGTTTTCCATCTGGAAACTGGAGTGATAATGTAGAGACCACTGAAAAAGAGGAGCTACAATACCAAAAACTACACATTTACAAGATATGTTCTTCAAATCTCAGACAACCCCTTTAAGTAATAAGCACATGGCAACTAAGAACTAAAACCTTGTGCTGTCAATAAAATGCTTCAGTGAGTATTTCCCATCTCCCACGTTGTTACGCCTCTGGAATCTAAGATTGTTGTTATTTTACAGGGTAACTTCAAAGAACAATGCATAGTGATGTTTAATGGAGATGTCTCCTCTCTCCAGTAAAACGTCCACACCTATAATAATGTTTTATGTGGGTGCTAGAAACCTCTCACCCAAAGCCTGTGTTATATGGTTTCTCTTTGTTACTCCCTTCCTTTTCCTCCCATGTTACTGGAATGCTGGCATCCCTTCTGGTAATGACAGCATCATGGTATTACATCACTCGCATCATTGCCCATCTTCTGCTTTTATGACCACCCATAGTGTAGAGATCCACCAACCTTATATTACTACTGTGTTACATGTAACACAACCCAAATTGCAAAAAAAGGGACACTGTGTTAAATGTAAATGTAAATCGTAGAAGCGAGACATTTCATCATTTCATGAAAATATTACAGTAACCCATTTAAAAATAAGTGTTGGTAACACTTTTTTTAAAAAGTTGGGATGATGACATGTGTAGCACCCTCTTCTTTTCACAACACTTTGTTGATGTCTTTGAAGTGATGACAACAAATGCTTGTGGTTTAGGAGAGGAACGTTGTACCATTCTTTTCTTATGTAGGATTCTAGCTGCTCTGCTATGCTGAGTCTTCTTCATGATGCACCACATATTCTATTGGTGAGAGGTCTGGACAAGAAGACCGGTTTAGACATTTCAGGTTTTTCAACTTTTACAGACAAAAAGCAAGATTTCTTTTATCTACGTCCTAACTTTGAGTTCTAAATTTTATTATGTAGTGTTAAATGTGTTCTATAATCTATTGCGAATACATTATAGGTCTATTAGTTTTAAAAATTGTGCCATTGTTTTAATGCATTGTTTTTGAGGAATTGAGGTTGCACATTAGCATTTTCTCTGTCACTGAAATGATTTTCCCCAATCTTCTGCCCTTCATAGTTGTAAATAAAGAAGAATTAGAATAAACTGTAGTTGACAATGATACTGTTGATGCAGATAAGGTCTGACACAAAGGAGAGCAGGTCATGTGCTGTAGGTGAATGACGTCACGGCGGAGGATAACGGGGCTCAACAGGTAGGTGTAGAACCTGTTGTAGAGGTGTAGAGGTGTAGAAAATTCCCAATTGTGGGTGGGTCCAGGCCCTTTATTTATAATCCCCATAGCATAATTGGTTAACATCCATTCAAACAATAGCTCATGATTGGCTGTCCAAATAACACCTCTGATTAATTTTCAAAACCCATCTTCTGATTACTGGTCAATACAAGGGTCTGATACATTTGATAGGTTACTGATCAGCTTGCAATGCATACTTTACATAATGTACATTTGATATTATGTTATTGCTGACAGGGGCACAACATATCTAATCTTATTACATGGCTACTAGATAGTGAAGAGTCAGCAAGTGTAGTAGGAAGCCAGTCACCATCTTTTTGTTTTGTCACAATGAAATTAGAAACACGTAAAAAGAAAGATTCTTTATCCAGCATCTTCTAGTGGTATCTTGGGGGAAAGCTGACATCTCCTTTAGAGTCCCCATGTACTTCAACATTTACTCCCTGCTCCGCCCCATCAGCAAGAAGAGAATAAGGAACTGCAGGACATTTCTAGTATGAGATTGTCTGCACCAAGGGCAAGAGACCGCTATGGGCCCCACTCTGCTGGGGGGGGGGGGGGGGGGGGCAGGCATCTGGGGTGTAAGGTTTGTAATGGGAGTGTATATGCTGTATGTGTGTTAATGATTTATGTCTGTAAATGGTATTGCGTCTATGAGGTTATTTTCTGTATGTGTGGAAGGATGACCCATTTAGAAGTCTGCCATAGGGCTCTGATATGCACCTGGGACTGTGCCTGTTAAAATCCATTATCACTGATTCTTATTCCCCATGGTATCTACGTTGGGTTGCTGGTTATCAGCAGGTTCAGTCAACAATCATTACAGATTATTCTCTTCTTCCCCATACTATAATCAGCCATTTAGTGCAGATCCTGTGTACTGGACCCTCCTTCCCACACAAGATCTCTGATTAAAGGAAATCCACCGTCTGGAAACTACTTTTTTCTGTAGTTCCAGAAGTAGATAGCCCATGTGTGCATCTTTCTTGGACATACATTATAATTTGTGAGAAAGCTTCTGATTGAGTAATTAACCTTATTGTGTCTTTCCGTGACTGCTCAGGTTAGGAGTAGCCTCTGTGAACTCCAGGAGATAGGGCTACTCCACAACGTGAGTAGCCTCTGCAATGCCACTCCGCGCGTGTCCATGCTAACTGTGAACGCGGCGGCACGGACAGCACAAGAGCAGTGGCTTCAGCCAGGGACTTGGAGCATGTGCAGAAGCCCCCTCTGGCCCGCAACCACTTGCACGCTTCCATGACCAGAGTCAGCATACATGCACAGGGGGTATTGCAGAGGCTACTGTGGGCTTGGAGTTACCTTACCGTGGTAAGCATGACCGCGGCCCCAGGGTCCGGCGAGTGCTCCGAGGCTTCCGGCTCCTCTTCTCGCCGGGTTCTGCCTTCCCGGCAGGACCAGGCTGTAAGTAACTGAGCAGGTTCAGCATGCTCAGTTACTTGCATAGTACATTGCAATACAACTTTTAAGGGCTTGAACAAGCGATCGGATGTACGCTTGTTCAAGCCCAAATATGGAATGTGTAAAAAATGTAAAAAATTTTTGTAATAATTTTATAATAATAAATAAAATAAAAGTCCGTATTAAACTGTACAATAAATCTAAATCAATATTGAACCCGCTTGGTGAACGAGGTAAAAAAAAAACAAAAAAACTTCCCTTAATATATAATTTTTCATGAAACACCATCACAAAAAATGTTCTAAAAAGTGATCAAAAAAGTTATGCGCTTTAATATGGTACGACTGAAAGGAACAACTCTTTTACCAAAAAATAAGCCCTCAACCAGAGCTGACAACAGAAAAATACAGAAGTTACGGCCCTGAAAATTTGTTGATAGTAAAAACAATGTGATTTTCTAAAATACTGGTTTTGCTCAGTAAAATTGAGCAAAGATAAGAAAAACTATATAAATGAGGTATCACCGCAATCATAGGAACCAGAGAATAAAGATATAATATTAGTTTTACATTATGATCAGCAGGGGGGTAAATATCATCCCAACATAAAGCAGACATTCCAGAAATGTTAATTATCAAGCTTTTTGGGTAGTTTTATTTCCTCTCTGGAAAGCGGAACATTTCAAACTTCAAAAGTGAAGAATTTTTACAAACTTTTGCCAAATTTTTATTTTTTTTTCAGAACAAAACGCAAAACTTATCACTTAAATTTTGCAACTAACATGAAGTACAATGTGTCACGGGAAAACCATCTCAAAATCACCCGGATATGTTAAAGCATTCCGAAGTTCTAACCAATTATCTTGATACATGTCAGATTCGAAAAATCGAGTCTGGTCATTGAGCTGAAAACTAGTGTCGATGATAAGGGGTTAAGGATGCCCTACCTAAGGCGCACATTGCTTTTAAAGGAAACCTACCATGAGAATTCTACTATCAGAAGTAGATCTGATATTAGATTCCTCCTGCCTGTCTCTGCCCTAATCTGTAATGTAATAATCCTAGAACCCAACCTAATTTGTAAAAAACTTTATTTTAGTATTATGTAAAGGAACGGCAGAGGCTACTGGGGCGTGTACTAGCCTGGCCGGACACTGGGAGCTAAGGCTACTCCACACCCCAGTAGCCTCTGCAGTTAATTTACATGTTACTAAAATAAAGTTTGTAACAAGTTAGGTTGGGTTCTAGGATTATTAAATTACATATCAGGGCAGAGGCAGAAGGAGGAATCTACCATCAGATCTACTTCTGATAGTAGAATCCTCATGGTTGGTTTCCTTTAAGGAAAAAAAAAATGTTTATAATTATCAACTAACATTGAGAATACCAAGCTATCAGCTCTCATCTTGGTTCATAATTATTTTAGACCAAAATGTATATAAAAAAGGGATACATAAAAGTTCCTCAGATTTGAATAGTCGCAGGCAATAGTGAGTGCACAGATGAGGGGAACCACCGACCGTGCCCCCCCATTTCATACCTAACTGGCGCGGAGGTGGCATAAAGGGGAAAATTGTGATTATTTCAGGGCTTGTACACCAGAAAACTGCCATACAAGTCCTGATAAATGTCCCTCATGACTGGATTCTGCACAGCAAACATCTTGGCCAGGGCTCCTCCACTCTCTATTTTTCAGCAGTGTCCCACACCGAAATGAAGAAGAAGTGATGTCTATCTGGATGCAGTAAGGGCCGTTTCCCATCTGCTTTCAGGTTTCTGTTTTGCAGTTTCTTCTTAAAAAGTGCCACTTTGCCATTAATGTACCCGCCCAGACTTCTGTTTAAAAAATGGAAACTGCAAAACATGAGCCAAAATGCAGATGGGAACTGGCCATTAGATACAATCTGTTAGTCACATCTGTTAGGCAAAGATCACACTACTGTACAAACCTCTATTACTTATCTTCATAAAAAAGTAAAGAACGGAGGTATAACGTATTAGATAAAATCTCATTGACATCAATGTAAATTCTATGTCATCCGTTATGGTCAGTTAGGCAGTGATCCGTTATCCATGCCATTTTTTCATGGCAGAGAAAAAGTACTGCAGGCGCCGTCATTTTTTCTGTCCAAAAACACATGCAGAACTCATACCTGCCTAAACTGAACATAACGGACGACATAATATTGGCATCAATGTCAATGGTATTTTTAACTGATATGTTAACCCTCTGTTCTTTACTTTTTTTTAATGGAGGTAAGGAACAGACGTCTGGACAGTAGCTTTAGTGTTATCTTCCTATAATATCACTCCTAGGCACTATTGCTGTTTTCCTCTTTTTGGTTGGCCTTACATAGTATTATTCTCTTTTTAGGGGCATTACCTATTGCTGTATAATATGTCACTCCTCGCTAGAGCAGCTTGTGAAGAGTTAATGGCGCAGGTGCGGTGCTCCGCCGGTAGATGGCGCCGCGCGGTGCTCGTGCAGAGTGTGTGTATATAACGTGCTGGGGACACTCTCCGCTCATTCATGCAGATGCTATCAGTGCCTCCTCGTGCCTGTGTGCGGCTCCTGTCCGGCTCTGCCCTCTCATGCTCCTGAGCGGACCCTCCTCTGCCCCCAGCAGCAGCAGCCCCCCAGCACCGGCCGGCACTAGAGGGAGCCCCCCAGCAAGCTCCAACACGGGACAGCAATGCGCCGGCAGCATGGCCAAATGGATCAAGGAACACCTGGGCTTCAAGAGCTCCAAGCCGCCGCCTCCTGCCCCTCCTAAGCCGGACTACAGGCAGTGCCAGGCTGGGGGGCACCACCATCACCACCACCACTTCCCGGTGACCCCGGCAGGACAGCCCGACATCCTGGCCGCTTATAAACTGCAGAAGGACAGGGACTTTGAGGATCCCTATACTACTTCTAGTGCCACAGGTACCAGTGCCCCCTCCATAGTGCCCACAGCACCCCCTGCGCCCACTGCACAGTCCCCCTCCTCTCCTGCCCCCTCTCCAGACGTCAAGTATGTGTCCCCCAAGCACAGGCTCATCAAAGTGGACACGGGGGAGAAGGGTGGCTCCAGTCCCACCAGTAGCCATAATCCCACCACAAGTAGCCCTGGACAGTCCTGCTCTGGAGTACAAGCCCTCAAGTCCCCCCCTGCAGCATCTGTGGCCCCTCAGCTGGAGGACTGCAAGCAGGAGAAAGTAAGTGTGACATCCAGGGGACAGGTATCATTTCTGACCCCATAAACTTTAACAATGTATCCGTGTGACCTACTCCTGATGGGATGTGACTTATCGTTCAGGACCTGTCAGATGGATATCTAGGTTATAAATAACCATTGATCTGTGTAATGTCCTCCTAGCTGGAGGAATCCTATCCAGCCGGATGATCCTGAGGTCTAGTGGTTGGCATGATGGTGACATCACTAGGATGCCATGCCATCCCTCTGCTCCTCTTTGTCTTCTCTCTGGTTGTAAAGTTTCTCAGAGGATAGAGCTTACAGCCTTTACTTTCTTTCCATCTGTTCCACGCGCTGTAGCTTGTGTCTGGTAATATCTTTACTCTTGTTGTTGTTTATTATGATGATTACTAATAAATATTCAGTTTAGTTACATTTCTCTGTAACCAGATTATGAATTGGAGGACTGAAAAGAAGTGGCAACACATTAAAGGGATAAAGTGGGCTCCGTCCTCCAGCCTAGAATATCAGTTATCAGCATCATGAAAAGGATGACAATAGGAAGTGCAAATGGAAAAGGGGGGCGTTATGGTGCCAAAAGGTTGGGGCCGCACTTGAACCCTTTAGCTACCAGTTTCTTCTCCCCAGCTCTTTGTCATGATGTCCTAAAGCCACATATTGTAGGAATACAGAAGGCTTTGTGCTGAAGTGACAATGTGATGTCTATATATTCCTCACACCTGTCAGTATAAGAAGGAACACTTAAGCCTATCCCTAATTTTTTGTTTTTGTTCCTTCCTAACCATGTCTTTTGTCATCCGGCTCCAGATATTTGCTTTTCTTTGTTGAGGAGACTTTATTTGCATACGCTGATGGGTTTATCAGATGATGTTTTGGATGTTGTCACCGAGACCTTACAGTGCAGCACATGATGTGGGGGGTGCACCTTGCGGTGTGTGTGACTGATCTGTGTGGGAGGTGGGTGTCAATGTGTGATTTATCCAGGAAGGTGAATAGATCTCTTCAGGGGGTTATATGAAAGTGTCTGTGAGAGGTGTATAATCATAGACCACGTGAAATGGCATACATTATACAGTTTGTTATTCCGGCCATAGAACATAGCAGCGCAAATACACCCTAGTGGTATTCTAATTTTTCTATGTCATTCATTTCAATTGAACCTCAGGATGATGCACAACCGCAGAAGATCATTGAGTTAATCATGGATCGAGGGAGCATTGCTAGTTCCACAATAAGAATTACCGTAACTATCCCTGTGTAATTTCTTGTTAATACAGGAAGATGTTCTACATCTTCTATTAAGAGACTTAACAATGGATATATCTTGGTTTTATTTAACCCCAAGAGATAGGACTAGGCTTTATCTAGTATGCTAGTGACTGCTAATCCTGGACAGATCCCAGATTAAAGTTATCACAATTGTGTTATTCATCGTTATCCTATAATATCCAAATCTAGATTATAATTTCCGACTTCTCATAATAATCATACAACATGAAATGTAGCTTTATGTCCGCAATCTTGTAGGGCAGATGTATAGTACTGATCGTTGCTTTACTCTGGTGAGTGTAAGAGAATTTGCTTCACAATATGACTGTTGGAGCATACGGAGGTTGGGACAATGGGCAATAAAAGTATCACATTTTGTTATCTCTGTTTATTTTTAAAGAATGCCAATTTCTTTGGCTATCAAATTATATTAGGTTTTTTTTTTCTACTAACATAATTTTATTATTTTTCCATAAATTGTTGTCTTGCAGTGTTTGAGTCATAGGTTCTAACCTTCTATCCTGACCTAAAATCGCCTTAAGTATATCACCCCCCCCCCCTTTATACCCACACTTCAAAATTATACAAATGGGTTGAAGAGGGTTTCTCCGAATCCTCACCATCACCATTCAAAGATCGGCAAGGGGATTATCAGATCTATCGCCTATCCTGTGGATTGTGGGAAAACTATGCATTTCTGAAATCTACCCTCTGTGTTTGTCTCTGATAATGGAATTGGAGCCATAGTCCAAAGGCGTCCAGAACGGTTGAAATGATGACAGTTTTGATGCAGATGTTGGCATTATATAAGCAGTGATAATGGTGCAGGGACACCAAACAGAATTTGAATTCCCTATGGTCCTCAGTAGATTGTCTGTCTGTTCCTGAATGCTGACTATAGATGCATGGATTGTGCCCACCTATTTTTTTTTTTTTTTTTGATCAGAACAATGGCAATTTGGAAACTAAAAATCTAAAATTTATTGGAAAAATAATCACTTTTAAATTCATATAGCCAGAAGTTTGCCTTCCTGAATACACTAGACAGCCTTTTTTTTTTTTCCCCCTTCTGCATTCAGACACTGGCACTGTGATCAGTTGGGGTCCCAGCTATTATTATTTATTTATAGAGCCCCATTAATTCTATAGTGCTGTACAATCAGTAAGGGCTCTTTCACATTGGCGTTGATGTTCATCTTCAGTTGTACGTCAGTTACGTTTTGTCTCCGTTGTGCCTCCGTCTTTCTTCCATATTTATTTATTTATTTTTTTGGGACCCATAGACTTCTATTGCCTTCCGTGATCTGCATTTGTGAAAAAAAAAAAAAAAAAATCATTTTTTCCACGGACAACGGATCAGTGAAAATACAAGCCAATGTGAAAACTTCCATGAAATCAATGGCTTTGTGAGGCATCTGTGGAAATCATTGAACCACGAACGTGGAAAACAGTCAAACAGCCCTAAGGGGTTCACATAAATTACATAAAGACAAGAAAAAATACAAGTACAAAACTACAATGATCTGAAACCAGTGGAATGAGGACCCTGCCCTTGAGGGTCACAATCAATATGGAAGGGTAGATTGACGCAAAAGGTGAGGGAGCAGAACAGTGCAGTTATTGTGTATTGGTTTTCAGATTGTGTTTAAAGTATTAAAATCGGTGGTCAAATCTACACTGATTTGCAACTAATACAATGAAACATGACCTCAGATCATGTGTTAAAGTGATCCCTAGTTACTCAGTGTTATGGGAAATAACACCATGTTTGAAGGTGTTGACTATTTCGTAGATGCCCTTAGAACATAAATAATTCATTAACAGATAGAAGGGGGTGTTACGTTTAACACCTTTAATTATCCAGCTGACTGCGAAAATGCTGGTGCTGAAAGTATACCAGTTAATAGAACCACAGTATCTTTGGTGGGAGAACAGGCATACGTCCGGTGCAATGGAGAGGAGGAGGGGTGACCCCCACCCCCTTCCATAGAGATGCTCCCCGTGTGGCATTGCATCTCTCTGTGCACCCACTGCCGTCTATGGGGGGCGTATGTACTAAGGCTGCTCCCAGATACTTCAGAAAAATGAGGCGTGAAACAGCATCCACATTTGCCCATTCTGGGCCTGCTTACACCACAACAAGAAAATCCCAGTTGCATGGATCCAGGAAGATGCAATAAAGGAAGAAGCAGCAGAACTCTGTTGAAGTCCAGTGAATCAAGTGTTCAATTTATTCATCAGAGAAATATGTAACATTTTTATGAACAAAGAGAACGCATGATTGACTAAACTACAATGGAGTTCTGCTGCTTGTTCCTTTATTTCAGATAAGGCTCGGTTTACAACTGCTTTGGGGCTTACTGTTACACTCAACATTTTAGGAGAGCCCAGTGGAAAATAAAAATGGAAGGTGAACAAAAGGTTTTCCATTCGCCTTCCACTTTAATGTGCAGAAGGTTATCTTCCGTTTATGCTTCTGTTATTAGTAGCAGATATGTGGGATGATCCATGATCCCCCCCCCTCCTATTTAAAGGACACCTGTCATCTGGTCCCTGTCACTATTTCTGTCACCACTACCGGTTGGAGCAGCTCACAAGGATCCATCCCAGCCTTTATCTTGTCATTTCACACATTAATCATTGCAAAATCATCTTTTCTTTATTATGTTAATGAAGATGATCACCTGGTCAGAGGCAGTGATGTTACCCCTCCCCTCTCCTCCTCCTGCTCATGTCTGTATGTAATATACTGTAAAACATTGCTTGTGTCTGTGCTTTATCTGCTGACATGCTGCATACTCCTAATACACATGTGTGAGACACAGACACTAGCTACACAAGTACCTGACATGTTCTGCTATAACATGGCTGCCTGGAGCTGTTGTATCTCTCCTATACACACACACACACACAGGCTGCAGGGGGCGCCAGCACCAGGAAGCACATGGAGGAGACATTATACCTCAGGCTGTCAGTCAAGCAGTGGGGGTGTAGCTGTGCCTCCCACTCATAAATAAGCTGGACATCTCACAGGTCATTTGCATACAGCTTTAGGACCTCATTGCTTAAGTTTACAGGCATGAGGAGGGACAATGAAGGGATAGGGGCAATGCTCTCTAATGGCAGTTTATGAAAATATGTTTGGATTAGGGGGTTATTTTACCTGACGAGTTCTCTTTAATATTGGATTACATTCATGCAGATCTGAATTAAATGTAAAATATAAAAACTGGTACAGGCAGTCCCAGACTTAAAGAACATGCCATTTTAAATTAACACACCCAAAATAAATACCTGATTAAAACCATTTCCCTAAATGGTTCCTTTCTACTGCTGCAATGTTAAAAAAGATCAGTTTATAAAATTACATGCAAATACACCTGATAATAGTCCAGTCACACTAAGTGAGTTCTGCATATTAATTTTTACTTGCATTACCCTGCATCGTTGTTCCTGATTGACAGGTCTCTCTGACAGAACATTCTGCTGTATGGAACATTGAGAGAGAGCTCTGTTACATCATTGTCCATTTCATGTCATGTCATCTAAGGTCCATACCTGGTAAGATTTGAAACATCTACCCCATGTATGTATCTGATTGCATGAAATCACAGCATGCCTCCATGGGGTAGGCATTGCAAATCTTAACGAGTAAAGGACCTTAGATGACATCACCTTGGTAACATGACATGCTGAAAAGGGACATGGGGAGAAGTAGATGGGAAGTGGCAGCCAAACAGGACATTCCCTTCTGATGCCAAGTAGGATAACATGAAGTTGATTTATAGGGATGTAGGGGAAACTATTTTTAGCTAAAATAAGGGTGTCTTTAGATAATGGGGTTCTATTGGAAGCTGTCACATGCTGTATTTGTGAAAATGAAGTGACACCCAACTTTAAGAAAACCCCTATTTACCCTCTGTGACATCTAGTGAAGCTCTCTGGATGCTTTACTCTAGTCCCTGGTTGCAATGATCAGCTGTAAGTTGTCTGTAATGAAGTTATATTGATAATCCTTGTTCCAATGACAACACAGAGTTTTTAAAATACAATTGTCATAGGGACAAAAAAAAGCTGTCTGGCTTTACAATTTTTAAATATAATTGTTTCAACTTGAGAACAAACCTCAAGCCTATGCCTCTCAATGTATATGCTGGGGGCGAGGCCACTGTCATGCACAGAGGTGTATAATAAATTTCCCCCATATATTGAACCCAAGTTTCCAATTTGTGCTACAGTGAAGTGTCAGAGGCTTCTCCTGGGAAGCTGACTGGAAACATAGGGGGAGATTAACCCCTTAACGACTTGGCCTTTTTTAGTTTTTTCACTTCAATTTTTCACACCCCACCTTCAAAAATCTATAACTTTTTTATTTTTCCACATAAAGAGCTCTGTTATGGCTTATTTTCTGCGTAACAAATTGCACTTCGTAGTGACGGTATTTAATATTCCATGGCGCGTACTGGGAAGCGGGAAAAAAATTCCAAATGCAGTGAAAATGGTGAAAAAACACATTTGCGACGTTTTCTTGTGGGCTTGGATTTCACAGCTTTCACTCTGCGTCCCAAATGACATGTCTACTTTATTCTTTGGGTTGCTACGATCACAGGGATACCACATTTGTACAGGTTTTATAATGTTTTCATACATTTAAAAAAATTAAAACCTCCTGTACAAAATTTTTTTTTTTGATTTTGCCATCTTCTGGCGCTAATAACTTTTTCATACTTTGGTGTACGAAGCTGTGGGTGGTGTCATTTTTTGCAACTTTTGATGGCGTTTTCATTGCTATCATTGTTAGGACTGTGCTACCTTTTGATCACTTTTTATTAATTTTTTTATATTTTCCTTAATGGCAAAAAAATGTCATTTTTGACTTTGGACGCTATTTTCCGTTACGGGGTTAAACGCAGTGAAAAACCGTTATAATATTTTGATAGATCGGACATTTTCGGACGCGGTGATACCTAATGTGTTTATGATTTTTACTGTTTATTAATATTAATATCAGTTCTAGGGAAAGGGGGGTGATTTGAATTTTTAGGTTTTTTTAATATAATTTTTTTTTTTTTTAAACTTTTTTTTACTTTAACTATTTTTCTGACTCCCTAGGGTACTTTAACCCTAGGTTGTCTGATCGATCCTACCATATACTGCCATACTGCAATATGGCAGTATATGGGGATTTTACTCCTCATTCATTACAATGTGCTGATAGCACATTGTAATGAATAGGTTAAAACGAGACAGCTTCGGGCCTTCGTGAGGCCCGATGCTGTCATGGCAACGGATCACCGCTCCCCTGCAATATGCAGCAAAGACTTACCGGCTATGGAGAGGGCTCGGCCCGCGAGCCCTCTCCATGCACCGGGACCCGACGCGCGCCGTACTAGTACGGCGCGCGTCGGGAAGGGGTTAATCAATCTCCTCACTACAGAATTATGTCATAGTTGGCACTAAAAAAAAAAAACTGTCTGCACCACATTAAAGGTCTTAGACAGTTTCCTGGCTCTCCTATGACTAACTGGACAAAAGGGACATGGTCTAGCGCAAAAAGGTTCATGCGCCAGAAATACTGCTGACCCAACAGAATTGTGTCCTAATTTTCTGGTGTAAAGTAAGCCAACTAATAGGAGGTGCAGAGTACGACTATCAACCAGCACCAAACACTTATATAAATGTAGTGCAGAATAAAACTGTCTAGTCTAACTGTACGCTGTCTACCATTAGGCCCCTTCCACACTTGCGTTGCAGATCACGTCAGAGTTTGATCATGGTGCGATCAGGGTTTGGTCAGTGAAAAACGCACATTTTGCATCAGAGTGCAATCAGTTTTCAGTCAGAGTTTGTTCAGTGTCTCAGTTTTTCATGCGCATTTTCAATGCAATTTCAATGCGTTTTTCAAGCACAGATAATGCGCGTGAAATGGACTCAGGACTGAGCTCTATCTTTTCTATGGTAATTGATTTGTGAAAAACGCATTGCACTTGCATGTGTCTCAGAGTGAAATGCGTTTTTGAAGCGTCTCCATAGACTTGTATGGTGCGTTTTTCATGCGCGTGACTTGCAAAAGTAGAGCATGTCGAGATTTAAACGCGCGTTAAAAAAACCGTGCGCGTGTGCTTGAAAAAAAATGCAAGTCTGAAAAGACCCATTGATTACAATGGGTCAGAGTGCAATGCAAGTTCTGCATGTCAAAAGCACGCGCAGAAAACGCGCGTGAAAAAGCACAAGTGTGAAAGGGGCCTTAGGACACTTTTTAGAAATCTGCCCTAATGTTTCTCTTCTCTTTGTGAATGTGAAGTGATGTCTTTCCAATTGGGTCTCTATCAATATAAAAGATTAAAAAGAAGCGTTCACACTTGTAATGCTATTGAGTTTAATATGATCTTGAGTAGGAAAGGGATAGCACAGCTGACTGCCTAGATACTTGGCATCATCCATATCCAAGTGCCAGGTGCATTGCTTTTGTTTGCATGCTTCCACTGAGCGTCTTTCTAATGAAATACTATAGAGCAGATTATCTCTTTTCAGTAATTTGTTTGGTGACATCTGAAATCTTCATAAAATTCATGAGGGATAATTACAGCTACAGGATAATTGCCATAAAGGAATGTTTGACATTCAAGAAACCTATCAGAGTCCGCTACATTAGAAATTGCAAATGCCTAGTTGTAGTTGGCCACCTGACTGCTGTCATCTGTTCAAGATCAAGGGGACTATACCCCATCTCTCTGTCCTTGGGGAGATTTTCGATGCTAATTTATTTTCAAAATAAGTTGGCATGTCCTCCAGGTAAATCCAAACCAATTGCTATTCATCATATTCTCTGGAGGAATGGAAACTTGAATATGAAGGTGTTTGAGTTGCTTGAAATTTAGTCCCCCTTGTTCTAAAATCACATTAGATGTGTAGATCAGCGTTGTACAAATTCATGTGTATGTGGCTTTCACATTTTTAACCAAAATATTAGTGGTAGAATATCTAAATTCTATTACATCTGCCCAGATGGTGACTATGAGCATTAGTCTCCTGTATCCGCTCCGGGTGAAATAGTAATGTTTTCATAATTGGTAAATGGCATTCAGTAGCGATCAAGAACTACCTGTCTTGGAACGTGATAAGAGACTCTACTGTCCCACATGTGCACTTGCTTATTTTGCAGTCTGCTGAACATATAAATTGGTTGTTATTTCTAGATGTAGCTGTTTTTGTCGAACGAATGGCCGACCTCCTTCACTTTCTATGTACAGGATCCAATTCCGTAACCAATCTCTCTCAGCATCTCGGGTTCCCTGCCAGTTTTCGTATATTGCCCTCCAGCAGTAAAATTTTGACATGGAAATATCACTGGCAGCCAAAAGTAGAGACTGGTGGGGTTTGTGTATTTTTCTTAAAAAAATGGGAGCGATGGGGATGATTGAGGATCACATGCCTTTTTATTCTGGTGTTAATTTATTTTTACTAATTTAATTAACTATTAAGCCCCCAGCACACAAACGCTTTCAGTCCATGGAATCAGACACATATGCTGGTGATATCCGTAGGACAGGGGACAGTGCAGTGGATGGGAGTCTTTGCATCAGTACCAACACTGTAACAGTTATAGCAAATGGTAGATATTGCTCATCTATGTACCATATAAATGTCCCATAGGGATAAGCTAATATTTAATTAGTTGTTATAAAAAAATTTGCTCCCTATTGCAGAAAAATGCTGTTGACATACACTGTAATGATGTATTAAAATGCTACTGGCCCATTAATCTGTCTGTTGACAGAGGTTGACAGGACAGAAGATGTCCACATCACATGTCCGGCACCTTCCTCGGCAGGTCATGTGATTATCACTATGTTTGGCTGTAGTCGGTTGGTTGCCGTGCATCCAGTATGGCCAGTGTTGTGGTGAGATGTCATCTCGGTGATGTAATGTGTAGTGATGGTGGTTACACATCATCACTATGATAACAAAGCCGGACAGTCTGTTACATCATCACTGGGAGCAGAGCATAAGAGGGAGGAGGATCATACAGTAGTTTCCAGTGGCGGCCATCTTGATGATAACTCCACCTACATTAGTAAGCACATAACGTTTTGTGAATCATAAAATCTAACTATTTAAACTCCATTTAGTGACAAATGACATTATGGGTTTTTTTATCAGACGTTCATATTCCCGGAATACCCCTTTTAGGAAAGAACTTAATGGAAACTGAAAACAAAGGTCTTCCATTCACCTTCTATTGCCCACAGACTTTATTTGACCTTCCATTACTAATAGTGTGTGTGTGTCAGTATTTGAGAGGTTGTGTATGGGATCAACTAGGATAGGGACTGATCTAGATAATCGTAATTTTATTTATTTATTTTTTTTCTTTTAGACGAGTCCCTGTCTTTTAGTTAAAAAAAATAAATTATCCAAGACACCCCCTCACATCTCTCATGGGTCTAAATCCAGAGTTATACTGTTATTACATCTTTGATGACATTTCTAAATTCTTGACAACCTCAGCGTTTCCGGATAGGTTGTACCTGTCTGGAGTCAGAAGCCTGAAGATTAAGTGATAACATGACCCATTAGTATTTTTAGAATCTTTAATAAAATAGTTCTGAAATTGCTTTGCCGTCGGAATAAGATTTTGCCACCAGCCTGAAAAGATTGCTTCCCAAAATCCTCCTGTTGACAAAGGTGGGCATTTCTGTGTTTTGTTTTTTTTTTCACTCTACCTTTTAATGAATGGTTCACTGTAGCACTAACATAGGAATTTTATATGTAAACCTTTCCTCCTAATGTTTTGCCTTGGTGAAGGTTTTTTTTAGTAAAATATAGTTGCCTAGATTTGCATTACTGGTACAATGTGCTTAGTTTTCTCTAGAAAAAAGATAGAGGCCATTCCTGCTAAATAATCAGATTTTGGCTGCCATTTAAAAAAAATCAGGGAACTGATTGGTTGTTGTGAGTAACTGCTAAGCTTCCTCTCTGTTTTATTCATGAGGCCAGTGGTGTCAAGAGCAGCCAAAGAGCGTGTTGTATTAGCTGTGTTTCCTTTGATCTAACAAGTGGTTTTCACAGGTTTATAATCTGTGGGGATATATAAGTCCGCTCCAGCTGTAAAATGAAATGTATAAGATTTAGATGAAATTAAGAGAGGTGACATTTAAGATTTCACTTAGGCATTCTGTATGGACTTTGTGTCACTCATGGACCATCATAAGGGATCACTTTAAGTTGTAAAAGGGCCAGTCATGGAGAAGATTACATTAATAACTGGATGTAGTTTAACATATTACTATGCATTGCTTATATAGGAACCATAATGACATTTCCATAGTATCAATGTATATTAAAGGGTTTCATTATATAGCTTACGCATGACTGCAGTCACGGTTGGGTTGTGTGCTGAATTAATTACTGACCTATAACATTCTTACAGGAAGTATTCAGAAAATGTCCACATGATGTGAGTAGGTGTAACAAATCAGAAATGATGAAAATATCCCTTACATGGACAGTCTCGTGGTCAGTTATCTTGCGATAAACATGCAGTGCATATATTTCATCTACTATGGGGAGTGATGAATACTTGACCTTCTCTCTGCAAGTAAGGGCTACCATCAAAATGAAACATAGACTGTTACTCATAGATCCAGGCACTTATATATGTTCTTCATGGCCTTGTTTCTTATAAAATTTTAAAATGATGCTAATAAGCCTGAAAGACTACTGGGTCAGTTCTCAGAGCCGCTTGGTGCTGCAGATTCACAGGCTGTTAGACCGCCTTACCTTCCCCTTCTGCTTGGCACTCCCCCCTCTCCCTTTGCCTGACGTAATCTCACCGAAGCACATGAAATTTCAGCACACAGTGGTGGTGGGGGGAGTGATCCTTGCACACTGTAACTTCCTGTGAATCTGCAGCATGGAGGGGCTCTGGGAACCATCCCAGTAGCCTTTCAAGTCAATTAGCATAATAGTAAAAGTTAAGTTTATAAGGAAGGAGGCAATGGATAACAAATATAAGATTACTACAGTCACAGTGCCTGAATCTATGAGGAAGTGTCCTTGGTTTTTCATCCTTGCTTTTGATGATAAATCTCTTTTAAAATCTATGTTTTTGGCAACCTGCATGGAAAAACCCCCCTGCAATCCTATAGTTTCTTGCATTTTGTTTTATGACATATGTGAGGGTTCTGCAGAGCTCATGCAGGGCCTGAGGTCCCACCAACGGCCAGGGGTCTATAGGTGGATTTACCTGTGGTCCAGTCTGAGTTTATTTCCAGCCTTGGATCATGATTTATTTTTTACAGAGCAGGTGGTGACTGTACACTACATCCAGAATCCAGCATTGTGTGCCAGTACTCTTATGAGAGAATATGCAATTTTTTTTAGGATGGGATAAGGAAAACCATGCTTCTTTCAGATACCTTGTAAGGAAGCTCCCTTGACATGAAGCATGACCTACAAGAGGCCTCATGACAAAACCAAACCAGTATATCTATTCCAGAAGGAACAGACTACCAACTGTAGACAGCACTTTTTCAACCAATTTGGTCTCCTTAGTGCAGCATAAGGAACTGGTTTGGCTGGGTGAGAGACTTGTGACTTGGGTCGGGAAGTAAGAGTTCTCCTTACGGTGGCCGCCATGTAGGCCTGTGGCATCTTATAGCCATGGACGGAGACCCAATTGGGTCGAAACAGTGCTGTCTACAGTTGGGAGTCTGTTCCTTCTGGAATAGATATACTTGTTTACTTAATCCCGCATCATGTCATAAGGTCTCTTGTAGGTCATGTTTGATGTCAAGGTAGCTAAAAAAAGGCGTGGATTTCCTAACACCATCCTAACCAACTGCATTTTTTCCAAGAATCCCCCTAGTGGAGCCTCCATGGCTATAAGGCTGCACACGCCTACATGGTGGCCTTAATTGGCAATCTCCGTAAGGAGAACTCTTACTTCCTTACCCTAGTACTGTTATGACTCTAACTCTAACCAGAGAGATCTAATGATTTGGTCCCAACGGACCAGTCATCATAATTTGGCCCTTGCCACATTGCCTCTGATCCTAATTTTTCCTGCTTACAAAAAATAAATGAGTTTTCAACAAAAGACTTTTCATTTGCTTGCTAATTTGTTTTCTTCTACTAATGAGAAGATTAATCACTCATTTTAGCTGTCAATGTTACAATATCCAGTACAGTAAAATACTGTAACATTCTCTTCAGAACTATGAAACCAGTAACCTGACTTTAATAGGATGGGGCATGTGCATTGTTATTTGTTGTAAATCTTTATAAAATATAGATTTTTAGTGTACAATCACAATACAATACACGTTTCCTGAACATATTTGTATATTCCTTGCCCAGAAATCTTGGTAGAGAATGTGTGGCTTTCAAAGGATCTGTACAACCGTAAAGGCAAATCCTCTTGAGGAGGTAATACAACTCTGAAGACACTGTTTCAGTGGAGTTTGCAACCACAGGAGCTTGCTGGAGATCTGGTGAAGACCTTGCCACCTATACACGCATATTGTGGTCCTGCTCTTTATTTACCACATACTAGTTAGAAATTCAGAGCAAGATTCACATGATTTGCTCTCCAAATTTCCAGATAACAATTCCACTGATTTGCCTAGGTATGACACCTGGAGGCAAACAACTGTCTTGGGGGTAAGCTTTTTACCCACCTAAACATCAGATACCTTTATACTGGATACAAGTGATTACCCATGTAGAGATATGTGGGGTATACAAGGTTACAAGAACTCCACTGTTACACAATGTTATTTTATATCTTTAAAATGGAAGTAAAAACAGAATTGCCAGGGGACAAACTAGACTTTCTATCGCTATTACAGGATATTTGTAATTGTTGGTTCACAGAAAAGTTGTTAAGGGACTTGGATGTTTTTCGTGAATGCAATATTGGTACCTGGTACCAGATCTGGATTATTTGAGGTGCAGTTTTGATTATGGCCTTATTTGTAAAAAATTGATAGAATGAACTGTCTCATCCTGTATGGTCGTTGCAAGAAAATTGGTGGATATGAGGGCATGTGTGATGTCAATGTTCTCTATAATCTTCTACTATAAGCATCCTGTACTGTTGAAAAGAATCACACATGGGTTGTTATTAACATCATATCTTCTAAAGAACACCAAAGCCGTCCGAATTAAACTCTTCATTGCTGAAGAGACCCACAGAGCTGTAGTAATGAACTACTTTATTGCTAAAGAGACACGCAGAGCCGTTTTAATTAATCCCTCCACTGTTGTGCGATTTGCATACCCACAGAATTAAACGGCTCCTCACAGCTGGAGGGAAACCTGCAACTTTTTTACCATTTCCCTCATTGCTGGTGGGACCTGCGGAGCTGTCTGACTACTCTACTGTCAGATAACATCACCCATTAACCACCTGCACGATTTGTAACGTTTAAGCGCTCCAGGGAAGCTGCGCATTGTTTTAAAGCTGCAGGCTCATGATGAAACCACCTTGATTTCTCAACTGATGTTTCCCAGGCATGTTAATCCTTGTCCCATAATTCTCATTGGAGCTGGATCTAAGTCTTGTGAGTTGGTGTAACAATGGTTGGCAGATACACATAAGACCTTTTTTATTTTAGAGCGTAGGATGTGATGGTAAAAGAACAGTGTGGTGTGTGTTTGTTTTTTTTTTTTTTATTACATTAAAATTGAGAGGAAAGGCAGCAAATGTCTTCCTTGAACGCCCCAACATTTTGACCAACCCAGCTCACCTTGTTACACACAAAAATGGGCCAGAATGCCTTCTTTATTTTTACAAGCCCCATCCACTTTGCAGTTCTTTATTTGGGACAGAACAGTGTAAAACTTGGCACTATTTTACTTACTTTATATCTCCAGTTTGACATAAGTGATAACATTTGTATGTTTCCAGTGTCATACAAGTGTTCACTTTTCTGTCATTACTCCTAGAAAATATTCCAGTATACACAAAATTGGGAAATATCAGGGAATGCAAAAACAAGTTTCAGAATATGGTTGTTATAATTAAAATTTTATTCACTTTAAGCTCTTTTTCTTGAAATAATTTCTCTACATGTGTATGGCGGCTGCCATCTTATCTGAGCTAAGACAGGCTACAACATTTTGAGCCTGACCCATAGAGGTGTGTGGTAGTTTACCATCATTGTGTATCTTGAAATCTTTAGTTTGCAGTGGATGTGATGATGGTGTCCTATTGTAAATGTCCATCTTGTCTGCAGTAAGTGAGAAAACTGTTGCAAAATTTAAAACAACAACAAAAGCTGATCTTTTGAATAAACTTGCTTCAGCCTTTTATTCCATTTTCTTATGTAATTTACTATGCATACTTCCTGTCCTTTTCCCCTTTAATAATTTCCAGTCTTTGATATCTGTGCTTCAATCTATTATGAGTCATCTGTACTTTCTGTAAACTACCTATGTCTGCATTTCCTCTCTGGATTACATTTTGTTTCTGTTTTCTTGGATTTCGCTGAGTCACGTAATAATTCTCAGCAATAACTCCCATTGTTACTTAATGTAAAGAGACACAGCCTTTGGCTGGTCATGTAGGAGGTTACTATGTGCCCATCCTGTGGAGGTCACAGGGCTCCAACTCCAAGTTAAACGAAAACTCTTTGATCAGTGTTCCAGTTGACATTGAGCAGCACAGCATCTGCTACTCCTCTTATGAGGATATAATTACAGATGGATAGAAGCTGTAAAATGTCACTTTATTTTATGAAAATGGTGATGGTTTATAGAGCTGTCTCCCAGCACTGATTCAGCTTTCAGCCCGTAAAGCTCATATATTGTTTTTCTCTAGATCAGTTTTCTACCAGCCATAATTCTAGTTCACACCTTTGGTAGGTAGGTAGGTAGGTATGTACGTGGATGGATGATTCCTGATGTATAGTTGCTATGGAAAGATGTAGAGTATCCTGGCGTACCTGGTCGGAGACAGGTGCTGCTGTTCAACCCATCAGGAGCGCATCTGAGATGGTCAACCTGATCCGCTGCCACAACGTGCACGTACACAAGGCAGTACAAATGGCTAGCTCTGACCCGATCCATATGGGCTGAATAATGGGGCTTGCACAGTTTGCCTGTTTCTCCAGTTGGGTATGTGCGTACGCAAGAACATGAGCGATTCCACGGTAGGACGGCTAATCCCCAACACGCAGGGAATGGCGGTGCAGCAGGGAAGAAAGGAGAAGGGTTTCTCTGACCAGGTGGCCTTGAGAGGTGCCAGGTTGATTGCTGTGCCAAGCACCCCACCTACCTGGCTGGAATACAAAATAATTTTTTTTCTGGCACAAGGTAGCGTTGGTTCCTCGAACTGCCAGTTATGTGTAATTTCTTTAAAAGACATCTACCATCAGGATGAAGGAATGTATGCAAATGAGCCTGAGGGCCTCCAGGCTTCATAGGTGTCAATGGAGCCCCTCGGGCTCATTTGCATACATTATTTCATCCTGGTGGTAGGTGCTCTTAAAAAAAATATGGCCCTCTAGCTTAGTAATATCCTTGTGGCAGATACGAAAGCTTCTCTCAGAGACTAAAGGCTGTGTGTCACAAGAATGCATTTTGATTGGACCCAGCCTCAGTGCCCCCAATTTTACCAAACGCCTCTCAGAAACTCTCTTCTCTACTACTACTTTCAGAAGGCTACAATATTGTTTTTTTGAAAATGACTGTAATGAATAATTTTATTTTTTGCCAGTGAAAGTAAGTTTCTAAGAATCTAATATTAAACAGCTTTTTGTATTAAAATGTTTTAGGAAGGAGTAGTTTAAACCCTTAACCTCTTAGTAATGTAGCCTTAAAAGGCTTTAACAAATTTTCGTATGTGGCAGTTTGAGGGCCGTACCTTTTTTTTTTTTTTTTTTTTTTTTTTTTCGGCGTGCTACCTTAAAAAAAAATGTGTGCAGTTTTTTTTTTTTTGGGACACAAGGTTTATTAGCATCGCGTAATAAAACTTCATATATTTATTCATTTTTAGTTTTATTTGGTGTTAAAGTGGGGAAAAAAGGCCTTGTTTTGTAATTTATAGAGTGTGTGTATAATATACATAAATATATTATTTTTGAACTCAAAATGAACATTATTAAGGAATTCCCCATTTTGTTTTTGTCTTTTTGATCTATAATATGTATTATAGTTTCAGGCAAGCTTGGCAACTATGGCAAGTTTTCCCTTGTAACTAGGGATTCTATAAGAGCCCCAGTTACGGGGGGAAACTACCTTCCGTAAGGGCTTATGCTGTTCAGACCCAGCAACTCTGATTAACCCCTTTAGACCCAGCAGTCACATGACAGCTCCGACTCTGCTCCTCTCTTCAAAGCGCTACTTCAGCGCAATGCTGTTAGAGAAGGGAAGTGGTTATAAACCACATCTCCCTAATCTCTCCGGTTGTCTCTGATACCTGGAGACCTGGTCCTGCTCCTACACTAAAAAGAAAACTGCAGTGACATCCAGACTCAGGACCTGCGCTCGCTGACATTTAAATTCAGCGGATGGTCCAAATGAGTTAACAGGAAGTTTTAACAACATTTTTATTTTATTGTTTATCGATAATACTAGCTATTCATCTTTAAAATTGCTTGTCCCATTTAGTAGCTTGTGTAAAACTAAGGCCCGTTCCACACTTGCGAGTGTGATGCGATGAACTCGCATCACACTCGCAACGCATGCTGCTTGGATCGCACGGCCCGAACGCTGCACACCGGGAGTGAACTCAGCATGTCAGTTCAGTCCCGGTGTTCAGCGTTCGGGCCGTGCGGCATGTGTTGCCAGTTCATTGCATCACACTCGCAAGTGTGGGACCGACCTAAGTGTTTCAGTTTGCTGAAGTCATTTTAAGAGATATGACCCTAACTGCATTAACATTCATTACTTGTAATGAAAGCAACTTATTATCATTATTTATCCTAACAAGATTAGTTATGCTCGTAACTAGTTTAGGACTCAGTAGGGTGAAAAATATAAGTTTTATTGTTAGTTCTTGTATAGGTGATGTTGTGTTTGTGGTTTTTTCTTTTAAATATTTTATTTTACAAAGACCACTTTGAAGTTCCTCTCAAAGTATGGCAATAGATGAAAATCCTTCATTTCATGTGTCAGACCTCAATGTAAGAACCTTCCCACGCTTAGGGTAGTGATAATTTGCCTTAGCATCTACCTCTTGTTTATAATTTAACCTTAATAAAACTATGAATTATGACTTAGTCATGTAACACTCTATTCACTCTATAACACTCTATTTTCTATTTTATGTATAGACCATGTCTACTCATATAGTTATTGGTGGGAACTGATCTCATTAAGTTAAAGCACTGGGTGTGTTTGTGTACATTTACAATCCACCCTGTGTCCTTTTTACTAGCTGGAAATGGGAATATTATACTTCAGTCCCAAGTGCTATGTCGCTCTTTGTCAAAATCCTCTGAAATATAATTCTGTGATATGGTTTCATGTCATGTGGCTGTTTTCTCACTGTTGTGAATTGTTAGAGGAGAAAACATGACGCAAAGGATTCTTCTTTTCCTTAAGTGTTTTAATAAAATTCTGTGAGACAAACCATAGAATGTTGGTTCTGTAGAAGTTTATAGCGAACATCATGCAGTTATTTATTGATATTGCTATTGTTTGCGTTTATGATGGATGAAACCTATATAAACAGCCCACATGTTCCAAATATGACTGTGTCCCCTTTAACAACCAGTGTATGTGGTTTTTACAGTAGCCACTAAGGGTAGAAGAGGATAAAGCATCCTGCAGGAGCCAGTGCCTGTGTGTGTAGTCACAGCCCACAACCAGCACAAACACTGGAAATGGGGAAAATCTTTGATATCGGGTGTTTATACACCATGGACAAACATGGAGTGCCGTGTGGCGGCAAAGTAAAGGAGTTTCCTCTGTTACCCATCGGCACCCATTGTGGGGTGGCAATGATGTCACTTGTCAGCCGGGGGCCCTTTTAAGGACCATGGGTTTTGTTTGGCATCTTTGTTTTTAGGCCATTATTTCCCCATTACACCACCTCTATGCCAAGTGGCCGAGAAGCAGGCTGCGCTGGGCAGTGGAGTCACCTGACACTGGACCATCCTGCCCCGTTCCTGTGCACTAGCTATAGCATAATTCTACACCAGACAGGTGTATAGAATTTGATTCCAGTGCAGCTTGCTCAGGCCTCCTGGTGAATCTGGACAGGTGACGTTTCATTCTAGTATCTTATTACTGTATGTATAACTTTTCTGAATAGATAAAATGATATTGTTTAAAAATGAATGGAAACTAAAGCTTCTGTTAAACAAAGAAACTCTGTAACAAACACAACAGAAGTGAAACCAGCTTCACTATACAAAGTTGGTAGCAAAAATATTGAGTAACGATTATATTATATATTGTTTATGGCGGTGACAGAAAACACTGGCTTTCCCACATCGTCTAAAGGATGGGATCCAGTGACTGAGACTTAATCTGAAAGACCACTCCCATTGTAGTTTTCTATTTGTAATCGTATACAAAACATCTTAAAAAGCAAGGTTACTATGATCTATGTGAATGATATAGATATGCCTATGATGTTACTAGGTGTAGTATAGATGGGACTTAATTTCTCTTATTTTCTTAAGTCAAAAGGTTTTCTTGATGGCAGATTCTACTTTGAGATTTTTTTTGTAATGTTAAAGTAGGTGATTTCCAGGTGATCTTCAAAACTGCGTCCTGGCAGTATCTGGCTGGAGTGTTGGCGTCCCAACCGCCCCCCCCCCCCCCCCCTAGGGAATTTATGATTAAAATTGACTCAAATGCACTTGTCAACAGACCCATATGGCTTTTTATTTGAGCTGGCCCTATACCATAATTTGTTATACTTGTTATCATGTGTATCTGGAAGATCTATTGAACCCAAGTACCACCATGGGCCACTTTATCTATCAGCTGTTTCATTGTGTATTTATTTTGCATAAGGTATAGTGAGGTAAAAACAGACATGGAAAGATTGTTCTGTGTTCAACCAATCTCAGAATAACTGATGGAAATAAAAAAAACCTTCTGAAACAATGGAGGTGTTAGCTGGCTACTCAATCTTTTTATGGTGAATAATTGTCTGGTAAAATTCCAGATCAATTAAAAACTACACCTGACTTGGTGCCATATTGTTGCTATAGCTTCAGTGGCTCTGTCATTGTATCATTTCAGGACTAGATTTACCCTTTTGCTGTAGGCTCATCTGTGTCCTGCTCCATCTAAAACACAAGAATGTTTCTATTCCAGCAGAGAACTCCAGGCCGTTTGTCTCTTCAATGAGTGGATGACGACTTGAAATAATTAAAAAAAAACTGGTGATTTAACTTTGACTTTTATCTCTCACATTTACTGTAAAATCTCCTTAAGGCCCCTTTCACATGACTTTATATGGTGGCCATACAAACTGCAGGTAGCATATGGTTGCCATAGAAGTGCATTGTGTACTGAATGGCAAGCCCGGTGTCACCGGAAAGATACAGCGTACTCTATCTTTCGCCATACATATGGTCCAGCAGCACACCTCCCTATGGAGAGGGGAGGGGTAGGGAGTGCTTATCCTTTCACCTCTCCAGCAAAATAAATGCTACTCCTGGGTTCAGGCTCGGGCTTACCATAAGTTTGTGTGAAAGAAGCCTAAGTTAGTACCATTAATTCAATGTCTTGTTTCTGTCCTATTTTACTAATCTGACCTAAAAAGGTTCTGTGTTCTTTGGGTTTCCCTCTACCTACATACAAACTCTATTGGGCCTCATGCAATGGATGTGTGGTCAGTGCCATGGGTGTATGAGGTCCACCTTAATGCCGATCACTGTAGAAAAGAAAACCAGAGCCGCAAATATGGGCAGGAATCTGCTTTGAGTCTTGTGGCTAGGACAACCAGGGTCATGGAAATCGCAGCCCTGTGTGAGCCCATAGGAATTAATTTGTCCATGTTCTATCTGCTGAACCAATAAATAACACAATGACAAAAACATTTGTGTTCAGGGAACCTTGTATGCACTTTACCTAGAACTAGATTGTCAGCCTCATTGGAAACAATTCGATTTATCAGATTTCATTTTCTTGGTACTTAGCATTTAGTCTGTGTGTTTTGTGGGTTAAAAAAAAAAAAAATCTCTCATTCTAACTTGGTTGTTGACATCTCATATCATATGTCAGATAGCTTTTGAAATGATGACACTGTGACTTGGAGTCCTTTTGCTCTACCTGTATGAATGGCTGAATATGTCATTCATCCGGGTGTAGCTTCCTGCCCTCAGGCTGTAAAGCTTTCAAAGATTTTCAGTTCCTGCATCATACAATAACTGGTTTTTCAAAGTTATGTGAGTATTTGTGTTGTGTGTGTGTGTGTGTTTTTTTTTTTTTCTATTTTCATAACTTGTTCTTTCATATTAAGGTGTGGGATCTAGGACAGGGAACACAGCCAACATTTTGCAAGTCAGGGCAATTAACTTTTTCAGTAAGGCATAAAGTAAAAAGTCATCTGGTATCGCGTCTCATCAGTTGTTCTTTGAAATGCTTTTGCAATAAAAAAAAAAAACTTGTTTGGTGTGTGTGTGTGTGGTTTTTTTTTTTTTTCCTTTGGTTTGTTTTTTTTTCTGGTTTTAATAGTCGAAAAAATTTTTTATAAGTGGCCTTTCTCTATAGCTTATACCAAAGAAGAAAGAAAGGGAGAACAAAATTCATCACAAACTCTTTATTTTAACATTACCTAAAAGGCAATAAAAAAGGATTGCGACATTAGCCAAACAGCCATTAAAACGGGACTGACAGCGACTAGGGATGAGCAGTTCGAGTTAAAGTGGTTTGGCCATGAAATAAAATTCTCACATTTCAATCCCATAGTGATGTTTACACAATAAAGTGTGAGCAGTGACTCTCTAAGCAGACACATTATAATCCCTGTAGCGCTGTGAGATTCTGTGTGCTGACAATGTGGTTAGATTATCAGGGTACAGGTTTATATACACATTCATTTACCTTCTGAACATTGTACACATAGAGAGATGAAACGGATCAGAGATGAGATGATGAGATCAATGAGTTGCATATTACAAACAATGACATTCTTAACCCTGCTACAACTTTCCTCTGCCCACTATCAGCTCTAATGGGCATGGTCTGGGTTACCAGAACCCAAGTCCAAACAAGATTTTCAAGTTTAGTTTTGGGCAAACCCGAACTTAGATGGGTCCACTCATCCCTTGTAACAACCTGTTAACTGTGTAAAATAGTAACATTATTAAAGGGAACTGCATAACTATGCCTTTCTGCTTTCTCTAAGCATTTGCATTACAATATAATTGTGTGTAATAACTTGCCTTGCACCCAGACAGAATCCTCTGAGCCCCAGTGGTTGGCTTTGTTTTGGATGAATTTCAAAACAACACGTGACTTGTCTGTGCTGCAAACTCCTCAGCTCTGAGCCACCACATTTGTGGAGAGGGGGTGGAGAGGAGATGTACAGGAACACAAAGGTGGGGGCTGAGAGCTGAGGAGTGAACAGCAGCGGCAAGTAACATGTTGTTTTTTTAAAATGCACCCAAACCAAAGCCCAACCCCTGTGACTACACAGATAATTCTGTTAAGGTAAGTTATACACAGCATTTGCATTACAATATAATTTAGAGAAAGCAGAAGGGCATATTTGCAGTGCAGCTGTAATGGGCTTCTGCAACCTGTCTTTAGTGAAAATTAGGTCCTTGGGAGCTCTTGGAAGACGCTTGGGCATCGAAAAGTAGATCTTGTTATTAAACTGCAACTGCTGATTGAATAATACCTGTTTTCATCTCTACTTTCTGTGGAGTCCAGAAAGTGCCTTTCTGCTATCTTTTAGATGTTGATTTGAGTCCGCTGGCTGCTGGTCTGTAACTGTGAGATGTAATACAGCAAGTGCGAGTGATCCCGTAAATAAAGAATACTGTGTGTATAGCACATTACAAAACCATAGAAATAATAGTGCATAGTAAAGAGAATATATATATTCCTTGTTATAAAGCATTTTAATGAGTACCAGGCCACCCCAGCACACGTTTTTACATTGCCTTCTTCTGGGGGGGGTGGTCTCTTTGGTGAATTGCTCCACCATGCACTGACTTTGATTGACACAGGTAAAATACAATCGTGAAGCAAGACCAGCTAAAACACCTGATACATGGAATTGATGCAGCTTGGAACCAGTTATAATCTAAAATGAAACCAAATGGCCAGTCCACGCATAACATAGGTACATGCTGCTGAACCAGGAAATGCCTGTCTGTAGTGTGCTCTGTAATGCAAGATCCAGGGACAACCAAAATTGTTTACACCAGGACTGATAGAGACAGGTTGGAATTATATCTGTGAAATGCTCTATTTTGTTAATAACAGTAAATTATTGAATATGTTATCCTGAGTATATTTAAGAATCTTGTCTTCGTGGGAATACCCCTTTAAGGTTATTAAAAGCAAAATCGTTTTGCAAAGTCTAATTTAGTGTCCAACTTTTTTCTTGCATGTAAGTATAAATCTAGCGATGACATTGGGTGTAAACCAGTACAACTTCCTTTTTCTATGCAGTGACTATGCTGATTATGCTAAGTAAGGAATCCAGGAAGTGTTGTCTTTTCCTGAAAAATGTCACTTGGAGGTTAGTATGCCAAGTTCTAATGCACTCCTTCACTAAAGGCTGCTGAATAATGATGTATATGGGGTTACATGGAATGAAAAGTCCATACAATAATAGATGGTTATTATAACCAGGGTATTTCTACATTCAGAAAACTAGAAGTTATTGTCAATAAATACTCCAAAATGTTCTGACGGCTGGCGCATATTATTCACTAAATAAACAAAGTGCAGAATTCACTTACATCCTGTCTGGACAGTCCAGCTGTCATCACATTATTTCTATCACTTCCCATTTGAAGTATGTGAAACTTCTGTATGCTACTATTCTTTCAGTCAATTCGCGCTCTAATCGGTGTTTACTTACTGATCATCATCAAATATTTATAAGGAATTACTTGGAAAATGGAAAAATTCACTGCAGCTTTATGTTGGAAGTTTCCCTATGAATGATTTTTTTCCCCCATTTCAATACAAACAATAAAAAGGGAGATAAAAAAAAATGCCATACTAATATATACACCTATATATCCGCCAAAGGAATCGGCGCTGCCACATTTACAATCTCCAGATTTTGCGCAGCTGCTGCCTGTGACTTGGTAAATCAATATGCAGCCAGAAGCCTCCTGGGCCCCATAAGGTGTCCAGGATGACAAGATGGACTGCTTATATGTAGAACAGTGGCGTAGCTAAGGTTTCAGCACATGGAGAGTGCACAAATCGGAGTGGGGCCCAAACCAAATGTTTTTAAATGCAAAGGTACATACTACTGAGTGCTGCTAGCAGTCGACGGGGCCTTGGCTGAAGCAGAACACTGTTTGATGTGAACTGTGCCCTATTTACAGTGTCATTGTGTCATATCCATCACCTGTGTCACCTGCTAACCCGGAGCTCCGAGCACACACGGGGTCAAGGCATTTTAGTGCCCTAGGGAGACGAGCAAAATTGCGCCAACAAGCCACCCCCACCCCCAACTGTAAGACTGTAGAAAAAATGTTGCAGAATCAAGGAGAAGCATGAAGGGAAAAATAAAATTCCCCCCAACCCTTTAAAAATTATAAGAATGAAATCCAAATTTACCAAACACCTAGATACCAATGACTAGACCACACATATAAATATTTACCAGCAATAAATAAAAGGCACATATAAATATATCCCAAAATTGAATATACTGTAAGCATAAATATATATCAGTAGTAAATAACCACAGATAAATATATACCAACATTAAATGTACTGCACACCTGGAATGCATACATACCTACCTTGTCCATCCTGCTTTTCTTGCTGTAGTCTCCTTATTGTTGCCAATCCATCTCCATCAGATAGAGAACATCATGGAAACTTCTCCAAACAATGACTTATCCCTACAGAATTTGCCACCATGTTGACTGTGGCCTCTTGAGAACATCGGTCAATATAATGTCCCCTTGGTGTTCCACAATGCATATACAGATAAACTGTGTCACCCTCAATATATTATAATATATACTACCGTATACTTCCCCCTCATTAATTTAAATTGAACACCAGAAAATCCTAATTAAATGTCCTCAGTGTACCGGTAGCCCCTTACATATGCCCCAGCATAAAAAATACTTACCTGCACTCTCCTTCGCTATACTGGTAGCTACACCACTGATTTAGATGAATACATTTATACGGTGATAAAGTAATTAGAATTGTCACCAAATTAATTTAAAGGACATCTACCCTCGGATATACTGATGTAGACTGCCCAAACTGCTATGCTCTGCACATTGAGGGGGGAAATGGCTGAGTACTGTCAAACAAACTTAATCTATTTTACTATTATAATACTATTTATACTTCCTATCAACGTTACTAGCAATTTGGGAGATTTTAGGAGTGCAGGCTGTAAAGCTATATGAATAAAGATGATTATTATTTATATTGTACAATTAGTTTGTCTACATTTTTATTTTGTTTCTAAAGCAAAAGCACCTTCCCATTGTAAACGCTTATTTGGAGTCTTAATGAGAAATGCCTGCTGCCACCCATACCAGTAAAAGTTAAATCTTTTTACTTGCTTATTTTGATGGTATTGCTTTTTATCTTTTGTGGAGGGCGGAATAAAGGAATTGTTGCTTTGTTACTGGTTTAATTCTTGTTATACGTGGCTGTTAGTTCTCGCTTTGTAAACCTTGGCTTATACAAGTCTATAATTATTGGATGCTCTTTGCATTTAGCTTTTTCTTTTTGACTCTTCAGATTTTATTCTGCTGAACACTTGACTTGTATATAATTTTTTTTTTCTTTTTTTGGTGACAAACTGTGCAAAAGATGAATAGCCGACAACTTGCAGCAATACCTGTGATCGGCCCTAAACTTTCACTTTCTTAATCAATTTTTTTAGGGGTGAAAAGTAAAGGGTTTACCGAGACTAACAATTTTCATGATCGGTGAGAGTTCCCTGCACTAGATATACACACAGATCTATCAGATATACACACAGCCGCTCCATACACTATACAGTAGCCACCCTACCCTGGAACAGCGCTGCTCCCATGTATTTAGTTTGAGCTGCCCGGCAATAGTGCAGCCTGGTGATGTGTACGGAGACCGCTCCATACAATGTGCTCTAATCTGCCAATCTGTCTGGGGAAAATGTCTTCCAGTATGGCTGAACCTTCAACATATAGGGCTTTTCTCCTATAGAAAAGTCATGTAGAAAATTGAAAAAAAGTTTGAAAATTGAGTCGGCTTTGCTCATGACCTAGCGAAATTAGCGCTGTCCCTTACATGGGCAGCTTCTTTATCTACATTCTATCTACCCAACGCCACAGGTTACACGTATGGTATATTCGCCGCCTCTTAGTTGTAATCCTCCTGAGAAGTCCATGCAATTTTGCTATCCTTACCTTGATACATGGTGCAGTGTATTAGTAGAAAGAATTGCCTAAAAGCACCAGATCAGTTCTGCACAGAAAAGCAGGAATTGTAAGTGGTTTTGGCTTGTGGTGAATATATATGGAGAAGGAAAGAGTTTTTTTTTTAAACTTAATGTATTTAGAGCTATAATATTTTGACTCGTCTCCTAGAGGTTTTTACCTATTTTCTGCTATTTATCACTCACCGTTTACTCAGAATATTGTTATACAAACATAGATTTACTCTAGAAGCAATCCAGTAATAGCCGGTGTAGGAAATGTACAATTTATATGCTATTTTTTTTCGGACTGGACTTCAATAATGTAAAGAAAAGCTCAACACTAATATGATGTGCATTCTCTTGTTTTGAGCTGTGCACAGGGTTAATGACTCCAACCATTTTCTTCTATTCTCTGTGTGAAATAATAATCATATTTCATTTCAGCTGCCTATTTGATTCTGAATCGACAGAAGTGACAGGAACATTAAACTAAGCCTGGAAAACAGAAATACTCTATATTGAGAGTTTCTCGAAATCAACAGCCTGAGGCACTACAAGTAAATAAATTGCAAGCTCAGAAAAATAATCAGACCAGTTTCTGAAATGGGCTGATGGGAAATAAATTTTGAAAGAAAGAGAAATGAGTATAGTTCAACCTTTGGTTACAAAATCCTGGTAATCTGCCATTGGACAAAAATAGCACCGTAGCACACTTTGTCATGCAATGTTGTAGTTGAATTTGTTATCTTTTTTTTGCAATATGAAAGAGGCTCCTTACTTTCTCCTTCTGGAGCTCTTTGCACCTGCCCAGTCACACAATTACAATGAGGCCGATGTACAGGGAGTGTTTTGCTCCAGCTTCACTGAAATACTGCGCAGGCACAGGGAACGCCAGAGCTCTTCATATACTGGAGTGGCCTTATAAACAGGGACATTAAGGACACTAATCCATTGGTCCATAAGGACCAATAAGGGACCAAATCCCCCTGACAAGTTCTCAATAAAGAATTTGGTTCTGGAGTTCCTTACTTTCCTTAATTTTGAAAGGATGATGTTGAAAGGTGTATAGCAGACTTTCTTCTATTATACACTACTCAAAAAAGGAAAGGGAACACTCAAAAACATCACATTGTAGATATGAATGAATAAAATCTTTTCATTGAAAACTTTGTTCTGTACAAAGTTGAAAGTGTCGACAACAAAGTCGCAACAACCATCAATTGAAATGAAGTTTATTAACCTCTGGAGACCAAGTTTGAGTCACCCAATAAAACACACTACAGGCTGATCCAATTTTGATCTAATGTCCTAAAATCAAGTCAAAATGAGGCTCCATATTGTGTGTGTGTGGCTTCCATGTACCTGTATGACCTCCCTACAACGCCTTGGCATGCTTCTGATGAGGTTATGGATGGCCTCTTGAGGGATCTCCTTCCAAGCCTCGACCCAAACATCCACTAATTTATGGAAAGTGTGTGCTGCAACATGACATTGGTGGATAGAGCAAGACATGATGTCTTAGATAGGATTCTGGTCTGGGGTACAAGTGGGTCAGTCCATAACTTCCATGCTTTCATCTTGCAGGAATTGCTTATGGTGTTACCAAATGGGGATATATCCTCGGTAGTCAATGTTGAAAGTATTACATTGTGTAGTGACGCAACTGTATTTGGTAATGCCCACTTGGCTGTCTTCTGGGTACAATAAATAAAAGAAATGGGCAGTTAAGAGAAAAGAACCAGGTTTCTTATCTAGTGTAGAATACAATTACTTCTGCACCAAATCTGTATTGCTTTCAGGCATGGCTGGCACCAGCCCTGGCATCTGGGTCATGTGCCAGGGCCCTGAGCTATTCGGGGAGCCAAATCTCAGTATATAATAAAAGCAGCTGGGGCTGTGTATACAGCAATTAAACTATAAGGAAGTTGTATATAATGGAACAATTTGGGGCTATATATAATTAAACCCATGAGGGGACTGTTTATAAAATGACCTTGAGGGAGCTGTTTGGGATGATAAACTAGGGAAAATTTTAGGGAACGGGAGACTGTGTTTGTTTTAGTTTCTGTATTTTTAATGCTACCTTGTGAGTTAACTATAAAGTTGCCCACTGAGGCACTGTCGCCCAAGTGCCTACTGAACGCTGGAGCCAACCTTGCTGACAGGGCTTCTTTAAATTTGATTGTAATCGGTACGGACAAATAAGGACCTAGACTTCATGGTGGGTTGACAAATTTGCTATCCACCAGTCAGTTTAAAAGGTGCTATATATTTTAAAGGGTCCCAAAAAGGTACCATTTTATTTGCAGAAGTGTAATTTCACTGTCTACATTGGTTTCATACCCACTGTTCCCTTTGGATCCCCTAAGCAAAATGTGTAGGCCTGAGAGGTTGCAATACTAAAGTCTACTCTCCTAATAGGTTCACTTGTACTGCACTGGATAAAGGGACCTGCCAAGACATCCAAATGCCCCCTCTAACCAGTGTCGTCATCATGGGCAGATGCTGGCATTCGGGATGAAGGTGTACATAAAGAAACGAGTGCACAGCCTCCCCACTTGCCGGAAATTCCACAGGATGCAGCATGTCATTTGAAGTCCTGAAAATGGGTCTTGTTACCTGATGATTGTAAAGGAAGAAGGGCTAAACATTGTCAGTGTTAGTTCAGCAAAGGTGGTTTAGGGGAATATACAAAATTAAATTGCAGCCAAGGTCCATTGTGTGGGGACCATGTGTTCTCAGCATGTGCGGTCCACTCCCATGAAGAAAAGACTGCCTAGCTACAAACGGGGGCATGAATAGGACCTGCTCTATAAATTGTGAATTACGCCATTAGCTCATACACAGGGCCATGGAAATGAACCCATAGAAAAAAATGAGGCCATGTTTTAGCCATAGAAACAACAGCTAACACATTGGTATTTGTGGCCAACCACTTTAATAGACATTTTATATAATAAGTTGGTGACTGTCTGTATTAAGGATTAAAAATTAAGAATCTAGTTACTGAGTTACTGATGGATCTCTGCTCTGTGACCTCTGATTCTCACTGGATGCTGGAAATTTATGGAACGTTGAAATTATCAACTGTAGAAGTTATCAAAGATGTGTAAAATGAAGCTTTATGCCCATAAACTCTTACAAAGTATATCTGTTCCAACTTGTATACAAGTTCAAGTTAAGAACAAACCTATAGAACTTGAAATTTGGGATGAGTATTTTTGTCCATGTTCCACCACCATGTCACTTATGACATGGAAAAAAAATGCCAGATGTACCTGGCTTTGACTCATTTGCCACTTTTTTTAGTTGATAAGCTGTAGAAAAGGTTCCTATATCAATTGCATAAGATAAGATGAGAAGCAGATGTTCTGTTGGGAAATTGTAAGTAAGCTTTTCTAATATGGTCTCTGTCAAATTAATTTCCTGTTTTTACAAAGAGTGGAACATTTTAGTTAGGTACATAGTGATCTTCAAATTTATTATAGAAATAACTGTAAATCCTACAAGTTGTCCAGAGAAACTGATTAAATACTTTTAACATTAGAAATGTCTAAAGTTTTTATAAGAGGGGGGAAAAATAATGTGTGTTGAAGGAAGCATAAAAGCCTCCATGCGTTTACAAGTCCACCTGACAGCTGACGGATTCCTTCTATTGATCGCACTGCCATGCACAGCCTACACTTCAGAATAATTTGCTGAGTATATGAAAGCAAAACGCTTCTTGCTCTGGCTTTATGGCTATTAGTCTGTATTTTGTTAAAAGTTTGTGTATTTGATGAATACGTGCGCTGAAAATCTTGTTCATGTACTACTGATGTACTATTTTTTTTTCTATCCAGATGTTCTAATAAACAAAAAGTGTGGCCAAATAATCTGGCTGGTCATTTAAGAGACCATCATCATTTTGGAGGGTTTTTTGGCTCTTTCAAGCCCCCGCCAAAGACAGAGTAGGGATTAATAGCAATTTATTAATTTTATGTCACTTGGTTTTTGAATGTGGAATCTATCAAAAGGCCAATTTTAAGGAGCGATCCATCTACGGTTGTTTCTTAACAGAATCCAATTGATCCACTTCATGTTGTTTTATTTTTTTCCTGCCCTACACATTGGAAAATTCTGGTAGAGGAAATGGTCTTCTGAACTAAATTTTCAGCTGAACTAAACTGGGCAGAGCAGTTCATTTAAACTTATTCGGTGTAAAACTTAAATCTGAGTGAAATTACCCTAGTTGAACACCTGTGGTATCTTACACCAGCTTTAATGATAACTGAAGTATTCAGTTAACTATTCCATTTTACCCAATTATGTATAGTTTTATAACTTATGCAGCCTTTTTACTTGCAGTATTTTTTTGCCTTTCCTCTGTCCTTCAGAGTTTGATCACATTTAAGCCACAAGAAAATTCACATATTTTTATAACTCTTAAACGGTGCAGGACAAAATAATTGGATCCCTAAAATGCTTTTGACGTCTGCAAGGTTTCCCAAATTCCCTGAACACAAGTCATATAGCAGGATTGTTCTCTTATTAGGATCCAAAAATAAATGGCAGAATTAGCACAACAAAAGGTTCAGTATGAATGAAATTGGCCTCTAGAGATTTATCCAATGCAGAGTCATCCATGAACTGCACTTGGCCTTAAGATATTACATAATCCTTTTGTAGGCAGATTTTCACATTATTTTAACCCTAAATCATGATTTTAAGATAATCGTGCATTATTATTTCTTCTGATTCTCACCCTTACCAACCTGGATCTTTTTTATGGTTAAAAGTCAGCTTTAATTGGCACATCAGATGTGTGTTCACAAATGTGCAATAAAGTTTCAAAGCTCTTGTATTCAGACCCAATGGATGCCTACAAAAAGGAGCTGTGGCACTTCTCACATGATTATTTAATTATTTTATTTTATTTTTTTTTTGTATTTGTTAGTTTCAGATCAGAAAAGAGTAGAAGAGTCTCTTCCCTTTTCTTTTCTCTTTATCTTTTTCTGGCTGTGGTCCATAAAAATGAAGGGAAACAGGAGCTAGACAAGGGTTACTATGTCTGTGTTTTCTTCGTTTAATACCTTTCTTGCCCTGGCACTGTAGGAGTTTTCTAGATTTCTGGTTGCATTGCCCTATGTTAGGATCTATTACAGCCTTTGGCTTAAAAATTTACCAAAAAGATTCTCCCCAAAAGACTGCTTGCAGCCATAATCTGAAAGTCATTTGCATCTTCCTCTGAAAGTAACCTTTTTTTATTGAACGTTGCTGAAATCTGAAGAAGTGAATGGGATTTTCTAAGGTATACTAGGGGTATCCCCTTTTTGGGCTTTTCTTTTCGTTCTTTCTTTCGGGTGGCATGAATCTTTGGTGCTGATTCCCTGTGATACATGTGTCTTTGTCGGTCTCTCTTTTTGCAGGGTCTGTGGGCAAAATTTGGGTAAGCATGATCTGAGTATGCCTGGGGGAAGTATAGAATTGTGCCTAAAAAGTTTCACACTTGCTCAAAAATGGGTGGGGAAGAATGTGCAACTCGAAAATTGCAACGCTACATTAGGAACACTACAACAAACACTGGAGAACTTCTTGACAACCGGCACAGGCACAAAGATAAATGTGCAAATGCTCCCAAAAAGGAGCAATAAATTAAAAAAATAAAAGCAAAAATAATATGCATTAATACACTTGTATCTGTATCTAAACTTTCAACAAATATTATATTAAACTGTAGCCAAGGGCATGCAAAAGAAAATTATACTTGTGATGAACAAATGTGTTTAGACCATCAAAATAATGGCTATGGCGCCACAGTTAAAACATATCAAGGAAATGAGGAAAAAAATTGTAACCTCAGTAAGAGGAAGATATAAGCTGGACAGGTATGGCTTAATCAGTATCAGAACAGAACTGTTGTCTAAATAGGACCTATGTGTGGGATGTATGTGGACTGTGTGTCCATATGAATTTTTTAAGGGAGGGAAATTCTCCTGGGACTAAGGAGACTATCCCTTTGCACCCTATCAATGGGTCCTATATAACTCTGTGTGCCTAATCTCGGAGCCTTAGCCCTAAACAGCTACCACCCCGACAGGAACCCGTCCCTAGACTGCTGATCCTGTTATGACATTAACATGGTCCCAAGTAAAACAATTGCCCGTCTGATACTGGTTAAGCCATACCTGTCCAGCTTATGCCTTCCTCCTACTGAGGTAAGAACTTTTTCCTTATTGCATCTTGATATGTTTTAACTGTGGCACCATAGCCATTGTTTTGATGGTCTAAACACATTTTGTTTATCACAAGTATAATTTTCTTTTTATTAATGTTAATGAGACCTGTTGACTACTCTTTGCTAGTGTGGAAAAGCCATTCCTCCATTTCGCTAAGGAGAACTGGCATCCCAGGTCTGACTCCCACTCTTCCTTAAAACAATACTTGACGTCAGGGGGTGCATTTAAGGTGGAGTATAAAACAGATATTGTTCCTCTACCAAATGGGCCATATAGGCAGATTTTTTCATAGAATGTTTGAGATTGTGAGGTTGTAGCCCGGGGGATTGTACGAAATACAGTAGTTAGTTGAAAGAATTCAGTAGAGAGGTATTTAATATTTGGCAATAATATCATTGTTTGATGTTCCAACAACTGGGACATACCTCTTGCCGCCTACCATCTAAAGGCCCCAAGGTCCTGTCCCGGAAGAAAGGAGGGGTTTGAAACAATGGCAGTAAGGGTGTTGGGTTAGATTTGAGCTTGTACTGAAACCTGAGAGTTCACCAGAACTTTAAGGAATGGAGGGTGAAAGGGTACAGGACTTGTAAGGGGCCTATCAACCAGAACAGGCTTGGAAGTGATTTAGGGTAGAGTAGTTGGGATTCAGAAGCTATTTATTTGGGGATATTCTTGGTCCTGACTATAGTAGTGAATTGGGCTACTTGAGCTGCTTTGTAGTATTGATCGTGATGGGCTTCCTGAGCGTTTGTCTAAACATAGTGGACAATGCTATTCACGGTCGTTTATTATTACACACAAATTTGAAAATGCGAGAATGGATCAGTTTATATGTCTTGGAACCAGAATGGGGAGTGATCGAGAGATGTAAAGAATTTGTGGTAGGGTTACCATTTTTATCGTGGATGTGGCCTAACCAAGTTGAGTTGGTCTATTTGTGTAGGTCAGTTTGAAATTGTTCCATTAATGGTGTGTAATTCTAGTGAAACAATGTGGACCTGTGGGTCGTTAAACTTTTCCTGATAAATTTAAAAATAAATGTTTATGATTTTTTTTTTTTAATTTAAACATCTGATTTTAAAATGAATGAAAATGTCACGTAGTTTAAATTTTATTTTAAAATTGTTTCCAAAAAATTAAGGCCTAAATGATTCTTTTTGAAAACTGTAAATGGTTTGTCTCTTAGAATAAGACTGTTTCCTTGGTCAAGGTAATTTTCATTTTAAAGGGATCTTTTTAAGAACACAACAGGGCAGCAATTAACTTTGGAGGCTTTATTTTCCTTGTATCCCCTGGGCAAACGTGTCAACTTGCTGACGTTTAGGAAGTCTTGCAGATTTTTAGCATTTAAACGTTTAATACATTTCAACAAAATTCTAGTCCTTTATTAAAATGTCATTTTCATGCTATAAATTTTGAGTCTTTGGAAGGTGACACGTCTGCGGAAGAAGTGACAGTTCTCTTGTTTCTTCCCTTTTACAAATGATTGTTCTTTGGAGCTGTCTGGCAGCAGCGAGAGAACAAACTAATTCCACCTTAAATGGGTACACCTACAGTTTAATGTTAGAGTCAAATAAGAAAGCAGTCTTTCAGGAACAATATTTATTTTTGTATCAATACAAATTTGCTGATTTCATTATTTTCTTTTCTTAAGTATATGGAAGTAAGTTATAATGGGAAGATGGACCATAAGAACTGCTATATCATTGTGTAAATGAACACTTGAATGCTTTAGACCACTACGATATCCACACATCTTCTTATTATAGTGGTGGCCACAATGGCTGATGATCAATTAATCAAATTTATTTGATATGAAGCATCTTGGTGTTATTTACATTCTTAATTCCTGTGGAAGCAGTAAAGGTTAGTTCACTTCTCGAGTATGTCATCAGTGTTATTTGAGTCAAAACCAGATGTGTTCGAGCAGATAAGACTTACAAATCTTTCTACCATACCTTTTTTCTGCATAGCCTCTGCTATTAGCTTTGGCTCACAATAAGGCCTGTTCCACACTTGCGAGTTTATCGCATCACATTTGCATCACGCTTGCAGTGTGTGCTGCCTGCATCTCTCGGCCCGAATGCTGAAAACTGGAACTGGACTCAGCATGTCAGTTCAGTTCCGGTTTGGGCCGGGAGATGCAGGCAGCACACGCTGTGGGTGTGCTGCGAGTTCATCATATCAACCCTCGCAAGTGTGAAACTGGCCTAACTATTGCAAAAAAATGTGAACTAGCTCTTTGCATGAACCTTATTTTGAATATTGACTGTTTAATAATGTTGCAGTGTAATCTATCATGTTGTAGTGTCCATCTTTTGGTTTTATTTATTTTTAAGACCTTCCAAGGGTATGTCTTGTGTCTTTATGTCTATGTCTTGATACTTAAAAGTATAGAATTTGAATTTAAAAATGGTGTAATTTTTCCGTAACTATGTTTAAATAAATATGTGCAATTGAAAATAATGGTGGTACTTTAAAGAGTAAAAACAAATTCTGGGTTATTTTGTTTTTGAATTCTTTGGAGTTTTTAAATTTTGTATATTGAGGATTTATCGGTTCCTGGACGTGCACCCACTTCTATTGACTATCCAAAAAAATGCAATGAGGCAGCACTCCGGTAAGTATAAAGGTGATCTTTATTCACCCATGGGTGAACTCGCCCATGGCAATGGCATGCTTGATAATGGCTCTATGGATGAGCTGAAACGTTGCACCTTATTTTGCCATGGGTGAATAAAGATCACCTTTATACTTGCCGGAGTTCTGCCTTATTGCATTTTTTTGGATATTTGACCTTACAAACCGGTGGATCGGGTTTGTTGGAGGTATGCACCCACCACTGGACTTGATTCATTATACTCTCTGTGCTGCTCCACAATCGGACTGTTCTCTTCTATTGACTGGTGCAGCTGGTTGAATGTTTGTTTTTCTAATTCTAAATATATACACTCACCGGCCACTTTATTAGGTACACCATGCTAGTAACGGGTTGGACCCCCTTTTGCCTTCAGAACTGCCTCAATTCTTTGTGGCATAGATTCAACAAGGTGCTGGATGCATTCCTCAGAGATTTTGGTCCATATTGACATGATGGCATCACACAGTTGCCGCTTATTTGTCGGCTGCACATCCATGATGCAAATCTCCCGTTCCACCACATCCCAAAGATGCTCTATTGGATTGAGATCTGGTGACTGTGGAGGCCATTTGAGTACAGTGAACTCATTGTCATGTTCAAGAAACCAGTGTGAGATGATTCCAGCTTTATGACATGGCGCATTAACCTGCTGAAAGTAGCCATCAGATGTTGGTTACATTGTGGTCATAAAGGAATGGACATGGTCAGCAACAATACTCAGGTAGGCTGTGGCGTTGCAACGATGCTCAATTGGTACCAAGGGGCCCAAAGAGTGCCAAGAAAATATTCCCCACACCATGACACCACCACCACAAGCCTGAACCATTGATACAAGGCAGGATGGATCCATGCTTTCATGTTGTTGACGCCAAAGTCTGACCCTACCATCCGAATGTCGCAGCAGAAATCGAGACTCATCAGACCAGGCAACGTTTTTCCAATCTTCTACTGTCCAATTTCGATGAGCTTGTGCAAATTGTAGCCTCAGTTTCCTGTTCTTAGCTTAAAGGAGTGGCACTCGGTGTGGTCTTCTGCTGCTGTAGCCCATCTGCCTCAAAGTTCGACGTACTGTGCGTTCAGAGATGCTCTTCTGCCTACCTTGGTTGTAATGGGTGGCGATTTGAGTCACTGTTGCCTTTCTATCAGCTCGAACCAGTCTGCCCATTCTCCTCTGACCTCTGGCATCAACAAGGCATTTCCGCCCACAGAACTGCCGCTCACTGGATGTTTTTTCTTTTTCGGACCATTCTCTGTAAACCCTAGAGATGGTTGTGCGTGAAAATCCCAGTAGAACAGCAGTTTCTGAAATACTCAGACCAGCCCTTCTGGGCCACGTTCAAAGGCACTCAAATCACCTTTCTTCCCCATACTGATGCTCGGTTTGAACTGCAGGAGATTGTCTTGACCATGTCTACATGCCTAAATGCACTGAGTTGCCGCCATGTGATTGGCTGATTAGAAATTAAGCGTTAACGAGCAGTTGGACAGGTGTACCTAATAAAGTGGCCGGTGAGTGTATGTGTATATATAATCTTTCTAGACACTAGTAAAAGACAAATCTCTCTTGTTACCCCTCTTTTTTTCTATTTGCGATAATGCTTAATGCTGAAACTTGGGAGAAAATGTGCTAAATAGGAGCTATTTTGATTCTCTAACCAACCTTTACTTTCATGTCTCCTGTCTCTATTTTATTAGTGGTTTGTCATGTAAGCCCTTGAAAGATGATTTTGGCGGAAAAGCTTGGCATTTAAAGTTAATTACCGTTCTGTGATTGCTAAGTGTTGAATCTGTTTAATATTATTTTTTCTGCTCCTCTGAGCTCATTGAAGAATGACAGTGGCTGGTGTCAGCGACCCCTCATTCTATTGCTCCATGCCTCAGTGATCAATTAGGACTGTATGCTATCACTGCTCACAGCTGCATAAAACCATTTGACTAAATAACAAAAGGCAATAGAAACCGGTTAGATTGTCACAGAATGTATTTCTCCGAATTATGCTACAATTCATTCTGTTGCTGTTTGTGTTTTTCATTTAACCTGGAGGAGCTGAATGTTGTTGTGCGAGAGGCACAATGATGAGCTACACATGCTTAACATATCTGAGATTTTCCAGTTCTTGCTTGGTCCATCCTTATAAACTCTTTCCCAATTTCCAAATAATTCTAGAGACATGCATACTTCTAGTCTGTTTTATGTACTGGTTAAAAAAATGTTTATTTTTTTTTTTAATTATATAAAATGACACTTTATGACAAATTCTCTTCAAAATTCCTCATGATGTTTGATCATTCCCGTTTTTTTTTTTGGCTGCTATATATTGGATACAAAGTCTGAGATTGCCAGTTGTGCCAACATAGACACTGTTGAAATGGTCAATGGCAACTCAATAAAAATTTGTATGAGGCAGGGGATTGGCCAGCAATATACTGGCTGGTGGCTGTGACCAATGCATTTCCCACCCTCAGCTTATACTTGAGTTGATAGGTTTTCCCAGGTTTTTTGTGTTAAAAATGGGTACCTTGGCTTATACTCTGGCCAGCCTTTACTCGAGTATATATTGTATTTCACAAAAAGTACAAGGCTGAAAGCGGACCTACCGTAGCGGCTGACTATGAGAGTGGCGCCTGCAGTGAGCAGGGATGGTTACTACTCTACAAACAGTTCTGTCAGCTTCCTCTTACATCTATAGTAAAGTGTAAAAGCTGCACAAAGCTGGTTGGGCGTGTGGGTGCTGTTATTTTTCAATGATGTAAGAAAGTAAAACAAAAATAAAAATATCTCCATTATTTACTGCCCTGTGTGGCTCTGAAATGTAAATTTTTAATTCTTTTTCCCATAGGTAATAATTCTTGAAGACTATGCAGACCCATTTGATGCTAAACAAGGAAGCCAAACAACTGGAGAGATAGTGACTGAGAATGATGGCTATATGGAGCCATATGAAGCTCAGAAAATGATGGCCGGTAAGCCGATCTGTTGATGCAATTTATGATTATATACACATAACATCTCTGCCAGCTTCATACTCTCCCTGTAGAAAACAGCTAAGGTAGCGCTGATCGGGTTATGTTTCACTCTGAAATAGCTAATGTGAACAGAAGTTTGTTCGCTGAATACCTTGATTGATTGAGTGACACATCAACGTTAACTCGCTGTTACTGGCAGGCTCTCCATCCACTTGCATCATTCCACTGCTGTTCTGTTTGTTCTGGATGTCAGAGCTCTGCTCCAGTTGTATCTTTTGCCGCAACTCCTGCATCACAAATCATCTGCTTGCATTTAATTCAGTGACCGCTAAAGACACAGTTTGTAGTAAGCTCATCTATCTAGATATCTGTATTCTGTTTTCTGATATCCTGATATTCTGCCTTTATTTAAACTTTCATTTTGTACTGTTTGCCCTCTTTGTTGTGACCTGAATCTGGAGACTATTCTTCTGTGTTTGTTTTTTTCTTCTTCCCCATGTTCTGCACTGTGGCACAGGGGTTTAAAATCTTCTAGTTTTCCCTTACCACCTTGGGAATTGAGGCAAGCAGGTAGGGACAGCTGGGAAGGGGATTACACTCAGGGCCCACCCTCTGTGTGTGTGTCTTTAGTGTGTTCCCAGTTCCTGCATTGCAATATGTATATGAATTCCCTTGTAAGGTCAGCGCAAAAATTTTTTTATGCCCGCCAAGTAATGGCCAAATGTAAACTAGCTTTTTCAGAATTGTAGTAAGGATGCAAAACATTTGACAACTGAGGTTGTAAATGACAAATTGGTTAAAATTACTTTTACATATTTAATTGCATGCCCTTTTACACATGAAAAAGTTTTGTACATATATTTTTTAATCATTCCAGAGGGTAAGATATCAGAATACTAAAACTGCCTCCTCATTATATCTCACAGGATCTTTGAAAGTGCAAGGTTAAAAGCTTTCCTCTTGTAAAATGCTTAAGATCTGGAATAAATTGGTTTAATTATTAATGATTCTATGGTCCTTTGTGTCATTTACGTTATAAATGAAAATATCTTGGATAAACACAGCTGTAGATTGCAGTGATTATACTGAATACTAGAACACATGGCGGTAGGTTGAATTTTTTAAGTTGGTGACATTCGGGGGAGTGTCGCAGAGTCCTTTATTAAGCAATAAGGTTTAATGAACCTAAAAGATCTAGAGAAAAAAAAGGTATGTGTCAAAAAGGAGTAATATTGTGACAATAATAAATGCCCCACTCTATTTTATTCCCATCTTGATGTTTTATATGATTGGTGTTGCATGAACTACATGTTTACGATGTGGCCTTCATTTGCTAGGAAAAGTTAGGTCAGCCAATTGATGAGTGAATATTCGCCTCTTATCAGCCGGGTTAGCCAGGAAAGTGTCTATTATACACCTATCACTATCATTCTGTTTATCCCACTGAATTTCTTACTTTTTTCATTGCCACTGGACCGGTGTTACAGATTTTTTCACAGATTACTTACTATCATGCAGAGTCCATAAAACTCCATATCATACCCTAATGTACAATCACAATCAGTGAGGCAGATTTATCATTCGGAAGAATCTTGGGATTAAGTTTGCATCTCTATTAGGTCTCCAGTTATCTCCTTGAGTTATTTTGAACCAATGGAGGAGTGGTAGAAAACGCACAACTGGTGCAAGTCTTTCCATCATACCTTATCTATGTGTAGTCACTGGAAAGACTTGAACCTTTTCTGTGTTCAACCACTCATGGTTTTGACTGTCAATAAATTAAGTAAGTCACTGAAGAGTTTTTGGGATATGTGACTTGGGCCTAACTAATTTTTTAGAGTGTCTTATGAGCTCTTTAGATGTCTTTGCACTTCCTAGTGGATTAGACAACTGGATAAATGTGACGTAAGGTTTTACTATCTCCAGTGAATATATACTAAACCATTGTGTTGCAAATATGTCGCAAATAGTTTCTACCACTTTTCCTTCCCACTGAGGGACTGGAGTGGACTAAATTTACAACTCTCTGAAAAATTGCACTTCCTAAATCTGTCTCCAAAATCTGTATTCACAGGATACATTTGGATTGGGTTAGCAAATGTCTAAAATCTCATTTGCTAATTTAAAAACTTTCCATTTCACAGGTTAACTTTAACCCCTTAACGCTCTGCGCCGTAGCTCTACGGCGCAGAGGTATAAGGGATGTATGAAGAGGGCTCACGGGCTGAGTCCTCTTCATACAGAGGTGGGGGTTTTTGCATTTTGCACAAAACCCCCACCGCTAATAACCGCGGTCGGCGCTTGCTATTAACCCTCTAAACGCCACCGGCAAAGTCGCCGGCGGCGTTTAAAAGACGGCGGCGCGCGGGCACCGCCATCTTTTTTTCGATCGCCACGCCCCCAAACGTCATCGGGGGGCGGCGATCGGTTACCATGGTAGCCTCGGGTCTTCTTTTGACACGAGGCTACATGGTTTATGCAGGTTCGTTACAATGAGCCAGTGGCTCATTGTAATGTATGACCTGCAAAAATGCCAAATATTGCAATACTGTAGTATTGCAGTATATGGTAGGAGCGATCTGACCATCTAGGGTTAATGTACCCTAGATGGTCTAAAAGATAGTGAAAAAAAAAGTTTAAAAAATAAAAAAAATTAATAAAATATTAAAAGTTCAAATCACCCCCCTTTCCCTAGAACGGATATAAAACATAACAAACAGTAAAAATCACAGACATATTAGGTATCGCCGCGTCCCAAAATTCCCGATCTATCAAAATATAAAAACGGTTACGGCCGGCGGTGACCTCCGAGGCGGGAAATGGCGCCCAAATGTCCGAAATGCGACTTTTACACCTTTTTACATAACATAAAAAATGATCAAAATGTCGCACAGACCTCAAAATGGTAGCAATGAAAACGTCGCCTCATTTCGCAAAAAATGACCCCTCAGACATCTCCGTGCGCCAAAGTATGAAAAAGTTATTAGCGTCAGAAGATGGCAAAATTTTTTTTTCTTTTTTGTACACATTCGTTTAATTTTTGAAAATGTATTAAAACACAATAAAACCTATATAAATTTGGTATCACCGCGATCGCACCGAACCAAAGAATAAAGTAGGTGTGTTATTTGGAGCGAAGAGTGAAAGTCGTAAAAACTGAGCCCACAAGAACGTGCGTTTTTTTTTTCAATTTTTCCACATTTGGAATTTTTTTTCAGCTTCGCAGTACACGGCATGTTAAAATAAATAACATTATGGGAAAGTAAAATTTGTTACGCACAAAATAAGCCCTCACACAGGTCTGTACACGTAAAAATGAAAAAGTTATGGATTTTTGAAGTTGGAGAGCGAGAAATTAGCCGAAAAACCCTCCGTCCTTAAGGGGTTAAAGGGGTATTCCCACGACAAGATTCTTAAAGATAATCAGGATAATAAAGTAACATTATTTTCAAATGAACAAAAATACAGCATTTCACAGATTTAGTTACAGCCTAACTCTATCAGGCCTGCTGTATACAATTTTGCTAGCCCCTGGATCTGCTTGTAAATCTTTTGACTATGGCCAGAAAAAGCAGATTCTTCTCATGAATAGCTTCTCCAGTCTGCACACTATAGTGAACTCTGCATCCAGCTCCTTGCCCCTCCTTTACAAGACAAGCTGACACACAGACACTCAGACACTTCCTGCTGGCAAGCAACATGCAGAGTTTACTTTACAAACTACATATAGGATAAGGTCTTTATCCAGGGAAGGAGAGCTGTAGTGTGTCATTGTGTGTCCAGACCGATCTCAAGGATCTCTCATCTCTGATCTGTGCAGCTCTGCGTAATCTGTGCACGCTACATAAATAAACAAATTATTATTATTATAATTATTATTTGTAGATAATCCTTGAAAAAAAGAGCGGCTCCAGCTCAATGGAGACATTCAATTTAACGTGGCATTCAATAGCATATTTGCAGGTCATAGGGCAAAAATCAACACGTTTCAAGCACTGGCTGTGCTTTTACTCATGATTATTTCAGTATTGTACTGAAATAATCATGAGTACGAGCACAGCCGGTTGATTTTTGCCCAATGACTTGTAAATGTGCTATTGGAATCCAATCCTTTAAGTTGAAATAAAGGCTTTGACCTTCTCCATTGAGCTGGATCCTCATAATCTAAGCACATTGTCAGAACAGAGCAGCTCACAGCACTACAGGGATCATAATGCTTTTTCTTAAAGAGCCCCCCCATCCACACTCTGGAATTTTACACTGATCATCACTGAATTATAAGAGCTAAAACTACAAATGGGCAAACCCCATGAAGGTAATGGTTTCAAATGTCCTATTTTCTTTTCAGATCCATTTTAAAGAGGTTCCAAAATGTCACTTGGTTAAGGTTGACATTCAACCATTAATCTAGGAATAGTAAATGGACTCATATTTTAGATGTCAGTCCGAGTTTTGTACTCTGGGTTTTTTTTTTTTTCATACAGTCTATATACTTAGGGGGGGAGGAGCTGCAGGCTATATACTAGGGGGTAGGGGCTGCAGGCTATATACTGAGGGGCAAAGGGCTGGCTGTATACTGGGGGCAAAGGACTAGCTGTCTATATACTAGGCTTATACTCGAGTCAATAGGTATTCCCGGTTTTTATTGTAAAAATTAGGGTTTCAATTTATACTTGGGATGGCTTATACGCGAATATATGCGGTAAACAATGTTCTTTTGTATGTAACAGGAGGTTTCCATAAGTAGATGCCGGATACTAGAAAGAAAATAAAATCCTTTATCATGATATGCAGGAGATCTTTGCTTTATTTGCTGAAATGTTTAACATTACTAGAATAGCCACTTCTCCAGTGTTTCATAAGGGCTGAGCCGTAAGTTACCCGGTGCGTCTTCTGTTGTATTAGTTTCTATAAACTTCTATAAAATTTCATCTCTCAATTAGTTTAATATATCTTTGGAGATGCCAGAGATTCCCTTTGCTGTCCATTTTCTCTTTCTAATTAGAGTGTCCTCAGCATTTGCTGGACTTGTTAACTCTTCAGTCGGTAGTCTGTCACCTCGAAAATGTGCTGTTCAGCTGAATGGTAAGAGGACTCCAGCTGTGCTCAGAATTAGCAATATCTCTGGATACTTACAAAGCAAAATGTGCCACTGCTGAACAGTAAGGTTTACAGAATAATAAGTAATTTGGGTGATGGATTGCACAGTGACAGCAAAAATACATGGGTGACTTTAATATTATATTACACTTCCGAAGGTCTATTAAAATGAATCCACACTACTTTATCAGGATCAGTGTAGGATTCATTAACCATTATTGATCACTGAAGCTACTCATCAATTTTTAGCTGACTACTTTTAACTTATTATGTTGTTTTGCCGCATAAGAGAGGTTTCCTTCTTAATCTTAATCTCGGGTTGTGTGCCGAGGCATCCTGATGTGTACAAGGAACACATTCTAAAGATTATGTCTGTCTATAGCTGGGTGATGTGCACAATACAAGATTTATTCGTCATGAAGTTTGTATACCAAGAAGTCTTGGGATGAGGTCACACGTGACATTTGTGATGCATTTTTAACGCATTGCAGAATTGCATGATTACACTTAGTAAAGAAAAACTATTTTAAACCAGCCCCAAATGCATGATAACATGTCAAAGCATGTGTTTTAACCCCTTAACAATGCATGACACCTCTATTTGTCACAGGAGTATGGAAAGGGGTCTCGGCAAACACCCACTGGTAACACCCGTGATCAGTGTTAACCCTGTCATTGCCACCAGCAAAGCGCCCAGTGGTAAAAAGCCGGTGGCATATGGGCATCACCATCTTGGTTTCAATTGTCGCTCCCCATGTCATCCTCAAAATCTCCGATCTATCAAAATATAATGATGGTTATTCCCACGTTTAACCCTGTAATGGAAAATAACGCCCAAGGACGAAAATGTCACTTTTTCGCCATTTTTCAACATATAAAAAGTGATCAAAAGGCAGTGCAATACTCAAAATGGTAGCATTGAATACCTTGCCTCATCTCGCAAAAAAATTATACCACATTGCTCTGTACCCTGAAGTATGAAAAAGTTATTAGTACCAGAAGATGGCAAAATGAAGATAAAACCTATATAAATTTGGTATCCCCATAATCACACCGACCCAAAGAATAAAGGAGATGTCATTTGGGGTGCACAGTGAAATACGTAAAATACAAAACCACAAGAAAATTAATTTTTCACTTTCAAATTTCACTACATTTGGAATTTTCTTTCCCGCTTCCCAGTACACGGCATAGAATATTAAATACTGTCTCTACGAAGTGCAAATTGTTATGTAGAAAACAAGCCCTTCCACTGCCCTTTTCATGGAAAAATAAAAAAAAGTTCTAGATTTTTGAAAGTGGGGAGTGAAAAATGAAAACTCAAACACGAAAAAGGGCCTGGTCCTTAAAGGTTTTAAATGCATGGATTTCTGCAGTGCATTTAAAAACACAGCGCAAGCACCATTTGTGACTACATTCTTTGCTACAATTTTTCCTAATTTTAATAAAGCCACCCTAAGGCTCCATGCACATGACTGTTGTTTTTGGACATGTGCTAGCAGTTCTTTTAATAGCTGGCCCGTGTCCTGGTCTTTTTGTATGGGCTTTAGTTCCTATAGCCCCATGTTTGAGAAGACTGCCTGGACCGCAAATATAGAGCAGGTCCTATTCCTGCCAATGTTTGTGGCCCTGGCAGACCTCTTCTATTCTCACTGGCACCTGAGCAGAGCTCCCCCACCATTGTCACATGGTCCATTCATGTGAAAGTAGCCTAAACCAGTCCTGCCTTGTGCAGCATTCACTAACTAACTTTAAATTGTGCCCCTTACTACTAACTTAAGATTGACACATGCAAAGTATTACCATAATCAATCAAGGTTTATCAACAACTTTATCTGTCATTAAACAAAAGGCTCATGCACTCAAGTGAGTGGTCACTGGTCTTAAAGCACTCAAGATTTGGCTAGGATGAGGGCTTCATGCTGATAGGAGTGCTTGACATGTTTCCTATGGTCCTAAGTTCTGAATTGGTGTGATGGCTGCATAAATAGATGACTCCCCCCCCCCCCCCCCCCCCATCATGACGAGCTATGGTAAATTTGAATTTAGTGATCAAAGGTTTTAAAAGTTGTGTTCAACCGGCTTAAGTGCTAATATAATAATTGTACTTCATATGCATAGCCTTATTTATTTATTTTTCTTTAATGTAGTATAAATTGTTAATGTACCACCTATGACCTAGACCAGTGATGGCGAACCTTTTAGAGGCCGAGTGCCCAAACGACAACAAAGACCCGCTTATTTATCGCAAAGTGCCAACATAGAAATTTAATTTGTGATTTATACTCCCTTCTCTGTCACAGTTTTCATTGATACAAGCACCTGAGGACACCAATAAAGCAGGAAATAGTCCCAGGTAGCGCTGTCATTTTAAAATAGCTCTGTGCACAGCAAGGAAGAGTCCTCTCTGGTGATGGCCTGAGTGCCCACAGAAAGGGCTCCGAGTGCCACCTCTGGCACCAGTGCCATAGGTTAGCCATCACTGACCTAGACAATGTCCCTATGTGTGCCAACGTTTCTTTTTTTCCACTTTCTAACTTGTAGCATGTCCAACAGCATGATGTCTCCTACTAGTCCATTTCTGCCATAACTTCGGAGCACTGTTGGGCTAAACCAATTGTAGGGTATACATCCCATAAGTGTGTGTGTGTGTATGTGTTTGGGGGGGGCGGGGTATTGGCATTTTGACTGTTTTTTTTCTTGTACTATTTTAAAATATAGATCATCCTCCTACAGAATAATTACAGGCAACCTGAGGTAACAATGAATCTTGTTATCATGTAAAATTACCTGAGCTTTCAGTCGGGGCTTCATGGTGCACAATTTGTTAAAATGTGCTAATATTCATTACTAATTATGAAAAGGGCTCACCGTATATACTAGAGTATTAGCCGACCCGAGTATCAGCCAAGACCCCTAATTTTAACACCAAAAACTGGGGCCATCTAGTATCCAAGGGAGGGAAATGCATTGGTCACAGCCTCCCAGTAGAGCCAGCCAGCGCCCAGTAGTATATAGCCAGCCAGCCAGCGCCCAGTAGTATATAGCCAGCGCCCAGTAGTATATAGCCAGCACCCAGTAGTATATAGCCAGCACCCAGTAGTATATAACCAGCCAGCCAGCGCCCAGTAGTATATAGCCAACCAGCACCCTGTAGTATATAGTGAGCCAGCTAGTGCCCAGTGGTATATAGCCAGCCAGCTAGTGCCCAGTGGTATATAGCCAGCCAGCCAGCGCCCAGTGGTATATAGCCAGCCAGCCAGCGCCCAGTGGTATATAGCCAGCCAGCGCCCAGTGGTATATAGCCAGCGCCCAGTGGTATATAGCCAGCGCCCAGTGGTATATAGCCAGCCAGCGCCCAGTGATATATAGCCAGCCAGCGCCCAGTGGTATATAGCCAGCCAGCCAGCGCCCATTGGTATATAGCCAGCCAGCCAGCGCCCAGTGGTATATAGCCAGCCAGCGCCCAGTGGTATATAGCCATCCAGCCAGTGCCCAGCCAGCCAGTGCCCAGTGTTATATAGCCATCCAGCCAGTGCCCAGTGGTATATAGCCAGCCAGCCAGCGCCCAGTGGTATATAGCCAGCGCCCAGTGGTATATAGCCAGCCAGCGCCCAGTGGTATATAGCCAGCCAGCGCCCAGTGGTATATAGCCAGCCAGCGCCCAGTGGTATATAGCCAGCCAGCCAGCGCCCAGTGGTATATAGCCATCCAGCCAGCGCCCAGTGGTATATAGCCATCCAGCCAGTGCCCAGCCAGCGCCCAGCCAGCCAGCGCCCAGCCAGCCAGCCAGCGCCCAGCCAGCCAGCGCCCAGTGTTATATAGCCATCCAGCCAGCCAGCGCCCAGTGGTATATAGCCATCCAGCCAGCGCCCAGCCAGCGCCCAGTGTTATATAGCCATCCAGCCAGCGCCCAGCCAGCCAGCGCCCAGTGGTATATAGCCATCCAGCCAGCGCCCAGCCAGCGCCCAGTAGTAGATGGCCGGCCAGCCGGTGGGTATTTACGTTTTTTTTTTTTTTTTTTTTAAATTGACCTGTGTATAAGCCAGGGTGAGGTTTTTCAGCACATTTTTTTAAGGAACACTCTAGTATAGAAATAAAAATCTTATTTTAGCCAACTCATTGTGTTCATATAAGTTTCAATTAGTATATAAGTTTTATATACTGAACACTTCTGAACATATTTGTGTTATGTTTTTAGTTTTCCAAACCTGTATATCCTGATTGCTGTGTATGAGTAAAACCAGAACATTCCATGCATTCTATTGAAAATACTAGTCTGGCAGCATTTTTAGTATGAAGAAATCAGAAGTATTTCACAGAACTGCAGAGCAGGATTTCAGGAGCTCATTCCAGAGGAGAAAGAAAGCATTCCCTACTAATAGAGTGAATGAATGCAAATAGGGGATTTAGCGAAATCCTATAATGTGTAAGATGACTTTCAGCAATAGCTTTTTCCAATCTTTAAAGGATAAATTTGGCTTTTCACGGATTATTTTAAATAATTCAATTGTGTGCATTTTGTAAAAATAAAAAATCTTATTGAGTGTAATGAAAAATGGTTTAGTTTGCGTAGCTTACATGTATATACAGTGCAAGCTGCAGAATGCCATCCAGTAGCCGATCAATTAGACAGCCTATCGGAAAGCTTAATCTCCAATCTCTCTTATCTCCTGAATGATAAGTTAAGCTGATTTATTTAATATAGAACTTTAGCTTTGCAAGATTGTAGTACTGCTTGCTTCTTTCAACCCATGATTCATCTAACCAATATGAGATTTTACTTGAGGCTTTTATTTTGTGAAATGAAATGAGATTTTTCTCATTACTGGGGTCCTAAGCACACCAATCTAGAGAACTGGGGTCTTTTTCTCACTATTCTATTGTGCTACTTTACTCAATTTTATGGTAGTGTTGCAAATGTGCTTGACAATTTCAAACACTTCTTTGTTATTAATTGGAGTTGAACCCCAGTTCCAGCAGTCAGACCCTCACACGTCCGCTAGTTATCCCCTATCCTTTATAGATAATAGCTGTTATCTTGGCTGTGATCATGTCTCCCCATGACGTCGTCGTGGAATGACACTCACTTGATTTGGCATCCTGAGTTCTTAATAAGATATGAGGACTTGTAGTTTCTGAAGATCTGTTGCAATGTGCCAGTGGCGTGATTACCCTTGTGTGACATTCCAATCACTTCACCAACTCTATAAAAGTGAGTGGGGCCCCCTCCCCTTCCTCCATGCATCTGATTCCTGGGGGTCTCAGCAGTCAGACCACCGGTGTTTATAAAATGTATTCCCTATCCAAAGGAAAATGGATCAGTTATTGTATTGGATCCACTTCCTGTTAGCACTCCTCTGTAATCCTAACACCTTTACAATACTCTCTTATTATTATATAGAAGCCTTGAATTTTATATTAATACATTTTAACATAAACTATGCAAATATTTAGCAATGTGCTTTTTTCACTCACGTTGTCAATCCTACTTATGTTGTGGGGTAGGTCACAATATTGGGTGTTGGGTGTCCCCTATTACTTGTAGTATGGCTCTTCAATGTTGCAGTTTATAGTCTTCCATAGGGTGCCCCGTTCTCCCTATTCCAACACCAAATTGCTCCCTCCTCCCTTTTGCTATAGGTGACTCTTGGTACATTGTATATTTATATAATATATTAATAAATTATTACTACAGTCACAGAATGAACAGCGCAACCTTTATTACTATTTTTCAGCTTTTTATATTATCCCTGAACTTGCTCTGAGTAATGATTTTGTTCTTTTATCTTTCAAATGCTCTTGTTTTTCAGCTCTTTTGAATGCCAGTACTCGATTACTTTGGTGTGTCTTCTTCCTTGGCGCTCTTTGCTTCGTTTCCCCATCTGGTCATTGAATTCTCTGCCATTTAGAATATTTTGTACTATGATCTTATTCTCTTATAGGATGTAGAGCAGCCTGCAGTCCTGATATGTTTTCTTGAATTATACTTGCCATATGTCTGTGTCACATGTAGTTGACCTTAATCTTTTAAATATCCAAGTTTTCTTTTAACCTTAATGTAGAAATATTTCCAGAGCGCTAGTCAATGGTTTGTTTCATTAATTCTTGGCCAGAAGGATTTCCAAATATTACTAATGCAATTTCAGCCTTAAACCTCCATAACTTTCTATTGTAGCTGTAGAATAGAGTCCAATGGGGGAGATTTATCATATCAATTATGATAGAGACCAGAACCCCTGAACCCCGCCAGATAAATCAAGCTGCTCAAGCTACCGGCTGGTGGCGCGGCCGCCAAGCAAAACTATGCAAGGTCAGACCTGGCATAGTTTTGTGCGAAGACCAGTGATTGAAAGTTCTCAAAATAACCCAGGCACTTTTCTCCGCGCCCCCTCCACAAATGGTGTGAAGATGGCATACTCGCCATTTTAATTGCAAGTTCTTGCAATTATTTCACTGCTTCTACCTCAGGAAAATTGGTGTAGCAGTGGGAAATCTCCCCCACTCTTCCATTTCTAGCTATATGGAATATTGATTGTTGTAAGAAGGATCTACAGTATATGTATGGCAGATTCTGTGAATGGCTTTTCAAGTCAATTGTTATATTGACAGTACTATACTGTGTCTCTCTCAGGCTTAAACAGCAGGATTGATGTAGTTTCATCAGTAGTATATTGACTCGCCATAGGTCACAAAGGCTTCTGCACTTTAATGACAAGCTGATCTATAAATAAATTACAAAGTTAAGCAGTAGCAATGGGGGTGGAGAAGGGAAGTAGCTTGGCATTTTACTTTAGCTGAGAGTGTTACGAGTGGTTTTATTCAGTCTAAATTAATCCAAGTGTTCTTGCATTCAGCTGTTCCAATCTATGTCTCATTTCACTCCCTGTAAATATGTATTTTATCCTAAGAACTACAGGGTAACGAACATTGTCGGGTTATGAAATTATTACAAACAGTAAGTCTATTGGAAAACAATGTTTAGAATGTCATTGGGTATGGAAATGGATCTTGGCTATAGTAGGACTGTCAGAACCTAATAGGCTAATAAGACTAACAGCAGTGATTGCTCAGGAAATTTAGGAGGCAAAAGAAAAACTCCATCGGAACTGGAAATACTGATGTGTCTATTAAATGATCAAAGAGTTTGAGCTTGTAGGGATGTCAAAATTGGAGATAGGCGGACCCGTAGTTTCGTCGGCATGACCCACGCGTATTGCCAGATTGGCAGACAAACAACCCATCTTGTGAATTGACGCCCCTTGCTACTAGCCATGGCCAATCATGGGCTAGTAGTCCAAACTGAATTACAGGTACGCTCATCTCTTGTCAAAATCTTTTTCAAGGGTTGTGATTTACACTTTTTCAGCCAGTAGCAACAACTAAAGTACATGCCAAACAATGTACTTTTTCATGTTTTTTTATCATTGTTTATGCTGCATACATATCGTGTATTACCAATGTGCTATCCATAATGGTAAAGGTAGTGTCCTTAATGCTGTATAATACATAGAAGAGCCCCAAAGGCATGAAAGTCCATCCAATGAGTTAAGCAGACACAGTCTTGGATAGATAGATAGATAGATAGATAGATAGATAGAGTGAGGACACAACAACAGCAGTACCAATGTTTTGGTGGGTCTGCCCCTTTTTTAGGCATGCTTGCAGTTTTCTTATAATTTTCTGCATCATAACTTTACAGCCTGGAAAGAATGCTGAGCTTATAGTCTTTGCTTATAGCTATAACTACTCAAATATGAATCTTCGCAAATTTGATGTTAAGACAAAGCTCTATCTTTTCCAGTACATATCGCCACACTGCACTCATCCTCTCTTCTGCGCACGGCTGTATGCTTGCCTGGGCTACGGCCTTGGTGAGCATACATTCGTGTGCAAGGAGCCAAAGACATATAAGACCTACATTCTTGTGCATGTATAAGAGACTAGAGTACTCTTTCTTATAAGTGAAAATTGTCACTTCCCCCTTGTCCTGTGTTTAGGGTGGTTTAAATAGAAAAACCTCTTTAAAAAGATTCTCGTACAGGTTCCTATATCTCCTAGCACAGTGATGGCGAACCTTTTAGAGACCGAGTGCCCAAACTACAACCAAAATCCACTTATTTACCATGAAGTGCCAACGTGGCATTTTAAGCAGTAACTTACTGTTACCTGTTCTTCCACTTATTTTAATTGTATCGACCGCCTGAGGCCAACAATACAGTTGAAAGAAGGTGGGCTCAGACTATTATTGAAGCTTCTCTCCATGGTCTCTCTGTACAGGAAGAATGGTGGATGTAGCAGGAGGACCTACAAAGATAATGCAGTCCTATGAACACCTTCATACTTTTCAAGCAGTTCCAACAGTCAATGTAAACGCTAAGAGCAGCATCTGGAAGATTTGATATGTTTGGTCCTGTTTGGTGAACTCTGTCCTGGGGTGATGGCCTGAGTGCCCAGAGAAAGGGCTCTGAGTGCCACTTCTGACACCCGTGCCATAGGTTCGCCACCACTGTCCTAGCAGATCTGGTTATATAAGGGTTATACAAGAAGCTTATTCGTACAGTCATTGTGAAAAAGTGTCACAAACTATCACAAATATTGCAGGTCTTTGCAGTGTTTTACAAAACCTAAGTAAACAAAAAATTTAAGTTTCTGCCTATACAATCTATATTTCTGCATCATGAATCGTTGAGTTACTCTGCTGAAAAGCATTCATTAATTCTACAGTCGGGAAATGGTTAAATCCTATGGAATTTAAGGGCTTTCTTTTTGCATTCCATTGCTTTACTCTAAGTGTCATGTATTGTTATGGTAAAGAAATAAAGGAATTAACCATGACCGGTTAAGAATTCAAACAGGTTCTGTCATGTTACTGGGGACGTCATGGGAACATCGTAAATCAGGATCACCCATTAATACAGCATTAAATTTAAGTACAGGAAAAAAAAGCTGATTTGAAGCTGTGTAGCTGTTGTCTAGCTGTTACAAATTTCTTAATTTCAATACAGACAACACATTAGACAGTATATATGCCCAAACCTTCTATTTTTCTGCCCCCTATCTTTTACAGAAGGCATGATGAGAAAAATCTCACACTGGTTTACAGCATGAATATAATGTTGGTAAGTAAATTTACAAGAAAGTGGTTCAGTCCAGGACATTTGAACTGGTAATTTTTAAATCTTTATTATGTCAACTTTCCCAATGGAAGAGGAGAAAATCTAATATCTCTGGGAAAATCTACAAAGAAAATATATGGTGAGTTTACATGTATTGCAGGCAGGTTCCCTATGGATTTTATTTGGGAATGGATCAGTCTGATTCATTTTTCAATTCTTGCTCCCCTGCTTAATGGTTAAGAATATTGCTTGTTAGTTGCTATCCACATTAATCAATATTATTTGAATATTTGCCTCGTTAAACATTTCTAAAACTTGATCCTGTGTCTTTAGACTGCTTTTTGACCTTGAGGGGCTCTGGGTTTCTGCCTTCTCTGTTCTGGCTGCCTACAGAGCCATTTAGACAATAAATAATTTAGCTCCTCCATGTTAAGTGAGGTCTTTGCATTGATGCTTGCTTTGTTGTGTAATTGTAGTTTGCTGAAATACTGCAGTCTACATTTATATCCATAAATAGAAGGTTGTATGTTCTATTGGAGCAGATGGTAAAGCCAGTGGGTTACCTGCTATAAGTAATTTCCCTAAGGTGTCTGTGACATTTTGTACAGACTTCTTTGCTGTTCTTCCAATGTACTGTAAATACCAGTTTTTTTTTTTTCTTTTCTGGTTTTATATCAATTTATTTTTGAGTACTGTAGGCTTACATATGTATTTATAATGTAAGATAAATGTTATTTTCACTGGCTTAGCATCATAGATATGGACATATGTAATGCTGAATATTGATTAATGTAAAGTAGCTCATTTTATGGATAACTTTTAAGTTGCCTGCCTTAAGTGTCTGGTCAATTTGACTTAGTGGACATGAAGACTTTTGGAAGACAGACACTTATTAATATTAGAAAATGCTGATGAATCTTAAAATAGGAATACATTAAGGTTACCATAGACATTAGATGGCTGTCTCAGAAGACTTAATGTTTATGGCTACTCTTAGACGTCTACTATTTCACTATGCAATAGGAGTCTGCTACCAAAATACATCCTTTTTATTATGAAGACTATATTAATTCTAGCTGCTGGTGCTTGTACTGTCCTTTCTCACATCCAGTGACCATCCACCCATCTTCTTGCTTGTTTTGGGAAATATTTAAGACCGCAAGGTGTACACCTGCTGACAGAGACTTGAGACATGAGAATGTACAGAACTGTTATAAGCTAAGGAGAAAGAAACAGAATATAGAAAATGTTATCACTACCTTTACTGAGAAAGCAGTCCAAAACAAATATCACATTGTGCCAAACACGCATCAATTTGGGCAAATATTGGAATGGCATTTGAGAATTATTTTTTTTCTACAAATTCACGTGATGTAGAATTAAAGCTGTGAGGCTGTAGACCTTCCAGCTACAAAACTTCTCAACTTTTGAGATTTGTATCGTCAGCAATTATGAGCTTCTTAATACATTGTTTGATCCAAATAACTACTAATTCTAAAAGGTTATTGCATGTTATTCAGCTATAGTAAGTATTCCATTACTTTTATTCTCAGGATTATGAGGATCTTGTAAGAACCCCACAGATCATAAATGGTCCATATGCCTGTCTACTCCTTTGTTTTTCCTTCTTCTGTAAATTCAGGTTTTCAGGGAATCAATTCTTCTTCTTTTTTTTGTTATTTTTCAAAATACCAAACATCATTATGTTGAATTATATACTATATGAATAACCAAAATCTACAGCTTGTTGTAATGATCATTTCTGTTGTCAATATCCCATGTTTTCATACTTTGCAATGACCCATCATTTTTGACACCTAAATCACTAAATGATCATTGTTCTTTGCACCTAAAGCGTTAATCGACAATAAAACGAGAGATTACCTCTTAAAGGTTTGGCCCCTTATCAAAATCAATACATCTATTGGACTACAAACTGATTACAATAGGCACCAGACAGCAGTAGGTGAATACACCGAGAGCTCTAAAAGTAGTAACTATTTGACCTTGCTCTCTTGAAGTGGTTGTTGTGCCAAATCAGCTGGGGAAAAATGGTATTGATCATCAACCAGATGCAAGGTTCAATCTTCTAATATGGGGTCAGCCATTTTCACATCATGGTGTCTGACTGCATTGTCCTTACAAAGACTTGCTATATGGCCATAAAAGCTACTCTGGATGAATGACTGCTATGTTATGATCTGTGCTCAATTCCTTATTTTCACATATACAATTTTTTTTAATGTCCAGACAGCCTTCTAGTCTGGAAAAAAAAACTTCCAACTATAATTTTTTTAATAAATGTTATAAATTAAAGGGGCTTAGCTATAAAGACAACTTATCTTCTACTCTTTAGAATACCCAAGGGTGCTTAATTCAGCAGTGTGATTATACATGGAGGGAATACCTTCTGAAATACTGCAGTTACACTAACTTGACTGGTGTTAAGGTCACTCGGCCCATCTGGAAGAAAAGAAGAATAGACTGCAGTTTATAGACAACATTATACAATAAATGAATGCATGCTGCACTGTAGCTTTGTTTTTAACCCCTTAATGCTGAAGCCACTTTTCACCTTCCTGACACGACCCATTTTTTCAAATCTGCCCTGTGTCACTATAAGTGGTTACAACTTCTGAACGCTTTAACACATCCAAGTGATTTTGAAACTGTTTTCTCGTGACACATTGTAGTTCAGGTTAGTTGAAAAATTTTGGTGGTATGTTTTGCATTTATTTATGAGAAAATCAGATATTTGGTGGAAATTTGGAAAAATTCTTGATTTTTGAACTTCAAAATGTTCTACTTTTTCCATACATAGTCATAACCGCAAAAAAAGGTAATAACTAACATTCACTAAATGTCTAATTTATGTGTACATGTTTTTTTATTCATACTCTTATTTTTGTAGGATGTTATGGGCCTTTGAACGTTAGGTGCGATTTTTCACATTTTCATAAAAAACGCTAAATCCTGCTATTGAGGGACCTGCTCAGGTTTCAAATCACTTTGAGAGGCCTAAATAAAAGAAAACCCCATAAATTATAGAAACTACACCCCTCAACGTACGTAAAACAACTTTTATGAAGTTTGTTAACCCTTTAATTGTTTTACAGGGGTTAAAACAAAATCGGATGCAATTTTGAAAGTAAAATTTTTTTGGCTAAATTAATCTGTTTTTCAAAATATGTACAAATTCTCAGTGGATAAAATACCAAAACGCTCCACATAATTTGATACCCATTCTCTCCCGTGTATAATAATACCCCATATGTGGTGGTAACCTGCTGTATGGGCACACGCCAGGGCATCGAAGGGAAGCTGCGCCATTCAGAACAGATTATGCATTGTCACTTTTCATTGGCTATACAATCTTTATTTTTTTTGGCAATTTGGACATATAAGGGCTTATTTTTTGCGACATGAGATGCACTTTACAAATACTTTATTTTAGTGGGTCATTAGCTTATTGATGAGATTTTATTAACTCTTGAATGTATGGGTGAAAAGAAAATTGTCAATTTTGGTTTACTTTCTTTTCATACTTTTTGGGGGTCGTACAACGTACACTAAAAATATTATATTTTCTTCATTCTATAGGTCACTACGATTACGGTGATACCTCATTTATATAGTTTTTCATTTATTTTTACAATTTTACTGGATAAAAACTAATATACAGGAAATCTCATTTGTTTTTGCATTGCCATCTTTTCGGAGACGTAACTTTATTATTTTTTGGTTGACAGAGGACTTAGTTTAGGACTTATTTTTTACGTGTTGAGTTGTTCTTTCCAGTGGTACCATTTTTGTGCACATAGCTTTTTTTTTATCACTTTTTAGAACATTTTTGTGTAGAGATTTTATGAAAAATGTACATTTTTGGTGCGTTTTTCGGGTTTTGTTTTTAGGGCGTTCACCGAGCGGGTCCAATAATGTTTCTGAGTTATTGTACGGATTGTTACGGATGCGGCGATACCAAATATGTGGGGGTTTTTGGCGATTTTGTGTTTTTTTTAACTTTATTGCATGTGTATAGGGAATATTTATGTTTAGGGGACTTTAACTTTATTTCATTAATTATTTTTATTAAAAAATTATTTTATGTAGTGTTTTTAACATTTTTTATTAACTTTTACAGGTTAGCTTGAACAAGTGATCCACTGATCACTTGTTCAAGCTCTTCTTCACATTACACAGTGTAATACAGACGTATTGCACTGTGTAATGTAACACACTGAGCATGCTGGGCATGCTCAGTGTGTTACATCCGGGTCCTGTCAGAAGGCAGGACCCGGCAGCCGGAGGAGGATCGTGCAGCCCCGGGCACCGGCAGTCCCGGGGCTGCGATCGGAGCAGTGGACCCCCCCGGTAAGCACTGCGGGGGGGTCCGATTCTTCTCAAATGCCCCTTGCACGCCGCGATCGCGGGTGTTAGAGGCAGGTGTCGGCTATAATATATATAGCTGACACTTGCAGCTTCTGGCGCCGGCTCCGTTCAGGAGCCGGTGCCAGAAGCATGACGTAATAGTACTGCATTTTGCGGGAACGCACCTCCCGCCATGCAGTACTATTACGTCAAATGTCGGGAAGGGGTTAAAATACAACTGTAATGTATAAAAACGTTTGCTTTGCTCTGCACTAAGTTACAATAAGCAATTCTCTCTAACTTTCCGTATTTTTCGGAATATAAGGCACACAAAAAAATCTTTATTTTCTCAGAAATCAAAGGAGCGCCTTATAGTCCAGTGCTTACATACTTACAGACAACGCGCCTTGAACTGTGCACAGGTCTGCCACTTGCTGGTCATTCATCCGTATAATCAGGTGTGACTTATAATCCGGTGTGCCTTATATATGATCCTAGACATTTTAGCAGGCATTTATTGATGGTGCGCCTTATAATCCTGTGCGCCTTATAGTCCGAAAGATATGGTACTCATTGGTTATCTGCAGCCATTTGTCAGCTAGTAGACTAGCAGTTGGCTTGCACCTCTGGCTGTCTTTGGTTGGTTGCCATAAGAATCCATAGCTAGACGAAGGAGAGGACGGTGGGTGGATGATGTTGGGAGGGGTTACTAACAGATGTACACTCTCATGATCAGTAGCTGCTGGGTGCAGAAGACTATCAGTCCAAGCAGAATGTAAAGAAACTCCAACACTTGGAGTGATCTCATAAGCATGCCACGTGTTATGCTGCCACGTGTTCTTCTTATTCCTATGTGGGTGTTTTATGGTGTATGCGGACATGTTTTAATATATATTTTTCTTTGATGTAGTGGAGGGCTGTGTGATGCAGAGCTCCAGTGCTCTGTGTCTTCCGCACCTTGCTCTGCACTAGATCCCCCATGTACATGCAGTAATACTTGCTATACCATATTTTGAGATTTTCCAAGAATTTTGTCAATAGGCGTTTCTAATGGACAGTGCAGGTTAATGAAGCAAACATTACAAAGCAAAAAAAATGAAAATGCTAAACTGTACAATCATTTTATATCTGTAAAGGTATAGTATTCAGTTGTGATTGTGGGTAATTGTTCTTAGGGAATACTGTATATTGAAGGAGGTAGCGAAAAGCACAGTCTTTGGATGCCATTTCCCTGAAGAAGTGTTTCCATTATTTTCATCTGTTCAATGTGAAGTGTCAGACTTGAGGTCACAATGTATTCTCTTGGCTTTCAGATTTCTTTCTGTCTGATTTTCTTTTTTTTCTTTTTTTTTTTTTTTGTTCAGTGGATGACAGTCTCATCTCTTAGGTCATCTCTGCGCCTTGACCCTATAAGGAATCTATAGGGATTCTAAAATCTATCATTGTACTGTCAATGAGAAAACCATTTTTTTAATAATCTATATGATGCTGTATTTATAGGGTTATTTTCATTAAAAACCCCCTCATTATGACCGCACCACCTGATAGAGGGGGTCTGCCCCCACGCTTTAAAATTCCATCATTTCGACCTTTTCCTTAGTGTGTTTTCTTGTCCCTGTGACAGACCCATGAAGAACCTCAGTTCAGTTCCTGGGCAATTTCGCCTTGTGCTCTATGGAGCTTGGGAGACCTAGGATTCTCATGTCCTTGGCTGGTCATGTGCCTGCCTCACTATTAGCACTTACCCAGTGGGGAGACTTCGGGGGAGGTCTAATGGCCGTCTGGTTCACCCTGTATGCTGACTAGCATGTATATAATGGCCTGCTAGATCATTGGCTGTGTGCCATGCCTGCAACCTCGCTGTATCAGTGATTGACCATGTGTTCCTGTGAATTATTACATTTTCCACCATAAGCTCAGAGGATGTAGACATGGGATCTGTATTGGATGCGACAGTATCGCTAATTAGATGACTTCCAGGTGGTGATGAGCATGACCTTCCTGGCCTTATAATGGGCTCTGACCTGCTGTTTTCTGTGTCTTTTCATGCTTTAGTGGGAAGAGGACCCCAGTAAAAAAAAAAGCCCTGCGCTCCTTTATTCAGGAGGAGTTTAAAAAGTCAGGAAAGCCACATAGAGGTCACTTAGAAATGTAGACTCCCCTGGGCTGGCCATCCAGAGCCAGTGCATCAGACCATTCAGATAATAAAGATATTTGTCTTGCCACTTTAGTGGATTCTAACCCGGATTCTGAGGAGGAAGATACCAGGAGATCTCTTTTTCCAGTGGAAGGTTTAGAACATCTTATAAAGTTAGTACATTCTACTATAGAAACTGAGGAATATATCCAGGATCAGTTTCTACCCCCTGGGCAGAATTTATGGATGTTTCAATCAATCAGATCTGTTGGGCTACTAAATGGTCTTCCCCTCATACCTTCTTCCATCACTATGGTTTGGATGTAGTGGATGCTTTTTTTGGACATGGGGTCCTCTCCTTTACTGTCACTGTCACTCCCTAAGCGGTGATATTCTACGCTATTCTATGTGGTGGTGCTGTTGTTGTGAGGGAGTAATTAGTAAGTAATTAGTAAGTACTCACTGATAATTTGCTTTCACTGAACAACAACATCACTGCTAAGACCTCTCAAATTGGGCATCCTAAGTTTTATATAGGTCTTATTCATGGCAATGATATGTGAAATTTCCCCTTATCCACTTCCTAATATGCACTGTACATGTACTGCACAGTGGCCAAGGAGTTTCTGCAAAGTTCTGTACATGTAGGCTGTGTAGCAGTACATTGAAGAGATCTCTCATCAGGTGCATAAGTGGGAGACTAGCTGACTTCTGGGGCCGCACCTTTAAACTCTTGAATACACGCACATTTTCATACTTGTATATCATATATACACTCAATACCTTGGCACCTATGGTTGCTACACCTGTATTTACACCTCTGTCTCACATCCCAGTGCGCCACAGTGTTCTAAATCCATCTACAGCCCTAAATTAAAAATGCAATTTTCACACTCTCGTTCTAACAACAACCCACACAATGGTATGGTTACACGGATCTCCAGGACTGCTACCTCTGTATGAGCAAAACTGCTGACACATTCCCTTTTTTAAACATTTTTAGAAACTGTATGGCTTGTACAAAATGGGTTGTTGCTTCACAAAAAGTATGGGGGGAGGGGGTCTGTGCATCAAATGCACCAAAATGGTTGTTTGTCTTTTTTGTGTGTTTTTTTTTTTTTCAATGAAATGAAGCTAACTGATAATAGTTGTAAAGGTGGGAAAAAAAAGGGAAAAAGACAGCAACCAATGTATTTACCAAAAGCTGTTTGTTTGATGCACACAGCCCAGGGTCCTAGTGTGCAGGATCCATAGTCCAAGACAAAAAAGAGAGAAGGCCACAGCATCCAATATGAAAAAAGGTTAAACCTTTATTCACACAGGCATAGAAAAAATTGAAACGTTTTGATTCACCATGAATGCTTGACAAAGATTGATGGTGAATCGAAACGTTGCTGTTTTTTTTCTATGCCTGTGTGAATAAAGGTCTAACCTTTTTTCATCATATTGCATGCTGTGGCCTTCTCTCTTTTTTTGTCTAGGTGTAAAGGTAAACTACACAGCCTAATAAGATATGTTGCATATTAAGATACTATCATAGACTTGCCATCCTAAAATGCACCAGATTTAACTTTGAACTGTCTGACTCTACGACTATGACTACAAATCTTAGAATAGCATATTATATGGTCAATCTAATGGCTAGTACATTGATTTCTTGCTTTACACTGACAGTGGGATCTTTGCTTGGTTAAATAAAATTATACTATAGCTATCTCTGGGGATAATAACCTAAATACTACTAACCAGACTTCACACATGATCCTACTGCGGAAGTTACTTATTTATCCATTTTGCTCATAAATTATACTTTAGAATATGAATAAAATCCGCTTTCCCCGTTCTGTGAATAAGGGTCTGCTAATAAAATATGTAAGGTTGAATGAAGGCAGGGAAACCGCTTCACATTAGCTCCATTCTCCAAACTGATGACTCTGATTTATAGCGTATTTCTCCCTCTATCTCTTTGTAATGTCCTTTCTACGATTTGTACAGGCAAGCACAAAGCCCAAAGGGGAAATTAGTACTTGGCATCCATTTGTGAAGTGTGTTTTTCTCCTTGTACTTTTTGTCATTGGCTCTTTGTACTTAAATCTGTTCCATTTCTCCTTTCTTCCAGTCTGTTTCTCGGCTGTAGTCCATAAAACTGGCTGTCGTAAGGCTTCTTTACTGAATAAAACATTGTAAAAGAAGAGTTCTAGAGCTTTTGGTAACATGGTGGCAGTACATCACAACCCCCAATCAATCTTCTCAGTTTCATATTGTAACCTCTTTCCATCATTCCCTGTGAAAATGTTTAGAAGGTTTTTCACATTTTGTTAATTATCTGACACATCATCAAGAAGATTTATTGAAGATTACATTGGGACAATCTGAGTTGAAGCTTGGAATGAAAGGGTGCTTCATGGTGCAACATAAGCCTTTCAGTATTTGTACATTACAAAATTTGAAGACTGAAAATATGGGAAAAATCATTAAAGATGAGGCAGACAGACTGATCTTGGTCTGTCCCAACTATTCACAATTGTAGCTCTATTTGGTTTGATTGACTGCTCAATATAAGCACAAGCTCTTAAAATAATATCTAATCAATCTAGTTGGAGCTACATCTGCTGAAAGTCTGACAACAATTATTAATCTGTTTGCACACAAACAAATGTGGTCTGAGAAAACTTTCGCTGGTGGGATTTCTCAGACCAAACCTCATATCATTGGACTCAAATGACATGATGTGGTCAGTTGGGTGATGGTACAGGCTGGAAAAACCAGTGCACTGAGCATTTTTCCTTGGCCAAATTTGCTTGTGTTCAATAGGCCTAAGAGGATAGATCTCATGCCGTTATCATCACAGATCCAAGTCCATTCACATCATAGTTTCTTAAAAGGCTATTGAGAAGACAATCCTGGATATAGTGCAGATGACACAACAACAAATGTACCTTGTTTTATTATAAAATCCCCCAAAAATGGCAGAAGCCCATTACCCAACAGAGTTTTTCTGGGGGAAGCTCCTGGCATCACACTGAGTCTCTTATATACATAATGCATATACATAATGTATTATTCAAATTCATCCATATCATCCAAAATTATGAATTTTTAATATTTATATTACACGTTAAGTACCCAGTGGTTACCCCCACTGGTAACACCTGTAATCAACATTTAACTGGGAGCAACAATCCCCAGGAAAATGTGGGATGCGTGTGCTAACAACTTGCAAGTAGTGACATCCATTCGCGACACTGGCACTTAAAAGCTGCCCGTTGGTTTGCTGGCGGCATTCACAGAGTTAATGGCAAGGTGTGCAAGCCAAACACAGAAGAGCCTTCTCTGGATATTTACACATGGGACTAAAAAAGTGTACATACAAGTTTTTAAAACTCTGTTCCAAAATTGTGAATCCAATTTGTCCTGGGTGCCCATGCTATTTGCATGACCAGCTGGTTAAGCTGCAGGTATATCTCAAGTTGCTCTGTGAGTTGATTTTTAATTCTTGCTATGAATTTATTCATGAACATTTCTTTAATGTTTAGTGTCTGATGAATAGACCATATGGTGTTTAAATACAGGAGAACAAATAACATAACTCAGAAACCCTGCCAGAACAAATGTCCACACGTTTCCATTCTGCTGTTCTAATCACATAAAGTACTGTAAGTCCTCATTTATTTTCCTCTGCTGAGCGCTGCATAAAATGACTGATTTATGTTCACCATGAATTATGCTATGGTCACCTGTAGAGGATTTGCATGGTAAGTTGTATGATTGTATTACAACAGCAAATATATCTGAGGTCTTCAGTCCTGTCCAGAAATGTTCATCCTTACAAACCATTAAAAATGCTTTCCGGCCAATATTCATTATACAAAGGATACAGTCTTGCCGTCTCCTAATGCATTCCTCCTGTGCCATTTCAAGTGACAGGGTCATTGTATTGTGCTGCTAGGGTTTCCTAAAGTTTTAATAAAGTACCATATATACTTGAGCATAAGCAGAGCTTTTGTGCTGAAAAACCCCACTGAGCAGGACCTGGGGATGGATGGAGCCCACAGCTTGCCAGTCCTTGACAGTAGAAGATAAACAGTTATATTCTTGTAAGACATGAATACCATTGATTGCCAACATTTGGAAAGAGGAAGGTCTTGGACCCTACATTCACACATTATACGATGATCTATTGTTGCTAGGCTACATTAATAAAACAAACTCCAGGTTCTTAGTTACATTCTTATCAAATTACACAGGCCTTCATTTTTGCGCTTAAAAGGAAAGTTGCAATTCAGGAGTTCAGTCCTATAGTGGAAACTTGGCTATGCAAGTTTAATAAATTAAGAGTAAGCAAGTTCAATGTCAAAGTGACATTGCATTCTGTGTTTGTAAACATTTTGTGTATATAGATGTTTGCGTGGTCTCTTCCTTATTCAAGAGGACCTTTCACTACTTCCACCAACTTCAATGCATAAGTGTTGCTCTACTGATTTCCAATTACTAAATGCCATTCTTTTTGGCACCTACTGTCTGGTTTGGAAAAGTGGTGCCTGGCATCACCCACCGGACAGTAGATGACCTAATTTTCCTAGTGCAGAAACAAGCAACCTTGATTGCTTGGAAATAGTGGGATTTAGAATAAAAATTCAGTTTGTTCCAAGAATGGATTAGCAGCACTGAAATGCAGAAGGTAGTGAAAAGGCCTCTTTTAAATTCCTACTGTTGGTGGTGCTTGCTGTGAATATAGTTAGTTAGCCATTGTTTTCTGTCCCTCAGAGCCCACCAAAAGGTAGGGGTTGTCTTCTGGTGTTTATAGCTATGCATTTCCTTAAAAGTGGTAGTGGCAATGGCACTCGCATTGCCTGTGTTTGTGCTGGAAAGAATGTGACCATACTGATACACACAGATCCATCACAATTCATCTTTACTTGTTGCTAGGATGCAACTCAAACATCATTGCAAAGCATATTCATTAGGGAGTCCTTCAGACTCCCTAATGAATATTTACAAGAGTAAAGTCTGGTTTCACTGAAGTTCCTCTCCAAGGCGTTTTGCAAATTGATATAAATTGCAAGCATCTTCTGTTTATATTCCACAGTTTGTGCATCACATATATTATCACACATATTATGTGTATGTGTTATAATTGTTACCTTTTAATAAGGCAGTATGGTAAACTCTAATGCAACTGCCTTAATTGAAATATGAGTTTCAACAATCCTCTCAATTTATGGTTAATGGACTCTTTAGCACAATTCTGATCTCTACAGTTTTCCTCACCACTGAAGAGGTTAATGATCCCCTCTGTTCATTGGCATAAATAAGCCATCTGGAAATACTGAAGTGGATGTAACAGGTTGCCAATCAAGACCAGTGAGACATTATTGCAGCTCTGTGCTTGTCCTTGAGTGGTCTGATCTAATTTTGAGAAATTATTTTGGCTTATCTGCCTTTAATTTGTATGCAGTCCAATAGCCCAGGCAGAGGAGACATCTGGGTTGGCACTTAATGCAACACACCTTTTTTTTTTTTTTTTCCTCCTGAAAGAGTTTTTTTTTTTTTTTTTTTCAGACTGATCCCAACTTTTTCTTTTTAATTTACCTAGCCTTAAACTAGTAGTGCATTATGATACCGATCCTTGTTAATATTGTGGTATTAAAGATGCCTTCTACTCCTTGATACTTTACACATTTATATTTATCCAATGTATACTCCAGTAAAGTCAATGGCTCATCCTACTATTGGATATGGAGAAGAGTCCAGGAGACTCAATAATACATTTTTTTAGTAATGAAAATTTGTGTCCTGCTCTCTGCTAATTGCTTTGTATGGATGTTGTATATATGTCCAATTTTCTTGACCTAACTAGACATAAAATTATACCATTTCCTGGAATATACAATTTATCATCAATTTGCTTCCTCTACTTTTCTAGAAATGTGTTTTCAATTCTGTGCTACTTAAGATATTTTAGTAGTGGCAAGTCTGCACATCTCCATTATCGAAAAATAGTGATGGCCGTTTCCCCATATACATGTAATGAGTTTCTTATTCCCGAAGCTGTTTCAGTAAACTCACTTTTTCTGGGACTGATCAATGAGGCATTGAGAGAATCTTGAGGATGCAGTAAAATTTAAAATTAAAAAGTTTACCCCAGCTGACTTTGGGCATCACTTTAAGAACCATTTAGGAAAGTAGTTTAGTTTGGTTTGAAAAAGAAAATTGTGTTCCTAAAAGGCATTTATAGGAGTTTGGATTGGTATTGGTTTTACAACTTTTAACTATTTTAAAATGCAATAATTAAATGAAGTGAATGGCTTAAAATGTTCTCTGTATACTTAATCTCCGGATTGTGTTTATAGCATTGATGTCAAAAATGTTACTTTAGCTGCTTTTCATACTGATGAAAAATAAGAACAAGGCAGTAAAAAATAATTCTGCTTTTCTGCAGAGACACAACCTTCCCGTACCAAGATTGTGTCAGATAGTAAGAAAGTCATAGAGATTCATTGCTGCAGTTATGCATCTTTGGCAACACATAATTCCAATATTTCCAATCCCTTCAGCCTATGGAATATCTGTAAATAATTATATACCCTTTAAAACGAAAATTTCCCTTACACTGAGTACTATTATAGCTATGTGTATACATTCGAGTGCATCTCATCTTAGTCCAGTGACAGTTTGTATGCAGCATCTGAGAAATTGAGTGCATTCAAGCGCATGAAATCAATGATCTTGGCTTGGGAGCGGTATCCTTATATGTGATACAGAGATTTGCTACTTCACAACCTTTTTTTGTTTGGTTTTTCCATCAAAGTGATTGTAGAAAAATGTTTCACTATAAAACAAGCTCAGAGAATGTTCTTTTTGACCTTGTTAAGAGTTTAATGGCCAAGTTCATCTGCCCATGAGGGAAGTATCTGAAGCCGCAAGAGATGATGACTTTCCTTCTTTGCTACTCAAAGTATCCAGTGTCTCCTAATATGTATCAAAGTGGATCATATCCTTTGCATCAGTTACTATTGTTCTTTGTAAAACTGTTTTATAGAGTATATTGAAGTCTACAGAATTGTACACAGCAGGAAATAGATTTATAGATGCAGAGATGGTTTTTAACCATCTTGTGTTGTATAGAAATGGCACATTGTGCCAAGTGATTTTTTCTCCAATGTATAACAGACAAATATAACCAGATTACAAAATTGGTTTCAATATATATATAATATGTATATAATATTTTCATCTACTGTACTGTGGCATATTATACAGTCTGCGTACTCTTACAGCCAGGTGTATGCTCTGCCAAGGTCTGCATGATTGCCTGTCTGCAGCCTCTATGAGCTTGGAATGTTTTTGCACACTGTCCTATCAGGATGCCGGGTGTTTCACCAATCATCTTCTGGGACTGTGTTCGGTCACGTAATATAGTTTTCCTTGAAACCTATACAGGTGCCTGATAGATGCGTCTTTTGGCTCTTGGTTTATGCTCTACTGTGCTTTTGCTTGTACCTTCAGACTATTCTGGTTGCCTTAAGATTTTTTTTTCACTGATGGTTTTTGCCTATTGCCGTGGCATTGAGATTGGTAAAATTCTGTGTATTTTTGCCCTAAGATGCTCTTAACATACATATGCTCTCAGCTAAACTTGTATGTATATGTGGGAGCCAGGACAGACATGGACTGATTGACTATTTTCCTGACTGACCAAATCTTATAAAACATTTTCTTATTTCAGAAATGAATAGAGCAGGTGATAGCAGTACACTTTGTAATATACTTCATTAAGCAAAGCCACTACTCTTCACCATGTTTCTGCTTTTTCTCCTGCACTGAGCAGTTGAGCCACGAGTGCATGGAGAGCCTTGAGTGCTCTTTAGAGCTCATAGAGCTAGTTAGGCAAATGATTAACTTTTTCCATACCTAGCGAATATTTATCTTGATAATTCAGCTCTGTAATTTGATTATCCAATTACTTAACTTTTTACAGACGGTCATTAGGAACATTATTGGGTTCATCTGGGGTCAGTGGACTACAGGAAAGAAAGTGCTTAAAGAAGGTCAAAAGACTAGGGAAAAGAACAATGCAGCATATTTCTTTAATAAAGTATATTAAATGTTTATTACAACCTTTTACACTATTGATTTATACATTCTTGAAAGTTTACTTATGCTTTAGGGCTATGATCAGCCTTAGGGCTCTTTCACACTGGCGTTGTTTCACATCCGTGGTCCAATGATTTTCACGAATGCCTTACTGTTTTCAATGGTTGTTTTTTACATTGGCTTTTTTTTTTAACTGATTCATTGTCTTTGGAAAAAAAAAATTTGAAAGCTGTTCAATTTTTTTTCACTGATGCAGATGAAGGACGGCAATATAAGTCTCAGGGTCTGCAAAAGAGGGGATGATAGGTCATTTTTTTTCACCAATGAGGCTGGAGAACCAGGTGTGCTTTCTAACGGTGCTAATCTTTTGTTTTGTCTTTGCATCCCCCCAAAAAACTGGAGACAAAACATAAACAACATAAAGCAGACACACATCACACACGCCAATGTGAATCTGGCCTTAGAGTGAGCTTGGTGACTTTGGTGTTGAGAGATTTATCAGTCTAGTGGTATAATTTAGAATCTATGTTCTCAATAACATAGTCCAATGTTTTGGCTTTACAGCACACTGTTAAATGTAAGATGATTTACAGGTGTTGCAACGTTTCGTAGGTTATAGGCTGTGGCATACATACATGGCTGTGGCTGGGTTAGTATTATAACACTGCTGCAAGTGTTTAATGTGTTAACATTGAGGCTACCTTCATCTGTAAATAACTCCTCTACATTGCTGTTTTATGTATTCCATTATATAATGTGTAGGATATAGAAAACAATATTTATTATACAATATGCTTGTTTAGAACCATATACCCTTCACACAACTGGCAAGTTAAAATATTCATATGCAATATACATAATAAGGTCAAGAAGAATCAAACACAAATCACTAAGTTTGGTTAATAAAGGCTTTAGTAAAGACCATTTACCGTACTTCCCTTTATCTAAATCCATATCATTGTTCAGTTCTTTAAAACAGGTTATACAAAAGGTTTCTACGACAAAGCTAAACGTTCTATAAATTGACCTTTTTAGCTGCTATGGTTGTTCAGGCCTATAGTGAAACATATCTGTCTCTAAATAGAACCCACAGTGTAATGATGAAACCTTTTAATTGTGTAATAACCGCTTGCCACCTTTCTTCAAGTTAATCAGCGTCACATCCTGTCATCATGTTGTGCAAGCTAAGGCACCAGGTCTAATGAAAGACATTTGCCTCTTTTCCTTCAGTCTCTGCGCTTTCATGAACTTTTATATTATCACACATTTCCAGACATGGCAAATAGTCTTGTATAAGGCAGTTAAAGGATCTGTTTCTTGTTCCTTCTTGTCTACATTATTCATTACCCAAATCTGTGGTCAATATAATCATTACATTAAGGATATTATTGTACATTGCATGCATTTCCAACTTAAATACAAATTCAACTTTAAAAAAACCTAAAGAACCTATCTTGTACATAACCTGGGGAATGCCTGTATAATTTATGCTTGGAGTGACCATATATTGTCTTGTCAGATTCTGACCGGTTGACCATTTCCATGTGATAATGAAATAAGTAATGCAACATGTAAATTTTTAAGCAGTTCTTTATTTTTTTTCTATATTAATCTAGTGTTTGTGTTCAATTGCGGACTGCAAACAATGGACCTATGTGACATAGGCATGTGATGTCCGCTTGTGTGTCATTTAATTTCATATAAAATTATTAACCGAGCCACAAACACAGGCAGGAGTAGAACCTGTGCCATAATGTAGGCTTGGGCAGTCAGCTCACATCCAGGCCCAGGGAAACCACAGCCGTCTGTATGAGCCCATGGATAAATGCATATGGCCGTGTGCTTGCCATTGAAACGATGACACAGCTGAAAACAATGTTACTGTACATGAGGCTTTCGGCATAAATTTTCTGTCTCCTATGAAAGCATAAATTATAGAAATGTAAGGTTACTGGAGACGTTAATAATTTACCTGTGCTTCATTATTGTTAACCTTAGTTGACGTGGGAATATGTAATATAGCACAATGTATCTTATATTGTAGTTTTGCCACTTGGCTCTACACTTCTTGCTACATATGTTAATTCTGCTGCCTTGGTGCTCTCACTGGAACAGTGATCTTTGTGCAGCGTTCCTCTTCATTACCTGCCGCTGATTTTCTGGCAGATGCTGTGTGAGCAGTGGGCACTACTGAGTGTTGCGGTACGATGGCATACATACGTTATTACTTTCCAGTATTCTGTATACAGTACTTATCTACTTTATTACATTAAGTTTACCAGGTGACCATTACACTTTTACAACACTGATGCCACAGCTTTTCTATAAACTACCGTATTTTCCGGACTATAAGGCGCACATAAAAGCCTTGGATTTCCTTGGAAATCCAAAGTGCGCCTTATAGTCCGGTGCGCCCTATAGGAGGGCAGCGGACCCTACTTACATAGCTCCCCGCTACAGGAGGCAGCAGATCTCCAGCGGGAACTGCAGACCACGCGGCACGAACAACTTCTGCTGCGTCGTCTGCAGTTCCCGCTGGAGATCTGCTGTCTCCGGTAGCGGGGACCTATGTAAGTATGCCATTCTCCACCTTCCCCGCTCACCTTCCCCGCTCACCTTCCACGCGTTCTGCGTCTCGTATCGGCGTCGCGTCTCGTCCCGTCGGGTCTCCGCTCCGCCCCGGACCTCCGCCACGCCCCCGGACCCTGCGCCTTATAGTCCGATGCGCCTTATATATGGAATTATTACATATATAAGGCGCATCGGACTGATGCGCCTTATATTCCGGTGCGCCTAATGGCCCGGAAAATACGGTACTTAAACTATATATTTCAAGTAGGGTTATAGCTAGATATGGGAATTCGTTTAAAATTTCAGGAAAACTCCGGTTCGGCATGAATCCAAAGTTTTCGGTCATTCGCGGGAACTATTCCCCCCCCCCTTTATTAGCAAAATGGCCACGAGCACAACGTGTTACATGGGGCAGAGAACTCTGGGAAGAAGAAAGGAACACCCTTGATCACATGTGCAGATATGTAAGCCAATCAGCGACCGGCAGGCTTGTGTGATGTCACAGCCCTATAAAAACAGACGGCTATTTGCAATCCCGTCATTTCACACTTCGTGTCGTGTCTGTAGCGTCTAGCTGCTTGTATTCAGTAGCTGATGGAGTGATTTTTGCTCAAAGTCCTGGGTGTCAGTTTTTGGGGTTCTATATTCTGCAAATTTCAATCCTTCTTTTGTTGCTAAAGTTGATATCAAGAAATCTGTGTCAAATCCACATAGTTGGTGGAGTGATTTTTTTCTTAAAGTCCAGGGTGTCATACTTTGTCATATATACGTTGTCATACCGCTGCTCCTGCGCCAATGTCCACCTCCTCCTTCTTCTCCACCAGCACCTCAGCCTCCACAAGTCTAATTGCCGCTCCATCACGCCACATGTGCAGGGCACAGCGTTGTCACACAGTTCTACTCCTGGTTTGCCTGGGCGAACAAAGTCACATAGGGGACTCCGTGTCATGCAAGAAGAAATTAATGTGTGGCTTTCTCCTTGACAACTGTAAATCTTAACCATGGTGACAGACAATAGGAAGAACATGGTGACCGCACTGCACCGAGGAGGGATGGTCCACGCGCCCTGCATGTCACATATGTTCATTCTGGTTGTCAAAAGGTTCCTTAAGTCTTACACCCAGTTTCGAGACATTTTAAAAATGGCCAGGAAACTGCATGCACTTCATCCATTCTGATAGAGCCAAGCACACCCTCCTCGAGTTGCAGCAGCAGAACTGCCTGTACACTGTATGAACAGAGAAAAGCCATAAATAATTTTTTCATGAAGCAAGAGGAACGGAGTATTCCCCAGTGTAACTTTGATGTCAGCCATTGTCAGCTCATGTGTGACACCTGCCGTTTGCTCAGGCCCTTTGAAAAGGCCACGTTATTTGTCAGTTGCCAGGACTACAGGATGAATAACATCATTCCACTGCTTCATGTCCTGGAACAGATGCTGCGTAGTCGCAACTAATCCAGTGGCCTTGCCAATCTCATGGCCACAACAGACAAGTGGGGGCTGACCTGTAGGAGCACATTGGAGCACAAGCAGAGTCTTGGAGTCAGGAGAGGAGGAGCAGGAGCATCCGTAGGAGGTAGAAAATGAGGCAGATGACCCAGAAGCACCGTGGCAGTATACAGTGAAGATGGAGGCCGGGAGTCCCATAGAGTCACTTGCCCAGATGGCCTGCAGCATGCTGCTTTGCCTAACTAGTGACAGCTGAATAGTCAACATCCAGCATAGGGATGAGTTTTGGCTCTCCAACCTCTTAGACCCTCCCTACCGGTCCAAAAAGGGTGCCTTTTTTCCAGCTACCGAGAGGGAGGAACAACTGGCGTACTGTAGAGAAATATTGTGCAGACAGTTGGCCGCTGCCTATGTGCACCATTGTCCATCCTCTGTCAGGTCTGACCAGGGGATTCCTGGCAGTGATCGCTCCCGTACTACTGCCATGGCTGCTGTCGGGAGATGGGGGGGTTGGTAGCAGTAGCAGCTCCATCAGCAGCAGCTTAAGTCTGGAGTCCTTAATGAGCAGCTTCCTTCACCAAACTAGTAAGGAGGGTAGCCGCCACCAGCAGCAGGACATGGGGCAGACACTGCACCAGCAGTTGGTAGCCTACTTGGACAGCACTTTACCACCTCAGGTAGAGGATCCCCTGGACTACTGGGCAGCCAACTTGTGGAGTTTGCAGTACAGATGCTGTCCTGCTGGGCCAGTAGTGTAGCATCAGTGGGGGACATCGTTTCCCAAGGAGAACTCACTTGTCCACCCGTAATGTGGAGAGACTGACCTTTGTCAAGATGAATCAGACATGGATTGGCTAGGATATCAACACACCAATGCATTAGATTACATCCGTCATGACGCCTCCCCCAAACGTTGAGAAATGAATCTGGATTCTAACTACCTGCTTCAGCCAATATTTTGATGCTTCCACCCACCAGATGCCACACATCTGCTGCCGGTTGCTCCATCTGCCTCCCACCATCTTTATTAGGGACTGGAATTGTCATCCATCTCCACACTGTGATTGTGTGACTTTCTGACCTCCTGCTGCTGCCGGCACCTCTACACTTGCCATACTGTGCCATACTGTGGCCTACAATGTTGCTGCCACCACCAGAATTTGTCATTGTGCCACTCTCTGACCTCCTGTTGCTGTCATTACCTCCACACTCTGTCATTCTGCCACTCTGTGGCCTACGATGTTGCTGCTACCTCCATAATTTGTTAGTTTTCCTCTCTTCAGACTATTTGCGCTGCTTCCAACTTACCGCTGTCTCCCTGTGACACCCTGTGATTTCCATAATGCTGTTTTCATCCTCCACCACTCTATGACATTGCCACTATGTTTGGTTTTCCCCTTCATTTCATCTGTCAGAAGAAATGAAAAGCTTCAGGATTGATAGCCAAAAGCAGGAGTGGATACAGAACACAGAGGACATGCAAATACCCCATTTACTGGTCATCTCTGTTTTGGATCAACTTCTGTTTGTTTTTTGCTTTAGCAATACTGATTGATTATTGACCAATTGAAAGCGGACACTGGCAGATAAAAAAAAGGGCAACAGGTTCTGTCGTAATCTATGAAATCATCTGATGTCAGTGTAAAAAGAGTGCACTTTTTGATGTTATAGTGGGATCTTGGCCCTCAGCTCAGTCCTTTTCGAGGTGGCACAGACATTACCATGTCACGCATTCCCGCTTCACTTATTTGGTCAAGTTGGCCCCTGTAAGTGCCCACGGAATTGAAGAGTGAAGCGATTCTAAGAGCGGCAGCTGTCATGTGCGTATCATACGAAAACACTGCATTGTTTCAAGACCAAACCACCATATGAGCATGGCACAACGTTCAACACCCTACAGGCTCTCTGCAGCCAGGAAATACCTGTTTTTTAATGTGATTCGCAATGATCCGATTCTGGTCGAAAAAAATTTCGTCTGAAAATTCTGCAAACTCGGCCTCTTTAATAACTCTAGGAGCTGATGGTTCATGTTTGGAGACCAGGGTGGATTTAGTACAGGTTTCAGAATATATGTTAGTTTGGAATTTGTAGTTTGCAAAGAAAAGAGCCAGATAATTGGGGAAATAAACATGTTTCTCTTATTTTATTACAAAGTTTCTTTTATTTTCTTGTGTTATTTATCGTAGCAAATTATGTTGAAAGGTTAGTGACCACTTAAGCACATGTTGGAGACGGCTCTATTTATTATTCATTTTTTTCAAAACCGGAGGCCCACCACAAGGAGACATCTTTTGGATTTGTTGGAACACTGCAGATAAATACCATAATCCCAAAAGGAAATTTGAATGTAGGTTATAGAGGCAAGAGACAAAGATACTTGAAGTTGGTTTCTTTTAGTCATTCTCATTTATAACTCCTGTGTTTCCATACCACCTACTGTCCTATAACACATATAGGGCTGATAAGATTTTGATGGAAACGGCACACAACCAATTTTCCATACTGCACAGGTTTATTTTGAATTGTTCAGGCATGAGTCTTTTAGTGAAATTGATGGTAATAATGCTAGACATTACACCTCTATTAGATAAAGAAGTTTATTCAATTGGCATTCAAAAGAATTATGAAAAAATGAGTGAGGCTAAGTAGAAAATCCTGCGTTTCATCTACCATTTCGGTGGAAGTGTAAAGGAGCATGTAGAGTATAATTTGGGTAAATAAAATACGTACTTACATCTCATTAGGAATTTCAAATGCAGATAGATATTTGACATGTTTAAGAGATCATTTGAAACGGGGATTGATAATATACATTTAAAGGGAACTTGTCAGGGCGATTCAAGATACTTAAACCCACACAGGTCTTTTTGGACCGGTAATTTAGTATCTCAAATTGCCTTGTATGATTTATACTTGTCCCCTCATGCTTGTGCATTGAGGCAAGTGAGGAGGTCCTGGCTCTTCAGATGCGAGTCCGATATACCTCATTAGACTCTCATGTTGAGAAGTTTAAAATTCTTTTTTCTTTTTTTTTTCTTTTCACGTACACCTGTAATACATGTTGCTTTGGGACATCATCATCTTAACCATCATCCATAAGGACCTGTAGGTTGTTTAAGGTCCTAAATTGACCTGACAGGTCCTCTTTAAGAAACTTCATGTTTACTGTTCCTTTTAGTATCTGTACAAATTGAAAGATATCTGCAACCTAAAATATTGCCTAAAATAAAAGCAAGCTAAAATAGTTGTTCCAGGATGAAGCAGCACTCCCAAAAATGTGTTTTTTGTTTCCACCCAATATGAACTGCAGTTGGTATGAGAAATGTATCCTTCACATTTCTTGCTTCATATTGGAATTGTCTGTCCCTGGATTGGTAAAGCCAGATCGGCCTTTAAAAGCTTGCAAGCAACATTTTTGCACATGTAGTGTTCCAATAGAATTTCCATTTGTTTAAACCTGGGATGTAAATGGCGCAAAGAATCTTAAAGAAAATATTTTTTAATTTGTATTAATTCAGTTCAAGCTATTCATACATAAGAAAAAGTAAATTAGGTTAACACCCTAGCACCCTTCTGATAAGATTCTTCTCTGCAGTTGGTCAATAGCATATTGACCACCCGGAAGCACTGCAGGGGCAACTCCCAATTACTTTAATAAGTACTGCCCCTGTAGTGTTCCCAGACAGCTGAAACTGTATTCTTTCTCTAGTCTTGCTACTAATGACTTATCCTGTGAAAATCTCATTAGAAGTATAGGGGAATGCCGAACCCCCTTCAAGAATTTAAATATCTGTTGCAAAACATTATAGATGGGGCTTAAACTTAATTTAAAAAAAAACAGAATCAGGAATTCATATATAATGCTACCTCAACTATGAAGTCCTAATAATATTAAATATATACTTTAGATGATGACTTTTACAAAACTGAATATTTCCTTTATGACTTTTTCACTAATCGTAGCGTGGAGAAGAATTCTGTGTTGCCCATTATGTTCAATGACCTATTTAGCCACTGCAAGGAGTTGTATGCTAAATGCTCAATTTGGTTAAATGCAGTAGACTTGCTGACTTGCCTACATGCCGCATATACCTCGGGGATACTGTGTTGTTGTTTCTCAATCATAGGGTCTTAATTGGAGTGACTATTTCATGAACGCTCTGAGTGATTAAAAGCTTTAGTTAGAGACCATTGTCCGTCATCCTGCTGCTATACCTAATGATTAAATCCATTACTGAGCTTTTTAATCACATCAGGTAGTAGAAGAATCAATCATCGATTAACCCAAATCTAAAAACATACAGCACTGAATGCATAACACAAAACATGTGTAATTAATATATGCAAGATGCCAATACAATAACAAAGAATAAAAAGCTAGACTTGAGCAGAAGACCAGCAGTGAACCAGTAAAGTTTAAAACTGCATCAACCATTATAGACCATAAATATATTTAGAAAAAATTCTAAATGTAGAAATTTTAATTGTAATTATACATGTGTTGAAATATTCCATTGGCTACATTTTCTCTATGCACTGGTGTGTGTAAAAAACTAAAAACTTATAGAACTAGAAAATGGTTGCCAAATAAGTACAAAATGGGGTGCACGTTATATAGGATTCGGCTTTTCAGGTCATTCATGTACAAAATCCAATGAATAAGCAGCACACCAATAGTTCAAAGTGCAAAAATACCTGAGTGGACTTAATTCCATAATGAGCAACGTTTCAGCTCCAAACAAAGTCCATTCTGGTATTATTGCACTTTGAACCATTGATGTGCTGCTACACTCACCGGCCACTTTATTAGGTACACCATGCTAGTAACGGGTTGGACCCCCTTTTGCCTTCAGAACGGCCTCAATTCTTTGTGGCATAGATTCAACAAGGTGCTGGATGCATTCCTCAGAGATTTTGGTCCATATTGACATGATGGCATCACACAGTTGCCGCAGATTTGTCGGCTGCACATCCATGATGCGAATCTCCCGTTCCACTACATCCCAAAGATGCTCTATTGGATTGAGATCTGGTGACTGGGGAGGCCATTTGAGTACAGTGAACTCATTGTCATGTTCAAGAAACCAGTCTGAGATGATTCCAGCTTTATGACATGGCGCATTATCCTGCTGAAAGTAGCCATCAGATGTTGGGTACATTGTGGTCATAAAGGGATGGACATGGTCAGCAACAATACTCAGGTAGGCTGTGGCGTTGCAACGATGCTCAATTGGTACCAAGGGGCCCAAAGAGTGCCAAGAAAATATTCCCCACACCATGACACCACCACCACCAGCCTGAACCGTTGATACAAGGCAGGATGGATCCATGCTTTCATGTTGTTGACGCCAAATTCTGACCCTACCATCCGAATATCGCAGCAGAAATCGAGACTCATCAGACCAGGCAACGTTTTTTCAATCTTCTACTGTCCAATTTCGATGAGCTTGTGCAAATTGTAGCCTCCGTTTCCTGTTCTTAGCTGAAAGGAGTGGCACCCGGTGTGGTCTTCTGCTGCTGTAGCCCATCTGCCTCAAAATTCGACGTACTATGCCTACCTTGGTTGTAACGGGTAGCGATTTGAGTCACTGTTGCCTTTCTATCAGCTCGAACCAGTCTGCCCATTCTCCTCTGACCTCTGGCATTAACAAGGCATTTCCGCCCACAGAACTGGCTCTCACTGGATGTTTTTTCTTTTTCGGACCATTCTCTGTAAACCCTAGAGATGGTTGTGCGTGAAAATCCCAGTAGATCAGCAGTTTCTGAAATACTCAGACCAGCCCTTCTGGCACCAACAACCATGCCACGTTCAAAGGCACTCAAATCACCTTTCTTCCCCATACTGATGCTCGGTTTGAACTGCAGGAGATTGTCTTGACCATGTCTACATGCCTAAATGCACTGAGTTGCCGCCATGTGATTGGCTGATTAGAAATTAAGTGTTAAGGAGCAGTTGGACAGGTGTACCTAATAAAGTGGCCGGTGAGTGAATATATAATATAAATATATATATTTGTATATGTGTATTGTTTGGGGAGGAGTTAAACAAATTAGAAAAAAATAGCTGAGGTGCCGCATGGAATGGTGCTGCACCATGTGATAATGGCCATCCGACTGCTGGAACCCCCACCATTCAAGCAAAAAGGAACTTTTGTTATTTGTTGAAAGAGTGGCAGGCCAAATCCATCCAATACTAGGATGTAGGAAATTGCCAAGCACAGCAGTCGGTTATCTCGGACACTCCCATTCACTGTCTGAGAGTGTTGTATATAGTGAGCACTGTATGGCGATGTTGGGGAATATACTACAGTATTTTAGGTATTTTCTATCCAATGATCTATAGGAGGGTGATTCAGACGTACATACATGCGTTATGAAATTATTACCGTAATTATTACATAATGAGCACATTTTGTACCTTGCTTCTAGAAGTGATATTAGAGAAATAATGCTGCACACTGAGCACTTGTTGCTGCTGTCATGACTCACGGTTTGCTTTTTTGCAGAATTTGGACAACCTCTGTAATATAACCACTCCCCCTCCCCTTTATAAAAAAAAGACCTTGAAGGCCGATGATTTCCCTTGTTCTCAAAGAGTTATATGACCTATTCTGTACACATTATTCCAGCACAAGGAGAGTAGGACTGGAGTATATACTGGCAGTCCAGTCGAATTCCCCAAATGTTTTTGCTTTTGGAATCCTAGAACATTTTAACACATTGCATTATAATCGCTTGTCACCTTTCCATTATTAGCCTGACTTGAACATCATAGGGTCCAGTCCTAGCCTGTCCCTTGTCACCTTGCAGCATCTTGTTCTCTGGGGAATCTGTGTGTGTAGCAGACAGATCTCTGTTACAGCATCTGAAGAAGACGGATCATCTCGTAATAATATTGATCTTCGGAGGACATAGGCAGTTAATACATTGCTGGCATGGGAGAAAACCTAAGCAAACATTTGTGTTACACGATGAAATGGATTGCCAGAGCACTTCTGTCATTATTGATGTTTTGGTTTTAAGCAATATGGGACAATACCCAGCGCTCAATGATTAAGGAGTATTTGGAATGAGCACACTTCATTCTTGGCCGTTTTCCAGAACTGCTATAAAGCATGTGGCTGGAAATTATAGAAGGTAAAAAATAACTCCTGAATCAGCCACACATTCTGCAGTATACTGCTGTGCATGTATATATAGATGTGCGCTGCAGGTCTGAACATTTGCTTTGTTTTCCCAGAGACAGATGATTTAACTTAACTATTGACTTTCTCCAGTGATTTTATTTGAGGAACAAGTGGTTTGGGATAAACATTTATTAATGTTATTCAGGGTTCAAGGATTATTATTCACATACCAGTCTTTTTACAGATTTTTGCCCTCCCCCTTAGTATTATGGCATCATCCACTGTGCCCCCTAAATATACTGTACTAATGCCACATATTGTGCGCTCTAAATATAATAGGCACACACACTGTTCTCCTTAAATATAAAAGCATCACATGCTGTGTCTTCTTAATAGTACTGGCATACATACTGTCACCAAGAAAAACTACAAGGAGTGCCACAATATTCTGACCAAGCCCCTGGCTCCTGTGCAACACACAACTTCCTAGGAAGGTGGGGTAGGGAGCTTGGAACTCTCGAGCACAGTTAAAGCCATGCTTATACTGGTTGAAGTAAAAGGCATTTACCAATATTTTGGGAAACCCCCATGCAGCACACAGTAGCCACTGGGGTCAGGTGGAACTGCAGAGACATGGATTGAAAGGGTTATGTCAACTCCACCAGGGCTCAGCACTAGGATCTTTGCTTCTGAAGAAACTTGAGACCAGATCAGATTTGATTGCCCCTGATGTTGGAGTAGGCACAGCTCAATCTCTTCTATATAAATTTCTTCAAAATGGTTAATCTTCCCTCTCATGGCAGTTGAAGGTTTTTTTACTAAATGTAGTTTGGGTTCTTTAGGCAAATTTTTGCCAAATGGTTCTTTTGCCAAATAGGATTTTGAGGACTTGCAATCAACTGAATTATACAATTTAGCCATTAGGGGGCAACAGTATTGACCTGTTGGAGTAGCTATTACACATCCTGTTTGTGTTGGTAAAGGCCTCAAAAGTTCCAGGAGGGTTAGAATGTTCTACACAATCTATTAGAGGTGACTACCTTCTACCATCCAACTTAAAGGTGCAGTAGAATGGCAAATGCGTGGCACTGGGACATTGCACCCATACGCACTAGATACATCGTCAATAATGTCACAATTTAGCTAACGGCCAAGAGACGACCTGCCTGAACATTAACTGCATTGTGTATTTTGAGCAACACTTTAATACACAGCGCAGAACAAAGGAGTCAATTACAAAGGCAGTCTTTTAGGACAAGGCAAAATCTTTTACATATATGGGGGAGATTTATCATATGCTGGCGCTTTGTGCCCTGACCTATGAATAAGGCCCACTGTCGTGGCAGATGTATCATGTGGCTTAGACCTCCCGAACTAGTGAAGTTATATCTATTGGTCTTTTCCTCTTTCCTCCACAGTTCACTCTCTCCTAGGCATTTCTAGAGACTGTTCGTTTGGACTGTAAATCTGCTCTGATTGTTTTGGCGACTGACGTTTGATGATTACTTAAAACTCAAGCATTTAGTGGGATAAAGTATGTGTCTATGATGTAATGCTTGTTCTTTTTTTGCAATAGAGACTTTTTAACCCCCCCCCAGGAAAAAAAACACAAAAAGGTGGGCAGGAACACCCTATGCTGGCCCACTCCGGTGGCTAGAGGTGTCTTAGTCACATAATTAATCACAATTTCTTGCAGTGCACAAGACTTTGGGATTTATTTCGGGTCTTTTTTTCTGTAGGAGGCTGCCATTTCCATGGTAGATATAAGCGTGGAAGCGGCTGCATGAGATTGAGGGCATCTAATAAACCCTTTACAACAAACCAGTAGGTTCTGTCCCCAATTAATGCCTGTGAGATATGTTATTCCACACAGTCACATCCTTGCATTTCTCTGCATGCCCAAAAAAGAATATACATTCACAGCCTATATAGAGAATGCTGTATGGTAAAATAAAAGAAATGCAAGAACATTGTGTTTGTTTAATGAATTTACATAATTTTTCACTGTATGCTGTACATTTCTTCCCATGTTTTACTTTCATCTTATAATTGGAGAAGTTAAAAAGCTGGTGTTTTTTTGTGTTTTATATTCAAATGATGGAAAGAACTAGAATAATTAGAAACAAATTAACAAAAGTCAATGTCTTTTTGTTTTTCCCTGTGTTTGTGCAGAAATCCGCAGAAGGGGATCCAAAGATTTGCCTTGTAAACCATTACATTTGTACGATACACCATATGAACCAGCAGAAAATGGAATAGAATCAGAAGGTGAAAAATCATCCGGTCAACGGCCACGAGAGTCTAGGCTGCCACAGGATGATGAGCGGCCTCCAGAAGAATATGACCAGCCTTGGGAATGGAAGAAAGATCGAATTTCTAAGGCATTTGCAGGTCAGTTGATACTGTACAGTCACCCAAATTAACACTAAGGAGGTTTTATTGAGGACATCGTGGTCCTGGCAGGAAGCTCCATTAACAGTTCAGGAAGAACAACAGATATGATCTAAAACAAAGGTCAGCCAGAAGAAATCCACATTGTCTATGTTTTGACCTTGCTATCAGCACAGACTGAAAAAAGTGACTTTGATTGCATTTGTCAGCTCTGCTTATGCAATTCATCATTTTATGTAAAATAGGCACAATATGATGCGGTTTCTCTGTAAAAAAAAAAAAATTGCACTGCCTTTAACTATGATTTCTATATACCCCACTGCTGAAAGCAATGATCTGTAAATAATTTCTAATGTATTCATATATTTTGTATGCACTGGAATGTAATGTATGTAAGTCTATCTGTTAGCCTTCTGTCTAATAATCCAATATGCAATGTTCCAATGGGTTTCAAGCCAACGGAATGTGGAATTTTGGTTACATACTTTCACTTGAACCTTTTGTAGTTCTGCATGTTTTTGGATTTTTCGGTTTGGAGGGATGTTTGTTGAATCCTTGAGTCCATTTGCCTGGACTGTTCTCTATCTATTTATACAATGTGACTATTTAATTTAATTAATGTGACTGTTTAATTTGTAAACCAGATACTTAAGCTATATTCCCGAATTAGATGATTCTTGTCTGGAAAAAAAAAATATGTGGAATTTCATTGCTCTCATTCATACCCAGCTAAGTCAGCCGATAGTGTGCTTTACTCACAGTGGGCTAAAATTGCAGACAATCGATTTTTGTGCTATTGAACTACATGAGAGGATTCATATTATAATGTAAATAAAAGTTTCCAAGAATTCTCTTCTAAAATAGATACCTTTTGAGGTACACCCTGGCCAATGTTTTCTTCCAGTTACCCATAGTTATGACCCGTAGTTTCTCTCTGTTCGTGGTCGTACATGCGCACTGGGCATCTTCCCAGTCTAATCTGGATATCTTTCCATCAATCAACAGTCAGCCGGAGCAAGAGAGGACATGGGACCAGGGAGTAGCTGAACTGATCTCGCCACGACCATGTGGTGTTCGTGGCTTTACAGTTGGCCAGTAGAAACGCACACAGACACACATTGCCAGGCAGCAAGGGCACATAGGAAATGTAGTTTCTAGAGCTTTGGGACAGGATGAGACAAAAGTGACAGTGTCACCTTGAAGATTTGAGCAGCCTACTAAGCTCTGGGCCTTGGTGGGGTATAGAAAGAAAATACTTACAAAATGGTAAATGAAAATGAAGACAAACATAACATAGCACAAATATAGCATGATTGCTATATTAGTTTAAATAAGTAACCAGAATACCCCTTTAAGCTACACATAAAGTTCCCTAGACTTACACTCTTGGTTAAATTATGGGCAGTTTTAGACTATTGTGGTCTGTCCATGAGTTACAAATCGTGCAGTGTCCTGTTTCACAGATGGTGTAGAGGACAGGAATCCTTGCTTCATAGTGATGTATGATACAGGGGGTCCCTTCTTCCCTCTAGAACAGCAGCACTGAACAGTAATCACAGTTACAGAAGGGACGAAGGAAATCCTTACAACGTATATCACTATGATGCATGGAGTCCCATCCTTGGCACTGTCCCAAATGTGCCAAGGTTAACTTGGGAAAGGGACGACACTAATAAGACTCCTTTGCTGGCTGCTTGATAGCGTGGATTCAAAACCCTATTCTTTGTTCCATGTAATATGCAACAGAGATTTTTAGCATTGTTTACTTGATGTTCGGCTAGCCTAAGTCTTAGGCTATATTCCCGAAGTACATTAGAAGTATGGTATCCCTTAGGTAAACAAGTTGGGAGCTTGTGTTGCATACAGAACAATGACTTGTTTGTAGTACGTGATGTAATGTTGTATGTATTGTTTGTGAAAATATTTTACTTGCAAATGTTTAGCTCATTCATAACTGGTAAAGCACGATCAAGTAATGCATACATTGTCACCTACCCTACCTACTGTATCTGCCTGCCTTGAATTTTCAAATGGCTTCCTCCTGTCTGGTTTTGGTACACTGAAATGTTTTACAGTAGCTCAAATAAAAGAAAAATAATGAGAAAAAATTGTATTCTGTGCACTTTTATTGTTTTCTAGCATTGATGTAGAGGATGTAACCATTTTAAGAAACGGTCATATTTTCCACTCGTAAAAACTTTTTTTTTTTCATTCTTTTTGGGATAAGTTTGGGATTATATAGAATGAGGTACAGTTAATAATTAAACTGTAACATAAAGATGGAAATGATGTATGCATTTTATACATATAGTACATATTATAGTTATGTATATATAATTACATTTCTTAATTAAGAGTATATCAACACTGTTGACATGTAAAAAAATGGGGTTTTTTTGTTTGTTTTTTTTTAGTTTGCCGAAATTTTAACTGATCTAATAAACCATGACCAGTAAGTTGTCAAGATTAACACCATCCACATTGGGGCAGATTTACTTACCCGGTCCATTCGCGATCCAGCGGCGCGTTCTCTGCGCTGGATTCGGGTCCGGCCGGGATTTATTAAGGTAGTTCCTCCGCCGTCCACCAGGTGGAGCTGCTGCGCTGTAGAGCATCGGAACGCACTGGAATACACAGAGCTGGGCTGAGTGGAAGGTAAGTGCAATTTTCGCAACACATTTTTTAATTTTTTTTAAATGCGGCGGTTTTTCCGAATCTGTCGGGTTTTTGTTCGGCCACGCCCCCCGATTTCCGTCGCGTGCATGCCAGCGCCGATGCGCCACAATCCGATCGCGTGCGCCAAAATCCCAGGGCAATTCAGTGGAAATCGGCGCAAAACGGAAACATTCGGGTAACACGCCGGGAAAACGTGAATCGGGCCCTTAGTAAATGACCCCCATTGTGTTTCTTCCACAGCCCAACATGGTGGTAGAGAGAAGTCAACCTCTCCTTGCCTCAGAACCTCAGAACAGCCTCTGCTGTGATTGACATCCTTCACTGGGCTTCGTTAGAGCCGGTTACTGATGTACATTCTGTGGCAAGGAGAGCATGACTTCTGTGCTAAACTTTCCACCTTCATGACTTTATACAACTTGTTCATCTCAAAGATGATTTTCTGGGTGATGCCACCATATTGCACCAGGAGAAACATGGAAACATGGAAAATACTGTTAGGCGTTTATTAGGTCAATTACCACAGTCTAGTTCTTTTTAAGGAACTCAAGAAATATGTAAGAGTTTAGCAAGTGTCACATTCCTGGGGTATAGACTACAACATCACAAGGAACTGGCAACCATTAAATGCTTGATATGATCAGTGGGTTCGTGACACTTTTCTGATCTGCTGCTTTACACTACAGAAAACCACTTCATGGTACAGTTCACATGGAGGATTTTGTCACAGATTTCAATAGTAATGCTCTCAAAATCCCTCTCCTATTACAATCAATGGGAGGCCACTGCCTGTTGAAAAAAGGCTACCGGCATTATATTGTCATGTAATTTCGGCAGACGCTACTCAGAATACAAGGCATGGTCGTCAAAATTGATGTTGAAAAGCCTAATGGCAGGTTATTCCCTGGTATGTGACCCAGATTTTTTAGAAGAAAATCCAGCCAAATACCACTGTGTGGTTTGGGATGTATAGCCCATATATATTTGCCATAATATGTTATATTGGCATTAAAGAACTGAGTACTTATGGAAATAATCTAAATGGCAACCATGTAATACAATTTTTTAATGAAGTGATTGCTGTCGATGTCTTCTGCTATGGAAAATGCTTAGGTAGAAGTTCCCAACCTATGGAGATTTATGAACCACTGTGGTGTATCCCATATTTAAGTGATTGTCTTTCATGAGACCCACCGCTTTATCATGTTTTTCTTTTCTCTTTGCTGGTTTTAATCTCTTCTTCAGTTCTATATTGGGGAGCTAAGGAAACTATTACTGTAATGGTATTTCTTCCCTACTAAACTAATATTGTAGATATTAAGCTTGTGCCAAATTGTCATTGACAGAAATGACAATAACATGTTCTGGCCAGTTAGACTTCAGCTTTCTTTTTCTAAGTGAATGGGAAATCTCATTAGCTCCCATTACACTGACTAATTCCTGGAGACACTGTTAATAGGAAGCCTCGTTCATTTGCAATAACCAATTTTGTGGGTAGACGCAATGTCTGTGTGTGATTAAATTTCCTAGGAGTTCAAATATGAAACATTTCTATCATTATTTTTAGTTTTGTACAGTTTAGAATTGTAGATTTTTTGTTGTGTTCTGTATTGTTATAATGTTATGCAGGATTAATATGTTCTAAGCAAATAAGATAATGGCCGAACATTATTGATTTCAGTGTCCTAGCCCTACATACTTTAGTACATATCGCTTGCTGCAGTGGAAAGAATAGGCCTTACATATTTATTGACCCTAGAGATGAACAGTCCTTTTTGATCATTCACGCAAAAATAATTCATGGATTCACTGGATAAATTCTTTCCAAAGACATTGGTCGGCTCAATTGTGTGTTTATTGAAATGTAACACTTGTTTTAGTTAATATGTACTTTTTTGGTTAAATTGAAACATATGCACATAAAAGCATTAAGACTTAAAAGGGAATTCCCATCTTGGCATTCACATTTAATGTTATTTAGCTTATATATAATATATTTCTTCAATTGCATGTTATTAAAAATTGTTCCTGTATGATGATTTCCCTTAGAAATGTTGTCCCTTAGAAACCATATAGTCCTCCTTCGATACGACCACTTCTGCACTCTTCCAGCAGTGGCCAGATATGCGCTATTAAGCACTCCTCAACCACGTGGGTTCAGTGTTCATTACCACAGGATGACTGTGGGACATGCAGAAACTTCCGGACATTTCATATGCAAAAACTATTTGTTCTTTGGAGATGGCCACCTCTGCTGTAGTGATTGCACAAAGACAACAATCTAGTTTTTAAGAAACAACTTGGTTATAGTTATCGGAAATTATCCTTTACGGAGGTAAATATTTTAATAACGTCCAATTAAAGAAATATATCTATATGACAGATGAATTAAATTAAATGTAAATGTCTATGAGAACACCCATTGAACCATCTGATAAATAAAAACACACAATACACAACAGCAATGAAAACCTAAAATAAACAAACCTATTTATCGCTATATCACTCTCTGTCTGTCATGCTCTGTCGTTCATTCTTTGTCTATCTGTCCATATATTACCTAACACGTAAGCTGTCTTATTCTCGTTGCCTAAAGTAACCAATCACAGCTCAGAGCTCATATTAATGACCTGAAGCAAAATAGAAGCTGAGCTGTGATGTGTTACTAATTCGCACAACAGCCAGAAGACTATGGTTCCTGTATATCAGTGATGGCTAACCTATGACACGCGTGTCAGTGCTGACACACGTAGCCATTTTCACTGACACACGGCTGCCTGAGAGTTAAGTTTCATCCTACATGACCAGGTGCAGTAGCCGGGAGGCTGAGAGATTGCACTGAGCTTCCGGCACTCCTCCCTCCTCCTCCGGGCCGGCCCCTCCCCATGTGTGACCTTTGCCTAGTGTCTCCAGTCAGCACAGGTATCAGCATGGGGCACAGCAGGAGAGGTGACCCGGCCATACACCCAGGAGGCTCCTCTGCAGCTCCTGATAGTTGTGGTGGGGGGAAGATGGCATCACAGTCAGAGGTCACATCACTGCTGCCTTGTGTGATGTCCCAGCAGCTGCCACCTCTACACTGACCATCTCCACAGCAGGGCAAGGGAGGACAACCACTCTCATCATATAGAAGTAAGGTCAGTGCACTGTATGATAGAAGACAGTCATCAGGGCTTGTGTGTCAGTTTTGTGATGTACAAGCCCAGACATTGCGAATCTTTTGCTCCTCACACCTTCTCCATGCCAAGAGGGCATGAGGGAGATACAGACAGCGGCGCCTGCGCCCTCGCTATAACCTGTGAACTTTCATGACAGAAAGTTCACAGGTTACTAAGCATTTCCACACCTGTCTGATTGTAACCGATCTATTACAATGTGCGATTTGCACATAGTAATAGATGATTGGGAAAATCCCCATATACTGCCATACTGTAGTATGGCAGTACATGGTAGGATCAATCAGACAACCTACGGTTAAAGTACCCTAGAAGTTAAATAGTATACATATTTGTTATGCTCGGTTTTTTGGCGAATTTTGACACACCAAGCTCAAAAGGTTGCCCATCACTGCTGTATATGGTGGTTAATAAGTGTATTTTGGAAAAGGCGGGGTAAAATTTTGACACAAAACCCAGTCTATGATGTTCCCAGAAACACGGAACAGCTGTGCAAAATTTAGTGATAAACGCAACGGTGCAGATTCACATAGATGCACACATACATACATACATATGCACACATATATACACACTACACTTTATATATTACAATTTTTTACAGTGAGACAAAGCCAGAGTGCAAAGTAAGGGGCCTGTAGCATTTATTTGCATTGTTACGGTATATGTCCTCAGCACTTTTCTGGTAACGGAAACTACATTTTAAAAAATAATAAATGACATAAAAATTTTAGATTTTAATGACCTATTTAAATATGAATCATCCCTATTTTGGAATACTCCTTTTAAGGCTTACTGAAAACAATTCACTCGGAATTAGATGCAAAGTTGAATAATGCACACATTATTAGAGCACAGTGTTTATAAGAAACCCCGCCTTGATATACTCTTCTTATTTACTTTGTTACAAAATCTTTAGAAATTGTTACTATAGATGCATAAATCTGTATAGTTCTATACATCTTCCATCATTGTAACTATGAGAGAGATGTTCTTTACAAACTTACATGAGTTCTCATTTCCTTTGTCTTATTAATATTTAGATGCAAACCATTTGCTTTGGTACACCTGACAAAACAGTCAATTGCCTCTCAATAATCAGCATGAACAATCCTATTCACCTTTTATGTAAGTGACACTTCTTTTTAGTACAGCAGCATTAATCTGTAGTATATAGGTACAGAGGAATGGTGAGAGACCTGTTCCCTCTGGGCTCCTTCTACTTCTGCTGTTTTTTTCACTTTTGTGGACAAAGCCTCAAATTAGTGGATTATGATTCATTTATAAATCTATCCAAAGTGAGACCTCATAAATAAATAGTCATGAGTATGAATGTTCCACATCATAGTCACCAAGACTAAATGACCCTTAGCATTTGTACTTTAAAGCAAAGGCATCAACAGTTTTGACGATACATCCAGGTGTAGACATCACTCCTGCAGATCCTGTATGATCATACATATGTTTTTTAAAGCTGAACCCGTAGAACAGGGGAAGTGTCCTCATACTGCTGTATTCTAGAATTGCTTCACAGACCAGAAGCCTGGCACAATAAAATACCCTGTTTGCCCTAAAATAAGACACTCCCCAAAAATAGGACCTAGTGGAATATTATTGAGCTTAGAAATATAAGGCCTCCCCTAAAAATAAGACCTAGCAGCAGCCATTGCTACATCTCCCCCGTACAGTTTTAGTGATTCTATTACTTGAAAACTGGCAGTTGAGTTGCAAATGCGCTAAATGCAGATACCTGGACTAGCAGGGTTGACAAAGTGTTCATCTAAGGAAAGTGACAAAATTGGTGCCTCAGAGAATTGGCATCACAAGAGATTCAACATGAAATTCAATGTTTGGAGAGTTATGATGACGTTCTGTAAGGAGATGAATAAATGTTCCTTTTTGTCCATAAATTCTTGATTGAATTAAGTGTTTGGACAATTATAAGGGTGTTCCAGACTGTCTTTAAATAAAAAATAGCTTATTGTTTATAAATATCAAGAGAAGTAAATGTACTGTAGGCTGTTGTACATGGAAACCGAGTCTCAAGAATTTCTTGATGGATTTGAGTTTGGCTGGTTATGCTAAGGTTAATGATGGCATGAATATAATATAGCAATAAATGATGATTATCTTTGATCAACAATAAATATGAATTCTTGTTCATGGATAAGCAAGACATCCCCTGAAAATAAGACCTAGTGCCTCTTTGGGAGCAAAAATTAATATAAGACACTGGGGCAAATTTACTTAGACGTCTGCTGTAGTGCATTGAAAGTGCATTGTCAGACGATAATGCACAGTGCCATGATTCACTAAGATTGTGCACCCAATATCCTGCATGTGTCGCTTCCCCACTCAGAGACAGAGTTCACCATCTTTTTAGTGGTGCATGTAAGTTCTTTGGCTTGTGACAATTTGAAAGTTAAATTCCGCGCTCAGTCCTAATCGGTTGGATCGTCGGACGGCACGCCCCTATGGCACCCCATGGAAGCCAGCACAGCAGCACCAAAAAAGGATTGTGTGTGCCACAATCCCAGTGCAGACACAAGTTCAATACCTGTGCAAGCCGTGTAATCACTGAATAAGGCACACAGTCCGATGAAAGTGAGCAGCGCGACCCTTGGTAAATGAACCCCACTGTCTTATTTTCGGGGAAACACTGGGGCACATTTACTTACCCACCCCGTCGACGACGCCGTTCCGGAATGCCCGACGAGGATTCAGAGCTGCCGCAATTCACTAAGATCGTGCGTCCAATTTCCTGCATCTGTCGCTTCCCCCGCTGAGGTCCGCCGGAGTTCGCCGCCTTCTTCCCGGTGCATGTGAGTGCTGATCTTGCGACACAATTTCATTTTTAAATTCCGCGGATTTGTCCGAATCAGTCGGGTTGTCCGACGGCCACGTCCCCCAATTTGTGTCGCATGAAAGGCGGCACTGATGCGCCACAATCCGATCGCGTGCCCCAAAAACCCGGGGCAATTCAGTGCAAAACTGAAAAAATTGGGAAATCCAACAAAAATGCGTCTGACGGACCCTTAGTAAATGTGCAACACTGTGTGTGTGTTTGTGTATGTATATATATTATATCACATTATGGTACTTTTTAAAAGAAACCACAAAACGTAAGCTGTGAGTATGTAGTATAAATATATCTTTGGTGTAATGTCATTTTTCTGCTTTGAGAGCTCTAGTGTAAAGTAGCTGGCTATCTTTAATCCACTAAAAATAGAAGAAAAGTCTCCTGCAGTTGCCAGATTGGCAAATACAGTGCACTGTGAACATCTATCTCATTGAATCCTAAGTTTTCTATACAAAGAATTTAATATATTCAGCTCAAGCGAGAAATGTGCCAAAGTGAATTAACTTCTTTTACAGTCTAATTCCTAAAATGAATTTCAACAAGATTTGGAACACAGAAAAATCAGATTTTTAGTGTTCTATAATCACAGACTTTAAATACAAGTGGCTGGATATCTCTGCTACATAGGAATGTTTGGAGTGTTTTACAATTCATATGGGCTCAAGTTTTCCATACTTAAAATCTGTGTTTTAGTCTGAACCAATTAATTCATTAAGATTGCTGACTAATATTCCCTCATGGCCCCCAAGGATGTACAAAGATGTCCTTCCATTCTCCTATATTAGATTGCTTTACTTTCAGGAATATGTGTTCATGCGTATGGAGACAGTCACAATTCATTATATTTCATTAGGAAACCACAGGCTGCCAATTTAATAAAGCCCAGTAAATGCAGTTTAGGGATTTTATTAGTAGAAACATTTTTCTTTGTAAATCATGTATGTAGACATCTACTACAAGCAGTTGTGGTACAATTGCTGTTTTGCGACTTTCCATTGTGCCGAATGAATATAGTACAGTGCAAAGACTAGTTTACACAATAGAACTGAATCATGATTTACGATTTGGTGCAAATTTCCATTTAGCTCAAGTTTTAGCGCAACTTTACACCAGCCCACCCTGGTCTATTTTGCGTCTTTTGATCCGACTTTTTATTATTTATTTATATATTTTTATGTCTCACAATAACTGTATTCAGTGGCGCATTACCTATTCTACTCTACTACTCTAAACTCTAAGCGAAAGTGGGATCATTGGGCTCATGAGCCCCATAATAGCTTGATCTCATAAGCATAATGTGAATGCTGCATCCTGTGGCTGCTAGCTGTGATCTTATTAAAAGATAAAATATTTGATATAAAAAGTAATGTTTTACTTAACACCGTACAGAAAATCTACAATCAAAATCCTGCTGGATAAGTTAGGGAACATAGATCCAGGCACTCTGACTGTGAAAATCTTCTTATAGTTTTATCCAAGGCCTTATTTCTTCTGAAATCCACTATTAAAATTATGCTAATGACCCAGAAGGGCTATGGGGGATGTTACTGTAGCCTCTTTGTGCTGTGGCGTCACCAGTTGTTACACTACACAGTAGCACTTCCCCTCTTCCTGTCTGTTGCAGCATGGAGAGGCTCTGGTAACTACTCCCAGAGCCCTTTTGACTAATTAGCATAATTTTAAAAGTTGATTTTGGAAGGAAGGAGGCCAGGGATAACAAATATAAGAAAATTACCGCAGTCATGGTGCCAGGATCTATGCGTAAGTGCCCCTGCTTGATTTTGAGGGTCGAATTCCTTTAATGATCAGGTTTGAAAAGGCTTTTACAACCAAACACTAATCAGATGTGATTTAGCTGCCCTAACTTTTTTCTTTTTTTTTCATAATTAGGCCAGAAAATTTTTGCATCAGTTTTCAATTCAATCATTTACATTCTAAATGTTTTAACTGTGAGCTTAACAGGCACCACATAACAAATTGTGTCTATAACATGGTACCTTGTTATGGACACCAGATGGAAAGGCTTCCATTTTATCATCCGTATTTGACGTTGTTGTTCTCCATTTTGGAAGAGAAAAAAAACTTTAATGTTGTTGTGAACACTGCTTAATTCCTAAGATTCTAGTCCTTTGTTTTGACCTATCCTATTACTGACCTTCGTATCCTAAACTAAATGGTCACATAAAATTATAAAGCAAACAACAATAGCAGATCTGTCAAATAAATGTTATATTTTTCCCACATCTATTACACCCATTGCATTAATGTCCAAGGGATTTTGCCTTTGTGTAATGTTTTATGAAATAGGAAGCTATTGCTGCTATGATGCATTAACACCCTAGCATCAGATCTGCTTAAAGGGCATTGGAAACTGTCTACATTACAACATTGTGCTCTGAAGTCTAATAGATCTGGCAGATTGCAAAGGTTAAGTCATTTCATATAGTGGCCTTCTAATTTTTGTCCGTTGTCCATATTTGGCTTTTTTTAGTTATGCTCTGGATATTTACATTATTGGTTAAGAGCAGGAAGCCAAGTAATTGGTTCATCTCTTATTACATAATTATATTAATTGTGTACTTGTGTAATTGTGTGTTTCTAAGTGCTGTACAATGTTCTTCTTATCCAATCCATGTTCCATCGGTGTCCAAACCTAATAACAAAAATGTCCTATAGAGGCATAGTAAGGGCCAACCTTTTGAGCTTGGTGTATCAAAATTCATTAAAAAAAGGTGTGTCACTTCTATAGAAATCCATAATTATTATTTTTTATTTGTAGCTCTAATTATAAAAAGTTCTTCCCCAGTATTGCAGAACGGTAATTGTGGTGGGTACACTGGCAAGAGGATGAGATTTTGGTTGCTGCTTCAAGTTACAAGCCATGGGTGTATGGAGCATGCACGTCTGAGATGACCCCAGAAGTCACTGGAATGGCCCTTGATCCAGCTGTCTACTGCTAACATAGGGATACAGTTTTGGTGTCCCCAGCAATTCCGTAAATGTAGGTGGGAGCGATGGCTTGGTTGACTGACTATTGGAGGCGAGGTGGCCACCGTTTTGTACTGTGCTCTCAAAAGAGAGTTGTCCCACCTCCAGGCGGTGATACTGTCAGGTAGTGAGCAGCAAGAAAACAGCATCAGGATCCGAAGTTGAGAATGGTTCAAACAGCGACTGTCTTACCTCCATTAGTTAAGGGTACTTAGTTGACTATATGCTAGTATAGGTCAGTTAATATTCCCAAGATCAAACTCACTTCTGTGTTCAGTTTTACACCAACATTCTTTTCATCACTGTGATGTCTCACTGAATTCTAAAAACTTGTACGGTATTCTATCTTATTTCCCTTGACTGCACATGTCTAGTTATGGAAGTCACACAATCAGCTTTTCTAGACAATATAGTTTTGCATTGAGGAGTCGCAAAGTGATCTCCTGTTTGTTTGTGTGTGGCCACCCAGTGCTTGTATTGTATATTAGGCTTTTAATGGTTCTGTCATTGCGATTTAGACCCACGATTTTTTCTGAAGACTGTTAGCTGGGAAAAAATTCCAAATGTGATGAAGTTGTAGATAGAACACATTTGCGCCATATTCTTGTGGACACTATTTTTACAGCATTAACTGTGAGATCAAAATGACAACTCTACTTTACTTTGGGATCACAGGGATACCAAATTTATATAGGTTTTAATACATTTTACAAAATGTAAAGCCTTTTTTTTTAAGTTTCTTTATTTTGTCTTAGTCTCCCGCTAATAACTTTTTAATACTTCGGCACAGAGACCTTGAGAAGATGTAATTTTGGGTGACGTTTACATTGCTACTATTTTGGGGACTGTACTATCTTTTGTTAATTTTTTATTATTAATTTTTATTATTATTTTCCAATACAGGCTTCACTGCCTGGAGTAATAATTTTTATGTTTATGGATTGGATATTTTGAGACACAGCATTATCTAACATGTTTATGATATAATTTGTTTATTTTTATATATAGGGAAAGGGGGTGATTTGATTATAACCAACAGCGCCCCCCACACTAAGCATTATCATCATAGTTCCCCCACAGCTGCCATTATAGTCAAAGGACCCCCACTGCTGCCACAATAGTCATAGGGCCCACACAACTACCACAATAGTCACAAAGTCTCCACAGCTGGCACCATATTCACAGTGGAGATGGGAGGGACTGTGACTGCTGGTCTTATGACCTACAAGACTTGGGGTGCATCTGAAGGTTTCCCAGTTTTCTGGTAGGCTAGTCTGATGCTGTAAGTACATTAGATGTTTTCGTGATGCTAACTAACATAAATGCAATTATCAAAGTGAAGGCTATGAGAAGAGTAAGGCAAACAACAAATTATGGTCACATTTGTTTCTAGCAGACAGATGGCTTATAAGCTTCAGTGCCATATGTTTCTTAAAAAGTGTCGTCCTTGGTAGGTACTTCTGTTTTGTTGCATTTTCCAGGAAATACTAAACAGAACAGACTGAGGATAGACATTAGCTTTTGCCTATTTTATGCAATTCTGGAAATTTGCTTTACTTGCTTAAATCTTTTGTATGTTTACAATGAGTCATTTTAGGTTTTGCCAGACAATTTTAGAGATATATCATTAGGCAGACATTTTGTGCCAGTTTTTTAATAAGAGTATCTTAAGAGCATATCATATCATGTTTATGATCTAGTCCCTGCATTGATTACAGCACAACTCTGTAAACAAACAGGCGCACGACAACAAGGGATGACAGCGCGGGACACTTTTAGAGCCACAATGGGTAAGTAAAAGTTTTCTAGGGCCACTAGATTTTTGTCTATTCCGGACAACCCCATTAAGGCTGAATACAGCTAAAAACTAGTGGTAGATTTCCTCTAAAATGTGTGTTAATGTTTATACTACTGTGTACAATTTGACATCTCTATAATCTTCTGCATATTAGTGAGACCATGTTAGTTCTTCTATACTTCCCCCTGTCCTTCATTACATGGACAAACTCATGTGATTAAACTATTCTGAAATAAGAATCGGCTCATATTCTAAGTGACAGTTTCAGGACAAGTATTTGTATTTAGCTTGAGTATTCAGCAGTTCCCAGCCTATTTTCTAGTAACTATAAAAACCCAAGGGATAGAGAACCCGTGGTGTTGTGTCATAAATCTAAGTTCTTTTTCATGGATATGAACATTTTCCATAGCTATGTTTTTACTCTTATATAATTCTTTTTCTTAACATGTAGTTTCCATTCATAAGGATCTCTGACCAGTAGCAGTGACAATTCAAACTACATGGTCAGACATGTCTGTCAAGTCACAAGTCTCGCCACCACACTCTCAAGTCTCACCACACTGTGACCGAGACACTGTGGGAAGGGGGTCAGTAGCGCTCACCTCTCCTTTCTTCTGCACCTGGCTGTTTGTAGGCTAGCATACATTCATGTGAATGAGGCCTAAGATATATGCTGGATTGTTTATGAGAAATCACATAAATAAAAACTCCCTATCTCTATTCAGCTTCTGGAGCCCAAGTCATATGTGTGTCTCAAGCAGCAGCTTGAATGTTGAAGTCACCATTGAAAACGCGATCACCTGACTCTATGTTCTAGAATTTAAGAAGCCAGTAATTTAAAGCAATACTTCATAAATAAAGTGAATCTGTCACCTAAAAAAATACAATTTTTTTTAGCCATTCCACAGTCATCGTAGACTATTCAGTAGTCATCGGTAGTTAACCCCATCCACAGCTCTCAATAGATGATGTCGCACGATGATGTCTCCGTACAAAGTATACTGAGAAAACTCTTCCCAGATCTCAGTGAGCCTGCTCCAGACTATTGCATATGTCCCTGAGTTTACTGTTACCGGAGCTTAGTCAAGACGGCAGAACCCAGAATCTTGGACATGCAATAGAAGAAAAAAATCTGCAATCGACAAACATAAACAAATTAGTCAAAAGTGAGATATTTTGTTATCCAGGTGACAGATATTTAAAAGAAGCAAGATCCACATCCAAAGGGTTGTGTTTAAAAGGGATGGTTTTCATGACCTCCCATTTAGTTAGAGGGAACAGGCAGAATGGTACAGAGCAGGATAAGCTGTGCAGAGTATATAGTTAAAAGTGATATAAAATACATGATGAATTTACTAGGTTTATCATTTTTTAGGAACGAGTCGAGACGTGAGCAGATTTCAGGGTTTAATAAAAAATAAAAGAAGAAAACACAACATTGACTTCCTGCTCAACACAATTGAAATAATGTGGAGAATGGAAGGATTTTTACATCAGAAGTTTACTGCAGTGAATGAAGGTTATTACAACAGAACATTAAAATTGTTCAACATTTTTCTTAATATCTTTGCTGCAGACTAATAGGATAAAGCCAATTGAATGAAGGTCCACAAGTCACTGAATGCATGCTCTCATCTCTTAATGCTGTGTGTGACCTTCTCTTGAGTGTGACACCAAGCTACCCCGTCATATTGATGAAACAGTGGTGTGGGGGAGCGAGAGATTAAGAAATGCAGGCTGACAGCTGCGCCTGCTGGGTTATTAAGTGATGGATCATGTATTTAATGTCACTGCACTCTTTCTGGGAGCCGCAGTAGCCATCAAGCTGCAGAAGATACCTGTAACGAAGATGAGAAGATAGAAAGTCTTATAGTTCGTTGTCATTTTAACATTGCAGAGCTGTGCTTAATATGGACACCTCGTCTTGCTGAATGTATAAATAATGAAATTACATGGAAGTTTTATGTAGTGCAATCTCCAGGAGCGAGCTGATGTGGATGGATACAGGTTTTACATTCCAATTCAATAAACCTTTCTAATTGGCTACCAGTGATGGGGTGAAGATATTCACCCTACTTGGTTAAGACGCCTCTAGACCAGTGAAAGGCATCTGTTCCCGTATCCTCAGAGAACAGTTAAAGTCACTTTCTTAAATGAAATGTAAAGTGGCTGCAGGTTCTCGGATTCCTTTGAAATCCTATGCTCAGGCTTCTGCACTACATAAGGAACTGGAAGAACAAATGGTTTAATTGGCGACAAGGGCATCGAACTGTAAAATGTTAATGCAGATTAACTACGGAGTAGACTTGCTGCACAATATCCCTTGTGAAAATAAAGAATAATTATTGCAAAGTGAACTGCCAAATTCATCTTCCATTGTATTGGGTTGTGATGATCAGGCGTAGTTCATTGATTTTTTTTTGTTTGTTTGTTTTTAATACAATTTCTTCACAGTTATGTTTGTTGTCTTAAAATTTTTAATGAATAAACAAAATTGATGGCGCTCAATACTGAAGCCTTCGCTTATAGCAACCACGGTGATTACTGAGGTCATATACCTGAAAATGATCATATACTGAAATGATATAGATATGAGGAATTTCTTAAGCTTATATAATACATTTCTATATTATCTAATATATAAAGCTGAGTGTGTGTGTGTGTGTATGTATGTCTGCTAAAGGAATCGTCGTTGTTTACAATGACCAAAATTTTGCACAGATGTGCCCTGTGACTCAGGGAACGCCATAGACTCGGTTTTGGAATTTTCATCCCACGCTTGTACTTATTAAAAGCCTTTTATTGCAGGACATGAGGCAAGTGGAGATAGACGCCAGTTACGTCATCTCGTCATCTGTTAAAAACATCAAAATGGCACCATAAGTCAGTCAGAACTAATATATTTTCTAAGTGTAACTTCAGACTAGAGATGAGCGGACCTGATGTTCAGTTCCGGTTCAGGGTTCAGTCCCACACGATCCAGACATATTGTTGCATTGGCAGGTGAACAGCCAATTCAGCAAATTGATGCTTCTAGCCATGGCTATAATTAGCCAGCAGAGACACTAGCAAAATATTCTGCCCGTTAAGGCCTGGTCTTAGGTCAGAACTTGCAGAATATGCACCCGTATTTACAGAGAGACCAGAGCCTCTTAGTAGATATGTGAGTGCCGGACCACCAACAGGGGAACTTTAAAATTGGCATTCAAACGCTAGTCTTGTATCCTTTTATTAAAAAAAAATCCTTTAAATGTTGATCACAATAGATGCATTGTGCTAGATAAACATTGGACAGTGTCAATACCATATAAGAAAAAAAGGAGCCACTCCGTTCTCAAATATAAAATTAAATAGAAATTTTTTTCAGTTAACATATTAAAATAAAATTAATTACAATGGATGTTAATGGAAGAAATCCAATATAAATGGTCCGAGTTAGCTGCCCACCTCACTAACACAAAAAGGGGTATATCCACCAAAAGGGTAACACCTAGCACAATTGTTGTCTTTAAGTAATCTCCAAAGTGCATATATCCCATATACATTTGGTGGAAATAAGAGTAGAAGACCAGTGTCTTACCCATAATGTGGTGTGACAGGAGAAGCTCTCGGACACCATTGGACAGTGCTTGCGCCAAATTCATTATTTGCATAGACTAGTTTTTCACGATACGACTGGATGCATGAATTGCTATTTGGCGCTAATTTCTGTTTCGGCGCAAAATTACGCCAGTCCCCACCCTGGTTTATGTCGCAACTTTTCATGCGACTGTCGCAAACATCGCACACAGCAAAAAAAAAAACTGCCAGCAATTTATTATGTAATAAATTGTAATAAATCTGACATCTGCAGAACGCCAGAAATACCTAATGATAAATTACCCTATTGAATTTCAACTATCCCATTCTTCCTTTGGCATCTGAAAAATAGATTTATTAATTTACATGTAGTTAAATAATGTCATCACGTGCATTACATCAGCTTTTTGGTACATGTGCACTGTAATACATGGTTTTCATGATGACCACCTTCTTCATGGAGGTGTCGGACAAGGGCAAACACCATTTTACATTTTTCTGTCTTTATGAAATGTTGTTAATTTCCTTAATATAGCATAAACAATGTATTGCTTCCTTACATTACAGGATTTAGTACTGGATATGTTAGGTTTTTACTAATATAGAAACATAGGCTAGGAGACCAAAATGCTGATGAAGTCAGGAAAAAGTAGATGATAACAGGGCGAAGCCAAAACAGCTGGAAAGCTCAAAATAACTTTCATTGAATTTCCATATTACACGGAGTGTGCCGCTCTACTTCTCAAGCAAATAAAGATTTCTCCATTTTACATGTTGTTATCTTTTGACAGCTGATTTTTTTTTAGCCAAATCCCTTCCCTGAATATAGTACCGCGTGATTCTTTTATTTGGGCATGTGGGATTTGTATATTACCAGATTTTGACCTTGTGATTTTCTATTCTCGGCACACAGTGAACAACATTATTTTCTGAAATGATATCCATTGCTGTAGATCCATAGACATGAAATTGTTTTATGGCAAAACTGCCCAAAGCAGCCAAAGCAATTAATACAGGGTTATCCTTTACATCTTTCCCAAGTACAAATTGAGTAAATGAAAGCTAAAGTAGTAGTAGTTGCTCTGGGCAGGCTCTTATAATTCGACTTTTGGTTCTGCAGCTGCACAGCATGTAGCATCATTATGTGTCATATCCAACCCTTCAGCACCATTATCTTCAATGGAAGAGATTTGTTGGTGAAATTTAAGAAAATTGTTGCTTGTTGCAGCAAATGGCTCCAAGGCAATAATCTCCTGAAATTAGAATGAGCTGAGATTGCGTGCAAAGTCATGGATAGAGCAATACACATGAATTTACAATATATAATTGCCTTTACGGTTTTCAGTGTTACATTAAAGTATTTTATATGTAGTTATAATAAAATAACATTAAACTATAAACTTTCCAGTACTATAATATTCAGTCAGTGCAGGGAGGAATGTTGACCTACTGTAAATGTTGGGCACAAACATATATGACTTATGTTCTGTTTGAGGATAAATTGGAGACTACATTCAAATGTGTTGCTTTTTGTCCACTTTTTTAATTGTATTTATTTTGACAACTGTTCCCCATAATTAACAAGTGAAGATACATAATTTGGACATTAAAGTGTAAGTAAACATTTAACAAAATTGCATAAATGAATAGTACAGATTAGAACGGTAAACTTTGTTATATATACTCGTAGCAAATATGCCTTTACCTTAGATAAGCAGTTTGTGTAAATTCGCTTTCTGTCCTGTATCTTTTGCCTGTTCATAGATGAAGGAACCTAATAACTTATTTTAATGGAAGTAGGAGCAGAATAAAGGCACAGTGGAGCAGTTTACTGCTATCACATGCTCTATTCATTGGTGCAATAAAATACATTTAAGTTTAGTTACACTTGAATCTTCTACATTTGCAATAGGTTAGCCACCAAAGACTTGCTGGCGGTGATCCTACTACATTTACCAAATCTCATTGACTTGTTATAGTAAAGTCCTGAATCACAAAGTTACCCGCTCTGCAGGTTTTTCCCCTACAGCATATACTTTTAGTGTCTGACACCTCAATATTCAAAATGTAAAGGATGCATACAATACATGGCATGTTTTCAGAATGACTTCTACAAAGAACCCCACTTTCAGCAGTAGGTTTTGTTCCATTTTGTATCTCGTATTAGTTCCTCTGTATGTTGATATTCAAGAAATTATTGTTTAGGAAATTATGTAACCCTCTGTCTTTTACAAATAAAATTTAGAGATGAGCACACCAAACGTTTTTATTCAGGGTTTAGGTAACCTGCAACCTGACCGTTTGGTGCGCCAATCTGGCAAACTCCTATCCCTAGCAACTAGCCATGGCTAGATCTTAGTGTCTCATGCAAAAAATGATGATAGGCTTGGCAGCTAAATCGTACGTCGAGGCCAGGGTGTGGGCATTTCTATCTATGGGTGAGAGATTATGTGCTGGGATACTACTGGGCAATAAATAGTTTTTTTTTTCCTTTTGTTTTTATTTCTACCCTGTGTGTGCCTTATGAGTCAATACCAGATATCGTATATACTCGTGTATAAGCCAAGTTTTTCAGCACAAAAAATGTGCTGTATTAGCCGGCAGAGACATGTCCACGCAGGGTGCTTCACCTATAAGCCCACATCTTTAGTTCTCTCTAAAATCTCAGGCTTTCATAATATAAAACATTTATTGCTATTGAAGTTGAGCATTTTTATTGTAGGGATGCTGTCCGGAATCTATTGACTTAAACTCCTCAACACTGTTCAATAAACCATGCTATTCTATAGCATGACTCTCTTTAAAGAGAATATTAAAGGAGTATTCCCATGAAGACAAGATTCTTAAATATACTCAGGATAACAAAATAACACATTCTCTAATACCTGGTGTATACCATTTCGGTTGCCCGTCCCCTTGCATTCCAAGACGCACTCACACACACAGACTTCCTGCTAGTAAACAGCAGCTTGCAGAGACTTACTCTACAAGCTACAGACAGATGAGGTCTGGGGAGGGAGGCACAGCAGAGCTGACAGTGTATGTTGTGGCTGAGATAGCAAAGCTGAGATAGTCATTGTGTGCTATATGGATCTCATCATATCTGATCTGTCTTCTTATTTTTCTGTGTGTTAGATAGTAGTGAATGTTCAGATGCTAAATGAAAGTGTATAAAAACCTGGACCCTGATAATCTAACCACTTTGTCAGCACAAATTTCATATATTAGTAAAATGTTTTTGTTTCATTTTACATCTACATGTTAAAGTGTCCAATCTAATTTAGATGTATTGACTAAACCTTCTTATTTTATTAATGTTTAAGACATATTTTGGTTTTAATTGCTTCTACTACTACTGTGGGCCACGTTCCAACAGGATAATGAAGGTCTTGAGTAGCCAATTCTGGCATTACTTTGGATCACTTCATTTACCAGAGGGAGTTTTAACTCTTTTAGATTATTACTTTATATTATCAAGTTCATATGTAAGTGTGTAAAATCTTCTTCTTCTGTACATTCGGTATTATGAGGCCTGAGACTGCATGCCATCATAGGAGAGGGGGAGACAACCATTTGGAACAAACAAACTGAACAAACATGTAATATGTAAAGTTGATCTAGGGCCTGTTGGAGTTTTTTCTCTGGTGCCTTAGTTGCACTTAAACAATTGTAGCATGTCTCAATTTTATTTATTCAACAAAAGAAAACGTAACCTATAGTTTACAATTACAAAGCAGTGCATTGAGATGCACACGACCACATAGTCTAGCCATGACTTTTGAAAGTCTCTAAAGCATTGAAGGGTTAAGAGCAGCCAAATATGGAATTACCTAGCAGGGGAAGATTTTCCTGATGAGAGATGAATCAGAGTTTGCAAATTGATTCTGATTGCACAGAGGCTGCCGAATGTTCAGACCCGACTCCTAATTCTCTATGGAAATGTTTATATCATTCAGCCCCTTTCCATAACTAAAGACAAACACTTACATTATAAGGTGACGTCAGCTGTAATTTTCCCCTTCCATCTCCCGCTGTGGAAATGGCAATTTTGCATACACTAATTAAGAAATCCCAGCTGAGTTAATCAGAGTTTCTGCGCCAGGATAAAATGTGATTTCCTAAAAATAAACCTGGCTGCCAGTGACTTTCATAATGAACGGTCATTTCATTGTGAGCCCTGACAGGTGCACAAAAAGCCTCTTTATTGTAAAGACAAAAAGAGCTGAATGTAGAGGATGAATATATGCTAGATGTCAGGACGGGCAGCATTGTTGGGGAAGATTAGCTTTGCATTGGAAAAATATAAAATGCTAACTGGAATGTGTTCATGTTGCATATTTTAATATAATATTCTATTGACCAATATTGTGCAGAGTTTGATTTATTAAAGGGGATAATAAATTTAATAAAAAGAAAAAATTACAGCATTTTAAAAATTCTCAATTTTTTTTACTTGTAATATTGTAAATGCTGTGCTTATTTCTGGGTTAGCGCAAATCCATTACTAGATTAGAGGTCAGGAGACCCCATTAAACTACAAGTAGGGTATGAATTACCTCTTTTATGTGAAATCTCACCTGTGCATCTATAATAAATCCTCCAAAGTAATTTAAAAATTACCAGAGAAGAGTCCTTTTTTGCCGAAGATGAGTCTTGTTTAGAGGCTGCGGGTTGAGAGGGGGCGCAGACTGCTAAAATAAAAATGGCAGAAATTGTATTTCTAGCTTTTTTTTTTCTTTAACTGCCGTTATCTCTGCTTCTATAGATTACTGAAAGATGAGATTGTTATATTTAATATTGTAAAGTATAACCGCCATCAGGTGGAAAACCCAGCCCACCCAGGCTGTCCAGACTGAAATCCTCTCAGGATCAACTCAGTATCTTTTGCTTATTTGCTGTTATGTTCCTGAGACATTAATAAAGACCTATTCTATGATCCCTGGTGGTTCATATTTTCTTATCTTTAATATGGTTCTATAAAACCCATAAACCTGACTCGCCAGGAGTCCAACAGTGAATCACTTCATTGTGCGCAGGAGAGAGAAGATATTTTTATAGGGAAATATTTATAATATTTAAGGATTCTTATTTTGGTTGTAAAGGGATATTGTGGCTATCAATTATTCATGAATATGGTAAGGACATGCCAGCAGTTTCCCCTCTTTGGCCTTGAGAGACCAGTGGTTCCTTGACCATTTGTGCTACAATATGTTCCCATAATTCCCCTCAACTTTAATACCACTTCAAATTTGAGTTACAGTTGATATACTGATGCTACATGCACGCCTATACCTCACGTGTCTGCCATTTTCTTAGGTTTCTAAAACACTTTTTATTACTGGCCAGAGCATCCTTATCCTAGAAATATAAATTTATATAAGTTATATAAGTCTCCACAAGCCTGCAAGTGCCGTTAACCAGAACTTTTAGCCTCACACTCAGCCAATCCAGTTCCTTATGCTGTGCTCAAGAGATACAACCAGATCAAAACAGTTTTGTCTACAGTTTGTTCTTAAATAAACTGGTTTGGCTTTAATCCCACATCATGTCATTAGGCTTCCTGAAAGTCATGTTTGATGTTAAGGGGGGTACCTTCCAAGATAGTAAAAGAGGCATGGTTTTCCTTGTCACATCGCATTTTCCCCTATTCACTTCTGAAAATGTCATAGGATTCTCTCAGCAGTAATGTTTTCTTTCGCCTCTGGTGGCCAGAACTAACAGTGTCCTTTTGACTTTGTGTTGGTTCCAGTTCCAGGCATACAGTAGCTCCAAAGACCTGGTCTTCTGTATGACCCTCCCTAATTTAATATTCTTTATCCTATGGACAGGTAACCAATATCAATGATCCAGATAACCCCTTTTAGTACAAGATGAGTGAAATATTTTCCACTTTTCTGTTTTCAGAGATATGTAAAGCTGTTTTCTTTCTTTAACTTTCTTATGCTACTTTACCTATTCTCAATCTTTATCTGTCTTTGTCCCCTCTTTGTCTTTCTGCCGGTCTCCACTCCTGTTGATGTGGCCATCAGTTGAGATTAAAGTAATCAAAGATCTTCCTTGGCCTCCACCAGTGGGACAGCTGAACAGCAGTACAAACACCCAAGAAAGTGACGTCAGCACTTCATTCTCCCAACAGCCTCCATCTTCTCCACACTTAACATCCCAGAACAGCCTTGAAGACAGCAATGGTGGGTTCCTTCGAGTACAAAATGAAGCTTATGTGTGCTGTAGATGATCATCATACTTTTACAAATATTTGGGTATATTTTATATGTGCATATAGCTATTGAAATAAACTGGGATTCTTCAAGTATTATCTTAGGTCTCTGTCTTAGGACTGTATAACTCTAGGTAGTTTTTAAATATTTTTAAAATGATACGGATGGATTAATTCTTGGGTAATTTTATGTGCAATTTAGTTATTTACTGTTCTTATAGTACATTTTCTATGTAGCACTTAAGGAAAAGTATGCTTTAGTTATTAATTGGTTTGATCTCTAAAGCAGGATTAGCTTAACAGGTGAAATGTAGTTGACGGTTAGGGATGACTACAGAACAGTACATATACACTGCCCCGGTAAACAATATGGCAGACCGTACACATCAAGCACATCTAGCAGCAGCATCAAACTAGAAAAATTTAATGTTTCTGGTAATATCACAGACCAGTGACATTGCTGGAGTGATGGAGCAGAACCATGTTCCTACACTGCCCTGACCTTATTGTGATTTAGAGCATGGTTGGCAAGATGTACATTGAAATAGTGTCCATCTTGATGGATATTAGACATTAAATATTTGCTGGACTGCTTATGATTTCCATCAGTCCATTGCATGAAATCCATCGGTTATGACCGAGAATAGTGGACCTATAATGTACATGTAATAGAGCTATAGATTATGGAGCAGATGAAAGTGGATCAAGCTGGACAAAATCAATAAAAAACTGAATTTATGAAGTTTCATGGCAATATTATACACAAGGAATGATGCATTTAATAATAAGTAGTATAAAAGATCTTGTGTAAAATAGACCATTACAGTATTAACAAAGCAGATGTACCTATTTATAGTGAAATAGTGTCCTTGTATTACAAGACAGTCAGATAATGACCTCTAGATAATGGCAGCCAAGCCAAGAGAGTGCTATCATACAAAGGACCCACCTGAAAACACCTCCCACACCTCAATTCCTTCTACAATTCAATAGAAACAAGGTCATCATAGCCAAGGGATATCAAATACCACATCATACAATGTACAGTATATTTGAGAATTTATGTGTATTGTTAAATGACTTCATGAGTCTGTAAAGTTCAATTTGTATCCCTTTTCTCTGTTTCTTTCATGCTGAGTAGTAACTAAATAATGCAACACTATTCCTCACAATTAAGTTGGAAGCTCCGCTTTTACATTACTTACAGACGTAAGAAATATGGAGGCCTGGGATTTCTATAATTGGCCTATGAGCAATGGTGCTTGTTCTGAATAACTGGGTATAATGAATATAACATATTTGAAGACTGTATATTAGTTAAAGCAGCACAATGTTTTGTACAAAAATAGATAAAAACCTGTAATGTGAACATTTTTATTAGGGACATTTGCTACCTTCTGGTTCCATGCATCCTACAGGTAAAGGATCACAGTGGTATTTCTGCATGACCATCCCATTGCCCAGGAGAGACATAAGCCACCATCAGAGATGTCTAGCTGCAGCTTGTTACTTTCTTCCTTGTGAGAACACTTGAATGCTCAGTTTGGGAGCAGCGGTAAAAAGTGGCTCTAAATCTGGCCACAAACTTCAGATGGCGAATTGTCATCAAATTGTCAATCTCAGCTCATACCTATGCAGAACAATAGTATTGGGCATGTAGAAATCTCTCTCTCTCACCCTTGTAGTTTAGATGTTTGACTTACCATATTCTTCCATAAACAACCTGCATAACATGCAAATTTCATGGTAGCTCATACGGGACAAAACAATAATCTGTCATCAATTTAGCCGATTCTTTTCAAATTTGATGATTTTTGCTGCAGATTTTGATGGGAATTGTTGTAGATTCCTTTCTATACATGGCAATTGATGAAATCTGAAAAAATCTATACTTATGATAATTGCTCGTGATGTAAATTTCCAATTTTTATCCTACAACTACTGTTATACACTGTCAACTTTACACCAAGAAATCTGGATGGATAATTTACTATATACTATGTGTTAACATAAGATATGATATATCATGTTGTACATGTTTTAAAATATCAAACTTTTTATAAACATATGTCTTTTAATTGAGATACTGTACATCTTTATATTGTTGTAGTAGTGATTAAATGGAACCATGAATGGAAGGAAATGTGGTCTGCGATATTCAACCGTAATATAGTATATTAAAAATGCAGATATAGAGACTATGATAATGAAGATGGTAATGAGGCACCATCCATTATAGAAATCATGTCAGGCTCTGACTGATGGAAAATTAGCCATGAAGTTTTTCATGAAGCAAATTAAATACGCTTTCTAAAATGTAAAAGTCAAGCCGTCATTTTGGAATTTTTACTGAGACCTGAGACAAGTCTGATATTCTCAGCTCATTTTAATGGTCTAATACAGATCATTAACTTCCCATAGCTGTGTGTCAGTGCGTTTAGTGTGTTCAGACTTCTACATTTAAAAGGTCTCTTCCAATGAATTATAATTCCAAGCAGAAGATGTATGGATTTTAGAGTGGAACATGCTATACACTGAAGTCTACTTTATGGTTCTCAGGAGTAGCAAATCTATATTTATTTTGGCATAACAAATACTAGAAAATTGTAATCACAAATCACAAAATCTGGATTTATTACTTGTTTAGTGTATATTCTGAATGAAGAGGATTTTGCCATCTCAGGCATTTTAAATATCCATTAAAAAAACGGGAGACCAGTAATTTTTTTTTTTTTTTTTTAACGGTCCATTGATCAAGTCTATGGAACGACTGAAAACAACCAAAACAGTCTGTTTGACTTGGCCTCTATGTAATTTTTTAGGCACTGTGCTCTACTGTAAAAACTTATCAGTGTTCTCTAGAAGCTATCCATCTACTAGAGCAACAGTGTTGTACCTATGGTGCAGGTGCCAGAGGTTGCTCACAGAGTCCTCTCTTTTGGTACACAGCCCATTGGCCCAGCAGAGAGTTCAGCAAACAGGACTCAAGGCACTCTCCTTAAGTCCCAGGCAACCCAGGATGTGCCCATGCCTGGGACTTCAGGAAGAGAGAAAGGAGTTCCTTCTCTGTGCACTGCAATTCTTCCTTTTCAGGGACCCCAAAGGGAAGCTCCAATGATTATCCCAATTTCCCCTCCTTCTTTTAATTGCATAGGTCTTAAAGCTGCGACAGAGTAGGGAGCAATAAAAAAAATACTGCTTAGATTTATAATGTGATATTCTCATCCCTCTCTGACCTATTTAGGGCTCACAATTGAAATTGTATTTTTTTAGGTCTTTATTGTGTGGTAGAAAAACGGATAAACCACAGGAAACCCCCCACAAACTCCTTGATACCTTCCAATTCCATGCATATGTGGTTCTTGGTCAGATTTGAAACCAAAGCTCCAGCACTGCAAGGCTACACTGCAATTACTGAGCCACATTATGTAACATTTCCTGATACCCTTCTATCAATGTACTTTGCTTTGTACAAACGTCTTTTATAGCATAGCAACTTATATTAAGGTTTTAGCTTCTTGTGTGTTCATAGAGTCCACACTGATCCCTAAAATGAAATCAGGCATCTTTCTATGGCTCTATACCACTCCAGTTCTGAGAGCTGAGCATGTTTGAACAGAAACTAATGGGCACATCACTCGCCTGAACAATTCTAGCCCCTACTTTCAGCATTTGGAGGAGATCCCTGTCCCCAGATCCTATTATTCAATACTAGGATCAATACTATAGATTCAATTGTAAAATCTGTAGGTTTGGGCCATTTTAATGATTTTTTACTTATTCTGAACCCAATAATGCACCTCTATGTTTAACAATGTGAATTCCATAGAAGAGAGGGAGTTTAACCATTTCAAGTATTATCAGGAATGCACCAGCTATGAACCGAATTGAGTATCTTGCCTCAGGCAGCACCACCTGCAGCAAGATGAGGAGCAGCCTCAGGGGTGCAATCACATGCTACAAAGCAGCACTTGACACTTAAAAATAGCATTTCTTCACACCAAATGTCAGCATGTGTGTGAGACTTTGCATGGAGAACACACATACTAAAATAACAAGCTGATATATTACTACTGGATGGGGTGGAAGATGCGCCGTACCATTGCTTGTCTCAGGCAGCAGAGTTTAGGTTCACCCCTGAGTATAATAAAGGCAATTTGTGTATAGTCTTGTTTATCTGGATATATTTATGTATAGTAGATACCCTTCAAGGAAAATTTCAATTCTATACAATTAACGTCTGTAACAAAAAGTTATCCAAACTCTATAAATGTACTAATTATATTGGCTTGTAATGAATATTCATGCCAGGAAACTGTTAACATGTCTGATTTATGTGAACTCTAATTTGTTTCCAAAGACCTGTGACTAAGCAGAGAACTGTCTGTATTAGTAATACACTACTGGAATTACTAGTTTCATTAAAAACTCAGATTTCTTTTGTAACTGTATATACATGCGATACTTTTAAATTGAGCATAATTCTAGTGTCAATTCCCTTTATCAGCCAAGGTCATGTTGCCATTTAGAAATGTTTGACAATGTATTCAGGTAAAGACCTGTCAATCAGCTACGTACCAGAGAGAGATGTCAGGGTGGAGTGGAAAGTTCCCTATGAGATGATCCTTGAGAGAGGTTTCATAAGGGAAGTTTCTAAAGTCGGTTTTGTTGGAGTCTGCATTGTTGGAATTTATGTAAAATTGATTAGATGTTGCACAATGTATGATACCCTTTCTGCATTGCTAAAGGGCATCTACCACCAGGATGTAGGACTGTAGTCAAATGAGCCCAATGGGCTCCAGGCTCTATAGGTGTTAATGGAGCCTGGAGCTCCTCAAGCTCATTTGCATACAGTCTTTCATCCTAGTGGTAGATGTTCTTTAAAGGGGTTACCCTCTTGCCATATATTAATGGATAAAATGCAGGGAACCCAATGAATAATAAGAACAGGGTCTTTTGGATTAGGGGGTAACATGAAATCCCTTACCTTTTAGAAGAGGAGCAGCCTAAAAATGAACATGGTTGCTAAATTTGGTAGAAATTTGTAGCGCCATGCTTGATAAATTTGCTGAATGTCTTCTCTGAAATGTCAGGGCACTTTAGAATTAAACATAGATTGTAGTAATATGGGATCCATATAATGTGTGGAGTCAGCATTTTATATTGTTTAGAATGCCTTAAAATAAAAAAAAATTGTATTATATACTGTAGGGCTGTAAAATTTTTAAACAAGTTTTAGGATTAAATTGTGGGTCTCATCCTTAAGTTTGAGAATATGAAGCTGTATAGAGGATTCAATCTCTAGTATGGACCTTGTCATTGTATGTCATGTGCCCTGCAGCTCTTACTAGTCACATACAGGTTGAGATGTAATGTAAGTCTCTAAACTCAATCCTTTGCCAACCATTACTGCACAGAGCTAGGCAAATATTAAGTGCTGCCCCATGAGGAAATATTTATCATTGGTTCAGATCTCGCTCTCTGGGACTTGTGCTTCTGGCAGGGCTCGGCTGCACAGTCCGATTAGCCAGTTACATGTGAGCTTTCATTTTGCCTAATTCATAAACCACGGCGACTTGGCGATTTCCATAATAAAAATCGGGTTTCTGTGAGGATTTACAATTCAAACTAATGAAATGTGGTGGAATAAGCGAAGTGGGGGCAAACTCTGCAGCTAAATACATTTTCTCTGCATCTTGCTGCCCCTCATTATAAGTGAGTTCCCAGTCGCTTGTTTGTATAGCATCTAAGCCTAAGGGATGGGGATCTGAAGTATACGTGGATTTATTTCTGCATTTCTCTGGCTGTTATGAACTCTGCATTGATGGAAGGGTACTGACACGTCACATTCAGTGGGGAAATATTACACTCACATGTTACATGATATATGTTTTCTATTGTAATGTGCTTGAAAGGGGTTTTCCAAGAAGCCAAAATAACCTTCTTACAGATGAGGACCTGAGGCACAACGTCCAGGCCAGTTGTAATGAAGGGTCACTTGTCAAGCACTTTCCTACCTCCGCTTCCCTCTCTGATGTCCTTGCAGAAGGTTATCTGGCTTCTTTGAGAATTAGAACGAGTGGTGGGGAGGAAGGTATGAATATATAACCCTTTGTCAGAACTGACCCAAAAGTTCTGTTTCTTATAGAAAAAGAAGTTGCTGATTAACATACAACAATGGCCGAAATTGTCAACATTTCTTAATATTTTGTTATGCTTGACAACTTTGCTGAAATAATATGTGCCTTATGTGATCAATACACATGCTGAATGTACAGTAATCATAACCAGAATATGGTCTATGTACACCTCATTCATGCAAAGGTTTTGATATCTACTTCTACTGTAGATTAAGTCAATAATTGAAATCTCTATGCTGTGAACCTTTGTATTTGAGACTGGACTGAATTCTCCTCTGATTTATTTTTTGTGTACTATTCATCTCTGAAATGAAAAAAATTATAAAAACACCTTGCAAGCAGAGATCGCATTAACGTCTCACCAAGCGTCATAGACGCTTGATGAGGCGCCATTACTCCCCAGCATAATTGCCAAGCGTAAAAGTACGCTTGGCAATTATCCCCTGTAGTGTGGGCTGAGCGGTCCGGAGCGCACAGCACTGGTGTGCAGGACATGACAATGGCAGCGTGCGGGCCGGCACTGCTCAGCACACACTACAGCGCTGGTAGCCTCTAGAATGGAGCTGCTCCGGGTACCCATGATGTCACGGGAGGGGGGGCGGAGCCTCCGGGAAAGGGGCGTGGTTTACTACGCAGTCTCCTCACAGGAAGTAGAGCTGTAATGGCTGCCTGCAAGTAGAAGGTGTACAGGTACTGTGTGCATACATGTGTATGGAGGTGAGGGGGCTTGACAGGAGTGGATGTGATTAGGTCAGGGAAGACCTGTATGTTACATGGGACTGCATGTCTTGCAGGTGCTGAGTTGGCATGAGATGTATTTTACATAGGTCTGCATGTCTGGCGGGTGCTGAGGTGGCAGGTGTGTGTTACGTAGGACTGTGTGTCTGGCGGGTGCTGAGGTGGCAGGTGTGTGTTACGTAGGACTGCGTGTCTGGCGGGTGCTGAGGTGGCAGGTGTGTGTGACGTAGGACTGCGTGTCTGGCGGGTGCTGAGGTGGCAGGTGTCCACCAGGTCCGCCGTCCACCAGGTGGCGCTGCTGCGCTGAAAAGCATCTGAACGCGCTGGAGTTCACTGGGCCGGACCAAGTGAAGGCAAGCGCATCCCAAGCGACACATTTCTTTTTTTAAATGCGGCGGTTTTTCCGAATCCGTCAGGTTTTCGTGCGGCCACGCCCCCCGATTTCCGTTGTGTGCATGCCGGCGCCAATAAGCCACAATCCGATCGCGTGCGCCAAAATCCCGGGAAAATCCCGGGGCAATACAGGGAAAATCGGCGCAAATCAGAAATATTCGGGTAACACGTCGGGAAAATGCGAATCGGGCCCTTAGTAAATGACCCCCATTGTGTGTTAGCCGCAGTCTGGACGTTTGGTGTCAGCGGCGTTAGCCACAGTGTGGTGGTGGGAGGTTTCGACGACTGTGGTTGGGGGCGTCAGCTCCAGTCTTTGCAATGCATGATGTAACATCACTACAACTGCCTCCATTTGCTATTTAAACACAGAAGATACTGACACATGATTTTCTTATATAATAAGCGTCTATCAACATTATATACAGCTATGAGTTATATACTTGTATTACTGAAAATTCCATACTCCTTCCCGGCTAAAAATACTCCTCAAAAATAGTAAGAGGAGTATTATTACCCTTCTAGAAATATGTTAGTGCTACCTCTGCTTGCAAGGTTTAGTTATGCTGTCAAGGGAACCTGTCATCAGATATAGACCTAATCATCTATTATCAGTTTGTTTAACACCAGATCATGTTTCTTTCATGGCTCAGTGTAGTGACATCATCCAGGAAATCAAATCTGAAATGAGGTGTAAATTGGTTGTATAAACTAAGAAAGAGCAGAATTTAACGTTGAAGTCAAGCTTTCCCCTCCTATGTGATTGTACTGGACTTCAGGAGAATTGGTTAGTAATGGCTCTGGATGCAAGACCATCAATTACAGTGGATAAGAAGGGAGCAGTCTGAGGCATACTGAAAGCTTGACTTCCCTGTTAAACCTTTTATACAATCATTTTACATCTCACTTCAAAGCTGATTTTCTGGATGATGCCACCATGAAAGAAACATGATGTTTTCATTAGGTATTAGGTCAATTTCTACTGACAGGTTCCCTTGCTTCCATGTTGCTTCCACCCTATATTTTGGGAAGGACACTTATTTGTGTAACAGCCATTTCTTATTGTTCATATACACTAAAGGAGCAGGTCACCAGTTTTTATGTGCACTAAAAAAATTAGTAAGTAAAAAATGTACATATAAAACAGCAGGCTATTTATTTACCCTTCTGAAGATCTAGAGATGCCACTTTTACTCTCCAGGGTAGCTACTTGGTGCTTCCTTACAAAGTGTGTGCTATGTCTGTTCAGACTTTTTGAGGGTTCTTCCTTTTATCTTTTCTTTGTGTAACAAGTCTTAAAAATAGAAGTCATTGAATGGCAACACTTCAGCTGTTTATTATAGGTATTGTACTCTATTGAGGCAGCGAAGGCCTTATTTTCCCATCTGCAGAAATTTTTATAGGACACTTTCCATAAGCATTCTTTCCAATGAAGCAAAGGCATTCATTATACAGATGATGCTGAGAGCCTGGGGAGATAACTATACCAACCTATGGGTTTGTTTCATACCCAAAAAAGTCAGTGTTCCTGCTGCATGAAGCCAACCACAACTACTGCCGCCCTGACACCGTTGTAACCAAAGCATTTACACAGTTAAAAAACCTTATTAACTATAAGGGGGCTTGATGTTATTGTATGGATGAAGTCATCTTTCTAAGGCCGTTTCCATATTCATGTTTTAACTGCAGTAAATTGGTAGAGATGTATTACTACCTGCCCTGATTACTACTTCTGCTGCAGGATATCTACACATGTTCAGGATTTGATGTGTATTTTGGAGACCTGAACCTACAAAACGTAGAATTAAAAACCGCTAGTGTTGTATCTTAGAGGATCATTTTCTACATATTCCTGAAAGTGCATTAAACTGTGTTGTCAATCACCTCATTTCACCATTACCCAGTATATTAATTGTAAGTATTAATAGCTTTTCTCTTGTACTAGCGTCACATCAGTTCATAGAAACTTGTCAAATCTGTGACCCTGGAGATTTAAGCATGTGCCATTTCCTTCCAGTGCCCAAAGGAAGCTTGCAGGATAACACTGCTTGATATTGATACATTTCTTCCTGCTCGGTGTATATAAAAATGTCTATATTAAGATATTTTTCTTACTTTTCAAAAATGAGCATTTGATCTGCAAGAAAGAGATCAATACTGCCATCTGCTGTTTTTGGTAATGGCAAATACTGCCCGATTATCATTACAGATTAGTAGTAATGCAGACAGCTAATTTGTGATGTATTCTACAAAAAGTCACTATGCACAAATGAGAGATACATACGTATATAATACATGCTTTAAAGCAATCTTTATTTGTTCTAATAAAATATATGTATATAGACACACGCACTTGAAACTCTATCCAAATTCTTACCAAGTCCTTATTCTGTTTTGTAAACCAGATCCCACTTATAGTACTGCTGTGGACCTGCATTATTTTGATTTGGAAGGAAAAGGGGGCTTGAGGGTGTAAATCAGGAGAATGGTGGTCTTCTCAAAACACCGGGGCTCCACTGCTGTTATTGATTACAATAATGAGGGTCTTTTTTTCTTCAGTTTCTCCCAAGGTTTTCAACAACCCCATAGATAATGAATGCGGCAGCAGGTCACCTGTTCCAACACAGCTATATGGAGTTACATGTTCTCTATTCTCCTATATTCTTGTGATCAGTGGGGCTCTAAGTGGTTAAAACCACCTTTTTTTCACAAAAACATAGTGGGGCAGATTTATAAAAAGTATCCTAATGTTAGACAGTGCTAGTCTTACTCTGCACCTCCTATTAGTTGACTTAACTTCTGCTAGAAAATTAGGACACAATTCTGTCAAGTTAGCAGTATTTCACACAATTCTGTTAAGTTAGCAGTATTTCTGGCGCATTGATCTTTTTGGCATGAGACCATGTCCCTTTCTTAGGCCACGCCCCTTTCATCGTGCTAGTTGTAGGAGAGCCAGAAAACTGTCTAAAAGCCTTTATAAATGTGGTGCAGACAGTTCGTAGTGCAAACTACGACTGAATTCTGTCATGGACAGATTAATAAATCTCCCTCGGTATTTTTTTAGTTGCAATATTCGTTGTGACTGTTTTTCTTGCTTACTTTTGTTACATAAAAATGCTGCTTTTCTCTGTAACTGGAAATGATGAAATATTCTTCATATTCATATAGTGCTGGTCTAAGAAGAGTGTGTGCCGCAAGCCTAAAGCTTAGCCACATCATTTTACTTAGTTTATGTGAATAGGCAGTATCTAACACTTCTGACAACTATAACTTGTAATGTAATCTTTTGGGAAAACAATTACTGTGCCTATTTATAGCCCCTTAATCTATTTATATATGAATAAAATCAATGCTTGTCCACTCAAGTACCATCAGGTAACTTAAAAGTAATCCATATATATAGATGTTGGCACAAACGCTGTAGCCTTTTCAGGAAAGCAATTATAGAGTGCCATGTTTGTGAATGCCAAAGGTCCTGACAGTAAATTCTCCTGTTACAAGTCCTTTCATTGCACCGTTCTATAAACTGGAGAGAAAATCGTACATTATAGATCCCATTTGTCTTTTTCCAGTTACAAATGACATTGTTATCTGCTGTAGTGTTATGTGGAGTAACAAATGCTAAAAATTAAAATGTTAATCCATCACTTAACCTGGATTAACTCTGCAACTTCTGCTCACGTGGGAGCCCGATTTAAGAGGTAGTGAAATATGTTGTGAGACTGCATTAGAAGGCATCAATATCCCTGTATCCAGAGGGAGAGAGGAGGCAGAAATACTGATGTGATGGCCCGTTAAACAGTAATGTATTCTTGATCTGATCTGTGTACGCCGTAATCCCTTGCCCCTCCAGCCTTTTTCTATTGATTTTTATCATCTTGTGTCACCATTGCACTGATGGTCTTTTTGTTCCCCATCAACATTTCAGGATGCATTAAAGATTTTACTTCAAGATAAAAGCATGTATTGTCTAAGATATTTGGCACATGAAGAATCAGTTTACGGTTTCTTCTTTTCAACCTCTGAATGTTTTCTGTGCTATGTTTATCTGGTTTATAGATCATTCTCAAACTGTGTACACCACTATGTACCTAACAAATAAAGATACTTAACATAGGAAGATGAGAATGATGATAGTAAAATTTGTAATATACTTCATTAAGTTCTACGACTTCTGTGTTCCTTTTTACTCCTTCTTTATCCTGAAGTGAGCAGTGTAACTGAAATGTATAACTGCACCACATAGAAATAAGGAAAGGAGGCTAAAACAATACCATACAATACCAGGCTTACCATACATAGATCCTATTCCCCTTGATTATAACAAAGGAGATAAAACTATTCAAGGAAAGTCTGTAAAAGAAGAAGTAATTAGAAACATCATAAGCTTCCTTTTACTCCCTGCTCAATGAAGAAATGCATTACCATCTGACTCACAAAATATTTTTAAGTTCCCCTTCAAACACCGTAGTTAGGACTGCCACGGAAGTTCAAAAGTCAGCTGTACCCCATCAAGGGCTTCTAGCATTTGAAACATTTTAAAAAGAAAAGGTCGTGTGCTTAGTATTCATGCTGTAATAAAAACTATCTATATTCTTCATTTTCTTCTAAAAAAAAAAAGCGGGCAAGTATTTGGTGCCTGTCAGTAGGATTTCATGCAAGGGAGTAGAGTTATCAAGGGCAATGTGCCACATTTATTATATGCTTATGTTCAACACACAGCGTGATCAGCCGGTGTACTGTGCAGAGTCCTGTGTCATAGACTGACCATACTTCAGGAACAGGGCTCCTTGTATCATATTGATCTATGATGCAAGGAATCTCTTCTTCCACCTCCTAAACAACAGAACCAAGATTGTAATTATTGATTACAGTATACTCAGCATATGCAACGTGCTGAGTGATTGTCAACTTACTGCCTCTCTGAAGCTTGAGGTTAGATACCAGATGGAGAGAGGCTGGGGGTAATGTCCATCTACTCCATTTCATTCAGTGCTTGTTAGACAAGTCCTCAGACTAGTGGTTATCCATATAATTGTCTGTTTCTTGCTGTGTTTCTGACCATGTGCTTGTACCTATTGACTATTCTATGACTTTACTATTTTGTACCTCTCTGTCATCTTGGTTTTTACTTGGTTCACCTGACCTTGCTTATTGGCTATCTATCTCTCTTGCTTGTTTGGGTTTGTGCACAGAACAGTAAGACAAAGAAGGGAATGTTGCCCTGTTGTTGCCTGTAATTTAGCTCAGGACTAGTAAGTAGGCAGGGACAGAGATTGTGGGAAGGCAGGGCTTGCACTTCTTCTTTGTTCCGACACTGTCTATAAAAATTCATATTCCAACCAGACTATAGTTTTATTGCTGCTCTCCCTGTGTTTGTTTACACTGCTCTGAGCAGCGAGTTTAGAAATGTATCTTACGGTTCGTAATGACTTTTACCAAATAGTTTTATCTGAATCCTCATTTCAAAACAAACAGAAAGATGCCCATCTTGTTTTAACATATATGTATGCATGCAAGGTTATTTTGCATATATGTGTTTGCTGGGTGGATATTCTTTTGGCCCTCAACTCCCAAGAAACATTAGACATAAACATTAGACTATATCAAGCATTCTTTATTCCGAGTTTCATGTTTAATGAAACATACTCATCTCATTTTTCTTGGGAGTTGAGCGATAAAAGAATATCCACCATAAGACACACATACATAGGTATGCAAAAGAAACAACTTTCACAAAAAATAAACAATGTTCTCCAGCACTTGCATAGATGAAAGTAAAAACTTTTATTGAAACATGTTAAAAATGTGGTGTGCGTCCACATACAAGAAAAAGACAGATCTGTCTGTTTTTGTATATGGATCACATAATAAAGTGATGCCAAACCTTTTAGTGCCCAAACAACAACCAAAATCCACTTATTTACGGTGAAGTGCCAACATGGCATTCTGAGCAGTAACTCATGTACTCATTGTAACCTGTTCTTCCACATCTTTTTATTGCATTAGCCGCCTGAGGAGGGCAAATTAAGACCATCAGACCACCATGGTCTCTCCAGGTTCTCTCTGTACAGGAAGAATGGTTGATCCAACAGGATGACGGTGGATTTTGTCCTGTTTGGTGAACTCTGTCCTGGGGCAATGGCCCACAGAAAGTGCCCACAGAAAGGGCTCTGAGTGCCAACTCTGGCACCCGTGCCATAGGTTCGCCATCACTGACATAATATATATATACAATTAGGCAGATAACAACCCCACCTGAATGCTATACGATCAATGATCAACCACTCAAAAAACAAAAAAAACCTGTAAAAATACTCACCTCCGCTCCTCTTCATCTTGATTTCTTTTCTAGGTGATCACAGCGTATGAAGACTAGCGGAGGACAGGGCATCACCTAGATAGGAAACTTATAATTAGCAGCATGGAGTGCTGGGACAAGATGTCCTGCCCTCTGGGTTGCTAATTATGCATGCCCTTCCCACCTCCCTCTCCCATACTGGGAGCATTCAGGCCTCTCTTGCGTGAGGTCACCTCGCTCTCACAAGTTCTTTTGATGGACCTAACTGATGAGAATAGCAAATAAACTGATGGGCATAGGTGATAAAAGTAATGGTCGACATTGTCTTAAATGGCAAAAGCCATTGAGTTATAAAAATATTATTGGAGGGATACTTTAGCAATTTCTGCTGGCTATAGTATGCTGAGCATTGTTTTCTAATAGAGAATGTTTCTCTCACTGTCTCTTTCTTTAACTTTCAGCCAGATAAGGAAAGATAAAATCTTCCGTTAAAAAATTCTGGCACTAGAATACTACATCCAAGGAGAGAGCAGAATGGGTTAATCCACACAAGGAGATTAGATGTATGTATGCAGTCCGCCCCAATAGACACACGCTACACAGGTTGGAATACAGATCTCTACAGAGAGATAAAAGTTGATACTAAGGTGGGGGGTGATGGAAAAATAGTGGTCTGTTATCTGTGAGATGTAGGGAGCATTGCCCTTCTTTTATTTGTGGATTCTTGTACAATTCCAGTAGAATGAGCTGCGACAAATATCTGAAGCTTATTCCTTGCCTTGCATATTGTGCATTGTTCCATTCTGTTTCTGCAGCATTAAATATAGAATTGTATAGAATTAGGAAAGCTGCTGAGATGCTGTCCTGTTGGAGCGACAGAATAAGAGATTGACCAAATATGAGCTGACTTTCCAAATTCCTTAACCTGTGTGTCTTCTTGTTTTGTGGATGATAGGATTATAGTTTTTCTCTTTTCCTTTAGCCCAATTAGATCATGATGATGATGATAAAACAGTCATGTCACCATCCAGAGAGGACAAACTCAGGCACACGCACAGACACTCAGCAGGAAACTTGAAGGCTATCAAGAATCCAAGTGTAGAACAAATCAGCACAGTGGGAGAAAGAATAGATCCTTCACTTCCATTAGAGAGTCAATTGTAAGTACCACTAATGTTGTTACTGAGGCACAATAAACACTGATAAATGATGACCATATATTCTTTATAGAAGTGGTCAAACTTATAAACTATACGAAGAAATATCAAAGATCATATATGTACAATAACCAATATGAATAAAATCAACAAGAATTGAAATCATATATTTTGTTGAATATTTTGTTGCTTTTTCCTTGAAGACTTTTTGCCGAGTCGATCTTGGGTGATTCTTCTAAAAATATTGCAATGAAATTAGTTTCACAGTACTACCCAAGATCGCCTTGGCAATTTGTCCTCTAGGCTGTGGTCCTTTTTAAACAGGTGGAATATGATATATTTGATATAAGGGAATAAAAAAAATCTAACTTTTTAATGATCCTGTGAATTTTTACGGTTTTAAATATGATGGTGTTCAACTGAGGTTCAATAATTGTATTACATGTGTAAATAAGGCTCTGTGAATGGACAGGTGGCAGACAATAACAGTGGGCCCTTAAACTAAACCACCGCAGCTGTCCCTACCTACTTGCCTCGGTTACCGTAAGTAGTAAAGGACAACTAGTCAATGTTCCCTTTCTGTGCCAAAGCGCAAAAAAATGAAGATCAAGACAAGACAATACAAACAAATAAATAAGAATAGTCACCAGAGCAGGCTCAAATCAAATGCCAGAAGGATAGTCTGAATATGTGCAAAGGGTCATAATTCCACAATACAGAGTACAGAAATAACGGGGAGCAAAAGCAAACACTTTCACCAAGGCATTATCATCAAAGAAACTTAATACTGTAGCACTATAGCAGTAATCTTGTTCTGCCAAGCTCTGCAACACCAAATTTTATATTTTAAATAAGAAAAATCAAAGGGAAGTAAAGGGATAAGTGATTATTAAATTAAAATGGATAAACAAGCATACATATACATTGTACAAACACAATTAGGGCAAGGTGAGGATTGAATTGTGCATGTTAAGACCCCATCTACTTGTTAAACATGCACTTCCCCTTATAGTTGTAGGGATTAATGGAGGATGCAATATTATGAAATGCAGGTATATATGTTGGCTGTTTTATTAGACAGAATAAGGCATACCATGCAGGTTTTCTGTATCTTTATTGTGCCAGGTGGACTTTAACTTAATATCCTCTTTCCCTTTATGCCTGGTAATAATGATTTATACTTGGCAGCCGGCATTAATCATGCTTGTACGGCATTACTGGAGATATACAGATAAATATTAGCTTATTTACCGTATATACTCGAGTATAAGCCGACCCGAGTACAAGCCGAGACCCCTAATTTCAACACAAAAAACTGGGAAAACCTATTGACTCGAGTATAAGCCGAGGGTGGGAAATGCAAATGCCTCCCAGTATATAGTCTGCCAGCCCCTGTAGCATACAGCCTGCCCAGCCCCTGTAGTAGGAAAAAAAATAACACTGTACTCATCTTTCCGACGTCCCCCATAGGTCCTCTTCTGTCTCAGACAGAAGAGGACCTACGGGTGACGTCAGAAAGGTGAGTTTTGTCTTTATTTTTTTAGTTGACTCGGGTATAAGCCGAGTTAGGGGTTTTGAGCACAAATTTTGTGCTGAAAAACTAGGCTTATACTCGAGTATATAAGGTACTTTTATTCAACAAACTAAGCAGCATGTTGTTGTACTTGCTGAAGTCTAAGTATAATGTGCTACCGATAGTGTAAGCTGCAGAGCAGCAATCTGCAAGAGCCTATTCAAAGCCTATGTAAAAAAAGAGGTGCTTTTTTAGTGAAAAAGCTCTTAGTTATGTGATCCAATAGAACCTCTTTACACATGCTTACAAATAGAGATGAGCGAGCACTAAAATGCTCAGGTGCTCGTTATTCGAGACGAACTTTTCCAGATGCTCGAGTGCTCGTCTCGAATAACGAGCCCCATTGAAGTCAATGGGAGACCCGAGCATTTTTTTTATAAAACTGAACAGTAAAAGAACAGTGCAAAAAAAAAATTCCAGATGTTTGCAGATGTTTTACTTGTAAGAACACATTGAAATAACAATATTCTTCACTTTGCAGGTGTTCGCGCGTGTCTCCCGCTAAGTTAGGAGATGTTCAGAACATCTGGAATGTGAAGAATAGTGTTCTTTCAATGTGTTCTGCACTTAAATGCTCCTGTGTTCACTGTTTTTAATGTTTTAATTCTATTCTTCACATTGCAGGTGTGCGCGCGTGTCTCCCGATAGGTTCGGAGATACGCGCGCACAGCTGCAAAGTGAAGAATAGAATTAAAACATTAAAATCAGTGAATACAGGACCATTTAAGTGCAGAACATATTGGAAGAATAATATTCTTCACATTCCAGATGTTCCGAACATCTCCTAAATTAGCGGGAGACACGCGTGAACACCTGGAAAGTGAAGAATAGTGTTATTTCAATGTGTTCTTACAAGTAAAACATCTGCAAACATGTGTAATATTTTTTTTTTACAATAAAAATACTTTTATTCAATTTATTTTATTAATTTACTGCTCGATCTCGAGCTGGCGAGATACTCGTCCGAGTAACGAGCCGGTCCGAGTATGCTAATACTCGACCGAGCAGTATACTCGGACGAGTATACTCGCTCATCTCTACTTACAAACAAGTTTTTTCTTTTACATCACATTTCAGCCAAGCAAATATACAGAATAACAGGTTAGGTCATGGATGACAAATTGGTGTGGTCTATGCTCTGTGTAGTGGCTGGAAGCCACTGCAGCTGCTCCTGTTTACTGTAGTTATGGCTTCTGGGCCACTACAGGAGCCAACTGCACATGACAAACTGAAAATCAAATATTATTTCTGTTGTATCCCATTAATACAAATACAGATCTAACAGCACTTATAATTTTTTAAAAATACACATATGGTAAATAAGAAAACCCCAGTTTGAAAAAACATTCTTTTGATTGCAGTCTATTATATGTACTCCACAGCAGGGTTGGGCAATTCATTTTCCCATGAGGTCATATTAGAAATTGGAATGGTTTAAGAGGGCCAGACTAATAAACTTAACTCAGTTATACCCAATACCTATATACTGTATTCAGTATATAACCCATCCCTACATAAAAAAAATAAATAAATCATTAAAATGTGGAGGACCTAATTACATCATTACTTAATGATGGGGAGAAGAGCTCAATTCTTTCAACAATCTCACGTGGACCAGTTATATTTAATTAAAGAGCCGGATGTGACCCATGCGGCGGACAATGCCCAGGTCTGTTTTCTAATTTCAGTTTCTCCCTAATGAAATCAGCGGCACTAAAAGTTTTCTGTTGCTTGGCCTTTTTCAGTCGGATACTTTACAACTATGAATCTGGGAGTGAACCTGATTAGCATTGATTAAGGTAGCCATTCAGTGAAGTGTAATCTTAGAGAGAGCTGAAATATAGTTCACATACATGGAAAAGCACATAATAAACACATTTCCCTCACATGGCGTCACAGTAAACTGTAATATATTTATCCTGCTAAATAATATGGGTGTGTATCGAAGTTTATCACACATTTTGTGTAAAAGATCAATAGCAGAAATTTAGAATTTTTACAATAAAACCAAACCTTTCTCTGCATAAGACAAACATATAATAAATCTATATATTATTCTGTTTAATAATTGGCTTCCCTGGCAGCTGGTACCACGGTGCAATCAGCCGCACAGATGCAGAGAGTCTCCTGAGGCTGTGTAAAGAAGCAAGTTACCTGGTGCGAAACAGCGAGACCAGCAAGATTGACTTTTCCTTATCACTGAAGTAGGTGCCGCATTTTATATTGAAACAAGGGAATACAGACTGACTGTATAAAGGAAACTCAATTTGATTGTGTTATTTAGGATCTGATTTATTACTGTCTAAATCGCCACATTTTCTTTTAATATTTCAGATAAAAATTTCCTGCAAAATCGAAATAGCTTTAGTTAGTTGACTTGATTTACTGCTCTGTTTGATTTCTTAAATATAAACAGCAAATCAAATATACACTAGAAAGTGATTAAAGCTAAAATAACCTGCAGTCCATTGCAATTTTAACAGTGGCAAAGAAGTAGTAGTTGATAGATTCTATGTACTTTGCGTTAGCGATGTTTTTTCTTTTCCCAATCTATCTAAAATTAAGCAACTGTGCAATTAGTAGCCTTGTTATTCGATATGTTTCTTTCTATAACACTTATTAATATTTTTCTCCATGGTAACAGACCGCAAATAAACCCTGTGTAGTCAGACCTAGCAGTCATTCTTCTATCTTTGCTTCCTAACTCTTGATCCTAATCCCCAGTCACTACATCTACTGACTTCTGAATTATTATGTGCAGTACCCATGGCCGGGTGTCCCCTGTAAACTCTGTGGTATTTATATGTTCTGCTTCTGGAAGACATTTTGACTAAACCATTTTGCTGTCAGTCTTAAGCCTGTCTGTCTCAGATCTATAAGCTTTAATATATTGTTGTGTGGTCATCTAGAGAGCCTTGATGTCCTTCACTTGATTTCTTGTACATCACTGGCCCCCCAAACCCCTAATTTAAAATTGTTATTGTGCTTTATGGTTCATGTGACTATAAAGAAAAAAAAACATATATTTTTACCAACTTTAAGGAGCATTCACACAAATGTAGGCATTATCCTTAGGCAAATGTAGGTCAATATTAGATGGATTTCAGTATACCTGAAACCCTGATGTTCATCTCCTACCTCCTCTTTGTGTTGTTCATTGTTTCATTTTTTTTTCACATCCCCAATACAATATATTACAGAATGTCATGTCTCCAAAATTAATCTAAAGTTATGTCCTCTAAAATAAAATAATTTTTCTACATAATTTGCTTGTTACAAAAACAAGGAATTCTGAGATCAGTGTGATCTGTGTTAGTATGGATTTATGAACAGTAGCTTCTCCTCCTACTTCAGTTTAAATATTGACCAATATTATAGTTTAAGCTACAATACGATTATCATTGAAAGTAGTGAAATATATTAACTTTGCTCAAGTGTTTTATTTATTTGAATTACTTTAACTGCTGTATACTGTACTGCATATAACTACTACACTGCCTACACACATGGTCCCTAAAATATGCTATTACTCACAAATGCTGCTATCGATCAGAAATGAGACTTGTGATGCGAATTATCTAAGGACATTGGGTGATAAGGAGCTGTCAATCTTATTTCTGCTCTTTTACTCGTTTGTGTCCAAGATGGTTAAACAATTATTTACTTTTGCAGGCTCTAACATTAAAAGGTCTTTGTCACACTGTTTAAAGGTCTTATTTTCTCTTTTCTCTGCTTCGAATGGTTTTGTAACAGCATGCAACCCTTAAGGGGCAGTGTCAATTACTGGCTTCCATCTAGAAATTGCAATCTTGCCAAATTGTGCAGCAAAAAAAGAACAAAACAACATAAATTCAAAATGATGGCTGCATTGTCCAGTATTGGCAAGTCAGTAATGTATATAAAATGGCTGATAAAATTACAGAACACAGTAAAATAGTTTGCATATTTCTAATTTCACCTTTACATTTATGCTTCAGGTCAGTCACCACATGCCTTATTCCAATTTGGTTTAACTTTCAGTGTAAACAGATTAAATAGTGATTTAGTCTATAGTCTCTTTAAATAAAGCATTTGCACTTTACATCTGTAGACTATGAACTGTGCCCTCTAGCTGTTCAAATATATTTCTGATTTTTAATGGATTTAAGAACTTTAGGGATAATAGTCATTAACCAAAAAAGCACAATTGGCGCATGCAGGGTTTGCCATATTATTGAAAACTGTGCGCCAGTCTTCAATAATTTGGTGCAGTTTGCATCACTATTGATAAATGTGGCCCAATATGTTGCCAAAGTGTTCATCATTATTATGTGGGATGTCAAATCCCATCCATATTACCAGGGGTTGCCTCCATGGTGAATGATCTGGAGGAGTCTGCCTTGCATTTTTAGTGGAGATCCCTAAGCATTCCAGAATAACTGTATTGAGATTTAGGATGGTTCAAGTACAGACTGGTAACTGCTCACTTTTATGAGGTTGTAAAGATATTATAAAGGTAGCCTTCTTACAATTTTGAATCCCTACAAAATATATGGAACTATATGGAACCAAATCCAGAATCAAATTGCACACTACTATTACATCACATGCAATAGATCTTTATTAAATACAAAAGACACATTAAACATACATAAATTTGTTAATACACAAGTCCAATGACAATGTCTGTGCAGTTGTATCTTGAAATCTTGCCTCAGCTGTCAGTGCTGGCTAAGATAGTTTCTAAATTGTCTCTCTGATCTCATAACACCTTGGCGCTCTGCGTCCGCCATCAATTTTCTTTCCTCATAAGCCCTAAAGCATATTAGCTTCCAATAACCTTGCTGCAGTCTTAGGTGATATTTTGTCCTTGAGAGGAGAGATTTTGTGTACTGCACAATTACATTTCGTACTGATCCATTTTGTACTGAAAATGTAATAAATTACTCCTTTTGTTTTCACATACTTGGCTACTTCAGTGTAACAGATAACCCAAATGGGCTATGAGGTCTTTTTTTTGTATTTCCTCAGAGACATTTTCTACACATGAAAAGCGTAATACAGTATGCTATGAATTGTCTGTTCCTGTTCAATATGTTACAATGCACCTATTGTGTCTTTTTGATAATTTGAATAGAGATCCATTGGTCTCGGCTTAAGGCTACAATCACACGAACGTGCACAGGAGAGGAGATGTGCTGCTCCGAATAGAGATACATGGCACACAACGTCATTATACGGGGAAAGATGGGACATGTACATCTTTTCACATGTACTGCACCATACTGCTCCGTTCCATGTGCCCATTGCCGGTCTATGGGGGATGTATATACGGCGGCCGTTTATATATACATCCCCCAACGGCCGTGTGAATGCAGCCTACAGGATATCTGCCATCAGAAATATACCTGATTAAAGCAGGTGTTCATTAAACAAAATAAAAATATGCAAGTGAGCTAGGAGTGCTTTAGGGGCTTTACCAGAGGCCCTCTGGTCTCTGACGTCACAGCTGTTACACTACGCCCAGAGTACTTCTTACAAGCCCACTGCCCAGTCCACTCTCAACTGAGACCACTAGCCAGGAGCGTTTTCCAATTGCTGAAATATTTTGAAGACCTGAGGGACAATCCGTGTGCCATGTGCTTTGAAGATGGAGACCTATTCAACTTGAAAGTGATTGCAGATTCCTATGTTTTAGTATCCTTCAAGACAGGGGCAATTACCATTAAAGGAAATCTATCAGTACCTGTAAGGCAAATTACACTGAACTACTCACTTACACTCCTCTCGAACCCAGCACTCGCCTTCTCTTATCTTGACACGCCGGGATCACTTGATAAAGAGGCTTATAAAAAGCGGCATGGATCATGAGGATGCAATGCAAGGTTTCGCGCTATGGGCTGCTAATTATGCTGGGAGAGGTAGGTGATGTCACGAGGAGGCGTAAATAATAAGCAGCCTGGAGCGACAGATGCACCCATGCTTTGGGCTGCTTTCTAGAAGTCTCTTTATCAAGTGATCATGGCGTGTCAAGATTAGAGAACACAAGTCCTGGAATCAAGATGAAGAGGAGTGGAAGTATGTGTAATTTGCCTTACAGGTACTGATAGATTTCCTATAATAATTATAATAATAGAAGATTAACATATAGGTTCTCTTCATCTCTTCATTCTCTTATTTTATTCTTATATATTTGGTTTTACAGCTTTCGGTATAGAGGCGATATCAGAATTGTCCATAGGTGTGCGTGTGTTCTTGTGTTTGGAAACAAAATACCTTATATACTCGAGTATAAGCCTAGTTTTTCAACACAAAATTTGTGCTCAAAAACCCTATCTCGGCCTATACTCGAGTCAACTAAAAAAATAAAGTCAAAACTCACCTTTCTGACATCACCTGTAGGTCCTCTTCTGTCTGAGACAAGAGGACCTATGGGGGACGTCGGAAAGATGAGTACAGTGTTATTTTTTTTCCTACTACAGGGGCTGGGCAGGCTGTATGCTACAGGGGCTGGGCAGGCTGTATGCTACAGGGGCTGGGCAGGCTGTATGCTACGGGGGCTGGGCAGGCTGTATGCTACGGGGGCTGGGCAGGCTGTATGCTACAGGGGTTGGGCAGGCTGTATGCTACAGGGGTTGGGCAGACTATATACTGCGAGGCCATAACCAATGCATTTCCCACCCTCGGCTTATACTCGAGTCAATAGGTTTTCCCAGTTTTTTGTGTTGAAATTAGGGGTTTCGGCTTATACTCGGGTCGGCTTATACTCGAGTATATACGGTAGCCTTTTTCCTAATGGTTGTGTTCAGTTTTCCAGCTCCTGAACATTCCCACCAGGTATAAACAGCACTGAATTAGCACCCCAGCTATCGCTGACTCAATTCCCATTAGTCATTTAAAGGGAGCCTCCAAGCTCCCAAATCAGACAAACCTCACAGTCACCTGTTATTTAATAGAAAAACCTGTATTTTAATACAAATTGAATTCTAATGCTTTACAGTACACAGGGGTTGGAACCCATTTTCAACTTTCAAAGCTGTTCATGCTATCCATAACTGCCTGATTATACCATCTAAATACTGCATAGTAGGAATCAAAGGAAAAGAGTAGTCAAGGTCACAACCCCAGTGAACTGAAAATATAATATAAAGCAAAGTTTTCTCTATAATAATAATAGATCACTGGTACATACTGTATGAAAGGTATGGATGGAAAGTTTTCATAGTACCCTACAAAATGCTAGTGTTACTTATGGAGTGGTTTGTGAGGCCGTAGACTTTTTAAGAGAATATATATCCTATGCAAACTAACCAGCAAATGGGTGTATTTAAAGGAAATCTACCGGCAGGATCAAGGATTGTACACCAAGCACACTTACATGCTGGTGTGTGCCCCCTCTGCCAGGATCTGCTGAGTATCTTTTCAATATAATGCAAATGAGGGCGAAGGGCTCTGGCCTCCATAGCTATTAATTGAGTCAGGAGCCACTGAGAAGCATTTGCATAATTTATAAAGCCTTTGTTTTGTAAAAATGAGGGTGTAAGCAGCTTAAAGAAGTGCAGATCCTGCCAGAGGGGGCACACACCAGTATGTCAGTGTGCTTGGTTTAAAACCCTTCATCCTGGTGGTAGATTTCCTTTAAAAAAACATCTGCATGAGGTATCTGAATAGGTTGAGGTATAGAAGTGCCCTTAGTAGGGTGGGACTCAAACCCCTGTGAAAGTAGGGCCAGATTGGGTTTTCTGCATCTGACTCTTCAAGGGATTTGAATTGGAACATACTACCAAACTGTCTTCTTCTTTGCCCTATATATGGCTGAAGTACCTACTACAACCACTGTGCTGATAAGACCACTTTTTACTCCAACACTTAAGGCGTGTTTACTTACCTTTCTCCATAGGTTCCTCATTATTTGTTATACTGTATATCGCCTGTGCTTATGTGATATGGATTATATGGCACTATTATACAAACCAACTTCTTGGTGTACCAGGGGAATTTTGGAAAGTTTACATAACATAGTGCCCTTACAATGTTGTTTTTTAACTTGGGAATTGGAGATTTGGAGGTTGTTAGACCCTTTCTATGGACACTAAATATAACTTTGTTGTTCAGTCATGATATTATGAGCGATCCACATACCACTGTATAGACATTTGTTTCCCTTACAAAAAAAGTATACATTATGTATAAATCCAAGACACTCATGGTTCATACACATTTGTTTGAAGCTGATATGAAAAATGTATCTCAAGATTTTATAAGATATGAATTTGTAATATTCACAGTATGATATTGTTGAACATTATGAGTATTATTAAAAAGTCAGAAGATGCCGGAGGTCAAAACAATATAGTCAGATTATCAAAATCGATATAAAATAGTAGAATGCAAGATGGGAGAAAGAAATAATAAGGTATAGAATTGTAAATACTTTGTTGCCAAGACATCCTCTAGTGTCAGCCCTTCACAATAGCTACTAGGCATCATATATGGGACAAATGGTTAATTAATACCGTTTGTATGAAAGAATAAAATCTGTGGAATATATAAATACCATTTTATAACAAGCTTTAGAGAACAAAACACAAATCTGTATTAAGATTCTGTAGCTGCTTCCATTCACAAGGTATTACGCAATTCTTCAGTGTTTTGTAGCTAGAAAAGACAATCCTTTTCAGTCCGTGCCAAATAAATTATATATGATTACATTGTGACTTTCAGGAATAAACATTGGCACAAGCAGTGTACAAGACTAAAATGTGTAAATCATTGAGACGGAAAAGCTGCTCTCTGCATAATAACAAATTGAAAAGATTTGCTTCATCAATAGCTGGCCAATGGCAGAATGAAGAGAGTTCTTTCCTGTAATAGATAGGAAAACATATCCACTGCTAACAACTTCATTTGTTAGGGATTAGTATAAAACTGGATTCCACCTGGCTTAAGATGTTGATGACAAAAAAACGTAGACCCTATTGGAAAAATTGTCATCCTCATCGTTGATCAGTTTTGCATTTCATCCATTCTCCTGCTGGAAATAAGGTGGAGGGTGGTCCAGTGAGGCATAACAGCAAACAGGGAATACATTGTTGTTTTTTTTCTTACAGGATCAGTTTTTTTATTTTGATTATGTGTGATCTGGGTGGAGACAGGCTGGCAGACACATGCATATTTGGCCTGGGCAATCTCCAAAATGGTGATCCTGATTGTTTGTCCAGAATTGACTTAGTTTAAATAAAGTCATACCTTTTGAAAACCAGTGGACTGCCTTTTCAGATTTACTTAGAGGCCAGAGTCCGTTACCAGATATGCAATTAAAGTGCAACCAAACTTTAAACAAAATTGCATATAACAGAAGTGCAGATGATAATATTAATCTTTAATATGTTTTATTAAAATAAAACTCCTGTGTTCTTCTTTTATTCCCCTGCCTGCCTTCTTTTTTAAAGGGCATCTACCACCAGGATGAAAGACTGTATGCCAATGAGCCGAGGGGCTCCACGTTCCAGAGGTGTTAATTGAGCCTGTAGCCCCTCAGGCTGATTTGCATACAATCTTTCATCCTTGTGGTAGATGCCCTTTAAGCAGTTTGTAAAAATCTTCTCTCTGTCCATCCTCCACTAACAGCATCAGAGATAGGGGAACCTGATAATGTTTTGTAATGTCTTAACTCTTTACATACAGTATCTGCATAGTATAATCTCCTTACTAAACTATATAAAAATATTCTCTAGGGATAGAAAGAGTTAATGTTTAGCTTCCATTCCTTATTGTAATTCAGATACTCTGAAAGAAGCAGAAACAGAACACAGAGAAGCTGCTTTATTTAATGAAACATATTACAGCATATGCTATTATCACCACCATTCATTTCTAAAACAACCTAGAATTGCTTTAAAGGTTACGTTATTTTAAACATACTAAATATGAAGGAGGCTCGTTTAGTTAATGATTCATTGGGGACTTGATATTTAATATGCACAGTTGTTACAAATTCTTAAAAAATTATTTTTTATTATACCAAGGGTTGCTAATATGTATCATGAAAAACCCGAATCCTGAGCCAACTTTGCTTTTGTGATGTTATTCTTCATATTCTGACCACGGTAGAGGGTAATTAAAGGCAAATTGTATAGTTCTAATTCATTGTACAAATGTTAATGTTTACTGTACCTTTAGCCTTGGTAAAAGGGAAATATGGTACATGTGTAAGCAGGAGATATGAGACTATGAAAATTTTCTTTGTATGTCTATATTATTGTTAAATAAAAATGTAAATATTGAAAACAAAAAAAGCTAATAAATCCGAACTAACACACAATAAGGTATGTATTAGGATATAACCAGTATCCAGACATAAAATACATCTAGGATATGTAAGAAGTTTTTTTTTTTTTTTTTTACTACGCAGAGAGGTAGAGAGCCTAAAAAACACTTACATCTCTCTGAGAAGACTGAAATTAAGAGCAACAGGGCCATTAGGCCGTCAGATGAGATCGGTAGACGTGGTATCATACAATGTCACGGCTTTATCTCTTTTAGCTCTTCTAGATGCTGCCATAGGTCTACTTGGTCCCATGATGTCTATATAGAGATGTATGTCACCACTCTACCCTAACACTGGTGGCTTGTAATAGTCATTGTTAGATGCAGTGTAGGACAAGGTATTGTAGAGCTTTGGGAGATTTGATGACAAAGCAGTGAGTTATCTGTGAGGTAAGTGTGTATTTTTTATTTTATGCATCAGACTATGACATTTACCCCTACACGATGGATATTTACGTTGTAATACAGTAATGACTGTATGAAGAAGGCTCACAGGCTGAGCTCTCTCCATAAAGCCCAGGTGTCTGCTGTATTATACATAATGATTTACAATCAGTGCTGGAAGTTGAACCTGACCGCTGCACCTTAATCACCTTAATCAGAACCACTTTACGCACCAATATGGCAATACAGTAGTGAATGGTACAAATGTGTTTTTTGGCAATTCCACCATTTTTGGAATGTTCTTTGCAGCTTTCCAGTGCCCTGTACAGAATATGAATTGGTAACACATGGAAGAACAATTTTAATAAGCCCTCTGTAAATGGAAAAATAAAAAGATATGGGCTACAGGGTCTGTAAAAAAAAAAAAAAATGGTATATTCGCCTCTTTGGCGCCTGTTTCAGTGTTAATGCTGTGCACACCAGCCACACAAGCTAAAGCCTCTTGCTGCGCTCTACATTGAGATGTAGCGATGTGCATTGATGGGAGATGTTGTTCTGCATCGAAAATAAGTGAATGTAGGTTGTTTGTTAATTTTATACCCTGCAATTCATGTAGAAAAAAAAAATTATTGCAGTGAGTAAGTTTAAGTCAGTTAGAAACCTAATTTATGCATTTATTGTAGAATACATTTTGAATAAAAGACACACAGAAAACATACATTCACCAACATAATTCTGCTGTCTTTCCTAGCTGTCCTGTTTTTGACTCCTAGCCCATATCCAGATTTATAATTCGGTATAATGTGCACACATCATGGCACTTCCTCTTATGTAGCAAGACACACAGTTGACCCATTTATTTAGCCATGCATGTGGCTGAGGTCAGGGAACAAAGCATTCTGTTATCTGAAGAAACTCAAAGTATTTGTTTCACTTTTTTACTTTTCTGATATTTTGTCAAAGTATAATACAATTATGCAATATGTGTATATTTATGTGGGAATATTTGATGGAAAGGGACAATGCACTTAAGTGCTGTAGGAAAATTGAAAAGGGACACTTATTGACATCCTATTGTTAACTGTCTATATTGGACTATAGTAATTTTTTATCTGATTCCCTTTGCAGTAATACATGCAAGGTCTTATTAATATATGACTTGTTTCATGAAGACGGGGAGGTATCAGGTGTAAACTATGGCTTAAACAAAGCATAGGTTATAGGGTTAATTCTCTTCATCACACCCCACAGTGCTGAAAACCGGAAGCATGTATCTAGAGTAGGTTCCTAGGCTTTGTGTCCCCAGTCATGATAGCAGGATAGTAATGCTCTGATCTTACCAGTAACAGCGTTCAGCATGTTTTCTGTCTATTTTTATTACTTTTAACAAAGAGTGGAAGACCCGGAGACTTGGTTAGTAGCCATGAACATCTCTGGGCATCTATTGCATTGTGATAACTGACATTAAAGAGGACCTAATAACTCAGCCATCTCCCACTTTTTGCGTTCCATAAAGATGTAATTTCTTGCGCTCACCACTCAAAAGCAATCATTGTCATTGGTTTCTGCATCTTATGTCCTAAGTAGGCCCTCTACTGTCAAATGAGAGGTGATGGGCAAAGGCAGCGGAGGGGCAGCTTTTCATGGATGCAAAGACCAGCAGTTGGTGGAGTTTAGGAAAGGTTCTATGCATGGTTTTGTGTCATTCTTTGACATCAATTTAAGTCATTGTGCACCAAGGTGTTAAGGTGTTAAGCTATGCTGACAACATTAGTTAGCATATATGTTGGGAAAGTTTCCAATGTATCAGAAGATTTCAATGGGCGTATTGCCTGCTAAATAAGTATCCTTTCAATATAGGTCATTATCATACCTCTATAAATTCTATATATAAAAATATAAATCATATTATACTAGTATAAATTATATACCCCACAACAGTGCTCACAAATTGTGGGTCTCTCTGAAGCCCACATGCCCCTAGCCCCATGCCCCTAAGGCCCTGCCCTCGTCACCCAAATATGTTATGGCCTCTCTCCTTTTGAGCAGCTCTGTAATCAGTACTGTTTCGGCCCAGCAGGAAATGTCTACTCTATATGCTCTTATCTTAGACTATTGGGCCCAACCAAAGTCTTTCTTTGTGGATGGCTGGGAGAGGGAGGGCGACCTGGCACTGGGTGAGGACGAATGGCTTAATGCATTTAACTTGTGTCACACATGGTCACTGTTTAGAAAGGCACAGTAGACCAACTATAAAATCCTGACCAGGTGGTACATGTTGCCCCTGAGACTCGACTATATTTTTCCCAATAACCGGATGTTTGTAGGAGTTCTGGGTATCTGGGCGGCACCATGGCCCACATCTGGTGGGACTGTCCCAAGATTCGTCCTGTTTGGCTGGTCATTGCATTGTTTCTGGACCTCACACAGGTGCGGCTGGATAACTCTCCACTCTCTACTCTTCTTCTCTCACCCCTCCCTCGCACAAGTATAAATGTTCTAGAAGAAGCCGGGGTGGCCCGGCGAAACACTTGTTGGGACACTGTTTGTTATGATAGCCAGAGTTTAGGGACTAGTAATTGAGAGACAGTTTATTCACATTACTTCATATCACTGAAGATCGCTCGCCGCACATCACTCTTCTCCTGCCCTATCAGCCATTAGAACCGTATGTCAGCACGCTGCAAGACGGCATTCATTTAATGACAGAAGTTCTGCAATATAGCGCAGTACAATGAGAGCATGTAAATTCATCCACATAGTGTGAACTGCTCTATACCACGCCACAGCATTAGGTGCAGAGACTGCCGTGTCCAGCTGCTGGTTACAAGCTTGGAGCCTGCAGCTGGGAGCACGGCATCTCTATACTTAGCACGTATTCAGACTGAGAGGCAGTGTGTAGTTGCAGGGAAAGGAACGGCGCTATTGTATACACATAAGAGCAGTGACCTATTGTGTCTCTGAGGCAGCGATTTTGAACTATATAGTGCACTGGTGGCGAACCTATGGCACGGGTGCCAGAGGTGGCACTCTGAGCCCTCTATATGGGCACCCTTGCCATCACCCCAGGGCAGGTTTTGCAGGACAGGACTCAAGGCCTCTTGCAGTTGGAGGCAGCCCAGGACCCTAGAAGGAAGCTACAATGATAATGCAAACTTCTTCTCCTTCTTTCTACTGTATTGGTGCCTATGCAATTTATACCACTTTAATTGTCGCACTGGCACTTTGCAAAAAACATGTGGGTTTTGGTTGTAGTTTGGGCACTCGGCGTCTAAAAGGTTTGCCATCACTGATGTAGTGAAACCACGCTGCTGCAAAGTAAATTATTGTACTGCTTGCTTAGGTGTTTGGGTGTATATACAATGGCAGCACTAAATTGTATTTACTACCAAGTGAGAGCAGAGTGTATAGTTGAATCTCGCTGCTGCATATACAGTGATAATACTCTGTCATCCAAATACCCTTTTATAAAAAAAATATTGTAGGGGGACGTTATATATTTTTACAGGAGAAGTAACAAGAAGAATTTGGGGATCCACTCCTGTATAGTTGTCCTGGGCTGGCACCTGACAGTATGGTGATACTAGTGAAGCCATACTAGTTTTTTGGATATATTTCACAAATAAATATGAAACTATTTTAGAAGAATTAATAAAAGTTATATTTTAGCTTACACAACTTTTCTCTTCCCTCATATCTTTCTATTCCCTAACAAAGTAACTATACCATATACACATCACGTATGCACACACATGCATACAATATCATATACAGACACACCGTATATACACCCCCAATACACACCCAATACCCCAGTTGCTGTGGCCCCACTAACACTGTGGGCCCCTGAGCTTATGTTATGGCCGCTACCCCTGTAGTTATACCCCTGTTTACTCAATACTGAGCAAAGGGTCTGAATACTTATAACCATGTGAAATGTAAATTTTTCTCATAGATGTGTATCGTCTGCAAAACCAGAAAATAATAGTGCTTCAGTCCTAGGCATCCAACCCCATAAATATTTTGATAATACAGACTGAGTACAAGAGTTGCTGTTACTGAGATATATCTTTATGTGCAATAAATTACAGCGGATGTTTTGGCCACACAGGCCTTTTTCAAACACAATGCTTTATCTACAGACTCTCGCTCCAAGATACAGCATTGTGTTTGAAAAAGGCCTGTGTGGCCAAAACATCCAAACATACACTGTAATTTATTGCACATAAAAATAAATCCCAGTAACAGCAATTTTTGTGCTCAGCCTTTATCAAAATTTCAGTTTTTTTTGTTTAATAAATTAGCAAAAATATCTACATTTATATTTTCTTCTGTCAATATGGGGTACAGAGTGTACAATAATGAACAAAAAAAGAACTTATTTGATCTTACTAATTGGATGCAATCAAACAAAATGTAAAGGGATCTGAATACTTTCTGTACCCACTGTATATGTGTTTGTTGCTGCCTTATATACCATGTAAATCTTGCCTTGTTTATTCAAATAAAATCTCTTAAATGATAAAGAAAAATACAAATGATATAAACACACATGATATAAACTGTATGTACAGAGATAGAATGATGCATTATTCTTTTTACAAGTTGCAGAGGCCAACTTGCCAACTTGTAAATGTTGTTTAATGGGTTTGAATGTTCTACTATGTTTTTAGGACAGTTGGATGTGATCATTATGATTGTTATAACTTTGGAGCTATTTTTCCTCATGCTTGTGAGTGGTTAATAAAATATTGATCAGATTAAGGCGGTTGAGGTCAGAAAGGCTTGGCCTTTTCTGAAGCCTTGAGGGCTCCTTACAGCATCTTGAACTATGATGTCATTTTTCTTAGTCCTGTTTGTTCAATAAAGGAAGTTCAGGAATAATTACAGAATTGTGCACTGTATTTACAAACAGTAATGTTCTTTGTTTCAGAGTTACCAACATTATACCATCAACTCCCAGGAGTGTTGATAAATTATAAATAAATGTTGCTAAGATTAAACGGTGCGGTCGTGAAGTGGTCATGTTGCGGGCAAAAAATTTACAATTAGCAGAATGTTCCAATAATGCATAACAAACTTTCTTTTAATGGTTGATTTGCCTTCACAACTGACTTTTGAATTAAAGGACATCTACCACCAGGATGAAAGACTGTAAACCAAGCCCACTGACATACTGGTGTGTGCCATCTCTGCCAGGATTTGCACTTCTTTAAGCTTCTTATGCCCTTGCTTTAAGGGGAAAAATGCTTTAAAATTAAGCAAATAAGCCTGAGCGGCTCCAGGCTCCATAACACCTTGACTCATTTTCATAATTATAAAAAGCCATTTGTTTTCTGTAAAAATCAGGGCATAAGAAGTTAAGAGTGCTTCCTGCCAGAGAGGACACACACCCGGATGTAAGTGTGCATGGCTTACAATCCTTCATCCTGGTGGTAGATGTCCTTTAAGTTTTGAATACCCTGTTAATTGGTTTTTGGCCACACCAAGATAAGACTGTATCACAACCATACCGTGTAATCATACCTGTAATACCCTTATACCAGGAACCAACATTGTACCCCGTGTCTATTTTCAGCCTCACTAACTGTGTAATTAAATAATGGTGTAAGTCAAAACTGCATCATATCTGAATATTGTATTGTATGGGATGACATATTCCATGAAGTTGTTGGCGGTTACTACGACTTCAGGCTTATTAGCAGTTTATTTTGAAATCCTCATATAGAACTCAAACTGGGATGACAAATATACTTTTTAAATCTATTTTACACGGAATTTACTGTGTTACAGTACAAAGAATTATTTATGATATATATGAAAAGCAAGTTTTCTTAATCGGGGGAATTTATCATTAAGCAGACATCTTGCACCAGTTTCTAAGATATTCTTAGGAGCATTTTGTACATAGGATTTAGCATAGTGGTTTAGACAGCTTGAGAAATATGGCATATGAGGTGTTAATGTCTGCATTGGATTTGAGACTTTTGGGTGAAAGTTTTTGGGCAACTAATTCCAAAGTATTTCCAATGGTGGGACTGGAGTGAATTTTCATTTAAATTTGCAACTTTTTGAAACGTCACAGCTTATAAATCTGTCTACCACATCTGTATTCATATTTGGCAAAAATGTTGTAGGTTGGCGAAAGCCCCAAAAGAGTCACAAATTTTGACACAAGTTGAGACAATTGTGAGATTTTTTTTGCAAAAAATAAAAAAATCTTTTGAATTATTAGTGTTCGCTGGATTTAATATGTTGTCACTTTTTGTGGCAGTAACTATGGGGGATCCAGAGAGGTGGATCTTACAAATAGCATTTTTCTAAAAACACATCAAGAATCTGGCTGTAGTAGAGATTCTGACGCCAGTATCTGCATGTATGTGAAAAATGTTTACGTGCACCATCGAAGACTGCTTGGGCATGTGTGATCCACATAGTGAAGAGGTCACCTGCAATCCCTGGAATATCACTACAGACCCTAAACCCCACCTGGATAAATGTATGCTGGAAATTATGGGCCCCAAACCTACTGATCGACTCTCTGTAAATCGTATAAACTTAATCTGATGCAATTGGTTACACAGGACACAGATGTGTTATTCCTTAACTTTCATCTTGGATGTAGGATTTCATTGTTGTCTTGACTCTAGGTGAAAACTGGGACTCTCCGTATTAAAACATTAATGGTTGGTTATGTCAAGAGATGACACAACTTTTCTCGACCACATTGTTTCTTAGTTTTATATCATAAAACTTTATATGTGCCCTTATCATGGATGTGGAATCCTCATTGGTTGAATTGTTTATTGCAGTCTTTCAAGGCTTTTGTTGGCATGTCCTATTCTTTTATTTTATTGATGAAATAAAATTTGAGTCCTTAAAAGGAACCTGTTAGCTTCCTGGTCTCTTTTAAATTAAAAATATGTCCTTGTATGTGGAGTGCCCTGCATCTTTGGACAGAACACAGATCTTCATATTGATTTGCATGCAAGCATTTGCATCCTGTCTAGTCTTCCATGGGCAGCAGGGCAGTGTCTGAGTGGGATGTGCACAATGGATTTTCAAGGATTGAATGTTTATGATTCAGTGAACTTCACCTACAAGACAATGGGGCACATTTACTTACCTGTCTACGTCGCGATCCCCAATCCGGAATGTCCGACAAACATGTGCTGTGCAGCGATTCACTACGAGCGTGCACCCGATATCCTGCATGTGTATCTCCCTGCTCGGGTCCGCCGAAGTTCACCTTCTTCTTCCTGGAGCATGTAAGTGCTTGGCGTGCGACACAGTGCCCTTCTTAATCCTTGTCCAAACGGCGCGATCCCCGAAAAGTCGGAAAACCCGTCGGAAATGCGACCGCGGGACCCTTAGTAAATAAACCCCAATATGTTTAGTAGGAATGAGCACATCTGTGGACGTTCCAGTTTGGCAGAACCTGAACCTTAAAATTCTGTCCTTGGTCAGTTTCGGTACCCATACCCCCACTAGCCACACCCACGGTTGGAGCTGGCACTGATTGCAGGTGTCGAGTGTTTTTAATGCTGCGGGCAAAGCTTCCATTTTGCCAAGGATCGATAATCCCTGTGAAGTTGCCTTACACCAGAGATGCTGCTGTCTGCTTTGCCAGCATATTAATCACAAAATCACATATTAATCAGCATTTGATCACTAAACACCCGCAATATGTACCAGGACCGATGACAGGTGTTAAATGGCGGTTAAAGGGGGTGAGCCAAAAACAAACCCAAGCTTCTGACTGAAGACCTGACCCATACATTTTTATTTAGGTTGAACACATCAGTATAGGGGAAGCCATGGACCTTTTTTTATTTGCACAAGAGTATAAAAGTTTTCAGATTTTATTTCCACAAAGTGGCCAACCCCTTTAATTTGTTTGAGCACTGAGATGTTAGTGTATTATGAAAGATGTAAAGCCATTCCTAGAGCAGACAATGCCCCCTGTTTATACACATAGCCCAAGGGAGGGTTTGCCCCCAGTGACACTCATTGTAAGCTGCATGTCAAGAAGTCTTTGAACCTGCCCATCACTTCTCACACCGCAAACCTCTTTAAGTTATCTGTAACATTGCCATTGGCCACTGTAAAAGAATTGACAGAAAGGTCATGAATGTTGAGGAGAAAGCACTTACCCTTGTCTTAGGTCTTTTTACAGGCTCTTTAGTATGTTTGTTTCTTACCAGACTCTCCTCTGAATTGCCATGTATTGCAATGTGTCACAAAATAATAATGGTATTCCCTTATTTTATCACAGTCTGACCATCTATAAGAATCATTAACCTCATGTGACCAGTAATGTTGCTTCTATCCAGCCCTTGCTTCTGCATCGATTTCTACATGCATTTAGTATTAGGAGAGAACAATGCCATTTGTCTTATCAAAATGTATTACAAAATGTTATGTATTCACATCTATTAAAATAAGCAGCTCAGAATTACCTTCTCTGCCTTTCCTCTTAGCCGGACAAGTCTTTTTGTGACTGTACAGTGGTTGTGTAATGCAGATTATAAAGTGCTTGCCTACAGTCCCTAATTTATTAAATCTCTGAAAAGGTCAGCTCAGCCTGTTCTAAAAGTAGTAAGGGTCTTCCGAAGTTTGTGTCCCCCTTGTGTTTAGGGGAAATAAGTAAGTAATCTATGTAGTGTATTGAATATGTGTCACGATTGACAAATTGACATCATCTACTAAATTTGTGTCAAGAAAAGGTAGACATTTCTATACACTAAGTGGCTATTCACATTGGAGATGTGTTTACTATATTATGTTTACAGTATATATATATACTATATATTACGATCCATCTTCTACAGATATCCATAATGATACTGTCAAGTAAGCCACAAAAATACGGCCAGATTTTTTCTGTTGAAATGATGAACATTGTAATGGAAGCCAGTGGTATCTATCAATGGTTCTAGCATCACCATTAATTTTATTATTCTGCTGAACAGCAGAATTGACCAAAGACTGAAGACACATGGCGCTAGGTAATGGACCTAGTCTCTGAGTGTCACTAAAACACAATGCTTTAGACTGAGTTATGGGGAGGTCTAACTAGTCCTAAAACATTAAGTGCGCATAATTATCCTCAATGTTCTATGAACCAGTGAAGGCTATAATTTGACTATATGTGACTTCACATGGTAACTTTTAGCTTTCTACTGTAGGTTGCTCAGCATATCCTGTGTCAAACCTTATCACTCCTTTTTTTAAAGCAGCTTTTACTCCTATCTGTTTATGGCCATTACTGAGCTTTTTCTCCATTGACCTTTTGGAACACTGGATTTACTGATCATACTTCCATTACACTCTGATGGAAAGTACATCTTGCTATCTAGAAATGAGAACATCTGTTTTACCTCAACCACCACCGTTGTACTCTTATCAACATGTTGTCCCTCTGCTGTACAATCTTTAGAATATGACTTTTGTTTTTCTTGACTGACTTTATCAGTTCATGGAGATTTACATTTTGGTTTTGATAAAGCCTATGAGGAATAGCTTGTCACATGCGATATTACATCTCACCATGAGAAGAAGAATGTAACAAAGACGCACATCTCAGACAACCCCAGATAACAAATGCAGACAACACATACTGCTTGTACAGCTACATGATATTCTATCTCCTCTTTAAGAGGAAATGTCAGTAAAATGCCAAAAGTCCTAGCACTGCAAGCTCATTAAAGACCGAGGACACAAAATGTCAGGAGCAGAAAATGAGCCGGATACCTGGGGGGATAATCTGAATCATGGAACCGTAGCAAATTTATCTGCACTAAATGATATTTCAGTGAGAAGTTTGTGACACTTTGTAATGGTGAATCATGGTTGTACTGTAGCATAAAACAGGCATTTACACATGTCCTCAGCACTCCACATCTTCTGAGCGTACTTATTTTTAATGATATAACTACAGAAATACAATCCTTTTACAGAGACCTTAATTAGCTATAATTTTATAAAAATGTCCAAAAATTATTTTAAATATCCAGTAACTCCAGGAAAAACTTGATATAGAACATTGACATGATTTTAGTGAAAAAGTTTGTACAGTGTTTGTCTGTTCTCTGTTCATACATATGTTTTCTTCTCAGAGAGCATACAAATTCTTGTCTAGATAATTGATTGCTAATATGGTGATTCATTATTTTGGATCGTCAATTTTTGTGATTTTTCATGGCCAGTTGGTAGAGTCTAATATCAAAGAGGTATTTTTCGTTTATCACTTATCCTTAGAATAACTGAACAGTGGAGGACCATCACCTTCCACCCATGCCGATCCACTGTATGATGTGACTGAGCAGCAGGCAAGCCATGTAATAAATGGGCATAAAGTCACTGACCTGTTAAGCTGGGTAGAATGCAGAAACAGCTTCACACAGCTGAAAAGTGCGCTGCACAGTATGTAGGATGCCAAACATACTTTTTAAAAAACTAAAACTCTTCTTCAGGATGATGATTCTCTTGGAATTTTTGGGTGAGATTTTCCTTTTTTTGTTTGGCAGCAAAGCCCAGAGCTACAGAAATTGTAATGAGAAATATAAAGGAAGAACCCATCTCCACCCTGTTGAAATCAACTTTTGGCTAACTCATAGTGTAAATTTGTACCATGTTGGCTATGGAGAGAAGAAGAAGAGTCAAGAAATAAGGTGATATCATTTTGAGGCTAACTGAATATATTTGATGGTGAGCTTTCAAATATATGGTACTAGTTCTCTTCGTCAGACATGTTATGCATGAAACAGAAAATTCACAGCATTTTATACACACTAAACAATGATCATCAAAGAATATTAAAAAAACTTTAAAACAGATTGATAAATACAGGGACATCTTATTTACGACAGGATGGCAATAAACACACTAAAACACACTCTTGGCTACCTAAAGCTTCCTTTGTTTAATTGGCTTTGCTGTTATCTGATTGGATATTACTGTGTGTTGCATTGAATCTTACCAACTACAAAAGCAAAGTTATTTTGAATATATGGAATACAGGATTTGCATTTCCTCTGGTTACTCCTGTAAAACCCATAAATACATTGCATAAGTTCCTAGGCTGGCTATACATTTATGTCCCACTTTTTCGTAGACATAAATGCTTGGATAAACCAAGTCCCTCAGTATTTTACTGTAGTAGTTAAGCGGCTACCATACTATTCCTCCATGCTGATTGGGTGATTGTGTGAAATCGGAGAGATATCAGCAAGAAGTTGCTATTTGCCAGTTCATCAATGTTTCCTTTGGTGGAAAACTCTCACTGGCTATGTTGGGGGACATATAATCTTTCCAGAAGGACCTTTCCATAGAAAAATTAGAGTTTCTCACTGAAGCCAAGTGAACAGCGTGACAATACTAGAAAAATCCTACCACTCCTACAGGGAGTGGGGAGAACATAGTATCTTTTCCATTTGGAAAGTAAGAGGTTGGTTGGTCCGTGGCATAATGTGTGCGGAAGAGAGGGTATGGATTCTTTTTTTCGTGGCTTTCCTGTATTTGTGTTATAACAATCATTACTGCTGTTTTTTGTATTTTTACTATTCCATTATGGAGTAAGTTACGAGATTATGTGTTTAATTGTTAATAAAAGTATGCTTAAAATCCAAAATATAAAACCTTAGCCCCTTTGCAATTTTGTTTTATAGGCTGTTACACTGTCTCTCCCTCCTCCTGCTCTCGCAGCATGTTGGGGTGAGACAGTGTAACAGTCTTTAAAGTAAGATCAAAGAGTGGATAGGGTAGCCCTTCTGGCTCATTAGCATATTTCTAAAAGTTGGTTTTAAAAGGTGGGAGCTTGGATAGCAAATATAAGATTACCAGTCAATGGGGCTGCCAGTTGCGCAGCGTTTATCCTACGCCAGGCAGGGCCTGGTGTAGAAAAGACTGCAACCGGCGACTTTTCACGTATGAAAAGTCGCCGGCAGCAGCAAGTGCGCAGGCGCGGGGACAGTAACGCCCCGCGCCGGCCCACGCCCATCCGGCCGCGCCCCCCCCCCTTCACGCCCCTGGTATGAAGGTGGCGGATTTTGGAAAATAATCGCAAAAGCTAGCAAAACCTAGCATTTGCGATTATTTCAGGGCCTCTGCGCCACTGGCGGTGCGCAGAGGTCCTGATAAATATGCCCCAATGTCTCTGGATCTATAAATAAGTGCCTCGGGTTTATCATGCTTGATTTTGATGGTAGATTTCATTTTAGTGCATCCCACCAATCTGAACATTGCAGAGTATGGGACATATGCTAGCAGAAAATAATGATGTCTATAGATCCTGATGTTTATGAAGTGCAATGTTTTTCTGAAACATTAAGAATATATTGCCAGGTTTAATCTGGCGCATGAGCAGGTTCCTAGGCAAGATTCCCATCTTTCAGTCTGGCAGCTACTCCATAGAGGGGAAAAAAACAGTCTCTGCTTCAAAGAGACAAAATTGCTGAGATTGTGGCTCACTGCCTACCTCTTTTTCATTCCTTGGAAGACGTAGACAAAGAAAATGGATTTGAAGTGGCATCAGAGTCACTTTATAAGTCCTGTTCACTTTATATCCAATTGATTAAACACCAGATGTACGGACACTAGATAAATCTTCCCCTGCTCTTAAATAAATATGTCTTTAGTTGACAATGCAGCAAGACAGAAAGATATAGATGAGTTTTTAGCTATAAATCTTTTTGTATATTGAGCTGTCGGTGTTGGTTTAAAGACCTTGATAGAAGAACACAGCAAATTTATCTCGTAGGCTCTGTTCTAAGCAATGTCAGTGTGCATTTACACAATTAATTATTACAGTAGAAAAAACCCTGCAATATATTATTTAGAGGCCCTGAATAGTGGTTTTTCATAGCTTAAGTCAAATATAACCCTGGAGTCTTATGGCGAATAGAGCATAAATATTTCATAGAACTTTTAATTGTTCCTGCTTCATGATGTACTGATGTAGGGATTGCTATAGGGACACTGGGATAAGTTGCACCATTTTTCAGGTGTAGTAGAGGCTGAAACACCATTTTAGCCTGGCACCATATTTTTGGGTGAAATGCAAAAAAGGTTAATACTGTAGGAGATACAGTATTACAGTCACAGCTGTTGTAACCTATTAAAAAAAATACTGTAGACTTTTTAAACCAGTAATATGAAAACTTAGATTAAACATGCTGATGTCCCTCTTGGATTAAATTTTATGATGCCCATGGTGCAGGGGTTGCCTTCTTCCACTAGCTCTTCCCTCTTGTATCCCAGCACTAGTATATATTACCAGCCACACACCGGGGCTGTCTCCTTGTCTGCAAGCAATACAGCTCTTATACCAGGACTGCCCGCGTTATTTAATGCACTTACCTCCATTAGGAGGTGAGTCAAAAGGGCCTCTAGCCCTAGCGCTCATATGCTGCTTTCATTACATTATATTATAACCTCCGTATTTCTAAGTCCCCTGCATAGTCGAAAAGATTCAAATGCCCGTAGTTCCATGATGTGCAAACGTAAACACAATAATTTATGGCCTCAAAACTCTTTATTACTGCTGAGGGGAGGACCCTCTATACCTGTATCCTATTCCTCCTGCCCTAACCTCCACATAACTGCATTTACCAGGCAGAATGTTGTAAAAACATTAAATTGCTGCTTTGCTGTGATTCCTCTACTGTAGATGGCATGCCTTAAATTATTTTAAAATGTTCCCTTTATCTGTTGCCCCCCCCTTAAAAATATCCCTTTTCTCTAAAACATCTGTGACATGCCTTTTAACCTCATGGAACATCCCCTTTATGTAACCTCCAACTCATTCCCCCTTTCTGTACCCCCTGTAACGTATGTTCCCTTTTAGTAGCCTCCAAACTTATGTCTCCTTTTCTAACCCTGTTTTCTTTTGTAAATATCTGCAGCCCCCCAACTTTTTAGGATCCTCTCGGTGGTCCCGACTCTAAGCCCATCTACTCACCCTTTGTTTTTGCAGCGAAATTGAAAAAATTAAAAAAAAAAAAAAATAGCTTTTCCCATTCCCTCTAAACAGCAGCTGGGAGCAGCGCTGAAGCTGGCAGGTGCATTGAAGTAACCAGATAGGGTCTATCAACCTCACATGGCAGCAGCCCTCCAATGGTAGAGCAGGAAGCTGAAAGCTACTGCCTCCTGCTTTTTTGTCGCAGTCAACTTTATCTGTTTTTGAGTACACAGACTGAGTTGGGATGTCTTGTGTAGCCAAGCCACTGTCTGCTGTGAATGTCAAAGCAATTGCTATGGGAGTCGTCCAACCACTGATTTCTCCCCAACATTTACAGCCACTGTCAGTCACTTACCCCCCCCCCCTCAAATGGAAGGTATGCAACTTATTGAAATAAAACATGCCTGACCCCTTCCCACGGTGCATGAACAGCAACATTTATCTCTAGTTACTTTTACTGTTCTTTCATGTTATACAGTATGACATTAATGCAACATTTGCAGCCTGCAAGATCAGACAAGGGCTGGGCCCACTTCTTCCCTCTGCTTTACTGGAGGGAATCGACAGCATAGTTCAGGGTAGATGTTGGGATTTCTGATAAAAAAAAACAAACATTGAAATGCTTGAAGCTAAAGAAATAGGTATATGAGAGTGGATACCCAGCACAATCCCTGATATATTGTTCAGGAGAACATGGGTATGGATAATGATGTTCTGCAGCAGCTATGATACATACCTAGGCTCTGCAGCAGGTGAGGTGTGTATTACAAGGTTCTTGTTCAGCAGATGTGTGTAATGTAGAGTTGTAAGGCAGAGTTATGGCATTGTACAGCAACTTGAGGCTCCAGGTCCATCATCATATTTTCTTACTGAGCTCACCATTGTGATAAAATGATTCTGCCTCCTGGTGATGGCTGCTGGTATTACTATATAAAATACGCCAATGCATAGAACTCCTGTGTATTCAGACTACCAAGCTTCAGGTATGAAATAGTGAATTGATACAGAAATACAGATATAAATGTATAGTATCGCACAGGTTCGAAGTTGTTTACATTGTTGAATTTTTAAGTAACAAAAAAAACTATTTCTCTTTTTATTATGGTTCTGATCAAATTGAAGATCCTACAGCCTACTTTAGAATTGTACTTGTTGTGGTGGTGCATTTTCTTTTGCCTGTCATAGCAAGGTTTTGGAGATTCATCGACACTATTGTGTATTCACATAATTATTCCTGCTAGGAGGGAATGAGTTAATTAAATTCTAATGCTCTCAGTGCAGAGATATATATGCTCCATCTCCTCTTGTCCTCTCCAACACTTCCTTGCTTCTCCCTGGAGAGCCATTCATCCAGCAGATGGTTTTAAAGCCAGGACAGTGCTCTCCAGATAACCTGCCTGAGCGTAATTAGAAATGACAGTCTTTCTGGAATAGTATACAGCACCTTGGATCACTCAATATGCTTTAGTATCACTGTGGTCTTCTATGTGCATATATCTATCATAATGGATGTCTCTGAATATTCATATGTGCATTACTATTTGACCGCATTAAACATTAGAAAAATGAAACGCCATTCTCATTACAGCTCAGTCCTCAGGCATCGGCAAAACTTTTTTCTCCTAAAACTGTGTCCTATGGTCCCATATATTTATGTGCTGTATGCCATTGGTTGTCTTTTGTGCAACATAGATTTGAGGGGGGGTTATCCTCTTTCTAAATGCATACTTAGCATGTGAACTCTACAGCCTCTCACTCAGCCAAATCAGTACCCTATGCTGTACTGAAGAGAGCCAAGCAGGTCAAAGCTGTGCTGTTTACAGTTGGGAATCTGTTCATGTTATTAGGCTTCTTGTAGGTCATACTTGGTGTTAGGGGCCTTTCAACGTAGCAAAAAGAGGCATTGTTTTCTATTTCCCACCTTGGAAAACATATTTCCATATTTCCCAGAATCCCCTGGTGGAGCATCAATGGCTATAAGTCTCCACACGCCTATAAGGCGGCCTTAATTGGCAAACTCTAAATAAGGAGACATATTACTTCCTGAACTTAATAGCAATGGAGCCACAAGACATCTTTACATGTGTAAATCAAATAGAACAATCCTCCTCAAACCAAATTGTTGTATCAAGAGGAAGCAGAGACAATACAATACATATTAGATAATTGTCTTGCTTTCCAATGTTGCCATGTTTTGATACTAATATGTAACTAAATTATTGAGCAATTCAAAATAAACCTTATTTAAAAAAAAATCATGTTGAATATATTTTAACATTTTATTTCTTTTCCTGTTAGGAGCAGCCAAGGATTCATGCACATGAAGCTCTCGCGTACCAAAGAAAACCAGTATGTCCTAGGACAGAACAGCCCACCGTTTAACAGCGTACCAGAAATAATCCACTACTATACCAGCCGCAAGTTACCGATCAAGGGTGCCGAACACATGTCACTGCTCTACCCAGTAGCAATACGGACTTTGTAACAGCAAGCATGTGGATGGTAAGAGAACATGTACAATCAAGGGAAGACCCAACAACAACATGTGAAGTATTAATTGTCTCCACCAAGCACCAACCAAATTAACAAGTGAAGTACTAATGTGTGATGGGGATAAAAGTAACATCCAAGCTTGACTTATACAATTTTCTACTGTTTGTTGTAGTGAATGGAAGCCAGAACACACAGAGCATTTTGTGCCGGTACTTAAGTGGATTATACGAAACCAATACTAAGGATTTGCTTACCATAAACCACCAAACTGCTTAGCACTACTGAAAGAATAATCCAGCAGAATGGGCACCAACCTGTTCTACCATTATAGGAGATCTGGGGCTGTTAATGTCCCGAATGTTGCAATACTTCTATATACAATGTTATATGCTTGTTATTTAAAGAAATGTATTTCTTAATTTGTTTTCCTTTACATAAGCTTTACTACAAGATGGTCATCGGTAAGAATCTAAATCCTGGTCTGGTGTGTGTGTGTGTGAGTGTGTGTAACAATGTTTCATCAAAAGTTCAGCAATACTGTATAATGTTGTCAAGGTGTGAAGAGATCAAGTAAATGGAGCAGATTGTAGACCACTTATCCTTTTCTGTTGGACATAAAGAAGGCAATAACAACATATAGGATTATTTTTGTACATATGGCCTCCATCAAGAGTTACACAGTTATCCAGAGGGCGATTATTTCAATAATTATCTCTTCCAGTCTGTGATTTTGAACAATATTATTGATTTTATTAACATTGATCAACTTTCATTACTTGCTTCATGCACCATTTCTGTCCCACCATCCATTTCTTCACCATCCAGACACAAAAATATTCTTGAAGTTGTTGAATCTGCATTATATTAAAAAAAATCTAATTTGCTATAAATTTGAAATGTTTAATACTGTTTATATATATATATATATATATATATATATATATATATATATATATATATATATATATATATCCAATATATATCTGAATTCAAAGGATTTGATCGATTCAAGTAAATATTTAAGTAATGTTTACATTATTGATATATAATTTTTAACAATTCTCTTGAATTTAATGTTAATTGTCCTGACATGTACACTATAGGCTAGATATATTCTAAATTTTATACAATTACTTTACAAAGTAGCCATGGAAAATTGATTATTTTAATGTTTCTTTAAATCTTTAGACTTGATAGAATTAAGAACCATTTCTTACATGGTCTCCTCACTAGTTGGGGTATTTTGGGTACAATTCATTTCTGAGTGATGGACTAAGTTATAATGTTATAAATGAAGACAATAAATGGCCGTCATAAATTGTATGCACATTAATATAATAGTGACATGAAGTGCATAGAGATATTGTGCCACAAACCGCTGCGGTCCCTGTGTTTTAGCTCTGTCTGTTGAAAAGTTTGGACATACAGGGGGTATATATTTGTTATTTAAACCCTAATATAATATTTTTTTACATCTATCTGATATGAATTTGGTTGTACTCACTTTGATGTCTGTTAAGTAGCTAATTATTGAGATAATTTATTTTCAGTTCCCTAATGAGAATCTTCTATAGTTTTCCAAACACATTAGATTAAAATTAACAGGCTAAATAATATGTGGGTAGCCCGATTTGAGCCTAAGAATCAGCCATGTTGGACATTGACAATCATGTATTTGCTTCGTTGCATATTCCTGTCAAGCAGAATGCCATTCTTTCATTGAAAATAAACATCACTTGATAGAAGGATTGTATAGCTGTTGGCTTGATATACAATCTCCTGACGACTATCTAATGTGTATAGCCAGTTTTGATCTATATAAAGATACTGTACATCTTGTTGTCATATTGATACCATGATTGATTACTTATAAAGTTATAATTAAAAAGTTTTCTGATTGGGAGTTTAACTCTTAATGGGTTACTTTCAGGCCTGCTAAAGATTGCAGTTCATTGCCCATACAAGTCTCAATGAATTACAAGGTGGTTTTTCATTTTTATTTCCATATAAAATCAATTTATATTTCCCATAAGTCTATTTTTAAGTGCTTGCTGGAAGCAGAGCTGATATGGAAATTGCAAGGTACTGACATATTCCCAGAAAATTTAGCTGTGTCAGCATCCTGCTTTTTATCTTATTGACACATTTCTCTTTACATCTAAGATAACAGGATCCTTCAGCAGAACATTTCAAAAAATTATATTGGGATTTATATACCAAACCATGTAAAACCTTGTCATCTTCTTTATTTTAAATATTATCATCTTTTATTTATTTTATGTTTCAGGTATCTTAATATATGTACAAGTCTGTTCACCAGGTGAAATATCTGGGTATATATGCCCAAGGGTTGGAGGAATCTGCTCTATCTTGCTCTCTTAATGTTTGTGTTTTTACTGCTGTTACAACTTTGCGTTTGTGACTTTTTGCCTTGTTAAATAAAACTGTATATTTAATGTAATCGTTATGTCTTTTAGATTCATTTTTTGAATAACTTTTCCTTTCAACGTCCAGAAATTCATTATAACCTTAAAGAAAATCTACTAGCGACATCAAGCATGAAAAACCAGGGAAACTTACTCATGGATCCAGGCACTGTGAAAAATAAAATTTCTAAAATCAACTTTTAAAATTATGCTTATAAGTTTGAAGGACTCTTGAGAGTGCAGCTTTACAGGCTGTTGTTACACACTCTCACCCTTCCCCCTGCCTGATGTAATCTCACTGAAGCAAAGGAAGTTTAGGCACACAGTGGAGGTGGGTCACAGTACCTGGATCTATGAGTATATATACCCATATATACTCGAGTATAAGCCGAGTTTTTCAGCACAATTTTTGTGCTGAATATTCCAGACTCGGACTATACTCGTCTTTATAAAAATAAGTAAACTCAGTACTCACCATTCCGATGGCTCGGCAGCTCTGCTTCCACTCTTCATGTTCAGAGGCTGACATGACAGTTGTGCACCGGGCGGGTCGTGCGCACGGATATGTCGCGGGCCTGACGCCAGCATGAAGATAGAAGAGGCACTGCAGATGGAGCTGTCGTGGACCTGCCGCGAACATGAAGATGGAAGCAGAGCTGCCTAGCCCATCAGAATGGTGAGTACAGAGTTTATTTTTTTACTGGTGGCATGCTATATACTACTGGGTGCTGTATACTACTGGGGGCTGTATACTACAGAGGGCTGGCTATAAACTACAGGGAACTGGCTATAAACTACAGGGAACTGGCTATATACTACATGGGGGCTAGCTGGCTATATACTTCTGGGGCTGGCTGGCTATATACTACTGGGGGCTTGCTGGCTATATACTACAGGGGGCTTCCTGGCTATATACTGGGGAGGCTGTGACCAATGCATTTCCCACCCTCGGCTTATATTCGAGTCAATCATTTTTAAAAACATTTTTTACAGTTTTTTGTTTTAAAATCAGGGGTCTTGGGGGCTTATACGCAGGTCGGCTTATACTCGAGTATATACAGTAAGTGTCCCTGGTTTATCATGCTTGATCTTGATAGATTTCCTTTAAAACATGCCAGTGATTTGGAGTAAACAGTAAAACAAAGTCATTGTTCATGCATCAATTTATTATTGGTTTTAATTGTTGCCTTGTAGAAGATGCTACAAGATGTAAATTTCTGCTGCTCCTAACCCACCGCAGGAGGGGTTATGGGTTCTAAATCCCATTTTACACTTGTGTTTTTGCATAATAGTAAGACATTGCATTTTAATAAGTTATAATAATGCAATACAAAAGAATAATACATATATAAACTGATGATTAACGTTCAACTTGATGGAACTCTCGTGAGCCCTGATAATAAATTATGTAGTTTCTTCCAATGCAGTTTCCATCACTCTTATGACTATTCATAGTAGGCTTTGTGCACATGTTGTGTATTATGTGAGGAAACCCTTTGCTGCTGCAGAATTCTGATCCATGGACATGTCACTTACTGCTGCATATCATAATGCAAAAATGAAAAATTGCAATGCAAAATGGTAACAACATATGCGTCGGAAACCAGATAATTTCGTCTGGTTTCCAATACATCTGTAATGGCGGCAGAATTACTGCTGGGGTAAATTGTAATGTGCTTTCTAATATTGTGACAGCTATGAACTCTGCTTCCCTGAAATATTTACATTACACTATTAACATGAATAAGATCAACCTACCGTAGTATGGGACGACTCCATCTATGGTCATATGTTTATGATTATTTTATTTTAATATTTCTTTATGGAGGGAAGAGCTCATTGGACTATTAGGAGAGCTTTGGATGACCAGTAATCATCATTTCCAAGCACTCCAATACTTGACAGGTTTTCACGTTTCCAGCTGAAGTTGACATTTTGCTGAAATTACTTTGAAAGTGTATCTGACAAACAGATGACACCATCAACAAGCTGAGAAGGTTTCAAGGATTCCCGAATGCCACCTTGAAATGTGAATTTATTTTAATGGTCTCGTGAGAGGTAAAAGGAAAAGTTGTTGAAAGTTCTCAGTTACTCTGACCTCTCTAAATCTAAAAAGGAATGATGCATTTTAGATTCAGCCTTTGTTTATTGAACTACTTTACTGCAGCAATGAATTCATTTTCAGAAAGCTTTTCAATTTTACTGATGGACAGCAAGGTCAGCAGCTTGATGTCTCTACTCTGCTAACCCACTCATCCTTCTTCAGAAACCTTTCACATCGTCTCATATCCAGTAATGGAACTACATGGTTCTAAAGACACAGCTTTGCTATGGTATAATCTTCTACTTTAGTTATTCACGTACACAATAGTATTTCCAAAATGTATATTACAGAAAAAAAATGTATAGGGTTCAATAGAATGTCACCCAATATTTCATCTTGTGCATTAGTCAAATCTTTGACTCCATTGTCTAAAAATAGCTGTGCCTGGTGCCTGTACCTGTGGAGTTCAATTCCTTTTTTACTTTTTTGTAGTTATTATTTTGGTTATTATTATAGGTGAGATCAACCATAACAGAGTTGTGTCTTTAGAAAACTATTATGGGAAATAGCGGAATGTAAATTGAGACTAGCAAAGTAAAGACATCAAGCATCTTTCATTGATATACATTATTTGCATACTACATAAATACATTTTAGGTTCTGCATTCTATAAATCAATTTTACACATTGCTTTTACAGTAGCTGACTTAAGAACACCCAACTTGCAGACAAACCTTAGTTTCAAACGAACCTCTCTGGATGCTGGTAATTTGCTTTATTTTAGTCCAAAGCTGCAATGATTACCTGTATGGTTTATGCAATAAAGCTTTATTATTACGTGTTCCTATGCCGACCCAAAAATTTACATACAAATTCAACAAACCTAAAGAACCTATCTTGTACGTAACCCAGGTGCTGCCTGTACCATATATGTGCATATCTTCAATCTTACCCCTGCAGGAACAATAAACCTTGAAATAATCATAAAATGTAAGATAAAAAATACTGTGTTTAGTTCATGTTTGGCTGTGAATCAAGAAAGGAGTTGTACTTTCCTTTCTTTTTGTCCTAATGTAGCTTTCTACAGTAGGACAAAAAGAATGTGCAGATTGGGAGGGCTGATCCTCCAAGAAGGAGACAGTGAAGCGATCTGAGTAGAGATGAGCGAGCACTAAAATGCTCGGGTGCTCGTTATTCAATACGAACTTTTCCCGATGCTCGAGTGCTCGTCTCGAATAACGAACCCCATTAAAGTCAATGGGAGACCCGAACATTTTTTCACTGAAAGAAGACATTAAAAGAACATTGCAGAATAACACATTACAGATGTTGTCCTTGTAAGAACACATTGAAATAACACTATTCTTCACGTTGCAGGTGTTCGATCGTGTCTTCCGATAAGTTAGGAGATGTGCACGAACATCTGGAATTTGAAGAATAGTGTTCTTTCAATGTGTTCTGCACTTAAATGGTCTTGTGTTCACTGTTTTCACTGTTTTTATTCTATTCTTCACATTGCAGGTGTTCGCGTGTGTCTTCCGATAAGTTCGGAGATGTGCGCGCACATCTGCAAAGTGAAGAATAGAATAAAAACAGTGAAAACAGGACCATTTAAGTGCAGAACACATTGAAAGAACACTATTCTTCACATTCCAGATGTTGGTGCACATCTCCTAACTAAGCATAAGACACGATCGAACACCTGCAAAGTGAAGAATAGTGTTATTTCAATGTGTTGTTACAAGGAAAACATCTGTAAACATGTGTAATGTGTTATTCTTCACTGTAAACACTATTCTTCACTGTCTTTTATTAATTTAATGCTCGATCTCGAGCCGGCGAGATACTCGTCCGAGCAACGAGCCGGTCCAAGTATGCTAATACTCGACCGAGCAGTATACTCGGACGAGTATACTCGCTCATCTCTAGTAATGAGGTAACTAGAGTGTGTACACATTAGTTTGGGCTCTTCTCAGTCTTCAAAACCGCCCGTCAGCCGCTGGGTTCTAAAGGTAGTAAAATTGGCAGCTGCACATACACACAATGCCTGAGAAATATAGATGATAGCGTCTCATTGGAGAATGTGTTTGCCTTATCCGTCTACCCAATTTCTGACCTCTGCCCATGTAAACCTCATATGATCCTGTTCTGTTTGCTCTGATATGAGTACGCTCCGACCTTGAAGTTTTTTCATGCTATGTCTACAACCGTCCCTTTTGGGCTATATTATAATTTCTGGATCCATTTGGGTCATCCTACCAAACTGAAACTACTTATAAGGTGGATACATAGCAATTCTATGCAGCAAACTCCAAATACCCAAATGTGGGTTAAAGAATGAAATTTAGAGGACCTTTTCGACAATGACCTAAGAAGTAGCCAAAATAATTTTAAAAGCAGGGTAATGTAATATGTATTATACATGGGATTCTAAATAAAACTTGGTATTATTTGCATTGTTAGATTGAGACATAATCCATAAACTAATGTTAGCGATGTTGCCACTGTTAACTTTTACGTTTTTTTTTTTAAAAAAGTGAATACAAAGTTACGATACTTCAAACCTAATTTGATTGTGGAATTAAATAATTTTACATTGGGTGAGTTGAACATTGTCGTTGGTTTTTATAGCTAATATATTAAGTCTCTTTGCACCTTCAAAAAACAAGAATATGTTAAGATTCACAAGGAGATACTTCAATGTGATTAAGACAAATGAAATACTTGTACTAAAGCTCTGGTCTGTCTTGAAGATGAGCAGGAAGCTTTTGCAGAATGGAATAAATGAATTGTGTATTTGACTGTTAAGATTAAGGTTATCTTCAATGGAATCAATGACAGACAGTTGTAAAGATTATTCCTGCTAAAGTGTCTTTGACTGGCCAAGTAATTGCAGCATTTTTACTGATACAAATCAAGTAGGCAAGACATTCAAACAAGACTGTCTGACAGAAACGAAGAACATATTCTCCATCTTCTTCAGACGTGGCATTGACTTGTCCATTACTGTCTATACAGTTGTCAAAAGAAGAACTAGGAAAATACAATAAGAATGTCAGAAGCTCTGATAGATATTCTTTCTCCCATACAAATGATTTCCAAATTATTTCAAATATTCAATGGACACTAATGAGTCAAACTGAAAATTGAAGATACATTACCTTAAATGATCTCTCTCCACAACCAACGTTTTAATTAATTAGCAATTGTCAATATGCAAGTAAGTGATAGTGGGTCTAAAATTAGTTGCAATTAGATGTTTTTCCTGTTACTTGTAAGTTGAAGTTTTTGCCACTGTTGGCACAGGCTTTATTATAAATTCAGCAACATTAGTCCATTTCTCAAATAACTGGGGAAACTACTAGTACACATAAGTCCATAAAATACTTTATTAAAACATACATTTCTATCATATACAGGCAGTCCCCGGGTTGCATACAAGATAGGGTCCATAGGTTTGTTCTTAAGTTGAATTTGTAAGTCGAAACTGTATATTTTATAATTGTAGATCCAGACAAAAAATATTTTTTGCCCCAATGACAATCAGAGTTTCAACTTTTTTGCTGTAATTGGACCAAGGATTATCAATAAAGCTTCATTACAGACACTTTACAGGTGATTATTGCAGCCTGGGACTATAGTAAAGCATCCAGAGAACTTCATCAGAAGTCTCATTGGGCAAAGGGGTCCGACTTTAACTAGGGGTCATCTATAAATCGTGTGTCCTTAAGTAGGGGACCGCCTGTACTGTAATCTTATAAAATTCAAAACATCCATAAGACATTGTAAGTGATGAAGCTCTCACCGTATTTTACACTATTAAACTAGCTGCACCCTCTGGTAGGGTATGAAATGTCCTTTCTAGAATTCCCGCTTTTATGCTAGATCTTCAAAGTTGGGCGAATATGACTCTTCTCTGCTCAACTATACATGAGATCATTCAAGGTGGGAGTTATCAGGGGGAGTATCACTTCAGACTTTTTTGATGTCATACTAAAGAATCTTATATTTCAGATTGCATCAGGTGTATTCTGTGAACTACAAAGACACAGCTAACTGAAAACTGGATCTTTATGTGCAGCGTGCATTTCCATCTATGTCTTTAAACCCTTCAGGTCCAGGCCCTTTTTGTGTTATCATTAGAGATGAGCGAGCACTAAAATGCTCGGGTGCTCGTCTCGAATAACGAGCCCCATTGAAGTCAATGGGAGACTCGAGCATTTTTCAAGGGGATCAAGGGTCTGCACAGGGAAGCTTGGGCAAACACCTGGAAACTTCAGAAAATGATGTAAACACCACGGAAATGGACAGGAAACAGCAGGGGCAGCATGCATGGATGCCTCTGAGGCTGCTTAATCGCACCATTATGCAAAAATTATGGGCAACAGCATGGCCATGACAGAGTGACCGAATGAGGCTAGATAGCATCTAAAACATCCAATAATTTACCCTGACACTATAGAAAATGGCATGCAGAGGCAGCGGCAGCAGCGGCAGGCTAGAGAGTGTCATGGCGACATACCCTAAATGGACTCAGGCTTCAAACCAATGGGTGGCAGAGAGGAACCAAAGGAGGTGAGCAAGAAGCGCTGAAATGATTTCCTATGTGAACAAAAGGTTGACGGTATATTTAGTCGATAACACAGCATGGTGGCGACATAGTGACCAAGTTCCATAATGTATCTGGTGAAACACCCAAAAAATGAGCCTAACACAGCTCGTTTGATAAGGGGACGACATGTGGAGGCAGCCATGGAGACGACTTCCATGATTAAGAGTGACAGTATGGGGAATCCATATTGCTTCTATGATTGAAACTTCAGGTCTCCAGCATGGGGGCAACAGATGCGCCGAGTTCCATTATGTATCTGGTGAAACACCCGAAAATTCTGCCTGACACAGCTCGTTTGATAAGGGGACGATGTGCTGTATATCCTCTCGCGCTCCAGCGTCTGAGGTATAGAGAGTTGAAAGTTGCGCATGGAGACATTGGTGGACGCTGTGGAGGATCGTGCAGGCGAAATGGACAGGAAACAGCAGGGGCAGTATGCATGGATGCCTCTGAGGCTGCCTAATCTTGGGATGGAGCTGGCATCCGCTGCCAGGCGAGCTTTCGCCTGTCCAAGCTGCTGTCTCCCCACCCAAAATGGGCCTGTGGGCCAGAAGCATTTATAATTTTCAAAGCAGGCGGGGTCGTTTGAATATTTCTTCTAGGAATAATGGAATAGCATAGCGGTTCTATTTTTAATAGTTTTTTTGGAAATGGTTCCATGATTAAGAGCGACAGTATGAGGCATCCATATTGCGTTGCTATGATTGCAACTTCATGTCTCCATGATGGCGGCGACAGATGCGCCGAGTTCCATTAAGTATCTGGTGAAACACCCGAAAATTCTGCCTGACACAGCTTGTTTGATAAGGAGACGATGTATGGAGGCAGTAAAGTAGTAGTAGATTAAAGGTGCTGCAGTTAAAACTATGTTAGTTGGATCTTGGGATGGAGCTGGCGGTCCGCTGCCAGGCGAGCTTTTGTATAAGATCAAGTGTAGTAGTGTTCTTATAAGTTTGGGTTATGGCGGGTAAGGGGAATGTAAACAGATGCGCAAGAAGCACTGAAATAATATCAGTAAATGATAAAAGTTTGCCAGTATATTTTGTGGATAACACAGCAGGGTGGCGACAAAGTTAACAAGTTTGAAGTGGCAGCCATGAAAACAACCCAAAATTCTGCCTGACACAGCTCGTTTGCTAAGTTGACGATGTATGGAGGCAGCTATATGGACGACTTTTGGAGGCAGCTATGGAGATGATGTGTGGAGGTAGCAATGGAGACAACGTGTGGAGGCAGCTATAAAGACGATGTGTGGAGGCTGCTATGGAGACAATTCAATTTGGATAGTGCCTGTATGTGGCAGTCCAAAAAATTTTTCAAACCAGAGGAGCAGGTAGGTGGTCCTCCAGAAAAATTAAATAGATTGAGTGCCTGTATGTGGCAATCCCAAAAATTGTTTAAAACAGAGGACCGGGTAGGTGGCCCTCCAGAAAAATTAAAAAGCCAGTTGGCCCTGGCAAAAAAAAAAACCCAGTTTCCTCTGCTTTAGTGTACAAAGAGGAGGAGAAGGAGGAAAATTAGGAGGAGGAGTGCATACATTATTCAGCTTGAGCTTCTTTCACCTGGTGGAGAATGGAAATCCTGAGAAATCCAGGCTTTATTCATCTTGATAAGCGTCAGCCTGTCAGCGCTGTCAGTCGACAGGCGTGTACGCTTATCGGTGATGATGCCACCAGCTGCACTGAAAACCTGCCCAGACAACACGCTAGCGGCAGGGCAGGCAAGAACCTCCAAGGCGTACAGCGCCAGTTCGTGCCACATGTCCAATTTTGAAACCCAGTAGTTGTAGGGTGCTGTGTGTTCATTTAGGACGATGGTATGGTCAGCTACGTACTCCCTCACCATCATTCTGTAAAGATCAGCCCTACTCTGCCGAGACTGGGGACAGGTGACAGTGTCTTGCTGGGGTGACATAAAGCTGGCAAAAGCCTTGTAAAGCGTACCCCTGCCAGTGTTGGACAAGCTGCCTGCTCACCTACTCTCCCTCGCTACTTGTCCCGCAGAATTATGCACTCTGCTGCTAGCGCTGTCAGAAGGGAAATACTGTTTCAGCTTGTGCACCAGGGCCTGCTGGTATTCATGAATTCTCATACTCCTTTCCTCTCCAGGGATAAGAGTGGAAAGATTTTGCTTGTACCGTGGGTCCAGGAGAGTGAATACCCAGTAATCGGTGTTGGAATAAATTCTTTGAACGCGAGGGTCACGGGATAGGCAGCCCAGCAAGAGTCCCAACGCGCAAGAATTCACTCCCCTCACTGGCCTGACTGTCCATTTCCTCCTCCTCCAACTCCTCTTCTTCTGCCCATACACGCTGAACAGTGAAGTACTGAACAATGCTCCCCTCTTCTGTCTTGCCAACATTCTCCTCCTCTTCCTCCTCATCCTCCTCCACCTCCTCCGATATGTGCTGAGAAACAGACCTGAGGGTGCTTTGGCTATCAACAAGGGAATCTTCTTCCCCCATCTCTTGTGACGAGCACAAAACTTCTGACTTCATGCTGACCAGAGAGTTTTTCAACAGGCCAAGCAGCGGGATGGTGAGGCTGATGATGGCGGCATCGCTGCTGACCATCTGTGTTGACTCCTCAAAGTTACTTAGCACCTGACAGATATCAGACATCCACGTCCACTCCTCATTGTAGACTTGAGGAAGCTGACTGACCTGACTACCAGTTCTAGTGGAAGTTGACATCTGACAGTCTACAATCGCTCTGCGCTGCTGGTAAACTCTGGATAACATGGTTAATGTTGAATTCCACCTCGTGGGCACGTCGCACAACAGTCGTTGAGCGGGCAGTTGGAGGCGGCGCTGCGCTGCCCTGAGAGTGGCAGCATCTGTGCTGGACTTCCTGAAATGCGCACAGATGCGGCGCACCTTCTTGAGCAAATCAGACAGATTGGGGTATGTCTTGAGGAAACTCTGAACTATGAGATTTAACACATGGGCCAGGCATGGCACATGTGTCAGTCTGCCGAGTTGCAGAGCCGCCACCAGGTTATGGCCGTTGTCACACACAACCATGCCTGGCTTCAGGTTCAGCGGTGCCAGCCACAGATCAGTCTGCCCCGTGATGCCCTGTAATAGCTCTTGGGCGGTGTGCCTTTTATCGCCTAGACTCAGCAGTTTGAGCACCGCCTGCTGTCGCTTAGCGATGGCACTGCTGCTGTGACTAGAGCTACCGACTGATGGCGCCATGCCCACGGATGGTAATTCAGAGGAGGAGGTGGAGGAGGGGTGGGAGGAGGAGGAGGCATAGTAGGCCTTTGAGACCTGGACCGAGGTAGGCCCTGCAATCCTCGGCGTCGGCAGTATATGACCAGCCCCAGGGTCAGACTCGGTCCCAGCCTCCACCAAGTTAACCCAATGTGCCGTCAGCGATATATAGTGGCCCTGCCCGGCAGCACTCGTCCACGTGTCCGTGGTCAGGTGGACCTTGTCAGAAACGGCGTTGGTCAGGGCACGGATGATGTTGTCTGACACGTGCTGGTGCAGGGCTGGGACGGCACATCGGGAAAAGTAGTGGCCGCTGGGGACCGAATTGCGAGGGGCGGCCGCCGCCATGAGGTTGCGAAAGGCATCGGTCTCTACCAGCCTATAGGGCAGCATATCCAGGCTAAGCAGTTTGGAGATGTGGACGTTGCACTGGGTGGGTTGCACAACAGGATTTTGTACCTGATGACTTTTAGTTTTGAAAAAAAAAAAAAAGAAAAGAAAAGAAAAAGCAGACTGTGCCTTATTCAATCAAACCCCTAATAAATTGTCCCACTTAGGTGTTTGAGATGGATATGTGTGTCACTAAGAGCTATACAGAACATTCGCAAGACTCCCTGCAAATTCGTCACAACATGGTACTAGCTGCACTACTAGTGCCAGCAAGGCCAGCAACAAGCAGATCAACAAAATATATATATATATAACGCTATTGTAGGCCTAAGAAAGCTGGTTGGGTTCTTGTATGCCTAGTTTCTAACCTACACTGACAGCACACAACAACTGGATTTTAAGTCACTTTAAGTTTTGAAAAAAAATCGTCAGACTGTGCCTAATTCAATCAAACAATCAAACAACAATTCAATAAATTGTCCCACTTAGGTGTTTAAGATGGATATGCGTGTCACTAAGAGCTAAATATAACGTTCGCAAGTCTCCCTGCAAATTTCTCACAATATGGTACTAGCTGCACTACTAGTGCCAGCAAGCCCCGCCACAAGCAAACAAAAAAATTAAATAAAATATAACGCTATTCTAGCCCTAACAAGGGCTGTTGGGTTCTTATAGACTCACTCCTGCCTAACAGTAAGCTAATATAACACCCTAACGCTATCCCTGCAGCAGCAGCAACTCTCTCTCTAACGGCATCCAGACAGAGAATGATGCGAGCAGCGCGGGCAGGGGCTAGTCTATTCCAGGGTCACCTGATCTGGCCAGCCAACCACTGCTATCGACGTGTAAGGGTACCATGTCATGCTGGGTGGAGTGCAGAGTCTCCTGGCTTGTGATTGGCTCTGTTTCTGGCCGCTAAAAATCAAAACGGCGGGAGATGCCATTTTCTTCAGCTGGCGAAGTATTCGTCCGAGCAACGAGCAGTTACGAGTATGCTAATGCTCGAACGAGCATCAAGCTCGGACGAGTGTGTTCGCTCATCTCTAGTTATCATCTTTCACTCCCTATCTTTAGAAATCCATAATGGTTTTATGTTTCTGTCTTCAAAGGTGTAGGAGGGCTTTTTTCTGTGCTACAAATTTTCATTCCTCCACATTTCATATTCTATGCTGGTTACAGGGAAGCTGGAAAGAAATTTCAGAAATTGTAGAAAAAAATGCATTTGCGCAATTTTCTTGTGGATACCCTACCCTTCAAATTACACTATTGTTTTGGTTGGTATGATCTCAGGAATACTAAATTTATATAGGTTTTATTATGTTTTATTAAATCTAAATTAAGTATTGGGATGTGATCAGTATAGTGTTCCTTCATCTGAAAATCTTAGTCTCAAATTATATACAAAAAGCAGATGTGATAGTTGGAAAACTAATCTTTATTTAAATATATACTATATTTACATATACTGAAAAACACTTAAAAACCTGTAATATGGGATAAGAACCAAGATCCCCCGCTCCTAGACAAGGTCATGTACAGGTATACACTCACCGGCCACTTTATTAGGTACACTATGCTAGTAACGGGTTGCCTTCAGATCTGCCTCAATTCTTCGTGGCATAGATTCAACAAGGTGCTGGAAGCATTCCTCAGAGATTTTGGTCCATATTGACATGATGGCATCACACAGTTGTCGGCTGCACATCCATGATGCGAATCTCCCGTTCCACCACATCCCAAAGATGCTCTATTGGATTGAGATCTGGTGACTGTGGAGGCCATTTGAGTACAGTGAACTCATTGTCATGTTCAAGAAACCAGTCTGAGATGATTATGACATGGCGCATTATCCTGCTGAAAGTAGCCATCAGATGTTGGGTACATTGTGGTCATAAAGGGATGGACATGGTCAGCAACAATACTCAGGTAGGCTGTGGCGTTGCAACGATGCTCAATTGGTACCAAGGGGCCCAAAAATGCCAAGAAAATATTCCCCACACCATGACACCACCACCACCATCATGAACCGTTGATACAAGGCAGGATGGATCCATGCTTTCATGTTGTTGTCGCCAAATTCTGACCCTACCATCCGAATGTCGCAGCAGAAATCGAGACTCATCAGACCAGGCAACAGTTTTCCAAGCATCTACTGTCCAATTTCGATGAGCTTGTGCAAATTGTAGCCTCAGTTTCCTGTTCTTAGCTGAAAGAAGTGGCACCCGGTGTGGTCTTCTGCTGCTGTAGCCCATCTGCCTCAAAGTTCGACGTACTGTGCGTTCAGAGATGCTCTTCTGCCTACCTTGGTTGTAACGGGTGGCGATTTGAGTCACTGTTGCCTTTCTATCAGCTCGAACCAGTCTGCCCATTCTCCTCTGACCTCTGGCATCAACAAGGCATTTCCTCCCACAGAACTGCCGCTCACTGTATGTTTTTTCTTTTTCGGACCATTCTCTGTAAACCCTAGAGATGGTTGTGCGTGAAAATCCCAGTAGATCAGCAGTTTCTGAAATACTCAGCCAGCCCTTCTGGCACCAACAACCATGCCACGTTCAAAGGCACTCAAATCACCTTTCTTCCCCATACTGATGCTCGGTTTGAACTGCAGGAGATTGTCTTGACCATGTCTACATGCCTAAATTCACTGAGTTGCCGCCATGTGATTGGCTGATTAGAAATTAAGTGTTAACGAGCAGTTGGACAGGTGTACCTAATAAAGTGGCCGGTGAGTGTATGTATGTCATGTAGCAAATTATCATAAGACAATGAAAATTTCTAGCCAGTATCTGTAATAGAGACAATTCAATTTTAGGAACTATGTTCACAATAGGTATGGACAAGATCAATGAATGTCTACACAATATTATGTACAAAAATCACGTATACAATATAATTAGTCTCACGTGTAGAGGGGATAAATGCCTCATGCATATCACCCACTAAACAGGCTTCATCAGGGCATAACCCCCCGATTATCAGAGCGATATATATTATTTATTTATTTATTTTCTATATGATTTATGCATTGTATTTACCAAAAAAATGAATTTCCCTAGAACACAAAAAATTCTGAAATCTAAAACAAATATTTTTTACTATATTTTTGTTGCTGTATACGTACGTTCTACAAATCACTCACAGCTATCAATGTATAGCAAATGCTATTAAAATAATATCAATAAAATATGATATATTGTCATTTTATGATCCCAATGATCAATGCTGAACAAGGCATTATGAATAGATGAATACAACAGTTTTTGTGTGGGATTTCTTTATACAGATTTTGGAGTCAGAAAAATAATCATTACACAGAGGAGCTGCACAACAGATTGCATGAAGATTATGCTGAAACAAAATGTCATGGAAGCGTTTTTACTCCAGGTAGACATTTAAACTAGAATTGTGAAATGTTATCTCGCTTATACCGGGTAAACCTAGGCTTTGGTAGCTTGCATTAGAGGTTCACTCCATTAGTAATTTACTAAAGTGTGTTGACCTTTGATTTCTCTGTTCTAAAATGTTTAATAAAGAAAAATCGGATAAGCTCAGAATATGTGACATTTACTGACCTAAAAAGGCTATTACAAATTTATTCTAAAAAATAGTGAGAACTGTTTTGTACATATTAGTTTTACCTCTTGATTTCAAGTGGGAAATATATTACAATCTAAAAACCTAAAACCAGATTATGTAGGGAGATGCAAGTGCACATTGCTTCCATGTCAAACATTTGGGGGAGGATTTAACAGTGCAAAATGGCATTACGGACATACAACTTTTCTCCGCAATTATGCGTAATTCTGGACACACACCTAGGGCTCTTCAGAGTTGTCATAAATCCCCACTTAAAGGGGTTATGCCACGAAACAATTGACTGCAAAAAGCTGTCAAAGAGGTTAAAATATTTCAAAAATCTATTTGTAATGGTTACCTGGAAGTAAAGATACTAGAGATGAGCGAACATACTCGCCCGAGCTTGATGCTCGTTCGAGCATTAGCGTACTCGAAACTGCTCGTTGCTCGGACAAATACTTCGCCCGCTCGAGAAAATGGCAGCTCCCGCCGTTTTGCTTTTTGGCGGCCAGAAACAGAGCCAATCACAAGCCAGGAGACTCTGCACTCCACCCGGCATGACGTGGTACCCTTACACGTCGATAGCAGTGGTTGGCTGGCCAGATCAGGTGACCCTGGAATAGACTAGCCCCTGCCTGCGCTGCTCGGATCATTCTGTGTCTGGATGCCGCTAGGGAGAGAGCTGCAGCTGGTCAGGGAAAGCGTTAGGCTGTTCTATTAGAATAGTGTTAGGCAGGAGTGATTCTACAAGAGCCCAACAGCCCTACAATAACGTTATACATTTTTTTTTTTTTATTTGCAGCTAGTACCATATTGTGAGGAATTTGCAGGGGGACTTGCTACCGTTGTGTTTAGCTCTTAGTGACACACATATCCACCTCAAACACCAAAGTGGGAAAATTTATTAGGGGTTTGATTTCAATTAGGCACAGTCTGCCATTTACTTTTTATTTTACGTTTATTTTTTCATAACTCAGCGTCATCTCATCTGGCATAGCAGTGTGCTTTCATACTTGGCTAGAAAATAGCCATAGGAGAATCCAAACGGCTTACTTAGGCCTACAATAGCGTTATATATTTTATTTCTGGTTGATCTGCTGGTGGCTGTCCTTGCTGCAGTGCATATACTACCAAATTGTGAGGAATTTGTAGTGAGACTTGCGACCGTTGTGTTTAGCGCTTAGTGACGCACATATCCATCGCAAAGACCGAAGTGGGACAATTTATTAGGGGTTTGATTTCAATTAGGCACAGTCTGCCATTTACTTTTTATTTTACCTTTATTTTTTCATAAATCAGCGTCATCTCATCTGGCATAGCAGTGTGCTTTCATACTTGGCTAGAAAATAGCCATAGGAGAATCCAAATGGCTTACTTAGGCCTACAATAGCGTTATATATTTTATTTCTGGTTAATCTGCTGGTGGCTGTCCTTGCTGCAGTGCATCTACTACCATATTGTGAGGAATTTGTAGTGAGACTTGCGACCGTTGTGTTTAGCGCTTACTGACGCACATATCCATCGCAAAGACCGAAGTGGGAAAATTTATTAGGGGTTTGATTTCAATTAGGCACAGTCTGCCATTTACTTTTTATTTTACGTTTATTTTTTCGTAACTCGGCGTCATCTCATCTGGCATAGCCGTGTGCTTTCATAGTTGGCTAGAAAATAGCCATAGCAATAGGATAGCATCGTTTGGTTTTAAAAACTAAAAAACACAAAAAAACACAAAAAAAAGTAAAAAAAAAATTAAAGTTATAACTTTCATTTTCAAAATGTTTAACCCGAGGGCTAGGGGTAGAGGACGAGGGCGGGGACGTGGGCGTCCAACTACTGCAGGGGTCAGAGGCCGTGGTCCTGGGCGGGGTGAGACACCACCTGCTGATGAGGGAGCAGGGGAACGCCGCAGAGCTACACTCCTTAGGTTCATGTCTGAAGTTACTGGGACTCGTGGTAGAGCACTGTTGAGGCCAGAACAGTGCGAACAGGTGATGTCGTGGATTGCCGACAATGCTTCGAGCAATTTGTCCACCAGTCAGTCTTCCACGCAGTCCACCCATGTCACCGAAATCGGCACTCCTCCAGCTCCTGCACCTCAGCCTCCTCCCCCCCAGTCTGCCCCCTCCCAGGAAAATTTGGCATTTGAACCAGCATACTCTGAGTAACTGTTTTCTGGACCCTTCCCACAGTCACAAACCACTTGTCCGGTTGCTGCTGAGCAATTTTCCGATGCCCAGGTTTTCCACCAGTCGCAGTCTGTGGGTGATGATGACCTTCTTGACGTAGTGGAAGAAGTGTGTAAAGAGGTGTCCGACGATGAGGAGACACGGTTGTCAGACAGTGGTGAAGTTGTTGTCAGGGCAGGAAGTCCGAGGGGGGAGCAGACTGAGGGATCGGAGGATGATGAGGTGACAGACCCAAGCTGGGTTGAGAGGCCGGGTGAACACAGTGCTTCTGAGACGGAGGAGAGTCCTCGGCCAGAACAGGTTGGAAGAGGCAGTGGTGGGGCCAGACGGAGAGGCAGGGCCAGAGCTGGTGCATCAGCGCCAAATGTGTCACGTAGTGAAGCTCCCGTGGCGAGGGCTCCCGCGGCGAGGGCTAGATTTTCAGAAGTCTGGAGGTTCTTTAAGGAAACACCGGATGACCGACTGACTGTGGTGTGCAACCTTTGCCAAACCAGGATCAGCAGGGGTTCCACCACTACTAGCTTAACTACCACCAGTATGCGCAGGCATATGAATGCTAAACACCCCACTCAGTGGCAACAAGCCCGTTCACCTCCGGCCGTGCACACCACTGCTCCTTCCCCTGTGTCAGCTGATAGTCAGCCCCCTGCCCAGGACCCTGGCACAAAAACCCCATCGTCGCCTCCACGATCCTCCACAGCATCCACCAGTGTTCAGCTCTCCATACCCCAGACGCTGGAGCGGAAACAGAAATATAGTGCAACCCACCCGCACGCCCAAGCCCTTAATGTCCACATCTCCAGATTGCTTAGCCTGGAGATGCTGCCCTATAGGCTAGTAGAGACAGAGGCCTTTCGCAACCTCATGGCGGCGGCCGCCCCTCGCAATTCGGTCCCCAGCGGCCACTACTTTTCCCGATGTGCCGTCCCAGCCCTGCACCAGCACGTGTCAGACAACATCATCCGTGCCCTGACCAACGCCGTTTCTGACAAGGTCCACCTGACCACGGACACGTGGACGAGTGCTGCCGGGCAGGGCCACTATATATCGCTGACGGCACATTGGGTTAACTTGGTGGAGGCTGGGACCGAGTCTGACCCTGCGGCTGGTCATATACTGCCGACGCCGAGGATTGCGGGGCCTACCTCGGTCCAGGTCTTTCAGGCCTACTATGCCTCCTCCTCCTCCCACCCCTCCTCCACCTCCTCCTCCGAACTACCATCCGTGGGCATGGCGCCATCAGTCGCTAGCTCTAGGCATAGCAGCAGTGCCGTCGCTAAGCGACAGCAGGCGGTGCTCAAACTGCTAAGCCTAGGCGATAAAAGGCACACCGCCCAAGAGCTATTACAGGGCATCACGGCGCAGACTGATCTGTGGCTGGCACCGCTGAACCTGAAGCCAGGCATGGTTGTGTGTGACAATGGCCGTAACCTGGTGGCGGCTCTGCAACTCGGCAGACTGACACATGTGCCATGCCTGGCCCATGTGATAAATCTGATAGTTCAGCGTTTCCTCAAGACATACCCCAATCTGTCTGATTTGCTCACGAAGGTGCACCGCATCTGTGCGCATTTCAGGAAGTCCAGCACAGATGCTGCCACTCTCAGGGCAAGAATACGAAAAAGGCCATGTGCTATACCACTCTCAGGGCAGCGCAGTGCCGCCTCCAACTGCCCGCTCACCGACTGTTGTGCGACGTGCCCACGAGGTGGAATTCAACATTAACCATGTTATCCAGAGTTTACCAGCAGCGCAGAGCGATTGTAGACTGCCAGATGTCAACTTCCACCAGAACTGGTAGTCAGGTCAGTCAGCTTCCTCAAGTCTACAATGAGGAGTGGACGTGGATGTCTGATATCTGTCAGGTGCTGAGTAACTTCGAGGAGTCAACACAGATGGTCAGTGGCGATGCCGCCATCATCAGCCTCACCATCCCGCTGCTTGGCCTGTTGAAAAACTCTCTGATCAGCATGAAGTCGGAAGCTTTGCGCTCGTCACAAGAGACGGGGGAAGAAGATTCCCTTGTTGATAGCCAAAGCACCCTTAGGTCTGTTTCTCAGCGCATATCGGAGGAGGTGGAGGTGGAGGAGGATGAGGAGGAAGAGGAGGAGAATGTTGGCGAGACACAAGAGGGGACCATTGTTCAGTCCTTCACTGTTCAGCGTGTATGGGCAGAAGAAGAGGAGTTGGAGGAGTTGGAGGAGGAGGAAATGGACAGTCAGGCCAGTGAGGGGAGTGAATTCTTGCGCGTTGGTACTCTGGCGCATATGGCAGATTTCATGCTAGGCTGCCTATCCCGTGACCCTCGCGTTCAAAGAATTTATTCCAGCACCGATTACTGGGTATTCACTCTCCTGGACCCACGGTACAAGCAAAATCTTTCCACTCTCATCCCTGGAGAGGAAAGGAGTGTGAGAATGCATGAATACCAGCAGGCCCTGGTGTACAAGCTGAAACAGTATTTCCCTTCTGACAGCGCTAGCGGCATAGTGCGTAGTTCTGCGGGACAAGTAGCGAGGGAGAGTAGGCGAGCAGGCAGCTTGTCCAGCACTAGCAAGGGTACGCTTTACAAGGCTTTTGCCAGCTTTATGTCACCCCAGCAAGACACTGTCACCTGTCTCCAGTCTCGGCAGAGTAGGGCTGATCTTTACAGAAAGATGGTGAGGGAGTACGTAGCTGACCATACCATCGTCCTAAATGATCACACAGCTCCCTACAACTACTGGGTTTCAAAGCTGGACATGTGGCACGAACTGGCGCTGTACGCCTTGGAGGTTCTTGCCTGCCCTGCCGCTAGCGTCTTGTCCGAGCGGGTTTTCAGTGCAGCTGGTGGCATCATCACCGATAAGCGTACACGCCTGTCGACTGACAGCGCTGACAGGCTGACGCTTATTAAGATGAATTTATCAAAATTTCCAATCTCCACCAGGTGAAGGAAGCTCAACCTAATTTATGCACTCCTCCTCCTCATTTTCCTCCTTCTCCTCCTCTTTGTACACTAAAGCAGAGGAAACTGGCTATTTTTTGACAGGGCCCACTGGCTCTAGCTATAGTACTTTATGCATTTAATTTTTCTGGAGGGCCACCTACCCGGTCCTCTGTTTTAAACAATTTTTGGGACTGCCACATACAGGCACTCAATCTATTCAATTTTTCTGGAGGGCCACCTACCTGCTCCTCTGGTTTGAAAACTTTTTTGGACTGCCACATACAGGCACTCAATCTATTTCATTTTTCTGGAGGGCCACCTACCTGCTCCTCTGGTTTGAAAACTTTTTTGGACTGCCACATACAGGCACTCAATCTATTTCATTTTTCTGGAGGGCCACCTACCTGCTCCTCTGGTTTGAAAACTTTTTTGGACTGCCACATACAGGCACTCAATCTATTTCATTTTTCAGGAGGGCCACCTACCTGCTCCTCTGGTTTGAAAACTTTTTTGGACTGCCACATACAGGCACTCAATCTATTTCATTTTTCTGGAGGGCCACCTACCTGCTCCTCTGGTTTGAAAACTTTTTTGGACTGCCACATACAGGCACTCAATCTATTCAATTTTTCTGGAGGGCCACCTACCTGCTCCTCTGGTTTGAAAACTTTTTTGGACTGCCACATACAGGCACTCAATCTATTTCATTTTTCTGGAGGGCCACCTACCTGCTCCTCTGGTTTGAAAACTTTTTTGGACTGCCACATACAGGCACTATCCAAATTAAATTGTCTCCATAGCAGCCTCCACACGTTGTCTCCAATGCTACCTCCAAAAGTCGTCCATATAGCTGCCTCCATACATCGTCCCCTTATCAAACGAGGTGTGTCAGGCAGAAATTTGGGTTGTTTTCATGGATTCCACATCAAAGTTGCTAACTTTGTCGCCACCCTGCTGTGTAATCCACAAAATATATTGGCAAACTTTTACCATTTACGGATATTATTTCAGCGCTTCTTGCGCATCTGTTTACATTCCCCTCACCCGCCATATCCCAAACTACTACTAAGCTACTACACTTAACTTGGTGGAGGCTGGGACCGAGTCTGACCATGGGGCTGGTCATATACTGCCGACGCAGAGGATTGCGGGGCCTACCTCGGTCCAGGTCTCAAAGGCCTACTATACCTCCTCCTCCTCCCACCCCTCCTCCACCTCCTCCGAATTACCATCCGTTGGCATGGCGCCATCAGTCGATAGCTCTAGGCACAGCAGCAGTTCCGTCGCTAAGCGACAGCAGGCGGTGCTCAAACTGCTGAGCCTAGGCGATAAAAGGCACACCGCCCAAGAGCTATTACAGGGCATTCCACATCAAACTTGTTAACTTTGTCGCCGCCCTGCTGTGTAATCCACAAAATATACTGGCAAACTTTTATCATTTACCGATATTATTTCAGCGCTTCTTGCGCATCTGTTTACATTCCCCTCACCCGCCATATCCCAAACTTATAAGAACGCTACTACACTTGATCTTATACAAAAGGTTCTTAGAAGTGCTGTTTGGGGAGTAGCCTAGAGACAGGGGCTTGGATTGGCGAAAGCTCGCCTGGCAGCAGAGCGCCAGCTCCATCCCAAGATCCAACTAACATAGTTTTAACTGCAGCACCTTTAATCTACTACTAGTTCACTGCCTCCATACATGGTCGCCTTATCAAACGAGCTGTGTCAGGCAGAATTTTGGGTTGTTTTCATGGCTTCCACATCAAACTTGTTAACTTTGTCGCCACCCTGCTGTGTAATCCACAAAATATACTGGCAAACTTTTATCATTTACCGATATTATTTGAGCGCTTCTTGCTCACCTCCTTTGGTTCCTCTCTGCCACCCATTGGTTTTAAGCCAGAGTCCGTTTGGGGTATGTTGCCAAGACACTCTCTAGCCTGCCGCTGCTGCCGCTGCCTCTGCATGCCGTCCCCTATAGTGTCAGGGTCAATTATTGGATGTTTTAGATGCTATCTAGCTTCATTCTGTCACTCTGTCATGGCCATGCTGTTGCCCATAATTTTGGCATAATGGTGCATTTAAGCAGCCTCGGAGGCATCCATGCATGCTGCCCCTGCTGTTTCCTGTCCATTTCCGTGGTGTTTCCATCCTTTTCTGAGGTTTCCAGGTGTTTGGCCAAGCTTCCCTGTGCAGATCCTTGGTCCCCTTGAAAAATGCTCGAGTCTCCCATTGACTTCACTAGGGCTCGTTATTCGAGACGAGCACTCGACCATCGGGAAAAGTTTGTCTCGAATAACGAGTACCCGAGCATTTTAGTGCTCGCTCATCTCTAAAAGATACCTTTCTATTTGTTATTATGATGCTTGTTCAGCCTCTATTCTGCTCCACACAGAAGCAGATGTGGGAGGGGCCTAGCCAGGGACATGCACAGCACTGACAGAGGCAACTCACTGGCCTCACCTCAGCGCTACAGAGCGCTCAGCCTTCAGAGTCTCCTTCCACCTGCTATGCTCAAATAGTCCCTGCATTACTGATCCAATAGAAGTCCAATTGAAATGTGTAATATGCCCCATGTTAAAAGTGCACCAAAAAAAAGTTGGTGCAGTCTGTCAAAGCAGTGCAGGGGGCACCAGATTCATGAAGAACGTGCACCAGAAATCCTGAATCTGGCGCCCCCTGCACATTACACAGGACACTGCACATAGTACACATGTACTGTGTATTCTCACAGCATCATGGTCGGTCAGGCTGACATGCATGGATGCATAGATAAATAGGTGACAGCTTCTCACATGTTACTTTAGCTACTTCCCTTCTAGTCAGGGACAGGACAGCAGTGTAACATGGAGGGACAGTGAATGGTGGAGAGTACAGGAGATGCATCAGGAGAGGTCAGAGCTCAGCCTGTTACTTGTGTTATCTCTGCAGCCTCCTGTGTGACCTGACTAATGGTGGAGGGAGGAGAGGGCTGCTACATTGCTATGCTCCATGTTAGGGGGGACTCCTCTGTGCAGCAGATAGTCATGTATGTCTGCAGTTACCTTGTATCTGCTGCTGGAAGCAACTGTGGAGCAGTGGAAATCACCTCATTCACTGGTGTAGACGGCTGAGCTCTCTGCCCCCTGCCTCACTTCCTATTGGCTGCAGTGTGTCAGGTGATCTCTCAGTGTGGAGTGATCTGTAGTGCAGAGCAGCTGGTGGAATGTTTGGGCGCAGACTCGGCCAGATCAGCTGTAGCTAAGGACGGGACACAACTACCACTAGAGGGCGCCAGCAACCAGGACAAAAGGAGTTATCTCAGTAAGCCTGCATATTTTGTAATAAGTGTAAATGGTGAAAGTACTTGTCACAATGCATTGGACCCAATTACAGCCATTTGCTATGGTGACACAACCCCTTTAATGTTTGAGGTCTGATTAGTGGTAGCTTGTTAGGATCAGTGGATCCTCTGGACCACCGCGGGAGATGTAACTAGCCAACACCCGGAACCGGAGCCTAGCGGCACCTGGTATTCACCAGAGCCCGCCGCAAAGCGGGTTGGACTTGCTGCGGCAGGATACCACTAGGTCGTTCCCAGGTGTGACTAGCCCACGGTGGCAGCCGAGGTCGAGGTACCTTAGCGGAAGACAATCTCGTAGACAGGTCCAGGCACAGGGTCAGGGCAGGCGGTAGAGGTGCAACGTCAGGTCCAAATCCGGGGTCAGCAACAGGAGGTCCAGGCAGCTGGGAACGGGAACACAGCAACACAGAGGAACTCGGGTAACACAGGACACAGGAGCGGGAATACACGGTGTGAAAGAAACCGCAACGTTCTGGACCCCTGAAGGGTACGGAAGGTCACTCAGTTATCCTTTTACAGACACTCCCAGAACGCACGGGTTCTGAGAGGCGCAGGAAGTGATTTAAAGTTATCCACACAACTTCCGGATATGGCACAACCCTAAATCAAATCCCTGAATGGCTATAAGATCCCTCTCACTAGCCGCAGTGAGACAGAATATTATCAGCCTTATGCTGCCACCAGTTCTCCTTTAATATAAGCCCGGTCCGTAAAGGGATTATATAGGGTGAGGAACCAACCCGGTAGCATGTATATAAGCGAGAAACCCGGACGTAAGATTCGTGATCGAGATAAAAGAGCAACACAGATTAGATTTTATATTTAATTGCCTTAAGGGCACACTAGACAATACAGTACACACAATAGATATATACAGTAAACAGAGTACAAATTACACAGGTAGCACCACAAGTCTAAGCAGTTTAGTTAGTTACCTTTGTGTGTGGCCTAATGGGGATGGATAGTCCACACTTGCAGACCTTCCCTGCGCTTAGTTGATGTTAGTTTCCCCCAGGACAAAAGACACCGGCCCCTTCAAGGGCGCCCGATTATATCAGGTGTGGACACACCTCTGCCCATCCTAAGGGGGGTCAATGGTCCCTCCTACCTGATATTACATCCAGAGCCCTGGAGAAGCCACAGCTACCCCAGGGGAAGTCCTGGGGTCATGGTTCCGGTATCATTGGATCTGGGTGAATCCCAGGATCGCATTGATACTAGAGATGAGCGAACATGCTCGTCCGAGCTTGATGCTCGTTCGAGCATTAGCGTACTCGAAACTGCTCGTTGCTCGGACGAATACTTCGCCCGCTCGAGAAAATGGCAGCTCCCGCCGTTTTGCTTTTTGGCTGCCAGAAACAGAGCCAATCACAAGCCAGGAGACTCTGCACTCCACCCAGCATGACGTGGTACCCTTACACGTCGATAGCAGTGGTTGGCTGGCCAGATCAGGTGACCCTGGGATAGACTAGCCGCTGCCCGCGCTGCTCGGATCATTCTGTGTCTGGATGCCGCTAGGGAGAGAGCTGCTGCTGGTCAGGGAAAGCGTTAGGGTGTTCTATTAGCTTACTGTTAGGCAGGAGTGATTCTCCAAGAACCCAACAGCCCTTCTTAGGGCTACAATAACGTTCTACTTTTTTTTTTTTTATTTGCATCTAGTACCATTTTGTGAGGAATTAGCAGGGGGACTTGCTACCGTTGTGTTTAGCTCTTAGTGGCACACATATCCACCTCAAACACCAAAGTGGGAAAATTTAGTAGGGGTTGGATTTCAATTAGGCACAGTCTGCCATTTTTCCTTTTTTATTTTACGTTTATTTTGTTTAATAACTCAGTGTCATCTCATCTGGCATAGTAGTGTGCTTTCATACTTGGCTAGAAAATAGCCATAGGAGAATCCAAACGGCTTACGCCTACAGTAGCGTTATATATTTGATTTCTGGTTGATCTGCTGGTGGCTGTACTTGCTGCAGTGCATCTACTAGCCAATTGTGAGCAATTTGTAGTGAGACTTGCGACCGCTGTGTTTTGCGCTTAGTGACGCACATATCCATTGCAAAGACCGAAGTGGGAAAATTTAGTAGGGGTTGGATTTCAATTAGGCACAGTCTGCCATTTGTCCTTTTTTATTTTACGTTTATTTTGTTTAATAACTCAGCGTCATCTCATCTGGCATAGTAGTGTGCTTTCATACTTGGCTAGAAAATAGCCATAGGAGAATCCAAACGGCTTACGCCTACAGTAGCGTTATATATTTGATTTCTGGTTGATCTGCTGGTGGCTGTACTTGCTGCAGTGCATCTACTAGCCAATTGTGAGCAATTTGTAGTGAGACTTGCGACCGCTGTGTTTTGCGCTTAGTGACGCACATATCCATTGCAAAGACCGAAGTGGGAAAATTTAGTAGGGGTTGGATTTCAATTAGGCACAGTCTGCCATTTGTCCTTTTTTATTTTACGTTTATTTTGTTTAATAACTCAGCGTCATCTCATCTGGCATAGTAGTGTGCTTTCATACTTGGCTAGAAAATAGCCATAGGAGAATCCAAACGGCTTACGCCTACAGTAGCGTTATATATTTGATTTCTGGTTGATCTGCTGGTGGCTGTACTTGCTGCAGTGCATCTACTAGCCAATTGTCAGCAATTTGTAGTGAGACTTGCGACCGCTGTGTTTTGCGCTTAGTGACGCACATATCCATTGCAAAGACCGAAGTGGGAAAATTTAGTAGGGGTTGGATTTCAATTAGGCACAGTCTGCCATTTGTCCTTTTTTATTTTACGTTTATTTTGTTTAATAACTCGGTGTCATCTCATCTGGCATAGTAGTGTGCTTTCATACTTGGCTAGAAAATAGCCATAGCAATAGGATAGCATTGTTTGGTTTTAAAAACTCAAAAACACAAAAAAAAAAAAAAAACACAAAAAAAAGTTAAAAAAAAATTAAAGCTATAACTCTCATTTTAAAAATGTTTAACCCGAGGGCTAGGGGTAGAGGACGAGGGCGGGGACGTGGGCGTCCAACTACTGCAGGGGTCAGAGGCCGTGGTCCTGGCCGGGGTGAGACACCACCTGCTTATGAGGGAGCAGGGGAACGCCGCAGAGCTACACTCCCTTGGTTCATGTCTGAAGTTACTGGGACTCGTGGTAGAGCACTGTTGAGGCCAGAACAGTGCGAACAGGTGATGTCGTGGATTGCTGACAATGCTTCGAGCAATTTGTCCACCAGTCAGTCTTCCACGCAGTCCACCCATGTCACCGAAATCGCCACTCCTCCAGCTCCTGCACCTCAGCCTCCTCCCCCCCAGTCTGCCCCCTCCCAGGAAAATTTGGCATTTGAACCGGCATACTCTGAGGAACTGTTTTCTGGACCCTTCCCACAGTCACAAACCACTTGTCCGGTTGCTGCTGAGCAATTTTCCGATGCCCAGGTTTTCCACCAGTCACAGTCTGTGGGTGATGATGACCTTCTTGACGTAGTGGAAGTGTGTAAAGAGGTGTCCGACGATGAGGAGACACGGTTGTCAGACAGTGGGGAAGTTGTTGTCAGGGCAGGAAGTCCGAGGGGGGAGCAGACTGAGGGATCGGAGGATGATGAGGTGACAGACCCAAGCTGGGTTGAGAGGCCGGGTGAACACAGTGCTTCTGAGACGGAGGAGAGTCCTCGACCAGAACAGGTTGGAAGAGGCAGTGGTGGGGCCAGACGGAGAGGCAGGGCCAGAGCTGGTGCATCAGCGCCAAATGTGTCAACTAGTGAAGCTCCCGTGGCGAGGGCTCTTGCGGCGAGGGCTAGATCTTCAGAAGTCTGGAGGTTCTTTAAGGAAACACCGGATGACCGACGGACTGTGGTGTGCAACATTTGCCAAACCAGGCTCAGCAGGGGTTCCACCACTACTAGCTTAACTACCACCAGTATGCGCAGGCATATGAATGCTAAACACCCCACTCAGTGGCAACAAGCCCGTTCACCTCCGGCCGTGCACACCACTGCTCCTTCCCCTGTGTCAGCTGATAGTCAGCCCCCTGCCCAGGACCCTGGCACAAAAACCCCATCGTCGCCTCCACGATCCTCCACAGCATCCACCAGTGTTCAGCTCTCCATACCCCAGACGCTGGAGCGGAAACGCAAATATAGTGCAACCCACCCGCACGCCCAAGCCCTTAATGTGCACATCTCCAGATTGCTTAGCCTGGAGATGCTGCCCTATAGGCTAGTAGAGACCGAGGCCTTTCGCAACCTCATGGCGGCGGCCGCCCCTCGGTATTCGGTCCCCAGCCGCCACTACTTTTCCCGATGTGCCGTCCCAGCCCTGCACCAGCACGTGTCAGACAACATCACCCGTGCCCTGACCAACGCCGTTTCTGGCAAGGTCCACCTGACCACGGACACGTGGACGAGTGCTGCCGGGCAGGGCCACTATATATCGCTGACGGCACATTGGGTTAACTTGGTGGAGGCTGGGACCGAGTCTGACCCTGGGGCTGGTCATATACTGCCGACGCCGAGGATTGCGGGGCCTACCTCGGTCCAGGTCTTTCAGGCCTACTATGCCTCCTCCTCCTCCCACCCCTCCTCCACCTCCTCCTCCGAACTACCATCCGTGGGCACGGCGCCATCAGTCGGTAGCTCTAGGCACAGCAGCAGTGCCGTTGCTAAGCGACAGCAGGCGGTGCTCAAACTGCTGAGCCTAGGCGATAAAAGGCACACCGCCCAAGAGCTATTACAGGGCATCACGGCGCAGACTGATCTGTGGCTGGCACCGCTGAACCTGAAGCCAGGCATGGTTGTGTGTGACAACGGCCGTAACCTGGTGGCGGCTCTGCAACTCGGCAGACTGACACATGTGCCATGCCTGGCCCATGTGTTAAATCTGATAGTTCAGCGTTTCCTCAAGACATACCCCAATCTGTCAGATTTGCTCACGAAGGTGCGCCGCATCTGTGCGCATTTCAGGAAGTCCAGCACAGATGCTGCCACTCTCAGGGCAGCGCAGCGCCGCCTCCAACTGCCCGCTCACCGACTGTTGTGCGACGTGCCCACGAGGTGGAATTCAACACTGACCATGTTATCCAGAGTTTACCAGCAGCGCCGAGCCATTGTAGACTGCCAGATGTCAACTTCCACCAGAACTGGTAGTCAGGTCAGTCAGCTTCCTCAAGTCTACAATGAGGAGTGGACGTGGATGTCTGATATCTGTCAGGTGCTGAGTAACTTTGAGGAGTCAACACAGATGGTCAGTGGCGATGCCGCCATCATCAGCCTCACCATCCCGCTGCTTGGCCTGTTGAAAAACTCTCTGATCAGCATGAAGTCGGAAGCTTTGCGCTCGTCACAAGAGACGGGGGAAGAAGATTCCCTTGTTGATAGCCAAAGCACCCTTAGGTCTGTTTCTCAGCGCATATCGGAGGAGGTGGAGGAGGATGAGGAGGAAGAGGAGGAGAATGTTGGCGAGACACAAGAGGGGACCATTGTTGAGTCCTTTACTGTTCAGCGTGTATGGGCAGAAGAAGAGGAGTTGGAGGAGTTGGAGGAGGAGGAAATGGACAGTCAGGCCAGTGAGGGGAGTGAATTCTTACGCGTTGGTACTCTGGCGCATATGGCAGATTTCATGCTAGGCTGCCTATCCCGTGACCCTCGCATTCAAAGAATTTATTCCAGCACCGATTACTGGGTGTTCACTCTCCTGGACCCACGGTACAAGCAAAATCTTTCCACTCTCATCCCTGCAGAGGAAAGGAGTGTGAGAATGCATGAATACCAGCAGGCCCTGGTGCACAAGCTGAAACAGTATTTCCCTTCTGACAGCGCTAGCGGCAGAGTGCGTAGTTCTGCGGGACAAGTAGCGAGGGAGAGTAGGCGAGCAGGCAGCTTGTCCAGCACTGGCAAGGGTACGCTTTACAAGGCTTTTGCCAGCTTTATGTCACCCCAGCAAGACACTGTCACCTGTCCCCAGTCTCGGCAGAGTAGGGCTGATCTTTACAGAAAGATGGTGAGGGAGTACGTAGCTGACCATACCATCGTCCTAAATGATCACACAGCTCCCTACAACTACTGGGTTTCAAAGCTGGACATGTGGCACGAACTGGCGCTGTACGCCTTGGAGGTTCTTGCCTGCCCTGCCGCTAGCGTCTTGTCCGAGCGGGTTTTCAGTGCAGCTGGTGGCATCATCACCGATAAGCGTACACGCCTGTCGACTGACAGCGCTGACAGGCTGACGCTTATTAAGATGAATAAAGCCTGGATTTCTCATAATTTCCAATCTCCACCAGGTGAAGGAAGCTCAACCTGAATAATTGATCCACTCCTCCTCCTCCTCATTTTCCTCCTTCTCCTCCTCTTTGTACAGTAAAGCAGAGGAAACTGGCTATTTTTTGACAGGGCCCACTGGCTCTTGCTATAGTACTTTATGCATTTAATTTTTCTGGAGGGCCACCGACCCGGTCCTCTGTTTTAAACAATTTTTGGGAGTGCCACATACAGGCACTCAATCTATTCAATTTTTCTGGAGGGCCACCGACCCGTTCCTCTGTTTTAAACAATTTTTGGGAGTGCCACATACAGGCACTCAATCTATTCTATTTTTCTGGAGGGCCACCTACCTGCTCCTCTGGTTTGAAAACTTTTTGGGACTGCCACATACAGGCACTCAATCGATTCCATTTTTCTGGAGGGCCACCTACCTGCTCCTCTGGTTTGAAAACTTTTTTGGACTGCCACATACAGGCACTCAATCTATTCTATTTTTCTGGAGGGCCACCTACCTGCTCCTCTGGTTTGAAAACTTTTTGGGACTGCCACATACAGGCACTCAATCTATTCAATTTTTCTGGAGGGCCACCTACCTGCTCCTCTGGTTTGAAAACTTTTTGGGACTGCCACATACAGGCACTCAATCTATTCAATTTTTCTGGAGGGCCACCTACCTGCTCCTCTGGTTTGAAAACTTTTTGGGACTGCCACATACAGGCACTCAATCTATTCAATTTTTCTGGAGGGCCACCTACCTGCTCCTCTGGTTTGAAAACTTTTTGGGACTGCCACATACAGGCACTCAATCTATTCAATTTTTCTGGAGGGCCACCTACCTGCTCCTCTGGTTTGAAAACTTTTTGGGACTGCCACATACAGGCACTCAATCTATTCTATTTTTCTGGAGGGCCACCTACCTGCTCCTCTGGTTTGAAAAATTTTTGGGACTGCCACATACAGGCACTATCCAAATTAAATTGTCTCCATAGCAGCCTCCACACGTTGTCTCCATTGCTACCTCCAAAAGTCGTCCATATAGCTGCCTCCATACATCGTCCCTTTATCAAACGAGGTGTGTCAGGCAGAAATTTGGGTTGTTTTCATGGATTCCACATCAAAGTTGTTAACTTTGTCGCCACCCAGCTGTGTTATCCACAAAATATACTAATAAACTTTTATCATTTACCAATATTATTTCAGCGCTTCTTGCGCATCTGTTTACATTCCCCTCACCCGCCATATCCTAAACTTATAAGAACGCTACTACACTTGATCTTATACAAAAGGTTCTTAGAAGTGCTGTTTGGGGAGTAGCCTAGAGACAGGGGCTTGGATTGGCGAAAGCTCGCCTGGCAGCGGAGCGCCAACTCCATGCCAAGATCCAACTAACATAGTTTTAACTGCAGAACCTTTAATCTACTACTAGTTCACTGCCTCCATACATGGTCCCCTTATCAAACGAGCTGTGTCAGGCAGAATTTTGGGTTGTTTTCATGGCTTCCATGTTAACTTTGTCGCCACCCTGCTGTGTAATACACAAAATATACTGGCAAACTTTTATCATGTACCGATATTATTTGAGCGCTTCTTGCTCACCTCCTTTGGTTCCTCTCTTCCACCCATTGGTTTGAAGCCTGAGTCCATTTAGGGTATGTCGCCATGCCACTCTCTAGCCTGCTGCCGCTGCCTCTGCATGCCGTCCCCTATAGTGTCAGGGTCAATTATTGCATGTTTTAGATGCTATCTAGCTTCATTCTGTCACTCTGTCATGGCCATGCTGTTGCCCATAATTTTGGCATAATGGTGCGATTAAGCAGCCTCAGAGGCATCCATGCATGCTGCCCCTGCTGTTTCCTGTCCATTTCCGTGGTGTTTCCATCCTTTTCTGAGGTTCCCAGGTGTTTGGCCAAGCTTCCCTGTGCAGAGCCTTGGTCCCCTTGAAAAATGCTCGAGTCTCCCATTGACTTCAATGGGGTTCGTTATTCGAGACGAGCACTCGAGCATCGGGAAAAGTTCGTCTCGAATAACGAGTACCCGAGCATTTTAGTGCTCGCTCATCTCTAATTGATACCAAACCTGACCCATTTGCTATGGTCCTATCCAGAGATATTGATATCTCTGGATCTGAGTATCCTAGAGCAATGAACAATGGGTTGTTATGATTTACGAAGAATAACCAATCCAAAAATGTATTTGGTGTTCTGGTGAGACGGACCATAACTTCATAATTGTCTCTATTCAACCTGGTGATGTGAAAGTTTTAATGGCTCTTTGTTTGAAACTTGGGAGGCGAGGATGCCTGGAGTCGGTTTGTCTGTATAGGTCTTTGAAGCCCGGCCACATGCTGGTTTTGTCAACAAACTGGCTCATTTAGGTTAATTTACTGAGGCTGGGGGATGGGGGGGGGCTTGATGACCAAGACAATACCTGCAGGTTCCTCACACCTCCCTCCTATAGAGGGCGCTAAGGGGTAATACCTTTGTGTTTCCCCATGCGCCCACTCACTACCTCTCTATGTCTGAGAGATACCCAGCTTCAGCATCATGTCAGTCACCCAGCTGTGGCGCTGTTGCACCTCAGGAGGGACCCGGTATGCTGAAAACTGGGATGGGGTTTGGTCTCCGGGGTCCATGTGATGGACTGCCAACGGGTTCCTCCCAGGTTGGTTGCTGAGCAACTCCTGGAAGGGGTGAAGGGTTGCCCACAGCTGGGATCTTTGGTCCGCCCGGAGCTGCTGGCAAGCCTCTACATCCGCAATGGGTTCCTCTGCCCAAACTGGACAGAGTACCATTGCATGTGGGTCAATGGGCCATACCTCTGGTGTACCCTGCTGAATTGTCCTCTGGTACAGTCGCTCTTGGTCCCAGGCCCGCTTGGAGTCGGAGTCCAAGGGAGTTTCTACCACCTGCTTCTCCTTAATTTTCAGGCAAGCGTCAGCGTCTAACGCTGCCGGAAACTCCTGGCTGGACGTGGCAAGAATTGGTGCAACTGCCCCATCTTCTGCTGGCTTCCCAGGAACGATCTCCTGGCCTCTGTCTGACTTGGCAGCCAATGGGAGGAAGGCAGGGAGGAAGGCAGTGGACCCCCAAAGGGCCTTGACGCTACGCCTGCACGTCACCGCGGTGATGGTCTCCGTGACCGCAGGTAGTGTCTGCTTCCTCTCAGCTTCCAACCCAGTCTCCAAGGCAGACAGACTGACCTGGTGCTGTGACATTCCAGTTGGGGATGGGACATGTAGCGCGTCCTTGCCGTGAAGACCTACCTCTACCGGCACTTTCCCGTCCTCGCTGACAGGCCCTCCCTCCTGAGACCACTGACTCGACGTGGTGAGAGTAGAAGAAACCCCCACGCCTTCTGCCAGTTCCTCCGGATCTGTCTCCTGGCCTCCATCTGACCTGGCAGCCTCTTGATCAGAAGGGAGGAAGTCGGCGAGCCCCCGAGGGGCTTCAACGCTCCAGCTGCGCGGCCCAGCGGCGATGGTCGCTGTGACCGCAGGTAGCGTCCGATTCCTCACTGCCTCTGACCCAGTCGCCAGGGCAGACAGGTGGGCCCTGTCCTGAGACAGTTCAGTTGGGGATGGGCCATGTAGCGAGTCCTTGCCGTGAATACCTACCTCTCCCGGCACTTTCCCGTCCTCGCTGTCAGGCCCTCCTTCCTGAGACCACTGACTCGATGTGGGGAGAGTAGAAGAAACCCCCACATCTTCTGCCAGCTTCCCCGGATCTGTCTCCTGGCCTCCATTTGACCTGGCAGCCACTTGATCAGAAGGGAGGAAGTTGGCTAGCCCCCGAGGGGCTACAACGCTCCGACTGCATGTCCCAGCGGCGATTGGCGCTGTGACCGCAGGTAGCGTCCGCTTCCTCTCCACCTCTGACCCAGTCGCCAAGGCAGACGGATGGGCCCGGTCCTGAGACAGTCCGGTTGGTAAGGGGCCCTGCAGTGGGTCCTTGCCAGGAAGACCCTTCCCGTCCTCACTTGCAGGCCCTCTTACCTGAACCCCCTGACTCGACGTGGTGAGAGTAGAAGAAACCCCCACGTCTTCTGCCAGTTCCCCCGGGTCTGTCTCCTGACCTCCATCTGACCTGGCAGCCACTTGATCAGAAGGGAGGAAGTCGATGAGCCCCCGAGGGGCTACAACACTCCGAACGCGTGTCCCAGCGGCGATGGTCGCTGTGACCGCAGGTAGCGTCCACTTCCTCTCCACCTCTGACCCGGTCGCCAAGGCAGATGGACAGGCCCTGTCTTGAGACAGTCCGGTTGGGGATACGCTCTGCACAGAGTCCTTACCTGGGCACTTCACTAGTCCCGGTATTTTCCCGTCCTCCCCTGCAAGCTTTTCCCCCTCAGCTGTTAGCCCCCTGTCTCTCCCTACTCTAGGAGTGTCAGAGGACAACAGGTATCCAGAGGATGACAGGCCACTCCGCATAGTAGCCTGACCCTCTGCTTGGATGGTCCCCTCCCCCAAGGGCAATGTGGGACCCATGACCCTACCCACCCCCACATTCCTGGCAGTAGGTAGGTCACACACATCAGTATTATGATTGACAATATCAACATCAGAGTCATAACAATCAGTCTCAATAACAGTGACAGCAGCCGGCTGAATATTGCTGTCTGAGCAATCAGTCCCTGATGATTCTGGGGTCACATACCGTGACACTAGTCGGCCCAAGTCTGTTCCCAGCAGAACACTCACAGGAAGGTCAGGCGACACGCCCACCTCCCTCATGCCCCTCCCTGCACCCCAGTCCAAATACACCTTGGCAATGGGCAGTGCCGGTTCTATTCCTCCAATTCCAGAAACCGTGAGGGTTTTCCCAGGTATCAAATCCTGTGGTGACACCAGTTCAGGCCGTACGAGGGTCAACCCAGCACCAGTGTCTCTCAGTCCCATGGCCCTAGCCTGGCCTATGGTGACGGGCTGCAAATTATCAGGGGACCTCCCACCACCCCCACCCACAAACAAAACAGGAGATGGTGTCAGGGACGGTCCTGGGCCTCTCTGGCGCTGTGGACACATGGCCTTGAAGTGTCCTGGTTGTCTGCAGAAATGACACAAATGGTTTTCGCCCACTGATGTGAAGAGGGGAGCATGGGCAGGTGCCCCCTTGGGTGCAGGGGCAGGGGTAACAGGGATGGTGTTCGTCTTACCCCCTCTCCAGCTAGCAGGTCTCCTGGCCTCCAGAGTCCGGTTGTTGCTGTATTCATCTGCCAGGCCAGCTGTTTCCAAAGCATCTTTGGGTTTCCGGTCACGAAGGTGCTGCTGTAACTCCTCCGGGCAATTCCACAAAAACTGCTCGATGGCGATTAGCTCCTTCAGCTGCTGGAAGGTGGTAAGTCCCAGTCCTGAGGTCCACTGGTCCACTGCTCGGAGAAGAGCCCTCATGTGATCAGTCCAGCTGTCAGCAGACCCCCGCTGCAAACTCCGGAGCTTCTTCCGGTAAGTCTCAGGGGTTAGGTTGTACTGATGGACCAGAGCCTGCTTGATATCCTCATAAGTCAGGGTGGTCTCGCTAGACAAATAGCCGAATATTTCAAGGGCCTTCCCTCTGAGACGAGGGGTAAGGTACCGAACCCATTGGTCCACAGGCACATGGTACTGTTGGCAAGTTTTTTCAAAAGCCAGCAAAAAAGTGTCCAAGTCAGTACCCTTATCCAGCAGGGGGAAGTCCTCAGTCCGCAGCTTTGGGACATGGTTCTCCGGCAACACTGGACTAGCAGGAGCAGACTGTTGTAGCTGGAGCATCTGCAGCTGGTGTTCACGCTCCCGTTGCCTTTCTGCAGCTTGGGCTTGCTCTCGTCGCTCTGCTGCCTCTGCTTCCATTCGCTCTCGCCGCTCTGCAGCAGCCATGAGGGTCTCGTATGCAGCATGGTTCCCCGCCTGTAAACTGGACAAGGCAGCTTGAAAGATGGCCGCCGAGCCCATCAGACCATGTGGGTGGGCGGGCAGTGGGCGGTCCAATGTGGGACTGACCACTGGCGACTGGCTCCTTGGGGAGTCTGGGCAGAGCTCCCCCTCGCCTTGAACAATAGCGCCCCCCACCTCCTCCTGGTCCAACTGCGGTACTGCATCGTCCTCTGTAATGTCCACAGCACTGGCAGCATTCTTCCTGCCTTTGTTCCTACCGGCCATTATCACAGCTGTTGGTAACTAACAAAGAACTGCAACTTGATGTACCTCACACCTTACTGTAATTGCACTCTGCTTGTGTCTAGTGCTGAATTGGTCTTAAGATCCCAACAAAAACGCTGCTGTTGGCAATCTTTAGTATTTGAGAGTATGGATTACACAATCAAACACTATTATCTCGATTATCCCACCGCTTGCCACCAATGTGAAAGAAACCGCAACGTTCTGGACCCCTGAAGGGTACGGAAGGTCACTCAGTTATCCTTTTACAGACACTCCCAGAACGCACGGGTTCTGAGAGGCGCAGGAAGTGATTTAAAGTTATCCACACAACTTCCGGATATGGCACAACCCTAAATCAAATCCCTGAATGGCTATAAGATCCCTCTCACTAGCCGCAGTGAGACAGAATATTATCAGCCTTATGCTGCCACCAGTTCTCCTTTAATATAAGCCCGGTCCGTAAAGGGATTATATAGGGTGAGGAACCAACCCGGTAGCATGTATATAAGCGAGAAACCCGGACGTAAGATTCGTGATCGAGATAAAAGAGCAACACAGATTAGATTTTATATTTAATTGCCTTAAGGGCACACTAGACAATACAGTACACACAATAGATATATACAGTAAACAGAGTACAAATTACACAGGTAGCACCACAAGTCTAAGCAGTTTAGTTAGTTACCTTTGTGTGTGGCCTAATGGGGATGGATAGTCCACACTTGCAGATCTTCCCTGCGCTTAGTTGATGTTAGTTTCCCCCAGGACAAAAGACACCGGCCCCTTCAAGGGCGCCCGATTATATCAGGTGTGGACACACCTCTGCCCATCCTAAGGGGGGTCAATGGTCCCTCCTACCTGATATTACATCCAGAGCCCTGGAGAAGCCACAGCTACCCCAGGGGAAGTCCTGGGGTCATGGTTCTGGTATCATTGGATCTGGGTGAATCCCAGGATCGCATTGATACCAAACCTGACCCATTTGCTATGGTCCTATCCAGAGATATTGATATCTCTGGATCTGAGTATCCTAGAGCAATGAACAATGGGTTGTTATGATTTACGAAGAATAACCAATCCAAAAATGTATTTGGTGTTCTGGTGAGACGGACCATAACTTCATAACTGTCTCTATTCAACCTGGTGATGTGAAAGTTTTAATGGCTCTTTGTTTGAAACTTGGGAGGCGAGGATGCCTGGAGTCGGTTTGTCTGTATAGGTCTTTGAAGCCCGGCCACATGCTGGTTTTGTCAACAAACTGGCTCATTTAGGTTAATTTACTGAGGCTGGGGGATGGGGGGGGGGCTTGATGACCAAGACAATACCTGCAGGTTCCTCACACACGGGAACGCAGGAATACACAGGAACGCAGGAATACACAGGAACGCAGGAATAATCGCTAGGAAGCTTTCTCTAAGGCTATGAGGCACAAAGATCCAGCAGGGGACACAGGAAGAGGCAGGATTCTTAAAGGTGAGGTTCAGCCAGTGCACCAATTAACGGTGCGCTGGCCCTTTAAATTTTCGGCAGGAGCCGCGCGCGCGCCCTAGGAGGCGGGGACGCGCGCGCACGGCAGTCCGGGGAAGAGCAGGAGCCGGGAGAGGTGAGTTCAGCGGCCGGCCTGCAGCGGGGGCAAACGGGGGTGCACGGATGCGCCCGCGATCCGAGACAGGGATCGCGGGAGCACCCGTGACATAGCTGAAATTCATCCCTACAACTATTGGTGTTAGTTAGCAATGTGCTGTTCTCTTCTATCTTTAAGTGTTCTCATTTGCTGTGGAGTTCTCTTTATGAAAAGCCCCTCACTAACAATTCACACATAGCCATGAATTAAAAGGAAGGATTTTCCGAAATGCGTAGGCTTCTACTCCGTTTCTATGCTACCCTTTGTGAATTTCTATTTATCGGACCTTCATTATTTTTAGATGTTCTAATAAACCTCGAAGTTTTATCTCCTTGAGAAACTTGTTTGAAGCTGGAAATTTTTCTTTTTTTGGATATTTTATTTATAGACACAAGTAATCGCCGAGTTTAGGTTTTTCAGCACATTTTTTTGCTGAAAAACTCTGCTTATACTCAAGTATAACCAGTAAATTGCAGCATTTTTGGAAAACTTCATCTAATATGCAGGTCAGGGAAGCAACTATTCACCTTACGGATAGTATGCCACTAAAGGTAACCACTAAAGGTCTACGGAGCCATGCTGGGGATTCTGGGAAATAGATATGTAAATACATTTTCCAGAGTGTAATCAGGGAGACTTTTCCTCTTGGCTATCTTGAAGGCAGCCCCCATAACATACAACCATGACCATTAAGAAGCCTTAAAACAGCTTTTGATGTTTTTGTATCTCGTCAACACAGTGGTGGGAAATAGTTCATGTTACCATTGAGGCAAGGTTTTCCCTATTTTAAATAAATAATTTGCATATTTATTTCCCATCTAATCTGCAAAGCAGCCAAAGGAAACTGAGATTAAATTGGTACCTGCTACTTTTACTTTTGTCCTAATTACACAGACAAAATATGATGATAAAGGTAATTATGAATACATATTTGATTTTCTTTTATGGTTTCCTATTGCTTCAGTTATTAGAACATTATATTTTTCCAGTGTCCTCCTCTACCCAAACCAAAAGTCAGGCACATGCTGGTAATAAAAATTATGACTGATCTCAAAATATTTTATACCTAATAATGATTTTACCAGTGACTTCACCAATGCTTTTTGTAGATTTATTATTCATGATTGTAAATGCAAACATGACTCATCCTTTGGCAGTAAAATCCCAACTGCAAAATGAGCAAAAATGTGATCATATTACTCAAACACTGGTAAGAGTCCTGGAAATGAGTCATATTCCCATATGCCAAATGCTTACCTGAATAGTTCAATCCTTAGTTTTTTATTTATAAGATTCAACAACAAATATTCAAACTGTCAACGTTTTCCTTATTTCACCTTGAAAAACATAATATTTAATTCTCAGAATGCCTTGGAGGACCTTCATAGCCTCTTAGTCTCCGTACATCCCTTAATGTAAAACTCTCCATGAAGTAAATTCTTCCCTGACCTGCATCCTCATCCTCTCTCATTGTCAAACCAGTTTCCTACCCTGTGCTTACCAGATGCAACCACATTAAAACAGTGCTGTCTGCAGTTGGGAATCTGTTAGGTATCTGAATTGATAGTTGGGCTATTATCCCACATGATATCACTAGGCTTCTTGAAAAGTAATGCTTGATGTACGGGAGCTGCATTAGAAGGTAGTTATGAGGCAAAGTTTCCCTTATTCTGCCATGGCCAGCAAATTTGAATATTTTTTCCAGAATCCCTACTGAAGCAAAAAAGACCTTTCAGTCTCTGTAAGTGTCTTTATATCCATAGCTGCCTACATCCAGACAATTTTCAGGAAGCCAGTTATGCTTCTTCCTCCTGTGGGAAAAAAAGACAAATATAACTGGGGCCTCTTACTTTTGAATAGTGGCACAAAGAAATTTTGTCCAGATCACAACACTATGGGAGGCATTTATCATTCTGCAATAACTTTTTTTTTTAGTTTTTCTTCTCCATAGCAGAAAATTATTATTCAAAATAATCTGGCTGATTAGTAAGTTTGCCCACTGACAAAGACATCATTAAGATTTTGAGGTGGTTGTTTGGAAACTTGGAGCTTCAGCTAGACCACTTCATGACCTTAATGTGTTTCTTTTTGAGCTACTGCTTTTTTTTGACTTGGCTGTATGTTTTGGGTCATTGTCTTGCTGGAAGACCCAGCACTAACCATTTTTAATTTCCTGGCAGAGGGAAAGAAGTTGCCACTCAGTATTTTACAGTATATGGCTCCATTCATTCTCTCATTGATATGGTGAAGTAGTCCTGTGCCCTTAGCAGAGAAACTCCCCCAAAACATGTTTCCACTTACATGCTTGACAGTGAGCACAGCGTTCTTTGCGTCACAGGCAGAAATTCTCTTCCTCCAAATACAGCGAGTTAAGTTAATGCCAAAGAGCTAAATTTTTGTCTCAACTGAGCACAGCACCTTCTCCCAATTACTTACTCTGGTGTTCATTGGCAAGCTTCAGATGAGCCTGAAAATGTCCCTTCTTGAGCAGGGGGACCTTGTGGGCATTGCAGGATTTGAAACCATTAGAACGTATGTTTCCAATGGTTTTCTTGGTGACTGTGGTCCCAGCTGCCTTGAGATCATTAACAAGTTCCCACTGTGTAGTTCCCGGCTGACCATTCACCTTTCTCATGATCAGGGATAGCCCAGGAGAGGAGATTTTGCATGGTGACCCAGATCAATGTCAATGACGGTCATTTTGTACTTCTTCCATTTTCTTACTTTTGCACCAAAAGTTGTCTCCTTCTCAACTTACTTATGGTTTTGTAGCCCATTCCAGTCTTATGCAGCACTATGATCTTGTCCCTGACATCCTTAAAAGGCTGTTTGGTCTTACCAATGTTATAGAGGTTAGAGTTTGACTCATACTTAAGTCTGTGGACAGGACAGTACATGTGACTATAAAAGACAGCTTTCTTTAATGCAGGTGCAACAACCCTGCCAATGTATGGGGTTCCTTGCCAGGGACTGTCTAGGGAGACTGATCACCTCTGTAGGAGGTCTCCAAGGTGGAAACTTAGTGATTGCAGCTGTAAGACTCTGCCTGGAAGGCTAAAAGTAATCTAACCAATTATATGCTCTGTACTTGCTGTATGGAAGGAGTAGCTAGTTGGAGAGGTGCTTGTTACCTCACAAGGGAAGATCAGAATATTCCAGAGGTCATATATAGTCTATGTTCCAGACTCAGAAGTCAGTCAATGGTCCAGTCACAGAAGTCAGTCTGTTGCACAGGTCTTGGCGAGGAGGTCTTTGACCAGAAGAGTCAATATAATGCCCAGGAAGCAGAGGTATCTCAGGCAAGCTGCCTGACACCTTGGCCAGTCAGAAGTTAGTAGGCCTAGAACCGAGGTCAACATCAAGACTGTGGTTCCTACACAACCAGTCCAGCCTGAAATACTTTACCAGGCTGTCAGCAACCACCTTCCTGCAGGCCTGCTCCAACTAGCTACCATCTTCCATCACCAGGGATTCCTTCTACACATTGGTTGCCCCAGGGAGAAACCTACTCGGCCTCTCCCAGCATTTTTTTTTTGCACACACCAACTGCTGGAGACCTGCCATGCTGTGGACACAGCCTCCTCTCTTGATACCAAGCCTTGTGATCATCGCTGGCCACAAGGTCGCATTGCCAGCCACTCCGGTAGTCATGACCCCTGCTTCCTCCAGCCACCAGAAAAAGGTCAAGCCCCTGTGGATGATATTGCACAGTTAACAAGTAGATTAGGAGCACATAACTCCAGAACCAATGGTTGGTAGGTGATCAAATACTTATTTCTCTTGGCAAAATGCTAATACATTAATATAATGTGATTTTCTGGATCTCTCAATGTTAAAATAAACGTAACCTACTGTTCATGTCTTTTTCAATTGGCAAACCTTACAAAATCAGCCAGGGATCAAATATTTCCTTCACTGTATGTAAGTGTTCTACAAACAAACAGGCTCTAAAGTTTATGCTGCTGAACTCTCCTAAAACACACAATACCAAAAAAGAGAGAAACATGAGAGACTGCACCAATAACCAAATAAAGTAAAACAAGTGATTTTATTGGGTTTGCACTAACATCTATCCAAATGTTAAAACCAGGAATGAATACACAGATACTGGGCAGAAAATATATGGTTAATCACTTTAACATGTACATGATAAATTCAAGGGTTGTGGAGTTGATGAGCCAAATTCCAACTCTTCAATTTCCCGAACTTAGACTTTAACTGTACCAAAACTTATGGTTACTATGACTTTACAACTCCAAATCCACAGTTCTGTTTTACTGGTCCCTCTAGCAGTCCTTGAGATAAATTATGCAGACATTCCTTTCCACTGCCTTATTCCCCTAATTTATAGCTGAGCATAGCAAAGCTATACACTGGGCCATGAAAGAAACATGATCTTGATGGTGTTAAGCTGCTTGATAACATACAAGTAATGGTGTATTAGGTCAATGTCTACAGACAGGTTAACTTTAGTAAATGCTCAACACAAGAGATTTTTTTTAAAAAATGCTAAACATTTGCAAACACTTACATACATAGGAAGTACATGAAAAAACTATATAAAATGGTCCAGTTTTCTATACATTATACTGAAACTCTTCTCCCCACCAATCCATACATCCAGATGGATATGTGTAGCAGGGCATGTAACAAGACATCACAATGACCTTGTCTGCTTCATTATTGAATGTAAAGTGTTTCTGTAACAATCTAGATGGAATGCACAGAAAAGACTTATATGTGAATTATTCCTAAAATAATGCAGAGTATTTATACATACAGAATATATCCATTAAACATTGTAAAGGAAATGGCACATGGTTAATGATCCATTCAGTCTTCATCCTCGACATATGTTACTATATGAAACTGCACCATCAGGCTTACTTCTAATACATTAGTCATTTATGTGAAAGCATGTTTCTTAGCCCCCAAAGCATTGCCATTTCCCATTAACAGTGCATATTTCCATAACAAGCATCGGAGACTCTATGAAATTATATGACAGACCCTCTTGGGACATGACGACTTGATGTGTGCCGATGACTGGAAGGTTAATTGAGCAATAGGTTAAAGCACACAAAAGGATTTATGAGAGTTCTGCTGAGAGTAAGTGAACATTTATGTAAGTGTTCAGTGAGCAATCAGGCAGCATTTAGTCTGTCCCCAGATACACAAAATAAACCATTATGTCATAGACCATATTCAGTACTTTATAGGGTTAAAAAAAATCCAAGGCTGGAATAATTGTAATGATATCTACTCCTGATCCAGTTGTATAATTGCTTCTAATTAGCTAATTATCTGAAAATCATTATTTTTGTTGGACAGCTGTGCCGACACATTGGTACGTTAACTCTCATCACTACATATTGCATAAAAACAGATCATTACTGCACTTCACTAATGCAGACAGTGTTGATGATTTGAACAGATCACATATGCTCCATATGTCTACTAGTCCAAACATCACATATCTACAGGAGAAGAACTTAGGGCTGGATCCCTCTCTGCAAAACACAGCCAACCCATTGGCTTCCTGGAGTGCTCATTACTAACTATCCCAACATAATTCATTTCCAACTCCTATTTTTAGCCATTAATATTGAGACTAAATAAACATACACTCCTACAACCTAACTTTATAAAGCCAACAGTTGGTTATAATTTTTCATTATTATTATTATTATTATGAGCTCTTTTACAAGAGCCAACGAAAAATTGGATTAATTGAAAAGTTTGTTCCTAACCACTGCCCGTCCATTTGATCCAGTTGTATAATAAGTTGTTCATTCTCATACAATTTGCAATTGGTGCTCATGTTAATTGGTGTCAATACATTTATATGGGTATATCAAAGATGAATGGAGCACAATGTACATGCACATTAGTCACTTAATTCATGCAGAGACAGAACAGACTTGGATATCTGTGGTGGTCCAGGCAGTGGTATCTCCATTGACACATACTCTATCCTTAGGCATATAATACAGTAATATCTGATTGGTCAAAATGAATGTTTGCTCTCTCCAAATTCCCCTTTGCTGTGTTTTTGTTTTTACATGGTTTCCCTCTACTACTGCAGCCTGTATTTTTTACTTTAGAATGAGCTAATGCTGTCTGGCATCAATATGTATATTTTCTTATAGCAGAACTCTTCTTCAAGCCCTGGGCAAGGCATTTTGGTTATATAGGAAGAAAAAAAAACTTTAATCATAATGATATTGTCATAGGTGAAGAAGAAGTAAATTCATGGTGATCAACACACAGCCAGATTCTCCTGACACTAATACAACCCAACCCCTATATTACCCTTATACTCATTGAACCAAAACCAGCATACCCGTCTTCTCCTCACATAGATAGCACCCCTGTGCCTTCTTTCTTCTTACACAGCTTGCACCCCCATTAGTCCATGCTCTCAAAGTAGAGAGTTTAATCATCATGCAAGAACTTTCCTGTCACCCAATATAGCAAGGACCTGTGATGACTGGAGAATGATTTAGGGTGCTTACTGCACATACAGTTTTTACCACCAGTCACAGAAAAAATGTGAAAGAATGACAGCTCCCAAATTGGATGACACTTGAAGCAGGTGCCTACCTGTTGTCCAACACTACTATCAATGGTTAAAATTTACCATACGCTATTGCGTATTCATGTGCTGTTAGATAATGAAACCCCTCCACTCCGACACTGCTGAATACATCAGGAGGCGCTGACATACAATTGCGCTACAGATTATTTTGAGGCTCATACACCACTTTTCTAATAAGTGCAGTCTGACCATGTCAGGGGAACTTATAACCAACACTGTTAAGTCTCTTCCTTCTTCCATACTGATGACAAAATGACATCTGTGGAACCAATAGATGGAAGTACTGATCCTGAATCAAGGTAAGAATCTAACTTTTCTGGGTTTATTTGTTGTTTGTTACCATAGAGCAGGAGTGGAACTAGAGACTGCTGGAAACTCCTTTTTTTTGTCTACAAGATATGATGTGTAGCTTTACAATGAGAGAGAGGGCCCTGGATGGGTACTAAACTAGCAGGGATCAGGCCACCGGATTGGTAATTAATAGCTGATTGGAATAAACATGTTGAGGGATATTTATCAGGGCCTCTGCAGCACATCATTAGGGAGATTATCTTGGACAAATTTGACAGAAAACAGCACAATAGAACTCTCGTATATTATAAGAAGACTTAGTCCCTTTAATATATTTCTAAAGGTTTTGGTAAATATGCTATAGCTTGGTAACAGAATCAGAGGAAAGGCTAATGTGTTGGCAAAGGAATGGGTTCCTTAAACTTTGGATACCCATGGTAAATCTGGATTTCAACTCAATTCACTAAGGGCCCGATTCACGTTTTCCCGAAATTTTTCCGATTTGCGCCGATTTTCCCTGTATAGCCCTGAGTTTTTGGCGCACACGATCGGATTGTAGCGCATCGGCGCCGGCATGCATGCGACGGAAATCGCTTACCTTCACCAAGTATAGGATCGTGAACTCCGGCAGGCCTCGGCGGACTTCAGTGCAGCAGCAACACCTGGTGAACGTCGGAAGAACTGCCTTAGTGAATCGCCGGAAGACCCGAATCCACCACAGAGAACGCGCCACTGGATCGCGAATGGCTTTGACCCTTGGAACTCACAATGGCTACGCCACACCCCTTGTAGCCTCTACTGATAATTTGTATGTTAATAACGTTTATTAACCAAAGTGTTTTATACAAGGAGAAGATAAAAACTGTATGGGGATGGTGAAGTGGAATCTACCAAAGGAACTACTTCAGAAAGTAGATTTCCATTGGCAGATTTCTTCTAAAGACAACTTTTATTATCTTCTATTAAATACTGTCTTTCATATTCACAAGTGAGGTCCCACAATTAGTATGTGAGTGGCAGCTATGAGAGTCAGAGAGCTGATATTCTGGTTGCTTTCTTCTGAATGTTTGCCTAAATAACATCACTTGGCATAAATAGGTGGTAAATGAGAGCTCAATATATGCTTGAGTAGAAAATGACACCTTTTGGGTACAGTATTTAGATCAAAAAAATAAATGACTGTGTGTTTAAAAATGGTATTAGCTGAAAATGCATTTTGCCAAGTGTACTGGCAGAGTTAGTTGGCTACAGAACACACATTTGCATAATAATTTTATGTAATTGGAATGTGATTATAGTAGTTAACTGCGTTATTTGGAAGCCATTTCTTTAGAGTGTTTTAGAGCCGCTGTAAGGAAATGTTTGAACTTTTATCTGTAGAACTATTGAAATAATTTTATCATATGTCCTTTTTTATACAAATTCTGTAATAGAGAAAGTAAACATATGGCTTTTAAAAAAAAAAACTATAAGATTATATTAAAAACATTAACAGGTACATTTCAAACCAAGGTAAATTATGTGAACTAGCTTGCAAAAGTGAAATGTGAAAGCTGGTTCTTGTGTATCTCAGTCTTGAGATAAAAGCCCCATGTTCATCCTCTCACAACCGAAAACCTTGGCGAAGGAAAGCTCGCCGTAATTCTTCTTACACTTACTAGCTGTAGCCCATCTGTACATTTTAGTAGCTTTAAGTTATTTATTCAGATCTTACTAGCAGCCAAGTTTTCTAAAGTACTACAGAAATAGGGACATGTAAAGGAGCGGGAAATGACCTATTATCACTGTACACCCGATTACTCCTGCTTAAAATGTATTTCACTTTTGTAAAATTTTTGTGGTCATCGTTTATCACTTTAATGTTATAGGGTTGAGACACTTGCATGAGTTCTGACATTCAGAGTGGTAACTCCCTATAAGAGTTCAAGAGTCAATGTAATTCAGATAGATCTGTGAATACATGAGACATACATGCTGAGCTGACAGGTCACTGAGATTGGACTACATATTTGGTGGGCAGGGAGGCTTATTCACTTGTTGACATTCTGTTTTAAAGTCATGAATATTAATATTAAGTTGGAGCCAATTTCTTGCCTGTAACAGTCACCAAATGACTAGGAAATTTTTTCACAAGAATTTGGAATGTATCATTTCATCATAAAGACATTTGATGAGTTTGAAACCAGACCTCTGTGCAAGTACATCAATGTAAGCTCCCCAAATCATGTATTTATGGTCCCCCATTAGATTTAAGCTAACCTTATTTAATTCCATGATGAGCATTATACGGGCATCTGCCAAACCAGGGGCCAACATCAGAGGGACAGCGAAAACATGAATCAGGACATTTTGGGGAATGTGTTACCCATGTTTTACACCTGGTATTATGCATGGTCATCTTGAGCATATTTGTTGATGCTATGCCATAGGAACATGAAGCTCTTGACACAGTTCTTGCACTGAAATCTCTTCTGCTAAACCATGAGTGATGTAATGGAGGATGTAATCTGCCTCATCTATAGCTAATCTCGAGCTGTACAACTTTCCCTCGTACAACCAGCATATTTCCCTTCGGTGTGATATTTTTTCTGGACCATTCCTGTTGTAGACCATTCAGACCTTTTCTATGCAGATCCTCATATCTTTTATTTGCACTCATGGGATTTCTGTATCTCTGAGACAGATTAGAATTCCACATTAGATAACATCCTATGTTAGATAACATCCTAGTTTTAAGTCACTAATCTCTGAAGTACAACCAATATTACGACCATTGTTTGTCTATGGAAACTTCAGGTCTGTATCTTTATGAACCTATTTACATTGGTTCTGGCTCAAATAACTGAATGATTAGTTAAAGTGCCTTCATCCATAGGATCAAATAGTGTAGATCACCATGCTATGATGTGATATTACTTGCTGGTGGATTGCAGCGTCTACATATTATTGGATCACTTTTGGAACTTTGCACATAGGTAAAACAAATCACAATTCTGTGCCCTTGATATTCCAGGATGAGGGAAGATCTTTTAAAATATAACAGCTATATTACCTTTCATTTCAAAAGAGAATACAGTAAGACACAAAACAGGTGCTCATATTGTTATCCTTTGAATTATTTTCCCTCATTCTGGAGTCCCAAGGGCGCAGATCCATAGTTTGCTTTACCTATTTACAGTACATGTCTAAAATTGCAGGGATTGAGACTTGTCTGTTTCTTCCATGAGAGTCTCTACTTGGTCTGGCGGAAGCATGAATGGATAAGGGGGCCCTCTTTATTGTAACGAACCTTGGGGGGAATCATACCGGTTGACACTCATCTACCCAGTAGTAGCAGTGGTAGTATACCCTAGCTATATGCCATCACTTGCTTTGGTATCGGTAACTCCTGCTATAAATCATTTCACTGCTGCTCTTCCAAGAAGGATAACATTCACTGGGTTGTAATAATAATGTTGTCCCTTTCTTCCCAGATGATCTAAGAAGCACAAATGTGCAGACTTTCCACCTCATTAGAGGCGGCGTGCACCTGAAGTATGACTGTAAACCAAGCTAGAAATCTATTTGGAAGGTGCAATATAAATGCAAATTTGGGTTGGTAACATTGTATTCTATTGCCTTCCCAGGGGAATTGATAGAACATCGTTAGTCGGCTTCATATTTGCAACATCTTATTGAACTTTTAATGTATTCAAGCACCTTGATATTCTTTCATTTGGTTCGCTTTTGCTTTAGTGTCTCCCATTTAGTGCTAAATGAAGGAAAACAGCTACAGAACCAAATGATCTAATTAGCTTTTTCAGCTATTACAGCTGGCTCCCAGCTGCAGACATACAATGAAATCGAGAAGTGTCTTTTTATGAAAAAGGAGAAGAATCCGCATTCATAGACTCTTATTTACAGTTCAATGCTGTGGGTAGTCCTAGTGACTTATCTCTTGATCACTGGGTAAGTGTTTGCTTCTTAAAAATGCAGACACCAGTAATGTCTTTTCAATAAGAATTATTATTACAGCTCCGGTACTTCAAATTATATGGCCAAACTTCCTTTACAATTTTTTTGTGAATGGTTGTGCCGTATGAGCTGGTCTTCTGCTTAACTGAATTTTTTTGGCTGTACCACACATACCAGCCTAGCAATTTAGTTCAGTGCTTTCAATTGTGTCCATTTACAGAAAACATGTCATTGGTGTCTGAGATGATTTTGTGACTTTCTCGCACATTACTTAATTGACCACACTACTTCTAGAACTTTGATGGCTGCATGGAATTTGAGGACTTTTTCACAAAGGACATAAAGAGCCACCTGTGTACCCATGCGCTGGTTGCATGCCGTGTGTGATCTGCACAGCACTACACACCCAATTCTACTAACTGGGCAGTCAGCTCCAGCACATTGCAGCCTTGTGTATAAGTCAATGTAAATGTACAACTTAACAGAAATCTTCCATCAAAATCAAGCATGACACCTGGGCAACTACTATTGGAGCAGTTCCCAGAGCCCATGTTGCAAATTCACAGGCTGTTACAGTGTACAAGGAGCCTCCCCCACTGTGTGCTGAAAATTCCTCTGCTGCAGTGATATTACATCAGGCAGAGGGAGGGGGAGTACAGAGCAAAAGTAGCGGGGGACAGTGAGACAGTCTAAAAGCCTGTAAATCTGCAGCATAGGGGGTCTCTGCGAATCACCACAGTACCCCTTCAGACTCATTAGCATAATTTTAATAGTTTATTTTAGAAGAAAGGTGGCCATGGATAACAGATATAAGATGATTACCACAGTTACAGTGCCTGGATCTTTGAGAAAGTTCCCCTGGTTTATCATAATTGATTTTGATGGAACACAGCTAGCACATGTCCATTGAACACATTCATGGGAATAAAGCCTTACTTAGATTTTTGATCCACCGCTGTGTTCACCCATCTATATGTAAAGTGCTATGTTCATTGAGACATCTTTTTATTGAGTTGCTCTAGGTATTGCTGTAAAAAAACCAATGCTGCAGGTTTTTAGGTGTCCGTTTCATGGAGTTAAAACTGACATCTTGCTAATACAGAAGAACATGCGTTCACTGTATGTATTTTGTATTGCTGAGGGTTAAAAAAGGATACGCCAAAAACATGGATTAGGCTTCCATCCGCGGCTATTGTAAGGCCTCTGGTTACCATAGAGATCAACCCCGCCACACACACAGCATCTACAAGGTTAAGGAAGGATCTTTCTCTACCCCGACTGCTACAACGGATGCTTAACTGTGAAAAGCCATTGGAGAAATCCCTCCTGGCATGTTAAACTGGTGCCGTTCTTAGATTAGGTTGCTTTAAAAACACAAGGGGTATTTATTTTAACAGAAAACGAAACCTTTAACAAAATTGGATAAATCAATTGTACGGATGATAATCAAAAACTTAGTTTCCCTTCTTTCTTCCTGTTTTTAGATGTTTATGTAAATCAGCTTTCTGTCCTATATCCACTGACAGCTGAACGAAAAAGGAGGATGCTTAATGACTCAAGAGATATATTCTCTAGGTATGGAAAGAGTCAAACTTTATCCTCCTGTCTTTATCTGCCTGAAGTGTATAAACCTGAGAAGCCTTTTAAATACACTGTTCACTACAGGAAAAGGAAGAAGCACAAAAAAACACAGATACTCTTTTTTCCGTAATAAAGTATGTGACAAAAGTTTAATATTATCACCTACACTATTTATTTCTTTAATAAAAGAAATAGAAAGTCTTATAGAGAATTAAATCTGCAGCTTTAGGACCAAAATGCATTCCAAGTTCAGTGGTCAAGGGATAAATTTGACAAAACCTCATTAAAGGCCACTCTTTTACATAAGTTCCCCTGTGCCTTTACTGCCTTAGGGGAACTTGTCACCAGGAATCTCATTTTCACTAAAGACAGGTTGCGGAAGCCAATCAAAGCTGCATTTCAATGATGTTTTTCTGCCTTTTTATGAGCATTTGCATTATAATATAATTATGTGTTTTAACTTACCTAGCACCATTACAGAATCTTATTCTCAGAGTTGTTTTGGTTTATATTTATAAAACATGTGACTTGTCTGTGCTGCAGACTTCTCAGCTCTCAGCCCCCAACTTTGTGCTCCTGTACAACTCCTATCTCCCCCACTGATGTCAGCTCACCAATGTTTGACCTCGGTCCTTGTGTGGTGAAGGAGTAAGAGGGAGGAGTTGTACAGGAGCACAAAGGTGGGGCCTGAGAAGTGAGGAGTGATTGAGCAGCACAGACTAGTCAAAACAGACTGACGCACAGCAGTGCAGGGCACTGGAGGCATTGGAGAAGGTAAACAGGTTTATTTTCAGCCCCCAAACCACCTCTAGGTTTCTTAATAAAGTCGGACAACCCCTGGAAATACATGAACAAAGAAACAAATAGAACACTAAGAAATTTCCTCTTCAGGCCCATGTATGTTCCACCACACTCTATGTATATGACTAAAAGCAAGTTCCTATAGCCATTTCAGTGAAAGGGTAGTAATAGACAGTGCAGCCGTGATACGGCTGTGATGCAGTCGGATATAACCGGCTGCATCAATCAAGGAATTATGAAGATTCATAACAATATTATTATTCAGTGACAGTTTCATGTTACCAGGATCATGGTTGCGTCATGGTTGTGCCGTCTATACAGCTGGCCAGTATATTTACAAGCCCAACCACCAAGTCTGGCCTGTGCAGTGGCTTTCCATACTGCAAGATTCCTTGCATCGTATCAATATATGATGCAAGAAATTACTTCTTCCCGCACAGGCAGGAATTTGCATGCCTTGTTCACCAGAAAACTGGTTGCATTACCTTATGAAATACACTTAAGCTGCTGTAAAAAAATATAATACTTATTTTGCACTCCTGACTCTATAAACATCATAAGAGGCAAAACATTCAGCTGCAGAACCTCATAATTTACACCACAGGATCTCCCAAGGCTTCATTTATCTATTCATTGGAAGTTCCATTTCAGATCTGGTCAAAAATACCAGACAACATTTTCTGGCATACTTAATGGTTTTATCCACTGAAAAGTCCTGATTACTGTCAGGGATGGACCTAGCCTCTTTGCTGCCTCAAACTCTAGAAAGATGACTTCCCACCCCTGGTCAAATAGGCTTACTGCAAATACTCAATTGGTGTTCCCGAAGATCCTGAGAACGGGAGTCCGTTGTACCACAATTGAATAGAGTACAACATGTACTCGGATATTTCCATCAGGGCCATAGACTAGAATGGAGCGACAGTGTGCATTTATATCGAGCCAGTCCATATATTTGGGATACAACAGACCTCAGTTTTTGAGCCCCCGTATATTCAGTTCCCCCCTTACTGTGACTCCCTCTCACCTGACATTCAGCAGCATCTTCTCTTCTACAGTCTGCAGCCTACACTGCATTTCTATCATCGCAGGTCCTCTCCTGCAGGAAAATGCAATGTATCCCTTCACTTTTCTTGGCTTTCTTGCTGGTCAGATGTATCTTAGCAGTTTTTCCATATTGATGCATGCGGCATTTGACTTTTAGTGAATTTGCAACTTTTTAAAACTAAAGTTGCAAAAAAGTCTCCAAAAGTTGCAATTAGTTCCAAGCTAATTTCTATTCCTGGTGACCCCAAAGATGCCTTCTCCCTTCATCCTGTAGATGCCTAATGGGTGGTGCGCCCCTGATTACAGTGAATGGGATTTGTTCAGTACTGTTACTGTTGATGTTTTTGTTGGTTTGTTCCAATTGCAGCGCAGATGTGATAATCATAATAGGTAGAAAAGAAAAAGCCGAACAACGGTAGCAATTGCAGCAGTATAGTATCCATCAGAGGATGAGAAGACTGAACACAAAGTATCCACTGTTAGCAGCTAAAAATAGAAGACTACATTTTTTCTTGTTTACTGTACTGATAAAAAAGGAATTTGCTTTTTATGATAATGAACATAAAGTATATGTAAAATATTCTCCAGTGTATAGCACCGGACACAATGCTGCCTGTGTGAACACTTTGAAATATGTGCAGGTATTATGTTCAATTTTAAACTTAACTCATTATGGGAGATTCATTATGACTTCTAGGCCAGTTTTGGGTGTGTCAGGGCAGAGACCAGGTGGGGAACTAGGCTGGAAGTCCCGACCTGTCTCTTTTACTAGAGTCTCTGCTGGAAAACCAGCGGAGACTAAAGCAACACACTCCGCCATTTCCAATATCATCTAAAGATCGCAACAGGCCGGGTTTGCGAGAGCCCATGAATATGCGCTGGGGACCACTGTGTGGGGGATTTCAAGACTGGCATTCTAAATGCTGGTTCTAGTCTCTCAGCATTCGGGCCAGATGCTACAGCCAACAAACGCTGCAAAAGTGATGCGAGTTGGAAACATCAGACTTGCAAGTGTGTAAGTATGTAGAGGGTCTTAAATTAATAGGTATAGTAGAAGAAAAATACAACTCCCAGAATCTCCAATATATATTTTTAGAATGTCAGAAAACATCTTACTATGGTATAAAAAGAAGAAAAAAAGAGAGGAGTGCTCCCTAGTGCAGTTATCCTTAGTGGTCGTAAATAAAGGTATATTGCTTTCCTTTTGGGGTTGTGCAATTCGGCACAACTCCGTTCAGCGCTTGTAAGTCTCAGGCTCTGCAGCCGCATCATCCACTGCATGGACTGTGAGTGGAAGTATGAAATAGCCAGATGGAATAAGAACATTTTTCCAGAATGGAATGAACAGGATCTCCTCACAGGACAAAATGATGCTTTGATGGCACTGGAGCAGTTTATCCACACAGTATCCAGGTCACAGATAGTGATACACAGATGTTGTTTTAGTGATTCCAATTCATACAAAAACATATATATTAAAAGGTTTAAAATCAAACAACGCATTTCACGTTTATGTCGAACACTTTGTCAGGTCTGAAGATACAAAAGTATAGCACTCATTCTTATTATCAATAACTGGAAGGGAAAGGACTAGAGCAGTGATGGCGAACCTTTTGGAGACAGAGTGCCCAAGCTACAACCAAAACCCAATTATATGTTGCAAAGTGCCAACATGACAATTTAAGCAGTATCACAGGTTTTAATCGTATTGGCGTCCTGAGTTCACCAATACAATAGAAAGATGGAGAAATTTGGATTGTAGCTTCCCTCCAGGGTGCCCTGAAGAGGAAGGATCAGGGGACCCAGAGCAGGAGCTCCAATAACAATCCATCTCTATCCACACCTTCTTGCTCCTCCTTTAGTCTTGGCAGCCAAATAGCGCTGAGCATGGCACGTCCTGGGCTGTATTGGATCACAGAAGAAAACCTTGAGTCCTAGCTGGCAGACTCTGTGTTGGGGTGAAGGCCTGGGTGCCCACAAAAAGGGCTCAGAGTGCCACCTCTGGCACCCGTGCCATAGGTTCGCCATCACTGGACTAGAGAATATATTGTATCAGTAAACATACATTTTCTAATCACATTATTATGACAAAAATAGGTAGAGCAAAGGCGTCCTATCTCATCCTAGCATTTGTATTATGCACCTTAATATTAACTACACAGAAGCAGTATCAATACATACTCCCTGTCTTTCTTAGTTTCCATGTTAAACCCGATCTTGTCTGACGTCTTGGGCTACAAAAGCAAGTTGGACCAAAAAATGGAAAGGAAGATAACACATCGCTTTCTCAGTTCCGACTGCCTCCTTGATGGAAAAAGCTAAATTCATCTGGTTCGGATGAGAATCTATAGAATTTTCAGATTAATTTCTTTATGATATAATCTCAGTTTCGTTAGTAAGAAGAATCTCTTCATTACTACTAACAAAAATATGATTGAAATACATGATGTACCTGTTCATTTTAATAAAAACATTCCTGTATGTAAAGTTTTATCTAAAGTAATCTATTCTACAAATATACTAGAAATTATGATTATATTGGCTCTGGTTTATGTCTATAATCACACAGTTTCTGTTGTATAATACTGTGAAGGATCGATGTTGGATTATTTATGAAGAGTTGGTGTTATTATGTATACACTGTCCATAACATCAAATAATTGGGGCGCACATCTGCATCTCAGTGTGCTTGGTTTACAATCCTTCATCCTGGTGGTAGATGTCCTTAAAGGCATTAGTATCTTAATCCTTCCATGTGTTTAAGATTACTTCTCCCTGTTAATAAATTAAAATTAAGTGAATTGAAACCCAAACGAACCCATCATCTTTCCTTTGAGCTGAGTCCTGCATCCTTCCTGCTCAGCCATGACTCAAGCTCTTTCCCCCTCCCTCAGGAATAAGAGAGATGTCAGCTGTGTGGGACTCACTGAAGAGAATTCCTGAGGGACGGGTGAATGAGAAGCTGACACACACAAACACACAAACATTTCTTTCATTCCTGAAGGAGGGGTGCGTAATGTACCAAAGCTGAATTAACTCAGGTGAAGAGAAAGCAGGCCCCTTGTTAATCAGGAAGCTTGTGGCGCATATGAGCTAGAAGAACATGAATATCCAGCTGCATAATAGCTATTTCAAAGATAGTGTAGATTAGTTTATATGACAGGTTCCTTTTATAAACCAGATAAAATATTTTTATTTGTTTTTTATGTTTGCATAAAGTGATATACAGTACTTTACAGCAGCCTCATGGAAAAAGGCTGCAATGGGCTTAAGCCAACTCATAGAGAATTATAATCTGTGACATCATATGTTGCTACAGTACATTTTTTTGATTGATTATGTAAATGAGGCGACTGCTGCACAGAAATCCTCTACAAGAAAAGCCTATAAGTATCAATCCATTATTAAGCATACTGTCCACTGTGAACATTGCATGATATCATACTTTTATTGAATATAGAAAGTGAAATGAAAATGTAAAAAAAAGAACAAATGGAATGTTAAAAAATGTTGACAAATAAAGGTGAATTTCTCTGTGCACATATGTCCTGTAGATAGAAGGAATAATGATTGTCATTGCTGTTTTTTTTCATGTAAAACTGTGTATTTGTAATTGGCGGTGCTATATGCTATATACGGTATATACATACACCTGCTGTCCAAACCATTTAACACTCCATGCCATCACCACACTCTGACACTGAAAGTATTACTGTACCTCCATGGAAAATGCCCCAGTTTTCTCCGCAGAGCAGCTTCATTGCATATTGAAGAAGGTCACGCCAAGTTAGACTTCAGCTGCTGTGCTGATCAAAGGACCACAGCTTGACATCCATAGTGACCTGAATGTAGTTCGTGTTTTCTCATTTCTCTTGTGAAAGACCATGAACGAGACCTTGAGCTGGTGCCAAAAATGTAAAATGCCGAGAGAGGAGCATTGTGAAAATATAATACACTAAATAAATGAGCTGTGTAGTTGAAATTGTGCCTCTGATCACTTTGATTTACACATGTTTAATGCAGCTCAAGCAGAAAAGAAAAGAAAATTGCAAAAGCTTTTTTGGCAGAATGACCAAATAAAAAGTCCAATGTTGTGTGCAATGCAGCTGCCTTTTCTAGATGAGGATTTTAGCAGATGTCTACATGTTCATTTACTCCTTGATAATACAAGTGTTAGCCCCTCTCTCACACCTCAATGACAGGTAAATGACCTGAACAGTCTTTGGATGAAACACATTAACTTACAAAATATTTATAGACTGAGGAGGCTTTAGAGTGTGTTATTATATTCTAGTTGTTTCTTCTTCTTTTTTTTTGATCAAAACATTTTGATCGTGGTTTTTTAAAATTTTTTATAACATACAGTCTATGACACAAAAGACCAAAGTAATACAACATCATAACATTCCACCCCCCCCCCCACCCCGTCCCCTTTACCCTATAGCAGACGGTTTAAGGCTAGATTTTATAATTGTACCAAAGGACCACTCATCTTATAAGTCTTACTAAAGAGTATTCTAGTTGTTTCTAGGAAGATAATATTCTAGTTTGATCTAGTAAATCATATTTAAAGTATAATAATTTAAATCTGAATTTAAGGGGGGGGGGGTATTCCCGTGAAGACAAGATTCTTAAATATACTCAGCATAACAAAATATCACATTATCTAATTCAGCAACATGTCTCTATTAGTCCTGGTATTTACAATTTGGGTTGCCCCGGGATTTGACCGTAAATCTTTTGACCATGGTTGGAATGTTCTCATGAATAGCTTCTCTTGTCTGCACACTGCAGTGCTCTCTGCCTCCTGCCCCTCCCCATGCATTACAAGACCAGCTCAGGGAAATAATTGCAAATGCTAGAAATAAGCATGGCATGGCGCAGAAGCCCTGATAAATACCCCCTAAGATACTTTATCAGGAAGGAAGGCATATAGCAGAGCTGACTCATCTCTCTTTTTAAATATGTCAGATGCTAGTAGAATGTTCACAAGCTAAATAAAAATGGAGATAAATCCTGTACCCTGATAATCTAAGCACATTGACAGCGCACAGCATCTCAAAGCACAGAGGAATCATGAAGTGTCTGCTTAGAGAGTCCCCACCCACACTCTGGAATTTGGAAGCATTACAGCCTTGCAGTGCTAGGGACCTGTGTTCAAGTTCCATCCGGGTTAACATCTGCAAAGAGTTTGAATGTTCTCTCTGTGTTTGCATGGGTTTCCTTCGGGTCCCACTGTTTCCTCCCCCTCTTAAAACATACTGGTAGGTTGATTAGATTGTGAGCCCCATTGGGTACAGGAACTGATTTGGCAAGCTCTGTGTTGCACTACGTAATCTGTGTGCGCTATATAAATAAAGGAATTATTATTATTTTACACTGACCATCACTGAGTGATAGAAGAGTGATAGAAGCTAAAACAGCAATAAAGTAACATTGCAGTAACATTGCAAAGTAAGGGGGTTAAAAATTATCTATATTGTGTAAATATCACTAAATTTTGATAACATTTTGAGAACTTTCTTTCATGGGCAAACTCCTTTAACCGCTTCCTGGATTTGTACGTTCCTAAATGTCCTGTTGCGGAAGGCGCAGTATAAAAAGGATTCACGGGCTGAGCCCTCTTCATACAAACCAGAGGGTTTGCTGTGTAATGCAGCAAACACCCTTTGCTAACACCCGTGATCAGTGCTGGCACCGATCACAGGTGTTAACCATTTAAATGCAGCCAGCAAAGGTGTCAGTGCACTTAAATGGTGGGGGCACAGGGATTAGATTGGCGTGCCCCGTGATGTTATTGGGATGCCATGACTGATTGCTAAGACAGACAGGGGTGTAATTCAAACTCAAAGGCCTATAGAGCTACTGTTGGATCCCATATAGTGAAATCTTTTTAAAAATCTGTTGAAAAGACCACACTTATCATGCCTAGATTTCCACCTTTTATGGATATTTATGCTGTTGTCAATCAGCAACATTTTGCCTCTAAAATTCCCAAATTATACCTTCAGCATCTATCTGTACTGGTGATTAATGTTTCCATCCTCTATATTTTAAGAGCGGATACAATTATTCTGGCTGTGTTAAGCACTAACTTGCTGGGATATTCTGACATTGTGTCAGTGAGAAATGAAGCTTGCTAGTTAATTGAAATTGCCTTAACTGTAATATGGTGCAATTTTCTTAAAATGTTCTGTATGTGAACAAAAAAATCTCCTACAAAGGAGGTAGAAGATATTCTGTCCACAAGAGCTTTTCCTGCCTAATTACAGATGACTTTATCTATTACCTATTCACTGTGTTTGCAAATCTTCTGTACTTGTCAGTAATAATTGAATCGTTGCTTTTCTTACAATAAAGTCTATTTTTTAGCTTGGATTTACATATTGTACGTGATTTTTATGCAGACTGCTAAAACTAGACATAATTATACTGCAGTACACAATACAACTGTCTTTCAGTTGGATACTGACAATAATATATATATAATTAAATAAATAAATAATCCTTGAATTATTTTCTATGCGTAACTCTCACAGATAAAAGTAGTATTTTTATTAACAGGAAATCTACCTTCAAAATCAAGTAGGATAAACCAGGGGCTGAAAAACCTTACCTCGGCTTATACACAAGTCAATAAAAATAAAATAAACGTACATACTCACCTTCTGTCGCCGCAATGTTTAGCGCGGCTCCTCTTCTATCTTCTCTATGCTGTATAAGCCGGCAGAGACACTTCCTTGCTGGCGCACACTATGATGCAGCAGTGTCGCTGCTGACGACATCATAGTTTGCGCCAGCCGGCAGATCATGTGGACGCTTCTCTGACGGCTGTTACAGCAAAGAGAACAAAGAAGAGGAGTTGCCAGGAGCCCTGCTGAGAATCGGGAGTCGCTCTGAGCATAGGGATCCTGGAGGGTGAGTATGTAAGTTTATTTTTTTTATGTGCTAGGCAAACTGGGGACTGGCTAGCTGTATACTACTGGTTGCTGGCAGGCTATATACTACAGGGGCTGGCTGTATACTACCGGGGATTGGCAGGCTGTATACTACTGGGGGCTGGATATATACTACTGGGGGCTGGCAGGCTGCCTACTACTGGGGGCTGGCTGGCTGTATACTACTGGGGGCTGGCTGGCTATATACTACTATGGGCTGGCAGGCTGCCTATTACTGGAGGCTGGCTGGCTGTATACTACTGAGGGCTGTCTGGCTGTATACTACAGGGGGCTGTCTGGCTGTATACTACTGGGGGCTGGCTGGTTGTATACTACTGGGGGCTGGCTGTATACTACAAGGGGCTGGCTGGCTGTATACTACTGGGGGCTATCTGGCTGTATACTACAGGGGGCTGGCTGGCTGTATACTACTGGGGCTGGCAGACTGTCTACTACTGGGGGCTGGCAGGCTATATACTACTGGGGCTTGTTGCATACTACATGGGGTTGGCTGGCTGTATACTACATGGAGCTGGGTTGCTGTATACTACTGGGGGCTGGCTGGTTGTATACTACTGAGAGCTGGCTTGCTGTATACTAATGGAGACTGGATGGCTTTATACTACTGGGGGCTGACTGGCTATATAGTACTTTGGACTAGCTATATACTACAGGGGGCTGGCTATATACTGGAGGCTGTGATCAATGCATTTCCCACCCTCGGCTTATACTCGTGTCAATAGGTTTTCCCAGTTTTTGGTGGTAAAATTAGGGGTCTCGGCTTATACTTGGGTTGGCTTATACTTGAGTATATATGGTATAAAAGAGTATATTCGCTATTCAAGGTCTCCAGCCTTCTAAAATCAACTTTTTTAGAGATAGAAGGGTCTGGAGGGCATCATGAATGCCCTTCCATGCTGCAGCTTTGTGGGCTGTTACATATTGCACAATGCAGGAACAGGGCTCTGCCAAGAGAGCAGGGGAGGGTCAGGCAATGTAACTGTCTGTGAAGCTACCACATAGAGGTGGTCTGGTAACGCTCCCTCAATGCCTCTCTGTCTCATTACATAATTTTAAAAGTTGCTTTTAGAAGGAAAGAGGCCTTGGATAACAATGAGTAAGTGTGCCTGGTTTATCATGCCTGATTTTGATGGCAGATTTATTTTAAGGAGTGGGTGCAGGCAAATAAACCCCTGTGCATTGCATGTAAGTTGTTGTGGAAATTTCTGAGAAAGTCAAGTGAGGGCAGGGATAACCAATTTAGATAAAGCAGCAATTTCTGTGTGTAACATTGAACAAGTCAATGTATGAAATCAAAGACATATACAGGGAGATGTATCGTGCGACCCCTTACAGTGGAAAGAGAATCCTTATCCCGACTTGATTTCTACAGACAGCTTTTAGCTTACAGCAAAGATAATAGAAATTGCTCTTATTCCTTGAGAAGAGAACCCCCTTCATGTGTATAACTTGCGGATTTGCTGAGCAACATATTTATACTGTTGTATAATTCAATAGCTTTGCAGTGTATGGGTTTTGCTGCTAAACTCCCACAGCCATTCTGCAACATGTGACGGACCATTAGAGGGCCTTTTTATTTTAATTTTGGTGGTTACCTCTACAATAGATTCCACTGCACTTCTCTAGGAATTACACTATTTTACTAATTTTAGATGTTGAACAAGTTTGCTTTATCATCATGCGTGTCCAACCTTTTCAGGACTACACTATGGGATCCACATCTAGAGTTCAATCTACAAAATTTGCTTTCTAAGAAACAATTTCTCATTGACTTGAAGTAATATCTTTCTAGTTTTTTTTTTTTTTTAGAGCAAAATCAATTAATTTGGCTAATTTGATTGATTTGACGTTCTGTTGGTGAGAAATGAAGCTTGCTAGTTAATTAAAACAGAGACCATCCTAAATTTAATGAGGTATTCTTTTTAAAGGAATTGTTGTCATGCTCATCTAATTCAGGGACATTACGATATTGAACATGTCCCTCTAACCTAGAGTTCTTCTAGCTTAGTCCAGGCTACACAAGTACTAACACAACACTAACAACTAACATTTTAACTTGTTCATTGTTAAACAAAAAAACCCTGCAGGTCTCCCTATGCCACCTACTCCTGCACGGTGTAACAGCCTGTGAAGCTACAGCATTGAGGGGCTCTGGTAATGCCTCCAGAACACTTCTGTATAATTAGCATACTAGTAAAAGCTGATTTTAGAATCAAAGAGGCCAAGGATAACAAATATAAGAAGATTATCACAGTCACAGAGGTAATATTTACTATATCATGTACTTGTCCAAGCTGAAAGCTTATCTAGGTTTCTCTGTAAAGAGTGTCTCCCATCTTTAATGCTGACATGACTTTTTATCCTATTACAATATCATTAAGGAAAAGATTATAAACAGCATGGACAAGCATTTGTGAATAAACATATCCTTGTGTACTTTCCGGTCATCGAAAACAGACTATCCTCTATGACAGTGTCTATGTCTCTTTTATCTACATTGCACCCCCCTGTCAGAAGTCTATAAATGGGTTCTGGCTGCAGAGTTCTGAGCTTGTGAGCCACGCCCAGGCTTTTCTACTGGAGATGTGATTGACAGCTTGCCAGCTTGCTTTGTAAGGTTGGTACTCTTGGCTGAGCTGGGTGTGTGTTCTGTGGAAAGCTGGGTGGTAAACATAAAATCAATGAGACCAGCTCCAAGATGATACCACCCAGCTTGCAATCTTACATAACCAAATACATAACCAAAACATATTCGGTACATCACCATTCTTCACTTGTTATTACAAGCAATAGTCCATAATTACGAGTAGTGTCCACACTTGTGGTTTCACTGAGACCATCAAGCCGCGCTGTTGGTGTGGACACTACTCGTAATTATGGACTATTGCTTGTAATAACAAGTGAAGAATGGTGATGTACCGAATATGCTTTGGTTATGTATTTATATAAAAGCAAGAGTTTTTGACTTAAGAAGGTCTCATTGATTTTATGTTTGTGGCTAGATGAAGAAAGCCTTGTTCACACTGGAGTATATATAGAGCATTAGTATTTTGTATAGATTGAAAGGTGGGTGGTATCATCTTGGAGCTAGTGTGTGTTCCAGGTGTAGGTTAAGTGATTAATGACCAAGACAGTTAGCTCCTGGAATAGTGTCCAGGAACTCTCATTCTAGTTCCTGGTTATACTAGTCACATGGCACTTATTCTATTTCTGCTACATTGCTGTGTATTCCAACCCTTGCTATGTTTTTGACTGCTCCATTGCCTCTTGATTGTGTACCTTGCTAGCATCTTAGATTTAACCCAGTTATTCTGTCTTTCAGTGGCGTAACTAGGAAAGGCTAGGGCCCCTTAGCAGATTTCTTTTTATCCTAGGGGGTTGAGGGCACATATATGTCCCAGTAACTGCTGACCACATGGGGGAAGTAGATGTCAGGAAGCTAAAGAGGAAAGATTTCTACTCCTACCATTCCCAACTCAGGCTTGTACTGTAGAAAATGTCACTGTTATATACATATTATGATGTAAATTGTGCATAATATGTATACAATGGTGTGTATTCGCCATATTTAGTGTGTCAAGAAGGATGCCAGCCCCCCCCCCCTCACACTGCGAGCCGCTGTAGTTGTGCCCCTGCTGTCTTTGCTTGTGTGTGTCTATTTATCTGTGATTTGTTTCTCTGTGTTCATTCGTCATCTGTAGTCAGATACTGGGACCTGTGGGTAGCTCAGGGGTCTGCACTTTTTTCCTCTGTCTTGACAAGCCTTTAAAAAAAATGGAAAGAGATGTATTTAATTGAAAATAGTCAAAAGACTGTACCTATCCAATTTTTTCCTAGCAACACCCATTAAATACGGAAAGTAAATGGAGTACTTAAATGTGTTTTCAGAGTGTGTGAGTTTTGTGTAAAAAAACTGAAAAGCAGAATAGACATGTAGAAGTCAATGGGTTCATGTACTTGCATTGCAAATGGATAAAATTCACAGAAATGTTAATAGATCCCACACAAAAAGTTTTGTATAAATAAAAAAAAAATTGCAATCATAAAAATGTTTTTCCATTTGAACATTACTGTGAATATTGCAATGATAATGGTATTATTTAAATTATCCCTTTAATATCATCTTAGAAAAATACATTTCTTTCATTTATCTGAAAATCTAACATTCATGTAATATTATTACTCCAATATGTTCTTTCTCATCTTATAATAAAAATGGATTATTGCATTTAATGAGTGAAAGTGTTTATTAAAATGTATAAATCAATACATGAAACACTTTATACAAAGTCACATTTAGTTACTGACAAGTTCTCTCATTAATATGACAAATGTTCGATGATGCTAAATATTAGTTCTAATAAGATATTGTTTTAATTATTCCCTGATCCCATTTAATCTAATGAAACTTCTGTTTAGAAGGTGAACATCCATCTGCTTGGGCTGACGGAAGTAGCTGCTTTTATTAATATCTTTAATGTCTATGGAACGCTCATCCTTCTTCTATGTATGTTCTTTCTGTCAAGCATATTCTTCAATAAGTTTTAATTATTTTTCTGTCAAAGTAAATTGCCATTAAAGGGTTACAAATGTGTTTCTATCTAGAAATTTGTAGAATGCATGATATACTTAAGGACACCATGCTGTGTTTACAGCACTGCCACTATAGGCAGCAACCATTGCATTTCAGCGAAATACAATGTACAAGAGACTTTTTTACTATTCTATGCAAGGGATGTTGGGTATTTTTTCTGCTTATACTTTAGTACAAATACAGATGCAGCAAAGTTGAACATGCAGCGAACACTTACATATTGTAGTAAATGCATAAATTGAATTGTAAGAACTTTTAATGGCTTTTGCTGCATTATACAGGCGGTCCACTACTTAAGGACACCCGACTTACAGACAACCCATAGTTACAGACAGATCCCTCTGACCACTGGTGAAGATCTCTGGATGCTTTACTAAAGTCCTAGATTGCAATAATCAGCTGTAAAGTGTCTGTAATGAAGCTTTATTGATAATCCTTGGTCCCTTTACAGCAACAAATGTTTAAACTCCAATTGTCACTGGGGCCAAAAAATTTTTTGTCTGGATCTACAATTATAAAGTATACAGTTTCGACTTACATACAAATTCAACTTAAGAACAAACCTCCGGACCCTATCTTGTACATAACCCGGGGACTGCCTGTACTATTAAATTTAAGTTAAAGACTGTTATATCTATGTAACCAATAAACCAGATTGCGGAACAAATGACCACAGAATGATATAAAGTGTTAATATTTTTCAATAGAATTTCAAGCTAAAGTTGTGTTAACAAAAACTTCAACAAGCAGGCAAAAACCCAATGGTTTCCCATAATGCAGAGGGAACTTTTTATAACTAGGGACCGTCTGCAAGTAAATTTTTTTATGTTACAGGAAAAAATATTTGCATGCCCCGCTCTCAACCTGAACATAACTCCATAATCTTATCATGGCCACTTTCCAGCAATTGACTTGTAATACTCCCTTTGCTGCAGCCCACCTCTTGTAATGTCATTTCCAGGCTAGGACTAAGAACTTGTTGGTTCGAAACGCGCCTGATTTTGACATTATAATCAATGTCTCGTAATGTTTTCGTAAAATGTCCTAATTTTTTCTTAAATAAAGTGGATTTTTAATCATTCTTTCCTGGTACAATTGGAAGCTGGACTCACCTATCTTTCTATTATAACTATAACGATAAATATGTTTGTCATTCAGAAGACATCATAATCAATAAAACTGTATAAATGTATTATACTTCCTTCTATGATAATACAAGTATAGAAGAAATGAAAGCCTCATGATTATTAAGATTCACCAGGCAGATGTAGCATATCTTGTATTGTGGAAGATAGCTTATAGTATTACTCTCCGGGGTCTTCATTTACTTTATAGGCAGATAGTTCAGACTGAGCGCCAGCTGCATCCATTCAATTATATATAAAGCAACAGTTCTTGAAGTAACAAACTTTCATCTTGATTATAAAATATATTACAGTTCACCTGTGTACATAGAGCTCCACATGCCAGTACGGTACTTTATTCTGTTTTGAAAGTAGTTATTATGGGAATGGCAGCATATTGTCATTATTACATGTAGAAAGCCTATTGACACCAGTAAATAGAATTTACAAGCATGCATGTCATGGTGGTTTGGTGAAGGGTGCTACTTTCTGGCCAGATTATAAAATAGACACCCAATACTGAAGGTGGCCATAGGCATATAGGTATGCACATACACATATAGGGGATTATTTATCATACAACTGCGCTTGTGCGTCTTGATGTATCTGGTGGAGTTCTGCACAGTGTTTATCTGTACTTTAGGCCTTGTCGGTCATAGAAATAAACGCCGCTGTCGAATTTTCACATATGAAAAGTGAGCAGACACGGGGACAGGAATACCTGCCCCTTCCTGTCGTAAATGTGGTGGATAGGGGAAAATAATCGCAAGTGCTACCAATACGATAGCATTTGTGATTATTGATTAATGATTAAAAATCCACTTTATTTAAGAAAAAATTAGGACATTTTACGAAAACATTACGAGACATTGATTATAATGTCAAAATCAGGCGCGTTTCGAACCAACAAGTTCTTAGTCGTAGCCTGGAAATGACATTACAAGAGGTGGGCTGCAGCAAAGGGAGTATTACAAGTCAATTGCTGGAAAGTGGCCATGATAAGATTATGGAGTTATGTTCAGGTTGAGAGCGGGGCATGCAAATATTTTTTCCTGTAACATAAAAAAATTTACTTGCAGCCGGTCCCTAGTTATAAAAAGTTCCCTCTGCATTATGGGAAACCATTGGGATATCTACTCCCATAAGGGTTAGTTTCCCAATGTCATTAGGGCTCTTATAGATGGGCAAGGATGATCATAGACAAATGAGATTGTGTTAGAATGTTATCTGTTTAAGAACGTGGAAAAAAAGTTTGATGCCTAACATTTATCAGATATTGTTAAAAAGTTGGAATAAGGATTTAAAAATCAAAATCAAAATGGGAGAAAGGATTGAATATGGAAAAAATACTGATATGACAAAAAATCATGTTCAACAAGGTTACCTCAAAGTGTAAATGTACCCAAACCGGGACAAATTAGATCCATATGTATAGCATTGCAATACACTAGACATTTACTTGTCCAATTTCATATGTGTTTGGTTATATACTAAAATTCTGATTGTATCCTTCAATTATCTAAATGATGTTGTCTTACGCGCCTCTGAAGTCCAGTTTTAGAATAGTCTCCACTATTAGAAATAGTATTAGAAAAGTCTCCACCCACCAAATGATCTTCTGGTAGCTGAAAGAAGGATATAAATGGGAAGTAACAAAAATCCTATTCCACTGAAATAGAAAGAGCACTCATCCAGCGCTCATCCAGATTTACACTTGGCCCCAAACAGGAGAGATTATTACTTGAGATGATTCCAGCAATTTGGCAGATTCTACCTACACAAAATTTCTGTTCTTGACGTGGCAATAAGCACACCATAAAATAATTGCTGACCAAATTCTTGGCTGAGAATAATTATTTATTTCAATAGGAAGTGAGAAATAAGTCGGAGATGGAAAGCTTTGGCAGCAAATTATCTTCCAGTCTATAATGCCAAGCCATTATTTCTCTGAAATCTTCCACATAAGATTGCTGGCCAGTCACTCTGAAACTGACTAGGTTAGACAAATTTTCTCGTATGTGCATGTCCAGCTTTATAGCTTATTACTGTATATAGCTAATTATATTTTTCAAAATGGTTTCAGAGAAGAAATCTGTTAGAACTCTCTGAATGGGTTCCTGCTGTTCTGAGCTTGTGAATCGGGCCTGAAGGCTGTTATGCTGAAGCTGCAATTGACAACAGCAGAATTTAATTCCCTTGGTGGAGCTGCATGAATATTGTGTGGAAAGTATCCTGAAGCTTAGTTTGTGTCTCAGGTGTGGGTTGGGTGATGAACATCTGAGAGAATCAGTCGTCCAGGAACTCCACATATACCCTCTCCTCAACTCACTGAGATGCTGGTTACACTTGCCTCCTTGCACTTGTTGTAATTCTTCTGCTATAGTGATATTGCAGTGTATTCCAACCCTTACTATATTTGACTATGCTTTGCCCCGCAATTGTGTACTTTTCTGCCATCTTTGACACGGTTATCCTGACTTTAATTATGTTCATATGTTTGTCTCTCTGTTGGCCAGTTGCTGTCTGTGAGTTAGGGCATGGCCTGGCGAGTAGGTAGTGAAATATGTTGTGGGTAAGCTCAGGGTATGCACCCTCTTCTGTGGCTTGACAAAATTATAATATTATTTAGTCGGAGAACGAAACAACTTATTGTTTAAAATATTGTTATAATATTGTTTACAATAGCTCTCAAGAAAGTGTAATCAGTGGTTACTACAAAAACTTATGTTAAAGAGAACCCATCATGCAAAATAACCCCCCTAATCTAAATAGATTTTCATAAACTGCCATTAGAGAGCATTGCCTCTATCCCTTCCTTGTCCCTCTACATGCCTGTAAACCTAAGCAATGAGGTCCTAAAGCTGTATGCAAATGACCTGTGAAATGTCTAATGAGTCATTAGCATATTCAAGCTGCCCAGCTTATTCATGAGTGGGAGGCACAGCCACACCCCCAGTGCTTGACTGACAGCCCGTATAATGCTGTAAAGGCTGCTCCATGTGCTTGGTGATGACCACGCCCCCTGCAACCTGTGTGTGTGTGTATAGGAGAGATATAACAGCTCCAGGATGCAGCCATGTTATAGCAGAACATGTCAGGTACTTGTGTAGCTGATGTCTGTGTGTTAGGAGGCTGCAGTATGTCAGCAGATGCAGCACACACACTAGCAATGCTTTACTATACATTACACACAGACATGAGCAGGGGGAGGAGAGGGGAGGCGTAAAAGGGGTGACATCACTGCCTCTGATCATGTGACCAGCCTCATTTACATAATAAAGAAATGATGATTTTATAATGATTAATGTATGAAATGACTAGATACAGGCTGGGATGGGATCCTTGTGAGCTGCTCCAACAGGAAGAGATGACAGGACTAGTGACACAGGCCTGATGACAGGTGTCCTTTTAATGAACTGGACTGGCATGTTCATGTTGAGGAAGCAACAACAACGCAAAACGCGAGTTGGGGAGATATTGACCACAGCTCAGGAATCTTCCTTGAATGCGTAACTAATCTCTATATGTTGGTGTATACTGAGCATGATTTCAACATGGCCATGGTGCCATAATGATTTTTATGTTGAAAGAGTAATGTTTACCCATTAGTATTTATATATATATTGCACTTGCACTTTTTTTTGGAGTACCATCACTGATGTTTTTTAATATGTGTGTTATTCATATCTATGTTTATGTCTTTTTTTCTTAATAAAGAATTGATTTAATTGGACCTGAATACTCTTGATTCTTTTTTGGTTTTATATTTCTATGCAAAGAGTTGGTCATACAGATTTATAGGAGGGACACGTGTGTCAGCCTATCTATATATAACATGTGCCTGTAATAATTGGTTAAGTAGTTCTGATAGATATGCCCATGGGTCTAGGGTGTAGGGTTGTATCTAGGTCCAAGAGCCGATAAAATATCTCTTTCCCTTGTTAAAAGATCAGTCCCATTAACAATACATTAAATTGAGGTAGCTTTGGACTCATACACCTAAACTCCAGCAGATCATTTGGTGGGTTCAGGCTTTATCCTAATACTGGAGTTCAGAGGTTCAGCATAAGACAACATAATTTAGCTGATATTATGGTTTATTTCCGAAAGGATGATGAAGAGTAGACCAAAGGAACCACAGTCGGACACTGACTTTAGAGTCTTGGCATCTATGGACATGAATGACACATATGAAATGTCAACTTGCAGCCACCAATAAATGGTAAAAATGTAAATTAGAAAACAAATGTAGAGTAATAACAAACTATTGCATGTGGCTGTGTCAGTTTAGCATGAGTAAAATATGGTATTCCTATAGATGATTGCTCTGTGTTCATCCAGCACCAGTCACAGCTAGGAACACGCTTTGAATGAAATACGGCTGTGGTTGTAAATCAAATTCTATTCGCATTTTCAGGCTAAATAGTCTTACAAAGAACTAATAGAGCTCTTTAGAAAAGCTATTAGAGGTCCGGAAATAAATAGCTTGCTGTATTCATCAGGTCTAATTGTAACATAATGCTAATCTGCTTATGCACTCCCAATATTTAATAAAAAGCCAGCATTTTCTTCCTGTAATTTAATGGAACAAGGCGCTGTGGTAACCAAACTGTATTGCTTTAATTTTTTATGGAGGCTTAATAGCTACCTGAGAACAAACACTGCTTATTTATACATGCCTCAAGGAACAAGATGTTCTACCCTTTTTATGTCAAAAAGTTTCGTGTCATTATGTCCCCAAGGAGTCTGTGCCACATAGAAGAAGATGGAAGCGAACAGTCAGTAAAAAGAGGAGCAAACAAGACTAGCATGCCACAGTAAGTCTATCTATTTATCTCATATCTATCTATCTATCCATCCATCCATCCCTCCATCCATCCAATAACACACTGTAAAAAGTGTGATATCTATCTATTCACTGAGATTCTATATACATTACAATAAAGTCTAAAACATAACTTTTAATGTTTATTAAAAGAGCTAGACATACAAATAGACATGCACACATATCTTATGAATACTATAATTCAACAACTAGGACTGGTATACTAAAATTACTACTCTAGACACAATCATCTCCATTTGTTACAGACAATGGGACACATTTATTTACCCATTCCTTGGAATTCACAGAAAGTGTATTGTCCATCTATAATGCACTGTGCCGCGATTCACTAAAATTGTGCAGCCGATATCCTGCATGTGTCGTTTCCCTGCTCAGGTCCAGTGGAGTTCATCTTCTTATTCATGGTGCATGTAAGTGCGTTGTCTTGCGACACAATTTGACAACTTAAATCCCGCGCCCAGTCCAAGCCAGCGCAGTTGCGCCGCAATCCGGTAACATGTGACACAATCCCATAGAAAGCGGAGATCAATCCGACGAAAGTGAGTAGTGCAACCATTTGTAAATAAGCCCCAATACTTCCAGACACATAATAGATAAGAATGCCTGGAACATGGTTTGAACAGGATATACAGGGCTTTTTTAGCATCATAATTTTAGTGAAGATGAAGCTGAGGCTTTAAATTCCCTATGCAATAACAGCCTTCTGATAATCAAACCATCAGACAAAGGGGGTAACATCATTTGTTTGTACAAAGAAATGTGCATGTCCATCCTCAGTGACAAAGAATGTTAACAAAAGTTGGATACAATCACTACAGCAAAGTTTCATAAAGAACTAAAACAGATTCTACAATCTTTCAGATGTAGAATATTAATATATGTACCAGCACCATCGACAATTGGCTGTTTTTTGCTATTTACCAAAAGGGATGGTTTACATGTGGAGGCGCTCTATTGTTCAATTTTCCATGAAAAGGGGATTGAGGGGTAGCATACTTCCTTCAGATACATGGTACTCAGTATCAACAATTTAATTTATCCTAGACCTACTGCGGTGTATCCTAAACCATAACTATTTCCTCCTCAAGGGCACCTTCTTCCAAAATATTTAAACAATTATGCCCGGTGGTGAAGCCCCTAATGGAAATTAGCACCTAAAATGTCCAAATAAGCACATTTTTTGCCATTTTGACTTCATTAAAAAATGGTATCAATAAAACCATCATCTCATTCCATGCACTGAAGTTTGAAAAAGTTACAGGTGTCAGAATATGGTGATGCAAGGAATTTTTTTTAAGGCAAGGTTTTTGAATATTGCCAAAGATAGTAAGACATAACTAAACTATATAAATTCCTATGATTGTACTGTTCCAAGGAATAAAGAAGAACTGTCATCTTGACTGCACAGAATCAGAATATGGCACAACAGTGTTTTTTGGGGAATTCTACCACATTTGGAATTTTTCTTCCAGCTTCCAAGTACATGGCACAGAATATTAAATGGTGTCACTAGAAAGTAGTATTTATCTTGCCGATAAAAAGCCCTTATAAAGATTTGTAAATGAAAAAAATTGAGTGGAAACGGAAATGCAAAATAACTAAACAATTAACTTGAAGGAGTTAAAGGACTATTCCTTTCAGGGATTTACCTTATTAGCTTTTCATTCACATAAAGGGGACAGAATCTTGTTGCCATTATTATAAACATATCATAATGGGTCACTTGAAATAAATATTTTATATTCATTTTATTACTGATAAATGAGGAATGACGGTGGGTCTATATGTGCTCATACTGTACAATGATATTTTATATTACTCAGCTGACCTCAAGTAACACTGAGCCTTTCATTATCCTCCATACATAGAAGGTTAATCAAAAAAGAAAAAATCTGACTATTATAATAACTGGCCTAAAGCAGATTATACATTTTTTTAATTACAATTTTTTCTGACTTGAATCTTCCAAGACCAAAGAAAATCCCATTAGTATCAGATAGAGTCATAGCACCAAATGGGATTCAAGATTAGAACAAAATATGAGGCTAATTTGCTTTGTTAATGGTGGCTCAAGGGCTCAAAGATGATATTGCCAATTTAAATGACTCTCTGTTACCCTGTCCCATGTAACACATTCATTATAAAAGGCAAGGGCCAATATTATGCTCCACGATTCATTGACTAAGATTTCAGTAAATATTCATGAATTGAGTGTAGTTGGATATTAGGATCTAACTGTGTAATCATGCGTACTAAAAAGAAAAATCATTACTCATTTGTCATATGTATGGAAGGCTGTGAATAAAATGTGCATATTTTATTGATATATTATTTGGCATTAACAGCCAGAACAGTCAAACCTTACAGAAATGGTACAATTACTATACTGCTTGCCTTGTATACATTTACATATAGAAAGTAATTCTTTTCATGGTTCCGTCAGATCATTATTCATGTTTGTCCCTTGATATTAATGCAGCAGTAGGTTAACCACTTGTGGCTATACACACAATTTCCTCTAAGGAAATTTTCCTTTATATACACTTGCTTCTTTCCCTACATTTAAAAAAAAAACAAAAAAACGCATGATCAGTCACATGCTTCTGACATAACTCTCAGTGAGGGTGGGGGCAGTCTTAATTTACTAGATGTAGATATTAATAAACATTGTTATAATAATGCAACACACTAACACCCTCGCCCACATCACCCTCCATACACGCTCTGTCCATTTCAAACTTTCCTGGATGGGTAATTATGTACCTCTGATCAAATTATTGTTCACAGAGTGTGCATCTCGTTCCTATAGCATCATATGCCTATTGTTAAAAGGGAAATCATATATATTTATTTCTTATTTTTCCATGAATTATTTCAAGTTCCCACTCAATTATTACCTTTGATAGGAACTATAGGACAACATTTCCATTGTCTATTTGGGTGATGTGTTGTGTATGGATCTATTGTGATCTCAATACATGGGTCAAAGATACATGTACGTATGTACTTTTTAGGTGTTTTTATATGTTTGTTATGTGTGGTGTCAATAGTTACTGTATATACTGGCGTATAAGACTACTTTTTAACCCCTTAAAATAATGGCTACAGTGGGGGGTCGTCTTATACGCCGGATATACGGGGGCCGCACTGTGTGAGGTGTTTTTTTTCCCCGTCAGCGCGCAGAGAGCCGCTTCCTGGGACCGCCGCGCATGCGCGACAGTCCGCCTCTCACAGTCATTAGAAGAGGCTTAGTACGCGCTGAGGGGGCGGCGCGCTGTATGCTAATGCAGCCGCCCTGTCACAGAGCTGGGGGTCACAGTCGGCACTTACAGAAGCATGTCGGATCTTCATTAATATCGCAGCTTACAGTTATGATCACCAGGCACTTGCTCTCTTGTTTATTTTGCAAAGTTTTAAGCAGACTTTTTTTCATTTGGGAGAGGGGTAGTCTTATACAGTGAGTATATACCAAATTCTATATTTTTAGGGCAGAAGTTGGGGGTCGTCTTATACGCCCAGTCGTCTTATACGCCGGCATATACGGTAATAAAGATTTGTAAAAAAAATTTTTTGGCCTATACACACTTCTCTTGGTTCTTCTTGTTTGCTCAATGCAACACACTAACCCGCAAATGTTTTAAGTCTTTAATTTTTGCACAACCTATATCTCACCATCCACTACAGCTTTGAAAGTGAGACTTTCATTATCATCATGGTTATCTCATAAATTAATTTGGCTTAGAACTATCTACTTAGTTATCAGATTTTAGTAACTGTAACTTTTGCTCCCGGTGGTGGCACACTTGTTTTCTTCTAGTATATTACAACCTGTTCTCACATTCCCTAATAGCTCACTTGACACTTCTTTGAATCTTTAAGTAGATTTCCCAATAAAAGTAAAACCGCATCATCCATCTCTTCTGTAGTCGTCTTTGGGCCAAGAATTGGCACAATGTATTATATAAGTGTTTCTGCAGTTAAAAGATTCATAAATGAAGTCGGTCCATCCATTCCACAGCCAGGAGGTGGATAGATGTCCAGGAAAAATATCAAAGTCAACAAGTTGGCGCATCACAAGGTCTATCTGCTCTGTTGTGACAAACAAGACACTGAAACTGATTCATATGGTTTGCAACAATGAGATCACAGTTGTCCATGGAAGCACCTATAAAAAGGGAAGAAGCCACACATCAAAAGAAACAGAAATAGAAGATTGAAAAATGGATGAATGGAGCAAAGAAACAAAAGTCAGTAGTGTGGGCTCCAATGGGTAGTGGAGAAAACATGATGATATGGGTTTGTTTCTAAAGCAATGAAAACCAGACAAGGATTGATGGGGTCTGATGAGTTACTTCATAAATAGGGAACTATGGGTATGAAGAGGACAACATAATGTTGAACCAAAGCATAAGTTAAGATTGGCGAATAAATGGTTCAATGACAATAAAGTTGAGTTGCTGGATTGTCCCCACAGGCCCCAGACCTCAATCCAATCAGACACTTGTGTGTAGAATTAAAGATAAAACTGTGTTCATACTCAAGTTAGTCGACCCTTATACACTTACATGAGGAACATGTATACAAGAACTGGGATCAAATTTTACTCAAATATATGCCTTCAACTTATCCATAAGAAGGTTTTAAGCACTGTGGATGTCAAGACAGAGAAAGAAATGTAGGCCCTTAACTCCTGCCCCTCCCTACTTGCCAACACTTTGCTAACCTACATGTGACAATTGAATCACAGTCCCTGCTCTGATTAAGTATCCAACAATAACTTAGCACTACTCTGAGTAACTGCCAGATGATAAATGAACAGAGAGACAGACTGAAAAAGTAAAGTCAGGATAACCAGGTCAAAACTAAGATGGAGCTGAGGTACACAATTTGGCAAAATAGTAGTAAAAAAGACAGCAAGGATCAGAATATCAACAATTGAGGAGGTAGAGCAACAAGTTTCAAGAGACCAGTATAACTAGCACCTGAGTGAAGTAAAGAGAAGGTATGTGTGGAGTTCCTAGATGCTGCCCCACCACTTATTGGTTTGGATGTTTATCATACCTAGCATATACACCCAGCTCAGCCGAGGGAATTAAACTCTACAGAGCAAGCTGAAAATATGTGCTTCAATCAGAGCATGTGGGTCAAAACTCAACTGCAGCAAGAACTCATTCTACAAGCTAAACGTCAGAGGTGGATATAGTTGAGGCTCTGGACTCAGTGTTGACAGATACGACGGTGCACCCTAAAACTCCAGCCCCCCAACAACCCTGCCTGCTTGCCTCTGTGTATCCTAGGTGATACGGGAAATGCACAAAGACGTTTCCTCCATACCATAAAGAGCAGACACAAAGCAAGACAAACAAATACCCACAAGAGCTGAGCGAGGTAGTTTCAATCAGCAATCCAGTCAATAGAACACTAATAGAAATTACAATTTAGATTTTTAGAGGATAAGCATTTACAATGCAGTTACATAACATTAATCTGCATAGCAAAGCATATGATAAAATGATCGTCTCATATGGAAACTACAGTGGATGGTGTGATGCAATCAGTAGTTCAAAACATTGTTACCCTTTTGCTTGCCAGTGTGCATGGTTTGATCTAAAATTTGTTTAGCAGATAACTTGTATAAATAAAATGTATTCCATTCCATGTATCCTAACAGAAAATTAAATTTAGCCACATACTAAAGGTCCTGTGACAGCCACATGTAATATAAAAGCATTTCTGATAAGATGCGACCCATAACATCCTTGTTCTCACCATGACACCCTCTACTTCCCGTTTCTCATTCCTTCAGTCCATCCTAATAGAGTCACCCACTGTGCCTCTTTACAATTTTACTTTACTGCTTTATTAATTAAATTATTTGTTTATTATTTTGTGTATTGTAATAGATTTTCGAGAGTCTTATGGACAAGTTATGTGCTTTGGAGGACTGAACTGCGCCTATATTCCAACTGAGCATCTATTAATTGGTTTCTGCTTTTGTCGAGACCAACATCTCAAATATAACTTAAGATTGGTCTACTCTGTTAAAACGATTTTTGCATACATGAATAATTATCTCTTTCTCCACTTGACTCTGACACCGACTCTTTTCCAAACCATTCCAGATTGAACGGAACACTTATGGATTTTCAGGTTTGTCCTCTGTTCCCATGTAGCATGAAGTATGTTCCAGGCTTCATTAAGCCGCATATAGAGGTGAATGCCATGATTAAGCAGGGGGCCATCAGCTCCTTGCATCATTATTGAGCATGTACAATAAGATCATAGATGAAAAGAAGACAACAGAGGATGGCTGTGGGAATGGGGAAACAGAAAAAAGGAAAGCAGGGGGATGTGGGATGTAACAGAAAAAGGGGCACATGGGGCTACAAAAGTGGGCCATTATAGATGGGGTTGTAAGAGGAAAAGTGACAGAAATGTTGGTGCTAAAAGAAAGGGGTCATTCTATGGAAGGTGCTAGACAAAATGGGTATTTTAAATAGGTGTAAACAAAATACCAAACAAGAGAAAACAAGAGGAAAGGACAAGGCTTCAATGCCACAATATAAAAGTGAAAATCTTTATCAGTACACAACAATAAACATATATAAAATAGACTGAGAAGCATCTCAGAATGGATACAAGAAAGCACGCCAGGTAATACGTCCTAGGATACATAAACTAAATATCCAATATACAGTATAAGAGACCCAGAAATGTAGTAAACAGTACTAGACAGAAGTAGCTATCAAACAATAATGGTGTAGAGCCCTTATGTAACTGACAAGTAACCTGTAGAAGTATCAGGGGTCACAGAAGCTAAATCATAAACAGTGATAAACACATATAAATAGTACAAACTAAGTGGAAGCTAATGTGACCAAACAGAGGACATGATATTACCTGGCGTGCACCCCGACGCGCGTTTCAATCGCAGCAGGTCTTTGTCAAGGTATAAGGCAATATTATAAGAAAGAAGCAACAGAAAAGGGGACATTTTACAGTGTGAAGCACAAGAAAGGGGCCTAATTCAAGTTTGATGCCTTTAAAGGGAGTGGTATTTTTGGACACATTAGAGGGTGCAGTTAGAGGGTAGAGGCTTTTAAATTGACCAACACAATTTTTGTCCCTCTTTGGCCATTTCAAAATGTGGGTAATATGGTCATATTACAATAGAAGAATGCAGAGTGTGGAGGCTAAGGAGCAGCAGCAATGTGAAAAAGAGACACAACGACACAAAACAAATAATAAAGGGGCATTAGCAACTGTCCTGATCGGAGATACATTTCTCATGGCCTGGGTTTGTAAACATATTGTTACGAGAATGTGACTGTGAACTCTTTTGTGGTGGTGCTCTAACTTGTATAACAGCAGCTATGTGTTCAAAATCTTAGTACACCCTCTCCCTGTGACGATCGCTTGCCTTTTAATGACATGTAATAAAGGAAAAGACGTTTTAAAGAATATTATGGTGAGTGCTATTTTTTTCTTCTTTGTTTGTTTGATAGCCCCAAGTAAAAGTAAGCTTTGTATCTCAGCTCAAGTGCTACATTGTTGGAGCTGTATATTAAAAACATAATGGCAGCTTGTTGCCACCCAAAATTTCTGACACATCTGATATTTAGAGATAGAGCAAGAAAAGGTTGTAATATGCACATGTAAAGCTTAACATGTCTGTCTTCATTGAGATAACCATCAGCACAGTGAGATATTATAGAAGTTAAATCCATTAAAAAGCCTTTGAAAGGGCCACATTAAACTGGTTGTGCCAGGTGCAATCCCTGAAAAGTCGGGAAACCCAATGAAAATGCGTCCGCGGGACCCTTACTAAATAAGCCCCACTATATTAATTTTACAGTGTGTTCCAGTATCCAGTAAGGTAAGTGCTACATAGCTAAATGCAATTTATTATGGCTGACTGTAGATTATAGCTAGAAAATTTTGCAACAAACTCCTCCCAGAATTCAATAAAATATGCAATATCCTATTCAATTAGAGTTGATTGAAAAACACACTACATAAACTTTTATAACCATGTTTAAAAAGAAATTAATCAGTAATTCTAGGCACCTAATCAAAGACCAGAAAATAAGGTCAATAGTAATTTGCTGAAAACTTGAACAGAAAGGAGGACAGATTCTTGTGGGTGAGAAGACCATTTTGAAAAGCTTTCACAATAACCATTGCAATATTGGGGCAGGTCAAAATCAATACTGGTAGGAACTAATAGGTGATATTGACAATTTTAGAAAATACAGAAAATGACTGTAGACTTGTATTGAAGTACATATCAATCTAGATGTCAAAATATGGGTAAAAATGTGACTTAGGGTTCATTTCCATGAACGTAATGAGGACTAGAGATGAGCGAACATACTCGTCCGAGCTTGATGCTCGATCGAGCATTAGCGTACTCGTAACTGCTCGTTGCTCGGACGAGTATTTCGCCCGCTCGAGAAAATGGCAGCTCCCGCCGTTTTGCTTTTTGGCGGCCAGAAACAGAGCCAATCACAAGCCAGGAGACTCTGCACTCCACCCAGCATGACGTGGTACCCTTACACGTCGATAGCAGTGGTTGGCTGGCCAGATCAGGTGACCCTGGGATAGACTAGCCGCTGCCCGCGCTGCTCGGATCATTCTGTGTCTGGATGCCGCTAGGGAGAGACCTGCTGCTGGTCAGCGAAATCGTTAGGGTGTTCTATTAGAATAGTGTTAGGCAGGAGTGATTCTACAAGAACCCAACAGCCCTTCTTAGGGCTACAATAACGTTATACTTTTTTTTTTTTATTTGCTTGTGGCTGGGCTTGCTGGCACTAGTAGTGCAGCTAGTACCATATTGTGAGGAATTTGCAGGGGGACTTGCTACCGTTGTGTTTAGCTCTTAGTGACACACATATCCACCTCAAACACCAAAGTGGGAAAATTTATTAGGGGTTTGATTTCAATTAGGCACAGTCTGCCAGTTTCTTTTTATTTTACGTTTATTTTTTTAATAACTCAGTGTCATCTCATCTTGCATAGTAGTGTGCTTTAATACTTGGCTAGAAAATAGCCATAGGAGAATCCAAACGGCTTACTTACGCCTACAGTAGCGTTATATATATTTGATTTTTGGTTGATCTGCTGGTGGCTGTAGTTGCTGCAGTGCATCTACTAGCAAATTGTGAGCAATTTGGAGTGAGACTTGCGACCACTGTGTTTTGCGCTTAGTGACGCACATATCCATCGCAAAGACCGAAGTGGGAAAATTTATTAGGGCCCGGGGTTGTATTTCAATTAGGCACAGTCTGCCATTTCCTTTTTTATTTTACGTTTATTTTTTTCATAACTCAGCGTCATCTCATCTGGCATAGTAGTGTGCTTTAATACTTGGCTAGAAAATAGCCATAGGAGAATCCAAACGGCTTACTTACGCCTACAGTAGCGTTATATATATTTGATTTCTGGTTGATCTGCTGGTGGCTGTAGGTGCTGCAGTGCATCTACTAGCAAATTGTGAGCAATTTGGAGTGAGACTTGCGACCACTGTGTTTTGCGCTTAGTGACGCACATATCCATCGCAAAGACCGAAGTGGGAAAATTTATTAGGGCCCGGGGTTGTATTTCAATTAGGCACAGTCTGCCATTTCCTTTTTTATTTTACGTTTATTTTTTTCATAACTCAGCGTCATCTCATCTGGCATAGTAGTGTGCTTTAATACTTGGCTAGGAAATAGCCATAGGAGAATCCAAACGGCTTACTTACGCCTACAGTAGCGTTATATATATTTGATTTCTGGTTGATCTGCTGGTGGCTGTAGGTGCTGCAGTGCATCTACTAGCAAATTGTGAGCAATTTGGAGTGAGACTTGCGACCACTGTGTTTTGCGCTTAGTGACGCACATATCCATCGCAAAGACCGAAGTGGGAAAATTTATTAGGGCCCGGGGTTGTATTTCAATTAGGCACAGTCTGCCATTTCCTTTTTTATTTTACGTTTATTTTTTTCATAACTCAGCGTCATCTCATCTGGCATAGTAGTGTGCTTTAATACTTGGCTAGAAAATAGCCATAGGAGAATCCAAACGGCTTACTTACGCCTACAGTAGCGTTATATATATTTGATTTCTGGTTGATCTGCTGGTGGCTGTAGTTGCTGCAGTGCATCTACTAGCAAATTGTGAGCAATTTGGAGTGAGACTTGCGACCACTGTGTTTTGCGCTTAGTGACGCACATATCCATCGCAAAGACCGAAGTGGGAAAATTTATTAGGGCCCGGGGTTGGATTTCAATTAGGCACAGTCTGCCATTTCCTTTTTTATTTTACGTTTATTTTTTTAATAACTCAGTGTCATCTCATCTGGCATAGCAGTGTGCTTTCATACTTGGCTAGAAAATAGCCTTAGCAATAGGATAGCATCGTTTGGTTTTAAAAACTAAAAAACACACAAAAAAAAAAAAAACACAAAAAAAAGTTAAAAAAAAAATTAAAGTTATAACTCTCATTTTCAAAATGTTTAACCCGAGGGCTAGGGGTAGAGGACGAGGGCGGGGACGTGGGCGTCCAACTACTGCAGGGGTCAGAGGCCGTGGTCCTGGGCGGGGTGAGACACCACCTGCTGATGAGGGAGCAGGGGAACGCCGCAGAGCTACACTCCCTAGGTTCATGTCTGAAGTTACTGGGACTCGTGGTAGAGCACTGTTGAGGCCAGAACAGTGCGAACAGGTGATGTCGTGGATTGCCGACAATGCTTCGAGCAATTTGTCCACCAGTCAGTCTTCCACGCAGTCCACCCATGTCACCGAAATCGGCACTCCTCCAGCTCCTGCACCTCAACCTCCTCCCCCCCAGTCTGCCCCCTCCCAGCAAAATTTGCCATTAGAACCGGCATACTCTGAGGAACTGTTTTCTGGACCCTTCCCACAGTCACAAACCACTTGTCCGGTTGCTGATGAGCAATTTTCCGATGCCCAGGTTTTCCACCAGTCGCAGTCTGTGGGTGATGATGACCTTGTTGACGTACTGGAAGAAGTGTGTAAAGAGGTGTCCGACGATGAGGAGACACGGTTGTCAGACAGTGGGGAAGTTGTTGTCAGGGCAGGAAGTCCGAGGGGGGAGCAGACTGAGGGATCGGAGGATGATGAGGTGACAGACCCAAGCTGGGTTGAGAGGCCGGGTGAACACAGTGCTTCTGAGACGGAGGAGAGTCCTCGACCAGAACAGGTTGGAAGAGGCAGTGGTGGGGCCAGACGGAGAGGCAGGGCCAGAGCTGGTGCATCAGCGCCAAATGTGTCAACTAGTGAAGCTCCCGTGGCGAGGGCTCCTGCGGCGAGGGCTAGATTTTCAGAAGTCTGGAGGTTCTTTAAGGAAACACCGGATGACCGACGGACTGTGGTGTGCCACATTTGCCAAACCAGGATCAGCAGGGGTTCCACCACTAATAGCTTAACTACCACCAGTATGCGCAGGCATATGAATGCTAAACACCCCACTCAGTGGCAACAAGCGCGTTCACCTCCGGCCGTGCACACCACTGCTCCTTCCCCTGTGTCAGCTGATAGTCAGCCCCCTGCCCAGGACCCTGCCACAAAAACCCCATCGTCGCCTCCACGATCCTCCACAGCATCCACCAGCGTTCAGCTCTCCATACCCCAGACGCTGGAGCGGAAACGCAAATATAGTGCAACCCACCCGCACGCCCAAGCCCTTAATGTGCACATCTCCAGATTGCTAAGCCTGGAGATGCTGCCCTATAGGCTAGTAGAGACCGAGGCCTTTCGCAGCCTCATGGCGGCGGCCGCCCCTCGGTATTCGGTCCCCAGCCGCCACTACTTTTCCCGATGTGCCGTCCCAGCCCTGCACCAGCACGTGTCAGACAACATAATCCGTGCCCTGACCAACGCCGTTTCTGACAAGGTCCACCTGACCACGGACACGTGGACGAGTGCTGCCGGGCAGGGCCACTATATATCGCTGACGGCACATTGGGTTAACTTGGTGGAGGCTGGGACCTGACCCTGCGGCTGGTCATATACTGCCGACGCCGAGGATTGCGGGGCCTACCTCAGTCCAGGTGTTTCAGGCCTACTATGCCTCCTCCTCCTCCCACCCCTCCTCCACCTCCTCCTCCGAACGACCATCCGTGGGCATGGCGCCATCAGTCGGTAGCTCTAGGCACAGCAGCAGTGCCGTCGCTAAGCGACAGCAGGCGGTGCTCAAACTGCTGAGCCTAGGTGATAAAAGGCACACCGCCCAAGAGCTATTACAGGGCATTCCACATCAAACTTGTTAACTTTGTCGCCACCGTGCTGTGTAAGCCACAAAATATACTGGAAAACTTTTTTCATTTACGGATATTATTTCAGTGCTTCTTGCGCAGATGTTGACATTCCCCTCACCCGCCATATCCCAAACTTATAAGAACGCTACTACACTTGATCTTATACAAAAGGTTCTTAGAAGTGCTGTTTGGGGAGTAGCCTAGAGACAGGGGCTTGGATTGGCGAAAGCTCGCCTGGCAGCGGAGCGCCAGCTCCATGCCAAGATCCAACTAACATAGTTTGAACTGCAGCACCTTTAATCTACTACTAGTTCACTGCCTCCATACATGGTCCCCTTATCAAACGAGCTGTGTCAGGCAGAATTTTGGGTTGTTTTCATGGCTTCCATGTTAACTTTGTCGCCACCCTGCTGTGTAATCCACAAAATATACTGGCAAACTTTTATCATGTACCGATATTATTTGAGCGCTTCTTGCTCACCTCCTTTGGTTCCTCTCTGCCACCCATTGGTTTGAAGCCTGAGTCCATTTAGGGTATGTCGCCATGCCACTCTCTAGCCTGCCGCTGCTGCTGCTGCCTCTGCATGCCGTCCCCTATAGTGTCAGGGTCAATTATTGGATGTTTTAGATGCTATCTAGCTTCATTCTGTCACTCTGTCATGGCCATGCTGTTGCCCATAATTTTGGCATAATGGTGCGATTAAGCAGCCTCAGAGGCATCCATGCATGCTGCCCCTGCTGTTTCCTGTCCATTTCCGTGGTGTTTCCATCCTTTTCTGAGGTTCCCAGTTGTTTGGCCAAGCTTCCCTGTGCAGAGCCTTGGTCCCCTTGAAAAATGCTCGAGTCTCCCATTGACTTCAATGGGGCTCGTTACTCGAAACGAGCACTCGAGCATCGGGAAAAGTTCGTCTCGAATAACGAGTACCCGAGCATTTTAGTGCTCGCTCATCTCTAATGAGGACCAATATGTGCGGCTGGATATCGGTCCCCATTGACCCCTATAGTGCTCGCTCTCGGTAAGCACAAGTTGTCTCACCGAACCAGGACCATGCACAGCAAAATATAGGACATGTCGCTCCTCTATGGAGCACTGCTTACCTCTCCTCTTCTCCAGCGTTGTGAAGTGTGCACATGTTCATGTGAAAGTATCATTATTAGATATGAGCGAACACTAAAATGCTCGGGTACTCGTTATTCGAGACGAACTTTTCCCGATGCTCGAGTGCTCGTCTCGAATAACGAACCCCATTGAAGTCAATGGGAGACTCGAGCATTTTTCAAGGGGACCAAGGCTCTGCACAGGGAAGCTTGGCCAAACACCTGGGAACCTCAGAAAAGGATGGAAACACCACGGAAATGGACAGGAAACAGCAGGGGCAGCATGCATGGATGCCTCTGAGGCTGCTTAAACGCACCATTATGCCAAAATTATGGGCAACAGCATGGCCATGACAGAGTGACAGAATGAAGCTAGATAGTATCTAAAACATGCAATAATTGACCCTGACACTATAGGGGACGGCATGCAGAGGCAGCGGCAGCAGGCTAGAGAGTGTCATGGCGACATACCCTAAATGGACTCAGGCTTCAAACCAATGGGTGGCAGAGAGGAACCAAAGGAGGTGAGCAAGAAGTGCTCAAATAATATCGGTACATGATAAAAGTTTGCCAGTATATTTTGTGGATTACACAGCAGGGTGGCGACAAAGTTAACATGGAAGCCATGAAAACAACCCAAAATTCTGCCTGACACAGCTCGTTTGATAAGGGGACCATGTATGGAGGCAGTGAACTAGTAGTAGATTAAAGGTGCTGCAGTTAAAACTATGTTAGTTGGATCTTGGCATGGAGCTGGCGCTCCGCTGCCAGACGAGCTTTCGCCAATCCAAGCCCCTGTCTCTAGGCTACTCCCCAAACAGCACTTTTGTATAAGATCAAGTGTAGTAGCGTTCTTATAAGTTTAGGATATGCCGGGTGAGGGGAATGTAAACAGATGCGCAAGAAGCGCATGATGCGCATGGAGCTGGCGCTCCGCTGCCAGGCGAGCTTTCGCAAATCCAAGCCCCTGTCTCTAGGCTACTCCCCAAACAGCACTTTTGTATAAGATCAAGTGTAGTAGCGTTCTTATAAGTTTAGGATATGGCGGGTGAGGGGAATGTAAACAGATGCGCAAGAAGCGCTGAAATAATATCCCTAAATGGTAAAAGTTTGCAAGTATATTTTGTGGATTACACAGCAGGGTGGCGACAAAGTTAACAACTTTGATGTGGAATGCCCTGTAATAGCTCTTGGGCGGTGTGCCTTTTATCGCCTAGGCTCAGCAGTTTCAGCACCGCCTGCTGTCGCTTAGCGACGGCACTGCTGCTGTGCCTAGAGCTACCGACTGATGGCGCCATGCCCACGGATGGTAATTCGGAGGAGGAGGAGGTGGAGGAGGGGTGGGAGGAGGTATAGTAGGCCTTTGAGACCTGGACCGAGGTAGGCCCCGCAATTCTCTGCGTCGGCAGTATATGACCAGCCCCAGGGTCAGACTCGGTCCCAGCCTGCACCAAGTTAAGTGTAGTAGCGTTCTTATAAGTTTGGGATATGGCGGGTTAGGGGAATGTAAACAGATGCGCAAGAAGCGCATGATGCGCATGGAGCTGGCGTTCCGCTGCCAGGCGAGCTTTCGCCAATCCAAGCCCTTGTCTCTAGGCTACTCCCCAAACAGCACTTCTAAGAACCTTTTGTATAAGATCAAGTGTAGTAGCGTTCTTATAAGTTTAGGATATGCCGGGTGAGGGGAATGTAAACAGATGCGCAAGAAGCGCTGAAATAATATCCCTAAATGGTAAAAGTTTGCCAGTATATTTTGTGGATAACACAGCAGGGTGGCGACAAAGTTAACAACTTTGATGTGGAATCCATGAAAACAACCCAAATTTCTGCCTGACACACCTCGTTTGATAAAGGGACGATGTATGGAGGCAGCTATATGGACGACTTTTGGAGGTAGCAATGGAGACAACGTGTGGAGGCTGCTATGGAGACAATTTAATTTGGATAGTGCCTGTATGTGGCAGTCCCAAACAATTTTCAAACCAGAGGAGCAGGTAGGTGGCCCTCCAGTAAAATGGAATAGATTGAGTGCCTGTATGTGGCAGTCCCAAAAATTCTTCAAACCAGAGGAGCAGGTAGGTGGCCCTCCAGTAAAATGGAATAGATTGAGTGCCTGTATGTGGCAGTCCCAAAAATTGTTCAAACCAGAGGAGCAGGTAGGTGGCCCTCCAGTAAAATGGAATAGATTGAGTGCCTGTATGTGGCAGTCCCAAAATTTCTTCAAACCAGAGGAGCAGGTAGGTGGCCCTCCAGTAAAATGGAATAGATTGAGTGCCTGTATGTGGCAGTCCCAAAAATTCTTCAAACCAGAGGAGCAGGTAGGTGGCCCTCCAGTAAAATGGAATAGATTGAGTGCCTGTATGTGGCAGTCCCAAAAATTGTTCAAACCAGAGGACCGGGTAGGTGGCCCTCCAGAAAAATGGAATAGATTGAGTGCCTGTATGTGGCACTCACAAAAATTGTTTCAAACAGAGGACCGGGTAGGTGGCCCTCCAGAAAAATTAAATGCATGAAGTATAGCAAGAGCCAGTGGGCCCTGTCAAAAAATAGCCATTTTCCTCTGCTTTACTGTACAAAGAGGAGGAGAAGGAGGAAAATGAGGAGGAGGAGGAGGAGTGGATCAATTATTCAGGTTGAGCTTCCTTCACCTGGTGGAGATTGGAAATTCTGAGAAATCCAGCCTTTATTCATTTTAATAAGCGTCAGCCTGTCAGCGCTGTCAGTCGACAGGCGTGTACGCTTATCGGTGATGATGCCACCAGCTGCACTGAAAACCCGCTCGGACAAGACGCTAGCGGCAGGGCAGGCAAGAACCTCCAAGGCGTACAGCGCCAGTTCGTGCCACATGTCCAGCTTTGAAACCCAGTAGTTGTAGGGAGCTGTGTGATCATTTAGGACGATGGTATGGTCAGCTACGTACTCCCTCACCATCTTTCTGTAAAGATCAGCCCTACTCTGCCGAGACTGGGGACAGGTGACAGTGTCTTGCTGGGGTGACATAAAGCTGGCAAAAGCCTTGTAAAGCGTACCCTTGCCAGTGCTGGACAAGCTGCCTGCTCGCCTACTCTCCCTCGCTACTTGTCCCGCAGAACTACGCACTCTGCCGCTAGCGCTGTCAGAAGGGAAATACTGTTTCAGCTTGTGCACCAGGGCCTGCTGGTATTCATGCATTCTCACACTCCTTTCCTCTGCAGGGATGAGAGTGGCAAGATTTTGCTTGTACCGTGGGTCCAGGAGAGTGAACACCCAGTAATCGGTGCTGGAATAAATTCTTTGAACGCGAGGGTCACGGGATAGGCAGCCTAGCATGAAATCTGCCATATGCGCCAGAGTACCAACGCGTAAGAATTCACTCCCCTCACTGGCCTGACTGTCCATTTCCTCCTCCTCCAACTCCTCCAACTCCTCTTCTTCTGCCCATACACGCTGAACAGTGAAGGACTCAACAATGGTCCCCTCTTGTGTCTCGCCAACATTCTCCTCCTCTTCCTCCTCATCCTCCTCCACCTCCACCTCCTCCGATATGCGCTGAGAAACAGACCTCAGGGTGCTTTGGCTATCAACAAGGGAATATTCTTCCCCCGTCTCTTGTGACGAGCGCAAAGCTTCCGACTTCATGCTGACCAGAGAGTTTTTCAACAGGCCAAGCAGCGGGATGGTGAGGCTGATGATGGCGGCATCGCCACTGACCATCTGTGTTGACTCCTCAAAGTTACTCAGCACCTGACAGATATCAGACATCCACGTCCACTCCTCATTGTAGACTTGAGGAAGCTGACTGACCTGACTACCAGTTCTGGTGGAAGTTGACATCTGGCAGTCTACAATCGCTCTGCGCTGCTGGTAAACTCTGGATAACATGGTCAGTGTTGAATTCCACCTCGTGGGCACGTCGCACAACAGTCGGTGAGCGGGCAGTTGGAGGCGGCGCTGCGCTGCCCTGAGAGTGGCAGCATCTGGGCTGGACTTCCTGAAATGCGCACAGATGCGGCGCACCTTCGTGAGCAAATCAGACAGATTGGGGTATGTCTTGAGGAAACGCTGCACTATCAGATTTAACACATGGGCCAGGCATGGCACATGTGTCAGTCTGCCGAGTTGCAGAGCCGCCACCAGGTTACGGCCGTTGTCACACACAACCATTCCCGGCTTGAGGTTCAGCGGTGCCAGCCACAGATCAGTCTGCGCCGTGATGCCCTGTAATAGCTCTTGGGCGGTGTGCCTTTTGTCGCCTAGGCTCAGCAGTTTGAGCACCGCCTGCTGTCGCTTAGCGACGGCACTGCTGCTGTGCCTAGAGCTACCGACTGATGGCGCCGTGCCCACGGATGGTAGTTCGGAGGAGGAGGTGGAGGAGGGGTGGGAGGAGGAGGAGGCATAGTAGGCCTGAAACACCTGGACCGAGGTAGGCCCCGCAATCCTCGGCGTCGGCAGTATATGAGCAGCCCCAGGGTCAGTCTCGGTCCCAGCCTCCACCAAGTTAACCCAATGTGCCGTCAGCGATATATAGTGGCCCTGCCCGGCAGCACTCGTCCACGTGTCCGTGGTCAGGTGGACCTTGTCAGAAACGGCGTTGGTCAGGGCACGGATGATGTTGTCTGACACGTGCTGGTGCAGGGCTGGGACGGCACATCGGGAAAAGTAGTGGCGGCTGGGGACCGAATACCGAGGGGCGGCCGCCGCCATGAGGTTGCGAAAGGCCTCGGTCTCTACTAGCCTATAGGGCAGCATCTCCAGGCTAAGCAATCTGGAGATGTGCACATTAAGGGCTTGGGCGTGCGGGTGGGTTGCACTATATTTGCGTTTCCGCTCCAGCGTCTGGGGTATGGAGAGCTGAACGCTGGTGGATGCTGTGGAGGATCGTGGAGGCGACGATGGGGTTTTTGGGCCAGGGTCCTGGGCAGGGGGCTGACTAGCAGCTGACACAGGGGAAGGAGCAGTGGTGTGCACGGCCGGAGGTGAACGGGCTTGTTGCCACTGAGTGGGGTGCTTAGCATTCATATGCCTGCGCATACTGGTGGTAGTTAAGCTAGTAGTGGTGGAACCCCTGCTGAGCCTGGTTTGGCAAATGTTGCACACCACAGTCCGTCGGTCATCCGGTGTTTCCTTAAAGAACCTCCACACTTCTGAAGATCTAGCCCTCGCCGCAAGAGCCCTCACCACGGGAGCTTCACTAGTTGACAGTGGCGCTGATGCACCAGCTCTGGCCCTGCCTCTCCGTCTGGCCCCACCACTGCCTCTTCCAACCTGTTCAGGTCGAGGACTCTCCTCCGTCTCAGAAGCACTGTGTTCACCCGGCCTCTCAACCCAGCTTGGGTCTGTCACCTCATCATCCTCCGATCCCTCAGTCTGCTCCCCCCTCGGACTTCCTGCCCTGACAACAACTTCCCCACTGTCTGACAACCGTGTCTCCTCATCGTCGGACACCTCTTTACACACTTCCACTACGTCAAGAAGGTCATCATCACCCACAGACTGTGACTGGTGGAAAACCTGGGCATCGGAAAATTGCTCAGCAGCAACCGGACAAGTGGTTTGTGACTGTGGGAAGGGTCCAGAAAACAGTTCCTCAGAGTATGCCGGTTCAAATGGCAAATTTTCCTGGGAGGGGGCAGACTGGGGGGGAGGAGGCTGAGGTGCAGGAGCTGGAGGAGTGGGGATTTCGGTGACATGGGTGGACTGCGTGGAAGACTGACTGGTGGTGGACAAATTGCTCGAAGCATTGTCAGCAATCCACGACATCACCTGTTCGCACTGTTCTGGCCTCAACAGTGCTCTACCACGAGTCCCAGTAACTTCAGACATGAACCTAGGGAGTGTAGCTCTGCGGCGTTCCCCTGCTCCCTCATCAGCAGGTGGTGTCTCACCCCGCCCAGGACCACGGCCTCTGACCCCTGCAGTAGTTGGACGCCCACGTCCCCGCCCTCGTCCTCTACCCCTAGCCCTGGGGTTAAACATTTTTAAAATGAGAGTTATAACTTTTTTTTTTTTTTTTACTTTTTTTTGTTTTTTTTTGTGTTTTTTTGTGTTTTTTGTTTTTTTTTGTGTTTTTTGTTTTTTTTTGAGTTTTTAGAACCAAACAATCCTATCCTATTGCTATGGCTATTTTCTAGCCAAGTATCAAAGGAAGCACACTACTATGCCAGATGAGATGACACTGAGTTAGTGCCTAATAGAAATCCAACCCCTACTGAATTTTCCAACTTCAGCCTTTGCTATGGATATGTGCGCCACTAAGCGCAGAACACAGCGGTCGCAAGTCTCACTACAAATTGCTCAGAATTGGCAAGTACATGCACTGCAGAAACTAAAGCCACCAGCAGATCAACCAGAAATCAAATATATAGAACGCTACTGTAGGCTTCAAGAAGCTGTTTGTATTCTCCTATGGCTATTTTCTAGCCAAGTATCAAAGGAAGCACACTACTATGCCAGATGAGATGACACTGAGTTAGTGCCTAATAGAAATCCAACCCCTACTGAATTTTCCCACTTCAGCCTTTGCTATGGATATGTGCGCCACTAAGCGCAGAACACAGCGGTCGCAAGTCTCACTACAAATTGCTCAGAATTGGCAAGTACATGCACTGCAGAAACTAAAGCCACCAGCAGATCAACCAGAAATCAAATATATAGAACGCTACTGTAGGCTTCAAGAAGCTGTTTGTATTCTCCTATGGCTATTTTCTAGCCAAGTATCAAAGGAAGCACACTACTATGCCAGATGAGATGACACTGAGTTATTGCCTAATAGAAATCCAACCCCTACTGAATTTTGCCACTTCAGCCTTTGCTATGGATATGTGCGCCACTAAGCGCAGAACACAGCGGTCGCAAGTCTCACTACAAATTGCTCAGAATTGGCAAGTACATGCACTGCAGAAACTAAAGCCACCAGCAGATCAACCAGAAATCAAATATATAGAACGCTACTGTAGGCTTCAAGAAGCTGTTTGTATTCTCCTATGGCTATTTTCTAGCCAAGTATCAAAGGAAGCACACTACTATGCCAGATGAGATGACACTGAGTTAGTGCCTAATAGAAATCCAACCCCTACTGAATTTTCCCACTTCAGCCTTTGCTATGGATATGTGCGCCACTAAGCGCAGAACACAGCGGTCGCAAGTCTCACTACAAATTGCTCAGAATTGGCAAGTACATGCACTGCAGAAACTAAAGCCACCAGCAGATCAACCAGAAATCAAATATATAGAACGCTACTGTAGGCTTCAAGAAGCTGTTTGTATTCTCCTATGGCTATTTTCTAGCCAAGTATCAAAGGAAGCACACTACTATGCCAGATGAGATGACACTGAGTTATTGCCTAATAGAAATCCAACCCCTACTGAATTTTGCCACTTCAGCCTTTGCTATGGATATGTGCGCCACTAAGCGCAGAACACAGCGGTCGCAAGTCTCACTACAAATTGCTCAGAATTGGCAAGTACATGCACTGCAGAAACTAAAGCCACCAGCAGATCAACCAGAAATCAAATATATAGAACGCTACTGTAGGCTTCAAGAAGCTGTTTGTATTCTCCTATGGCTATTTTCTAGCCAAGTATCAAAGGAAGCACACTACTATGCCAGATGAGATGACACTGAGTTAGTGCCTAATAGAAATCCAACCCCTACTGAATTTTCCCACTTCAGCCTTTGCTATGGATATGTGCGCCACTAAGCGCAGAACACAGCGGTCGCAAGTCTCACTACAAATTGCTCAGAATTGGCAAGTACATGCACTGCAGAAACTAAAGCCACCAGCAGATCAACCAGAAATCAAATATATAGAACGCTACTGTAGGCTTCAAGAAGCTGTTTGTATTCTCCTATGGCTATTTTCTAGCCAAGTATCAAAGGAAGCACACTACTATGCCAGATGAGATGACACTGAGTTAGTGCCTAATAGAAATCCAACCCCTACTGAATTTTCCCACTTCAGCCTTTGCTATGGATATGTGCGCCACTAAGCGCAGAACACAGCGGTCGCAAGTCTCACTACAAATTGCTCAGAATTGGCAAGTACATGCACTGCAGAAACTAAAGCCACCAGCAGATCAACCAGAAATCAAATATATAGAACGCTACTGTAGGCTTCAAGAAGCTGTTTGTATTCTCCTATGGCTATTTTCTAGCCAAGTATCAAAGGAAGCACACTACTATGCCAGATGAGATGACACTGAGTTATTGCCTAATAGAAATCCAACCCCTACTGAATTTTGCCACTTCAGCCTTTGCTATGGATATGTGCGCCACTAAGCGCAGAACACAGCGGTCGCAAGTCTCACTACAAATTGCTCAGAATTGGCAAGTACATGCACTGCAGAAACTAAAGCCACCAGCAGATCAACCAGAAATCAAATATATAGAACGCTACTGTAGGCTTCAAGAAGCTGTTTGTATTCTCCTATGGCTATTTTCTAGCCAAGTATCAAAGGAAGCACACTACTATGCCAGATGAGATGACACTGAGTTAGTGCCTAATAGAAATCCAACCCCTACTGAATTTTCCCACTTCAGCCTTTGCTATGGATATGTGCGCCACTAAGCGCAGAACACAGCGGTCGCAAGTCTCACTACAAATTGCTCAGAATTGGCAAGTACATGCACTGCAGAAACTAAAGCCACCAGCAGATCAACCAGAAATCAAATATATAGAACGCTACTGTAGGCTTCAAGAAGCTGTTTGTATTCTCCTATGGCTATTTTCTAGCCAAGTATCAAAGGAAGCACACTACTATGCCAGATGAGATGACACTGAGTTATTGCCTAATAGAAATCCAACCCCTACTGAATTTTCCCACTTCGGTCTTTGCTATGGATATGTGTGCCACTAAGAGCTAAACACAACGGTAGCAAGTCCCCCTGCTAATTCCTCACAAAATGGTAAAAGATGCAAATTAAAATAAAAAAAGTAGAACGTTATTGTAGCCCTAAGAAGGGCTGTTGGGTTCTTTGAGAATCACTCCTGCCAAACAGTAAGCTAATAGAACACCCTAACGCTTTCCCTGACCAGCAGCAGCTCTCTCCCTAGCGGCATCCAGAGACAGAATGATCCGAGCAGCGCGGCCAGCGGCTAGTCTATCCCAGGGTCACCTGATCTGGCCAGCCAACCACTGCTATCGACGTGTAAGGGTACCACGTCATGCTGGGTGGAGTGCAGAGTCTCCTGGCTTGTGATTGGCTCTGTTTCTGGCCGCCAAAAAGCAAAACGGCGGGAGCTGCCATTTTCTCGAGCGGGCGAAGTATTCGTCCGAGTAACGAGCAGTTTCGAGTACCCTAATGCTCGACCGAGCATCAAGCTCGGACGAGCATGTTCGCTCATCTCTAATCATTATCTTTAAGTGGATTTTTAGGCATTCTTCCATACCAGCTTTGAAAAAGTAGACTGTGCTGCATTGATTTTCTGCACCATCTGGTCATCCAGCTGTAGGGAGAAGTCCAGAATGTGAATACTTGTATACATATACAAGCCAGACTGAATTTTCATCTTGATGCAGCATGAAATGGCTGGGAATGCATAACATGATAGTATAATATTACTGTGTTGTACTAAGCCATTGTTTTGATGTTGTGTAATGCAAAATGCATTGTATCTCTCTCTACATATTTCAGAGGTACGTTGCTGATTTTCAGACAAACCCTTACTATGGTCATTAGCAAATGCCATATGAAGGAATTAACTTTAGCTGCTGCTCATATTATGTAACTGCATTCTATGTATTTTGACACTCTAATACCCCTTTAAATTGAGATTGAGATTCCACTATAGGAAATGCAGGCTTTTTTTTAGGATATTTTATCATGTCTGCGGGTTTCTAACTGTCACAACCATAAAGACAGTCTACATGACTAACTACAGTCCTTGGCATGTACTGTGCAAATAGATAGACTTTTTCACAAGAATTGAGTTAAATTTGGGTACCAGAGACATTAAAATGTTATATCCTAGTGATATACCATAAGATTATATTAGTTAAAAACCCCTACCCTTATTATTAAAAATAGTATTCCGACAATCCTTTATTTCTATTGGTTCTTACATCATCTGTTAAAAACACATGTAAAGCGATCGACACGTTTCGGCCGAAGCCTTAGTCCTGATCTAACATAAGATGAAACCACTGCTCTATTTAATAATAATAATTCCTTTATTTGTATGGCGCACACAGATTATGCAGCGCTACACAGAGCTTGCCAAATCAGTTTAAAATAACCCGCCCCTTCCACCTGGCTGGTGGGGGTGAGCACAACCTGCAATATCTAATACCAACTTTATAATGCACTAGCAGTACCATATGTGTGTACTGTTTTCAGCTACCATCCACTGAACTTCGCGTTTTGGCTAAAAAGCCTTAGTCTTGATCAAGACTAAGGCTTTTTAGCCAAAACGCGTAGATCAGAACCTATTGTGTTTTACCCGATGTACGTCTATGCTGTATGCTGAATAAAGAAAAGTTGATTTTATAAAGACCAAGGTGCCTGCGCTGGAGTTTTCTTCTGTTTTCTTCTTTGCAAGTATATGCCTTTGCCTTGGGCACTCTGACCACGGCTGGCCGTTCACTGTCAGGTGGGAGAAGTTTGGAGCTGACTACCGTGGGAGTTTAAGTTTGTATCTGCTGAACTTCAGTTCATAATGGAATTACACAAGCATAAAAGTTAATATCTACTAAAAAAGGTAAGCTGGGGACACACATCAATAACTGAGTATTAGATCATGGCTTAAGTTCAGACCTTGCGGTTGTCTCAAACCTAAAACAAAAATCCAAAAAGATTCCCAATTTCTGAGTTTCCTTTGATGGTCAACCCCCTCTTATGGGTTTAGTGACATGTTCAATTCCCATCCATGACAAACTTCTCACCTCTCCAGCATGTCCTTCTCTGAAATGGCGTGTTAGGGAGGACACTCCTACTGTTGTATTATCAACATCTGATATATGACATCTAATGCACACTTTTAGTGAGCACGTAGTGCATCCTGCATATTACACCCTACATTCCGTGCATTCCGCTAAATACACTAGTGTCTCATATGTGGGGTTCCATCTTCTGACCTTAATCTATCATGATTATTGAGGTTACAGTGACACCTGTTAGTTCCTATTTACCATATATTTCAGTGGACAAAGCCCTCTTCACTGAATTGTTGAGGTTCTACCATCAACATAGACAAAGGTTATTTACTGTAAGAGCAGTGAGACTATGGAAATCTCTGCCGCAGGAGGTTGTTATGGCGGACTCTATGTACATGTTCAAGAGAGGCCTGGATGCCTTTCTGGAGAGAAAGAAATATCACAAGTTATGGGGGAAAACATTTATTTAATTCATAAAGGTTGGACTTGATGGACTTGCGTCTTTTTCCAGCCTTGTATACTATGATACTATAAATAGAGTTGCAATAAAATAAGATTGTCTTGATCAATTTACATAGTTCTAACACACTTCAATTGAGAAGGACATCCACAAGAACAGCCACTTCTCCAATGAAAAATACATAGAATATGCAAGAGGGAAATCGCAAATAGAAGTAACCAGATTCAGGAGGGACCATATCTGTAAGGAATTTATAGTAAGATGGAATATTTTCCCTTTTATACTCTGGAGGGTCTAGGATCAGAACATTTCCATAAATATCGTAACAGTGGCAGTCACCTACTTACCAACCATCATAATTCACGCACAAGAGATCTCCCCCACTGACACTATGTCAAGTACAGTGCATGCTGGAGAATGTAGCTCACAGAGAAATATTATACTGTCATAAAAATAACAGATGGGTATTTTATTTTGTTTAGCAACAAATGGATATCTCTGCTGTCTCCTGACAGAACGGCATAGCAGATTTCCCAGGGGAGTAACAAACAAAAACAAGCGTGGAAGAGGTGATAGAAGAACAAATTGGACTTGCTGCAAGATATATTTTGTCAATATGAAGGACACCGGAGGGCAGCTCAGTTTAGATTTAACAAAATGCATATTGGAGATAGTATTATGTAGAGGTCAGTGATTGTAACCTAGCCAATATCCTTTTTGTTTGTACAATGCAATGTTATTATGATTCAGACCTCATTACTCACTCTGATCTTATGGTAAAATGATTCATTCTATTCCGAGCAACTCACAACAAAGCACTCCATGCTTTAGACAACTGCTCCCTGAATGTGGTTGACTCGAATCTGATCAGTCATGATATAAAAAGCTAAGTGATTGGATTAGTAATTTATTACAGATAATGGTTTAAAATAATTTACTACAAGTCTTAAATGAATGCCAAAAATACAGAGGAGACCTAATAGTAGTACAGAAATTGAACAAACTGTTGCAAACTTTATGGTCCAGATTTACTAAAGACCCTGCACCAGTTTTTGGTCGGACTTCTTTTACTGCTTGCGCATGTATTTAAGAAGTGTCCGAGACACATTTGTGGCACACACTGCACTATACCCGACGTCACACAGAATTCTGCACTGAAATGGGCCTTCCGATGCTCTTTCAGACTGTGCGCCACATTTATCATGAACAGAAATGTGTTGTACGCCCCATGTTAAATGTGCACCAAAAAAAATTGTGTACTCTCTCGGAGCAGCGCAGAGAATGCCAGATTAATGAAGAACGGGTGCCACAAATCAAGAATCTGACGCCCTCTGCGCACTATACAGGCAAACTGCACATAGTACAGACTGCACTATTTTTAGTAAATGCGGTGGGCCAATATCTTTGAAGCCAGTTGAAATAGATTTAAGGGTTTTCTCAGCCATTTTTTTAATGACCCATCCTCCAGTTTGACTATTAATACCTAATTGTCGGGATCCGGTTTAAAGGCAACCGGATCAACCGGTACTGTGAAAAGGTCAGGTACTCAACAACTAATTGTTGCAGTTTCTGGGTTTCTGTCCCACACAGAAAGTATTGTAGGCCTAGAGAATAGACTTTAAAAAACAGGCTAAAACACCTTTTATAACTTTTTTTAGGGAAATTAAGATATACCGTATTTTTACCACAACAGCTGCCTTGAACTGTGCACAGGTCTGCCACCTGCTGGTCATTCATCCTTATAATCAGGTGCGCCTTATAATGCGATGCGCCTTATATATGAATCTAAACGTTTTAGTAGGTATTTATTGATGGTGCGCCTTATAATCAGGTGCGCCTTATTGTCCGAAAAATACGGTAAACAAAAGGCAAGTCTTACAGTATAGAATAGTGTGCAGGTCCAAAACATACATACAACCCCTGTTACAAACCTCACAAACCCTAGTGGGCAGGGACTTCTGTTCGACATTTTCTACACTGAATGGGGGGGATTTCACAATGTGCCTCAGGTTCCGCCAGTCTCTAGCTGGAAAACACTAATCTTTTGCACTGTGATCATGAATTCAAGTACAGCATAAGACTGTCTGTTCCTACTTTAAACCTACTTTTAGTAGGTCTAAACTGTGTGAGAGAATTTTGGCCACATGTACGATTTCCTGAAAGCCACACTCCCTTCATCGGACAATTCAGGAAAGTGCCAAACAAAGGTCTAAAAGCCTTGATAACTGTAGTTCAAGGCATTTTAGACAGTGTTTTGGTGCAAAACCACCAGAAGCAAGTGCATATATAAATTATACCAGAACAAATCAGATGAAATCCAAGATGACTGTGAGTCAGAATTGAATAGCAAGAGAATGGTCAAATTACAGAGGGAGGAGATGTGGGAAGAGCGTGTCCTCGCTTGCATTTCCTCCTAGCTATAGTGTCCATGGTCCACAGTTGCATAGCCTCAGGTTCAGAGATAGAAAAAGATGGAAAAAATTCTTAAGGAGATAAAGAGAGTAACACAGAGGACAGATTAGGGTCTGCTCTATCCCTGTGTTTATCTCTATGTCTGTGCTATTGCTGGTGTTAGCTCTAAGAAATCGGGATCTGGATGATGAACCAAGGAATCTTTAATAGACTCAGAAAGTCTTTGTTTAAAGATAGACCTCAAAGAGGGTTCACAGCAGTTCAAAGTTGCACTATGCTTGGGGAACACCATACAATACTCTGCAGAGTGTTTACCTTGTTTCAGGGAGAGGAAATGAGATTTTGCCAGTGCAACAAGATCTTGCCGAGCATAAGTGGGTCCCAAGGATCCAAAAAATTGATTCAAACAGGTCCATTCTTCTACTCCAAAAGAAAGTTTAAGGACTGAAGACTGTGGATCTCCCCTGCATTAGAGAGACAACTGCTACCATCTGGGCTTGTGTGGCAAGCTAATTCTGTACAGTAAACTGGATTCCCAGAAAGTTTCAAATGATTCATGCTCACCAGAAAAACAATCTAGGAGCAATGGCCCACATTTACTAAAGGCCCTGCTCCAGTTTTCAGTCAAACGTTTCATTTTCTTTTTGGTGCAAACTGCTTGCACAGGTATTTGAGAAGTGTCTGAGACACATTTGTGGCGCACACAACACAATTGTGGCACAACACTTTGTGGTGCATGCTGTACTACTCTTCATGCAACATGGTGCTCAGTCAGACCTTGCACCACATTTAACATGCAAAGTCTGACAAAAATGTATCGCACACAACATGTTAAAGGTGCAACAAAAAAAAAATGGTGCACTCTGTCGGGGCAGTGCAGGGAGAGCCAGATTCATGAAGAATGTGAGACACAAATCATGAATATGGGATGCCCTGCATATTACACAGGCAAACTACACATAGAACAGTTTACACTGTTCTTAGTAAATGTGCCGCAATGTCTTTACATTTTAAGTAAGAGGTGCTGCACATCCAAAAATGCATGACTTAAAAACCACATCCTATGGACGGTTTCACAGCCCAATCCTGCCAATGGCACTGAAAGCAGGAGTGCACAGTACCATCATATTCACTAGAGAATTCGCTGAGTTTAACGAATTTTCCAACAAAACTTGAATCGACCTGAATCGAATCATGGCGAATCACATTAAAAACCAGGTATTTCCTGGCTGCAGAGAGCCTGTAGGGTGTTGAATGTTGTGCCATGCTCAAATATGCATAGGGAGGGTGGTTTGGTATTCAAACAATGCTGGGTTTTAGTATGACACGCACATGACAGCCGCCGCTCTTAGCGAAGATCCACGAGGAGACCTCTTGTTCTGGAAGGCACTGTCACACTCAGAGAATAGACCGGGATAGTGTATCCATAAAAGCAATTTTAATAAATGGTAGAGGGTAAAACACTACACGTTTCGGCTCCGGGCTGGAGCCTTCATCAGGCGGATAATTACAATTATGTAATTATCCGCCTGACGAAGGCTCCAGCCTGGAGCCGAAACGCGTAGTGTTTTACCCTTTACCTTTTATTAAAATTGCTTTTATGGATACACCATCCCGGTCTATTCTCTGAGTGTGACAGCGCCTTCTAGAACGGGACGTCTCCTCGTGGATCTTCGCTATACAGCCAAGTCTGTCAACACTGGTTTGCCCGGACCTGAGTCCCGTCTGCAGCAGTCTCTCAATCTATTTTATGAGACGCTCTATTTTTCACTAAACCAGGTGAGAGATATTCGATTATATATTTCCCTTATCAAACGAAATACACTTGAATCCTCTGCGCTTTTTGTCTTCCCCTCCCATTGGCCACGTTGATGCATACCTGTGGCCACGTTGATGCATACCCCATTGGCCATGTTGATGCATACCTGTGGATCCCCACATTAACGCATTCAACGCCAGCCATCCATTCTAAGAGCCGCCACTCTTAGAATCGCTTCACTCTTCAATTCCATGGGCACTTACAGAGGCCAACTTCACCAAATAAGCGAAGCGGGAACGCAGCCTAACAAGGTAACGTGTGTGCCAGCTTGAAAGGACTGAGCTAAGGACCAATATCCAACTATAAAATCAAAGAGTGCACTCTTTTTACACTGACATCAGATGATTCTGACAGAACCTGTTTTGTTAAACATTGATACTTGTAGAAACCCCCCAAAAGATTGGAGATGGGGTCGGCAGTAATTTTGCATTGACGGCACTGATAATGTTCCCCTTCATTTCATCCATCAGTGTCCGCATTCAATCGGTCAATAATCCATCAGTATTGCTAAAGCCCAAAACAAACAGGAGTTGATCCATAACAGAGATGACCAGTAAATGGGACATTTGCATGTCCTCTGTGTTCTGTATCCACTCCTGCTTTTGGCTATCAATCCTGAAGTTTTTCATTCCTTCTGACAGATGAAATGAAGGGGAAAACCAAACATAGTGGCAACGTCATAGAGTGGTGGAGGGTGAAAACAGCATTATGGAAATCACAGGGTGTTCCAGGGAGGCAGCAGTCAGTTGACAGCAGCGTGGCACAATCACAAATTATGGAGGTGGCAGCAACATCATAGTGTGGCATAATGACAGTTTGGGGAAATTTGGAAATTTGGGGAATACAGAACTCCAAAAACTGACACCCTAGACTTTGAGAAAAATCACTCCACCAACTATGTGGATTTAACACGGATTTATTGATATCTACTTTAGCAACAAAAAAGAATTGAAATTTGGGGAATACAGAACCCCAAAAGCTGACACCTGGACTTTGAACAAAAATCATTCCATCAACTATGTGGATTTGTCACAGATTTCTTGATATCTACTTTAGCAACAAAAAAGAATTGAAATTTGGGGAATACAGATCCCCAACAACGGAGACCCTGGACAAAAATCACTCCATCAGCTACTGAGTACAAGCAGCTAGACGCTAGAGGAAAAACATGCCATGTGAAATGACTGGATTGCAAATGGCCATCTGTTTTTATAGGGCTGTGACATCACATAGCCTGCCGGTCACTGATTGGCTTACAGGTCTGCACATGTGCTCAAGGGTGTTCCTTTCTTCTTCCCAGAGTTCTCTGCCCCATGTAACACATTGGGGCAGATTTACTTACCCGGTCCATTTGTGATCCAGCGGCGCGTTCTCCGACGGTGATTCGGGTTCTGCCGGGATTTACAAAGGTCGTGCGCCCGATGTCCACTAGGTGTCGCTGGTGCACTGAAGTCCGCCGGAGTTCACTGGAATTCCCCTCCTTCGTTCTGGTGTATGTGAGTGCTATTTTTGAGACATTTTTTTTTTAAATTCCGCAGTTTTTCTGAATCTGTTGGGTTTTCCGAAGGCCATGCCCCCTGATTTCTGTCGCGTGAAAGACGGTGCCCATGCGCCACAATCCGATCGTGTGCGCCAAAATCCCGGGGCAATTTGGCGAAAAACGGAAATATTCGGGAAACCCAACGTAAGTGCGGCGTTCGGACCTTTAGTAAATGAGCCACATTGTGCACACAGCCATTTTGCTAGTAAAGGGGGAAAAACTAATTTTTCCTGAAATTCTAAACGAATTCCACTTCGTTAGAAACGTTTCACCCATCTCTTATATTCCCCAAATACTGAAGGCTTGGATGTGTCCTTCTGAATTTCACAGCTGCTATTGAAGGTCTTGTAAGGTCATTGAAGAACAGTGGTCTGTAAATAACTGTGCTAATGACCTTCTATTCGTGCTGCAGCAGTGAAGAAACCTCATCAGATAAACTTGGTGCAAAAAAACATACACATAAATATATATGTATTTGTAAGTGCATAATAGTCTATTTGTGTAGTGTACATGTGCACCAACATAAATACATATGTAAATGCTGGCATTGTGCACCTATGAGCATGGCAAACACATATTAAACACAAGGACACTCACATTACAGGCCCGTATCAGCCTCTTATCTGCACCAAACAGCACAGAGAGACAGTGTGAGCAACCTCCACCACCCTGTACCAACACTGAGATATTCTCTATGTGCAAAGGAAGTTATGGCTGCTCTGCTTCCATCTACCATGTGACCCGCAGTAGTATTCAAGAACAGTCAGCTTTCCCTGCAGTGGCAGGAACACTAGTGACAGGGGCATCACTGGTGGGGAAGGAATTATCATTAGCCCAGTTTGCCCCTTATAGTTATCCCTGCACATCACACATAGTTGCACCTGTGCATTTACCTTAAAGGGGTATTCCCATTTCAGCAAATGAATGTTATTGTTCGTATTAGAGAAAGCTATAAAATGTTCCAATATACTTTTAGTATTAATTCCCCACAGTTTTTTAGATCTCTGCTTGCTGACCTTCTATAGAAAGCTTCACAGGTGATACTAACGAGCCGTGCACCGGTGTGACCATTGTGAGATATCTGTCCACTGGAAGTAATCATAGAAGCTTTCTATAGAATGACAGCAAGCAGAGATCCAGAAAACTGTGAGGAATTGATACAGAAAGTAGATTGGAAAATTGGATAGATTTTTATAATACAAACAATAACATTTGCTGAAATGGGAATAACCTTTTAAACATGTTGTAGTGACGAGGCCCATTCTGGTGGGTGGGACTTCTGATGAGAGCAGAGGAAGTAAATACATATAGATGCAGAGAGCCAGAGGATTCTCCCATCTAACATAGGGGTGAAATAATGATAATGAGCAAGAAGCAGCTGTAGCTGGCATGCCACCCGCATCCTGCTAAGCTACTGCAGAGAAGAGTGATGAGGCCCGCTGGCGGAGGGATATAGTGTACAAGCAACATGCCTGATAGTACTCCTCTGCGCATGATGAGCCTGAAGAGGAAACCCAGAGGTTGGACGTAGAGCAACCAGTAGACGGAGCTGTACATAAGGTTAAAGATTTAATGTACAGTAAGAGAGCATAATATGTAATAGATAAGCTACCACTCTCAAGTCCAAACACGGGGATCACCTACATTTTGGAGTCCGAGAATTTAGCCCTTAAGCCCTGCCCGCTTACACAAAATGGCGTCCTTACGCTAAATTTACCCCAAAGCACCCAGACCAACTCACTGCCACCACCTACTAATTACATATACTAAGAAGGCCGCACATAATGACCTGGTAAGGTAATCCCTTCTAAAATTTAGATTCTTTAAGGCTACATGCAGAGGCTTATTAAAGTTAACACTTTAATTTACATAAAAATACACTCAAAACATAAACTTGTCAGATTAAAATATAAAAAAAGGAAGTTACAAAACAATATACATACAATACACACAAACAGTTATGGGATAAAGGAATCTAAATTCCCTTACTATCAGACAGAGAGACATACCTCCCAACCGTCCCGTTTTGGGCGGGACAGTCCCGTTTTTTAACCCTTGTCCCGCCTGCACGGACTGTTAAGTGAAAGTCCCGGTTTTTTTGCGGTTTCACGGATTTTTCCGTTTTGTCCCGCCCCCGAGTCCCGCCCCCCCGAGTCCCGCCCCCGAGTCCCGCCCCCGAGTCCCGCCCCCGTCCTGCTCAGGATACAGAGAAGCCAGGGGGCGGGGTGCAGCGTCCTCCTCCTCTCCAGCTCCCGGCTGTCTGCTGCAGAGCCGGCACCTCCCCCATCCCCTCCCCTGGGAGGCAGAGCCCTCCCTGTCCTCAGGCTGCCACTTGCAGGCACATGGATGGATGGATGGATGGATGGAGCAGTGCAGAGTGTCATGTTCTCTGCACTGCCGCTGCACAGCAGCCCCAGGGGATCATCCTCCGTGCAGGCAGGAACTCTCCAGCTCTGCTACATCAATGGCTCCCTGCCCCCACCTCCTCCTCCTGCTCCTCACTGAAGTTCCTCTGATGAAGCAGAGCCGAGTGTGTGCAGCTGCTGCAGTGTGATAACAGGTACTCTACAGTGACTGCAGGCAGCAGCTAAAGGGTTAAACACTTTCCTCCATAGACCCCCTGCCCCCATCCCTAACCCCCCCAGTGCCCTTCTATTCTGCTTTTATTGTACCATATACTTAATCCCTTAACCCCTTTAAGGACGGAGGGTTTTTCCGCTCATTTCTCGCTCTCCAACTTCAAAAATCCATAACTTTTTCATGTTTCCGTGTACAGAGCTGTGTGAGGGCTTATTTTGTGCGTAACAAATTTTACTTTCCCGTAATGTTATTTATTTTAACATGCCGTGTACTGCGAAGCTGCAAAAAATTCCAAATGTGGAAATTTTTTTTTAAAAAACCGCACGTGTCACGTTCTTGTGGGCTCAGTTTTTTCGACTTTGACTGTGCACTCAAAATAACACGTCAGCTTTATTCTTTGGTTCGGTGCGATCGCGGTGATACCGGATTTATAGGTTTTATTGTGTTTTAATACATTTTCAAAAATTAAACGAATGTGTGCAAAAAAAAAAAATAAAAAAATTTTGCCATCTTCTGACGCTAATAACTTTTTCATATTTCGGTGCACGGAGCTGGGGGTGGGGTCATTTTTGGCGAAATGAGCCGACGTTTTCATTGCTACCATTTTGAGGTCTGTGCAACATTTTGATCATTTTTAATTTCATTTTTTATGTGATGTAAAAAGGTGTAAAAGTCGCATTTCGGACATTTGGGCGCCATTTCCCGCCTCGGAGGTCACCGCCGCCCGTAACCGTTTTTATATTTTGATAGATCGGGCATTTTGGGACGCGGCGATACCTAATGTGTTTGTGATTTTTACTGTTCATTATGTTTTATATCCGTTCTAGGGAAAGGGAGGTGATTAGAATTTTTAATATTTTATAAATTTTTTTTATTTTTAAAACCTGTTTTTTCTTTTTTTTCCACTATTTCTTAGACCATCTACGGTACATTAACCCTAGATGGTCAGATCGCTCCTACCATATACTGCAATACTTCTGGCTCATTGTAACGAACCTGCAGAAGCCATGTAGCCTCGTGTCAAAAGAAGACCCGAGGCTACCACGGCAAACGATCGCCGCCCCCGATGACGTTCGGGGGCACAGCGATCGTAAAAAAGACTTTGCCGGCGACAATGACCGACTGCGGTTATTAGCGGTGGGGGTTTTCTGCAACATGCAAAACCCCCCACCTTGTATGAAGAAGACTCAGCCCGTGAGCCCTCTTCATACACTCCTTATACTCTCTGCGTCGTAGAGCTACGGCGCAGAGCGTTAAGGGGTTAAAGGGGTTTTCCCACAAATACAAGTTAGGCTCTATCCATAGGACAGGGCTTAACCTGCTGATGTGTGGGGGTTTCAGTGATGTGACCCCCATAGATCATGAAAACGAGGGGTCTGTTGGGGTCCACATAAGGTCCATGTCATCGCTCTATGACAGTAATGGAGCAGAATGGTCATACACGGCCGCCTGCTCCATTACTCTGACGGAACGATTTTTGCGTTTCCATATTTCACTCCCCACTTTCAAAAATCAATAACTTTTTTATTTTTCCATGTACAGAGCTGTGTGCGGCCTGTTTCTGCGTAACAAATTATACTTCCTAGTGACAGTATTAAATATTCCAGGCCCTGTACTGGGAAGCGGGAAGGAAAATATCAAATGTGTTTTTTATGGCTTTCACTGCGCGCTCAATAGGACTCCTCCCCTTTACTGCGCTCCATAGGACCCCTCCCCTTTACTGCGCTCCATAGGACCCCTCCCCTTTACTGCGCTCCATAGGACCCCTCCCCTTTACTGCGCTCCATAGGACCCCTCCCCTTTACTGCGCTCCATAGGACCCCTCCCCTTTACTGCGCTCCATAGGACCCCTACCCTTTACTGCGACAACGAGCATGTCTCCCCCCCCTAGACAACAAGCATGTCCCCCCCCTAGACAACGAGGATTTCCCCCCCTAGACAACGAGCATTTCCCCCTGCTAGACAACGAGCATGTCTCCCCCTGACCCCTAGACAACGAGCATGTCCCCCCCCAAGACAACGAGCATGCCCCCCCCTAGACAACGAGCATGTCCCCCCCCCAAACAACGAGCATTCCCCCCCCCCTAGACAACGAGCATGTCTCCCCCCGACTCCTAGACAACGAGCATGTCCCCCCCCCTAGACAACTAGCATTTCCCCCCCCCCCCTAGACAACGAGCATGTCTACCCCTGACCCCTAGACAACGAGCATGTCCTCCCCTGTGGCTGCGTGCCCTTTTTTGTGTGTTTGTGTTATTTTTGTCTTCCAGGACCGTGCCTGCTGTGGACTGCTTCGGATTCGAAGGATTACGTCTATGACCGACATTTCTAACAAATAAAATGGTCAATGAGGGTGTGTCTGCGTCTTTTGTTCAATAAAATTTTCTGAAAACGGTGTGATTATTTATTTTTTTGCGACACTCTTCATAGTTTGCCGTAGTAGTGGTGCCGGCTAGGTGACGGTGCTCATTACTAAGGGCTGGCCTTAGTGTTTGCCTTAATTTTTTTGGCAAATTTACACTAACGCCCATACCATTACCCTGGTACCCACCGCCACCAGGGGTGCCGGGAAGAGCCGGGTACAAACCAGTACCTGACCGTCTATAGATGGTCAGGTGTTGGGGCGGCTGCAGGCTGTTATTGTTGCGCTGGGATAGCCCCCTAACAGTGGCCTATCCCAGCTCAGTAATGGCAGGCTGCTGCTGCTTTTTTGTATCAGGCTGATTTGAACAATAGGGGCACCCCATGCCGTTTTTCCCCCCCATTTTTTTGTAAAAATGGGGGAAACAGCCTGGGAGCCCCCTTTAAAGGGGGGACCCCACGCATATTTTTGTCAAAAATTTGAAGAAAAAACGGCATGGGGTGCCCCCTATTTTTCAAATCAGCCTGATACAAAAAAGCAGCAGCAGCCTGCTATTACTGAGCTGGGATAGGTCACTGTTAGGGGGCTATTCCAGCGCAACAATAACAGCCTGCAGCCGCCCCAGCACCTGACCATCTATAGACGGTCAGGTACTGGTTTGTACCCGGCTCTTCCCGGCACCCCTGGTGGCGGTGGGTACCGGGGTAATGGTATGGGCGTTAGTGTGAATTTGCCAAAAAAATTAAGGCAAACACTAAGGCCAGCCCTTAGTAATGAGCACCGTCATCTAGCCGGCACCACCACTACGGCAAACTATGAAGAGTGTCGCAAAAAAATAAATAATCACACCGTTTTCAGAAAATTTTATTGAACAAAAAACGCAGACACACCCTCGTTGACCATTTTATTTGTTAGAACTGTCGGTCATCGATGTAATCCTTCGAATCCGAAGCAGTCCACAGCAGGCACGGTCCTGGAAGACAAAAATAACACAAACACACAAAAAAGGGCACGCAGGGGGGGACAGGCTTGTTGTCTAGGTGGGGGACATGCTCGTTGTCTAGGGGGGGGGACATGCTCGTTGTCTAGGGGGGGACATGGTCGTTGTCTAGGTGGGGGTACATTCTCGTTGTCTAGGTGGGGGTACATGCTCGTTGTCTAGGGGGGGTACATGCTCGTTGTCTAGGGGGGGTACATGCTCGTTGTCTAGGGGGGGGCATGCTCGTTGTCTAGGGGACATGCTCGTTGTCTAGGGGGGGCATGCTTGTTGTCTAGGGGGGGCATGCTCGTTGTCTAGGGGGGGCATGCTCGTTGTCTGGGGGGGACATGCTCGTTGTCTAGGGGGGGGCATGCTCGTTGTCTGGGGGCGGACATGCCCGTTGTCTAGGGGGGGACATGCTCGTTGTCTAGGGGAGGACATGCTCGTTGTCTAGGGGAGGACATGCTCGTTGTCTGGGGGGGCATGCTCGTTGTCTAGGGGAGGACATGCTCGTTGTCTAGGGGAGGACATGCTCGTTGTCTGGGGGGGCATGCTCGTTGTCTAGGGGAGGACATGCTCGTTGTCTAGGAGGGCATGCTCGTTGTCTGGGGGGGGCATGCTCGTTGTCTAGGGGGAGTGGAATATGCCCCCCAATTATATACATAAATATACATTGGTGCCAGTGGATGCGTTGAAGGTATGAGCAGTGGCGTGGCCAGGGGGTGTGGTTAGGGGGCGTGGCTAGGGTGTGGCTTCTGTGGGTAAAAAAATCGCCGCGGCGCGCTTCGCGCGCCGCCATTTTGTCCCTCTTTCTCCTCCACAAAAGTTGGGAGGTATGAGAGAGAGGCAACTTAACTGAGGACACAGCATAGAGATCTGACCAGTATTCTGATGATAAGAGTTCCTAGACTGACAAAGGCCTTTTTGCAGATTCACTAATTTAAACCCAGTGGGTCTTTGACCACCACCCCCTGGCTGTGATGTGAAAGAGTGGGAGGTCTGCATTTCCTCCTCCCTCCAGTGAGGTACTTTCTGTGTCTGGGGTTTTATTAAAAACCCATAACTTTTTGCCATTGCTTCCAATCATTAGGGTACCTTTCTACCTCTCACCCCATACCAAACATGGGGTGTCTAGGCCTAACATTAGTGGCGTTTTGCAATTGGACTGGGTTCCCATGCAGATAGGCTTTTGATACTCTAGCCATGAGGGTATCTTGATCTCCCCTGTAACTGAGGACCCATAGTTATGTTCCAGTTATGGACAGTGATGATATCTCTATTGTCTACTATTCCTAGAGATTAGATAGCAGAGGTGTGAATACTTGGTGCACAAACACGCTTCCTCCCAAAATTTGGTCACAAAGAGACCTCCTGGGGTGGTCGACCCTCAGCTAACACATCTCGTCCTGGCTGGTTGTAAAATGTAATTAACATTTGCTCTGCCAAATGGAGTCTCATAACTGGAATGCACTGTGGTTAGTAATAAAATTGCCACAAGAAACAATTAAAAAAATGTAAAGCTTGTAGAATATTATCAGAGTTGCTAATGACAATAATAACTATCTGAACCAGATAGTTATTATATCACCAGTAGAGATGAGCGAGCACTAAAATGCTCGGGTACTCGTTATTCGAGACGAACTTTTCCCGATGCTCGAGTGCTCGTCTCGAATAACGAGCCCCATTGAAGTCAATGGGAGACTCGAGCATTTTTCAAGGGGACCAAGGCTCTGCACAGGGAAGCTTGGCCAAACACCTGGGAACCTCAGAAAAGGATGGAAACACCACGGAAATGGACAGGAAACAGCAGGGGCAGCATGCATGGATGCCTCTGAGGCTGCTTAATCGCACCATTATGCCAAAATTATGGGCAACAGCATGGCCATGACAGAGTGACAGAATGAAGCTAGATAGCATCTAAAACATCCAATAATTGACCCTGACACTATAGGGGACGGCATGCAGAGGCAGCGGCAGCAGGCTAGAGAGTGTCATGGCGACATACCCTAAATGGACTCAGGCTTCAAACCAATGGGTGGCAGAGAGGAACCAAAGGAGGTGAGCAAGAAGCGCTCAAATAATATCGGTACATGATAAAAGTTTGCCAGTATATTTTGTGGATTACACAGCAGGGTGGCGACAAAGTTAACATGGAAGCCATGAAAACAACCCAAAATTCTGCCTGACACAGCTCGTTTGATAAGGGGACCATGTATGGAGGCAGTGAACTAGTAGTAGATTAAAGGTGCTGCAGTTAAAACTATGTTAGTTGGATCTTGGCATGGAGCTGGCGCTCCGCTGCCAGGCGAGCTTTCGCCAATCCAAGCCCCTGTCTCTAGGCTACTCCCCAAACAGCACTTCTAAGAACCTTTTGTATAAGATCAAGTGTAGTAGCGTTCTTATAAGTTTGGGATATGGCGGGTGAGGGGAATGTAAACAGATGCGCAAGAAGCGCTGAAATAATATCGGTAAATGATAAAAGTTTGCCAGTATATTTTGGGGATTACACAGCAGGGTGGCGACAAAGTTAACAAGTTTGATGTGGAAGCCATGAAAACAACCCAAAATTCTGCCTGACACAGCTCGTTTGATAAGGGGACCATGTATGGAGGCAGTGAACTAGTAGTAGATTAAAGGTGCTGCAGTTAAAACTATGTTAGTTGGATCTTGGCATGGAGCTGGCGCTCCGCTGCCAGGCGAGCTTTCGCCAATCCAAGCCCCTGTCTCTAGGCTACTCCCCAAACAGCACTTCTAAGAACCTTTTGTATAAGATCAAGTGTAGTAGCGTTCTTATAAGTTTGGGATATGGCGGGTGAGGGGAATGTAAACAGATGCGCAAGAAGCGCTGAAATAATATCGGTAAATGATAAAAGTTTGCCAGTATATTTTGGGGATTACACAGCAGGGTGGCGACAAAGTTAACAAGTTTGATGTGGAAGCCATGAAAACAACCCAAAATTCTGCCTGACACAGCTCGTTTGATAAGGGGACCATGTATGGAGGCAGTGAACTAGTAGTAGATTAAAGGTGCTGCAGTTAAAACTATGTTAGTTGGATCTTGGCATGGAGCTGGCGCTCCGCTGCCAGGCGAGCTTTCGCCAATCCAAGCCCCTGTCTCTAGGCTACTCCCCAAACAGCACTTCTAAGAACCTTTTGTATAAGATCAAGTGTAGTAGCGTTCTTATAAGTTTGGGATATGGCGGGTGAGGGGAATGTAAACAGATGCGCAAGAAGCGCTGAAATAATATCGGTAAATGATAAAAGTTTGCCAGTATATTTTGGGGATTACACAGCAGGGTGGCGACAAAGTTAACAAGTTTGATGTGGAATGCCCTGTAATAGCTCTTGGGCGGTGTGCCTTTTATCGCCTAGGCTCAGCAGTTTGAGCACCGCCTGCTGTCGCTTAGCGACGGCACTGCTGCTGTGCCTAGAGCTACCGACTGATGGCGCCATGGCCACGGATGGTAATTCGGAGGAGGAGGAGGTGGAGGAGGGGTGGGAGGAGGAGGAGGTATAGTAGGCCTTTGAGACCTGGACCGAGGTAGGCCCCACAATCCTCGGCGTCGGCAGTATGTGACCAGCCCCAGGGTCAGACTCGGTCCCAGTCTGCACCAAGTTAAGTGTAGTAGCGTTCTTATAAGTTTGGGATATGGCGGATGAGGGGAATGTAAACAGATGCGCAAGAACTGCTGAAATAATATCCCTAAATGGTAAAAGTTTGCCAGTATATTTTGTGGATAACACAGCAGGGTGGCGACAAAGTTTACAAGTTTGATGTGGAATCCATGAAAACAACCCAAATTTGTGCCTGACACACCTCGTTTGATAAGGGGACGATGTATGGAGGCAGCGATATGGACGACTTTTGGAGGTAGCAATGGAGACAACGTGTGGAGGCTGCTATGGAGACAATTTAATTTGGATAGTGCCTGTATGTGGCAGTCCAAAAAAGTTTTCAAACCAGAGGAGCAGGTAGGTGGCCCTCCAGAAAAATGAAATAGATTGAGTGCCTGTATGTGGCAGTCCAAAAAAGTTTTCAAACCAGAGGAGCAGGTAGGTGGCCCTCCAGAAAAATGGAATAGATTGAGTGCCTGTATGTGGCAGTCCAAAAAAGTTTTCAAACCAGAGGAGCAGGTAGGTGGCCCTCCAGAAAAATGAAATAGATTGAGTGCCTGTATGTGGCAGTCCAAAAAAGTTTTCAAACCAGAGGAGCAGGTAGGTGGCCCTCCAGAAAAATGAAATAGATTGAGTGCCTGTATGTGGCAGTCCAAAAAAGTTTTCAAACCAGAGGAGCAGGTAGGTGGCCCTCCAGAAAAATTGAATAGATTGAGTGCCTGTATGTGGCACTCCCAAAAATTGTTTAAACAGAGGACCGGGTAGGTGGCCCTCCAGAAAAATTAAATGCATAAAGTACTATAGCTAGAGCCAGTGGGCCCTGTCAACAAATAGCCAGTTTCCTCTGCTTTAGTGTACAAAGAGGAGGAGAAGGAGGAAAATGAGGAGGAGGAGGAGTGCATAAATTATTCAGGTTGAGCTTCCTTCACCTGGTGGAGATTGGAAATTATGAGAAATCCAGGCTTTATTCATCTTAATAAGCGTCAGCCTGTCAGCGCTGTCAGTCGACAGGCGTGTACGCTTATCGGTGATGATGCCACCAGCTGCACTGAAAACCCGCTCGGACAAGACGCTAGCGGCAGGGCAGGCAAGAACCTCCAAGGCGTACAGCGCCAGTTCGTGCCACATGTCCAGCTTTGAAACCCAGTAGTTGTAGGGAGCTGTGTGATCATTTAGGACCATGGTATGGTCAGCTACGTACTCCCTCACCATCTTTCTGTAAAGATCAGCCCTACTCTGCCGAGACTGGGGACAGGTGACAGTGTCTTGCTGGGGTGACATAAAGCTGGCAAAAGCCTTGTAAAGCGTACCCTTGCCAGTGCTGGACAAGCTGCCTGCTCGCCTACTCTCCCTCGTTACTTGTCCCGCAGAACTACGCACTCTGCCGCTAGCGCTGTCAGAAGGGAAATACTGTTTCAGCTTGTGCACCAGGGCCTGCTGGTATTCATGCATTCTCACACTCCTTTCCTCTGCAGGGATGAGAGTGGAAAGATTTTGCTTGTACCGTGGGTCCAGGAGAGTGAATACCCAGTAATCGGTGCTGGAATAAATTCTTTGAACGCGAGGGTCACGGGATAGGCAGCCTAGCATGATATCTGCCATATGCGCCAGAGTCCCAACGCGCAAGAATTCCCTCCCCTCACTGGCCTGACTGCCCATTTCCTCCTCCTCCAACTCCTCCAACTCCTCTTCTTCTGCCCATACACGCTGAACAGTGAAGGTCTGAGCAATGCTCCCCTCTTGTGTCTCGCCAACATTCTCCTCCTCTTCCTCCTCATCCTCCTCCACCTCCTCCGATATGCGCTGAGAAACAGACCTGAGGGTGCTTTGGCTATCAACAAGGGAATCTTCTTCCCCCGTCTCTTGTGACAAGCGCAAAGCTTCCGACTTCATGCTGATCAGAGAGTTTTTCAACAGGCCAAGCAGCGGGATGGTGAGGCTGATGATGGCGGCATCACTACTGACCATATGTGTTGACTCCTCAAAGTTACTCAGCACCTGACAGATATCAGACATCCACGTCCACTCCTCATTGTAGACTTGAGGAAGCTGACTGACCTGACTACCAGTTCTGGTGGAAGTTGACATCTGGCAGTCTACAATCGCTCTGCGCTGCTGGTAAACTCTGGATAACATGGTTAATGTTGAATTCCACCTCGTGGGCACGTCGCACAACAGTCGGTGAGCGGGCAGTTGGAGGCGGCGCTGTGCTGCCCTGAGAGTGGCAGCATCTGTGCTGGACTTCCTGAAATGCGCACAGATGCGGCGCACCTTCGTGAGCAAATCTGACAGATTGGGGTATGTCTTGAGGAAACGCTGAACTATCAGATTTAACACATGGGCCAGGCATGGCACATGTGTCAGTCTGCCGAGTTGCAGAGCCGCCACCAGGTTACGGCCGTTGTCACACACAACCATGCCTGGCTTCAGGTTCAGCGGTGCCAGCCACAGATCAGTCTGCGCCGTGATGCCCTGTAATAGTTCTTGGGCGGTGTGCCTTTTATCGCCTAGGCTCAGCAGTTTGAGCACCGCCTGCTGTCGCTTAGCGACGGCACTGCTGCTGTGCCTAGAGCTAGCGACTGATGGCGCCATGCCCACGGATGGTAGTTCGGAGGAGGAGGTGGAGGAGGGGTGGGAGGAGGAGGAGGCATAGTAGGCCTTTGAGACCTGGACCGAGGTAGGCCCCGCAATCCTCGGCGTCGGCAGTATATGACCAGCCCCAGGGTCAGACTCGGTCCCAGCCTCCACCAAGTTAACCCAATGTGCCGTCAGCGATATATAGTGGCCCTGCCCGGCAGCACTCGTCCACGTGTCCGTGGTCAGGTGGACCTTGTCAGAAACGGCGTTGGTCAGGGCACAGATGATGTTGTCTGACACGTGCTGGTGCAGGGCTGGGACGGCACATCGGGAAAAGTAGTGGCGGCTGGGGACCGAATACCGAGGGGCGGCCGCCGCCATGAGGTTGCGAAAGGCCTCGGTCTCTACTAGCCTATAAGGCAGCATCTCCAGGCTAAGCAATCTGGAGATGTGGACATTAAGGACTTGGGCGTGCGGGTGGGTTGCACTATATTTTCTTTTCCTCTCCAGCGTCTGGGGTATGGAGAGCTGAACGCTGGTGGATGCTGTGGAGGATCGTGGAGGCGACGATGGGGTTTTTGTGCCAGGGTCCTGGGCAGGGGGCTGACTATCAGCTGACACAGGGGAAGGAGCAGTGGTGTGCACGGCCGGAGGTGAACGGGCTTGGTGCCACTGATTCGGGTGTTTAGCATTCATATGCCTGCGCATACTGGTGGTAGTTAAGCTAGTAGTGGTGGAACCCCTGCTGATCCTGGTTTGGCAAAGGTTGCACACCACAGTCCGTCGGTCATCCGGTGTTTCCTTAAAGAACCTCCAGACTTCTGAAAATCTAGCCCTCGCCGCGGGAGCCCTCGCCACAGGAGCTTCACTACGTGACACATTTGGCGCTGATGCACCTGCTCTGGCCCTGCCTCTCCGTCTGGCCCCACCACTGCCTCTTCCAACCTGTTCTGCTATAGGACTCTACTCCGTTTCAGAAGCACTGTGTTCACCCGGCCTCTCAACCCAGCTTGGGTCTGTCACCTCATCATCCTCCGATCCCTCAGTCTGCTCCCCCCTCGGACTTCCTGCTCTGACAACAACTTCACCACTGTCTGACAACCGTGTCTCCTCATCGTCGGACACCTCTTTACACACTTCTTCCACTACGTCAAGAAGGTCATCATCACCCACAGACTGCGACTGGTGGAAAACCTGGGCATCGGAAAATTGCTCAGCAGCAACCGGACAAGTGGTTTGTGACTGTGGGAAGGGTCCAGAAAACAGTTCCTCAGAGTATGCCGGTTCAAATGCCAAATTTTCCTGGAAGGGGGCAGACTGGGGGGGAGGAGGCTGAGGTGCAGGAGCTGGAGGAGTGCCGATTTCGGTGACATGGGTGGACTGCGTGGAAGACTGACTGGTGGACAAATTGCTCGAAGCATTGTCGGCAATCCACGACATCACCTGTTCGCACTGTTCTGGCCTCAACAGTGCTCTACCACGAGTCCCAGTAACTTGAGACATGATGAACCTAGGGAGTGTAGCTCTGCGGCGTTCCCCTGCTCCCTCATCAGCAGGTGGTGTCTCACCCCACCCAGGACCACGGCCTCTGACCCCTGCAGTAGATGGACGCCCACGTCCCCGCCCTCGTGCTCTACCCCTAGCCCTCGGGTTAAACATTTTTAAAATAAGAGTTATAACTTTAATTTTTTTTTAACTTTTTTTTGTGTTTTTTAGTTTTTTTTTGTGTTTTTTAGTTTTTAAAACCAAACAATGCTATCCTATTGCTATGGCTATTTTCTAGCCAAGTATGAAAGCACACTGATGAGATGACGCTGAGTTATGAAAAAATAAATGTAAAATAAAAAGAAACTGGCAGACTGTGCCTAATTGAAATCCAACCCCTAATAAATTTTTCCACTTCGGTCTTTGCGATGGATATGTGCGTCACTAAGCGCTAAACACAGCGGTCGCAAGTCTCACTCCAAATTCCTCACAATTGGCTAGTATATGCACTGCAGCAAGGACAGCCACCAGCAGATCAACCAGAAATAAAATATATATAACGCTATTGTAGGCGTAAGTAAGCCGTTTGGATTCTCCTTTGGCTATTTTCTAGCCAAGTATGAAAGCACACTGATGAGATGACGCTGAGTTATGAAAAAATAAACGTAAAATAAAAAGAAACTGACAGACTGTGCCTAATTGAAATCCAACCCCTAATAAATTTTCCCACTTCGGTCTTTGCGATGGATATGTGCGTCACTAAGCGCTAAACACAGCGGTCGCAAGTCTCACTCCAAATTCCTCACAATTGGCTAGTATATGCACTGTAGCAAGGACAGCCACCAGCAGATCAACCAGAAATAAAATATATATAACGCTATTGTAGGCGTAAGTAAGCCGTTTGGATTCTCCTTTGGCTATTTTCTAGCCAAGTATGAAAGCACACTGATGAGATGACGCTGAGTTATGAAAAAATAAACGTAAAATAAAAAGAAACTGGCAGACTGTGCCTAATTGAAATCCAACCCCTAATAAATTTTCCCACTTCGGTCTTTGCGATGGATATGTGCGTCACTAAGCGCTAAACACAGCGGTCGCAAGTCTCACTCCAAATTCCTCACAATTGGCTAGTATATGCACTGTATCAAGGACAGCCACCAGCAGATCAACCAGAAATAAAATATATATAACGCTATTGTAGGCGTAAGTAAGCCGTTTGGATTCTCCTTTGGCTATTTTCTAGCCAAGTATGAAAGCACACTGATGAGATGACGCTGAGTTATGAAAAAATAAACGTAAAATAAAAAGAAACTGGCAGACTGTGCCTAATTGAAATCCAACCCCTAATAAATTTTCCCACTTCGGTCTTTGCGATGGATATGTGCGCCACTAAGCGCTAAACACAGCGGTCGCAAGTCTCACTCCAAATTCCTCACAATTGGCTAGTATATGCACTGCAGCAAGGACAGCCACCAGCAGATCAACCAGAAATAAAATATATATAACGCTATTGTAGGCGTAAGTAAGCCGTTTGGATTCTCCTTTGGCTATTTTCTAGCCAAGTATGAAAGCACACTGATGAGATGACGCTGAGTTATGAAAAAATAAACGTAAAATAAAAAGAAACTGGCAGACTGTGCCTAATTGAAATCCAACCCCTAATAAATTTTCCCACTTCGGTCTTTGCGATGGATATGTGCGTCACTAAGCGCTAAACACAGCGGTCGCAAGTCTCACTCCAAATTCCTCACAATTGGCTAGTATATGCACTGCAGCAAGGACAGCCACCAGCAGATCAACCAGAAATAAAATATATATAACGCTATTGTAGGCGTAAGTAAGCCGTTTGGATTCTCCTTTGGCTATTTTCTAGCCAAGTATGAAAGCACACTGATGAGATGACGCTGAGTTATGAAAAAATAAACGTAAAATAAAAAGAAACTGCCAGACTGTGCCTAATTGAAATCCAACCCCTAATAAATTTTCCCACTTCGGTCTTTGCGATGGATATGTGCGTCACTAAGCGCTAAACACAGCGGTCGCAAGTCTCACTCCAAATTCCTCACAATTGGCTAGTATATGCACTGCAGCAAGGACAGCCACCAGCAGATCAACCAGAAATAAAATATATATAACGCTATTGTAGGCGTAAGTAAGCCGTTTGGATTCTCCTTTGGCTATTTTCTAGCCAAGTATGAAAGCACACTGATGAGATGATGCTGAGTTATGAAAAAATAAACGTAAAATAAAAAGAAACTGGTAGACTGTGCCTAATTGAAATCCAACCCCTAATAAATTTTCCCACTTCGGTCTTTGCGATGGATATGTGCGTCACTAAGCGCTAAACACAGTGGTCGCAAGTCTCACTCCAAATTCCTCACAATTGGCTAGTATATGCACTGCAGCAAGGACAGCCACCAGCAGATCAACCAGAAATAAAATATATATAACGCTATTGTAGGCGTAAGTAAGCCGTTTGGATTCTCCTTTGGCTATTTTCTAGCCAAGTATGAAAGCACACTGATGAGATGACGCTGAGTTATGAAAAAATAAACGTAAAATAAAAAGAAACTGCCAGACTGTGCCTAATTGAAATCCAACCCCTAATAAATTTTCCCACTTCGGTCTTTGCGATGGATATGTGCGTCACTAAGCGCTAAACACAGCGGTCGCAAGTCTCACTCCAAATTCCTCACAATTGGCCAGTACATGCACTGCAGCAAGGACAGCCACCAGCAGATCAACCAGAAATAAAATATATATAACGCTATTGTAGGCGTAAGTAAGCCGTTTGGATTCTCCTTTGGCTATTTTCTAGCCAAGTATGAAAGCACACTGATGAGATGACGCTGAGTTATGAAAAAATAAACGTAAAATAAAAAGAAACTGGCAGACTGTGCCTAATTGAAATGAAACCCCTAATAAATTTTCCCACTTTGGTGTTTGAGGTGGATATGTGTGTCACTAAGAGCTAAACACAACGGTAGCAAGTCCCCCTGCAAATTCCTCACAATATGGTACTAGCTGCACTACTAGTGCCAGCAAGCCCAGCCACAAGCAAACAAAAAAAAAAAGTATAACGTTATTGTAGCCCTAAGAAGGACTGTTGGGTTCTTGTTGAATCACTCCTGCCTAACAGTAATCTACTAGCACCCTAACGCTGTCCCTGACCAGCAGCAGCTCTCTCCCTAGCGGCATCCAGACACAGAATGATCCGAGCAGCGCGGGCAGCGGCTAGTGTATCCCAGGGTCACCTGATCTGGCCAGCCAACCACTGCTATCGACGTGTAAGGATACCACGTCATGCTGGGTGGAGTGCAGAGTCTCCTGGCTTGTGATTGGCTCTGTTTCTGGCCGCCAAAAAGCAAAACGGCGGGAGCTGCCATTTTCTCGAGCGGGCGAAGTATTCGTCCGAGCAACGAGCAGTTTCGAGTACGCTAATGCTCGAACGAGCATCAAGCTCGGACGAGTATGTTCGCTCATTTCTAATCACCAGTAATAGATAATTCACCAGTAATTCAGATAAATATATCCAACATGTTGGCATTACCCCTATAAGTAAAATCCAATCTTATAATATATAGAGTAGTAAAGCAGGTTATTACCTTTAAAAGCTTGAGTATTTTTTTTTGTAAAAAAAATTTATGAATTATAAAAACCTAAATTAAAGCCATTTGTGAAACTTAGCAACTTTTTTGCACCTGACTACCCATCTAGACTTACAATAGGTAACAATGTTAGAAACAGTTAAATATGCAGGTGTGGCAGCATTGGGTAATGTAAATTATAGCCAATGTTCTCAGATGTTGGCAATGACAGGGCTGCCATTACACATTAATCCAAAAACAATTTGCATACGACTTCTCCTACTAACACAATTCCCCCAGCACTTCATCAACACAAGAAGCTTTACGTATAAAGCTCCATTTTTACATAATTTGTTTTCTTAATCCTGCATTTATAACTAAATTACAAATCCATTATTTTCTCACCCATGCCTTATTTGTGTAAGAATTCCTCTGTCCAGCAGAATAACATCCAATTTTTCAGCTCCTGTTTTAGTGTAATATAATGCAAGCTCGGATGTACATTCTGGAATGTAAAACAAATAAACGAGGTCTGACAAACTCTGTCCCAGATGGATTCAGCCATCTGGTTAACTTCTGAAAAACAATTAAAAAAATGTGAAAAATGTTTTTTTACTCTGGGCTTTGCATACCTTTATACCTTGGCTGCTCGTTGACTAATTAGTAACAATTTTTGTTTGATTCTGAAACCACAAGGTCAGTACCTTGGAAGTGATTTCCAATGAGATTTTTTTAAATATTTTATTTTGATCATTAAATGAGATTATTGCTTCCATCTTCTCTCTTTTCATTACCATCCCTGTCAGAGGAATGATTATTGTGATCGGTAGGAATAAGAAGAGAGGGCATATGAGGAATTTTAATGCAAAGATAACTCATCCCATATTCATTGATGATACCAAGTGCAGGTTATTACTACATTGCACTTTCATTTATAATACCGCACAAGGTTTAATAGCGCAAATTATTTTCATTACTAAGGTTGTCTCACTGTTAAAGGTCAACATTTTCACTCATTTTATTCCTTTCCTGAGGAAATATTTATGTTTACCTATCATTTGCTGGCTTGTGTGTGATTCAGTTTGATGTTTAGTTTCTGGGATTTTCTCCAATGTTACCATCTGGTAGGCGCAATAATAATTTTCTGCTGTATTTGGGCATCTGGTAGGCTTGTGGTAGGAGGTGCGTCTGCACCATGTTTTTTCTTCCATAGTTAAGTAGATTTGTTCATTGCAGAATGTAAATGGAATGCACTATGCATGATTACATAAGAGGAGTAGCTAATGTGGTACCTGCCATGCATAACAGAAGAAGCTAATATAGTGGTAAATAGGAATGTGAACAATAATTGTTAATTTTCAGGACTCCTGTTGAAGTTATTTCTGGCTTTTTAGGGACTTTGGCCTTTATCCACTTATTAAAGAGAAAGCTAAAGACTGAATACAATTAATATGACAACAACCTGAACTTTAGTGTCCTAACTTTTTCTGCACAGTTAGGCTTCTATGACAATACATATTTCACTAGCCTCTTTTCCTTAAAGGTGTATTCAAACTTTGATTGCTAACCCATATCCACTAGAAAGGGGAAAACAATCTGATTGGTGGGGGTCCAATTGCTGGTACCCCCGACAATAATGAGAAAGGACACCTTTAGTTCATGAGAACATGAACCCTGCCATTCCATGCACTATTACAGGAGGGCAGAGGGCTCAGCCATCTCTTGCACTCTCTTTCACTGTCTATGATTGCTGTACTCACCAATTTTCAAAGCTTCCATGCTCATTGAACTATGGGAGTCCATTGTCCTAATCGGTGGGGGTTCCAGTATTCAGTCCTGTGGATAGGGGATACCAATCAAACTTGGTTCATCCTCTTTAATATTGAATCTTTAGTCATACTCTGTTATAATGTACCAATGCACCAATTGCTGTCATGTTTTTTAATCAGATTTTTAATAGCACAGTGAGGTTTTATGTTTTAGGAAAAGTTAAAACTGTATGTACAGTATAAGGTAGTGTTACATTGCAGTTCTTTACTTTCCTAGTCGTAGAATTATAATCTGAAACAATTTAAGGTATTGTCCAACAAAATATTTTATATTTTTTTGTCTTTAGTATTGTTTCATAAAATTTCCCTATGAGATTTTACCCATGTAACCTAGGCCCTTAGAATATAACATTTTATTTACTATGGTGACACAAGAACCAATAAATTCTATGTACCCCATACTAGTTAAATAAAAAAATGCAACCAAACTGACAAAACAATTCCTCTTGTGGCTATTATGACAATTTAAAAAGATATAATTTTTGAAATTTAATGGTGACTTGGTCCAAAAACAGGTGGAAAACTGTTAGACATTTGTATACCCTCTCCACTAAATACAATCATAGCTGTAAAAAAAAGAAGCCTCTTTTGGAAAACGGTTTGATATTCAACATTTTGTACACAAATAAACTGTAGATGTAGGGAAGCAGGAAGTAGGACCTAAGCAGTATTCAACAATTACGTCAAATGTGTAATTTTATAGTTTTGTTTCACGAGCCTGTAAGAAATGATTCGGCATGGATATTCCAAGGAAAATTTGTCTCTTTGTCTCTTCCCACACTAGTGATCTTCCAGGAGAGAGAAGAGTCGGACATTGAGTCTTCAGAGGTTACTGTGTGTCACAGTCAGAGGAAAGCTTTAGATTTACTTTAAAATGTAATTTTAAAACTGAAGTTTCCCTCTGATTTTGACATAAAGTGACCTCTGATGACCTCAGTGTCTAGATTTTCTCTCCCAGGCAGATTGCTTGTGTGTGACTGGATGATGTTGCCTATGATGTTGACAGTTTAAATATACAAAAAATAAACAGTTTAGTACAGGGAAACATTTTGCTGTAAATATACACGTAGGCAGCAGCAGGGAGAGTGAAGACATTATACATAGACTGTACCACTGAACCATCGTCATTCTGTATAGCACGTGTTTAGCAGAGGATGAAGATGACTTTTGCAAAACAATAGGCATTTACAAAACAGGTTAGGTGAAACTTTTAAGGGGGACTTTTATTTAAAGCTCACAAAACCCCCTAAAAACTTTTATTAGAAATATTTTTAAAGCACTTAGCCATATAAGACAAATCAGTGAAATGATGGTAACACTTAAAAATAAATAAAAGATGTAATCTCCTCAAATATTGAACTATTTAATATTTAAATGATGTAATTATTTATGGCCAATGTACCTCAAATTCTTATTGTAAGGTCCATAGACATACTATTTAACTGGGTTACGTAAAACAATTTGGGAATATCAAATATTAAGTTTTTCAAGGGGGAACACTTTCATTTTGTTACACAATATTAAGTGACAATGATGTAAAGTATTGTGAGGAGTGCACAAATTAACAACGCAAATTGCTTAAGTACCTTTCAGGTTATCCATTAATCAATGGATATTTATGCTCCTACTGGTGCTTAGGAACCTGGACATCTGACAGCTGTGTAATACATTGTTTGCGGATGATTTAAGGTTTAGTAGTAGTATTATATTGTAGTAACCTCCAACATGAACAAAAACATGTATCTGAAAAAATGTTGGACCCTAACACTACAAGTGATCCTGTTTTTACTAGACACGTGTAACAAAGTTTGGGCTTAGCAGACATGTCAGTCATGAGACATCAGATCAGATAAAGCAATTGCCAATTTATTATTATACAGATATAGTCATGGTCATGGCAGCAGACAAAGATAACTTCATAGGCTTATACATCCTTATCGGATGTATCATTCATATCTATAATAGTCACCTATTATAAAAATAAATACTGTCTATAAGTCAGTGACCATATATATAGTAGATTTCTCATAAATCCAAATGCACTCTTATATCCAGTATAAATAAGGATATAAATAAACAAATGTAAAAAAAAATGCAAAAACAATGCAAGTATTACTTTCTAGTAGCAATGCTTTAGGGGAGAATAACTCCACAAAATGATTTCTGGGGACTATCAACACTTTCTTTTCTCAATTTTCCTAAGTATGAAATTGAATGTGCTACAAAGTTCACTTCAGCTAACCTTCCCTTTACAGTATGTGATCAGCATAAAAAGTGTTAAAGTATAAATAGACACATGAAGGCATAAATTGATTATTGTTTTACTACCTTGATATAAAAAAAAAATATCTAACTTGGCAATTGCATATAAATGAGACAATAAAATGCCATATGGTGCCTAATAAATTTAGTAGAATGAACACAAAGTATAACATTTATTTCCTTATTAACCAAGCGTATCATTTACTTTAGTACGGTAGCTTTCCCAAGGGGCTATATTTTAATATGAAGAATGTGCAATGAAGCTTTCTGTGTACAAAATAATTTTGGAGCATCTGTCTTGTATGTTTCTAGGATATAAAACGTCACCTATTTCTAGCTTAGCTCCATAAATGTCTTTTCTTTTTGTATAAAATAGCATTATTATTTGTGTGATTATCGTACAGTATTCAAAGTTTTACTTCAAAAACAATGGAAGTACAACTTTGAAACTGAAGAACTCACAGAATATTGTATTGGTGTTATAATGTTCTTAATAATTTAATAATAATAATAATAATTCTTTATTTATATAGCGCACACAGATTGCACAAAGCATGTCAAATTGGTCCCTGTCACCATGGGGCTCACAATCTAAACAACCTAACAGTAGGTTAGTCGATAGGGGGAATGGAGATATTCAGAGTTACTTGAAGTCTTGGAGAGCGGCGTACTGGCACATGGGGTGTATAGAAAAATGCACATTTGTAGACTATTACATAATTGTTGGGGTACACTAAAGAAATGGTTGAAGATAAGGGGGGTGTTCTCTTTCTCTCCTATATGGCACAATTTTAATTTTGAGGAATTCTCATCTATTCCAGAACAAGGTTTCTGGATAAAGCAAGGGATTAGACACATAATTCAATTATTAGATAGGGAAGGCAGGATAACTATGGAATCACTGGGAGAATTGGGGCATTGCAGGTATATCATGCAGCTCTGAAAATAAATAAAGATAGACTTGGAGTAGAGACCCACGAGAGTGTGGAAATAATTAGATTGGGTGTTAGGCACAAAGAGGTAATGTCATGGTTACCGTATATACTCGAGTATAAGCCGACCCGAGTATAAGCCAAGACCCCTAATTTTACCACCAAAAACTGGGAAAATCTATCGACTCGAGTATAAGCCGAGGGTGTAGTATACAGCCAGCTAGCCCCCTGTAGTATACAACCAGCCAGCCCCTGTAGTATACAGCCTGTCCCAAGTAGTATACAATCAGCCTGCCCCCATGAAGTATACAGCCTGCCCCCATGTATTATACAGCCTGCCCCCATGTATTATACAGCCTACCCCAAGAAGTATACAGCCTGCCCCAAAAAGTATACAGCCTGCCCCAAGAAGTATACAGCCTGCCCCAAGAAGTATACAGCCTGCCCCAAGAAGTATACAGCCTGCCCTCATGTATTATACAGCCTGCCCCCATGTATTATACAGCCTGCCCCCATGTATTATACAGCCTGCCCCCAGAAGTATACAGCCTGCCCCATGTATTATACAGCCTGCCCCATGTATTATACAGCCTGCCCTCAGTATGCCTAGCGAATAATAAAAAAATAAACTTAATACTCACCCTCCGACGATACTCACCTTTGATGCTTAGTGGCGGCTCCCGGTCCTCGGCGGCGGCTCCTGGTCCTCGGCGACAGCGGCTCCTGGTCCTCGGTGGCGGCAGCTCCTGGTCCTCGGCGGCCGCTTCTCTTTTCTTTCTTCACTAGCTGGCAGTCGCGTCCATGCGACCTGCCGGCGGCCCACAGTGCGATGCGGCGGTGTCGCTGCTGATGACGTCATCAGCGGCGACACCGCTGCATCATATTGTGCGCCCGCCGGCAGATCGCATAGACGCGAATGCCGGCAAGTGAAGATAGAAGAGAGAAGCGGGGCCGCCGCAAAGGACCAGGAGCCGCCGCCGAGAACCGGGAGCCCGCGCCGAGGTTCCGAGAGCCGGAGGGTGAGTATCAATTTTTATTTTTATTATTGAGTCGTGTATAAGCCGAGATGAGGTTTTTCAGCACATTTTTTGTGTTGAAAAACTCGGTTTATACACGAGTATATACGGTATATAAAAATATTATGAAAAAGAAAAGTAGTGGTGAGCACTTCCCAGCAAGGAAAGGGTGGACTCAAGAGTTAGGAGAAATAGAAGAAAAGATGTGGGCTCAGATGTATAGGAATATAAAGTGTTCCTCATTAAATGGCAACCATAGAATAGTGCAGTTCAATATTGTTCAAAGGCTACATTATACACCAAAAAATGTGTTAGGGTTAGGGATGTTTAGGATGAAGCTGAGGGAAAACGCTAATTGTGAGAAATGCCAAATGCCAGAAGCCGACTGCCTTCATAAAATATGGGAATGTCCGAAAATTAGAGTATTTTGAGAAAAAGTTATAGACTAAGTACAAAAGAGAAGTATTGGGGATAGGAGGGTGTCAATAATGGAAGCACTATTTGGGTTGGTCAGTCCAGAGAAGCTTTCAAGAGTCAAAAAAGACAGGATCAACAAATTGCTGTTCCTGGGAAGATTACTTGTGGTTAGGAAATGGGGAAGTATAGACCCACCAATTTTTAAGAATTGGAAAGATTTGGTAAATCTGGTTGGGAGGTATGAGATTGCATATTATAAAATAATTGGGAAGGGGGAATATGGGGAGAAGGTATGGGGGAATGAGGGTTGATGGAGCAAAGGAGCATGGCCCGATCCACTGGAGGATTGTTTGAGATCAAGGGAGGGAGGAAGGCAAGAAGAAGGAAAAGGGGGGGAAGGAATGGGGTAGGGAAGGAGGGAGGTAATTTATGAGCTGGAACCTCTGACGGTTTATTGTTGGTCCCTTTTCTGAAAAAGGGGGATTAATGTATTTCTGTGGTAGACCGAGATGGTTACCAGGTTTTTTATATATGTATTTTTGTGATAAATCGAGATGTTAACCATGCTGTTTTTTTTTATATGTATATTATGGTAGTAAATTTGCATGGCTCCTTATTTCCCTGCATATTATATTATATGGAATATAAATTTGTCATTAATAAAGTTTGGATTAAAAAAAAAACAAAAAATAACCTAACAGTATGTTTTGGAGTGTGGGAGGAAACCGGAGTACCCGGAGGAAACCCACGCAAACACGGAGAGAACATACAAACTCTTTGCAGATGTTGACCTGGGTGGGATTCAAACCCAGGGCCCCAGTGCTGCAAGGCAGAAGTGCTACTCACTCAGCCACCGTGTTCTTATGGCATTAATATCTCCTCATTTGTTCTGACCTGATGTATAAAATTGAAATGCCTTTACACAGTTCATTATGAGAAAGATATTCTCAAATCTCAGTTAAAAATAGTAAATTGAAACTGTAGATCAAACTTCTGTGTTTTACAGTTTTTACGCAATTTTTTAAAAGGGTAAAAGGTAGAAAAATAGAACAACTAAAATACTTCCTTTTACAGAGGACAACTCATACCACCAGTAGTATCTTTCCGTGTCCTGTGCTTCTGTTACTATTGGTCTAGAGGTAATCACATTCATTATTCATAAGCCAAACCATGTCCTCAACATTCATCTCTAAATGGACAGCACATGACAGCTGAAGGTATTTCTAGTCTTTTGGCACCAAAAAGTTCTGTCGGTGAAACCACCATCATTAAATGCGGACCAACGCCCCTGTGATAATATTGTTGGAAACCAGTCGGTTGTCAGGCAAGCAAGGAGACTCAAAGGACTCAAAGGCAAAGGATTGCAAAGTAACACCCTCCATGACAATCCCTAAGATTTAGACTTGGATGTACATCTACTCCTAATATCAGACAATGATGGTAGCAAAGCAGAGGTTAGTTACCATAGTATTCCTTTTGGTCAGCTGCAGAATGTTTCCACAGAAACAACTACATTTCCTGGGAGAAGTTGCATTGTTGCAGGAGTTGTAGTGCCAGAGGGCACTCTGTGGTAGTGTCCCTGGCACATGTAGGTGTGGAGGGCCATAAGTAGATTTCTTGAAGAACATTTCCAGATACACTGAGGCACATCACTTATAAAGGTGTCTGGAAGATTATGTAGGTTTCCCAAATAGTTTTTAGGCATGCTGGCTGTGATATGCCATTCTCCTTTCTATAAGTATCAGCAAAATCCCAAATTAAATTCCCAGCTGAGGGTTGTTGAAAAAATGTACCATGTCTTGCCAGGACATGGGATCCTGCAATGGTACACATCCAAGATAACCCTTTCATTTTATCTGCAACTTTTTGTTAGTTTATTTAGTATAGTTGTCTATCCTATACTCTGCCACCTGCACCATAGTAAAATCAGGCTTCTGCTTTTATATCGTATCTGTCTGGTTATAGAAATCATGGTGACAGTTGCAAAAGGATGGGAAAGGGAAATGATAACTTCACCATGGCATTGAGATCTTAGCTTGTACTAAATTAGCAAGTAGGAACTTGACAAATCTTTTAAATCTTTAGATCCACAGTCATAGTGAACAATAAGAGGAAGAAATAGGTCATTTCATTACCTTTGCTGGCACCCAGCATTTTGATCCTTTGGTACCATCTTGCGAGGAGAACAGTCAGGAGGCATTCATATGTTACATTTAAAATATGTTAACATCATGTTAACTCATGATGAATTATGAATTTGAATCTGTATAAAAGACACCTGTCAACAACCTTAAACAGGCCTGATGAAAGCTCCGGTACAGAGCTGAAACGTGTCGCTACAATAAAGCTCTTTTATGAGACGAGGCTCTTCAGAATTCTTCATCCACCGGGCACCGGTCCGCCATCTGCCTATACCACAGGATTACGCACACGAACAACCTTAAACAGTCACACTCAAAACTCCTTTATGGTGAAGACCAAAGAGCTCAGTACATCAGAAACTAAATTGTAAACTTATACCAGACTGGGAAAAATCTGCAAAAGGCAAGCAGCTTGGTGTGAAGAAGTCAACTGTGGGATCAATAATGGAATAGTAAATGGAAGACATACAAGACCACTAATAATATCCCTCGATCAGTGGCTCCATGCAAGATCTCACCTCGTGGGGTCAATAAGCTTGGTGAGCAAAAAATCCCAGAACCACATGGGGGACCAAGTGAATGACCTGCAGAAAGCTGGGACCAACGTGAACAAGGCTGCAGTCAGTAACATACTACACTGCCAGGGACTCAGACGTGCCCCCCTGCTTAAGCCACAACATATCCGGGCCTTTGTGAAGTTTGCTAGAGAGAATTTGGATGTTCCAGAAGAAATTTGGGAGAATATCATATGGTCAGATGAAGCCAAACTCTTTGGTAGAAACACAACTTGTTGTGTTTGGAGGAGAGTGAATGTCAGGTTGCATCCAAAGAACATCATACCTACTGAGAAGCATGGCGGTGGCAACATCATGCTTTGGGGCTGTTTCTCTGCAAAGGAATCTGGACGACTGATCCGTGTACATGAAAGAATAAGAATAAATGGGGCCAGGTATTGTGAGAATTTGAGTGAAAACCTCCTTCCATCAGCAAGGGCATTGAAAATGAAATGTGGCAGGGTCTTTTAGAATGACATGATGCCAAGTAAAACACCAGGGCAATGAAGGAGCCACTTCATAAGAAGCATTTCAATGCCCTGGAGTGGCCTAGCCAGTCTCTAGATCTCAACCCAATAGAAAACCTTTGGAGGGAATTGAAAGTCTTTGTTGCCCAGTGACAGCCCCAAAATCCCTGCTCTAGAGGATCTGCATGGAGGAATAGGCCAACAGTGTGGGCCTACCTGGTGAAGACTAACAGAAAACATTTGACCTCTGTCATTGCCAACAAAGTATTGAGACAAACTTTTGTTCTTGACCAAATACTTATTTTCCATCATAATTTGCAAATATATTCTTTAAAAATCAGATTCTGCAATTTCTGGATTTATTTTTCACAGTTTTTCTTATAGTTTAGGTCTACCTATGATGTCAATTACAGGTATCTCTCATCTTTTTAGGTGAAAGAACTTGCACAATTGGCGGCTGACTAAATCCTTTCCTTTTCCCAACTGTAACTATAACAAAAAATGTAAGAATATAAAAAACTGTAACAGCCTATACTATAAAAGTAGCATGGCATTTAACATCTATGTATTCTGCATTTTAGATTTTGTAATTAAAAAAGTGAAAAGTTTTATAAAGAATACATAAAATCTCAATTCATCAATATTACTTATTGTTATATCCTATATGCATACCTCCCAACCGTCCCAACAAACCCGATTCGATGGGGAGAATGTCCTGGGTTCCCCCTGTCTCCCCCGCATTGTCCTGCCTCCTCCTGGTTTCCTACATTAGAGCTGCACAGCATCGGAACCAGGAGAAGGCTGGATCAGCCCCTGCTACCTCCTCACATGATGTCTGCACGAGTCATGTGAGGAGGTAGCTCCTCCCCATGGCTGGCTCTGCCCCCTCCATCAGTCAGTTGGAGCCCAGTAGAAGAAGTGACTGCAGTGGAGGAACGAGGTAAGGTAAGAAACAGGGTTTTTGTTTAATACCAGGGGACACTGGGCCACAATAAGAGGAGGCTGGAGGCTAAAGTAGGAGGGTGCCGGAGGAGGAAGCGGCTGGGGGACAGGAGGAGGCTGCTGGGGGAGGAGGAGGCTGGAGGACAGGATGAGGATAGAGGACAAGGGGGGCTGGAGGATAGGAGCAGGCTGGGGGACAGGAGGAGGATGCTGGAGTAAAGGAGGATGCAGAAGGAGGCTGGTAGACAGGAGAAAGAGGTTGGAGGCTAAAGGAGGAGGCTGCTAGAGGAGGAGGAGAAGGCTGGAGGACAGGAGGAGGCTGGAGGACAGGAAAAGGATTCTGGAGGACAGGAGGATGCTGGAGGCTGGGGGACTGGAGTAGCAGGAGGTTGGAGAACAGGAGAAGGCTGGGGGACAGGAGGACGTGGCAGCAGGCCAGGTGGAGTAGGCTGGAGGACAGGAGGAGGCTGAAACAGGAGGAGGAGGCTGGAGGACCTAAGGAGGAGGCTGGGGGATACGAAAATGAGGGTGGAGGAAAGGAGGATGCTGGAGCAGGCTGGGGTACTGGAGGAGGAGGTTGGGGTACAGAAAGAAGCTGGGGAATAGGAGGAGGCTGCTGGAGGAGAAGGCCGGAGGACAGGAGGAGGCTAGAGAAGGCTAGGGGAAAGGAGGCTGGAGGACAGGAGGATGCTGGAGATGGCTGAAGGACTGGATAAGGAGGAGGCTGGGGGACAGGAGGAGGAGGCTGGGACAGGAGGATGATGAGGGAGGCTGTGGGACAGGAGGCTCAAGGACAGGAGGATGCTGGAAGAGGCTGGGGTACTGGAGGAGGAGGCTGGGGTACAGAAAGAAGCTGGGGAACAGGAGGAGGCTGCTGGAGGAGAAGAAGGACGGAGGACAGGAGGAGGCTAGAGGAGGCTAGTGGAAAGGAGGCTGGAGGACAGGAGGATGTTGGAGGAGGCGGAGGGACTGGATAAGGTGGAGGCTGGAGGACAAAAGGAGGCTGGGGGACAGGAGGAGGAGGCTGGGGACAGGAGGATGCCCGAAGGAGACTGTGGGACAGGAGGCTCAAGGACAGGAGGATGCTGGAAGAGGCAAGGGACAGGAGGAGGAGGCTGGAGGAGGCTGAGGGACAGAAGAAGGAGCATGCTGGGGGACATGAGGAGGATAGAGGACAGGGGGGCTGGAGAACAGGAGGCGGCTCGGGGACAAGAGGAAGATGCTGGAGGACAGGAGGTTGCTGCAGGAGGCTGGGGGACAGGAGACTGGAGGTAAGGAGGAGGAAGCTGGAGGACAGGAAGAGGAGGCTGGGGACAGGAGGCTGGAGGATCGAAGGATCCTGGAGCAGGCTGAGGGACAGGAGGAGGGGGCTGGAGGATGCTGGGCAAGGCTGGGAAACAGGGGGAGGCTGGAGGATGCTGAACAAGGCTGGGGGACAGGAGAAGGAGGCTGGTGGACAGCAGGAGGAGGCTGGAGGACAGGAAGATACTGGAGCAGGCTGGGGGACAGGAGGCTGGGGGCTGGAGGACTTATGGAGGCCGGGGGGGCGAAGGAGGATGCTGGAGGACAGGAGCTTGCTAGAGGAGGCTGGGGGATAGGAGACTGGAGGGAAGAAAGATGCTGGAGGAGGCTGGGGGACTGGAGAAGGAGGAGGCTGGAGGACAGGAGGAGGAGGCTGGAGGAGGCTGGGGGACAGGAGGAGGCTGGAGGACAAGAGGAGGCTGGGGGTCAGGAGGCTGTGGGGTGGAGGACTTGTGGAGGCTGGGGGACAGAGGACTTGTGGAGGCTGGGGAACAGGAGGAGGATGCTTGAGGAGGAGGCTGGGGGATGCTGGAGGAGGCTGGGACAGAAGGAGGAGCAGGCTGGGGGACATGAGGAGGATAGAGGACAGTAGGCCACAGAATGAGGCTGGATGACAGGAGGAGGTTGGAGTACAGGAGGCTTCAGGAGGAAGATGGAGGGCAGCAGGGTACAGGAGGTGGCTGGAGGACAGGAGCTATAGGAGCGGGGTGGTGGACAAGGAGCTACAGGAGGAGGATAGAGGACAGTAGGCCACAGAATGCAGCTGGAGGACAGGAGGCTACAGGAGGAGACTGGAGTACAGGAGGAGGATGGTGGACAGGGCCTACAGTAGGAGGATAGAGGACAGTAGGCCACAGAATAGGGCTGGAGGACAGGAGGAGGCTGGAGGACATGATGGCACAGGTGGATGCTAAAAGACAGGAGTTACAAGAGGAGGATGAAGGACATGAGCTACAGGAGGAGGATGGAGCATGTGGGGACAATCAAGGTTGATATTATACTATGCTTGTGGGTGGGACAATGGGCATGATTTATAAAAATGGGAGGGGCTTTTTGTTCCTCTATCTCTCATCCAAAAGTTGGGAGGCATGTATATGCCTGTGTCTAATTCTCAGAGATTTACTATCTAGTGGTTGCAGGGCTCTCTCAAGCACATGTAGATTTGGATTAATAAACAGAAAAAACAGAATAGTAACATAAATAAAAGCAGCAGAAGAATAAAAAGAAGCATAAATAGGTTAAAAAGGTAACTCTAGATCTGTATTGGATCCTTTTCAACTGAGGACTCTGCAATCTACAGAGTAGCCTGTTCACAATCTGCAATCTGCAGATGACCTGTTTGCACTCAATGTAGGTGGTTGTTTCAGAAACACTGTGTACTCTGTGTATATTGTGCAGCCACCATCTCAGCAACACCTTATATCTGATACCAATTTATCATTCCACCAGGCTCCGGAGGATCCACAGCTTTACTTTAAAGCAGCCTCATGTCCGTAGGCAGCAATGTCTGGAGACAAGTCACTGAGGTTATAGATTTTTAGGCATATCCTGTGCAGGAGGAGGCATAGATTAGATTTTCTGTTTGAAGTAGTAGATGCAATGATGATATTCGCCATAGATATATTAGGGCACATTTACAGGCGGTCCCCTACTTAAGACACCCGACTTACAGACGACCCCTAGTTAAAGACAGACCCCTCTGCCCGCTGTGACCTCTGGTGAAAGTCTCTGGATGCTTTACTATAGTCCCAGGCTGCAATGATCAGCTGTAAAGTGTCTGTAATGAACATTTATTGATAATCCTTGTTTGTGCGCTTGATATCCTTAATTTGTCACTTCCCTGCTCAGGTTTAACAGAGTTCACCATCTTTTTTCTGGTGCATCTTTAACATAGGACGTGCAACACAATTTCAAAGTGAAATATGGCGCTCAGTCCGAGTCCGTCGGACCGACCCTTTGCACAGGTATTTCATACCTGTGCTGTCCCCTAATTGGTGTCACATGGCGGTCACCGCAGCTGCACCACAAAAGGGTCGCGTGCAACACAATCTCAGTGCACACACTTATTAAATACCTGTGCAAGTTGTGAGGAATGCGAACAGTCCGACTAAAGTGCCTTGCAAAGCCCTTAGTAAATGTTCCCCATTATCTTCCACTATACATCTTCCTTTCTTGTTTGTGATGAAAATGAGATGACAGCTGAATAGAAACACCCTACACAATTGGCATATCAGTCTATTATTTAGGCTAGTGGCCACAGTTAAAATTGCCGGTTGTCACACTTTAAATAAAAATCTAGGCAGTGACATGGAAAGGTTTTTAGTAACTCACAATTACAACTAAAAAAAACTGTAACATTCACCTTATTAAAAAAAAGAAGTCATTTTATGGTGGTAACTTCCCTTTAAAGTGATCTTGTAGGGTTAAGTCAAAATATGATTATATATTCTAAGTGAAGGTGATGAATATCAATATTTGGTCAACATAAAAAATGAGGATAATCTCTTAAAGGAAACCTACCATTTCAAATGGTAGGTGTAAGCTGTAAACACCGAGCACCAGCTCAGGGTGAGCTGGTGCCGGTGCTTAGTTTCGTTAGTGTTAAAACCGCGGTATCACGGTTTTAACACCTTTTAAACTTTATAGCAAAAGCTGCTTCGGCGCTGCGCGCGACCGTGCGCGCGCAACGCCTGCGGCATTTCCTCTGTAGGCGCACGCACGATCGTGCGCACGCAGCGCCGAAGCAGTTTCTGCTATAAAGTTTAAAAAGTGTTAAAACCGCGATACCGCGGTTTTAACACTAACGAAACTATGCACCGGCACCAGCTCACCCTGAGCTGGTGCTCGGTGTTTACAGCTTACACCTACCATTTGAAATGGTAGGTTTCCTTTAATGAGGAGGGGAGGAAGCAAGAAGCTATGGATGAATTACTAGGATGCAGTGTATCAGGTAAGGCAACACCAGAGAATGACATGACTGTACTTTGCCTCCATCTAGTGGTACATGTATCTTATAGAGATCTCAGAGGTCTTGAACATACTAGCTCATCATTCTCCATAGTTGTTTATTAAAATTTGTTCTTGCATTTTTTTAGGATATATGAACACATTTATTGCCTGAATCGTTATAGGGTAATTTTTGTAGCATCACTGCTGAACACAACACTATAAGAGGTTAAGGTAATAGCGCAAGCTGCCATGTGTACACATATCTTTACATTCATACTGATTTACCTTTATGTGTATATGAAATATTAAAGGGGTTGGCTACAAATACAAAACTTTAAGAGGATAAGTATAATAAGACCATGATAGGGTCACCATATTATAATTACCCTATTAAAATTTCTGTGTAGTCACTTGGAGACACGGCACACATGATCCCTGGGCAGCAGGACTCTGGTCTTCCAATGACGTCCTGCACCCTACTGGCTTCTGGCAGATGAAGAGGGCCATGCCAAGGACATCCACATGCCCCTTGAATCACTAATATGGGTGTGGAGGCGCATGCATACAGTAATGTCTTCATGCTAACAAGACATGGGAAACCACAGTCCAGTGACCTGTGACTAAACGGAAACACTTCCAGGGATAATTTCATATCCTTTTGTGGTCTTTTACTTACCCTTGTAAAGTTTTGTAGTGACCAACCCCTTTAATTATTCTGTATCTCCTGGCTGCCTTAGTTACCAGTTAATTAAATCATTCTTAAGCTGGGTTTACATCACATTTTTTGCGTCTGCCGACGTATACTGCAACGTATATGTTTAAAAAATGTCATATGTCTACGTTTTTTGACATAAAAGTTGTATCCGTTACATATGTTGGCATCCGATTTTTAGACTTTAAAAACGTATACATTTTTTCCCTTCTACTTCCTGAACGTTCTGAAGCCATTCCCAGGTGTGCTCACCAAGATGGAGATTTTTAAAATCCAAATTTGACTTCAGACACCAAAATGATACGTTTTACATAGGTTTTTCAAAAGGACATGAAATATACAGCAGGCCACCATTTTCTCAACAGACGCACAGGACAACAAAGGTTTACTGTTTGGGCAATCGTCATGTCTAAAGTCATGAATGAATATGCCGTAGTACATGTTTCAAAACTTTTTTGGGGTGAAAAACATGTCCGTCGACAGTATGCAAAAAAGGTGATGTGAACATAGCCTACTATGTTTTCTTTCTGATTACAAACTATGCTCCCTCCTAGTGGAGCTAGATGCCTCCAAAGAGAATATCATCCTTCCATGCTATGTAAAACGTATGATCAATGCAGGGCTAAATCAGTTTAAGTGGACCCACACACATTGCATCACAATCTAATACAGCAGCAGTGTAGTGTCATTTTTCTACTGAGGATCCCACCGTGGAATTCATCTCACTGTAAATATTGAACTCTGGCTCAGGCTCAGAATAGTCAAAGTATACAATCATATCTGTAAACAACTGTGTATAAAGTATTTAAGGTGCTTAGGTTTTGGTCATCAGGTCAGGACCAGATTTGAGACTCTAACTATTTATTGACTGACCGATCACACCCTTATGCTGTAGAGTATTAACCATATCAGGGTATAATGGGGCATAGCACCCATGACAAAAATATACAGTCCAGTGTTTGTGACAGATGTTTTATTCTCGTTACAATTTTGATTATTGAAGCTAACATTTACGACGCAAGTAATATCAATATGTTATACAATATTCCTAAAAGTTGCTTAATACCAGTTATAATATGAAGTTCATGGGCTTCAGAACTTCTGCATGATCAGTATGTGGGATAAGGTTTGCCTGATCAATATGTAGGGGGCTAGGGTCTGCCTGATGAGTATGGAGGGGGCTTAGGTCTGCCTGATGATTATGGAAGGGGCTCAGGTCTGCCTGATGATTATGGAGGGGGCTCAGGTCTTCCTGATGATTATGGAGGGGGCTCAGGTCTGCCTGATGATTATGAAGGGGGCTCAGGTCTGCCTGATGATTAAGGAGGGGGCTCAGGTTTGCCTGATGATTATGGAGGGGGCTCAGGTCTTCCTGATGATTATGGAGGGGGCTCAGGTCTGCCTGATGATTATGAAGGGGGCTCAGGTCTGCCTGATGATTAAGGAGGGGGCTCAGGTCTGCCTGATGATTAAGGAGGGGGCTCAGGTTTGCCTGATGATTATGAAGGGGGCTCAGGTCTGCCTGATGATTATGGAGGAAGCTCAGGTCTGCCGGATGATTATGGAGGGCAGGGCCGGCTCCAGGCTTCAGTGGGCCCCTGGGCGACAGCGCCTCACTGGGCCCCTTAGCAATGAACTCATGTGGTGGCATTAAAAACGCAAAACCTTAAGATACCAATATTAATATACAGCCCCCCATGCTCCGTTAATATACAGTCCCCCAGGCTCCATTAAGTAATATACACCCCCCAGCCAGAATACAGTAATTATTATACCCCCCAGGCTCCATTAATATACACCCCCCACCCCAGGCTCCATTAATTAATATACCCCCCACCCCAGGCTCCATTAATTAATATACCCCCCAGACAGGCTCCATTCATTTATATACCCCCACAGACAGGCTCCATTAAATAATATACCCCCCCCCCCCCCAGACAGGCTCCATTAAATAATATACCCCCCCCCCCCCAGACAGGCTCCATTAATTAATTAAATATACATTATTAGTGGCCAGAAAAAAAAAAAAAAACGCTAACTTACCTGAAGGGTTGCACACATCTTCTAAGTGACAGCAGCGTCTACTGTGCAGCAGCAGGGACGCTGGCCGCGTGACGTCATCACATCGGCAGCGTCCTGCACAGTATTAGACGCTCCCCGGCAGAAGTACATCGGCCGCGTCGATGTTACTTTGTTATGTGCGCGTCCACTTGTGGTGCCGCCCCCTGTCAGCTGCGCCAGCACTGTGAGTGCGGCGCTTCTCTCAATTACATCGGCGACAAGCATGCCGATGTAATTGAGTTTTTTATGTTGCCAGTATGTGCCGTGGGCCCCTCTGGGACCTCTGGGGCCCCGGCACTTGCCCGGGTAAGCCGGGTGCTGGCGCCGGCCATGATGGAGGGGGCTCCGGTCTGCCTGATGATTATGGAGGGGGTTTAGGTCTGTCTGATGATTATGGAGGGGGTTTAGGTCTGCCTGATGATTGTGGAGGGGGCTCAGGTCTGCCTGATGATTATGGAAGGGGCTCATGTCTGCCTGATGATCATGGAGGGGGCTCAGGTCTGCCTGATGATTATGAAGGGGACTCAGGTCTGCCTGATGATTATGAAGAGGGCTCGGGTCTTCCCGATCAGTATGGAGGGGGCACAAGTATGCTCAATCAGTAAAGAGAGGGCTCAGGTCTTTCTGATCAGTAAAGAGAGGGCTCAGGTCTTTCTGATCAGTAAGGAGGGGGCTCCAGTCTGCCTGATCAAATACCACTAGGTGTATTCTAGACTAAACTGTCATCTCTCAACTAACTCCCTCCTTGATCCCCTACAATCTGCTTTCCGCTCTATGCATTCCACTGAAACTGCTCTTTCTAAAGTCTCCAATGATCTCCTCACTGCTAAATCCAAAGGTGACTTTTCTCTCCTCATTCTCCTTGATCTCTTGGCAGCGTTTGATACCATGGACCACCAGTTCCTCCTCAGGATGCTTCGTTCATTGGCCTAAAGGACACTGCACTCTCTTGGTTTTCTTCCTATCTCTCTGTCCGTACCTTCACTGTCTCTTTTTCAGGATCTTTCTCTTCTCCTCTTCCTCTCACTGTCGGGGTTCCTCAAGGCTCAGTCCTATGTCCTCTTCTCTTTTCCCTCTATACTGCCCCCATTGGACAAACCATAAGCAGATTTGGTTTTCAGTATCATGTCTGTGAGCTGATGATACCCAACTATATACTTCTGCCCGTAACATCACCCCTGATTTAATCCAAAACACTAGCGATTGTCTCTAAAATCATGTCCTCTCTCTTCTTGAAACTTAATCCTTCCAAAGTGGAACTTCTTATCTTTGCACCGTCTCCTAACCGACCTAACCCTGATCTTTCCATTTCTGTCTGTGATGTCATCATAACCCGCATCATAGGTCCGCTGTCTTAGGGTTGTGCTGGACTCTGACCTCTCCTTTACACCATATATTAAATCTCTTGCTCGCTCTTGCCTGATGTACCTTAAAAATATTTCTTGAATCCAACCATTTCTTACAACTGAAACCTCTAAAACACTAATTGTAGCTCTGATTCCCTCTCTTTTAGTCTTCCATTTACTAAACTCTCTCCTCTACAATCTATTCTTAATACAGCAGCCCGGCTTGTCTTTCAGACCAAACGCTACATGGATGCCTCCAGTCTGTGCCGGTCACTGCACTGGTTGCCAGACTCCTTCCCAATACAGTTTAAATTAATAACCCTCATCCACAAAGCTGAAGCCCCCTACATTTCCTCTCTCATTTCAGTCTATCGTCCAACCCGTGCTCTTCGATCTACCAGTGCTCTAAGATTATTATTAGAGATGAGCGAGCACTAAAATGCTCGGGTGCTCGTTATTCGAGACAAACTTTTCCAGATGCTCGAGTGCTCGACTCGAATAACAAGCCCCATTGAAGTCAATGGGAGACCCGAGCATTTTTTTAATAAAACTGAACAGTAAAAGAACAGTGCAAAAAAAAAATTTCCAGATGTTTGCAGATGTTTTACTTGTAAGAACACATTGAAATAACACTATTCTTCACTTTGCAGGGTGTCTCCCGCTAAGTTAGGAGATGTGCACGAACATCTGGAATGTGAAGAATAGTGTTCTTTCAATGTGTTCTGCACTTAAATGCTCCTGTGTTCACTGTTTTTAATGTTTTAATTCTATTCTTCACATTGCAGGTGTGCGCGCGTGTCTCCCGATAGGTTCGGAGATACGCGCGCACAGCTGCAAAGTGACCATTTAAGTGCAGAACACATTGAAAGAACAATATTCTTCACATTCCAGATGTTCCGAACATCTCCGAACCTAGCGGGAGACACGCGCGAACACCTGGAAAGTGAAGAATAGTGTTATTTCAATGTGTTCTTACAAGTAAAACATCTGCAAACATGTGTAATATTTTTTTTTTACAATAAAAATACTTTTATTCAATTTATTTTATTAATTTACTGCTCGATCTCGAGCCGGCGAGATACTCGTCCGAGTAACGAGCCGGTCCGAGTATGCTAATACTCGAGCAAGCAGTATACTCGGACGAGTATACTCGCTCATCTCTAATTATTATCTTCTTTAATTCAAACTTCCCATGCATGTCTCCATGACTTTTCCAGAGCTGGACCAATTCTCTGGAATGCCCTACCCAAGTCTATCAGACTAATTCTAAACTATTTTTATACCTCTTTTGTCCCCCATTCATCCTCATAGACTGTAAGCTCTTGCAAGCAGGGCCCTCACTCCTATTGTTTCATATTACTGTTATTACTTTGTAATGTCTTATTATATTTATCTATGTTTACCAGAATATATAAAGCACTACAGAATTTGCTATTGCTATATAAATAAAGATGATGATGATTATTATTAATAAAGCTAGATGAAGCAATGAGAAGGACAAGCAGAACTTTAATTTTGGTTTTCTTTTGTCCCTTCCTACATTATGGCAATTTTAAAGCTCTTTATTGAGAAAAAGCTAGAACAGGCATTGCACTGTTTTGTGTCAATTTTTAATTAATAATCTTCTTCTTCCAGTTAACTGCTTTGCAAATCAGTGATCTACATTTATAAGTCAGTATTTTGTTACTGTTTGCTGACTGGGGGCAGGGACACCCAATGTGTTGCAGATATAATGCACATATAAGTCACATCTTAAAGCATTGTGCTGCAGTATATTGATTAACTGTATGGCAGGCAGGAGGGAGCAATAAATCATTGTTTAGCTTCTACAAATGATTTGATACTTATCACGGAAGAAGCTGGTATTGCACAAGATGAAGCTGCATGGATAACTTCCTCTAAATTAGCCATAAGAGACAAAGAACTTTGTAGGCTGTCAAAAGTGAAGGATGATGCATACATTCTAGTATACCTGTCAAGAGTAACATAAATGCAAAGAGCAGAGGAACCAATTAAAACAGATATCTTGGACAGGCCAGGTAAAAAGTGGAAAGCTTTGACAAGCAAACTGCCATGCACAATATTACTCTTGTTAAAATAATGGCTCCAAAGGGCAAACGGATTAGCTCTTTTGAGTAAGTGAAAGTTGGAGCTCAGTAAATGAAGGAGGAGTATAAATAATCCCATGCAAATCCTTCATGTCTGTATGGAGAGATTATCAGCTCCCAGGGATTTCAAAAGGACTAATGCGTCATAAGATGTAGTGTAAATCTTGACATAAAAAGCTTACTGTAACTCAGGGGGGTAGCTACCGTGGGCAGGGGGAGCGGTGGCTCAGGGGCCCACTGAGGAGCTTTAAGCTGTGTCTGTATCCCTTGGGTACAGAGTTGTAAGCAGGGACCAGAGAAGCTGTACTCTGCTCTCTATGGTAATACATGTGTGCTGGCTCCTGACACACATGTATTACTATTGACCTTCCAAGACCTGTGAGATGAGTCATCAACAGGTCCTGTTTAGGCAGCACTGCTGAGGGGAGACTGAGCACATGTGTGAGGTAAGTGGCGTGTGTTCTATGTGTGTGTTCTGTGTGTGTGTCTGCCTTTCTATGTGTGTACTGTTTCTATGTCTTTGTAACTGAATGACTGTTTGGCACAGGTCAGTATTACTACTCCTATCCGGTGGATATGGGCACAGATCAGTACAATTCCACCAATATGGATACAGATTCCGTATTACAGAAGGATTCCGGATTACTGGAGTGGTCATGGAGAGTGATCCTCAGGAGTAGATTCACCAGCCTGAAAGTAGGTGCAGACTGGGATGTAGCTGTGTCCAGATATGGAAGCTGCAGCTTTGTCCTGGGTGTTCTGTGTGTAGCACGGGAGGTGTGCGTCACACTATCTCTCTGGTCACTGACAATCTGCGCTCTCGGGGAGAGCTGGAGCCGAGGAGCTGCTCATGTGGTGAGAACGTGTGCTCAGAAGCAAGGCTCAGGCCTAAGAGAGCTAAGGTCTGTGCTGAGAACAGACCTGGTGGTAAAGAGGCGCTGCCCCTTCCTGTCCAGGGGTTTTATCATTCCCTGGTCAGGTGGTGGCTCACTCTCCACTCTCACACTCCAGTTCACATGAAGGAATACAATTTGATGATAACTTTAGCATAGTTAACTCTTGCCTGTTCAGGCAGGATCTACTGCTGTTAACCCCTGATGACCAGGTCTAGAACCTTCCTGGAGGGTTCGCAACTCCCTCTGTCAGCTCCTAACCTGTAAAGTGCACTGTTCGCAACTACCCCTCTGACCATGTATTGGCAGGGTTGTTGCAAGTACTACTAATCCTATCCCATAGATAGATAGATAGGTAGATCAGTACTACTACCCCTAAGCTATATATTTTGGCACAGGTCAGTACTACTACCCTTATCCTGTATATCTGGGCACAGCCTAGTACTACTATCCCTATCCTTTATATCTGGTCACAATCAGTACTATTACTCCTATAAGGTAGATATTGCCACAGATCAGTACTACTACCCCCATCCTGTATATCTGGGCATGGCCCAGTACTACTATCCCCATCCTTTATATCTGGGCACAGATCAGAGCTACTACTCCTTTCCGGTAGATATGGGCACAGATCAGTACTACTATCACTATGCTCTATATATCGGCATAGATCAGTACTACTACCCCTATCCTGTATTTCTGGGCACAGCACAGTACTACAAAAAGCAAAAATTTGAGAACATTGACAATAGCATATGAAGGAATAAAGCAGCAGAAATAAATTGATCAATTAATATCTGGTGTGATAATACTACTGTCAGCACCTGTCCAGCAACCGCGCAACCAAAACCAGGCTTGGACGCTAGCTGTCAGACTAGTTAGGTGGTGGCAAACTCACCCTGCGACGTCCCTGCGGGCTAAGGCCCTGGCTAAAGCAGATAAACCGCCCTGATAAGGGCGAACCCACTCAGGTTCCCTGAGCAACCCTACAAGATCACAGGAAAAACTTACTTCGTCTGGCAGCTGCTGGATGGTGGAGCGGACAGGTAACCAGAATACAGGAATAGACCAGTGTTCACACTGGCGCACAGAATACTAACACAGGTCAAAGACAGGTCACAGCGGGAGATAAACAATACTGAGGGACAAACAACAGATATATAATTACTTAAGGCGGGCTATACACAGGTCAAGTCAAGATTAAGCGGGTTATATACAGTTCAGGTTCAGAACAAACGGGTTATATACAGGTCAGGTCCAGATACAGGCAGACAAGTGGAGACAAACAACCAGGGTCAAAACCAAGATGGCTGCAAAGGTACAGAATCAGATAAAAAACACAGAATAGCAAACAAGATAGCAAGAGCACTAGATACACAGGTAAGACTTGAAATAACCAGCAAGGTATGATGGGAATAGGCAGGTATATAAGGCCGTTCCCGGGAACTGTCAATCAAGCTAATAACCCTTGCTGGGCAGGACTGAAATGCAAGGAGCAGGGTGTGGCTCAGTTAATCCAAACACTAAGCCAGAGTTCACACACAAATAAAGCCATCTATCCTGCCAACTGCAGATAGTGCGACGTTTAGGCATGGACGTTACAACTACCTTGCAAATATACACTCACCGGCCACTTTATTAGGTACACCGGTCCAACTGCTCGTTAAACACTTAATTTCTAATCAGCCAATCACACGGCGGCAACTCAGTGCATTTAGGCATGTAGACATGGTCAAGACAATCTCCTGAAGTTCAGTGCTGATCTACTGGGATTTTCACGCACAACCATCTCTAGGGTTTACAGAGAATGGTCCGAAAAAGAAAAAACATCCAGTGAGCGGCAGTTCTGTGGGCGGAAATGCCTTCTTGATGCCAGAGGTCAGAGGAGAATGGGCAGACTGGTTTGAGCTGATAGAAAGGCAACAGTGACTCAAATCGCCACCCGTTACAACCAAGGTAGGCAGAAGAGCATCTCTGAACGCACAGTACGTCGAACTTTGAGGCAGATGGGCTACAGCAGCAGAAGACCACACCGGGTGCCACTCCTTTCAGCTAAGAACAGGAAACTGAGGCTACAATTTGCACAAGCTCATCGAAATTGGACAGTAGAAGATTGGAAAAACATTGCCTTGTCTGATGAGTCTCGATTTCTGCTGCGGCATTCGGATGGTAGGGTCAGAATTTGGCGTCAACAACATGAAAGCATGGATCCATTCTGCCTTGTATCAACGGTTCAGGCTGGTGGTGGTGGTGTCATGGTGTGGGTAATATTTTCTTGGCACTCTTTGGGCCCCTTGGTACCAATTGAGCATCGTTGCAATGCCACAGCCTACCTGAGTATTGTTGCTGACCATGTCCATCCCTTTATGACCACAATGTACCCAACATCTGATGGCTACTTTCAGCAGGATAATGCGCCATGTCATAAAGCTGGAATCATCTCAGACTGGTTTCTTGAACATGACAATGAGTTCACTGTACTCAAATGGCCTCCACAGTCACCAGATCTCAATCCAATAGAGCATCTTTGGGATGTGGTGGAACGGGAGATTCGCATCATGGATGTGCAGCTGACAAATCTGCGGCAACTGTGTGATGCCATCATGTCAATATGGACCCAAATCTCTGAGGAATGCTTCCAGCACCTTGTTGAATCTATGCCACGAAGAATTGAGGCAGTTCTGAAGGCAAAAGGGGGTCCAACCCGTTACTAGCATGGTGTACCTAATAAAGTGGCCGGTGAGTGTATATGGGCAGATCAATGATTCCAAGTGGACTAAAAATTAAAGAGTTCCCCACAACGATGTACAATGATGATTTTAATAAAGAACGGAATTAAAGCCTATTAGAATGTTCTCTGAAAGTATTGAGATTGATTATACAAAACAAAAAACTAAAAAGCATATATGTTTCTTGGTGGGGACAGGAATACATATATAGTTCAACATATTCCTTTAAAGAACAGATATATTGTTATGGGAGATATATTGATGACACCCATCTCACGTGGCATGGTAAGGAGCGGAGTTTCGTCAAATTCATCCCATATATCAATGATAACCATTGTGATTTGGTTTTCACTCAAAACATTGGCAGAAGGGATGGTCCCTATTTAGATCTGATGATGGAGGGAAATACTGTTACAGGAGTAACAATTCCAAGCTCTGTTATATTATCATAATTACATAGTATCATATTATCATAGTTTATATGGTTGAAAAAAGACACATTTCCATCAAAATCAACCAAGTAAGGGAAGGGATTATAAAAGCTCTGAGTAGTAATTCAGTTCATCAGGCAATAAATTTTCTTCCACATCATGCAATAAAGAATTTACCGGTGGCTAAATTTACACGGGAACCATGGAGGCATTTAAAGGTGAATGCATTACTATTTCTAATACACTGAGATATAGAACAGAACATTACATGAGAAGATCTGAAATCATAGCCAATAACAAAACCAGAGATTTATTGTTTTCGGACACATGTAAGAGGGATGGAAGAAATTCTGTACTGGAAACTAAGAGGGGGGTGTTTTCTACTATGATGACTATGGTAAAGTGGTGAGTACTTTTATCTGCAGATGATGAGTAAGAGCCATTTCACGTCCTGGATGGTTGACTTGTTTTGCAGAATATATAACTCATATACTGAGAAATTAGTTTTTAGATCACCATTTTCTAAGAGGCATAATATTTTTATTTTTTTGATACAGGGCTTGTTTTTTTGCAGAACAAGCTGTACTTTTATTTTAATCCTTTTTTTTATGAGGTTGGATGTTTTTTAGAATTTATAGGCATTCACCAGTGTTACAGATGTGATGATATCCAATACATAATGTTTTGTGGTGATTTTCACTTTTTTATTGTGAAATTAGATTTTTTTTATGTGATGGACATTAGGGGACAATTATTACTGTATATACTCGCCTATAAGCCGAGTCTTTCAGCAAATAAATATGCTGAAAAACCCTAACTCGCCTTATACTCAAGTCAAGAAAAAAACAAACAGTGTACTCACCTTCCAACAGCCCCCCTCTTCTATACAACGATGCCTCAGCATCGGCTTCGTGTCCCTGTGCCATCCGTCGCAGGCATCGTGACGTCAACCGCTCGCTGACGTTCTACTATGTGTGCCGGCATCGGCACACATTATGATGTCGGCGTTGGCATGGACGGCAATACAGATGGTGCGAGACATGGAGTCAATGCCGGAGAACTGCTGAATAGAAGAGAACCTGCTGGGGGGCATTGTGAGGTGGGTACACTGTTCGGCAGGTCCGTGCGACGTCACATGCTCTGCATGATATTGTGTGTGCCACCTCACACAGAAGACCCGTGGGGGCCGCCAGAAAGGTGAATTATGATTTTTTTTTAAATCAACTGACTACACAACGGGAAACGGAGAGCCGGCTGTATGATGGGGCGGGGGGCGGCTGAACGACCGGACGGGGGGTTGGCTATATAATGGGGCAGGGGCTGCAGGCTATATACTGGGACAGGGGCTGCTGGCTATATACTTGGGGGCAGGGGCTGCTGGCTATATACTGGGGGCAGGGGCTGCTGGCTATATACTGGGGCAGTGGCTGCCGGCTATATACTGGGGGATATGGGCTGGCAGGCTATATACTATGGGGCAGGGGCTGGCAGTCTATATCCTGGGGAGGCTGTGACCAATGCATTTCCCAGCCTTGGCTTATACTCGAGTCAATAGGTTTTCCCAGTTTTTTGTGGTAAAATTAGGGGCCTAGGCTTATACTCAGGTTGGCTTGCATACAAGGAGCCCATGTGGATATGTGGAAGATCAAGGGTGCCGGTGCTCATGGATGAACTGCTCTGGAAATGATTCCTTTTAAAAGCGTAATTTTTATTTGGTGTGCAACGCGTTTCGGCCCAGGAATCGGGCCTTCGTCAGGCATAAAACATATGGTTCCAAATGGCATCTCTTAAATACTCTTTTGGTAACCGGAAATGGTCATGATGTAATCAATTCTTGTATTCCTTATAAACGGTTTTTACATGGTTTTTACATATTAAGATGATAAACATTATGCATTTCATCCAAAAGACTTTAAGTATATATTAAAACATTAAATCTATATACATAGTAAAGCACAAACTAAAAATCAATTAAAATGGGCAGTGGCCGTTTTGTCGTTCGGCTTCCGGTTTTACTGTGTATTGTGGCAAGCGTTTGGTTACTAGGCAATGCAACCATGACGTGTACGGCACGGGACTTCCGGTCTTCCTGTGTTTTGTGTCTTGTTGCCAAGCGACCCTGACGTCATATCTGCTCTATGAGAACGGGACTCGAATGTAACTATATGGAGTGTCTAAAGGTAAGTATTTGTATATAAGTTGTAACATCTTCTTGAACTCTATAATTAGCTAATGTTATGTGCAATTGTAAGGCTCATAAGGTCATGTATGACCCCTACCGGTGGTTATTTTATTTTATAACTATCACTGGTTTATTATATTGTTTTTCAATACGAGCTTTCCCTTATATTGTTTCTAATTTCTCATTTAAGCCATTCGGTGTCAAGGTATTTAACTTATAGATCCAAAAAGCTTCTCTTCTATTAAGGGTTTTTATCCTATTTTGTTGAGATGCGGAGATCTGTTCTAGAGGAGTTACCACAAGAGCATCAAAAGAACATTCTTTTTCTACGAGTAGATGCCACAGGAAAGATCTTGTTTTATCATGAATTTTTCTCCCGTGGATTTTGACGTCAAGGAGTCTGCCTTGGTTCGTTTCTACCTTCCTCAATTTACTAGGGGCCAAGATGTTTTTAATTGTTGTGGATTTTCGGAATGTTATTTTGGGTTTGCTTGGGATAATATCCTTAAGGATGGGATCCCCAAGGAGAATGCCACAATGTCTGTTCAGGATTTTTCTGATTTCTTTGTTCCCTTTGTCATTAGTTGTGATAAAATTCAGTGTGTGGTCATTTTTCTTTTTCTTTGGAAAGGATTTCTTGGTTTCTTCTTTTATCCGGGGTTCTAGAAATTCCTCTTGCTCTCGATCTAGATTTAGTTGGTAAGCTTCCTTGATTAAGCCTTCTGGATATTTTTTCAACTCAGGTTGGCTTGTACTCGAGTATATACAGTAATAATTGAATGTTGTCAATGCGGATGGTAATGAGTAGACTGGTCCAGCACTGTTTGTGGGAGAGGAGGCAGATAGAATGACAGTGAGGGGCAGCTAAAAATGTTTAAATAATTGGCATTTTCAAGGCAAGTCCAACCTGGCGTAGTTTTGCTTGCTGGCTGCACTGCCCGCTAGATACATCAAGAGGCCTAAGCCTCGATGGGCTATCACACGCCCACGCAGGTGCGCCAGCGTATGATAAATCTTGCATAATTAACAGCCAGGTTTGCTATGGGTTGTAAAAGATCCAAGGCTCTGGCCTAATTCATATATACCAGTTTCTAAGTAGCAGTGATGGCCCTACATATCCCAAACACACAATAGTCCTTATCATATACAGAAAACACAGGAGAAACCTCACCCATTACACCATTTTCTTTCTATTATCTTCTCCACTTTTCCCTCACTGTCTCCATCCTGGTCCCCTAACATCTCCTACACCACTTACCATACTCCTCCCTTACAGCCTACACATAGTATAGTATGTATATACATGCTTCAATGTGCATCCCTTTCCTGCCTAATATTGCCACCTTATAGTGCATCCTACACTTAATGGCTCCTCAATGTGATCCCAACACATAATGTCCCTGATTGGGGCCTACTTTAAATTGTTCAAATTTTTGACCTAGCAATGCCACTATTGTATACACTGATAAAAGGAAAGATGTCAGTCAGCTGGTATGATCAACTAAGGAGGAAAAAACATTTAGGGGCAAAAGTAAGAAATGTGAATAAAATTCTAGTAGTTTATATACAAAGCAAAAGCCTTAGTACTCCCTTTGAGAGTTTTTTTGTTTTACATTTTATATAAAGTTGAATGTACCAAAAGGATAAGATGTTGGTGGGGTCGCTTTAATACATATAGCAATCCATTATGTAAATGTCTGAATCCATTCTTCCAGATTAAATACATTTTTCCTTCTATTTCTATTAGATTCTCTCTTTCTACCACATTCTGCTCTGAATTCAGGCAGCAACATATTTCATCACTTAATAATTTATGAAACGAGCATGAACAATAGAATACAAATGGAAAGAATCTTATTTATTCACAGTATTTATATTGGTCAAATTTTGTACAATTTTTCACATGAACATTTTTGAACCCAAAAAAATTGGCTTCACCTTAGGTCGTATGAATAGAATAAACAGCATCCTGTGGGTTATAATGAACAGCATAGACGCAGTTAGTCAATGGAATGATGGTATTTTCAGGAAATGTGTCCAATTAAGCCATGTTTTCTCAGACCAATCTTTTTAAGTAAAAAGTTCCCTAGATAGATGTGTAGATATGGGAAGATAATGTGCTATGCTATCACAAACATAGGAAGTAGCTACAGTTACAGTACAAGCAGGGGCGTAACAATGAGTGCGAACGGGACCGGGCCCTCATACAGAAGAGCCCATTGTTCTTCCATGTGCTGTAACCGCACAAGAAGTGCAGTACATGGAGCTCATGCAGAGAAGCTGTGGAAGCTTTGGGCCCCCCTATCTGATGCAAAGCGGCTTATTACTGCTGTGCAGGAAGCTTCTTGTGCACTGCGCAGAAGTTGCAAAATGGCAAAAAAATAATGTTTAGACATTTTGGCGCCATATTCCATTCTACGGTTTAACACTGGGAATAACCGCTTATTATATTTGGATAGATCTGGACTTTTGGGAATCTTGCCCTGGGGCCCAATAAACTCTAGTTACGCCACTGAGCACAAGTCCTGCACGATCTACACAAGTTCCTAATAAAGATAAATATGCTAAGCTACCACTTCCAAATAAAAGAGCTTAAAATCTCTTGATGACAAGTCTTGGCACACTTTTACATGCTGAGCTGAGAGATCAAAGTCCTAATCCACCATCCATTAACCCCTTAAGGACGCAGCCATTTTGTAGCTTAAGGCTCAGCCCGATTTTTTGGATTCTGACCTGCGTCGCTTTATATGGTTATAACTTTTGAACACTGTTACTTATCAAAACGATTCTGAGATTGTTTTTTCCCCACATGTTGTACTTCATTTTAGTGGTAAATTTTGGCTGATAAGTTTTGCGTTTACTTACAAAAAAAAAGCAAATATGATAAATTTTTTGAAAAATTTGCCATTTTCGAAATTCAAAATCATTGCGTTTTCAGGCAGATAGATTTACCACCTAAATAAGTTGCTGAATAACATTTCCCATTTGTCTACTTTACATTTTCATAATTTCTGAAATGTCTGGATAATTTATTTTGATGTCACGCGGCTTACAAAAAGAATATCGCTTTTCCGGATTTTCAGAATTGACTATTTTGGGCATTTTCAAATCTGCACCCCTCAAGCTATCAGAAACCGCTTTTACAAAGATTGTTAACCCCTTGAGATCTTCATAGTAATTGAATCAAAATGGAGGTGAAATTTAGAATGGTCAAATTGTTCCCTTATACGTTCATTTAGCACTAAAATTTACACATTTCCAAAATATAAAAAGAGAAAACCCACCATACAATTTGTTGTACAATTTCTCCTGAGTACAAAGACCCCCCACATGTGGCCATTACTTGTGTTATGGGGGCACAGCGAGACGCAGAAGGGAAGGAGAGCCCTGCAGCTGCCAGGATTTTAGTTTCCTCATTGGCCCCTTTTGAAGGCTATAAAATTTTCGCTTTTTCGTTATTTGGGCCATGTGATGCCATTTTTTTTGCGCGATGAGATGCTTTTTTCATTGTTACCATTTTGGGGTTAGTATCACCTATTGTTGAAAATTTAGGAACTTTTTTTGAGGGCAGGAGTAGAAAAGCATCAATTCTGTACTGGATTTTTTACTTTTTTTTTTTTGTGTTCACCGTATAGACTAATAATCATATTATCTTCATTCTATGGGTCGATACGATTACGGGGATACCAGACATGAATATATTTTCTTACGTTTTACTAAATTTGTCAAACAAAACCCTAATGTGGGGAAAAATCTATCATTTATGTATTGCCGTCTTCCAAGTGGCATAACATTGTTACTTTTTTGGCTACGGAGCTGGTTGATGGCTTATTTTTTGCGGGACATGTTGTACTTTGCATCAGTATCATGTCGGAGTACACATGGTTTTTTGATCACATTTTATAGCATTTTTCGTGGGATTGAATAGCTAAAAATCATAATTTTTGGAAGGTTTATAGCAGGTTTTTTTTACGGCGTTTATCGTGGGGGTTCAATAATGATTTACTTGTATTCTACGGGTTGTTACGGACGCGGTGATACTATATATGTGGGGTTTTTGTTATGATTTAGACTTTTTTGGGGTTATATGTCTCTTTATATGTTATGGGGCTTATGGGCATTTTTATTGATTTATTACTTTATTTTTTATTGAATAACATTTTGATTTTTAACTTTTTCACTTTTTCCACCATGGGAAATGACCAAGCAATCATCTGATTGCTTGTTCATGATAATACTCTGCAATAATCATGTATTGCAGAGTATTATCAGTGTCAGCCTATGCACTTGCATAGGCTGGCACTATGCCAGTAAGATGACGTCACAGACGCCATCTTACTGGCAATGCCTGCAGGCTGTGCTGGGGACCAGATCGGACCCCAGCACTTCCATAGCAGTGATCGGTGCCCCCCGAAAACGGTTCGGGGGGGCCGATCGTGGGGGAAAGACACCCCAGAGACATGTTAGATGCCGCGGTCGTGCTGACCGCGGCATTTAACGGGTTACACACCCGCGATCGGAGCCGACTCCGATCGCGGGTGTTACACTGGGGTGCCGGCTATTAGTTACAGCCGGCACCCCGTGTTTCCCCATGCCAGTTCGGCTCTGATCCAGAGCCGAGCTGGCATAAGCGCCGTGGCGGATATATCCGCCACTGAGCGCTAAGTCACTGCGCTCCGTGGCGGATATATCCGCCACGGAGCGTGAAGGGGTTAAGGGTCAGTTCACAATGAAAATGAAAACACCTATGCGTTTGTGCACTCTAAGCCTCCTGTTTCCTATACGGACTAGATTCCATGGGACAGATCCATGTTGCAGATCAAACTGATTAAATGTTTGTATAAAAGTATTTATTATAGTCACAAAATATAAATTGAAAGTGCTTTTCATAACATCAAACCAGCCACAGATACTCCTCCCTATCAATATACATATGGAGCAAAACTGTTGATGGAACAAATCTCATTTATAATATGATATTTGGAGGTGCACTTTTAGATCATTGTCACTAGAGGATGCTATAGGAATGTATTTGACAGCCAAACAGCAGAGAATAAATGTAAAAATATCAAACAAAAAGTTGCTTTATATTTTTAAATTTGTAAAGAAAAATCCCCCGACCAGGCTATGAAAAATATTGCCACAGTCGCTCCGTTTAACCAAAACTGTAAATTTTTATATTTTATTGATTTTATAGCAGGGTATCTAAGCTGTAGATTCGCTAACATGGTAAGTTACACTTTTGTAATATTAACAGAAGGTACAGTGGGTACAGAAAGTATTAAGACCCCTTTACATTTTATTTCTCTTTGTTTCATTGCAGCCAAAAATAGTTTTTTCTCTCATTAATGTGCACTCTGCAACCCAAATTCACAGAAAAAAACAGAAATGTAGATATTTTTGCTAATTTATTAAACTGGAATATCACATGGTCATAAGTATTCAGACCCTTTGCTCAGTATTGAGTAGAAGCACCTTTAGAGCCAGTACAGCAATGAGTCTTCTTCAAGTTTTTCACACCTGGATCTGGAGATCCTCTGTCATTCTTCTTTGCAGATCTTCTCCAGTTCTCTAAGGTTGGATGGTGAACATTGTGGACAGCCATTATTAAGTGTCTCCAGAGATGCTCAATTGGGTTTAGGTCCTGGCTCTGGTTGGGACAGTCAGGAATGGTCACAGAGTTCTGTAGCTAATGCTATGTGATTTTAGCTGTGTGCTTAGGGTGATTATCTTGTTGGAGGGTGAACCTTCAGCCCAGTCTGAGGTCCAGAGTAGAGATGAGCGAGCACTAAAATGCTCGGGTACTCGTTATTCGAGAGGAACTTTTCCCGATGCTCGAGTGCTCGTCTCGAATAACGAGCCCCATTGAAGTCAATGGGAGACTCGAGCATTTTTCAAGGGGACCAAGGGTCTGCACAGGGAAGCTTGGCCAAACACCTGGAAACCTCAGAAAAGGATGGAAACACCACAGAAATGGACAGGAAACAGCAGGGGCAGCATGCATGGATGCCTCTGAGGCTGCTTAATCACACCATTATGCCAAAATTATGTGCAACAGCATGGCCATGACAGAGTGACCGAATGAGGCTAGATAGCATCTAAAACATCCAATAATTGACCCTGACACTATAAGGGACGGCATGCAGAGGCAGCGGCAGCAGTGGCAGGCTAGAGAGTGTCATGGCGACATACCCTAAATGGACTCAGGCTTCACCAAAGGAGGTGAAATGATTTCCTATGTGAACAAAAGGTTGACGGTATATTTAGTCAATAACACAGCATGGTGGCGACATAGTGACCAAGTTCCATAACGTAAAACACCTGAAAAATGAGCCTGACACAGCTCTTTTGATAAGGGGGCAGCCATGGAGACGACTTCCATGATTAAGAGCGACAGTATGGGGCATTCATATTGCGCTGCTATGATTGCAACTTCAGGTCTCCAGCATGGCGGCGACAGATGGGCCGAGTTCCACTATGTATCTGGTGAAACACCTGAAAATTCTGCCTGACACAGCTCGTTTGATAAGGAGATGATGTGCTGCATATCCTCTCGTGCTCCAGCGTCTGGGGTATAGAGAGTTGAAATGAGACATTGGTGGACGCTGTGGAGGATCGTGGAGGCAAAATGGACAGGAAACAGCAGGGGCAGCATGCATGGATGCCTCTGAGGTTGCCTAATCTTGGGATGGAGCTGGCGGTCCACTGCCAGGCGAGCTTTCGCCTGTCCAAGCCCCTGTCTCTCAGCTCCTCCCCACCCAAAATGGGCCTGGGGGCCAGAAGCGTTTACTTTGAAAAAATTATAATTTTCAAAGCAGGCCGGGTCGTTTGAATATTTCACCTAGGAATAATGGAATAGCATAGTGGTTCTATTTTTAATTGTTTTTACGGAAATGGTTCCATGATTAAGAGCGACAGTATGGGGCATCCATATTGCGCTGCTATGATTGCAACTTCAGGTCTCCAGCATGGCGGCGACAGATGGGCCGAGTTCCACTATGTATCTGGTGAAACACCTGAAAATTCTGCCTGACACAGCTCATTTGATAAGGGGACCATGTATGGAGGCAGTGAACTAGTAGTAGATTAAAGGTGCTGCAGTTAAAACTATGTTAGTTGGATCTTGAGATGGAGCTGGCTCTCCGCTGCCAGGCAAGCTTTCGCCAATCCAAGCCCCTGTCTCTAGGCTACTCCCCAAACAGCACTTCTAAGAACCTTTTGTATAAGATCAAGTGTAGTAGCGTTTTTATAAGTTTAGGATATGGCGGGTGAGGGGAATGTAAACAGATGCGCAAGAAGTGCTGAAATAATATCGGTAAATGATAAAAGTTTGCCAGTATATTTTGTGGATTACACAGCAGGGTGGCGACAAAGTTAACAAGTTTGATGTGGAAGCCATGAAAACAACCCTAAATTCTGCCTGACACAGTTCGTTTGATAAGGAGACCATGTATGGAGGCAGCTATATGGACGACTTTTGGAGGCAGCTATGGCGATGACGTGTGGAGGTAGCAATGGAGACAACGTGTGGAGCCAGCTAAAAAGACGACATGTGGAGGCTGCTATGGAGACAATTTAATCTGGATAGTGCTTGTATGTGGCAGTCCAAAAAAGTTTTCAAACCAGAGGAGCAGGTAGGTGGTCCTCCAGAAAAATTAAATAAATTGAGTGCCTGTATGTGGCAGTCCAAAAAAGTTTTCAAACCAGGGGAGCAGGTAGGTGGTCCTCCAGATAAATTAAATAAATTGAGTGCCTGTATGTGGCAGTCCAAAAAAGTTTTCAAACCAGAGGAGCAGGTAGGTGGCCCTCCAGAAAAATTAAATACATAGAGTACTATAGCTAGAGCCAGAGCCAAAAAATAGCCAGTTTCCTATGCTTTAGTGTACAAAGAGGAGGAGAAGGAGGACAATGAGGAGGAGGAGTGCATATATTATTCAGGTTGAGCTTCTTTCACCTGGTGGAGAATGAAAATGCGGAGAAATCCAGGCTTTATTCATCTTGATAAGCGTCAGCCTGTCAGCGCTGTCAGTCGACAGGCGTGTACGCTTATCGGTGATGATGCCACCAGCTGCACTGAAATCCCGCTCAGACAACACGCTAGCGGCTGGGCAGGCAAGAACCTCCAATGCGTACAGCGCCAGTTCGTGCCACATGTCCAGCTTTGAAACCCAGTAGTTGTAGGGAGCTGTGTGATCATTTAGGCCGATGGTATGGTCAGCTACGTACTCCCTCACCATCTTTCTGTAAAGATCAGCCCTACTCTGCCGAGACTGGGGACAGGTGACAGTGTCTTGCTGGGGCGACATAAAACTGGCAAAGGCCTTGTAAAGCGTACCCCTGCCAGTGCTGGAAAAGCTGCCTGCTCGCCTACTCTCCCTCGCTACTTGTCCCGCAGAAGTACACCCTCTGCCGCTAGCACTGTCAGAAGGGAAATACTGTTTCAGCTTGTGCACCAGGGCCTGCTGGTATTCATGCATTCTCACACTCCTTTCCTCTCCAGGGATGAGAGTGGAAAGATTTTGCTTGTACCGTGGGTCCAGGAGAGTGAATACCCAGTAATCGGTGCTGGAATAAATTCTTTGAACGCGAGGGTCACGGGATAGGCAGCCTAGCATGAAATCTGCCATATGCGCCAGAGTCCCAACGCGCAAGAATTCACTCCCCTCACTGGCCTGACTGCCCATTTCCTCCTCCTCCTCCAACTCCTCTTCTTCTGCCCATACACGCTGAACAGTGAAGGACTGAACAATGGTCCCCTCTTCTGTCTCGCCAACATTCTCCTCCTCTTCCTCCTCATCCTCCTCCGATATGTGCTGAGAAACAGACCTAAGGGTGCTTTGGCTATCAACAAGGGAATCTTCTTCCCCCGTCTCTTGTGACGAGCGCAAAGCTTCCGACTTCATGCTGACCAGAGAGTTTTTCAACAGGCCAAGCAGCGGGATGGTGAGGCTGATGATGGCGGCATCGCCACTGACCATCTGTGTTGACTCCTCAAAGTTACTCAGCACCTGACAGATATCAGACATCCACGTCCACTCCTCATTGTAGACTTGAGGAAGCTGACTGACCTGACTACCAGTTCTGGTGGAAGTTGACATCTGGCAGTCTACAATCGCTCAGCGCTGCTGGTAAACTCTGGATAACATGGTTAATGTTGAATTCCACCTCGTGGGCACGTCGCACAACAGTCGGTGAGCGGGCAGTTGGAGGCGGCGCTGCGCTGCCCTGAGAGTGGCAGCATCTGTGCTGGACTTCCTGAAATGCGCACAGATGCGGCGCACCTTCGTGAGCAAATCAGACGGATTGGGGTATGTCTTGAGGAAACGCTGAACTATGAGATTTAACACATGGGCCAGGCATGGCACATGTGTCAGTCTGCCGAGTTGCAGAGCCGCCACCAGGTTACGGCCGTTGTCACACACAACCATGCTTGGCTTCAGGTTCAGCGGTGCCAGCCACAGATCAGTCTGCGCCGTGATGCCCTGTAATAGCTCTTGGGCGGTGTGCCTTTTATCGCCTAGGCTCAGCAGTTTGAGCACCGCCTGCTGTCGCTTAGCGACGGCACTGCTGCTGTGCCTAGAGCTACCGACTGATGGCGCCATGCCCACGGATGGTAATTCGGAGGTGGAGGTGGAGGAGGGGTGGGAGGAGGAGGAGGCATAGTAGGCCTTTGAGACCTGGACCAAGGTAGGCCCCACAATCCTCGGCGTCGGCAGTATATGAGCAGCCCCAGGGTCAGACCCGGTCCCAGCCTCCACCAAGTTAACCCAATGTGCCGTCAGCAATATAGTGGCCCTGCCCAGCAGCACTCGTCCACGTGGACCTTGTCAGAAACGGCGTTGGTCAGGGCACGGATGATGTTCTCTGACACGTGCTTGTGCAGGGCTTGGACGGCACATCGGGAAAAGTAGTGGCGGCTGGGGACCGAATACCGAGGGGCGGCCGCCGCCATGAGGTTTCGAAAGGTCTCGGTCTCTACCAGCCTATAGGGCAGCATCTCCAGGCTAAGCAACTTGGAGATGTGGACGTTGAGGGCTTGGGCGTGTGGGTGGGTTGCGCTATACTTCCTTTTGCGCTCCAGCGTCTGGGGTATGGAGAGCTGAACGCTGGTGGATGCTGTGGAGGATCGTGGAGGCGAAGATGGGGTTTTCGCACGGGAGGTGTTTGGGTCGTGGTCCTGGGCAGGGGTCTGACTAGCAGATGACACAGGGGAAGGAGCAGTGGTGTGCCCGGCCGGAGGTGAACGGGCTTGGTGCCATTGAGTGGGGTGTTTAGCATTCATATGCCTGCGCATTCTGGTGGTAGTTAAGCTAGTAGTGGTGGAACCCCTGCTGATCCTGGTTTGGCAAAGGTTGCACACCACAGTCCGTCGGTCATCCAGGGTTTCTTTAAAGAACCTCCAGACTTCTGAAAATCTAGCCTTCACCACGGGAGCTTGACTTTGGGCAACATTTGGCGCTGATGCACCAGCTCTGGCCCTGCCTCTCCGTCTGGCCCCACCACTGCCTCTTCCAACCTGTTCTGCTATAGGACTCGCCTCCGTCTCAGAAGCACTGTGTTCACCCGGCCTATCAACCCAGCTTGGGTCTGTCACCTCATCATCCTCCGATCCCTCAGTCTGCTCCCCCCTCGGACTTCCTGCCCTGACAACAACTTCCCCACTGTCTGACAACCGTGTCTCCTCATCGTCCGACACCTCTTTACACACTTCTTCCACTACGTCAATAATGTCATCATCACCCACAGACTGCGACCGGTGGAAAACCTGGGCATCGGAAAATTGCTCAGCAGCAACCGGACAAGTGGTTTGTGACTGTGGGAAGGGTCCAGAAAACAGTTCCTCAGAGTATGCCGGTTCAAATGCCAAATTTTGCTGGGAGGGGGCAGACTGGGGGGAAGGAGGCTGAGGTGGAGGAGCTGGAGGAGTGCTGATTTCGGTGACATGGATGGACTGCGTGGAAGACTGACTGGTGGACAAATGGCTAGAAGCATTGTCCGCAATCCACAACATCACCTCTTCGCACTGTTCTGGCCCCCCGCCCAGGACCACGGCCTCTGACCCCTGCAGTAGGTGGACGCCCACGTCCACGCCCTCGTCCTCTCCCCCTGGCCCTCGGGGTTCTCCTATGGCTATTTTGTAGCCTATAGTGAAAGCACACTGCTTTGCAATATGACTTTGAGCTATAAAAAGAAATAAAGGTAAAAAAAAATAAATCAGCAGACTCTGCCTAATTCTAATCAAACCCCTAATAAATTGTCCCACTTCGGTGTTTGAGGTGGATATGCGTGTCACTAAGAGCTAAACACAACGGTCGCAAGTCTCCCAGCAAATTCCTCACAATATGGTACTAGCTGCACTACTAATGCCAGCAAGCCCAGCCACAAGCAAACAAAAGAAAGGAAAATATAATGCTATTGTAGGCCTAAGTAAGCCGTTGGGGTTCTCCTATGGCTATTTTGTAGCCTACAGTGAAAGCACACTGCTTTGCAATATGACTTTGAGCTATAAAAAGAAATAAAGGTAAAAAAAAATAAATCAGCAGACTCTGCCTAATTCTAATCAAACCCCTAATAAATTGTCCCACTTCGGTGTTTAAGGTGGATATGTGTGTCACTAAGAGCTAAACACAACGGTAGCAAGTCTCCCTGCAAATTCCTCACAATATGGTACTAGCTGCACTACTAATGCCAGCAAGCCCAGCCACAAGCAAACAAAAAAAGTAAAATAAAACGTTATTGTAGCCCTAAGAAGGGCTGTTGGGTTCTTGTAGAATCACTCCTGCCTAACACTATTCTAATAGAACAGCCTAACGCTTTCCCTGACCAGCAGCAGCTCTCTCCCTAGCAGCATCCAGACAGAGAATGATCCGAGCAGCGCGGGCAGGGGCTAGTCTATTCCAGGGTCACCTGATCTGGCCAGCCAACCACTGCTATCGACGTGTAAGGGTACCACGTCATGCTGGGTGGAGTGCAGTGTCTCCTGGCTTGTGATTGGCTTTGTTTCTGGCCAGCAAAAAGCAAAACGGCAGGAGATGCCATTTTATCGAGCTGGCGAAATACTCGTCCGAGCAACGAGCAGTTTCGAGTACGCTAATGCTCGAACGAGCATCAAGCTCGGACGAGTATGTTCGCTCATCTCTAGTCCAGAGCACTCGGAAGAGGTTTTTGTCCAGGATATGTATGTACTTGGCCGCATTCATCTTTCCTTCAATTACAATTAGACATCCTGCCCCCCACTATAGGGTGGCCCTATAGCAGTGGTGGCGAACCTTTGGCACGGGTGCCAGAGGTGGCACTCGGAGCCCTATCTGTTGGCACCCAGCAAGGAATTTACCTGATAGGACTCAAGGCTTCCTCCTGACAAGACAGCCATGGCCATGCTATGATCAGCGCTATTTTAAAGTGACACCTACTTGGCTGCCAGGACTAGAGAAGGAACGAGAAGGTGTGGACAGAGATTATCGTTGGAGCTCCTGCTTTGGGTCCCCTGATTCTTCCTCTTCAGAGGACCCTGGAAGGAAGCTATAATCCAAAAGTCTCCTGCGTTCTATTGTTCTATCCTCAGGACGCCAATACATTTGAAACTTGTGATACAGCAGAGATCAATAGATTACTTCTTAAATTGTCATGTTGGCACTTTGCGACATAAAAGTGTCTTTTGGTTGTAGTTTTGGCACTAAAAGGTTTGCCACCACTGCCCTATAGCATGATGCTGCCACCACAATGTGTCACTGTTGGGATTGTATTTGGCAGGCGATGAGCAGTGCCTGGTTTTCTTCACACATACTGCAAAAAGGTTTAATCTTCATCTCATCACCCTTGAGAATCTTATTTCTCATAGTCTGGGAGTCCTTCATGTGTTTTTTGCACACTGTATGCAGCAGTCATATGTCTTGCACTGAGGAGAGGCTTCCGTCAACACACTACAAGTCGCTGCTGGTGGAGGCTACAGTGATAGTTGACTTTGTGGAACTTTCTTCCATCTCCCTAATGCATCCCCAGAGCTCAGCAACGTTGATCTATGGATTCTTTTTTTTACCTCTCTTACCAAGGCTCTTCTCCCACAATTTCTTAGTTTGACTGGACAGCCAGGTCGAGGAAGAATTTTGGTCGTCCCAAACTTCTTCCATTTAAGGATTATGGAGGTCAATGTGCTTTTAGGAACCTTGAGTGCTGCAGAAATTCTTGAGCATTTCCTTAGACCATAATTCTCATGTGCTCTGCACTGTGAGCTTTGAGCTCTTATGTAGACAGGTGTGTGCCTTTCCTAATCAAGTCCAATCATTTTAATTAAACACGGCTGGACTCCAATGAAGGAGTAGAACCATCTCAAGGGGGGTTAGAAGGAAATGGACAGCATGTTAAATATGAGTGTCACAGTGAAGGGACTGAATACTTATGTCCATGTGATATTTCAGTTTTGGGTGGGCTGCAGAGCGTATTTTAATGAATACTTATAATAATTAATAATGTCTGAACCAAATATTTTTCTTATTCTTTTATCAATAAGTAATCCAGCTGTGTTTTATTAGGTATGTACTACATATCCAGAGTAGGGAACATAGTTCCGTAACAGAGTAATGATTTTATTTTATGCATTTTTGAACATTTTTCTTAATTGCTATAAACAATACATTTCTTTTAGTTATGGGATGCCCATACTTGCCACTAGATGTCAGACTTGGCTAATAAAACTGCAGCTTTGCAGGAGCTTCCACTTCTATAACACAATGCTTGTCATCTTATCATGGCACATTTGTATTTCATAGGAAAATGTACAGTACTAGACGTATCAACTCAAATCACAGTATCATTAACTAATATCATTATGGACAAATCTAATTTCTGACATTATATTTCTTGTATTTCAATACATGGTGGCTCAATAAAGATTGTAGTCAAAGGGGTGTTCATGCTACAGCAAATTAATGTTATAATTTGCATGATGAAAAGTTATAAAAGCTTCACATATATTTTCTGCATCAATTCCTCACAGTTTTCTAGATCTTTGCTTGCTGTCATTCTATAGAAAGCTTCTACGCGTACTTCCTGTGGATAAAAATCCGTCCCTGGTCATGTGATGTCACACAGTTGCAAAGCTCGTTATATCACAGAGAGTAATCAGTTATAGGTGTGTTATAACGAGCTGTGCACCTGTGTGGCGTCACATGACCATGGACAGATTTCTATCCCCTGGAAGTAAACAGAGAAGCATTTTATAGAGGGACAGCAAGCAGAGATTTAGAAAACTGTAAGGAACTAATAGAGAAAGTATATTGAAAATTGTATTACTCATCACTATAGAAACAATGATATTTTTTGATGAAATGGTAACACCCCTAAAAGAAATATTATCTATCCATCCAAAATAGCCTCTTGAAATAAATTTTACCTTGGATCACATCTGAAAGTCTGTAGTGCTGGCTGATTTTTTTTCTTTATATTTAAAAACTAGTATGCAGCAATTTATAGGAGACAGTTGCAAGGTGAATAAAGGAAACTACATGTATTGTATCCATGTCTTCATAGACAAGATGTTAGGGCACATAACATTGTACCAGGCATCTCTATAGACCTTAATTGACAAAAAATATGAAGGATCACAAACACCAGCTGTGTTATGGTTTCTTTTCAACCTACAAGAAAACCAAACTTACATTTCTGCATTTTTTAAATTTTGGATTATCAGTTAATTCTATTTACTTTACTAGCTATGTGTATATATCGTGTGACCACAATTTCTAAAAGACTATTCATCTGTTACAAATAAGTCAGCAGACTTTCTCACCTTTACCCTTGAACTGGTGCATGTTAATTTTCTCTGGATGACTATGAGTGTTTTTCAGGTACACAGTAATATCTGTGTCTGTGTTTATTCTATATATTCCATGTATCATCGAGTATAAGCTGACCCGAGTATAAGCCGAGGTACCTAATTAAAAAAAAAAAACTGGGAAAACCTATTGACTCGAGTATAAGCCTAGGGTGGGGAATGCAATGGTCACAGCCTCCACCCAGTATATAGCCAGCAAGCACATGCCCCCAAGTAAATAGCCAGCAGCCCCCCAGTATATAGCCAACCAGACCCCCAGTATATAGCCAGCCAGACCCCTAGTATATAGTCAGTCAGCCAGCCCCCCCCAGTACATAGCCAGCAGCCCCCTAATATATAGTCAAAAGCCCCCTAATATATAGACAGCCCCGGCTGCCCTCGGCCTATACTTGAGTATATAGTACAATGCTTGTTTTACCTGGAATTATAGGTGACTTCCCTATCTCTGTTACAGCCTTGACAGTTTTATTACTGATACAATTATCTGAAATCTTCAAAAATAATTCAAATGCTCTTATTCAATTATCTGTGTAAATGGAGGTTTATAAAGTAGATGTATACATTACAGGAGGAGGAGTATAGCTGAGGCTTATTATAGCTGGTCAAAGAGTAAAAGTGATGAATAAATAAAATATTAATAATTGTGAAAATGTATACATTTGTCGTAAAAAATTAGTGCATTGCCATTTCTTCTTTCTATACTGGTTCATTTGTTTCTAAACAAAATAGAAAATAGAACCTCTATGTGTCTTCTTATGAAATTTGAGGAATCAGGAGGTGAAGTGGTAGTGTGAAAAACCTCTATAGTTGCCCTATTTAAAGGGATTGTCCAGAAAATTGGTAGTGAATGGTATTGAAACTAAGCTCCATTCATTTCTACAGAGCTGAGCTGCACATGGTCAGGAGTGGTGCTGTTTTTGGAACAAGACAGCCATGTTTTTTTAACCTACAGACAACCCTTTCAGTTCTGAATGAAATGAAATGTAGGAGAAATGATCGGTACCTTGTACCTGCACACGGTGAAAAAACTATTCATTATGGCATATGCTAGCTTGGTCCATAATCTGAATTCTTCCTAACATGGTGGAATTCTATTCTTCTTCTTTCCAGATCTCATTTTTAATTATGCTTCCCAACTTTTCTGTCTTCAGCTTCTTCCTCCCATATCTGGCAGACACAACATTAATGAATGATGAGTTGTTCACCACTCCATATGCTTCATCAGAATTCCCAGTGAGGTTTGCACCTCAGTAAAATCCATAGCAATTAAAATGACAGCACATTTTAAAAGGTTGTAACTTCAAAGTAACTTAACCACAAAATACAAGGGTGTAACAAATATGACTTCTTTGATTTTCTATGATTTTCTTCACAGCTAAATGCAAATGTATGTAATACTCAGAATAAACATTTAACAGCTTTTCAAAATATTAGATCTGGTATAAATTTCAAAATTAATAAAGCAGCAATAAATACATCAACCTCTTCACAGCAATTTAAACACATTAATTCAGAAGTGAAGGAGATCTCTTAAATCTCTTTCCTCATTAAACTCATCTGGGAATTTGTCATAAAAATCCAGAAAGTTCTTAATGTTCTTCCTGTGCTAATATTAAGTCTGGTGATTTCAAGTTTGTACATATTTAAATAGACTATAAAGTGAATTATATATTTGTATCTTTCAAATCATCACGGCTTGTTTTTAAAAGGGGAAATAAACCCAAAATAGCAAGTTTCAATCAATACATAGATAGAAATGATAAGCATGATAAACCAGGGGCACTTACTCATACATCCAGGCACTGTGACTGCAGTAATCTTCTTATGTTTGTTATCCATCACCTCCTTTCTTGTAAAATTAACTTTTTAAGTTATGTTAAAAAGGCTCTGGGGGTGTTAACAGAACCCTCCATGCAGTGCCTTCAGAGGCTGTTAAAGTTTGCAAGAAGCAGTTATCCCTCCCACTGTGTGGAATTACTATGCTTGATTTTGATGTTGTTGGTTTGAAAGTGTCAGTAAACAGACCAGTCCAAAGTTAGACTCCACAGTCTTATTCTGTACCAGCTAAATCATGCTGGATGATTTCCGTGGAGTAGCATCAGACTGTGGAGTAGTACTTTAGACCAGATATTAGTTGGTCAAGTTTACAACAATTTTCTAATGCACAGGCTAAATTTTCGTGGACCTGGGTTGGCCATGACCCCTTTTCAGCCAAATTTACAATAATTTGTACCAAAATACAGGGACTAGAGTTGAAATCTATTCTGGGGCAGGACTTGCATAGATTTAAGTTCTGGGGTGCCAGTGTTGTCCAAGATCTACTAAGAGGCGAAACCTCTTGATAATACTGACATGATGTACACTGGCTTCACCGAATATTAAGACTGGGACACGCAGCACTAGTCTTAACACATCGGCCACACTGACTGGCAGTCAAGGTTGGGCGACACGGGAGCTGAGTGTGTAGCACTTCTGCCTTGCAGCGCTGGGGTCCAAGGTTCGAATCCCACCCAGTTCAACATCTGCAAAGAGTTTGTATGTTTTCTCCATGTTTGTGTGGGTTTCGTCCAGGTACTCCGGTTTCCTCCCACACTCCAAAACATACTGTTAATTTGTTTAGATTGTGAGCCCCATGGGGACAGGGACCAATTTGAAATGCTTTATGCAGCGCTGCGTAATTTGTGTGCGCTATATAAATAAAGAATTATTATTATTATTATTGATGGTACTATGCTGGACTGCAACATTGTGGATAGAGAATTTTAACTTTTTTATTATTTTATATGAGCACCTCATATTAGTAAAACATTCATAATCTTAGACATTTTGGAATGTAATTGATGTAGTTTACAATATACAACTCGTTGGGTAGGAGCAGTGGAAGTCCAATCGATTACTAGAATACAGTGACCTTATAACTCCTTTGTGAACATTGTATAGAAAGTTGTCAAGTTTGTATGCGAATTAGCTGACATGATTCTAGTAATACATCACCCCCAATGGTTTAGACTTTTGAGATTTACTTATTTACAGATCTTTATAGAAGAAAGATCTATATAGTCAAGAAGTATAATACCATCGGCTTGAATGAGAGAGGAAAAATAATTCCAAGAACAATGCTTGGGTTTGGTTGATTTTTTTTAGGTGCTATGGATAACAAATTACAATTCCAAATATATGTCTTAATTAACTATTATTAATTTTAAAATTTACAAAACAAAATAAAATATTCAATTTGATATGTTTTAAAGTTTTCTAGAAAGAGGTCTATAATAAATATCAAAGTGTCCAAATAGTGCTCATAAGAGTTAGATTATACAAGAATGCCACAGAATTTCAGTCTAGGTTAACCCATTGTTCAATATGCTGCTCATTTAATGTATATAATGGCCTCAAAAAGTGTGCGACTTATGAAATCACTTAATGGAGACATTATTTCTGTTATTGTCATGCACATTTGTTCTGAAAATGTAAAAGAATGCGTCGGTACATGTCGATTCATTTTTCAGTATGTAAGGGAGTAATGTTAACATCTACTAGTAAAAATGCCCCATTTCTTTCTTGCTTGAGGTAAAATCCAACCCTTCAAACCAACCATCTGGTGCTCTAGAATCAGTTTATTAGAGATAGCAGAGGTGGGATTATTAGCCAGGGACAGCATCAGAACATGCAGGAATATGCTTTATGTGGAGCATATGGCTTCCAGCCAACGTGCTAATCATGATTGCCTCTGAAGTGGTTCTAATCATCTGTAGGAGACTGCATTGCCTCTTATGATGTTTGAACAAGCTGGTTGTTTAGACCATGTTTTGTAAGAGATATTTGTAGTCATAATTTCTCCGAACAGGTTAAGATAAACATTACAAAAATCAGCATATTAATTTGCAGAGCTTCAAATTAGAATTATAAACATTGGAGGCCAAACCTGCGTAAATGAAACCAGATGTTTAATAATGAGAACATTATTTTTGAGAAAACAATAAAAATAAGAAGTAATTAGTATTGCTTGACAAAAAGGGTAAGATACTGGGCACTATGGCAGGAAGAAAAGAGCCTGTTACAAAGATAAATAAAGAGTTAACATTGTCTGACTTACTATTTCTATGAAGATCCTTCTTAGATATTAACAATGCACATAAACTGTCTGATCCAAAACACAAAAAAATTAAACAGTAGAGAGAAATCCAAATCAATTGTCTTCTACCAAATTTACTCTATGGAAATTAAAATTTAAGAAATGTGAAATTAAAAAAAATAAATGTTTGAGCATGGCCTGAGGTTACAGCAGGTCCGCTGCCTCCATTGGTCCCAGGGGCCATGTGATTAATCATGGGCACCTGTGTTGGGAGTCTGCTGTGGGGCCTAACTAAACCAAGCACAGCCAAGACAGTTACACTATCACTGTGAGAAAGTGTACAGTAACAATGAAAAATGAAAAAGCAAAATACAAAATTGTCCCCTGTTGTTTTTGTGACCTTTGTGGGAGAGACCATAAAAATAAAAGTAAAATATCAAAAATATGGTAAATTTAGAAATTTGACCACATAAATGACCACCACAAAAACACTACTGGCTAAACAGTTATCCTTAAGTATGCTGTAAATAATAACAAACACTAATATAATCTATGTTTTAGGGTGGCACCAAGTTATTTGTACTAGTTTTTAAAACTATGAGTAGAAAAATTCTTTAAAATTAAAAAATAATGAGTATGGAAATTGTCAGAAATAACCCTACATTTTCACTCAAAGCTAATGCCATAAATCCCATAAAAGTGCCATTAACACTTTATGCGTCAGCCCTTTTTAACTTTTGTTAATGAGAAGTAAGAGGGATTCTTACCTGTGGGACAAATTGTTACTTCCTAGTGGCGTCATTTAATATTCCATGCAATGTAATGGGAATCTCCTTATTCCAAATGTGGTGAAGTTGACCACAAAAGACAGTTGTGCTATTTTTTTATGGCTTTTATGGTGTCCTTTTTATTATTTGGGTCAATATGAGCAACAAGATTCCAAATACATATATTTTTTATTATAAGTTTTTTGTTTGCGTTTTGGTTTCTCATCTGTTTCCAAATTCTTCTCCACCTTATTTCCATCTCTATCAGCTATAGCATTAATTTGACCCGTGATGACCAGGTGATCGCAATTGATTCCTATGCCTTTTCTGTTTCTGTCACGTTTTGCAGAATGTGTTTACACATTTATATTTTTGGAGGTTCTTTGTCTAACCATAGGGCCAGTTGACACATGTGTTGGGGTTTCTGTTACACTCTCTGCAAAAACAGAAGGTGAATGGAAGACAGACTTCAATGTATAGAATGGGTTACAATTTGTGTAATAATCATATTTAGATACGCCCAGTGTGAGTGCGTTTTTGCTGGATTGTTACGGATGCGGCAATACTAAATATGTGTGTGGTTTTTTTGTGTTTTTATACTTTATTAGCTGTGTATAAGGAATATTGTTGTTTAGGGGACTATACTTCATTTAATTCTTATTTTTATTGAAAGGACTTTATTAAGTGTTTTCATTTTTTTTTTTCCTCACAGGTGAGCTCGAACAAGTGATTCTCTGATTGCTTCTTCAAACTCCTCATCTAACACAGTGCAATACATATGTGTTGCACTGCGTTATGTAACACACTGAGCATGCTGCACATGCATAGTGTGCTACCCCAGGGCTGCAATCAGAGCAGCGGACCCTTCCTCCCCCAGGTAAGCAATGCGGGGGGTCCAAATCACTTCAGAAGCCCCTTACACGCTGCAGTCAAGTGTGACCATGGCGTGTAAGGGGTTAACACATATTAGAGACGCATGTCGGCTGTAACATACAGCTGACACCCGCAGCTTCTGGTGCTCCATTCTGGAGCCGGTGCCAGAAGCTGGACGTGGAAGTACGTCACGATGCGGGAAGTCACTGCCATCTGTGACTTACTACTACGTCCATGTTTGGTAAGGGGTAATGACAGTCCTTTGCTTTATATCAATAAGAAATTTGCTTATCCAAATACACAGATTTTCCCCTAGTCCTAGCAGCCGTGGAAAAGTCCAGATACTGTGCCTCGGTCACCTTGAACTTTTCTACCTTTTACTACATTTCAGTCTTCAAATATAAAGATATACAATTGTCATTTTTTTTGTGAAGAATCAACAACAAGTGGGACACAATTGTGAAGTGAAACAAAATTTATTGGATATTTTAAACTTTTATAAAAAATAATAAAATATTATTTGGCCCCTTTACTTTAAGTCAAGAGATGAGCGAGCACTAAAATGCTCGGGTGCTCGTTACTCGAGCCGAACATTTCCCGATGCTCGAGTGCTCGTTTCGAGTAACGAGCCCCATTGAAATCAATGGGAGACCCGAGCATTTTTCAGTAAAATTACAAACTGAACGAGCACAGTGAAAGAACACAGTGCAGAACAGATTGCAGATGTTCGGGAACATTTGCGATCTGTTCCGGAGACACGCGTGCAGAACGGTGTTCTCCGCAATAGTATTTGAATAACAATATGTGTGAAGAACAACTTGCAGATGTTTGGAAACATCTGCAAGTTGTTCTTCACACATTGTTCTTCAAATACTATTGCACGCGTGTCTCCGGGACATCTGCGATCTGCTCTGGAGACCTGCGTGCAGAACGGTGTTCTCCGCAATAGTATTTGAAGAACAATATGTGTAGAGAACAACTTGCAGATGTTGCCAAACATCTGCAATGTGTTCTTCACACATATTGTTCTTCAAATACTATTGCGGAGAACACCGTTCTGCACGCGTGTCTCCGGAACAGATCGCAGATGTTCCCGAACATCTGCAATCTATTCTGCACTGTGTTCTTTCACTGTTTTCTTCAATTAAATGATTAAATTAAATGTTTTAATTGTATTTTTTTACTGTTCTTCACTTCTTTTTTTTTAATTAAATGCTCGTTATCGAGCAGGGCAAATACTCGTCCGAGCAACGAGCCGGTCCGAGTATGCTAATACTCGACCGAGCATCAAGCTTGGACGAGTATACTCGCTCATCACTATTTAAGTCATCAAAGTTCAGTGAGGTCTGAATGATCCAACGTTATCCTAAATGACTGATGATGATAAATATAATCCCAGTCTCCATATAAATACACCTGCTCTGTGATAGTCTCAGGGTTTTGTTTAAAGTGCAGAGAGCATCATGAAGAACACACCAGGCAGGTCCGTGATACTGTTGTGGAGAATTTTAAAGCCAGGTTTGGATTCAAAAAGATTTCACAAACTTTAAACATCCTAAGGAGCACTGTGTAATGATCAGATTGAAATGGAAAGAGTATCCCTTTAAACAAGAGGCCCATGATCACTCTGGATCAACTGCAGAGATCTACAGCTGAGGTGGGAGAGTCTGTTCATAGGACAACAATCAGTTGTACACTGCACAAATCTTCCCGTTATGGAAGAAGCAAGATGAAGGTCTGCAAAAGAGCTGAGACTGGGACGGAGATTTATCTTCCAACAAGACAAATATCCCAAACATAAAGCAAAATCTACAATGGAATAGTTCACAAATAAACATATCAAAGTGTTAAAATGGCCAAGTCAAAGTTCAGACGTGAATCCAATTGCGAATCTGTGGAAAGAACTGAAAACTGCTGTTCTCAAAAGCTCACCATCCAACTGAGCTCATCCTGACTGAGCTCAAGCTGTTTTCCAAAGAAGAATGGGCAATAGAGATGAGCGAGTATACTCGTCCGAGTATACTGCTCGGTCGAGAATTAGCATACTCGGACCGGCTCGTTACTCGGACGAGTATCTCGCCGGCTCGAGATCGAGCAGTAAATTAATAAAATAAATTGAATAAAAGTATTTTTATTGTAAAAAAAAAATATTACACATGTTTGCAGATGTTTTACTTGTAAGAACACATTGAAATAACACTATTCTTCACTTTGCAGGTGTTCGCGCGTGTCTCCCGCTAAGTTAGGAGATGTTCAGAACATCTGGAATGTGAAGAATAGTGTTCTTTCAATGTGTTCTGCACTTAAATGGTCCTGTATTCACTGTTTTTAATGTTTTAATTCTATTCTTCACTTTGCAGCTGTGCGCGCGTATCTCCGAACCTATCGGGAGACACGCGCGCACACCTGCAATGTGAAGAATAGAATTAAAACATTAAAAACAGTGAATACAGGACCATTTAAGGGCAGAACACATTTAAATAACACTATTCTTCACTTTGCAGCTGTGCGCGCGTATCTCCGAACCTATCGGGAGATACACGCGCACACCTGCAATGTGAAGAATAGAATTAAAACATTAAAAACAGTGAATACAGGACCATTTAAGGGAAGAACACATTGAAAGAACACTATTCTTCACATTCCAGATGTTCGTGCACATCTCCTAACTTAGCGGGAGACACGCGCGAACACCTGCAAAGTGAAGAATAGTGTTATTTCAATGTGTTCTTACAAGTAAAACATCTGCAAACATCTGAAAATTTATTTTTTTTTGCACTGTTCTTTTACTGTTCAGTTTTATTAAAAAAATGCTCGGGTCTCCCATTGACTTCAATGGGGCTCGTTATTCGAGACGAGCACTCGAGCATCTGGAAAAGTTCATCTCGAATAACGAGCACCCGAGCATTTTAGTGCTCGCTCATCTCTAATGGGCAAGAATTTCAGTCTCTCGATGTGCAAAACTGATAGAGACATACCCCAAGTGACTTGCAGCTGTAATCACAGCAAAAGGTGGCACTACAAAATATTAACTTAAGGGGGCCGAATAATATTGTACGCCTCACTTTTCAGATTATTTTTAAAATATCCAATGAATTTCGTTCCCCCTCACAATTGTGCCCCACTTGCTGTTGATTCTTCACCAAAATGTGGCAAAATGTAGAAAAGTTCAAGGAAGCTGAATACTTTTGCAAGGCACTGAACACAACATCCAGTCTCTCCCAGGTCGAATCTCCAACTTACCTCCCCGTAGAAGCTGAACAGATTAGTCTGATGGGACCTATCCCTCATAAACCCATGCTGATGCTGGGTTATAAGGTTATACACATTGAGATACTCCAGGATAGATAAATAGATAATTTTATTGAAAAATACCTTCTACAATTGAATGTTCTACATAGGCCAGATCTATCTATAGCTTCAATGTGATGTTCAGAATGTCAAGAGGTCCTTTTATTTGTAGACCACATCTTGATAGTAGTCTTCAGTGCCTCTGCTTGAAGTCATCTTCATTATCCTAAAAACATGTTTAGCCTCCACCAATAAGCTCTTAATACACTGTTGGATAATCAAAAACTCATTGTAACACACCAATAAGGATGGGGCAATCGCTGTAATGGATAGGCAGGACTATACCTTCACAAACCTACAAACAGGAACAGGTTACTCCATTATTCTAGCTGTCAGCCTGTAAAAAGTTACTCTTCAATTCCCAATTTTCTTGCATTGTCTCAGGTGAGCAACAACAGAACAGAATCAGAGAAATGAGGGACAAATTTCACCAACGGGTATATCCAGACAGATTACTGTCCCCAAGAGCGTACAAACTGCACCCAGGGAACAAACCAAATGCTTTACCTTTGTCCACTAATTTTACCCAACCATATACAGACTTCATAGAATAATATGAAGTGACTAGTCAATTTTGAGAAAAAGTCATCCAGATATTACAGAGAGACAAACTGGTTAAAGCAGATGAAGGCCCAAAAAAGCCAAACAACAGCAATTCTTAGGCTCTCCGTTGCCTTAATTGCTCTCATGTATCAATGTCCAGAAGGGTGATAAAATGTATCATCGACAAACTGGTAAAGCTATCCATATATGAAAATGCAAAATTAGGCTGCACACGAATATGTAAAAAGAAAGTGGATACTTTATTCACCCAAGTGCCCATATACATGGATATTTCACATGTGACTCCACATTTGTGGTTTATTCCATTAAATGTCTTTATTGCCTCTTATATGTTGGCATAACCAACCAACATATAAAAGTTCACATTTCTAAGCAAAATTGAGACATCAGGTGTAGAGATGAGCGAACATGCTCGTCCGAGCTTGATGCTCGGTCGAGCATTAGGGTACTCGAAACTGCTCGTTGCTCGGACGAATACTTTGCCCGCTCGAGAAAATGGCAGCTCCCGCCGTTTTGCTTTTTGGCGGCCAGAAACAGAGCCAATCACAAGCCAGGAGACTCTGCACTCCACCCAGCATGACGTGGTACCCTTACACGTCGATAGCAGTGGTTGGCTGGCCAGATCAGGTGACCCTGGGATAGACTAGCCGCTGGCCGCGCTGCTCGGATCATTCTGTCTCTGGATGCCGCTAGGGAGAGAGCTGCTGCTGGTCAGGGAAAGCGTTAGGGTGTTCTATTAGCTTACTGTTAGGCAGGAGTGATTCTCAAAGAACCCAACAGCCCTTCTTAGGGCTACAATAACGTTCTACTTTTTTTATTTTAATTTGCATCTTTTACCATTTTGTGAGGAATTAGCAGGGGGACTTGCTACCGTTGTGTTTAGCTCTTAGTGGCACACATATCCATAGCAAAGGCTGAAGTGGCAAAATTCAGTAGGGGTTGGATTTCTATTAGGCAATAACTCAGTGTCATCTCATCTGGCATAGTAGTGTGCTTCCTTTGATACTTGGCTAGAAAATAGCCATAGGAGAATACAAATAGCTTCTTGAAGCCTACAGTAGCGTTCTATATATTTGATTTCTGGTTGATCTGCTGGTGGCTGTAGTTTCTGCAGTGCATGTACTTGCCAATTCTGAGCAATTTGTAGTGAGACTTGCGACCGCTGTGTTCTGCGCTTAGTGGCGCACATATCCATAGCAAAGGCTGAAGTGGCAAAATTCAGTAGGGGTTGGATTTCTATTAGGCAATAACTCAGTGTCATCTCATCTGGCATAGTAGTGTGCTTCCTTTGATACTTGGCTAGAAAATAGCCATAGGAGAATACAAATAGCTTCTTGAAGCCTACAGTAGCGTTCTATATATTTGATTTCTGGTTGATCTGCTGGTGGCTGTAGTTTCTGCAGTGCATGTACTTGCCAATTCTGAGCAATTTGTAGTGAGACTTGCGACCGCTGTGTTCTGCGCTTAGTGGCGCACATATCCATAGCAAAGGCTGAAGTGGCAAAATTCAGTAGGGGTTGGATTTCTATTAGGCAATAACTCAGTGTCATCTCATCTGGCATAGTAGTGTGCTTCCTTTGATACTTGGCTAGAAAATAGCCATAGGAGAATACAAATAGCTTCTTGAAGCCTACAGTAGCGTTCTATATATTTGATTTCTGGTTGATCTGCTGGTGGCTGTAGTTTCTGCAGTGCATGTACTTGCCAATTCTGAGCAATTTGTAGTGAGACTTGCGACCGCTGTGTTCTGCGCTTAGTGGCGCACATATCCATAGCAAAGGCTGAAGTGGCAAAATTCAGTAGGGGTTGGATTTCTATTAGGCAATAACTCAGTGTCATCTCATCTGGCATAGTAGTGTGCTTCCTTTGATACTTGGCTAGAAAATAGCCATAGGAGAATACAAATAGCTTCTTGAAGCCTACAGTAGCGTTCTATATATTTGATTTCTGGTTGATCTGCTGGTGGCTGTAGTTTCTGCAGTGCATGTACTTGCCAATTCTGAGCAATTTGTAGTGAGACTTGCGACCGCTGTGTTCTGCGCTTAGTGGCGCACATATCCATAGCAAAGGCTGAAGTGGCTAAATTCAGTAGGGGTTGGATTTCTATTAGGCAATAACTCAGTGTCATCTCATCTGGCATAGTAGTGTGCTTCCTTTGATACTTGGCTAGAAAATAGCCATAGGAGAATACAAATAGCTTCTTGAAGCCTACAGTAGCGTTCTATATATTTGATTTCTGGTTGATCTGCTGGTGGCTGTAGTTTCTGCAGTGCATGTACTTGCCAATTCTGAGCAATTTGTAGTGAGACTTGCGACCGCTGTGTTCTGCGCTTAGTGGCGCACATATCCATAGCAAAGGCTGAAGTGGCTAAATTCAGTAGGGGTTGGATTTCTATTAGGCAATAACTCAGTGTCATCTCATCTGGCATAGTAGTGTGCTTCCTTTGATACTTGGCTAGAAAATAGCCATAGGAGAATACAAATAGCTTCTTGAAGCCTACAGTAGCGTTCTATATATTTGATTTCTGGTTGATCTGCTGGTGGCTGTAGTTTCTGCAGTGCATGTACTTGCCAATTCTGAGCAATTTGTAGTGAGACTTGCGACCGCTGTGTTCTGCGCTTAGTGGCGCACATATCCATAGCAAAGGCTGAAGTGGGAAAATTCAGTAGGGGTTGGATTTCTATTAGGCAATAACTCAGTGTCATCTCATCTGGCATAGTAGTGTGCTTCCTTTGATACTTGGCTAGAAAATAGCCATAGGAGAATACAAATAGCTTCTTGAAGCCTACAGTAGCGTTCTATATATTTGATTTCTGGTTGATCTGCTGGTGGCTGTAGTTTCTGCAGTGCATGTACTTGCCAATTCTGAGCAATTTGTAGTGAGACTTGCGACCGCTGTGTTCTGCGCTTAGTGGCGCACATATCCATAGCAAAGGCTGAAGTGGGAAAATTCAGTAGGGGTTGGATTTCTATTAGGCAATAACTCAGTGTCATCTCATCTGGCATAGTAGTGTGCTTCCTTTGATACTTGGCTAGAAAATAGCCATAGGAGAATACAAATAGCTTCTTGAAGCCTACAGTAGCGTTCTATATATTTGATTTCTGGTTGATCTGCTGGTGGCTGTAGTTTCTGCAGTGCATGTACTTGCCAATTCTGAGCAATTTGTAGTGAGACTTGCGACCGCTGTGTTCTGCGCTTAGTGGCGCACATATCCATAGCAAAGGCTGAAGTGGGAAAATTCAGTAGGGGTTGGATTTCTATTAGGCAATAACTCAGTGTCATCTCATCTGGCATAGTAGTGTGCTTCCTTTGATACTTGGCTAGAAAATAGCCATAGGAGAATACAAATAGCTTCTTGAAGCCTACAGTAGCGTTCTATATATTTGATTTCTGGTTGATCTGCTGGTGGCTGTAGTTTCTGCAGTGCATGTACTTGCCAATTCTGAGCAATTTGTAGTGAGACTTGCGACCGCTGTGTTCTGCGCTTAGTGGCGCACATATCCATAGCAAAGGCTGAAGTGGCAAAATTCAGTAGGGGTTGGATTTCTATTAGGCAATAACTCAGTGTCATCTCATCTGGCATAGTAGTGTGCTTCCTTTGATACTTGGCTAGAAAATAGCCATAGCAATAGGATAGGATTGTTTGGTTCTAAAAACTCAAAAAAAAACAAAAAACACAAAAAAAAACAAAAAACACAAAAAAACACACAAAAAAAAAAAAAAAAAGTAAAAAAAAAAAAAAAGTTATAACTCTCATTTTAAAAATGTTTAACCCCAGGGCTAGGGGTAGAGGACGAGGGCGGGGACGTGGGCGTCCAACTACTGCAGGGGTCAGAGGCCGTGGTCCTGGGCGGGGTGAGACACCACCTGCTGATGAGGGAGCAGGGGAACGCCGCAGAGCTACACTCCCTAGGTTCATGTCTGAAGTTACTGGGACTCGTGGTAGAGCACTGTTGAGGCCAGAACAGTGCGAACAGGTGATGTCGTGGATTGCTGACAATGCTTCGAGCAATTTGTCCACCACCAGTCAGTCTTCCACGCAGTCCACCCATGTCACCGAAATCCCCACTCCTCCAGCTCCTGCACCTCAGCCTCCTCCCCCCCAGTCTGCCCCCTCCCAGGAAAATTTGCCATTTGAACCGGCATACTCTGAGGAACTGTTTTCTGGACCCTTCCCACAGTCACAAACCACTTGTCCGGTTGCTGCTGAGCAATTTTCCGATGCCCAGGTTTTCCACCAGTCACAGTCTGTGGGTGATGATGACCTTCTTGACGTAGTGGAAGTGTGTAAAGAGGTGTCCGACGATGAGGAGACACGGTTGTCAGACAGTGGGGAAGTTGTTGTCAGGGCAGGAAGTCCGAGGGGGGAGCAGACTGAGGGATCGGAGGATGATGAGGTGACAGACCCAAGCTGGGTTGAGAGGCCGGGTGAACACAGTGCTTCTGAGACGGAGGAGAGTCCTCGACCTGAACAGGTTGGAAGAGGCAGTGGTGGGGCCAGACGGAGAGGCAGGGCCAGAGCTGGTGCATCAGCGCCACTGTCAACTAGTGAAGCTCCCGTGGTGAGGGCTCTTGCGGCGAGGGCTAGATCTTCAGAAGTGTGGAGGTTCTTTAAGGAAACACCGGATGACCGACGGACTGTGGTGTGCAACATTTGCCAAACCAGGCTCAGCAGGGGTTCCACCACTACTAGCTTAACTACCACCAGTATGCGCAGGCATATGAATGCTAAGCACCCCACTCAGTGGCAACAAGCCCGTTCACCTCCGGCCGTGCACACCACTGCTCCTTCCCCTGTGTCAGCTGCTAGTCAGCCCCCTGCCCAGGACCCTGGCCCAAAAACCCCATCGTCGCCTCCACGATCCTCCACAGCATCCACCAGCGTTCAGCTCTCCATACCCCAGACGCTGGAGCGGAAACGCAAATATAGTGCAACCCACCCGCACGCCCAAGCCCTTAATGTGCACATCTCCAGATTGCTTAGCCTGGAGATGCTGCCCTATAGGCTAGTAGAGACCGAGGCCTTTCGCAACCTCATGGCGGCGGCCGCCCCTCGGTATTCGGTCCCCAGCCGCCACTACTTTTCCCGATGTGCCGTCCCAGCCCTGCACCAGCACGTGTCAGACAACATCATCCGTGCCCTGACCAACGCCGTTTCTGACAAGGTCCACCTGACCACGGACACGTGGACGAGTGCTGCCGGGCAGGGCCACTATATATCGCTGACGGCACATTGGGTTAACTTGGTGGAGGCTGGGACCGAGACTGACCCTGGGGCTGCTCATATACTGCCGACGCCGAGGATTGCGGGGCCTACCTCGGTCCAGGTGTTTCAGGCCTACTATGCCTCCTCCTCCTCCCACCCCTCCTCCACCTCCTCCTCCGAACTACCATCCGTGGGCACGGCGCCATCAGTCGGTAGCTCTAGGCACAGCAGCAGTGCCGTCGCTAAGCGACAGCAGGCGGTGCTCAAACTGCTGAGCCTAGGCGACAAAAGGCACACCGCCCAAGAGCTATTACAGGGCATCACGGCGCAGACTGATCTGTGGCTGGCACCGCTGAACCTCAAGCCGGGAATGGTTGTGTGTGACAACGGCCGTAACCTGGTGGCGGCTCTGCAACTCGGCAGACTGACACATGTGCCATGCCTGGCCCATGTGTTAAATCTGATAGTGCAGCGTTTCCTCAAGACATACCCCAATCTGTCTGATTTGCTCACGAAGGTGCGCCGCATCTGTGCGCATTTCAGGAAGTCCAGCCCAGATGCTGCCACTCTCAGGGCAGCGCAGCGCCGCCTCCAACTGCCCGCTCACCGACTGTTGTGCGACGTGCCCACGAGGTGGAATTCAACACTGACCATGTTATCCAGAGTTTACCAGCAGCGCAGAGCGATTGTAGACTGCCAGATGTCAACTTCCACCAGAACTGGTAGTCAGGTCAGTCAGCTTCCTCAAGTCTACAATGAGGAGTGGACGTGGATGTCTGATATCTGTCAGGTGCTGAGTAACTTTGAGGAGTCAACACAGATGGTCAGTGGCGATGCCGCCATCATCAGCCTCACCATCCCGCTGCTTGGCCTGTTGAAAAACTCTCTGGTCAGCATGAAGTCGGAAGCTTTGCGCTCGTCACAAGAGACGGGGGAAGAATATTCCCTTGTTGATAGCCAAAGCACCCTGAGGTCTGTTTCTCAGCGCATATCGGAGGAGGTGGAGGTGGAGGAGGATGAGGAGGAAGAGGAGGAGAATGTTGGCGAGACACAAGAGGGGACCATTGTTGAGTCCTTCACTGTTCAGCGTGTATGGGCAGAAGAAGAGGAGTTGGAGGAGTTGGAGGAGGAGGAAATGGACAGTCAGGCCAGTGAGGGGAGTGAATTCTTACGCGTTGGTACTCTGGCGCATATGGCAGATTTCATGCTAGGCTGCCTATCCCGTGACCCTCGCGTTCAAAGAATTTATTCCAGCACCGATTACTGGGTGTTCACTCTCCTGGACCCACGGTACAAGCAAAATCTTGCCACTCTCATCCCTGCAGAGGAAAGGAGTGTGAGAATGCATGAATACCAGCAGGCCCTGGTGCACAAGCTGAAACAGTATTTCCCTTCTGACAGCGCTAGCGGCAGAGTGCGTAGTTCTGCGGGACAAGTAGCGAGGGAGAGTAGGCGAGCAGGCAGCTTGTCCAGCACTGGCAAGGGTACGCTTTACAAGGCTTTTGCCAGCTTTATGTCACCCCAGCAAGACACTGTCACCTGTCCCCAGTCTCGGCAGAGTAGGGCTGATCTTTACAGAAAGATGGTGAGGGAGTACGTAGCTGACCATACCATCGTCCTAAATGATCACACAGCTCCCTACAACTACTGGGTTTCAAAGCTGGACATGTGGCACGAACTGGCGCTGTACGCCTTGGAGGTTCTTGCCTGCCCTGCCGCTAGCGTCTTGTCCGAGCGGGTTTTCAGTGCAGCTGGTGGCATCATCACCGATAAGCGTACACGCCTGTCGACTGACAGCGCTGACAGGCTGACGCTTATTAAAATGAATAAAGGCTGGATTTCTCAGAATTTCCAATCTCCACCAGGTGAAGGAAGCTCAACCTGAATAATTGATCCACTCCTCCTCCTCCTCCTCATTTTCCTCCTTCTCCTCCTCTTTGTACAGTAAAGCAGAGGAAAATGGCTATTTTTTGACAGGGCCCACTGGCTCTTGCTATACTTCATGCATTTAATTTTTCTGGAGGGCCACCTACCCGGTCCTCTGTTTGAAACAATTTTTGTGAGTGCCACATACAGGCACTCAATCTATTCCATTTTTCTGGAGGGCCACCTACCCGGTCCTCTGGTTTGAACAATTTTTGGGACTGCCACATACAGGCACTCAATCTATTCCATTTTACTGGAGGGCCACCTACCTGCTCCTCTGGTTTGAAGAATTTTTGGGACTGCCACATACAGGCACTCAATCTATTCCATTTTACTGGAGGGCCACCTACCTGCTCCTCTGGTTTGAAACATTTTTGGGACTGCCACATACAGGCACTCAATCTATTCCATTTTACTGCAGGGCCACCTACCTGCTCCTCTGGTTTGAAGAATTTTTGGGACTGCCACATACAGGCACTCAATCTATTCCATTTTACTGGAGGGCCACCTACCTGCTCCTCTGGTTTGAAGAATTTTTGGGACTGCCACATACAGGCACTCAATCTATTCCATTTTACTGCAGGGCCACCTACCTGCTCCTCTGGTTTGAAGAATTTTTGGGACTGCCACATACAGGCACTCAATCTATTCCATTTTACTGGAGGGCCACCTACCTGCTCCTCTGGTTTGAAGAATTTTTGGGACTGCCACATACAGGCACTCAATCTATTCCATTTTACTGCAGGGCCACCTACCTGCTCCTCTGGTTTGAACAATTTTTGGGACTGCCACATACAGGCACTCAATCTATTCCATTTTACTGGAGGGCCACCTACCTGCTCCTCTGGTTTGAACAATTTTTGGGACTGCCACATACAGGCACTCAATCTATCCCATTTTACTGGAGGGCCACCTACCTGCTCCTCTGGTTTGAAAAATGTTTGGGACTGCCACATACAGGCACTATCCAAATTAAATTGTCTCCATAGCAGCCTCCACACGTTGTCTCCATTGCTACCTCCAAAAGTCGTCCATATAGCTGCCTCCATACATCGTCCCTTTATCAAACGAGGTGTGTCAGGCAGAAATTTGGGTTGTTTTCATGGATTCCACATCAAAGTTGTTAACTTTGTCGCCACCCTGCTGTGTAATCCACAAAATATACTTGCAAACTTTTACCATTTAGGGATATTATTTCAGCGCTTCTTGCGCATCTGTTTACATTCCCCTCACCCGCCATATCCTAAACTTATAAGAACGCTACTACACTTGATCTTATACAAAAGTGCTGTTTGGGGAGTAGCCTAGAGACAGGGGCTTGGATTTGCGAAAGCTCGCCTGGCAGCGGAGCGCCAGCTCCATGCGCATCATGCGCTTCTTGCGCATCTGTTTACATTCCCCTCACCCGGCATATCCTAAACTTATAAGAACGCTACTACACTTGATCTTATACAAAAGTGCTGTTTGGGGAGTAGCCTAGAGACAGGGGCTTGGATTTGCGAAAGCTCGCCTGGCAGCGGAGCGCCAGCTCCATGCGCATCATGCGCTTCTTGCGCATCTGTTTACATTCCCCTCACCCGGCATATCCTAAACTTATAAGAACGCTACTACACTTGATCTTATACAAAAGTGCTGTTTGGGGAGTAGCCTAGAGACAGGGGCTTGGATTGGCGAAAGCTCGCCTGGCAGCGGAGCGCCAGCTCCATGCGCATCATGCGCTTCTTGCGTATCTGTTTACATTCCCCTCACCCGGCATATCCTAAACTTATAAGAACGCTACTACACTTGATCTTATACAAAAGTGCTGTTTGGGGAGTAGCCTAGAGACAGGGGCTTGGATTGGCGAAAGCTGGCCTGGCAGCGGAGCGCCAGCTCCATGCCAAGATCCAACTAACATAGTTTTAACTGCAGCACCTTTAATCTACTACTAGTTCACTGCCTCCATACATGGTCCCCTTATCAAACGAGCTGTGTCAGGCAGAATTTTGGGTTGTTTTCATGGCTTCCATGTTAACTTTGTCGCCACCCTGCTGTGTAATCCACAAAATATACTGGCAAACTTTTATCATGTACCGATATTATTTGAGCACTTCTTGCTCACCTCCTTTGGTTCCTCTCTGCCACCCATTGGTTTGAAGCCTGAGTCCATTTAGGGTATGTCGCCATGACACTCTCTAGCCTGCTGCCGCTGCCTCTGCATGCCGTCCCCTATAGTGTCAGGGTCAATTATTGCATGTTTTAGATGCTATCTAGCTTCATTCTGTCACTCTGTCATGGCCATGCTGTTGCCCATAATTTTGGCATAATGGTGCGTTTAAGCAGCCTCAGAGGCATCCATGCATGCTGCCCCTGCTGTTTCCTGTCCATTTCCGTGGTGTTTCCATCCTTTTCTGAGGTTCCCAGGTGTTTGGCCAAGCTTCCCTGTGCAGAGCCTTGGTCCCCTTGAAAAATGCTCGAGTCTCCCATTGACTTCAATGGGGTTCGTTATTCGAGACGAGCACTCGAGCATCGGGAAAAGTTCGTCTCGAATAACGAGTACCCGAGCATTTTAGTGTTCGCTCATCTCTAATCAGGTGCAAATGGTTACTTTTTATCCTGACTTATCCCGTAGGCTTCTTTATCTATATGCCTATGTCTGAAGGTAAAACCAAACATGTCTAAATTCTGGTACACAACTGGATAGATTGCATCTTCACTAGAGATGAGCGAACATACTCGTCCGAGCTTGATGCTCGGTTGAGCATTAGCGTACTCGAAACTGCTCGTTGCTCGGACGAATACTTCGCCCGCTCGAGAAAATGGCAGCTCCCGCCGTTTTGCTTTTTGGCGGCCAGAAACAGAGCCAATCACAAGCCAGGAGACTCTGCACTCCACCCAGCATGACGTGGTACCCTTACACGTCGATAGCAGTGGTTGGCTGGCCAGATCAGGTGACCCTGGGATAGACTAGCCGCTGCCCGCGCTGCTCGGATCATTCTGTGTCTGGATGCCGCTAGAGAGAGAGCTGCTGCTGGTCAGGGAAAGCGTTAGGGTGTTCTATTAGCTTACTGTTAGGCAGGAGTGATTCTACAAGAACCCAACAGCCCTTCTTAGGGCTACAATAACGTTATACTTTTTTTTTTTTATATGCAGCTCGTACCATATTGTGAGGAATTTGCAGGGGGACTTGCTACCGTTGTGTTTAGCTCTTAGTGACACACATATCCACCTCAAACACCAAAGTGGGAAAATTTATTAGGGGTTTGATTTCAATTAGGCACAGTCTGCCATTTACTTTTTATTTTACGTTTATTTTTTTAATAACTCAGTGTCATCTCATCTTGCATAGTAGTGTGCTTTCATACTTGGCTAGAAAATAGCCATAGGAGAATCCAAACGGCTTACTTACGCCTACAGTAGCGTTATATATATTTGATTTCTGGTTGATCTGCTGGTGGCTGTACTTGCTGCAGTGCATCTACTAGCAAATTGTGAGCAATTTGTAGTGAGACTTGCGACCGCTGTGTTTTGCGCTTAGTGACGCACATATCCATCGCAAAGACCGAAGTGGGAAAATTTATTAGGGGTTGGATTTCAATTAGGCACAGTCTGCCATTTCCTTTTTTATTTTACGTTTATTTTTTTAATAACTCAGCGTCATCTCATCTGGCATAGTAGTGTGCTTTCATACTTGGCTAGAAAATAGCCATAGGAGAATCCAAACGGCTTACTTACGCCTACAGTAGCGTTATATATATTTGATTTCTGGTTGATCTGCTGGTGGCTGTACTTGCTGCAGTGCATCTACTAGCAAATTGTGAGCAATTTGTAGTGAGACTTGCGACCACTGTGTTTTGCGCTTAGTGTCGCACATATCCATCGCAAAGACCGAAGTGGGAAAATTTATTAGGGGTTGGATTTCAATTAGGCACAGTCTGCCATTTCCTTTTTTATTTTACGTTTATTTTTTTAATAACTCAGCGTCATCTCATCTGGCATAGTAGTGTGCTTTCATACTTGGCTAGAAAATAGCCATAGGAGAATCCAAACGGCTTACTTACGCCTACAGTAGCGTTATATATATTTGATTTCTGGTTGATCTGCTGGTGGCTGTACTTGCTGCAGTGCATCTACTAGCAAATTGTGAGCAATTTGTAGTGAGACTTGCGACCGCTGTGTTTTGCACTTAGTGACGCACATATCCATCGCAAAGACCGAAGTGGGAAAATTTATTAGGGGTTGGATTTCAATTAGGCACAGTCTGCCATTTCCTTTTTTATTTTACGTTTATTTTTTTAATAACTCAGCGTCATCTCATCTGGCATAGTAGTGTGCTTTCATACTTGGCTAGAAAATAGCCATAGGAGAATCCAAACGGCTTACTTACGCCTACAGTAGCGTTATATATATTTGATTTCTGGTTGATCTGCTGGTGGCTGTACTTGCTGCAGCGCATCTACTAGCAAATTGTGAGCAATTTGTAGTGAGACTTGCGACCGCTGTGTTTTGCGCTTAGTGACGCACATATCCATCGCAAAGACCGAAGTGGGAAAATTTATTAGGGGTTGGATTTCAATTAGGCACAGTCTGCCATTTCCTTTTTATTTTACGTTTATTTTTTTAATAACTCAGTGTCATCTCATCTGGCATAGCAGTGTGCTTTCATACTTGGCTAGAAAATAGCCATAGCAATAGGATAGCATCGTTTGGTTTTAAAAACTAAAAAACACAAAAAAAAACAAAAAAAAGTAAAAAAAAAATTAAAGTTATAACTCTCATTTTCAAAATGTTTAACCCGAGGGCTAGGGGTAGAGGACGAGGGCGGGGACGTGGGCGTCCAACTACTGCAGGGGTCAGAGGCCGTGGTCCTGGGCGGGGTGAGACACCACCTGCTTATGAGGGAGCAGGGGAACGCCGCAGAGCTACACTCCCTAGGTTCATGTCTGAAGTTACTGGGACTCGTGGTAGAGTACTGTTGAGGCCAGAACAGTGCGAACAGGTGATGTCGTGGATTGCCAACAATGCTTCGAGCAATTTGTCCACCAGTCAGTCTTCCACGCAGTCCACCCATGTCACCGAAATCGCCACTCCTCCAGCTCCTGCACCTCAGCCTCCTCCCCCCCAGTCTGCCCCCTCCCAGGAAAATTTGGCATTTGAACCGGCATACTCTGAGGAACTGTTTTCTGGACCCTTCCCACACTCACAAACCACTTGTCCGGTTGCTGCTGAGCAATTTTCCGATGCCCAGGTTTTCCACCAGTCACAGTCTGTGGGTGATGATGACCTTCTTGATGTAGTGGAAGAAGTGTGTAAAGAGGTGTCCGACGATGAGGAGACACGGTTGTCAGACAGTGGGGAAGTTGTTGTCAGGGCAGGAAGTCCGAGGGGGGAGCAGACTGAGGGATCGGAGGATGATGAGGTGACAGACCCAAGCTGGGTTGATAGGCCAGGTGAACACAGTGCTTCTGAGACGGAGGAGAGTCCTCGACCAGAACAGGTTGGAAGAGGCAGTGGTGGGGCCAGACGCAGAGGCAGGGCCAGAGCTGGTGCATCAGCGCCAAATGTGTCAACTAGTGAAGCTCCCGTGGCGAGGGCTCCTGCGGCGAGGGCTAGATTTTCAGAAGTCTGCAGGTTCTTTAAGGAAACACCGGATGACCGACGGACTGTGGTGTGCAACATTTGCCAAACCAGGATCAGCAGGGGTTCCACCACTAATAGCTTAACTACCACCAGTATGCGCAGGCATATGAATGCTAAACACCCCACTCAGTGGCAACAAGCCCGTTCACCTCCGGCCGTGCACACCACTGCTCCTTCCCCTGTGTCAGCTGATAGTCAGCCCCCTGCCCAGGACCCTGCCACAAAAACCCCATCGTCGCCTCCACGATCCTCCACAGCATCCACCAGCGTTCAGCTCTCCATACCCCAGACGCTGGAGCGGAAACGCAAATATAGTGCAACCCACCCGCACGCCCAAGCCCTTAATGTCCACATCTCCAGATTGCTTAGCCTGGAGATGCTGCCCTATAGGCTAGTAGAGACCGAGGCCTTTCGCAACCTCATGGCGGCGGCCGCCCCTCGGTATTCGGTCCCCAGCCGCCACTACTTTTCCCGATGTGCCGTCCCAGCCCTGCACCAGCACGTGTCAGACAACATCATCCGTGCCCTGACCAACGCCGTTTCTGACAAGGTCCACCTGACCACGGACACGTGGACGAGTGCTGCCGGGCAGGGCCACTATATATCGCTGACGGCACATTGGGTTAACTTGGTGGAGGCTGGGACCGAGTCTGACCCTGCGGCTGGTCATATACTGCCGACGCCGAGGATTGCGGGACCTACCTCGGTCCAGGTGTTTCAGGCCTACTATGCCTCCTCCTCCTCCCACCCCTCCTCCACCTCCTCCTCCGAACTACCATCCGTGGGCATGGCGCCATCAGTCGGTAGCTCTAGGCACAGCAGCAGTGCCGTCGCTAAGCGACAGCAGGCGGTGCTCAAACTGCTGAGCCTAGGCGATAAAAGGCACACCGCCCAAGAGCTATTACAGGGCATCACGGCACAGACTGATCTGTGGCTGGCACCGCTGAACCTGAAGCCAGGCATGGTTGTGTGTGACAACGGCCGTAACCTGGTGGCGGCTCTGCAACTCGGCAGACTGACACATGTGCCATGCCTGGCCCATGTGTTAAATCTGATAGTTCAGCGTTTCCTCAAGACATACCCCAATCTGTCTGATTTGCTCACGAAGGTGCGCCGCATCTGTGCGCATTTCAGGAAGTCCAGCACAGATGCTGCCACTCTCAGGGCAGCGCAGCGCCGCCTCCAACTGCCCGCTCACTGACTGTTGTGCGACGTGCCCACGAGGTGGAATTCAACACTGACCATGTTATCCAGAGTTTACCAGCAGCGCCGAGCGATTGTAGACTGCCAGATGTCAACTTCCACCAGAACTGGTAGTCAGGTCAGTCAGCTTCCTCAAGTCTACAATGAGGAGTGGACGTGGATGTCTGATATCTGTCAGGTGCTGAGTAACTTTGAGGAGTCAACACAGATGGTCAGTGGCGATGCCGCCATCATCAGCCTCACCATCCCGCTGCTTGGCCTGTTGAAAAACTCTCTGATCAGCATGAAGTCGGAAGCTTTGCGCTCGTCACAAGAGACGGGGGAAGAAGATTCCCTTGTTGATAGCCAAAGCACCCTTAGGTCTGTTTCTCAGCGCATATCGGAGGAGGTGGAGGTGGAGGAGGAGGAAGAGGAGGAGAATGTTGGCGAGACACAAGAGGGGACCATTGTTGAGTCCTTCACTGTTCAGCGTGTATGGACAGAAGAAGAGGAGTTGGAGGAGGAGGAAATGGACAGTCAGGCCAGTGAGGGGAGTGAATTCTTACGCGTTGGTACTCTGGCGCATATGGCAGATTTCATGCTAGGCTGCCTATCCCGTGACCCTCGCGTTCAAAGAATTTATTCCAGCACCGATTACTGGGTGTTCACTCTCCTGGACCCACGGTACAAGCAAAATCTTTCCACTCTCATCCCTGGAGAGGAAAGGAGTGTGAGAATGCATGAATACCAGCAGGCCCTGGTGCACAAGCTGAAACAGTATTTCCCTTCTGACAGCGCTAGCGGCAGAGTGCGTAGTTCTGCGGGACAAGTAGCGAGGGAGAGTAGGCGAGCAGGCAGCTTGTCCAGCACTGGCAAGGGTACGCTTTACAAGGCTTTTGCCAGCTTTATGTCACCCCAGCAAGACACTGTCACCTGTCCCCAGTCTCGGCAGAGTAGGGCTGATCTTTACAGAAAGATGGTGAGGGAGTACGTAGCTGACCATACCATCGTCCTAAATGATCACACAGCTCCCTACAACTACTGGGTTTCAAAGCTGGACATGTGGCACGAACTGGCGCTGTACGCCTTGGAGGTTCTTGCCTGCCCTGCCGCTAGCGTCTTGTCCGAGCGGGTTTTCAGTGCAGCTGGTGGCATCATCACCGATAAGCGTACACGCCTGTCGACTGACAGCGCTGACAGGCTGACGCTTATTAAGATGAATAAAGCCTGGATTTCTCATAATTTCCAATCTCCACCAGGTGAAGGAAGCTCAACCTGAATAATTTATCCACTCCTCATCCTCCTCATTTTCCTCCTTCTCCTCCTCTTTGTACAGTAAAGCAGAGGAAACTGGCTATTTTTGACAGGGCCCACTGGCTCTAGCTATAGTACTTTATGCATTTAATTTTTCTGGAGGGCCACCGACCCGGTCCTCTGTTTTAAACAATTTTTGGGAGTGCCACATACAGGCACTCAATCTATTCAATTTTTCTGGAGGGCCACCTACCTGCTCCTCTGGTTTGAAAACTTTTTTGGACTGCCACATACAGGCTCTCAATCTATTTCATTTTTCTGGAGGGCCACCTACCTGCTCCTCTGGTTTGAAAACTTTTTTGGACTGCCACATACAGGCACTCAATCTATTCCATTTTTCTGGAGGGCCACCTACCTGCTCCTCTGGTTTGAAAACTTTTTTGGACTGCCACATACAGGCACTCAATCTATTCCATTTTTCTGGAGGGCCACCTACCTGCTCCTCTGGTTTGAAAAGTTTTTTGGACTGCCACATACAGGCACTCAATCTATTCCATTTTCTGGAGGGCCACCTACCTGCTCCTCTGGTTTGAAAACTTTTTTGGACTGCCACATACAGGCACTCAATCTATTCCATTTTTCTGGAGGGCCACCTACCTGCTCCTCTGGTTTGAAAACTTTTTTGGACTGCCACATACAGGCACTCAATCTATTTCATTTTTCTGGAGGGCCACCTACCTGCTCCTCTGGTTTGAAAACTTTTTGGGACTGCCACATACAGGCACTCAATCTATTTCATTTTTCTGGAGGGCCACCTACCTGCTCCTCTGGTTTGAAAACTTTTTTGGACTGCCACATACAGGCACTATCCAAATTAAATTGTCTCCATAGCAGCCTCAACACGTTGTCTCCATTGCTACCTCCAAAAGTCGTCCATATAGCTGCCTCCATACATCGTCCCTTTATCAAACGAGGTGTGTCAGGCAGAAATTTGGGTTGTTTTCATGGATTCCACATCAAAGTTGTTAATTTTGTCGCCACCCAGCTGTGTTATCCACAAAATATACTGGCAAACTTTTATCATTTACCAATATTATTTCAGCGCTTCTTGCGCTTCTGTTTACATTCCCCTCACCCGCCATATCCTAAACTTATAAGAACGCTACTACACTTGATCTTATACAAAAGGTTCTTAGAAGTGCTGTTTGGGGAGTAGCCTAGAGACACGGGCTTGGATTGGCGAAAGCTCGCCTGGCAGCGGAGCGCCAGCTCCATGCCAAGATCCAACTAACATAGTTTTAACTGCAGCACCTTTAATCTACTACTAGTTCACTGCCTCCATACATGGTCCCCTTATCAAACGAGCTGTGTCAGGCAGAATTTTGGGTTGTTTTCACGGCTTCCATGTTAACTTTGTCGCCACCCTGCTGTGTAATCCACAAAATATACTGGCAAACTTTTATCATGTACCGATATTATTTGAGCGCTTCTTGCTCACCTCCTTTGGTTCCTCTCTGCCACCCATTGGTTTGAAGCCTGAGTCCATTTAGGGTATGTCGCCATGCCACTCTCTAGCCTGCCACTGCTGCCGCTGCCTCTGCATGCCGTCCTCTATAGTGTCAGGGTCAATTATTGGATGTTTTACATGCTATCTAGCTTCATTCTGTCACTCTGTCATGGCCATGCTGTTGCCCATAGTTTTGGCATAATGGTGCGATTAAGCAGCCTCAGAGGCATCCATGCATGCTGCCCCTGCTGTTTCCTGTCCATTTCCGTGGTGTTTCCATCCTTTTCTGAGGTTCCCAGGTGTTTGGCCAAGCTTCCCTGTGCAGAGCCTTGGTCCCCTTGAAAAATGCTTGAGTCTCCCATTGACTTCAATGGGGCTCGTTATTCGAGACGAGCACTCGAGCATCGGGAAAAGTTCGTCTCGAATAACGAGTACCCGAGCATTTTAGTGCTCACTCATCTCTAATCTTCACCCATCAAAGTATTTTGTTTGACATTACTTTCTTCTCTGTAGGCACCATTTTGCTGTCGGACCATGCTTCCGTCTTTACTTTGTTTTGCATTTTTATTGACACCCTGTTGTGGCATTTCATGACGTATAATTTGTCTCCCCTCTAGTACTGTCCCATCACACATACCTCTAAAAACCCTATGTGATTTTTTAGACAACAATAACATTCCACACCTATCAGAGGAGGCAAGAGAAGGTATGGAATCCCATTTTTCTGTGCAGGAGGTGAAGCTGGCAATACAGGCCTTGCCCAATAGTAAAAGCTCAGGCCCTGACTGCTGCACTGTCTGTTTCTTCAAATTTCTCTGCTCAGGACTCTCCACTGTCTTTACAGATACATTTAATTCTATCGCTTCAACAACCGTGTTATCCTCAGCTTTTCTTTAGGCCGACATCAGGCCGACTTCCCAAAGACAGTAAAGATGCCCAACAATGAGCAAACTACTGGCTATTCCGTCCTTTAATGTTGACATTAATTTGTACACCAAATTGTAGGCTTGCCTGCCATCTTGGATCCCTAGTCTACCCTGACAAGGTAGGGTTTATACCCACATGTCAGGGAAGGGAGAATAGGATTAAGACTTTCTCTATCATTAGCAACAAGTGTAAATCTAAGCAGCCCTGGGTCTTGCTTTCCCTAGACGCTGAGAAAGCATTTGACAGGGTGGACTGTGGTTTCCTCGATGGTGCATTGAGGAGTTATGGTGTCAATGGTCGTATTTTGGCATGCATACTGGCCTTATATCACAATCCATGGGCCAGAGTTAGAGTTAATGGGACATTCTCACTTCCATTTTCCATTAAAAAGCAAGGTTGTCCATTATCATTTTTGCTGTATGCTTTGGGAATGGAGCATCTTCTTGCCTCTATTCCGAGGGATAAGGCCTTTTGTAAAGTCTAGATCAGTTTTTACCATTACAAATGTTCTGCATTTGCAGATGACTTGCTTTTGTATTTTACGGAACCATTCACATCCTTGCCAGGTCTCATGCAAGTGCTTGATGTTACTTTAGCAATTACAAATTCAATGTCTGCAAAATTGTGGACCCTGCTTTTCAGGCCATCCTCCTGGTCCTTTCCGGATTATAGAGTGTATTTCATAGCTGCTGCAGTGACTAGAATTCTGGACTGTTTGCAAGTTCAAGCTCGGGATGTGCCTCAAAGCCGTACTATCCCCGCAATAGCTTCCTGCGCTTACCTGGCTATCTTCTGCTGCACTTAGGAAGTCCAAGCTGCCTCTTGCAATATCCTATACTCTTTTTATAATTTGACCACACTCGGGATGTCGAGTTATTTTTCCTCACTATGGCCTATTGGTCCCCATCATAGGAAATCCTGATTTCGCTTTCGGTAAGAGAAGTTCTTTCCTGGGAAGGGTTAGAGGTGACCCCCCTGTGGTCCCTCAGGGATGTCTTGTCAACCTCCGATGACTTCCCCATTGAAACCTTTGAACCATTGAACCACCAGAGCTTTATCCTGGGATTATCAGCATCTCATGTACTACTATGCTTCTCGGAAGACGAGCCCTAGTTTACACAGAGATCTTACAATTTTTGAGCACCTTTGTTCCCCCCTTTCTTTGAGAAAGGGTCAAGTGTCCACAGTTTATGCTATAATCATATCCTCATTCCCTTCGACTCTTTGTCCAGAGTTGAGCATGTGAACTAGGCAAAATAATCCTGGAAGCTGTTTGATTCAGATATTTTACTCTTTGCCATAGGTTCTATATATTTTGTAAAGCACAGCAGACAAACTACTAAATCTTAACTTGCTGGTATAGGGTCCCAGCTAAGTTACATTCTATACAGACACCCTCCCTCCCTCTTCCCTGCTCTCCATTAGTAATATTATTTTGCAATAAGTTGATTCCATTTTCTTCTCAATAAAATCCCTTTAGTATAAAAAAAATTGTTGTGCAGCACCAGGACTATGTCTGCCCTCAAAGCTTTCAGTGTCACCTAGGAGTTCTAATATTATAACGCTGAACTTGTTACTAGTGCAGCCTACATTCTCTAGAACCGCAGTGTTAAAAACTGTTGTGGCTTAACAAAGTATTCAAGCATTTGTATATAGTATGGCTAAATACAAAAATATATAAATTGTATTTTCCCAGTTCAGTATACAATAGCATTCTCTGAATGTGAGTATTTTTGCGAGGGTATAGACAACTATACCTATAAATACCATATATTGATGTAATATTCTTATATAATAATACCTCTAATATACTGAAATCTCAATAAAAGTCCCTATATAAAAACCCATTTTTTATATAAGTGATCTACACCTATTATCTACAAATTATTATTTGTACATAAATTCTTTTTGCCTTCATCAGCTGATTTTCTGATAAATCTCTTTGGGGTAGATTTATTATTTGGCATGATCTTAATATAGTTTTAAGAGCACTCATGATGTACTAATGTCTGCAGTGGATGTGCAACTTTTTAGTTAAAAGGTTGCACAAAAGTTGCAAATTTGTCACTTCACATAGTTCAGAAGTTTTTTCTATTCATCTGTAAATAGTGTAAATTTGGGTAAAACTGCAGATATGATAAGACATTTTGTAGAAAAAACTGATGGAACGATGAATGATACGTCCCCAACCCCATGTGTTCTAATACTTCAGTGGGCTTCTGTATATCTTGCTAGCAGAAATATTAGCAGAAATATTAATAAGGAAGAAAGGATTCTGATAAGAGCAAAAGACAAAGAGCTTTGGTCTAGTAAGATGTATTACGTGCTGTAATAGAGTGTTGCCCGTCAGGAGTGGTTGGGCGGAGAGGGATTATGGGCTGAGCCCTTTCCATGCCCGGTGCAAAACACTCACCGGGCACCGATTGTAGGTGTTAACCATGACCCTGTAAAAGCTGCCAGAGGCATTTAAATCCCGGTGGTGCATGAAAGCTGTCATATTGGATTAAAAAAACTCCCCAATGTGAGGTCATCGGGAGGCGGTGATCACTTAATTTATTATAGATATGGTAACCCCGTGATTATACCAACCCAAGGAATAAAGTGTAAGGTGTCAATAGGAACGAAAATTGAAAGACATAAATACAGAGCCCAGAAGAAAGTTGTGCAAAGATACAGTATTTTTTTGCCAATTTCACCACAACTGGAATTTTGTTTTCTGCTTCCCAATACATTGCATGGAATATTCGATACCATCACTGGAAATAACAATTTATTCCACAGAAAACGGAGGACAGAAAAAGTCCTCACACAGCTCTGTACATGTAAAAATAAAGAATTTATGGATTTTTGAAGGTGAGGAGCAGAAAAACAGAAACCCAAAAACAAAATAGGGCCAAAAAATGGGTTTTCAAAAGATACATGATGATGAATCCAAAACAGGACAAAACATCTTTAATGAGAAAAATTACAAAGTTTACTATTATCTCTTGCACTATCCATTTTTTAAATAAAAAGTGGTTTTAAAAGTTTAGTTGCGCTTAAAATAAAATCGAATTGATCCTTTATGTCCTGACCAAAAGCCTTTAGACAATACGCCTGAAAAGCAGTTTTAGCTTTATGCACTGCTTATTTTTAAAATCTTCATGTCTTGTTGACTTTAATTTATAATGAGCAGGATGTTAATGAAGCTAATTTTGTCTTTCTATGCCTCTGCTTTGAGACCCTTTAGAGAACTCTGGGGTGCACTGTATGTAACACAAAAGTAATTCACCATATGGAGATGGTGTCCAATTACTTATTCAAAGCAAATGCAAAACAATTACAAAACAGTGTTTATTGCAACATAAATGAGGCACGAAAAGAAACAAATACGGTTCTTTTCCCCAAAGTAAAAATAGAATTCATACATTGCAGACCATATTTCCTCTAAGCACCCTTTTAATTCCGACATTATTGTTGAACATCCTGAAATGAGTCCTAGGAATAACAACACATTCCTCTTTGGTCTGTGATTGCAGGCTGCACTGTATAATGATCATATTTCTTATTTGTCAGCCTCTTTGATTGCCTCTTCAGATTTTGAATTTGTAATTTTATATATGAATTTAGTGCATCACAAATTCAATCACCTGGGATCAGCGGTGGAGAACCATCCATATAATTATGTCGTGCAATGGCCTGTTACAAGGCATAAATCTATTAGTAGTACAAATACAAAAGAAAATAATTGTGATGGTAATAATTTAAGGTAACCATTGTTTTAGCTGTATGATACTGTTACCTATCACAAACTTAAGGAACAACACTACAATCTCCATCAGCAGTAAGTGGTGTAAATTCTGTAAATATGTAACAAGAGAATGTTTATACCTAGAATTGTTTACTTTCTTATAAAACTTTTTATGTAAAACCTGGAACCGAAAGTTCCGGTGATGCATGCCTGCAGGGTGATGCCATGTGTTGCTAGTTACATGGACTTTGTTTGGTATGGGATATAAAGCAGAATGTTTTGTGTAATATGCTAGAAAGCAATAGGAATTTTTATAAAAAAGAAAATGGGGCAGATTTATCTGACATGAAAAAAAATCACAAACTATGGAACACGCACAGAAAATAGTTTCTGATTTTTGATACGTTGGTGGGCCGAGCAGGTTGTGGTACAAGGTGGGCCAGGTAGGTGAAGCCTCATCTTGCCCAGAAACTGGAATCTGGCATGTATTTCAATTCTGCTGCAAATAATGGCATGAGTCGTCTTCCCCTAAATTCCTCCTCCTCACTCATTGCCCTCAGACTCTCCCTTAGACTCTCCCTTGCTCCCTTCCCACCATATGCATCAGCTTACCGCCACAAGCAATTCTTCTTTGAGCTGCACTCAACCCTGAAACTCACCATACGCTGCTGGCAAGAAGCCAGGTAATGTTAAAGAAACAATTAAAAAGCAGGGAATTATTCAGATGCACAACAAATGCATTTTTTAACCTCTTAAGGACATAGCCTATTTTGACCTTATGGACACAGACTCATTTTTTCAAATCTGACATGTGTCAATTTAAATTGTAATATTTTTGGAACTCTTTAATATACCAAGATGAATTGGAGATCGTTTTTTTTTCGGGACACATTGTACTCCATGTTAATTGAAACATTGGAGTGATAAATTTTAAATTTATTTATGAAAAAAACTGAAAAATAGCAAAAATTATCTCTTTTTTAAGTTTGAACTCTTATAATTTTTGAAAATATAGTCATGCCACAAAAATGACTTGACAAATAACATTCACCATATGTCTGCTTTATGTTGGCAACATTTTTTAAATTATTTTGTATCTGTAGGATGGTAGAATGCTTTTATTTTTAGTAGCTATTTTCAAGAAAATTCATTTTATTAAGGGAAATTTCATTTCCCAAGTGATTTTATTGGACCTAAGCAACATAATCACCACATTTAAGAAACTACACCCCTTAAATTATTCAAAACGGCTTTTAGGAGCTTTGTTAACTCCTTAGGCTTTCTTTAAAGTTAAATCAAAATGGAGAGTAGAGCACAGAGGGGTGATTTATGCGTGTTCAAGTGATTCATAGTGTGGAGGGTCACTGTAGACATCTGATCTCCTTTCTCTGTGAAGGAGAATGAGGAGATCGTATACTGATACTTGGAGTTCAGCAAGGGAAAGCAAGCTTTATGCTGTGATTTATCAGTCTGTACTAACTGACCATTCACAGCAATCGCTTGAGGGGGGGACTTCTATTCCTTCCCTGACATGTTGCTGAGAACCTTGGCTCTCATAAACCACTGGACCTTCGATTCTGTTACCCTGCCCTGCCACTTTTCAAGGTAGAAAGAACGAAAAAACAACAAGAGAGGACGGCGCCCCATGAAATACTGTAGGGAGCAATGGTTGGTGAAAGAAGAGAGTACTGCTCACCTGAAAGCACCTTGTTACAGTGCAGTTTGTAGCCCACCCTGCGTGACAGACAGAAGCCATGACATTCCACAGAGTCATGGTGTCTTTATGCACTGCTGCCCATGATGTTGGGGGGCGTCATGGTGGTTTAAGGGGTTAAATCAACATGCGAGAGGCTGTTAAAACCTGTCATCATATAAGAATTACCTTTCTGATTACAGGTTTCTTTTAATATCTGTTTGTTCCTTACTTGCCACTTTTCAGGAAAAGAACAAGGTTGTGGAACAAGGTAAGCTAATGTTGGTGCAACCTCATCTTGCCAGGAAACTTGAATATGGCATGCATTTCAATTTGCTGCAAATAATGGGCTAGAATTATTAAGAGGTCAGAAACAATAAAGTGTTGGTCCTAATGCATTTACTCCACCGAGTCTTAAAAAGTCTCTTTAATATTCACAAGTATACACAAGTATATTAGAAAGATCGCTGTTAAGGAGCAGTTACATATACACAGTCTTGCAATATCAATCTACCCTTTGAAGGTAATCTTGATACTGATATGGCCTTTGGTGAAAATGTGTTTGACTCCACTGTCCTACGCTTAACATGTTTCTATTTTTCCATTATATATGTTGTTAAATCATCAGTATTGTTCTTTTTATTCCATCTCACAAATTGTGTTTAGTGTCAATGGACAGACATGGTCAATAACTCAGTGCTACTGCTCTAATTCCCTTTCTTATCAGCTACGGAGCAAAAATAACTGGAACCCTATAAGAGACTTCCTCTTACCAGTGCTGGGAATATTTGTTGTGTAACGATTTCTGACCCCAGGTTGACGATGTATGAGTAATACATCTAACATTCTGCTGTCCACAGTAATATGGTAAATACGGTAAATAAAGTTCTTATTTTCTAATATAATTGTGGTATATACATTTGATATGCCACATATGACACAATGGGGCAAATTTACTTACCCGGCCCATTCGCGATCCAGCGGCGCGTTCTCTGCTCTGGATTCGGGTCCGGCTGGGATTTAAGAAGGTAGTTCCTCCGCCGTCCACCAGGTGGCGCTGCTGTGCTGAAAGTCATCTCATCGCGACGGAATGCACCACCTCGGACCAGGTGAAGGTAGGCGCTCCCCAAGCGACACTTTTTCGGTTTTTAAATGCGGCGGTTTTTCCGAATACGTCGGGATTTCGTTCGGCCACGCCCCCCGATTTCCATCGCACGCATGCCGGCGCCGATGCGCCACAATCCGATCGCGTGCGCCACAATCCCGGGGCAATTCAGGTACAATCAGCGCAAATCGGAAATATTCGGGTAACACGTCGGGAAAACGCGAATCGGGCCCTTAGTAAATGACCCCCAATGATCTGATATGATCCTGTATAACCTGCTTAAGCCAAGATATCCAGAAAATACACCCAGAACATTCAATATATCAGCCAGTGCTTATGTTGACGCTGAGGGCCACTTAGCATTCCATTGTCTTAACCAGGGTCAGGCATAATCATGTGCACTCACTATTCTGCCACAGAACTCAGTACCAGCAATGTAATGATGTCACTGCGTTGCCAGCGCTAGCCACCTTACTGCAGAAAAGAATACCTAAGAGACCAGAGAAGAAGAAGGTGAGTCTTTTTTATTAACTTACACTGCCATGAGAAGGGGAGAATGGAATAGAGGGCACTATAAAGGGGGCATAAGGAAAGTGGGCCCTATGGAGGAGGTATAAGGAAAAGGGGCATAATGAGAGGGAGCACTATAAAGTGGGCATAATGAGAGTGGGGAACTTTAAAGCGGACATAATGAGAGGGGACACTATAAAGCAGGCATAATGAAATGGGGCACTATAAAAGGAGGCAAAATGACAGGGAGCAGTAAAAAGCAGACATGAGATAAGAGGGGGCATTGTAAAAGAAGCAAAATGAGAGGGGGCACTATAAATATCGCCATAATGAGTGGAAGCACTAAAAATGGTGGCGTAATGAGAGGGAACACTATAAAGTGTGAATTATGGAGGGAGCATTATAAGAGATTATGAATGTGGGGCATTAGGTATTGTGTAGAACTGAGTAAGGTATATTAGTCCCACCCTCTCAAATCATTCCAATTTTTTCATGTGGCCCCAGAGGAAAATTAATTGCCCACCCCTGGTCTTACCTATTTCCATGTAGCTTACTTCAATGCAATTTAGCACTAGAAAGTAAGTACCATTAAAGGAAATCTACCACCAGGATGAAGAGTTGTAAACCAAACCCCTATGGCAGGCTACGCTCTTCTTATAGCTTCCAATGCCCTAGTTTTCACATTAAAACATTATTAGCCTAAGGGGCTCCAAGTTCAATTAAGAGCTATAGAACACAGAGCTCCTAAGACTCATTTGTATAATTTTTAAAGTCTTTTTTTGTGAAAACAAGGGCATAAGAAGCTAAAACAACAGCATGTGAATGTGCTTGGTTTACAATCCTTCATCCTGGTGGTAGATTTCCTTTAACTATAACATAACTTCTAACGCACTTATCCATTGTATGTGCACAAGCTTTTTGTTCATTATGTGACTTGCAATGCTCATTGCCTTGCAGCTCTAATCTCTGAAGTTTGCTGTTTTACCTGAGCTGCTGAGTGAAATTCTAGCTGCTGTAACTCACTGTGTTAGCAACACTGATTTCAATCTCATAGTGAAATGCAGATTAAAATGGAAGGGGGAAGATGATATAAAGTTTCTTGTCACTTGCACTTGTACTATTATGATAAATCAGGGACACTTACTCATATATTTAGGCACTAGGTATTTACTGTATATATATACATTTACTTTTACTATTTTTCAGACACCCTAGGGCAGTGATTTTCAACCTTTTTTGAGCCGCGGCACACTTTTTATACTTAGAAAATCCTGGGGCACACCACCAACCAAAATAGCACAAAATGACACTAAAACAGTCATAAAAGGCCTCCCTTTACTAATAAAAAGCCCCTGGCTGCCTCCCTTTACTAATAAAAAGCCCCTGGCGGCCTCCCTTTACTAATAAAAAGCCCCTGGCTGCCTCCCTTTACTAATAAAAAGCCCCTAGATGCCTCCCTTTACTAATAAAAAGCCCCTAGCGGCCTCCCTTTACTAATAAAAAGCCCCTAGATGCCTCCCTTTACTAATAAAAAGCCCCTAGATGCCTCCCTTTACTAATAAAAAGCCCCTAGATGCCTCCCTTTACTAATAAAAAGCCCCTAGCTGCCTCCCTTTACTAATAAAAAGCCCCTAGATGCCTCCCTTTACTAATAAAAAGGCCCTAGCTGCCTCCCTTTACTAATAAAAAGCCCCTAGCTGCCTCCCTTTACTAATAAAAAGCCCCTAGATGCCTCCCTTTACTAATAAAAAGGCCCTAGCGGCCTCCCTTTACTAATAAAAAAGCCCCTGGCTGCCTCCCTTTACTAATAAAAAGGCCCTAGCTGCCTCCCTTTACTAATAAAAAGGCCCTAGTTGCCTCCCTTTACTAATAAAAAGGCCCTAGCTGCCTCCCTTTACTAATAAAAAGCCCCTGGCTGACTCCCTTTACTAATAAAAAGCCCCTGGCTGCCTCCCTTTACTAATAAAAAGGCCCTAGCGGTCTCCCTTTACTAATAAAAAGCCCCTAGATGCCTCCCTTTACTAATAAAAAGGCCCTAGCTGCCTCCCTTTACTAATAAAAAGCCCCTAGATGCCTCCCTTTACTAATAAAAAGCCCCTAGATGCCTCCCTTTACTAATAAAAAGGCCCTAGCTGCCTCCCTTTACTAATAAAAAGCCCCTAGCTGCCTCCCTTTACTAATAAAAAGCCCCTAGATGCCTCCCTTTACTAATAAAAAGGCCCTAGCGGCCTCCCTTTACTAATAAAAAAGCCCCTGGCTGCCTCCCTTTACTAATAAAAAGGCCCTAGCTGCCTCCCTTTACTAATAAAAAGCCCCTGGCGGCCTCCCTTTACTAATAAAAAGGCCCTAGCTGCCTCCCTTTACTAATAAAAAGGCCCTAGCTGCCTCCCTTTACTAATAAAAAGGCCCTAGCTGCCTCCCTTTACTAATAAAAAGGCCCTAGCTGCCTCCCTTTACTAATAAAAAGGCCCTAGCTGCCTCCCTTTACTAATAAAAAGCCCCTGGCTGACTCCCTTTACTAATAAAAAGCCCCTGGCTGCCTCCCTTTACTAATAAAAAGGCCCTAGCGGTCTCCCTTTACTAATAAAAAGCCCCTAGATGCCTCCCTTTACTAATAAAAAGGCCCTAGCTGCCTCCCTTTACTAATAAAAAGCCCCTAGATTCCTCCCTTTACTAATAAAAAGCCCCTAGATGCCTCCCTTTACTAATAAAAAGCCCCTAGATGCCTCCCTTTACTAATAAAAAGCCCCTAGATGCCTCCCTTTACTAATAAAAAGCCCCTAGATGCCTCCCTTTACTAATAAAAAGGCCCTGGCGGCCTCACTTTACTAATAAAAAGCCCCTGGCGGCCTCCCTTTACTAATAAAAAGCCCCTGGCGGCCTCCCTTTACTAATAAAAAGCCCCTGGCGGCCTCCCTTTACTAATAAAAAGCCCCTGGCGGCCTCCCTTTACTAATAAAAAGCCCCTGGCGGCCTCCCTTTACTAATAAAAAGCCCCTAGCTGCCTCCCTTTACTAATAAAAAGCCCCTAGCTGCCTCCCTTTACTAATAAAAAGCCCCTAGCTGCCTCCCTTTACTAATAAAAAGCCCCTAGATGCCTCCCTTTACTAATAAAAAGCCCCTAGATGCCTCCCTTTACTAATAAAAAGCCCCTAGCTGCCTCCCTTTACTAATAAAAAGCCCCTGGCTGCCTCCCTTTACTAATAAAAAGCCCCTGGCGGCCTCCCTTTACTAATAAAAAGCCCCTAGATGCCTCCCTTTACTAATAAAAAGCCCCTAGATGCCTCCCTTTACTAATAAAAAGCTCCTAGATGCCTCCCTTTACTAATAAAAAGCCCCTAGCTGCCTCCCTTTACTAATAAAAAGCCCCTGGCTGCCTCCCTTTACTAATAAAAAGCCCCTGGCGGCCTCCCTTTACTAATAAAAAGCCCCTGGCGGCCTCCCTTTACTAATAAAAAGCCCCTGGCGGCCTCCCTTTACTAATAAAAAGCCCCTAGCTGCCTCCCTTTACTAATAAAAAGCCCCTGGCGGCCTCCCTTTACTAATCAAGAGCCCCTAGCAGCCTCCCTTTACTAATAAAAAGGCCCTAGCGGTCTCCCATTACAAATTAAGAGCCCGTAGCGGCCTCCCTTTACAAATTAAGAGCCCGTAGCGGCCTCTCTTTACTAATTAATAGGCCCTAGAGGCCCCCCTTTACTATTTAAAAGGCCCTAGAGCCCCCCTTTACTAATTAAAAGGCCCTAGAGCCCCCCTTTACTAATTAAAAGGCCCTAGAGCCCCCCCTTTACTAATTAAAAGGCCCTAGAGGCCCCCCTTTACTAATTAAAAGGCCCTAGAGGCCCCCCTTTACTAATTAAAAGGCCCTAGAGGCCCCCCTTTACTAATTAAAAGGCCCTAGAGGCCCCCCTTTACTAATTAAAAGGCCCTAGAGGCCCCCCTTAACAAATAAAAAGCCCCAGCCTACCTTTACTAATAAAAAAAAAAAACCCTAGCTACCTTCCTTATACAAATAATAACCCTATATACTTACCCTTGATGTCTTCTTCCGCGTACCTTCACTCCTAATGGCGATCCGCTCACCTTCTGTAGCTCCTGCACCGCGCGCCTCTGGTCACGTGACTTACGCGACCTGACGTCAGGTCGCGTCAGTCACGTGACATGGGCCGCGCGGTACAGGAGCTACAGAAGACGGGCGGATCGCCGACGCGGGACTTGGAGGTAAGTATGGGCGCAGAAATACGGGGGCGCGGCGGCAGTTCGACACCGGGGCAGCCTAGTTCGGGCAACTTTCCCCCGCGGCACACTCAACCTTGTGTCGCGGCACACTAGTGTGCCGCGGCACACAGGTTGAAAATCACTGCCCTAGGGTATATTAACCCTAGGTTGTCTGATCGATCCTATCATATATTGCCACACTACAGCATGGCAGTATATATGGATTTTCCTCCTCTTTCATTACAATGTGCTCCGTTAAAACGAAGTAGCCTCAGGTCTTTGGAAGACCCAAGGTTACCATGGTGACGGATTGCCGCTCCCCGATGACGTCACGGGGAGCACGATCCGCGACAAGATGACGGCGCCCATCTTTTTGGAGCCTCCGGCACCATTGCCGGCAGCGATCGTGCCAATATGCAGCAAAGACTTAACGGCTATGGAGAGGGAGTATGGCGCAAGTCGGGAAGGGGTTAGCTACCTCCACTAATATTAAAATAACAGAAGTCTTACTAATCTTCTAATATTACCTTTGATTTCTTTGTGTCTTCAATGGATTCTGTAAGTGTCCATTTACAGCATTTCTATTAGTGCTTCTGTTATTTAGGCGGAAAAGGAAATGGAAGGAGCAGCTCTTTTTTCCATCACAGTTAATGGAAGACTAAAGGAAGTGGTACAAATAGACTCAAATGGAATCCATTAAAAATCAACTGAATCAATTGGCATCAAATGCATCAGTTTAGACCATTTGAGAATATGCTTACATGCAGCAGATTTCTTGCAGTTTGCACCTGAAAGAAAAAAAACCTGCTGAAATACCTGAATAGGGCTGTTTCTCCTGCATGGGCAGATAATTATGAGGCCCTCTTTAGGTAAATGTCAAATTTGATGAGATTTTTACAAACTCTTTCTCAGTGGGATGGGCAAAAAAGCCAAATCCAGAGTGCAATTATCATTGGCAAAACTACAGAGATGAATATTGTAGCAACATAAATGCTCCATTCCTGTGATAAGAAAGCCACAGCCATCCCTGTGAGGTCCTATAAAATAGTCATAATTTGAAACTTTTCTAAAATCAATTTAATGTACTAAATTACTTTCATACATATTTTATGTTTGCTTCCTATTTTGTTTCCAAATTTGGGTTTCCAATACAAGACATGAAACATGAAAATAATGTGTTTTGCTTAAATATATAATTACAGAAACATATGATCTGATATAGAAAATTAACATTATTTGTAAATACATAATTGACAGTATAAGAATAAACATAAATAATTTGTTAGGAAACACGTAAGTAACAACGCAAACATTTATTTGTCCTAGCGCTGTTCACCTTTTGTCTTTAAGTGAAGCAGGTTTTAATTGGCCGTAGCATTTGTAGAATATGCCCTTACTGAATACGTAAATCAGTGGGCTCTTAATGTCGCAGATATTGCAATATTATTAAATTAAATAAATGCTTTACTGCCTTAATGAGAAAAATAAAGTTTAGAAATTCTGCATCTTTCTGTGTGTTTGTGTAGCGCTAAAGGTTAGAATTTGCATCTAAATGGTCCTTTAAAAAGTTCACTACATCATGTTCTGGTGGTGGATTGTTCAACTGTTTAAATAAACGCCATTGACTTTTTGCGTAAATGTACTATGTGTAACAGTATGTTTTGCTAGTGACTATAATGAGCTTTTACAATTGTTTTGATATGGTGGTAGGACATATTACAATAATTCATTTCTTTTCAAAAGTATAAGTCAATAAATTGTGAGATAACCTTATACATAGTCATATCGTAAGGAGTCAAAAATGATGACTGGTTTAGCTAAATAAATACACAGAAAAAAACTATAACATTCTTACATATGTTGTAATCATTTTTCTGTTCTATGGGAAGCTATGTTGCTATAGATGCTGCTCAAATCTGTCAACAACAATTTACAGGCATGCCTGACATCTATCACATGGACTACTTACCGTCTGTAAAACACTGAATATCGTGGTCAGTAGTAGACCTGTGTTTTTCCTGTGTCATTGTATTTGCTACCTTATCACATATTCCCTGTGGAGGAGGGCTGTAGACAGAATATATTGCCATTTGGTCATGTTTTCAATTTTTCTTGCATTACATTAAAATTTTCTTCTCCATAGTCATCAGAATGGGGTGCCATAAAAATCTATACACTGAAGAACATTTGCATATAAAGGAGGATTCATCTAAGCTTTTATGGCAAACAAGCCATTCAATGGTCACACTATTTTCCACCTTCCACCACTTCCATGTAAAGTGGGTATGGAGGAGTGTGAAGGGGCAAATGCCCAGTGGTGAAGTGGGCAAGTATTTGTATTCCACCCCTGTGTACTAACTATATCAGTAATGGCAAACCTTTTAGATGCCGAGTGCCCAAACTACATCCAAAACCCACATATTTTTCGCAAAGTGTCAATGCGACAATTTAAACAGTAACTTATTGCTCCCGGCTCTGTCACATGTTTAAATTGTATAGGCACCTGAGGACACCAATACAGCAGAAAGAAGGAGAAAAAGCTTTGGTTATCATTTTAGCTGGGCTGCCTGGGACTGCAAGAGACCTTGAGTCCTGTCTGGGGAACTTTTGGGTGGGTTGATGGTGCAGGTGTCCATAAAGAGGGTTCAGAGTGCCACCTCTGGCACCCGTGCCATAGGTTCGCTACCACTGAGCTATATCCTGCGCTAGGCAACTGGCATAGGTTACTTTGCAATTCTAACTAGGCAGGATCTGGCCTGGAATTGCCCTGCTGAAAGCATATCAGGAGACCATCATGTGCTGATTTACTATATAACACTGAATGATAAGGTCCCCCACTTGGTGACTTAAAGTTAAACCATATTTTTTCCTAATTTCATCATATTTGACAAAGTTTCTGATTCTATCTAGAATATCTGCCATAGTTTGACTGTCTAGTCTAACTTTACTCCACCCTGTTTATTTAGTTCACACCTAAGAAAGGAAAGAACATTTTGACAATTTTTTTGCTATAACTTAAACCACACCCCTAACTGTTAAAATGGTTCAAGGCGTTTAAATGTGGTTGGGTAAAGGTATATTAGACAGACTTTTTGTTATATACTGATAAATGTGTCCTATTTTAGCTTGGCCACTTTGGACCATCCATTGGCACTCGAGGAAACAAAAATATTTTTGTAAAATGACATTATACAACTTAGTCAAACTGAGACATCAGCTATCTAATAGCGTTACCAAAGCTGCATATTCAACAATCAGCGGATCACCAAGGTTGTGCAATTGAATATAATTTTGTCATGATGATGTAACCCCTATGAAAATTTTTCACCGTCTCCTTTTGACAATTACATAACTCTAGTAACTGCCTTGTGTTAGTAATTTTGTTGCTTAACAATTATTGCTGCTTATCTAATCTATTACTCAATGTACAAGCTTATATATGATCAGCGATACATATACATATATTTAATCTACTACATTCATATACAAATTACCAAACTGACCTCTTTTTGAAACTGCAGATCAAATATATGTGATCATAATCCCATGTACTAGAGTGTAAATTATGGGCTAGAAATAAAGATTCCAGCCTGTTTAAATTTTCATGTTTTCCCAGCCATCTGTACTGTTTTTATTTAATCTTCACATTCCTTTTCTTCTTCATTGTATGCTCTTGTTCTTAGGGATATGCAAACTTTATTAGTCAGCTCTGCTTTCATGCTCGCTGCACTTTTTGTGTTTGAGAATTGGGAATCAGGTACATTTACAGTCAGCCCCGGGGAAGAGCTGAGCAGGAGGAGCCTTTGGAGATAATCAGGGTTGACATCTGCAACATTGATCCTTCATTATAAATATTGTTAAAGGAATTGTGACCACCGTGGGCTTTGACAGAACAGAGCAGAGACAGAAAAAGACAGGCTTTGATATAAGTTCCCTACTTCTAATCACTCCATCATAAGCACCAGGTTGTCAGTTCTTGCTAGTACACTGGGTGACTTTCTTTCTAGAAAGTTTTCCATTCATTTAATATGGTCAACCCAAGAAATACTTATAGATAATATGGGTCAGGCTTTCTCTTTAATATTGATTGTCAATTTTTATAAGAAATGGAAGCAAGTTGATAGATGGATCATAATAAACATAATTGGAATCAATTTAACTAAACAAATTATGTGGAGTGGAAGAAAATATAGCAATATATTTAAATAGAAAATGAAAATGATGTAGGTTCAGATGTAGGGGTAGGTTCATTTTTTGCTTATATTACTGGAGACCAGGGTCTGAAAATAGGGACACTTACTAACCAAACTCTGACTCCTGCTTTCCATGTAGCTGTGATATTTTCTGGCTTTTGGTTTTGTGAACAGCTGGAAGTTCCAGGGGTTGAGGGACCTACGTCTTCTATTGTGTGTCCTCCTCAGACCACATGAATATCATATCCGTTTTTAAAGAGACTTACAGGAAACCTACCATGAGGAAGCTGCCATGAGAAGTAGATATGATGGTAGACTCCTGCCTGCCTCTGCCCTAATCTGTAATTTAATAATCCTCGAACCTAACCTAACTTGTTAAAAACTTTATTTTAGGAATATGTAAATTAACTGCACAAGATACTGGGGCATGGAGTAGACTTAGCTCCCAGTGCCCAATAAGACTAGTACAAGCCCCAGTAGTCTCTGCAGTTCATTTATATATTACTAAAATAAAGTTTTTAACCAGTTAGGTAGGTTCCAGGATTATTAATTTACAGATTATGGCAGAGGCAGGAAGGAGGAATCCCCCATCAGATCTACTTCTGATGTTAGATTTCACATGGTAGGTTTCCTTTAACTTTCTGTGTTGTTCCCTGGTCTAAGGAGGCAAACTATTAGATGAAGTGGGTCCCATGACCAATTGGAACTTCTGGTCTTGATCAGACACAAAAAAGGAAGTATCTGAGTGACATTGGAAGTGGGAGCCAGAAGCCCAAGTGGGAGATTATGTGTACTCCAATTTCTGGTCCCCTGGGGGGGGTTTTCCATACTCATGGAAAACCCCTTTAAGTGAAATCATTACATTTACACACATAATGGGGCACATTTACTTACCCGTCCCGTTGACGCCACCTATCCAGAATGTCCGACGAGGATTTGGAGCTGCCACAATTCACTATGAACGTGCGTCCAATTTCCTGCAGGTGTCACTTCCCCACTCTGGTCCGCTGGAGTTCACCATCTTCTCCCAGTGCATGTAAGTGCTGATCTTGCGACACAATTTTGAAAGTTAAATTCTGCGGTCCGAATCAGTTGGCTTATCCGACGTCCACGACCCCAATTTGTGTTGCATGAATGCCGGTCCAATCGCGTGCGCCAAAAACCCCTGTGCAATTCAGGGCAAATTGGAAATATTCGGGAAACCTGGCGGAAATGCATCCGACGGACCCTTAGTAAATGTGCCCCAATATATCTTACATTGGTTCTACAATGAAACCTCACTGAGAGGAGCAACCAAAATGGTCTTTTAGAGAACCCTCTTAAATAAGCATTGTTAGACTGACTTTTCTTGGACCCGCCAAATAATATGGATCTGTGGTGGGCCTTTTCATTGCTTCAAATAAGATGGCCATTTAGGATAGTATATGTTTTAACTGATAATCTGTCAAACAAAATCTTTTCTGAATAAAGGGGTGATCTTGTTAAGAAGATATTTTTAAAGAGGTTTATGTGGAAGGATTTCTAAATGGGTTTACCATTTAATTATAGATTTACATCAGAAAAACAAAGTTGGTCATTTATCGTGGGCTTTTATCTTTTTTTTCTCTCACAATTTGTGGCTCTATTGGTGCATTTGCATATTTGTAACAAAACATATTACTTTTTGACTCGCATAGTTAGACACGCAATAATTTTTCAGTGTTGTACCTGATATATCTGTAAAATCCAGATGTGAACATATATAAATATTGCAATTTTGACGATGATAAACTACAGCCCCGAGCAGAGGGGTTTAGAAAGGGGTTGCGGATAAATTTGGGACTTTTGTTTGACTTTTTAAAAAAAGGCATAAAAACAGACTCACATGCCTGATATATTGCTGTAAATGAAACAAGTCCAAACACAAACAAATGTCCAGACTAAAGTTTAATGACCCTCAAAGTTCACAAATATTAGTGCAACAAAAAGTTTAGGATTTTCTATTGCTCTCACCAGATTTCCTATTATTTACTTCTGAAATTTTGACAATAATAGAATATTTGATACTATGACATATATACAGAGAGATGTCTCTTTAAATAATTTGTTGCATCTTACATATTGTACATGCGGGCCACAAGCAGAGGTCCAGTGGACCATTATTTGTGACCCGACTGTCATTGGTGGGTCACTCATGCGCCCAATGACAATAGAAAAAGACTAAGAATTTGGCTCATTCTCATGGCTGCGATCACAATGTTTTTTTTTTACTTAATACTCTTGCTCTTCTATCTATTATAAAAGCTTGTCATATGAGTGCATATTGTTGCTTTCTGTCAGTGACACAATTACTGTCATTATAGTATACATGTAATATTTTTTTAGTTAAATATATATATTTTATCACCTATAAAGTACTTCTGCCATTCAGACATTGTTATTATACTGTAGGTAAGGCTGATTTGCCCTGTATATGTATCTTTTTGAAGGATGGGATTACCAACCACACGCACTAGATCAGTCATGACAAACCGTGACACTTAAAGGGGTATTCCGGGAATATGAACGTCTGATAAAAAAAACCCTTAATACTATAAATAAATGAATACAACAAAACTTAATGTCATTAGTCGCAAAATGGAGATTAAATAGTTTGATTTTATGATTCACAAAATTTTATGGCCTCTCTAAAGTTATCACCAAGATGGCCGCCACTGGAAACTACAAGTCCCAAGATCCTTTAGTTCTCAGTACTCCTCCTACCTCTTATGCTCTACTCCCAGTGATGATATAACAAGTTTTCTTGCTCTATTACCATATTAATGATGTGTAACTGCCATCACCACAACACCAGCCAGACTGGATGCACTGCAACCAACCGACTACAGCCAAACATAGTGATGCTCACATGACCTGCCCAGGCAGGTGCAGGACATGTGATGTGGACATGTGACCAGTGGCCATCTTGTGTCCTGTGTATGCTCTGCAACGGACCGTGCAGAGGAAATTAACGGACTGATTAAAGGGCCAGTAGCATTTTAATTCTTCATTACAGTCTATGTCATCAGCAATTTCTGCTAAGGGGAGCAAAAACAACTAATTACATATTAGCTTATATTTTACTGACTCATTTGTATATGAATTATGCTGATTCCTGGAATACGCCTTTAAGTATTTATCGCAAAGTACCAACACAGCAATTTAAGAAGTAACTTTGTGTCCCCTGCTCTGTTACAGCTTTCAGATACAGTGCAAGGGGAAATTTTGAATATTATTGTAGGTTTCCTGCAGGGTCCCCTGAACAGGAAGAATTGTTGGGCAGAGCAGGAGCTCTAATGATAATCCAACTCTTTCTACACCTTCCCACTACTCCTACAGTTAAAGGCAGCCAAGTGGTGCTTTAAAATAGCACTGAACAAGACTGAACAAGACTGCAGAAGGAGGGTGGCGGCCTGGGTGCCAACAGAAAGGACTTAAAGTGCCACCTCTGGCATCCATGCCATAGGTTCGCCACCACTGCACTAGATGATTTCCATACTGATTTGTATATTCTTTATGTAATCTCCATTCCATACCTCTCTTCATATTATGTAGCATACATGATTCTTTGTTACCTCATTGTCTAATTGATGACTTTACATATTTTTAGAGCAGAGATCGGTACTAATGGAAATGGTTTGCTGTGTTTTACTCTCATAGCAAGTCTATCTATCACCAAAATTAAGCATGGATAAACCATATGCACCTACACATAAGTCCAGGCACTGTGCCTATAGTAATCTTTTTATATTTGTTATTTATGACCTCCTTCCTTCTAAAATCAAATTTACATTTATGCTAATGAGCCAGAAAGGCTACTGGGACGGTTTCCAGAACCCTTCTTGCTGAAGATTCACAGGCTGTTACAGTGTGCTAGGATGATTTCCTCCCTCCCACTGTTTGCTGAAGCTTCCTGTGGTGCAGTGAGATTAAATTAGGCAGAGGGAGGAGTAGTGCTATGCAGGAGCAGACGGGTGGGTGAGACAGTCTAACATTCTGTGAATCGCCAGCACAGAGGGACTTTGGGAACCGCCACACCAGTAGCCAGTCATGCTCATTAGCATATTATACAAAGTTCATTTTTAAAGGTAGGAGGCCATGTATAACAAATATAAGAAGATAACCAGTCACAGTGCCTGGATCTATGAGTAAGTGTCCCTGAAACTGGGCTGAGACTTGTAAGTCAGACTTTTACTATTATAGGCCTATTTTTATACAATGATTGTGAGTATATTTTATTAAATAAATTTGCAAGATACTCTTGGATAATCTAAACTATATTGCCACCAATTTCTTCTTCTTAGTGATTGCGTTCTGAATATTTTTATCCAGCATATCCATTTATTATATGGAGGATTAACGTTGCCATACAAAGCGATCCGAATAGTGGTGTGAACATGGAAATCCTTGCTCCTTTAACTACTGTATATACTCGAGAATTATCCGAGTTTTACAGCACAAAAAATGTGCTGAAAAACCCTAACTCGGCTTATACTTGAGTCTATAAAAAAAAGTGTACACACATTCCGAGGCCCCCCAGGAGGACCTCTTCTGTTCGCCGATGTTCTGGCTCCCTCTCTCCATGCGGTGCCGTGTTAAGACAGGGAGCCGAAGCCGAAACATCGATGGGTAGAAGAGGACCTCCCGGGGGGGCATCGGAAGGTGGGTACACTTTTTTTTCTTATAGGCTGGGCAGGGGCTGTATGTTGGGGGCTGCAGGCTGTATTCTGGGGGGAAGGGGCTATATACTGGGGGCTGCAGGCTGTATGCTAGGGAAAGGGGTCTGCAGGCTGTATACTTGGGACAGGCGGCTGCTGGCTGAATACTAGGGACAGGGGGCTGCAGGCTGTATACTAGGGACAGGGGCTTCAGGCTGTATACTGGGGGACAGGGGCTGTATTCCGGGTGGGGGGGGGCAGAGACTTCAGGCTGTATACTGGGGGCAGGGACCGCAGGCTGTATACTGGGGACAGGGGCTGCAGGCTGTATACTGGGGGACAGGGGCTGTATTCCGGGTGGGAGGGGGGGCAGAGACTGCAGGCTGTATACTGTGAACAGGGGGCTGCAGGCTATATACTGTAAACAGGGGGCTGCAGGATGTATACTGGGGCAGGCTAGGACCAATGCATTTCCTAACCTAGGCTTATACTCGAGTCAATTGTTTTTTCCAGTTTTTCGTGTTAAAATTGGGTACCTCGGCTTATACTCCGCTCGGCTTATACTCAAGTATATATGGTAGTTCCTGTTGTGGGATTATATTTTACTTTTATTTTCATCATTTTATCGCCTGGTTCTATGAATTAAAAGAGTTTTAAGCTCAACCCTGTTTCTATGTTCCATTTTATGCTTAGAATCCACAAGGCCATTCTCTGGCGTGTACGGCTCCTCTGATAAGTATTCTATATTTGTCTTATTACACAGATTTTCTTTAGTGTTTATGATATACTGGGTTAGAATTTCTTACATAAATCCAAATATCTGATTTACTGTAATTTTAATGCTGTCAAAATCCAACATTTCAAACATTAACAGGTCCAATTTGTTAATAACCAACAAAAAATCCCCATAGTTAAGCATAATAATATTGGAAAATTACCATTGCTTATGTTGGCCATTCCCATACTACAGTATATTAGTTAATCTCTACTTAGAAAATCCTTCTATTCGTTGTTTGAAGTGACTCCAAGGTAAATTAGTAATTTTAAATAACAAAGGAATTAAAAAAAACGTTAAGTAAAAAGAATATGACTTTGGAAAACTTCTGTCATCAGATTTTCTCATTTTGTAAATGAAACCTCTTAAAAGACAAAGTAAATAATCTTTCATTTTCATTTAGTGTTTCATAGTATTTGCACCGTTGCGGGATCCGTTCGATTTATATAACAGGGAACTGTGACCACAAGGTCTGGTTCTAATGTTTCCTGATAAACCTTTGTAAAGCAATGTGCTGTTTCGGGTAATAGGCTTCATTCATTATTAGCACAGTTGATTTTCATTTACTCTTGGCTTTAACAATTAGTTTGAGCAGCTGTGAAGGTGATGAAGAGGCTGGGACGCTCAGAGGTCAGCCACTTCTGTATGTGATAAATTAACCATTATTATCTGCAGTGAAAGTGCCTCTTTACGCTTGTCAGTAGCAAACAAAGGGGTAACATATCTCGTATAAACTCGAGCCTGGTCCCAGCTGGAAATCGGACTAACGTACTATGTTCTGTCTGCAAAGTATGCAACCTAAATGGTCCTGAAAGTTAACCTGCGCAGGGCTTACATAGATGGTTTGTCATTAGTCATAGTGTAAAATGTGAACTATATGCAAAATATATGTAAATACAATAAACACCAATCTTTAAATTCCTAAATGGCTGGAATTTCTTAAGGTAAACTAACATAAGGAAATATTTGCTGTCTACATTAAAAAAAAAAACTATGGAAAACAGGATTTTTTTCATTTTAGAATAAGTATTTTATAATGTATAGTATAGTACACAGTATAGTATATACAATCACATTACATTGTGGGGGGGGGGGGACACATACTCACATTTCCCAAAAAAATATGAAAAACGCATTTGCAGTCACCAGTTTACCCGAGACTATACATATCAAAATGACCTTCAGACAATAGGCAACTCATTTCTAATTATCATTTTGAGCTAATTTTAAAATTTAAAAAGACTTTTTTTTCCATTTAACATTTGTCAATTTTTAAATAGCCCTATGTGCAAAAAAAAAAGAAAAATCGTGGAACTATCAAGGCGCTATACTAAGAACAAAGGACATCAACAGCAAAAAGAATATATCCTTGACTCCACTAAAGGCGGCAAAATAAAACCAATTAAAACAATTATGTATAAAACAGAGAATTTTCAAAGTCCTTATGATGTCCTTCTCTGGATAACTATTTCTCAAATACAGAATAGGTATATATGAAATAGTGCTACCATTTGATAAATCTATACAATGTAGCCATCAGTAGGAGGATACAAAGAGTTACTGATTCAACCAATAGAAGGAGATACTGTACATAGGTGCACACAATAGGTCAACCAATAAAAAACTGTCAAACTTGTTAATACCAAAAAATGCAGAAATATCTGACTATAAATTGCAAAGCCCCCACTACATACATAACTACCTACAAATAGACTATGCAGAAAAAGTACACAGAGAAATCCAAAGAACATTCATTACATTCCTAAGTTACCTTATATACTCGAGTATAAGCCTAGTTTTTCAGCACAAAAAATGTGCTGAAAAACCCAAACTTGGCTTATACTCGAGTCAAAAAAAAATAAAAATAAATCAAAACTCGCCTTTCTGACGGCACCCGTAGATCTTCTGTGCAATCCATCCGGTATTGTTGTGCTGCACAACGGGGAAGGGGGGGGGCTATATACACTGGGGCAGGGGCTGGCAGGCTATATACACTGGGGCAGGGGCTGGCAGGCTATATACACTGGGGCAGGGGCTGGCAAGCTATATACACTGGGGCTGGGGCTGGCAAGTTATATACACTGGGGCAGGGGCTGGCTGGCTACATACTGGAGAGGCTGTGACCACTGCATTTCCCACCCTCGGCTTATACTCGAGTCAAAAGGTTTTCACAGGTTTTTGTGGTAAAATTAGGGGTCTCGGCTTATACTCGGGTCGGCTTATACTCGAGTATATACGGTATATTTTTATTAATTCATAACAAGAATAATCTTGGTCACTAAGACTAAAAACACCCATAATAACAAGAATAACATGAAAGTGGTGTGGAAAGAGAGCCCTCCAAACAAAACAATAAAGTATATAATATATATTGCAACATAGACAATGAAACAGCCAATATAGTGGCCATATAAAGTGACAGTGCTAGTGCATATATTCTATTCATGAATAATTACCAACCAGGCTGCATATTGGACAGAGGACCCAAAAGTTACCAGACAACCACGAAAACCTGCGCATGCGCAATACACCATTGCTGGTAAACTAACCCGCCATGCTATATCCCCTACAGGTAATAAAACAAAATGCACCATGGATCCAGGCACACCAAACAGCCTAATATATAAATACATTAGAAAAGTACAATGTTAATAGCATCATCTTTAAGCAAATAAGACAACAGTACCACAAGATAGAAGACCACATAAAAGAAGATGCAAATGACACAAACCCTTTAAGATAGCAAAATAAACACAACATTAAATACTAAAATAAACCTACTCCTATCCCTATACATATGATTTGCCATTGTACATCACAACCAAACTACCAAAAATGATCCATCCATGAAAATCCTGCCAAAGAAACATGAAATAAATCTATACACATATCCTCTTAATGTTTGAAGCACCATATCACATAATAAAAGAATGATTGTACTAGTCTTCTACAGCAAACCCTATATAGCCCTGTTCACAACACCAGCCCCATGTATATAGCAATAATATCACAAAATTAATTTTAAAAAGAACATATACAGGAATACAATTCATTTTGTCTCAGTTCTCTCAAGTTTCCGAAAAGTATTCCCTCCACGTGGTCCAGTCAGAATCTTATCAATGCCACAGATGCGTCTTGCCATCTATTTCCATGATGTTCATGAAAGTGTTTCGGAACACTATTTAATTTTGAGAAAGTCTCCTGGTCTTCTTATGATATTTTATCACAGCCCGTATGTCCTTCAGAGGCTCCCGGATCCTAACTCGGAGTTCCCTGGTCATCATTCCAATGTATTTGAAGCCACATGGGCTTGGTCCTGTGTTCACTGTTTTTAATGTTTTAATTCTATTCTTCACTTTGCAGCTGTGCGCGCATATCTCCGAACCTATCGGAAGACATGCGCGCACATCTGCAAAGTGAAGACTAGAATTAAAACATTAAAAACAGTGAATACAGGAGCATTTAAGTGCAGAACACATTGAAAGAACACTATTCTTCGCATTCCAGATGTTCCAAACATCTCCGAACTTAGCGGGAGACACGCGCGAACACCTGCAAAGTGAAGAATAGTGTTAGTTCAATGTGTTCTTACAAGTCAAGCAAAAACAAGTGGGGTAATGATGAGAGCAAGATTAACACATCCAATAGAAACTATAAATGCAAAAAAGGAAGAAAGCGGATGTGATAAGAAAAAGTATATAAATCTTTATTGGTATATAAATCTTTAACTGGTTAAAACCAGTTAAAAATCCCATTAAGGGAAAGACAGACAAGAGATAAAGCTGTAACAATTGAGTCTGGGCTCCCAGTACAATATAAAGTGCAGAATGTAGTGCTACAAGTGGTGAATACCTACAAGTAGACAGGCTGTAAAATATAAACAAAAATGGCTACATTACCACTGGGAGTCGGACCTGGGGGAGAGGGGGATCGCAGATGCCCCACGCGTATCGCCTGTCAAGCGGGCTTCCTCAGGGGACACCTTGCGAGTCTAGCTAGCACGCTTAAATGGTGTGTGTCTGCTCTGACGAGGCACGGACGCCGAAAGAGAATCCGCCCACTTCCGGTCCGACGTCCGTAAGTGACGCAAGGATGTCACGTGATGCGGCGAAAATAGAAAGATATTGATTAACAAACCACATATCATACGTATTGCCCGAGGGCAAAAAGGCCAATGGCAAGTGAAAACGTCCCTGAAGGGGATAATAGAAAAAAACCCAAAAGTAGAACAAGTATCATATAGTATAAAGCACAGGTGGACACAATAAAACATGGTGTGAAGTATACATCAAACGACGAAACAGAGAAATGTTCTTTGACGAATCACATACCATGCGTGCTGCCCGAAGGCAAAAAAAAAACTCGAGTCAAAAATGTCCCTAAAGGGACAATAGAAAAACCACAAAAGTGAAACGGGTATCATAATATATAAAAGAAATATAAATAAATGTCAGAAGGTGCTGCAAATGCCCAAATAGGTAATATTAAAAGATCATAGAAAGATTGGTGGAATATATCACGAAATATTGCAAACCAGTGTATCACGTATCAGTATATCAGACCAGTATATCACGAAATATTGCAGACCAGTATAAAATACACAGTGATTTAAAATCATTGAAAGGTAAGTTAGAAATTACCATGGCTGGCGGCGGATGATCGGCGACAAAAGAAACCATGCCCTGACAGAGCAGACACAATGGGGCACATTTACTTACCCGGTCCATTCGCGATCCAGCGGCGCGTTCTCTGCACAGGATTCGGGTCCGGCTGGGATTTAAGATGGTAGTTCCTCCGCCGTCCACCAGGTGGCGCTGCAGCGCCGAAAATAATCTTAACGCCCCGGAATGCACCATCCCATAGAAGGTGAAGGTGAGCGCTCCCCAAGCGACACATTTTCGGTTTTTAAATGCGGCGGTTTTTCTGAATACGTCGGGTTTTCGTTCGGCCACGCCCCCCGATTTCTGTCGCGCGCATGCCGGCCCCGATGCGCCACAATCCGATCGCGTGCGCCAAAAACCCGGGGCAATTCAGGTACAAGCGGCGCAAATCAGAAATATTCGGGTAACACGTCGGGAAAACGCGAATCGGGCCCTTAGTAAATGACCCCCAATGTGTGGTAACAATAAAAAATATATAGAATAATAAATAATATAATTGATAAATATTCAATAAACATGTCCTATGGAACATTACACAAAAATGACACAGATAAATAGTGGCATAATATTGGCCTAGTGCATGTGGAAAAAAGACTGGGGGACCTAGCGCGGGACAAACAGCAAGGACTATATAAAATGAAGAACATATTAGAGCACATACGGTATAGATCGCAAGGACTGTATAAAGTCCCAATGGAGAAAAAAGGAGAAGAGGAAACTTGGTGAGTTGTTGACATGGTATGCAGAGGATGATTCAGAATCCTCCACTGGACAAATCTCTCTTGTTTTTCAAGAAAATGAGCATATGAGGTTTAGGTCGCCACCTTCCTGGTAAAGAAATCAAATGCAATATTAATTATTCGTTGAAAACACAGAATATAGGTAGGGGAAACCCAAATTGTGCAAGAAAACGATATTAAAAGGAAGTCCGGGAGTAAACTTTCATGAATGAGGATGTGATGTGAGGTAGACAAAGAAGAGGAGGGGGAAAGAGGGAAGGATGGGGACCCAATGCAAACTGAAATATAGGGGGTCCAGTTTGGGGTGATGGGTGTCACGAAATGACAAGTGTGGGTGAGGAGGGCCAAAAAAACCTAGCAAGGGGTCCAAAATGGTGAAGACAAAAGTGAGGTGAATACCATGTGAGAGAGGCAGTAAAGGCTAGAATTGTATAAAGAAAATAGTGCCCAAATCCAGGGGGGTGAGCCCAACTTAACACCTAAATATTTATTATTGTTTATAATGACCTGTGAAGAGTAATTCTTCATTCAAGCCTTTGGGGGCTATCGTGTCCAAGGTATAGATCCATCTTGATTCACTCCTGAGAAGCCGCGGGGTTAGACTTCCCCCCTGAGAGTTTTGTATGATCTTCTCCAAGCCTATGATATGGAGATCCTGAGTGCGGCTTCGATGGTGCTGGAGGAAATGAGAAGCCACCAAGGTGATTGATTTTCTTGCCCTTTTGTAGGTCTGAAGCAGCGGTATTGATGGTCGAGAGGTGTTGTTGGCACCTTCTACGAAGCTCTTGTGTAGTTTGGCCCATGTAGAGTTTTGGGCAGGGGCAGATTAGGACATAGATGGTTCCTTTTGTCTTACAGTGGATGTACTCTCTGATCTTGAACTTGCCATGTGAAGTGGGGTCATCAAATTCCGTTGTGCGGATCATATGTGGGCAAACCGAGCAGGTGCCACAGGGGAAAGAGCCACATAATCGAATGCCTCTGTCCAAAGGGATTCCTGAGCGTTGAAAATGGCTATTCGTAAGCATATCTTTTAAATTTCTGGAGCGTCATGCAATGAGTAGCGTTTTTTCTGTGAGGAACAGGGCGAGTCTTACATCGCTTTTTAGAATTCCCCAATGTCGGTTTAGAACATCATGTAGTTCGCTCCACTGGTTGTTAAATACCGTTACTATTCTAGGTTTTGATTCCGTCTGATGAACTCTGGTTTGGAGGAGATCCCTGCGAGTGCTATTCTTGGCACGTATGAATGCCCCTGAGATGATTTTCTGCGGGTAACCACGGTTCCTAAAACGAGAAGTTAGGTTGGCATGGTGTTTGAAGTCTAGGTCATTGCTACAATTTCGTTTCAGTCTCAAGAACTGCCCGGTCGGTATTCCATTCTTCAGATGTTGCAGGTGAAAACTAGAAAAATGCAAAAGACTGTTAGTCGTGGCAGTAATCGCAGGTGTTATCCCTTTAAGTGCCACCAGCAGAGTGACAAGCAGCATTTAAATCAATGTGGCCATTGCAGACGATTGTCACTCCCGGATGGCAACACGGGCAGCGTCAATCTTCCCCAAATGGCTGAGTCTGTGCACCGCTGACGTTTAAACAGCAACATTTAACAAATTAGCCCCCTAGATTGGTGCTGACAGGTATTACAGGGGAGGGGAGGGGGGGTTAGGGTCCAGGCTCAGGTTCGGTACCCAAATGTGAACAGAACTTTCAAGTTCTGAACTTCATTTTCCTGCTCATTACTGATCACTTAGCATCTTGTCTATTCTCACTTTGCAGTAATGCCCCACCTGCCTAAAAATATTGCACATTACTGCATGTCATTGGAAGGCTTAATGGAAAATTGTTCTGCAAGAATTAAAACCCTATATAGTTATATTAATGCAAAAATTTACAATTAATACTGTATGACTTGAATAGCTGTTGAACTGTGTGGAACTTGTTATAATGTTGAACAGTGATCTATAGGGTTGTACACATAAACTTTTACAGTGAAAATGTGCCACTTGTAACAGTTTTATATCCCATTTTGGCAGAGTTACAAAACATATTAATGTAAGTAATTACTAAGGAAAACTGGATATTGAATTTTATTTACATGACTGCATGAAATAAATAACCGCAGAATAAGTTTTAAGTGGAAGTTCATTATCATGAATTAAGAGGCTCAGCATGTGTAGTTATTCTCTAATTCACTCACATCCCTTCACAAATAACCAAGACTTCACCGTACATGTAGAGGAAGCTTTAGTCTATAAAAATAATATAGTGTAATAATATAGTGCAGTATAGGGCTGGGAGGTGTGAGTTCTACTGTTTCTCCTGCTTCCGCATGCATTGTTGGACATCATGGGTTGCGACGATACTCTCCAAAATGGCAGCATTGTCAACCTCCGGAATGTAAGTTGTGTCATCCAAATGCCACGTGGATTTTATTGCCACTTGCGGATGTAAAGAGATAACAACCCCTTAGTTGGGTGGTTGAGCTGGCCCTGTACCCAAACCGAACCTCTAACCAAAGTTCAGGACCAGGTTTGCGGACCTGAACCCGCACAGTTTGCAAGTTCGGGTCCACTCAACATAGTTGTTACATGCAAAGCCAAGAAATTCGTTTTTAAGGTTTTCACTTGTGTTGGCTCTATTTATTATAACATTTATCATAAACTGTATAGCATTCTACTGTAGAAACACATATTGATATTATAGAACTAAATGATGCATTATGACATTACGCATTTGTGCTCTAGCAGCCACCCTGTACCTATCAATCATGTAATGAATGACAAGCACAATTACATTCAAGTGCTTATAGAACAGAAGGGCAGAAATACCTGACCCTAGAATCTTAGGTCAATCTAAATGTTTGATGTCTCATTGAATTAGTATCGTAGTGTGAAAGATAAAGCTTGAACTAATGGAAATTGGTTTGGACAATACTGCTGATTGGGCTGGTATAATTAGCAAAATATTCTCACAGCTAATAACAGGAGCGCAAGATAAATATCATGTAATAACTACCTATGTACTTATGGATTGCGCTACAGTCAGCATGTTGTTTACTTGGTCTTCAAAGAGGCCTAAAAAGCTCCCAATGTAAAAATATATGTTGTCATATTGTATAAAGTTAATATCAAAGGGAAAACAATCCTCCTTGGGATTGTCTGCAATCTTGGGGGCAGGAGAGGGAAACCCATCCCACTGCCAGTATCCTTAGCTGCTGCAATCATCATTAATCACTGTACTTAAAGGGGTTTTCCCATGAAAGACGGTTCTAATATTTAAATTTTCTGGTGATGTCTACACAATAAAGATCATTGTTAACCCCTTGCTTTCTAATTTTACTAATTGTATTGCTGATTTTCCTCCTATTGCTTTCTAGCTGATCCGTGTAAGATTCATCAGTGGAGACAACAAGAATATGAAGCCTTGTGTAATATTATTTGGGTAAATAAAAAAGCAAACAAGGGTTAATAAAGGGGTTGATAACATTCCCCCTAAAGAAACATGCTCACCTTTTAAAGGTTTTATTAGAAGAGTATAGCAAATATAAGGAGATGGTAACCACCCTTCAGCTTTCCGACGTTGTCTTCATAATCGAATCAGACATTGGAGGATATGTTTGTGGGTGCAGTTAAAAAACCTTAAAAATATCTGGTACAGCACTACTATGACATCGCTGCATGGGTTAAAGAAGAATGCTTTAATTTCCAATTGGGTAAAGGCATTTCGGACTAGAACAGCCCTTCTTCAAGTGCAATTGGAATGAAGATAAAAAGACATAGGGGGTCATTTACTAACGGCCCGATTCGCGTTTTCCCGACGTGTTACCCGAATATTTCCGATTTGCGCCGCTTGTACATGAATTGCCCCGGGTTTTTGGCGCACGCGATCGGATTGTGGCGCATCGGGGCCGGCATGCGCGCGACAGAAATCGGGGGGGCGTGGCCGAACGAAAACCCGACGTATTCGGAAAAACCGCCGCATTTAAAATCCGAAATGTGTCGCTTGGGAAGCGCTCACCTTCACCTGCTATGGGATGGTGCATTCCGGGGCGTTAAGATTATTTTCGGCGCAGCAGCGCCACCTGGTGGACGGCGGAGGAACTACCTTCTTAAATCCCAGCCGGACCCGAATCCTGTGCAGAGAACGCGCCGCTGGATCGCGAATGGGCCGGGTAAGTAAATCTGCCCCAGAAGGTCTGCTTCTCACGAACTGCTCAAAGGTAATGCCGTCATCATCTTTGAGCAGTGCATGAGAAGCAGACCTCCTGTCTCTTTAGCTTCATTCCCATTGTACTTGAAGAAGGGCTGCTCTAGTCCGAAATGCATTTATCCTGCCCAGTCTAGCAGTGTCAAAAGATAAATCTGTCAGTCTCTGTAGCTGTAGAGCAGTTTGAGGCTATATGCACACATGTGTGCCGCCGTACCTTATCACGGGGGGCACATGTCAGCGCTGGGGCATTGGCAGCCCTGCCCCTCTCCATACCTATGAATGGCACACGGCACCATGTCCTATCTTTCTCCCGGCTACGGAACAGTACGGTGCCTCTTTGCACCCATTGCCGTCTATGGGGGATGTATATATGGCGTATATACGTCGACCATATATACGCCTCTATACGGCTGTGTGAATGTAGCCTAACACGGCGGAAAGAGGAAGGAGACTAGTGTCTTATCTAGGGATATAGGGGAAGATTTATCATATACTGGCACTTGTGGCCTGGTGTATGATCAAATCCCAGTCCCCTCCGGCACCATCAGATATCTCCTGTCAGGGCAGCACAATGTATATTTCTACACCAGTTCTGCTAGCCCACTCCCCCGACGTTCCCCTTCACATCCCTTTGGCTTGGAGATGGCGTAAATGGGATAATAATCACGATTTCTGGTGATTCACTAACAATTGCATTTATTTAAGGGATTCCACTCCAGCCCTGACAAATGTCCCCCATAGTAGCTGTTCTGTGTGAATAGGGATGTGAAGGGAAGTATAGCAGGTGCAATGCATGTTCATGTGAGCTACAGACGGCAGAGAATATGTGATTAGTAGAGATGGGCGAATCGATTCTAATGATTCTAACTTCGGTTAGAATTTCAGGAGAAATTTGATTCGTCACGAAGCCGAAGTTTATGCTGAATCGCGGGAACAAAGTTGGTTTTTTTCCCCTCATGTTTCTGCTAAATGGGCGCGAGAACAACGTGTTATATGGGGCAGAGAACTCTGGGAAGGAGAAAGGAACACCCCCGATGACATCTGCAGACCTGTAAGCCAATCAGCGACCAGCAGGCTTATGTGATGTCACACAGCCAGGGGCGCACATGCCATGAGGCAAGTTGAGATTCTCGCCTCAGGCGGCACGCCTCCTGCTGGAGACAGGGGGCGGCGTTGGGCTCCCGCCAAGTTCACCAACACCGACATGCACATAACTCCACTTGCCGGCTGGCACACATGTACCAGAAGATCCTCATGACCGCCAGCCGTCACAGGTACCTGCACATCCCCCTGGCCCCTGCCCGCTACATTCATTCGGCCGGCCTGTCCATCCACCGGCGGGCATATGCACCAGCCCAAAGTCCTGCTCCGGGATACTCCTCCCCGCTCTCCGCTCCCCGGTCTCCGCTCCCAGCTCTCCACTCCCTGGTCTCTGCTCCCCGTTCTCCGCTCCCAGCTCCTCGGTCTCCGCTCCCAGCTCCCCGGTCTCCGCTCCTGGTCCACGATCCCAGCTCCTTGGTCTCCGCTCTCCGCTCTCCACTACCAGCACTCTGCTCCCCGGTCTCTGCTCACAGAACCATGCTCTCCGCTCCACGGTCTCCACTCCCCGGTCTCCACTCCCCGTTCCTCGGTCTCGGCTCCCAGCTCCTCGGTCTCGGCTCCCAGCTCCCCGGTCTCCACTCTCGGTCTCCGCTTCCTGGTCTGCGCTCCCCGCTCTCCGCTTCCCGCTCGACGCTTCCCGCTCGACGCTTCCCGGTCTCCACTCTCAGCACCCCCCTCTCCGCTCCCAGCACTCCGCTCCCCACTCCTCGGTCTCCGCTCCCAGCTCCCAGGTCTCCGCTCCCGTTCTCCGCTCCCAGCTACCTGGTCTCCGCTCCCCTCTCCCAGCACCCCGCTCCTCGGTCTCCGCTGTCTGGTCTCCACTGTCCGCTCCCCGGTCACCGTTCCCAGCTCCCTGGTCTTCGCTCCCAGCTCCTCGGTCTCCGCTTCCAGCTCCTCAGTCTCCGGTCCCTGGTCTCCGCTCCCCAGTCTCCGCTGTCCGCTCCCTGGTCTCCGCTCTCCTCTGTCCGCTATCCACTCCGGAATCCTCTCCCTGCGCTGGAGGACAAGGCAGAAATGCCCAGAACAAGAAAAGAAGAAAAAATTAAGACAAATCCTATGTATAGATGTGTATATATGTGTGTGTGTGTGTATAGGTAGGTGTGTGTAAGTATGTATAGGTGTGTATGTATATATATATATATATATATATATATGTGTGTGTGTGTATATATATATATATGTGTGTGTGTGTGTATATATATATATATATATATATATATATGTGTGTGTGTGTGTGTGTGTGTGTATATATATATATATATATATATATATGTGTGTGTGTGTATATATATATATATATATATATATATATGTATGTGTGTGTGTGTATATATATATATATATATATATATATATATATATATATATATATATATATGCATCATGCCGCAGTATTTTAGTCCACCTTGGCAGCGAGCATGTACCGCAACCCCCTTGGCAACAAGCATGTACCTCACTCCCTATGGCAACGAGCATGTACCTCACTCCCCTTGGCAACGAGCATGCACCTCACTCCCCTTGGCAACCAGCATGCACCTCACTCCCCTTGGCAATGAGAATGCACCTCACTCCCCTTGCCCTTTTTTTGGACAAATTAACACTAACGCCAACCTTGGTACCCACCACCACCAGGGGTGCCGGGAAGAGCCGGGTACAAACCAGTACCTGACCGTCTATAGCCCTTTTTTGGGACAATTTATACTAACACCAATACTATTAACTTGGTACCCACCACCACCAGGGGTGCCGGGTACAAACCAGTACCTTACCGTCTATAGATGGTCAGGTAGTGGGACGGCTGCAGGCTGTTATTGTTTCGCTGGAATAGCCCCCTAACAGTGGGCTATCCCAGCTCAGTAATGGCAGGCTGCTGCTGTTTTTTTGTATCAGGCTGATCCAGACAATAGGGGGTACCCCACAGCATTTTTTTTGCCAATATATGAAAAAAAGAATGTGGGTTTCCCCCTATTAATAAGGGAAACCCCACGTAATTTTTTCCCCATTTTTTGGCCAAAAATTAAGAAAAAGAGGATGTGGGGGTCCCCATTAATTAATTAGGGGAAACCCAGATGATTTTTTTAAATTTCTGGCAAAAAAAACGTGGGGCCCCTCCAATTGTCCAAATCAGCCTGATACAAAAAAACAGCTGTAGCCTGCTATTACTGAGCAAGGATAGCCCACTGTTAGGGGACAATTCTAGCGCAACAATAACAGCCTGCAGCCGCCCCACTACCTGACCATCTATAGACGGTCAGGTACTGGTTTGTACCCGGCAGTCCTGGTGGTGGTGCGTACCAAGTTAATAGTATTGGTGTTAGTGTAAATTCTCCCAAAAAAGGGCAAACACTAAGGCCAGTCCTTAGTAATGAGCACCGTCAATTAGCACCACTGCTGTGGCAAATTATACAAAGTGACACCGAAAAAACCCACACTTTTAATAACAAAAAAGAAAGCTTTATTGAAACAGTGTGGTGAAAGTGAATACCTGACAACAATTTACAGTTGTTTTTATGGATTTATGGATATCATTGTGCCACTCTGTGGGCTCCTGCTGCTTCTGATGCCACCTTCACACTATATCATTGTGCAACTCTGTGGCTTTCCCTGTTGCTGCCACCATGTTGCTGACACCTGTGGACTCCTGCTGCTGCTTCTTCTGTCGCCACCTCCACACTCTTATCATTGTGCCACTTTGTGGCCTCCTGTTGCTTCTGCTGCTGCTGATGCCACCTCCACACTATATAATTGTGCCACTCTGTGCCTTCCCTGTTGCTGCCACCGGTGGGCTCCTGCTGCTTTTGCTGCCCCCACCTCCACACTCTTATCATTGTGCCACTTTGTGGCCTACCATGTTTCCGCCACCTCCATAATTTGTCATTGTGCCATTCTGCAGCCTACTGATGCTGCTGCCAACTGACCGCTGTCTCCCTGGAACACCCTGTGATTTACATAATGCTGTTTTCACCCTCCATCACTCTATGACTTTGCCACTATGTTTGGTTTTCCCCTTCATATCATCTGTCAGAAGGATGAAAAGCTTCAGGATTGATAGCCAAAAGCAGGAGTGGATACAGAACACAGAGGACATGGAAGTATCCCATTTGCTGCTCATCTCTATTCTGGATCAACTCATGTTTGTTTTTGGCTTTAGCAATACTGATGGATTATTGACCGATTGAAAGAGGACACTGACGGTAGAAAAGAAGGGCAAAATGATCAGTGACGTCAATGCAAAATTACTGCCGACATCCTCTGCACTCTTTTGGGCGGCTTTCCACATGTATCCGCGTTTATGAGAACAGGTTCTGTCGTAATCTATGGAGTCATCTGATGTCAGTGTAAAAAGAGTGCACTCTATATAGTGGGATCTTGGCCCTCAGCTCGGTCCTTTTGAGCTGGCACAGACGTTATCTTGTCAGGCTGCGTTCCCGCTTCGCTTATTTGGGGAAGTTGGCCTATGTAAGTGCACATGGAAGTGAAGAGTGAAGCGATTTTAAGACCCGCGGCTGTCATGTGCGTGTCATACTAAAACACAGCATTGTTTGGAGACCAAACCACGCTCCCTATGCATAACTTTATTAATCCCATTGAGAAATTGTTTTGTGCATCATTACTCCAGGCAAGGCATGACCAGTGTTTCACATAATAAACAACACAAATAACATTACAGTTACTACCTTCATTTTGGGGGGTGAGGTGAGGGTTTGGGTGAGGGGGAACGAGGGTGTGACTTAGTCCTTTGCTTTAGCCACTGTATGGTTGAATAGTTCTATTGCCTTCAGGATGAAGGAGTTGTGGATCCTCGTGGTGCGGCAATACACCTGGCGGTAGCGATAACTTCTGTCGCTCTGTTGCTGCAGTAGTGTGTCGTGTAGTGGGTGGGTGCCGTTTTTCGCAATGGAGTCAAATTTCCTAAGGCATCTGGTTCGCCAGATTTCCTGTAGCGCATGCAGCGTCTCCCCAATGCAGGTCTCTCCGATGACCTTGTTGAGTCGGTTCTTTTCTCTACTGTTTTGAGCCTCCTCCCCAACAGACAACTGGATAGAACAATATGCTCAACATCATTGTTTGGTAAAATATTTTTTATATTAGGGTGGAGATTTGGAATGACCTCAGCTTCCTCAATAAGTGCAACCAGACCAAGATGCCTATAATACCAAAATATTTGTGAATGCATGATAGGAAAATCTCTTTGCAAAAAACAGCATCTTATTTTACTAAAGGAACTTAGCGCCATGTATTGTTAGTGATTTATCCTGTACCGAGGTGCACATAGCCTTTAAAGTAGGCCTCACATACTCACCACTGCACTTATTCTATGCAGGTAGAGAGTGGTGCTCAGTTTTTTCTGGTAAGTGGAAAAGGCATATTTGCAGAATTTCTGTAGTTTCCTTGTTGGTTTCTATGAAATATATTTAGCCTGGAATGCTGAATTGATACAAACATTCTGATCATTATCTCCTACAAATTGCTATTCATATTTTATTACCTTAAATTGAGATGCTTAAGGTTTCCAGTAATTTACATTATTTCACTTCATTAAGGGTTTGGAGTCTGCTTCTAGTTTATTGCCGGTTTACACTTTTCAGTTAGCCCTGCTGAGCCAGCACACAGTATGTGCATAGTATATGGCCTTAAAATATTGCCGAATGAAGCTTATACATTAGTATGATAACCAGTTCAAGAGTGACCATTTCAGTCTGTGCGTTTGCCACTTTGCTACATAAGTAGAATATAAAATGCTTCTAACTGGATTTTACTTAATAAAATTATTTACGAGTGCTTTAATTGAGAGAATCTCCTTGATTTGTTAACATATTAGCATCTAGGATCAACCGCCTTTATTTCTGGTGCTATTTTTATTACACGTACTGAATAATTGCCAGAACTATCCGATTAACAAAACTACATTCCTGAATATAGTGCAGCAATCCCTTCAGTCTGCATCTAAATCATGTTGGTTTACTATCTCTCTCTCTCTACAATGTGACTTCGACCACATTGTTATTGTTGGAGGAATATTGGTCCAAAGGTATCAACATTGTCTTGTTAGTCTTATTTTTTGCAGTAGGCTTTTGCAGACTTCATTTATAAAAAGTTAAAGGAAATCTACCATCAAAATCCAGCATAGATCCAGGTACCATGATTATGGTAATCATCTTATATTTGTTATCCATGGCTTCCTTCATTCTAAAATTGACTTTTAATATTATGCTAATGAGCTCTAAGGGTTCTGGAAGAGTCCCTCCATGTTGTAGCTTCATAAAGTGTTATACAGTGCAGGAACACTTCCCCCTTCCCACTGTGTGAGATTAGAGCAGGAAGAGGGAGGGGGTAAGTGTCCTGAGTGAGCAGGAGGAGGGTGGGACAATGTATGAAGCATGGAGGGGCTCTGATAATGCCTACCACGAGCCTTCAGGCTCATTAGCATTTTACTCTAGGATTTACTCAAGGATAACAAATATAAAATCATTACCACAGTCATGGTGCCTGGATCTATGAGTAAGTGTCTCAGGTTTATCATGCTTGATTCTTTACTGTAGATTTCCTTTATTCAAATATAACACTTTTGTAATTAATAACGGTGTAGAGGATCATGATATTGATGATTTAGTGGTCCATGGTAGACCTTTATCTTTATATGTTGGAACAACACAGTACCACCACTGTGCTGCAAAGTAGTACTACTCCCATCTTATATATGTATCTGAATAATACTTTCACATCTATAAATATGCACATTTACGGTTGTTTTAATCCATCAAAGAGCAATGTTATAATAAAAAGAGAAAGACACCTCTTTTAGCTTTCTTTCTTTTACTCGTGTTTATCCATAACTTACGTTTGTTTATCGTATAGTATCTTGGAAATATATAAAGTATCTAGGTAAATATTAGACTGGGGGCAAGTGGCTGTGGGTGTAAAATTTTTATTAAGCCCATGATCCAAGGCAGTGTGAAAACAGCCATATGCAAACTGTATCGTTGGAGTACAGTGCATTAGTTCCCATGCCTTTCAACAGGCAATACGTTGATCTATTTTGATGGTCGTATTGCCCACCCTGCCGTACTGCAGCAAAAGAGGAGAGGAATGGAGCAAGCATATCGCACTTCTCCCTATGTGTTTACCATAGCCTCTTTCTATAATTGTTGGGCTTCACTGCAAAGGGCCAAGGAGATCCAGTAAACATACCAAGGGTGAGCAAAATATCAAAGTTAGGAGCTAGTTACAGAAGAGAAACAATACCCACCAGGGACAGAATTAGACATGGAACAGGAGAAGAAAGACTAATAAAGGCATAAAACCATAAAGTAACTGTACCATACAACATACATTTGCAGATGCTGGTGCAAAAATATAAATCTGTCTGAAATAAAATTTTTTTGTCCACAGCAGCCAATCACAGTGCAAAAATACTAAGTGTGTTGTCATCGATTGCTAAGGCAGCATAGACATTTATTTCTTAATCTCCCCTACTATGTTTTTATAGAAATTACATTTCATAAATATGGATGAAAGTAATTTTGCGCTGATTCTTAAAAGATCATCTACAAAACATCATCTACAAAAATGGCTTTAAATGTGGAACCAGGAAATGGATATTTAGGGACCATTTTCATTTTGGTCACATATATTTGGACATATTTTATAGTTAAATGATCAATACAATGATATGATGATACAATGTATAAATGAACATTTTGACTAAATGGAGCAGACTCATAGAATTATGAACTACCTTGGAACCAAAGAATACATATACACAGGAGGGTAGATGGAGATACAAAGTAAGGGAGCAGAGCAGTGCAGTTATTGTATATTGTAGACTATTCTGAACAGGTGGGTTTTCAGATTATGGTTGATAGATTGGAAGGTGCGGGACAGTCTGATGCACCTACACATTTTTTTTACATATTTACTTTCCCAATGACAACTGAAATTGCATACACATGTAGCGTATTATGACTGTCAGTAAACTTAGATCATTGTCCACCTTAGACATATCCTTGGCAACATTTTCCAAAACCATTTCACATTGACATTATGGTCAACCCTTATATAACCCTTTATAAGACCTTGTGGCTGTTGTCATACTTTTTATGTTCAGAATTTAGAGGGTGCACCTGGTAGTGAATACCCCTACAGTCCCCTTTATACAGCCTAGAATAGGCCAACCAACAACAAACATAGCAGAAATTTTAGAAAAAGTTGACCCAAAAGTGAATAGAAATAAAGAGATGTAAATCAAGTCAGTATATAAAGTAGGACAATTATGCATCTAAACTGTGGACTCTGGACATGGCACTGTGTGTCATTCTGTCTTTAATTAGTTTTACTTTATATTATAAATACAGACAGTCCCCTACTTAAGAACACCCAACTTACATATGACCCCGAGTTACAAACGGACCTCTGGATGTAGGTAATTTACTGTACTTTAGCCCTAGGCTACAATAAACAGCTATAACAGTTCTCAAATATATCTGTAATTAAGCTTTATTATTAATCTTGGTTCTTATGACAAACCAACATTGGTCACAGAGACCAAAAATAAAATTTGGCTGGGGTTACAATTATAATATATACAGTTCCGACTTACATACAAATTCAAATTAAGAACAAACCTACAGAACCTATCTTGTACATAACCCAGGGACTACCTGTATACATAAATAACTTTGATAACACTTATACAAAGAGTCCAATGTCCAGAGAATCCTCTAATTCATTGCTTAGTAGTAGTAGTAGTAGATAATAACTAACTCTTTCTTCCTAAAGAGATGAAAGAGGTAATGGTATTAATAGAATCTCCTTCACTGTGACTGAAGATCGGCAAGGATAAAATATTGTTTATAATATGATAAACATCTCTCTTAAAAGGTGCTACTTACTTTGCTTAAGTAATGTTCAAAGAAATCCAACTAAACATTAAATCCATATTTCTTTTATTAATATGAAGAAGTCTTAATATTCAGAGCTACTTGTTTACTCCTTGTTTTCAACACCTTCGGTTTCATCAAGCAATACTTCTAATAATTGCTTAAGGACCCCAAACTTTTGCAAATGTTGGTTCCTTTTTAAAAAGCTTTCTAACCTAGTGAACTCGAAAATACGGGAAGAAAGAACAACTTCTGATGAATTTTTGATTTCCCTTCATGACAAAGGAATGTCTGCAATTCAAAGCGATAGCTTAAAGTGATATTATAAAAAAGAATACAGAGGTTCTCGTTTCAATAACTACTCGCTTTTAATGTGCGAAAGAACATTTGTCTGTGGCTTTTTTGATTAGATGACTGGAGTTTTCTTGATCTAAAGACTGTAAGGGAGCTTATTCCTTCAATTTGAATATGCTGTTGTATCTATTTGCTGCACTGTGCTACTAAAAGGCAGGAATGCCTAAAGGCGGCACCTGTATCTGCAGGTCAATGCCATTCTCCTTCAGATAGCTGCTGTGCCACTGCTGGTTGTTACTTTATTAGATATAATTAGGTAGGCTGTCACTTCTGTAGGTGACAGGAGGAACATATTAAGGAGAATGCATGTGTCTTCAGTTTTCTCGGACACATCTTACAAAAAAGTAAAGTTATTGCTGTAGGCGAAACCACATTGTGGAACAGACATTACCTTTACTTTATTATTTCGAAAGCAACTGTGCTTTCTAAGCCTGACACCATTTTTAAAGAATAAAGGATAGAAGCAAAATATTATTGGTTACAGACATCCACATTTGTGCATAAAAAGCACAAGCTAAACATTTTCCGCAAGGTGGTCTGAATTTCCTAGTTTATGACTAATTCTTAAATAATATTTGGAATGAAAACATTGGCATTGTGATTGAGCCTAAACTAATGATACCATATCTAATTTTAATCTAGCATTAAAATCCGTCATGATAAACCGAGGACAGTTACTCATAGATACAGGCACATGACTGTGATCATATTCTTATATTTGTTAACCATGGCTACCTTCCTTCTAAAATAAACCTGTAAAATTATGCTAATGAGCTTAAAGGGAAGGTGGGGTGTTACCAGAGCCTCTCCATGCTGCAGCTTCACACTGTCTCGCTCCCTAATATTTATTCAACACTACCCCCTCTCTCTGCCTGCTGTAATCTCAAACTGTAGGAAAGGGAAGAGCTCCAACAAAGTGTAAGCCTGTGAATCTACAGAATTGAGAGGCTCTGGTAACACCCCCAGAGCCCATGTGGCTCATTGGCATAATTTTAAAAGTTGATTTTTGAAGGAAGGAGGTAATGGATAACAAATATGAGAAGACTTCACAAAATATGAGAAGAAGTCACAGGGTCTTGATCAATGTGGTGTCCCCGATATATAATGCTTGATTTTGATGGTAGATTTCCTATAAACAAGATTTTTTTTTAACCTGTTCTTAAAGTTCCAACATATCTCCCTACTCTACACAGGTCATACAGCTGTCTTTCTCTGGTTAGTCTTCTAATATAACTTCCATATTTTGCACTAGGGCTAATTTTATAGGAGGTAGTGTTATTACATAATACAAACCCACAAAATCACATTAAAACCCCCAAATTTCATGCAGATGTTGCCCTTGAGCATACTTCTTTTTCATTTGTACTAACTGTATTATACAACTGGTACCATGGAAAAGGAACAAAGATAACTCTAATCATTTGCCATTCTGGTGGTAAAATAGATGGAAAGGGCTACCTATCAGTGACATGTAACATATGAGTTCAGGTGAGTTTAAGAACCAAGAAAAAAACATACAGTGGTGTTCACACACATATGTCAGCCCTATATGAGGTGATGGTTCATTTAAGAAATGCTAATCCACGGAAACTTGTGTGTGAACAGGGACCATGGTGTTTGTGAGGAATGGACTGAAATTCATTGAAGAGGTTTTAGCCCTTTATTAAATGTTCAGATGGACTGAAGTCCAGTTCAGGATGCTGTACATCAATTGCAGCAGCCTGTCAAGTTTAACACTGAGAGGTATATTATTTATACAGTATAATATATACAGTATTATTGTATTCTCATGTATTATCTAAGTAGTCAAGATATTTAATGTAACGACTCGTATGCTTGGGTGTTCGCTAGCCATTATTTTAACAGCTAGCACACATCCCCATGTATTCCTATGCACTCTCATATGGCTGTGGTTTCCATGGTCTCAGCATATTCAACAGCAGGGGACTGGAGTGACAGAGACTTTTAATGAGACTTTTTGCAAAAGTCTCAAGTCATTAATCAGGCTTTGCACAATCTTGCTCTAGCAGTAGTTCTATGTTTACGCAAGATCAATGAAGAGGACTATATAGTCCAAAAGTCTCAAATAACCTGAATGCAACTACTTTGAGACTTTTATATGCCAAAAAAGCCCAGGAAAACCAATGATAAATAAGTATCAATGTACTAAAAAAAACCCTATCAACTCCATTTTTAACTGATAAAGCTGTTTTTATTGAGGAACAAACATAAAAAATAAAAATACATGCAGAATTGATATAGCATTCATAAACACCTACAATAACATAAACACTATGGAATAAAAAGTCAAATATACTTTAAAATGATTTTAAAGCTAATGAAAATGTGATAAATAACTCTAAAAAGAAGAAACCAATGACTCAATTTCTGTTGTTCTGAAAGCAGAAAGTGTCATTACCATATAGCTCAACTGAGAAATCCTTATTAAATGGTCTGGATTGAACTACATTAATATAACATAGCAACTTGGGGTGTATTACCTAGAAGGGACATAATGGCTAGGTGCTGACTGTTTTTTAACCCCTTAAGGACCAAGCCGCTTTAGGGCTTCCGTTTTTTTTTAAATCTGCCCTGTGTTACTATAAGTGGTTAAAATCTTAAAATGCTTTATCCAGGTAATTGTTTTTTCATCCCACATTGTACTACAAGCTAGTGGAAATATTTGGATGATAATTTTTGCATTTAATTTTAAAAAATTGAAAAAAAATTCTCATTTTTCAAAGTTCTAAATTCTTTGCTTTTCGAAGAGATAGTCATAGCACCCAAATAACTTTGTAAATAACATTTCCTGAATGTCTCCTTCATTTTGGAATGGCTTTTTATGCATCCTCTCATTTTTCTAGGTTGGTATATAGCTTAGCACCTGCTCAGTTTTCAAGTGACTTTGAGAGGCCTTATATGAGTAGAGCCACATAAATTACCCCATTATAAAAACTACACCCTCAATGAGAAACCAACAGTTTAAAACTCTTTAGGTGTTTTACATGGGTAAAAACTAAATGGTGACATTTTCAATTTGTAATATTTTTTGGACAATACATCAGTTTGGGCCCAAAATTCAAAATTCTCAACGGATTAAATGACAAAAACCTCCAATTTCTTCCGAGTATGCCGATACCCCAAATGTGTTGGTAAACTGCTGTATGGGCACAGAATGGAAAGAGGTGCTATTCACAGCAGATCTGCATTATCACATTTATTATTATCGCATTAGGGGATCTTTATTCATTTATTATATAAATTTTTTTATTTCCACCTTTATTTTTACTTTTTTTTACTGTTTGTCATGTCCCAGTGTGAATGTGAATATTTGATCACTTGTTCAATTGAATATACTGCAATACTAATGTATTACAGTATATTACCTTAGCCAGCCTATGCATTCTGTATAGGCTGACTGGTACTGTGTTAGATCACGCTGAAGGCACAATTTAACAGGCACCTACTGCCTGCAACCCTGGGGACCTTCACAGAGGACCCCATTGCTGCCATGAAAGCGATCAGCACCTCCACGCCTTGCACGGAGGATGCCAACCTGCCGGGTGAGCACCCAGCTCTGCATCATAGATGTTGCGGTCATTTTGACTGCGACGCCTATGAGGTTAAAACACCTGGGATTGCATGTATCACAACCCCAGCTGTTACTGCGGTAGCCCAGCTGTCACAACTGCTACTGAGCCCGAGAGATCTCAGAGACATACATGTATGTCAGGATGCGCCAACTAATCGCATTTCCTGTCATACGCGCTATATGTACTACACATGGTTATTCAAAATACTTTTTAAAAGACCAATGTACACAGTCGTTTTCTTTAACAGACCTTGTCTTTGTTACAGTAGAGTATGTCCTAGTCTGAACAGTTTTTTTAGACTATAGTTTATTGAAATCAGTTAAAATTCGATGGCACTTGGCTGAGAAAATTGGATTAAAACGTCATTTTTTCATGACCAAGAATTTACCTAGTTTTTCAGGTGTGTTAATTGAACAGATAGATGCTGCTAAATGGGAAAAGGGGGAACAGCAAAATACTAAAATTGGGGTATTTGACTATTTAAGTTATAACATATTGCCTGCTAGTGTATATGATACATTTTCCAAGGCTACATTTTCCTGGGATGCATGATGGGTATGAGTTTCCCAGGTGATGTGATAGATATGGTCCACTGCTTTAATCCCTTTGGCTACCAATGGAGGTGGCCGTTTTGGAGTTCTTCATTGACATTATAAAGAAACGGTGCATTAAAACTTATAATGAAATTGATTTTAATTAGCATTTTAATGTTTAATAAAGCCATAATAATCTTACTGTCATTGCCTTTACCAAATGTATCTGCATAACAGGCAGTTGTAATTCAGTGAAAGAATCTTTATCATTGAGTTTTGGGGCTGGCTGATTTTACGTTACCCTAAATACCTAGCAAGTATCATAACTGAGACCCAAAGGAATTTAGGAGACTTGTAAAAAAAAAGATGACAATGCTAAAGGGGAAATCATTTGTGTTTTGCTAATTGAATTGTAGTAAAGTGGTCTATTGTTTATAGAGCTGGCCTAGAGTGTTTGTTGTTGTTGAAATATTGTACCCAAGGGAGTGCTGGAGATATCATCACTTTATTAGAGCAAATTGCTTAAAAATATTAGCCTGTCTAATATTAGCATATCTAAGCCATGACTAAATCTCTTATACCATCGCACTCCCTTCTTCCAGGAAAAATTAGTCAATGTAGTTTTAATTGCTTTAACCACTAATACACAATTAAGATGTTACATAATAAAATTACATATGGGAAATGGATATTGAAATACCAATGCAATGGTTTGGCTGCAATTCATATTGTCAATATGTTTTCAAATGTGGAACATCACAAGAACCATTATTTTTCATTGTGAAATGTTGTGCCCTACTAACAACACATATTTCCTATTTTTCATGTACTCTGTACTGTATTGTAAGGAATACATACTGTAGATTAGAAACAAACTTGTGAATGAGCCTCATGTGCCTTGATGCTTCTGGCATGATACGTTATATGACATCTCTTTTGGCACCTGTAAACTGTACAGAGGTAAATACCGTAGATTTATAAGTAACTCTATGCAGAATGAATGCACAAGCAAACCCTGTCTTGATCTGTGTCTATGCAGTTGTCGTATTCCATGGTTGTTTTGTGTAAATGTATTTAACTTTGTACTAAATACACCATGAGGCTTCTTTGAAAATACCTTGGAGACTACTATATCCAGTTGTGTGCCATCTTCAGATCTGTTCAGTTAATTCTCCTGATGTATTTTATGAAAGTTATCATTTCCAGTCATCTGCCTACAAGTTTTACCAAAAACGCTTTCAATGTGACAATTGTGTTCAGTGTCTTCTCCAGGGCTCGCGCTGAACTTCCTGCTTACTATCAAGTCTTTGGCTCTAGACATAGAGTTGCTTATAGATGTGTCAGTTGTCATCCAACACTAATGAAAGATTTTGGTCCCAGACTCGGCTTCCATTATTAATGATTAGGATTGTATCACCCAAGGCTAAGCCACTGTTGCCTTGTATTTACAAGCCTTTGGCATGTAACAGTGTCTATGCTGACTTTATAGCATTTGAGAAAAATAACACTTCTACTTTTTCCCTGCAGAAAAATACTTGGATGTGCAGCCCACAAGATTATCCCAAATGATATTTGACTGCATTTCACTTCCATAAATAAAAGCATATTTTGCTTTTGTGCTGCCCGGAGATTAATGTGTCAGTTGCTGGATACGGTAGATATTTAGACATGGGTTAATTAAACATTTACATATATGTATGCGACAATATATTGTATGGTACAATAATATGCACTTTAATCAGAAACTGTAGGTGTTGTGTGTTTGCTTCTTCCATGTTAATTGGCACCATGCTGGCTTGTAGCCTAGGTATTTGGCTAGATTGAGCAGAATAGACATGGTGTTTTAAATATTTTAATTAGGACCAGCAGTTCCCGGCTCAGTCATTTTTCATTGGATTGTTTTTCATGCATGAATAAATTAGCTAGCACGGAGGTGTTCTGCAGAAAGTAGTTGCCCTCTAGCCATAAAATGAGTCCTGCTCATTAATACTTTAATGAAATTAGCTATGAGCAAAATATTATTCCTTTTAACTATGCTCTAATTTCTTAATTTTAATTAGGCACATAATTGCAATATGCTGGAATTATCGTAATGCAGGGAACGCTACAGTTCTGTCATTGAGTGTGTGAGTGTATCTCTGTTATCTTGCTGTCGGTACACAGCAGTATGTAAACTGCTTAATGTTTCCCTTCTTTTGTTTTTACTTAAACTTGGTATATTCCATATTTCGAACAATGGAAATTCCCTGATGGCTGACACATTTAATTAAAATACATGTGACGTCATCTCATCTGTTAATGATGCGAATAAACCTGGTATCAGAACCCCATATTCATTGTGGCGAGTAAGCATAAAAATCTAGCTAAACATATAGTCAGTGTGCAGTAAATGTCACTATAACGGGTATAAACGTAAAGGAATCAGATGCTTTGACGAAACATATCAGCTCTGGAGATCTGTGTAACCATACTATGTGGGTGTTATTAGTTGTAGTAGGATCTGGAGTAATGCATTTATGTTCCAGGATTGGACTTGGAGCACTATGGTGCACTAGTGTGTGAGATCTCTTAAAGAGGACCTGTCACCTATAAAAAAACATGCCCTAGGAGCTGCTTACAAATGTAAGCAGCTCTTAGTGCTACAAGAGATGTAGCAGTGTGACACTGTTAGCGTTATCAGAACCCTCCGATAAAGCTAGCAGAAACTGACGCACTGTACAATAGGAATCCCAGACTAAGCTTACAGCGGTCCGGCGTATTCATGAGGGGTCGGGACTAGGAGGCGGTGACTGCCGCATGAAGCCTGGCAGTCACTGCTGGCCCATGTTGTGGGATGGGTGGTTCAGGCGAGAAGCAGCACCTCGGACCGCCCCCTCATGAATACGCCGGACTGCTGTGACCATGGTCCTGTGTTCTTATTGTACAGTGCGGCAGTGTCTGCTAGCTTTATCGGAGGATTCTGATGCAGCTAGCAGCGTAGCAATGCTACATCTGAGGTAGCGCTAGGAGCTGCTTTCTTTAGTAAGCAGCTCCTAGTGTTTTTTTTATGGGTGACAGGTCCTCTTTAAGTGAGCAGAGCACAGCCCCTCCTCCCTAAAAAACGACTGTAGTATTTAAACAAATGCCTACTACAGTACTGACTCTTACACCTGAGTGCATCAGAGTGCACCAAGTACAGCTACAATCCTGGAATCCAAATGCATTTCCATAGTCCTGCTGCTACTGATAACCTACCCAAAGTTATGATTCAACAGCTCTCCATGAGCATAATAACTATTATAGTAGTTATATTTTCTATATAGAAGGCAGGATTGAGTTGTTTTCTTCCAAAAGTGTTATTGTAGCATTATTCCCTTTCATAGAAGGCAGTATCAATCAATTCTTTCTCTGCGTTGTACATGTATGGCACGGCGTAAATGTAATTAAAGCTTACCTGCTTGTGTGATTGTATCATTTATCTGTCACATTATACAGGTCACATTATTTGCACATCAGACTCACTAGCAAAATATGTTCTTGTTTTGCATTAAGGCCAGCTACCAACAATTTTTCTGTGCTAACTCCCCCCACATTGCATGACCACGCCCAGTTGCTTTGACTCCGCCTAAAGAATGGGGTCTCTTTTACCATTTTTTCCGGGGCCATTTAAATTCCCAGTCCTCCCTGCCAGGTAGATATCTTATTCACACTGACTGGTTTACTAACATGTATCTGGAGAATGGAGGTGCCACAATCAGCAAAGTTTATAAACTGGAGGAATATGCAGGGTTGGTTATTGAAAAGAGTTACGGTTTCAAAAAAACAGCTAGTTGACACCCTTCTTTTAGCTAAAAATTGTTTCCCCCAGATCTCCATAACTTTATAATTTCACCTGGTATCCACGGATGTATATAGGTAGTTGAGAGGGCGTGGCCTCCCCAGGGTAAATCCGGCAGCTCTTCTCCATGCTTTCTCAGCATTCAGCAGTAATGTAATGTGACCAGGGCCACATCATCTTAGGTCCTTTAGCCTCAATACATTAGAAAACTGTGAACCATACATGTATCTGATAACATGAAGTCACAGCAGCCTGAATGGAGACATAGAGAAGAGTACAAGTCAATTAGGGCATGCTGGGATTTCATGTGATCAGATATATGCATGGGGTACAGTTTGCTAATGCTAGGAGGCTTATGGACATTAGATCATGTCATTCTTGTCACATGACATTAATGCTGCATGGGGAAGAGCTGCTTGCTATAGTTATAAATATAGTTGCTATAGTTATCCCTGGATACAAGGTGAAATAATGAATATGAAAAATATGATTATATGGGGCTTTGAGGGAAACAATTTTTAGCTAAAATAAGGGTGTCAGTTGGTTAACATAGGGCTCTATGGGAACCTGCCACTAGCTGTATGTGGGAAAAATGTGGTGACAGGCCTTTAAGGAAGAGTGTGGGATGGCGATAGACTGAGGTGAGGAAAGAGACGTGGCGCAGTACAGCACTGTGGAGAGGTTTGTGAATGAAGTTGATTATTTTCAACTGTGTGCAGAAGGAGAAAGGCAACCAGTGCAGTGACAGGCAAAAACTGGAGTCCCCTTATAGTGTCTGTGCTAAAAGACAGGTCTGGCTGCTGCATTAAGAATAGATGGTTGAGGAGAACATTTATTAAGTGGAAGAACGATAAGTAGAGTGTTATAATAGTGACGAAGAGAGTGAATCAGTGCAAAAACTAAGGTTTTAGAGATTTTCATTGTAAGAAATGGTTAAATTCTGGAAACGTTTTTTGAGTTGCATGTGGCAGGATATATATGGTGTAAGGCAGTGGTGGACCTTTTCGAGATCAAGGGCCCAAAATGCGACCCAAAACCCACTAACTTTTCGCAAAGTGTCAACATGGCAGTAACATAACTGCCTGAGTGCAATAATACCGTTCAAAGACGGTCGGGCTCCCTGAACAGGAAGAATCATGGGGGCCTGGAGGAAGTTCTCTAATAGCTCTAACCCAACCCTAATCACACCTTTTCACTATTTCTATGGTCCCAGGCAGCCTAAGATGGGTCTCTTTAAAATAATGCAGACTGTATGAGACTGCAGTTTGCCATGTCTGGTAAACTCTGTGCCTGGGAAACAGCCTGAGTGCCCACAGGGAGGTCTCTGAGTGCCACCCCTGGCACCCGTGCCATAGGTTCTCCACCACTGGTGTAAGGGATTTAGGATACAATACCATATGTTTTGCAGTAAGGCAGGGGTGATGTTACATGCAAAAGATATATTCAGTACGAAAAGAGAAAAAGATATAGGACTGAAGAACCCGAACAGTAAGAAGAAGAGGAGAAAAGAGAGAACAGGGAACACAGAAAGATGTCAGTGAGATAGAAAGTCAAGACAGGGCAGTGTTCTTCTGGCCAATGGAGTAAAGCATCTTGGGGAGAAGCTGGTGGCCCACATGATCAAATGCTACAGAGAGATCCAAAAGAACTAGAAGAGAATAGTCCCCTCTAGATTTTGCAGTGAAGAGACCATTGGAGACATTAGAATGATCAGTTTCAGTGGAATACGAAGTCTGGAAATTTTGTTAAAGTTTTTTCCCTACTGAACAACCTCTTCTAGGAGCACCTCCAATAGATCCAACTATTTGTCTCTTTCTAGGTTTAATCTGTCTACCTGCTCTCACATAGCCCCTTTCTCACCTACTACAGTTCCCCTTGAGCATTTATTTATCACTTATCACTTGCCGAGGTGATAAGATTTCTCACAAGTCTAACATGGTGCCGGCATTGCTATCATGTGACTGGTTGAGGGTTCTCTTCTTACTACTTTTCCATGTAGCCTTGTACCCTTAGTGCTTTGTGTGCACATTAACAAAATGAGATACTAGCACTAAGAACTGCTCTCTGACTGGCAGAGAAGGAGAATACTGAGCATGAACAACCGGGCGCTATAAAAAGTGTAGGTCATAACTAAGGGGAAATGGAAAGAAAACATTGTGCTGGGTTGCCTACAAAAGTTTCATTTTTGGAAAAAAACTACTAGAAACTTTTAAGTACATTATATTAAGGACCAGCTTATATACATAAATTTTGAAATATAGCTTTCACTTCTAATAACCGGAATACCCCTATAAATAGATGTTGCTCTACTGATTCCAACAGTTTGATTTTTTTTCCTACTTAATTTTTTATTTTCTTGCCCATTAACACTATGATAGCCAAGGTGTCAAGATGAAGTTATAAATGTTGGGCAGGGAACTAGTCACATTTAATATTTCTGCAGACTATGGATTTGCCCAGGAATGGCACGCACATATGCCTAGGTTAGGATGTGCTTGACTGGAGAGCTGACAGAGTCCTTTTAATTGTACATTTAGAAATTTGCAGTGGTAGCGATATAAAACTCACAAGTTACAATCTCTAAGTCTGTCATACATAAAATACTGTGAATTAAATTCTGATGAAAAGACAATGCAATGATGAAGATGTGGTCCTTATCTATTAGTCCTTCAGTATGACAATGCTAGAATGCAGTGTAGTTGAGTAACATTTGTGGCAGATAATATGCTTATTAAGAATCAATTACAGTTTTTTCTTCTTCAGTTGCATGGAACAATGCTTGAGGGACATGCAAGATTGTGCTTTTAAACCATTAATTTCTCCTGATTATCATACTGCTTTCCTCATGCTAATTGCTAAACCCTCAGGGACCTCACTAACATGAGATACAACCTAGAATACACAACAAAATCTAAAGTCAGCAATAGGGGTTCTTTTAAGAGCTTTTACACACAGTTTTATAGACACATTAAGAAATAACTGAAGTCCATTATAGATCAGGTGGAGTGATACATTAAACAGGAATTGATAAATAGGAAACTCACAGTTGGCAACAGAGCTAATAGGGAATGAGCTGCCTTCTGCTAATGAGATTTTTTCCTAGACTTGGTGCTCATTTAGGAAAAAATGCAAAACAATCTAAAAGTACTCATATAAAGAAATGTGCAGTCACCTAAAATGACTCTTTCTGCAATTGCTCATAACATAAAGATACATTTTTGAGCATGTTTACCGTGGTTTAATGTCCATTGAGACATATCTATATACTGTAAATATTATACACAGGCAAACAACCCTGGAATTATATCACAGAGCTTGTGGTATTCTACTTAGTACTGTGTATCGTGTTGGAATTCTCTCGACAAAACTGCCTTTTTTCCCATCACTAAAAAATGATTTTAAAAGTATCAAAGTTGTATATATATCAAAATCGAATAAATCCTGGAAAACAGAAGCCCTCACACAACTTTACTGACAATTAAAAAACCATTATGGCATAGAACATGCTAACACTGTTGTCACTAAAATGATTCGTTTTAATAAGGGTTCTAAATGTGCAAACTCTATATCTAAAATACAGCTATATCATATTCAGTTAGAACGTTTTTTCATTTTGTAAATGGAGGTCAACATAATCTTTTAGGAATGTAACTAATGGCTCCAGTGGTGAGGCTCACAAGTTCACCAAATTAAAAAAGACCTTTTACTAAATTTACAGTTATTTGCTTCCCAAAATTGTGTCATTGAAAAATATAACTTTCTACCTAGAAAAAGAATCCTCATATGAAAATGTTGACAAAAGTAATGTAAAATTGTGATTTTGTGATGTGAAAATAAAAAAACACAAAGAAAAACGCAGAATACTTAGCTACCAAACAAAGCTATGTCATTAACCCCTTAGTGACCATGCTCATTTGCGCCTTGATGACCAACGCACATTTTTCAAAACCAACATGTCTCATTAATTTGCTTACAACTTTTGAAGGCTTTTTTTATCTTACCCAAGTGTTTTTTAGTTTTTCCGTGACATTTTGTACTTCAGGTTAATGAGAAATTTTTGTTGATATATTTTGAATTTATTTATGAAAAAAAGGTGAATTTGTTAAACATTTTGACAAAATTAGCTATTTTCATACTTCAAAATTTTCTGTTTTTCAAACTGATAGTCTTACTACCCAAATTAGTTACTAACTAACATTGACCATATCTCAGATTTGTTGTGGCACCATTTTATAAGTGTCCTTTTGTTTTATTACGACTCTAGAAAGAACACAAATTGAACAGCATTTAAGAAAATTTTAGAATAAATTATTTTAGGGACCATTTCATTTCTATAGCGGTTTTGGAATTTCTGTGAATAGAATCCCACCACATAACTTCACCCCTCAAACTATTCAAAACAGCAAGAAGGAAGCTTATTAACCCTCTATGTATTTTACAGAAATTCAAGCAAAATGAAGGTTTGTTTTGGAATTCACTAGTATTTATCATTAATACATTAATTTAGCTGCAAAATTTACCCCCATTAACTGAATAAAAGTAGAAATTGCATCTAAGAATATATTGTGCAGAGTAAGAGGACACCCAACATGTGGATGTAACCCACTGTCAGGGAACATGGCAAAGCGTGGAAGGGAAGGCCATTAAGCTTTTGTAGGGCAGGATAGTTTTCTAGTGCCATTGCATGTTTGTAGGGCCCCTCGGGCCACGTTCACACGTGGCATTTTGGTTGCGTTTTGAAACGCAATCCAAAGGCTCTACCTGCGATCGCATGTTAAGGTAAGATTGCTTTTCTTTTACGTTCAGTTAACGTGTTGGAAACACAATGTTATCAAAATATGTGATCAGGAGTGGAGCCTTTGGAGAAACACATTGGAATAGCCTAAGGCCTCTTAGTGATCAACAGAGAAAGCCGGGTGGTCACTAAGGGGTTAAAGGAGTATTCTCGCCTGAGCATTCAAATTGAATTTAATTAATCTGCCATACATATACATTTCTTCAATTAAATGTTATTTAGAAAATTGTTCCTATGTGAAGATAATTTCCCATAAATGTAGTCATATGGTCCCTTAGAAACAAGACTGTGTTATTGGCTACACCACCTCTGCTGGAGTGTTTGCACAAAGAAACAAACATTTTATTTATATTAACCCCTTAAGGACGCAGGGTTTTTTCACTCATTTCTCGCTCTCCACCTTCAAAAATCCATAACTTTTTCATTTTTACGTGTACAGACCTGTATGAGGACTTATTTTGTGCATAACAAATTTTAATTTCCCGTAATGTTATTTATTTTAACATGCCATGTACTGCGAAGCTGAAAAAAATTCCAAATGTGGAAAAATTGAAAAAAAAACGCATGTGCGTCTTTTTCTTGTGGGCTCAGTTTTTACGACTTTGACTGTGTGCTCCAAATAACACCTCACTTTATTCTTTGGTTCGGTGCGATCGCAGTGATACCAAATTTATATAGGTTTTATTGTGTTTTGATACATTTTCAAAAATTAAACGAATGTGTACAACAATGAAAAAAAAAAATTTGCCATATTCTGAAGCTAATAACTTTTTCATACTTTAGCGCACGGAGCTGTGTGAGGTGTCATTTTTTGCAAAATGAGCCGATGTTTGCAGTCTGTGCAACATTTTGATAATTTTTTATTCCATTTTTATGTGATGTAAAAAGGTGTAAAAGTCGCAGTTTGGACATTTGGGCGCCATTTCCCATCTCGGAGGTCACCGCCGGCCGTAACCGTTTTTATATTTTGATAGATCGGGCATTTTGGGACGCGGCGATACCTAATGTGTCTGTGATTTTTACTGTTTATTATGTTTTATATCAGTTCTAGCGAAAGGGGGATGATTTGAATTTTTAGTATTTCATTATTTTTTTTTATTTTTTAAACTTTTTTTTTTTAAACTTTTTTTTTTCACTATATCTTAGACCATCTAGGGTACATTAACCCTAGATGGTCAGATCGCTCCTACCATATACTGCAATACTTCTGTATTGCAATATATGGCATTTTTGCAGCTCATTCATTATAATGAGCCACTGACTCATTGTAACGAATCTGCAGAAGCCATTAAGCCTCGGGCCAACTTTGTCGACGGCAATCAAAGGGTTAATAGCCGCGATCGGTGCAAGCACCGACCGCGGTTATTAGCGGTGGGGGTTTGCTGCAATATGCAACAACCCCCACCTCTGTATGAAGAGCCCTCTTCATACATTTCCTATACCTCTGCCCCGTAGAGATACGGCGCAGAGCGTTAAGGGGTTAATGTCTGGGAGTTGCTGCAGGTCCCACACCCATCCTGTTGTAATGAACACTGAATCCAGGTGGTCAGGCAAGACTCAATAGCGCATGTCTGGATACTGCTGCTAGAGTGTGGGGTGGCGTATCCAAGGAAGCTATCTTGTTTCTACTGGAAAACATGACTGCATTTATGAGAGATTGTCTTCACACAGGAACATTTTTTAACAACATTAAATTGAACAAATGTTTACATACGGCAAATTAATTAAATGTGAATGCCTAGATGGGAATATCCCTTTAAGGTGTTAAAAGGGCATTAACCCAAATAATTTTCTAATAATGTAACCTACTTATTATAAATAGCATTTGATGTTGATCATATTATATCCAAACGTATTCAGTCTAGCTACAATATACTCATAAACATGTTGTCTGTATTTCATTGGAAGAAGAGCCATTTAAACAAAGCGTTTGTGAAAGTGATACTTCGTGACAGTGAGATTTTAATCCCCAAGGCTTTGTTTCATGTATTTTAATTATGATTAATAGCATGCTGCTTTGTAACTCTTTGCTCGTGTTCAAGATTTTTACTCTAAACAGGATTTTGAAGGGGAAAAAAAACCCAGCTATTCAAGGTTGTTATTTTGATACCTTTGTTTTCCATTTATAAAATCATGAGTATAGTCATTTCTTTAACAGTTTGTCACCTTGAACAATCACTAGAATATTTGTAATTAAAATAAAATAGCTAATGTTGGTTTTATATCTCAACACAAAACTTTTCTCTTGCCAGAAATTCTCCATTTCACACAATATTTTGTGATAAATCCAATCACAAAAATCTGATCGCGACCTGCACAGCTTGATTCAATAGAAAGTGTGTAAAAGGGTACATGAAAGCCAACACACTATAGCAACCAGCAGGCCATTACCAAAAAGATAAAAGAGAAGTGTGTGTAAGTCAAAAAACGTATACTAAAACTTTATTTCAAGTCAAAATACCAAACAACAATAAATGTTAAAAACATCTAAACGTACACAAGTACATGTTACCAACACTGTATAAGACCCTGATAAGTCGATACATACACATTCCATCAAAAATACAAAAATTATTGCCAAATCTCCCACTGGTGTGAACAAGTATCTAAAAAGGTGCTTGAAAAATGCTTGTTCGAAAATAACTACTATAGCAAAAAAGTATATAACACAAATGGAAAAGATAGAACAACCTCAAGGAATATCACATGGTTATTCAGTATTTGTATATAGTTACCAATCCATGATCCTTTTTAAGGTAAAGATATTAAGGGCAATAATCAGGAAACCCCCACGCGTTCCGTTTCTAGATGCGACTGCCTCAGTTTTTCAAAGACTACAGAGTTTTACCAAATCCGATGCATTGTCGAATATGTCATGAAATGTTATTTCACTTTCTATGACTCCCTTTTACTGGAGTGAAATTGCAAAAATTTTTCGCACTTTTGAAAACTAGAATGAAAAGCAAATTATGCAAAAATTTTGTTCTTCTATTGCTCCCAATTCTACTTCTAGAGTCCACTACTTCTAGCTCTGGTTAAAAAAAGCAAATGCACTAAATACTCTGAAATGTACAATGCATGCAGAATATACATCCATAACCAAATATTGGAATTTATAGCACTAGAACATCCTTTTTCACATTACTTGTATAGTATTACTTTTTGCTACATATATTCAAATAATAAAGATACGGGTCAGAATCTGAAAAGATAGAGAGTATATTTTCTTCATGATCATACTGCTTCACACACACAAAAAGCTGCAACAGAACATCATCCCCATATGATGCTGTTCGATAGCTTGAGGGGAGAGGACAGATGTTTCATGGGGAGACATCTGGCTTAGAATTTAAGATGAAAAATACAAATAATATATGCAATGCTAACTAATCACAAGGAATACATTTGAGCATATGCTGCAGAACATAATTTTATATCTCTACTCCTTTCGTATTAGTACTGGCATTCGGGTAAATGTCAAAGATAAGCACATTGTTATCAAATGATGTTGGAGTTTGGTGATTATGAATATAATTATTAAATAAAACAGATACCGTAGCAGGTATTGTCTGTTCTGGACATTTCATTAAGGAGGGGAGGCTGCTGGACATTTTTATAAGTTGAGGCTGCTGGACATCTGATCAATAATGGACATTTGGCTAGACAATGGCTAGACATTTCATTAACAAGAAGAGGATGCTGGAATTTTTATTAGTGAGGGGAGGCTGTTGTTGGACTTTTTAACTTTGTTTGGACCAAGCCCTTTTTCGTTTTTGCGTCTTTATTTTTCACTCCTTCAAAAATCTATAACTTTTTTTTCCATGTAAAGAGATGTGTATGGGCTTGTTTTCTGCATAACAAATTTCCCTTCATAGTGGTGGTATTTATCTATGCCGTATACTGAAAAGCAGGAAAAAACTTCTGAATGCAGTGAAAATGATGAAAAAACACATTTGCGCCATATCTTGTGGGTTTGGATTTTACGGCTTTCCCTGTGTGCCCCAAATGACAGGTCTACTTCATTAATTAGGTCAGTACAATCACAGGGATACCAAATTTGTATAGGTTTTATAGTGTTTTCATACATTTACAAAAATTACAACCTCCTGTACAAAATAAAAATTCTTCATTTTGCCATCTTCTGGTGCTAATAACTTTTTCATACTTTGGTGTACAGAGCTGTAGTTAAAGTCATTTTTTGTGACTTTTGATGAGGTTTTCAATGCTTTTATTTTTAGGAAAGTACAACCTTTCTTAACTTTTTATTGAATTTTTAATATTTTTCAAAATGGCAAGAAAATGCCATTTGCAACTTTGGGCGCTATTTTCCGTTACCGGGTAAAACACAGTCAAAAACAGTTATTATATTTTGATATATCGGGAGTTTTCAGATGTGTCGATACCTAATGTATTTATGATTTTTACTGTTTATTTATATTTATATGACTGCTAGGGAAAGGGGGGTGATTTGAATTTTTAGGTTTTTTTAATATAATTTTTTTTTACTTTTTTAATTTTTTTTTACTGTTTTTCAGACTCCTTAGGATACTTTAACCCTAGGTTGTCTGATTGATCCTATCATATACTATAGTATGGCAGTATATGGGGATTTTGCACACCATCTCTTATAATGTGCAAATCATAATGTGCAGATCATGATAGCCTTGGATCTTTGTGTTACCCGAGGCTATCATGTCAATGCATCGCTGCTCTCTGATGACGTCACGGGGTGCGACCATCAGAGCCAAGATGGCGGCACCCATGTCATACTCCCCCATGCCCAACAAGATGTAAGGGTACATCTTATTGCGCTATGGGGTTAATAATGAGTGGAAGCTGCTGAACAGTATATTCATGAGGTGGGTTACTGGACAATATCCTAATGAGCAGTGTATATATAAGTTTGGTGGTGTGTATATATCTGTGTAGCATATGTGTTTTCTCAAGTGTAATGTGTGGGGCAGGGGTGGAAGGGAGGTTTTAGGTATATGGGTCCCCAAATCACAATTCACATTGGGAAACAATTATGTAAATTAGACATACAAT